>NC_139766.1:2982726-4447726 GCF_965231275.1 Zosterops lateralis | reverse complement strand
TCCTATCCTCATAACTCTGCCTGAAAGCCCCTTTAATTTTCTAAATTATAATAATTTGGAAGGAGGGGATTTGAATTCTCCATTCTGAAGGGAGGCCCTGCCCCTCCCTAGCAGAATACCTGTCTTTGTGTCAAAAGACACAAATACAGCTCATTCAGTTTCACTCTTCCTCACAGCAAAGCTTACTTATTTGGGCAAATGTCAGTATGTTAAAAAATTGCTATCTACCTTTATCCAGGTTGCAGAATAAAAGCCCTGCTGTGATATTGTCACATAATATAAAAATCTGTGTGATGTTTGTCTTTAGTAGGGACTGGGCTACATCATCCTACCTCTACTGTGTGTCCCAACCTGTAATTCCTTGAAAAGCAGTCACATTAATTTCAAACATCACACTGAATTTTATCATAATAAAATGAATGCAAAGGGGAAAGCAGTCAAATAATTTGTAGATTCTCTAATAAACAGTTGGGCCATCTTCTGAAGGTGAATTTACACTCTCCCATAAATGTTTATTACGTTTGGCTCATTTTTGCCTAAGAAAGTGAGAAAAGAAAATAAATCACATTGAAAAGACAACAGCTTTTGTAGATAGCACAAAATCTGGGCATGAGCAGTTCATCTTCCTCACTCCATCTATGCCACAGAATCAGATGGGAATTTCTAATATCACACACTGATAATAATACGTGACTTGGCCTAATCTGAAACAAGACATGACAACAGTAACTCTACTCAGACGAGGTGATACAAGCACCTTTATTGGATTTTTGGGAGATGTATTGTTATTTTTCTGGCTCTGAATCAGGCCATCTACTCCCACGTGCTGCAGTAGCAGAATTTATGCAGTATTCTCACATACAAACTATGTGAAAGCATGAAGAAAGTCAGGCATTATTTCTCTGCAGTCAGTAGAATCAAAAATAATTTCAGTAAGACCATGACTGAATTTCATATTTGACCAAACTCAGTCTGAGAAACTTCATGATTCTAAATAGCAAGTTGATTTTCTGCTAGAGACACCTCTAAACTGAAAATGAAATGCTGCTGTTTGTAGTAGTAGTAAAACAGAATTAATCAGTTCACCAACTGTTTTTTGTTAATTGTCCTTTGCCACTAAAAAGAATGACTCATTAATCTTCACAGTTAAAAGTTCCAAGGTTGGATCATTTGAGGGTTTCAGAAATGTTTTACATGATGTCGAATTTTACAACGCAAGAACTTTGGATGGAAACTGAAAGTCCCCTGAGCTGTGAATCTGAGTAAATTGTAAGGCAAAGTTCTTTGTTTAAAGCACTCCCTACTCAGAATGAAAAAGCAGGGCTTTGTTAAATTTTTTCTTCACTGTTTCCATTTCACCATCACCATTGGTTTTACCATGGAACAGACAAATTTTGTCCAACAAGAAGCGATATATAAATCTGGACAGTGCATTTGAAATATGAAATAGCTTCCTAAAATTATGGTCAGCTTTCTTCTGGTAGCCACCATATTATTAAAACATACCATCGAATGTGACAGCCAGTATGAAGAGGAGGAGGTGTCATTTCAGGAGGTACATTTAACCAGATAGTGGCATATTGAATGTTTCACTGGTTTAACATCCAAAAATAAAAGTACTCTGTGTAAGCTGCTGAGACTTCCAAGCTTTACAGCAAGAGCAACAGGTTTTCTTTTTCCTCATGTTTAACAGAGATGTCTGTGCAAAGAACTAGGAAAAAAAGAATCCAAACTTTACAGAAATAATACTTCTCAGCTGCCTTGGAAAGTTTGGATCTAAGTCAAAACCCTGTTTGAAAGAATTAAGATTTGAGAAAAAAGAAATTAAAAACCCCATCATCCATTCAAATTACTGCTGGTTTATGGATACAAGCACTTGGAGTAAGCAAAGCCCTCAAACAAAGAAGAAAATGGCCATTTCAGCCAGATTTCCAATTCTGGCACATGGACTGGGTCTGCAGTTTACAGCTTGGTCATCCCTTTCTCTTAGAACTTCTGCCAGAAGGTGTTTGTCAGCTTCAAATCTCAAATAAAAATCAATGTGCTCCCGTATTCTGAAGTACCCTTCAATTCAGAGAGCTCATTTTCATTTTTTTTGCCATGGCTTGCAGGAAACACTTCCTGCAAGGGCTGTTGATCAGCAGAGTGTAATTAACTAAACCAAACCATTTTCCTGTTAATACGGGTAGCAAGATACAACCAAACAAGATAAAGAGGGCAAAACCAGAAAATTAGGGATTTTTTCTTTAAAGGATAAATATTTTTCTTTCAATTTTTTTCTTCTCATTAATTTCTTTTGGAAAATTTAGGAAATATCAAGGAAAATAATGTAGAAAGAAACATCACATTTTGGCCAGACTGTCTCATGAAGTTTGGCTCTTCTGAGACATTCAAGTAAGCAAAGTCCTCTTGGCACACTCTGTGTCCTTACTCACAACAATGAAATTCACTCTTCTAAGCAAAATAGGAAAATGAGTTTTCAGCAGCAGAAATTAACCCAATGCACCACTTTGCAACTACAGCATTCACTGGGTGTGATCAAGTTATAACAGTACACTCTGCCACAGGCTGTAGCACTTTACCAGGAGGATCGAGAAAAGACTGAGACTCAGGGTCAGTGTCCTTCTCTTCTCCATCCCTTCCTTAACCTCCCAACCCAAACTACTCTGTGATTCTGTAAAGTTCATTTTTCCTCCTCTTGCCCACAACTGCACAAGGATTCCAACAATTTCTACAAATACTCTCAGCCTGTAACAGGCCTGGAACACATTTTTAGAAGGTGGCCAAAATCCTACTTTGTTCCTGAGTTGAAACAAAGCTTCTCTAGGAATAGAAACACAAATAGGTGCTATTTTCTGGGAGACGAAGAGCCAACCATTACTACCAAGGATTAATTAACAAACTGTGGTTCGCCCTACTGAGTACAGAAGATCAGCATTCCAATACAGGCACACTAATGGATTAATGATGCTTTAGTAATTAGAGCTTTTATCCACTCTGACCCAATACTTTAATTTAGGAGGGTATTTTTAGGAAAGTCTCTTGAGCCCAGTACCTGAAACAGAGAGGAAATCATCCACTGAAGTGATGTCGTCGACAGCCTCGGTGAGAACTCGCACCTGCTTCTCCCACTGGTCCTTGAACACGTCCATGTTGTCCTGGGCTACTTTGCTCTGGGGTCTGGCAGCCAACGTGAGGGCAGCATTAATTACCTGGCAGGCAAACCCATTTGTTAGAGGAGTGGCAATTATTTTTTTATTATTTATTTTTATTTCCAAGGGGAAGAGCAAATAAATTATGGACTGTGTTAAAAACACAGCATTCCAACCCATTTCACATGAAAGGTCTCAAGATGCATTTTTCACAGTTTGCGGAAATCAGGCAACAATCTCATGACAAAGACAAGGCTGTGCTCTTCTTCTAATGCTTTTAGGAGCTAAAAGACTTCTCAAGTGCTTTTTAGCAGGAATCTTCACTCACCTGTGGGCACAGACTATCAATCTGTGTGGCTGCCATACGGACTAACTTCACACCTTCTTCATTATTGGAGATTGAACAGGCCAGATTTGCAACCTGAAATGAAGTCATGAAATCATCAGGATGAGAATCAAGTTCTAGGCAAGCGAGCCATTTTATGCCTTTCTTTGTTGTTATTAAGCTTTGCCTGAAATGAAAGAATTTTTTACAAGAGGAATAATAAATCTTCTGTGCTGGTGAACAGAAACCCATGTAGATTATTTCCTTACTAGCAAACTGAACTACCCATCCTCTCTGGATTTTTCTCAGAATCTTCCTTCACTGTCAAGTGTTTCACATCCTCCTCTACAGCTTGAAAATTATCTGCTGAGAAGTCATATAGGGAATGCAGAACATCCAGACATTTATCTGTACATTTCCTTTTCTCAGTTTCTTTCTCCTCTTATGAACTATATTCATTATTAATGTAGGTAATCAGGCTCATCCATACACTCTGAGCTTGGCAAAAGGAAGGATTTTTTATATCCTAACACATAGAATCATATTTTTCAACCCCTAATCAAAACTGATACCTTCACTGATACTGGCCAGTTACATATCTCCCAAATATCTCCATTGTTTCTTATGGTTTTGTGCACGTTAAAATAATTTTAATTTTCAGGTGGACTTGTTTATTTCTACGTGTTTGTCTGCCCTGCAGTAAAATATCCAGTTAAGTAACTTAGAGATGTAAAATAACTCTGTTGAAACCTTGTTCTGTAATATAGGTCTGAAGATCTTGTTCAAAGATCTTTAAATCAACATTTACTTGCCCTGGCACAGCTTTGGGAAGTGTGAACCTCTAAGACTGAAGGCTATTTGGGTAAGATAAAGACTTGGAGAGACATCAGAATGAGATCTAGAAATCAGACCACATCTCCAGACACAGCAGAGCTGCATCTCTGTGGCTTGGATTCAAGTGGAGGAGCAAGTTGTCCCAGCTCAGGCAGCTCTTCCAAAAAACCCATTCCCAAAAGCTTTGTGCCAACTCCATGAATCTGCTCTGGGTTTTCCAAACAGCAATTCATGTCCCAGTGCACACTGTGATATTTAAATCACTAAGGTAAATTTGAGGATGGGGGAATACAGGATATTTTTTAATCATCCAAGATTATAGCTCTTTATTCTAATCTTTATTAAAACAAACTTATAAATTTTTAAATATGCTTCCTTGATATTATTCACTGTGCCTGAAGGCACAGCTATCAGTTGGAAATGATTCATGAATTAGTTCAAATGCCCCCATCTTTCCAATTTTCCTCCAGTCTCCCCTTGTGGTATTAATCTGTTCTCATCTGCAGTGCACATCCCTGCCTTAGCCCTGATCCATCTGTTCTGCATAGAACCTATTTCACTTCCAGTTCTGTGCAGTGTGGTTTGCATAAATCACAGTGCCAAAGCCCAGGCAAAGAAAGAACCCAAGGCTTCAAAGAGTCTTGCAGGCATTTCCTAGTCAAGATTTTATCGTAATGTTGTGATTTTCATTTTCATTTCATGATGAGACAAATAAGTTGGTCTGTTTGTTAACAGCCTTACAGCCCTCATGTCAAAAACACTCTCCTGAGCTGACATCTTCCAATTAATTTACCATTTTCTGTAGTCACTCTTTGCACACATCAAACAGAACACTTTCATCTTCACCAGAAACAACAGCTAAGCAGGATAATATTTGGAATTCATTAACGTGAGTGGAAATTACAGACTTTAAAAACTAGTAAATGATACTAAGTTTAGCAAGAGCCACCTTCCTGTATTGGAACTAAGTGGCTTTTCAGACTGCCCTTATAATTTCTGATTAACTTGATGAGAACTTGTCCCAAGGCTTCAGATGTAACATTTACTTTTTTGGAGATAGAAATACGTGGCTGAATGGGGCTGGGTGCCATGAAATGGCCATCAAACCACAAAGCAGGTCTTTGAGTTTCTCTGGAAGGGAAGAATGCAGATAATAATCTGCAAAAATTAAACTTATTTCTTCTCTGTGTCTGTTAATTACTCATTAAATAGATTCCAATGAGATAATATTTGGATGTTGTAAAGTGCCCTTTTTCTGAGAAGGATACAGACACAAGCAGAGAAATCTCTTTTTCCCCTTTTTTGTAAAATAGAGTTCAGTACATTGTTTTGGGTGTTATTATCAACACAAGAGTACAAATGTAACTATTGCTGCATTAAATATATATCAAAGAGCATTACAGTTACCTGTTTAAAAGAAATAATGATACACATCATGTATAATCCAAAGTTTAATAGTTTCTGTGGTATACTTCAAGCCTTGCATAAATCTAGCCCTGTATCATCAGCAGTCAGGCAGCAAAACTATTCCACAATCCAGCAGGGAGTGTGCCAGCCTGCACCACAGCAAGATCTGATTATGTCAAATAAACATAGAGATAAGCAAATTCCACAATGGCAGATGCAATCTGGATAAAATTGAATTCAGCACTACAAGCCTATGACTTTACCCAAAACTTAATTTTTTAAGAGATGGCAAGAAATAGCCTTTACTTGCTCAAGCCTGTGTTTCAGTGCACAAGCACGAATCTGTGGAACACAAGCTTTAGGTGCACTCAATCACTGGATATCTCACATTTTAATTACTTTGATTGACTTTGTTATCAAACACACAGTCAAGTCACCATCAATTAATATTCTTGGCACAGCAAGGCCCACATGCATGCTCTTACTTGATAGAAACCACAAGGTAATTCCCCCTGCTTTAGCTTATTATAAATTCAGCAACTTCAGATATTTTTCCTACCTAGACCTACGAATTAAAAAAAAAAAGAAGACAGAATTGCACCCCATTTAGCTGAGACATTGGGATTAGGTGCCAAACTGATCCTTTTGGACAATGGATAAAAAAAGGGAGGGGGTTGTTCCAGGTGCCTGGTTGACTCATCCTCTAGAGGTGTCTGGTTTATTACTTAAATTAGATTACAGTTGCCCCTGATGATTGTTGAAAAAAGTATTAGTGAAATAAAAAATGGTGCATTCTAAGCTGTTTTGCATGAGTATATTTAACAGAACATGTTTTGTGAAGAACACAGATACTTTTGAGGGTGGGAATTTCCTTAATGTGCCACTCCTGGGCTGGCTGGAGCAGAGAGCTTGGAAAGGAAAATAAAAAGGCTGTGTATTAGTGCAGCTGCCAATTTACCACAACTTTGATTTGAAGCCTTTACCTTTGCATTTCAAATACTCTGTGTCCACCAAAGCATTGAAGGGGAAGTTTCCTCAGAGGCTATGGAAGCAACCAGGTAGTTAATTTTTTTATTTTTTTTAACTGTTTACCAAGTTCCTTGAGCACACTGAACTCACTGAGTGCCTAAACAGAATTTAAGATTGTATTGAGACCAATGTGATCTCTCTGAAGAGTATTTATATCAAGGAACACATTTTAAATACCAAAATCAATGAACTGTGAACCATTCTCAAAAACACGTGGAGAACTTAATAACAGTGAAACTACTTTGTAGATGAATATTATTGTCCAGAATTTCAGGTCTGCTAAGCTGCTCTTGGACCATCAAAACATTTGCTGAACACCTTAAACCTGTCCTTGTAGAGCATGGAGAGGTAATGAGCAAGAAGATAAACATCCAGCTCCAGTGATGCTGCGTTTTTCTGTAATCACCAAATCCACTGAACCAGCCCCAGAACTGGGGATGTGAAAAAGCAGGAACCAACTCCTCCATATGAATTTCTGTCCGTGGTACTGATAGGCCAAGATGCATTTCTGCACCTTGCCAATGTCTGTCTTTAATCATGCAATCAGTTCCATCAGTTTCAATTATTTAAAATATATACAGGATCAGTTATTTTAAAATTTATCTGTCTGTATTGTTTTGTATTTCAGCCTCAGTTTCTTGCTGGATTGGCATGGGGAATGACTTTGTTTCTAATGCAAATTTTTATTGCTCTTTGTAGTGACCTTAGAACAAGAAAACTTTATTTCTGCCACAAAATTGCTCTTCAAACTATAAAAGTAATCAAGGATCTTTCATATCAATTTACTTCATTTTTACACTGATTAAAATCTGGTGTAGTTATCTTTCATTGTGGTTTTAAATGAGATTATTTCCATTTTTGACTTGAGGCCTGTGTGTTATTAAAGGTAACTATGACTATCAAGACGTATTGTGCTCTTCTGACTACCAAAATCCATTGTCTTCTGGTTCAAAATGAAATTCAAAGATTTAACATGGCCATTTGGAATTCAAGCTAAGTGAAAAGGTCCAAAAGAAAAATCTATTCCTTAGAGCAAAAATGTATAAAAAATGGAGCAGAATAAGCTATAACAAAAGAATAATAGCAATGAAAAAGGTGCAGAATATTCTATTTTTTAACATTTTCATTTTATTCTTTTTTTTCTCACCATAAATTGTTAGAAGAAATGATACTGAAAAGGCTCTGTTCAGCTTCCCCAACCATTTAACTATTCAAAGTTAGAGAACAGAATCTTTTCCTATCTTAGTTTTCCATATTTTTTGTAAATATGTGATTTCTTCTTAAAGAGTTTTATTCACTTTTTCTATTTATTTGTTTTCACTGTAATTAACTGGTGGAAGTAATAGGAATAAAAAAAATACAAGAAATTGTTCTTTATTTAGGAAAATGCAGAGTAATTTACACAAACCCAAGACACTGTTGAACTTATATGTCTACACCACACATTTGAGAAGCTGAAACTTTTTAGGTGATTCAGCTTGAGTTGAAGTTTGGTTTAGTCAGAGACTTCTCACAGGGGACTAAAGCCAAGCAAATAATCAATTATCATGTCCAGCTGATGAGACGTAACTTGCTGAGCTGTGGTGTCTCAACTATTTATAATTATTTATCCATTCACTTTGTAATTTATCCAGATATTGTTTCAATCTCGGAATCCTTCAAAACTCTGACATATATTAATGTTGGTACTGCTGTAGGCAGCCCAGTGATATTCATGGAGCCACAAATAGGATTTTTTTTCCAAAGGAGAGCAGAGTTGAAGCCAAGTTGCCCAAGATCTTCAACTTATTTATCCTCGCTGTACTCAGTCAAGCATTCTATTATGAGCAAAACTCTATTTATCACTAGACAGGATGTTTTTGCACATACACAAACAAGTGCCAAAAAAAAAATCAAAATGTCACTGAGAGTACACATTGCAGCAGATTCCCGTTCTTCGTCAGGCACTGCAGTGCCAGCTTGTACTGCCATGAAAATATTAGACTGTGGCCTCTCCCTCACAGCCTACTCCATATGGCATGGAGGGAACCTCATACTGGATAATATGGCCAATTTTCCCTCATTTATATTAACCAGTCACTTCTCTAAATAAGAGATGGATTTTTAAGTTCACCTGTCCATGAATTTCACATATATTAAATAATCTAACTGCATGCAAAGTACTAAAAAAAGGTATTTCTTTTATGAATTAATAATGAACTGATTTACAGAGTTTGATGTTTGCTTTGAAATTTTCAGCACCAAACCCTGAACATATTTAACACGAACTGCTCAGACATTTACAATATGTATCTAAGGAGACTGGTACCAGCAGGATGTTAGAAAGCTACAGAGCACTTCAAGCACAACAGTTGAATGTTTTATTTCGTGTCTTGTATGCTGCCCACTGAACCTATGAAAACCTCTTTTCAGTCTCAAAAGGTCAACAGCATTTTCTCTCATACTCACTATAGGAATGAGGCTTTTTCACTCACTCTAACTCCCTCCAGACTTGCTCTGTATAAGATTTAGTTGGAAGAGCTGTAAAATATTTCTGCTTTTGGTGATGTTCCAAGTACCTCAGCCTTCAATAAATTCAGTGGGTCTTCGTCTGAGATTTCTGATGGAAACTTAAGCGTGTTGGGAGCCTCATGTGTACAGAAAGCTCAACTCTAAATGAAAAGATCCTAATTTTATACTATTTCAATGAAGTGGTGTTAAATCACTCTGAATCTCCTTCATTTTCCAGGACCATTCCGGTGCATGCCACAATTATGGCCCATAAGGATGGAATAAAAAGGAGATAAAAAATGAAGTACCTTAAAAAGTCCTTCTACTTAACTATTTCCATAACTGAAAAGAAGCCAACACTGACTGGCTCATGTTCAGTTATAGAGCTGCCTGTGAAGAACAGAAGAGAAAGGCATCACACTATGTTTGATCCTTTACTTTTCATATCAGACAATAATAATGATTTCAGATATTAAAAAAAAATAGTAGAAGTAAATACCATCTCTCCTTTCACTTTATATATGGAATTTGATCACAAAACTCTGTCTTCCTGAAACAGGTCAAGTTTTTACACCACACTGATGAGCCTCAACTGTGATAAATGTGCCTGAGTGCAAACTCCCCACTGTGTCTAAAGACCTTCTAGAAGAAGAGTGGGACAACCTCTGATTTTAGACCGTCTTTCCAGGTCATTGTGATTTCTCAGCAGGATCATCCTAAGAATTCTCTATGGAAAACAGGAGAGAGCAAATTGATTAAAGAAGAAAGCAGGTGATTGTCTCAAGATATTTTTCCAATTTAAACCTGAGAAAAATAATTCTGGAAAATACTTCATTTACACTTTTTTTTTTCTTTTTCAGTTTTTTTTCAAGGTTTCAGTTTTACTATACTTTTGTTTATAAAATTATTCAAGCAATGCTGTTGGAGTGGAGCACTGCCCAGAACGATCAACTGCATTCTCAGCTGGAACCAATGGGCCTGACAGCAACTGCCCCAGTTCCTACCTGAAGATCCAATCTCACAACTAAAAATCCACATTTTTCAGTAGTTCTCTGTTCCACTGGATCTATAAATTCAAGGACTTTAACAAAGTGGGTGTGGATGTTAATCCCCATAACTGAAACCAGTGGAAACGGTTTGTGCTGTCACTGGAAACTCCCTAAGGAATTATGGAAGATCCTTCCTTGTTTTCTTAAGGGTGTGTTTGTGAGCCATTAGCTGGGATAGAACTAAATGATAGAAGCAGTGGGGAGCCCACAGATAAGAGCAGCAGGAAAGGAGTTCCTTCCTGAGGTTCACTTCCTCAGCAGTTGGGAAGAGGAGTGGGCACTCAGCTTCCTCCCTTCAATCATTTGCTCACTACCTTGATGTAATTTCTGAGTTTTCTCTCTTTACATGGGCACCCATTGCTGAAGAAATAAACAGCGAACAGCTGGAGTAAGCCACAAAGAAGTGCAGGACTTAGTTAAGACCAGATTTGTACTTCAATTTTAACTGGCCTTGAGCAATATAGTGATAGAATTGCAGTGCTATCATTGCAGTGATAGAATGCAATGAGTCCTTCTCCTACAGGAGAGCAGCTTGTGAAGATGCAGGGGATCTGTTCCCTGCTCTTCATCTCTTCAGGTGGATCACGGAGTAGACAACCTGTTCTAAACCATGGCACTCACATGATTGCTGAGTTTAGATAGCCTAGATAAAAGTGATTAATTTCATTTACTGACTTTCTGAGTTACAGGTAAAACTGCATTTTATATCATGTTGGTATACACTTTTTTCCTCCTTTCACAGAGAGCAAAGGTAAAATGCCGAACTACAAGAATTCCTTCTGTAGAGGTAAGAGACCAAAGACCCATCTCAGGGCTTCTTCACCTCTGTTAGCAGGATTGGGTTACTTTTCTATTTAATTTGATAATAGGTAAAGGATTTCAGACATTATTCCTCCAGTACTGGCCTATTCACTGTGAAACACCAGCAGACAAACAAAGAATGCAGAGGAACACAACAAAAACTACAGAAATGTCTCTGAAATGTCAGACACATTGTCACAGACAACAGAACCTTCACCCAACAGCAACTGTTCCATTCCAAAGTGTGCAAAATGGCCAAAAGAATTTCTTAGTCTGGTACATCAACAAAACTCAGTAAGTTTTGTGTATTTATCCTTTCTGGTCAATTGCAACCAAGGCCACTGCTACTAAAACTCATCCTGAATTATGAGCAATGTATCCCGAAATATCCAAAGAGCAAGAGGGCAGTTGGTGTCCTGTGGAAACAAGATTTACAACACTGCAATGTGTGCGAGTCGATCCCATAAAGCAATTTTGACAACATACCCCTGGCAGTGCTGTAATTAATACATATTAATAGCAAGCAGTTACCAAAGCAATCCATCTATCTAATAACAGTCCACTATTTTGGCAAACTGCTCCGTGACCCTGGAACATGGAGGCATGCCTGACTAGGCTGGGAGAATTAAACCTTAGTTATATTATCAGGGAGCTGTATTTTGACAGCTGTTCAAGAAAAAGGAGGGGACTGTGTTGGAACTCAGGAAAGTTCAAGACATTAACAGAAGCTCTGAAGGCATTAGCAGTGTGATATCAGACACCCCAGGGTATAAACAAAGCACAAATTATAATCACTGATCCCTGAAGAAACATAACTTGCAAGTTGGATGGAACCAGCTTTATTTAGCTGCCCAATGTGGATGGAGATGAACTTGGCAGGGGATGCAAAGAATAATAAAAAGAGTTTGTAGAGGTGCATCAGCCAGAAAGGGGAGGTCACAGAAAGTGCATCCCCCTGAAAGTGCATCCCCCTGACAAGCAAGACTGGCAAACTGGCAACAGGACAGGAGAAGAAACTGAGGTACCCAACAACTTTTTTGCATCAGTGTTCAATAGCAACCTCTTCCCAGAGGAGGGAAAGACTGGGGAAGCAAAATCCCTCCTGGTGACAGAGAAATGAGGTTTGGGACCACCTGAGGAACCCAAACATGCACAAGTCTAAGGGATCCAATGAGATTTGACGCCTTGGGAAGGCTGACCTGGAACACAGACTGGACAGAGCTAAGAGAGTAAAGTAGGTATATATTGAAAGGCCTTTAAGGACACACTTTGGGCAGGACAAGAGCCTGACCAGGGCTACACCCAAGGTGGACCCAAAATGGTCACAAAATGGATGACCTGTCATGAGGTCTCACACTTTTGTAAGTTTTGGTCCATTTGCATATTGGGGTTTAATTGTCCAATTACGACTTCAGATGATGAAGTCTCATCCTTCTTGTTTTCTCTCTTCAGTCCACCCTTGTTTGTGCTTTTGAGCCTGAAAGTTGTCCTTGGTCTTCATCAGGACAAGGATTTGTTTTGTCTCTCTACTCTGTGCAGAGCTGACTGACACTGAATGTGAGGCTCAAAACTGCACCCCTGGGCAGCACAGAATCTGAAAAACATGAAAGCTCGAAGTTAAGGTATCAGATGCACCCCAGAGTCCTGAGGAAATTGGCTGATGCAGCTGCTAAGATACTCACCATGATACTCACAAAGTCATGGCAGTCAGGGGAAGTCCCAGGTGGCTGGAAAAAGGGGAACATTGCTCCCATTTTTAAAAAGGGTTGAAAGGATGACCCTGGGAGCTGCCACCCTGCCAGCCCCACCTCTCTGTGGGGGAATCCTGGAACAGATCCTCCTACTAAGGCACATGGAGAAGAGGGAGGTGACTCAGGACAGCCAGCACAGCTTCACCAGTGGCCAGCAGGCTGAAAGAGCCCCTCTGCCCTGCCCAGGTGAGACATCACCTGCAGAGCTCAGCACAGACAAGATCCTGACCTGTTGGAGTGAGTCCAGGGCAGAGCCACGGAAACAATCAGAGGGCTGATTTCCTTCCTAGGGGTGGGTGAAGAAATTTAATTTGGAGTGATATTTTAAAGGCTCACATAATCCCATTTGGAGAATGACTGATTCTACATGAGCCCAATTTTTGTGCATGAATAGTTTATGAAATGTTTTTACAATAATTTAGTAATGGCTCGACAGGAATGCAAAAACAAGTCATCTGCCCAGAACCAGAATGTGTAGACAAGGCAACAGAACTGGATGTTCCCTTTCCCACTCCTGTCAGCTTTAACCCTGGCATGGAGAGAGCTCATATTGGCTCAAAACATCATTTAGTTTACTTGTCTGCTTAGGAGCCTATTTTTCTGCTAATAAATTGCCATTTCTCTAGGAAAAGTGATATTTATGCTAATTATCCTTACAATAGGAGTATCTGACACTAAAAACAAATATCCAGAATATTTTGCAGAAAAGCTGTATGTTGATATGAGGTTTTTTACAAATTCTGTATTATAAAAAACTCATCAGTCCATTATTCCTGACTTTTTGTCCTGTCCCTGTCCATCCTTTTGGTATGACCATAAAAAGAGATTTTTTAAAATACAGTTGTTTACCAGCAGCTGCATTTATACCAGTAAGGTAAACACAGACCTGAGCACTTGCACACACTCATCCACCTTTTTCAACTACAAATGTAATCCTAAGCAGAGTTTTTATCCTAAATTACCTCTTTTATATTACACATGGTCTCTCTCATATCTATTAAAAAGATGACAGTGAGAAACCTCAATGTGTTCTTAAATATATGACAATGGGGTGAGACAAACTGCTTTTATATTAAGGTGTCTTTCCTCACCTGAAATGGGGAATACATAAATAACCCCCCAAAGTATTAATTATTCAATGTGCTGGGATGCATATCCTCAAATTATCATTTCTCCTAATTTAAGACTGCACTCTTAGGGGTTTTTGCATAGAATTCTGGTTTTGTTATAGTAAATGGTGAATTTTCCATCCTAGTTGTGAACTCAGTCATGTTTATTTGATTAAAATCTGTCTGAGCCAGTCTTACAGTTTTGTCTCAGTTTTCACATGTTTGCAGTTATGGGTATGAAAGCTGATTACCCTTGCAAAGGATCATCATTAGCTGATAAACACCCAAAACCATTTCAATAAAACCCAGATTATTTATTGTGTATTACAGTGATGTGTTTGACTTTTTCTGTGGCTCCTCAAAAAAAAAAAATCATATGAATGTAGCTCACACACAACTGGCTTTTAATAATGAGATTTTTTTTTTTTATCAAGAGCTCTTTATGTGACTTTCAGCATTAAACAAAAAAAAAAAAAGGAAACAAACATATATTTAAGAAATCAATACTGACATCCCAATTCTAAACAGAACTGCAGATACCTTTAATTCACTGTGCTTTGATTTATGCTCCTCTTGTCATGTAGAGATGAGAACAATAAGTCAATTGTCTCTGCTGCTGGTTTTAATGGCAATAGCAGTACAACTTTGGGCTTTTTTGCAAATTGCCATTTGAAAGGTAAGGGCCAGTAGGTCCATGAGGAAGCTGCAGAGAGTCTCTCTACCAGTCCACTTTACTAATGTTTTTAAGCTTTTGATTAATTTAATTCAAAGGAACAGAGAAGCCACAGTGAAAATTAAATTCAATGAAAAATTAAAATTTTATGAAAATTAAATTTTAGGGAAAACAGGCAACTGTTTTGAGGGCACAAACCTTATTATCCTCCTAATGCCTCACTGAGGAAAGAGTTCACTTCATGGCCCACACTGGGGAATCTGAGCAGCTGAGAAATTTCTTCAAATCTGTGGGAAAAGCTTCACTCGGTTCTGACACTTGACAGCAAATTACAAATCTCTAAGAAACCATGATTCATCCTGTCTGGTGTTTACAGGGCTGCTTGTCTGAGAGAAGAAAATCCTTCTTCCTACTAAAGCACAGCAGGAATTGCACACCTGAAGAACCTGTGACTGGGAAGCAGGAGAGTTTGGGTACACGAGGACAGGCTTGGAATTGAAGATGTTTCAATTTGCTTCCACTGGGCCTCCTGACCATTGAAATTAACACTTTTAACATCACCCTGCATGTCTCAAACCCTGCATTGGGCCAAGGAGGAGCTCCAGCACTTTGGTTTCAGGTTTCTGAAAGAACCTTTTAGTAAATCACCTTTAAAATTAGCCCCAGGTGAATGAATGATGAGAGCAGATTTTCCCCCTGTGTTATTGGGAAGTTATCCCTCCTCACACTACAGGTCACCATTCAGTTTTCCAAGAACTGTTTTTAGATTAAATGATTTCTGAGATGTCAACTTGAAACAGGAGAAAAAAAAAATGAAGAAAAAAAAAAAAAAAGAAAATGCAAGGACATATTCAACAAATTGGAGCATTATTAAATCTTCTCTCATGCTGCTTTGGGAATTGATAATTTCACTCAATACTATGTCCAGGTAAGGTGATGGATGCCACCTGTATTTATATTTTATTAACCCACAGACTGCCCATCTGTGAAGCAGGTGGGGGATAACCCTCTGTCCTTGTTTCAGAGTAGGCAAATGAGGTTTATTTCAACGTTGGGACCACTGTGGCTAAGTCTGATCAATTTTACAGGAGAACATCCATGTCTCTGCACTGATATTAATATAACACTACCACAAGTTGTGGAAATTAGTGCCAAAAGGAAACCTGAGAGATGATGCTCCTGTCTCAATCAGCAGCATTAGCTGTGCCCAAACCACTGCTGGCAGGTGTTTGTTTCACTTAGAGCCTGCATTGAGGGCAGTTGTATGGATTTCTGCACATGGAACGTTTAATTAGGGAAAACAAACAGCAGCAGTGTGTGAGGAGGTCAGATTTCCTGCACCCATTGCAAGGAGTGTGCAGCACTCTGTGCTCAGGGCCCATTCAAATGTATATTAAGAGCCTGAGTAATGACAACTGTTGGGAAAGATGAATCAGGGAAATCTTATAAATATGATTGCTTAGCAAAAGATTCTGAAAATATGAAATAGAAATGAAAGCTAGATTTGAGTTGTAGGATACCGAGCCTTAGTTACTATATAACCTGAAAACAATAGTCTAGCCAGCTGAAGGAGAATCCCTTTTGATTAAATTCCTTCTGTTGGCTGAGGGATGCAAAGGTCAATGTAACAAAAGAAAATAGTCTAAAGCGTAGCTTTTAGAGTTTAAAATGTATGGTAATAAAAAGAAACCCAAACCACCAAACCAAAACCCAGAGAACCCTTAAAATGGGATATACCAGGAAGATACCACCAGTGGACGTGACAGTTTTGACATCCCTTCATAACGTCTTTTCTTTGCACACACATTTCTGTGCTTGGAATATGACCCAAAGGATTATTGGTTGAGTCTAAAAAATTAATCTTCTAAATTAAATTGCCACATGTTACCCAGGTTCTTACAATAACTTTATGCACTTGGAATATCAAAGAAAAAAAAAATAAAACTAAAACATATCTATGAAGGATTTTTCTTTCTCTCAGAGAACTTGGTGTCATCAGAACAGGTGACATGCTGGTGCCTCTGATGTGTTTAAGGTGTTGTAATTGCTGTCTCCACTCAGGTGTCTGTAATAGCTCAGTCTCCCCAAACAATGCAAAAATAATAACAAAAATTCTGATCACTACTCATGTTATTTGAAGTGAATTGCAGTCAAGTCAATTCTATTTAACTGAAAACGAATCCCTGTTCTTAGAGTGAGAAACAGCAACAGAAGCCCTGAACACATAAAAAAAAGTTAGTAGATTTTAAATATGAAGTCTTTAAGTTATGTGTGTGAGAGCAAGAGATAAAGAGGGTTCAAGTTGGCACTGAGAAACCTCTTTGTTTGCAGCTACAAACAAACAATTCAGCACTTCAACAGTAAAGGTTCTATTCATTGTCTCACTCAAGAATTCTGAAGCACAGACACAAACCCCATCAAGCCTCACAGAAGATGATGAAGCCTCTCCACTCAATCCATCCCCTGGGACAAAGCTGGAGCTCCTCAGCTCACACGGAGCAGCAGAGCTGCAGTGATTTACTCCAGCCCTGGCTCCTGGAGCACACTCTGGTCAATGAATTGTAGCTCTGAAAAACTGAGGTAGAAATGAATTCCACAATCAATCCACCAACAATTCTCAAATGTTTCTGTGTTTTCACTTCTCCACCTGCACAGTGGCATTCCAGAAATGTTCAAGACACTTTCTGTAGATGTGTCTCTGTAGTGCCACCCCATGTATTGAAATTAACAATAAAATAGTATTTTCTAAATGAGACAATTGATCACCAAAGCCTTTCTTTCACTGACATGAACAAGGCTGGCCAAAGAGCACGTCATAGTCTATATGAAAAACTGTATATAACACTGCTACCAGAAATAATGAGTAATGTATCACAGAAACACATCAATTCCTTTTATTCTTCTAACCCACGACTCTTTAATGGTTAATGTGTTATGTATTCACTGAACAGCCATCAGCATTTGCACTACCACAAACCGGAATTCATTCATCGAGCTGCACAGAGGGATTTGTTAGTTATTGGGGGTCAGCAAACACAGCTTTATAAACTGATATTGAACAGCAAGGAACTGCATTAGAATGAAGCCAGAATAACAATAAGATAAAGAGTCAGGTGAGTAATTTGTGCTTCAGCTCTGAAATACACTTTTTTTTTCCTCCACTGTCGGGGGGGAAATTTATTTATTTATTTATTTATTTATTTAAAATCTTTACTTTCTTTCCATTGCTATTTTGTTTCACTCTTTAAAGCCCTTGACAGCTGCCCTGCTGAGAGCCTCCTGGCAGCTGGAAGGGCAAGGGGAAGGAGCAGGAGCAGTGCAGTGACTGTGGCTGAGCCAAGCATGTGACAGGGGTTCTCTTTCAGAGACAACAGGTCCCAAACTGCTGCAACTCCTCACTGCTAAAAGCTTCAGACCTTTTCCTCTGTCTCTCTCCCCAAAAATGGGATTCTGATATATCAAATTACTGATTCTTTCTGTGTATTTTGCATTACAGGGTCACCTGCCGCAGGAGAATTAATCCTGATTTTGCTGGTGTGAGTGACAGGAGGAATGAGCTCGGTGGTTTCGGGGTAACAGCTGTTTGAAAATGTTTATTTGTTGAAGCTCAAGGAAATCAATTCCATTTCCAAGGCAATGGAAATAAAACTTACCCTGGGCAACTCCCATCTGAGAAACCACCTTTTCTGAGGGAATGACAGACAAATTGTCTGCAGGATATTAACTGCTACTTACACCAACATTACACTGCAGTCGCAAGAAACACATCAAGAAATTATGTAAAATCACCCAGAACTGTGTGGTAACAGAGGAGTGACATTTGGAAAATATGGTACCACATACACCAATAGTCATTCAGCCATTCAGGATTATTTAAATATTAATTTTTTTTTTAAAAAAAATTAAAAAATCAGTTTATCAATTGAGGTCAAAATCCTTAAATTTTCATTTCCTAGCTGTCAAAACCCAGTATCAATACAGGCAAATGGACTTGTGCTGAGGATATTTGAACAGGACAGATACTGAGAAAACACTGGTGTATTTAAGATCAGCATTACTCATTTCAGAAGTTCACAGAGGAACAGCTGATTTTCACGTTCTGTTATTCCCAGCTTAGGCAAGCATTCAATTTGAGAAGGGAGCACAGAGGTGATTTAAATTTAATATCTCGGTCTCATTTCAAGAGAAAGGCTTAAACGCAAACACAGTCAAGTTGAAAGTCTCAATGTTCTACTTGAATTCACATGATTTATGGCAGGAGAAAAAAACAACCCTGCAGAGTTTCAACAGCCTGAGAAATGCTGGTTTCATCTACATGGGCTAGAGCAACCCAAATTCAAACTACAGACACTCAAACTAACATTTGACACTCAGAGTAACATTTAACACTCCAGCTGACGTTGGACACCGGTGTTCAAATGAACATTCCAGTCAGAAATAAATCTTCCTCTGAAAAATCCTAAATATGAAACAGGGCAGGTACTGTGTTCATCTCCAGTGGTATAATTAGGCACACTGGACTGAACTCATGTCCTTACCCTGGATTTATGCAGCGCAATTGAAGCCCATCTTCAGTCCTCAGTCAAATGCCAAATACGCTGCTGAGAGGGCTCAAGTGGCAGCTCTTTCTCCTAAGAAATGCTGTTCAAACTGGAATTTAGATGCCCAAATATGCTAGTGAAAGCTTCTCGAGTGTTTTGAAGCATTTTTATCCATTTCTAGAATCACTCATTGGCTTTAGTGAGCTGTTCTTCACATTAGAAGTGCACTCGTATATTAACCAAAATCCCGTTTTTTTGCTTTAATAAATGGCTCTTTTCCTCAAGGTATGGAAGCCTCTACTGCCCATTTTTGTATATATTGACATCAGAGTATGCAAATGTGACAATCCTGTGCTCCTTCCTCTGTGAGACCCATACCCAGATTGAAGATATTGCTTTGCAGACCCAGGTCAGTACATGAGACCACAGGCTTTCATAAAACTCCCTAAATACGGGTGAAAACAGAACAAATGCCAACACCACGAGCTTCAAGCAGCTCTCCCTGAGAGTTCTTTTATAAACTGTCTAATCTCTACCTGCAGAACAGGAAGTAAATTTATTAAATTAATTAAATAACTTAATATCTATTAAACAACTAAACAAACTTTCTCATTTTGCCTGGTCTGAGGGAAAAAACTTTCCTTTATACAGGGGATAAGTCAATCAGAAAAGAATTCCCACCCAACCTCAGTAATGAGTATTCTATCCAACTTGAGAACAATTCATGAGAATTTTGGAGTGGATGTTTCTTTTCTGGACAGCAGGCTGTTCTCAAATGAACCAGGAGAATAATCCTCCTTAATATTTACTGATGGCCCAGCTGCTGCTATCAAGCAGTTTTCTGCTTTTAACAAGTTAAAACCTCATGTCCACTGTAAAAAGGTAGATAATAGTGTGCCTGGTCTAAATTGGAGAGAACATTTTAACTCGGCAGTGATGTCTCCATATGCATTTGTCCATTAATAAAACAAAACAAAACAAATCTCATGATGATGAACCAGAGACAATAAGAATCGTAATATTTTTCCTGCTGCTGCATTATTTTTTTTCAAGCTAATTCCACATGTCAGGAAGTAATGAAGGGCAATGTAATTCCATGAGAGAGGCTCAGCTTCTGCCTGTAATATCACAAATTTGAAAATCAGTCGCTGTAAGTGATTAAAGACTTGTGTGCCCAAAATGTATTCATTTTTTCTGCAACTTCATCCATTTAACAAACCCTAGAACATTATTTTGACTCAGGCTCTTGGGTTACTAATGCTCTCTGCAGCCGAAGGAACACTCAGGCTTTTCATTCTGCCTTAGCAGTAAAAACTGGTGTCAGCAGCTCAGAGCAATTTGTAAGGAATCAACTTTTATAGAGCCTCAAGCTGCTTCTGCTCTCACAGCAGCAAGGAGAGAACCAAGGGAAAAACCTCGGTACCAAAGGGTCACAGCTGGAGACATCCTCCAGCAGGTGAGAATCTTTGTTTTCCCCCATTCCACCTTCCCAACAGCAGTGCTGTCACCTTGATTTTGGGATTTGGTGGGAAGTATAGCCCTGGTTCCATGCCTGAGGTGTTTTGTTTTCTGAAATTCTTTTCTCAGAGAATTTTCTGTAAACAGGAGAAACGTTTTTGTAACTGTACCTTTGTTATTCATTCCTTTTCCTAAGAAGGACTTCTTGATGTCCCTCTCATCTGACCAATGTGAGTGAAAAGGTTTGTCTTTGTGTGACCAATCAAATTGTTCTGTGTAAAACAGTATAAAAAGGAGACACATCCCAAAAATAAAGGAGTCATTTTTAGCCTTGTGAGTCTCGGAATCTGTGTCATTGTGGTGTAAAACAGCATCAAAGAAGAGTTAGTATTTATCCAACTTAATTTTTAGACATCTTGGACCATTTCCATGCTTTGCCTGCAGGTGCACGAACAGCTTTAACCTCTGCAGACCAGGCTCCACAGCACTTTTCACCTCTCCCCACTGCCTGTGTAGCAAAGTTTAAACACTATGCAGAAAAACCTCTGGGATTCAGTGAAAATCAGCAGATGTTTTGTTCCAAATACAATCAATTGCACATAATTCTGAACTTCCTTCAAAGGGAGATTGAAATAAAACAGTAATTCTTTGCAAAAAAATCAGGCTAAAGCAGATAAAAGTGCTAAAGCAAGGGAATTCTAGTTCTTGAAAATCAAAGCAATCCTATCTAACCGTTTATGTCTTAAAAAAGGAAAATGTGTCAGCATTTGCTAAATGGTGCATTTCTTCAACAGTGAGCAAAACTTAATTAAAGAGAGCAATTACACACAATCCTTTACGTTGAGAGTATATGATCTTGCTTTAAACTGCTGCAGGGTTTAGAAGTTCTGACATATGTATTTTTTTCTAACAATATTCGCTTATTTTTGTAAAAAATAAAGACAGTCTATATTCCTTCAACGCAAGTAAAATACAGGATTTCCTTTCTATCTGAAATCATAGATCACATTTCTCAGTCTGTTGACTTCCAGGTGAAAAGAATTCTAGAATGGCTTGAGTTGGAATAATCATCCTTAAAGCTCATCCCCTGCCATGGGCAGGGACATCTTACACTATCCCAGGGCTGCTCCAAGCCCTGTCCAGCCTGGCCTTGGACACTTCCAGGGATCCAGGGGCAGCCACAGCCTCACCACCCTCACAGGGAATACAAGCACAGAGAACTGAACATGAAAATTTATTTCCTTCATTCCTGGACAACTGTGGCTCTCTGAGAACATTTTAAAAAAAAAAAAAAAAAAAAAAAAAAAAAAAAAAAAAAAGTTTACATCAAGAAATAACCAAGATCATATCATGCTGTTATTGCATTTTCCCCCTAATGCATGCATTAAATACAGTCTCAATTTTATTTTCTGTATTATCTATAGGCTGTTTTTTACCAAACTCTCAATTAATTAATTTTTTTTAGCTGGAAAAGTTTGGTGGCTTTTATAACAGAGTTTATCAGCTGTTTACAAAAAGAACCCTGGCATTTCCACATTTCAGCTTAAGGAAGGAAATGAAGAATATATCAGCTAAACAAAACTGAGGGGGATGAGTAAAATAGTTCCAACAGCAATTAGTCAGGGCATTATGTTTGATATTACACAATACTGCAGGAAACAGGATCAAGTTTCTAAAATACGCAAGAATTCCCACACAATTTCAAGAGACGTTACTAATACAGTAATTTATCCTGTGTCTTTCCTCCAGATCATTATTGCTATTGAAATAGAAAATATATATGGCCAAGGGTTTCTGATTGATTATAAACATATATGAGAGATTCAGGAAAATTCTTTCATAACAAGAGAATAAAAATAAAGAAATTGTGCCAGACATACGATCTGTATGTGAAATATGTGCCAAAAATATAACTGTTTAAATAATATTTTTTTCTGTTTGGTGGCTGCAAAGAAAAATAAAATTATCTCAGGTTGATATCAAGTAAATTCCTATTGGCCAAATCCAGCCAACTTTTACGAATATGTTGACCTAAAAGTCTATTTCTTACCAGGAAAACATTCACAGGAGGTATTTCACAGCTTCTCTCAAGTTCCAGGTTTTCCCTGAATAATTCAAACCTACATTTACACAATGTGTATTTCTGTATTTAACACCCCCAATGTACATTTTTTTAGAGGGGTCAGGAGATTTTGTGTTCAGTTTTATGGACTCATTCAGCAGCTTCTGAGTTGCTCCCCTGTTATTTTAAAATAAACCCACTACTTTTACCTGCCAGCTTTACCCTTTATTATCAAGGCTATTTTCTCAGTGTTTGGGTCAGCATCTGACATCATCCCAAAAATGCAATGAGCTGTCTTATTTTTCAGTGCTCTTTCCATTGAAAATTTCTGCCTATTTTTCATGGTACTGACATTCTGCTGCACCATCCTGCCATTCTTCAGCCCCATATGCTGTAAATGCAGTTATATTCATCAAACCATTATCATCAATTACCTGAGAGCTCCAGCCTCACAGGTATTTTATGAATTCCTGAGATTTTTCAGGGCAGTGACATGACAAAATACACGTCAGTATCTTGGAAAATAGTTGAAATAGCATAACCAAAAAATGAGGTGGGGGAAAAAAATTCAGATTAAATCCCACCTGCTCCTACCCTCATCATGATCATACTGCCTGTGCAAATTATAACAAAGAGTTTTCTGGGAAGGAACTTTGCTTTTCAAGAACAGTATCACAAGAGTCACAAAGTGATTTCCACAAATGATTAAACACTATCTCTTAAGATTTTCCATGTGTTCCCAGTAGATCTTCCCTGAAGATGCAACTCACTCCTGTAACAAGAGATGTGAAGGGCTGCTTTATAAAGAGATGTTATTCTACATCTCCACTGTTACCTACGAGAATTCCACTGAGTTATCTCAGCTCTTGCATGCGCTGTCTGATCCTCTTTCATTCAGACTTCCAGATGTATATCCAAGGCCAAAAGGCTTGGATTTAACTCATTGAGGAACTGCCAAAGAAACCTGGATTACCTCGATGCCCATCAGACCAAGTAACTGCAGAGCAGGGAAAAGATCAAGCAGAAATAGAAATTCTGTTGCCTGATCAATGACAAGGAATCATAACAATCCTGACAGGTTAAAAGCACAGATGATAATCTATTGTAAGACTTTCATTTGTGGGAGCAGTTTTAAAACCTAAACAAACCAGATCAGAGCTAAAGCATCAAGACAGGAGCAGATAAAGATGTTGAAGGAATAGTGATAATTGACCAAAATACAATTAATTGTTTATATAAACCACTGGAAAATGTCACTTAGAAGAGTCGCAATGTGCAAAAAGAGTAGCAGAAACTGTGAGGCACAAATAGTTCCCAGGGAGTTTGGGGAAACAGGACATTAGAGGAAACTGCAGAAATGTTTTACAAATGCATCCAAGGTAAGATCTTGGGAGGAAAAATAACCTCACATTCTGGTAAGATGTTTAAAACAAAATTTAGAAGATTTGTGGTCATGGTGGGAATAAAATTCTGGAATCACTCCCCAGATTGGTCTTTGACATAGAGCTTGAAATTTTCTGGATTTTACAGAGTAGAAATTGGACCGGAATTAAAAATTAGATTATTGAATACTTAGAGAATTTGAATAACAATTTATTTTCTCACATTTCATTTGTCTGACATTCAGTCTATTATAAGCAGGGTTTTAATTGCCACCTGTTTAGCTTTTGGTTTGTTTGTTTGCTGTTTTAGTCTTGTTTGTCTTTACAGGCAGCCTCCTTCAGCTTCATAGCAACTATTCTGCTCTGCTGGTAACTGCATGATCTCATATATCCTATGAGAAGAATTTAATTAATTTGAAATTTTAATTCTGTCCTGTCTTCTAACACAAGGAAAGGCTCTCTTAGACATCAAGATGAGAAAATAATAATGATAATTATCATAAGCATGACAGAGTTGCAGAATGAGGCACAAACATGAAATTTAGTTTAATGAAAAGAACTTCCTGAAGATGATTATTTATATAACAAAGACGTATTCTTCACTTTGTAATAAAGTTGTTTATGAAATGAAAGCAGAGTCTCAAGCCACAATACTCTTCCTTTATTTCTCTCTCCTCCACGCCTTCTATGAATCATCTCAATAAAGACTAAATAACTCCCTCTTGTAAGATCCAGATCTCCATTTCTTTATGCACGGAAATATAGCTGGGCTTTTTCATTTTCAAATCTGTATTACAACAAAAAAGTCATGCTTAGAGTACAAGACATGAAGAAGAACACACAAGAGCTTCTTTTTATTTAATATATTATTGAAGAAAAATTCACACAGGAAGAATGAAAACACGTAAAAAAACCTGTACAGAAAAATATTTCTGCCTCCCTACTGTAATAACTTCTATTGAAAACATCTGTATTATGTAGTTGCATAAAGTTCTTTTGTCCCTCTTTTTGAAAACACTGAAAAAAAAAAAAATGATGCCATCTAGAACTAGACTTAATAATGTGCTCACATCCAGTAAAGGAGAATCAGTTTTGCAGTGTCTGTGTGTGATCAGCTCTGGTATCTGGTTGTATCTGTGACTGTGTGTATAATATTTGTAGTTGGTATAATTGAAGCAATCAGAACAAAAGGCCCTTGTACAAAGCACATGGTATTTTCCCAGCAGCCCAAAGGAAGCAAGCATTCAAATATGTTGCTGTGCTATCTCAGTCAGATTGTTTTTTAAAATGCAAGCAAAATACCATATATTTTGCTCAATTTTAAAGAATGTGTCAAACATTTTTTAAAATATGATTCTACACTTGTATATATATTACACATATATATATTATATATGTATATTTAAGATTCAAACTCCCAATCAGTGCTAGCTAAGTGCATTCACTCCTGTCCCATTTGTTGGGACAGGAGTTGAAAGGAGGGAGTCTAAATTCATGCATGAAAAATGAATCCAGGACATGAAAAGGTGTAAAAATAATCATCTCTAAAGACAAAAAAGTGTTGAAAAAGGGTAAGAAAACATTCATGAGACCTTTATCCCTCTCTCAGAAGCCAAGGTGTACAGGGCAAGGGTCCTTTTTAATTGATTTTTAGTAACTCCTGTCTTTTATGTTTTTCTAGATAAATAAACTTCTAGTGTTTATTTTTCTGGAGGAGATTGCATCCCTGAGTTTTGGAGTGGAGTACCTGAGCTCCTCCTGGAATTCTCTGGTAGAAAATAAAATCTGGCCTGTTAAAGATTTAGAGCTGGTAGCTAATGGTCTTGGGATCAGCCTAAAAGGAGGGTAAATTCCAAAGAAATGGGAGCACCAGGAGCTGAAAACAACAGAGCAGTGAGACCAAAGAGAAATCCTTCTTAAAATGGCAGATTGAGATGAAGTGCTGAGCATCTTCAGCACCACTTCTCAGGTGCCAATGTTCCAAGCCCTGTTTGTCCTCAGTCTCTTTCCAATGACAGGGAAAAACACAAGGATGACTTTGGAAACTTTATTGTTAAAATCCATGTGCGCTCCTAGCAACATTATTTTCACTTCCTTGTCTTGGCTGGAAGAAAATCTACGTTTTCCAGGCATTTCATCCCTCTGGTTCTCATTAAAATCAATGGAAATATCTTCCAATCCCATGGAACCACTAGGAAAACTGTCCTCCTCAGCTACACCAATTGCAGGGTGTCAGCTGGCACTTGCTAGCTTGGTCTAGAGCATAAGAAGTTCTTGGAAGTTTATTTTATGGGAAGAAAATCAGTTTAGCTATTTAAATGGTGAAAGCAGAGGTCAGCCAAGATGCAGTGTGTGCCATCTGTTGTGTTACAGTTACGTGCCAAGAGAGCTTTCCACGCACACAAGATGGAAACAGGAGCATCTTTGACAAGCACTGCAAACTAAAATAAGCTCGGGGAGCTCAAAGAGGTTAAGATCCAACTGACCACGGGCAGTGGCTGCAGGATGTTATTCTTCTGCTGCAGCTTCAAAGAAAATATCAGGGAAACATATCTTCAGCCTGCAGGAGGTGGGAAATGCCAATGCTCCCCTAAGACACATGTGCCACTGGTTGTCTCACTTGCAAAGAGACTCGATGTTATGGTGTTATTACAAGGGAAGGATTTGATGTAAATGAAGCATTTCAAGCTCTCACCAGAAGATAATTTCATGCACACAACATCCTCTCTGCAAGAAACCGAGGGCAGATTGAGAGGCACTCCACAGGGAAGAGCAGCATCTTCTGTGGGTTTTTTGCCACAGGCAGGACTTTTGTCATAGAGGTTCACAATATGCAACCCATCATGACCTGTCTAAAAGACATTTTAGATAACATCCTAGATAACATCCGAGTTATCTAGGATCCACAGAATCAGATCCAGAGTTAGAAGTGACCCACAAGGATCATTAAATACTATACCCCAACAATCCCATCCTGTCTCTCAGACTGGTGTCCAAACCCTCCTGGAGCTCTGGCAGCCTTGGGGCTCATACCCTGGGGAGCCTGGGCAGTATCCAGCATGCTCAAAAGTGAAGAACCTTTTCCTGATATCCAACATAAACCTTCCCTGGGAAAGTTCCAGCCACTCCCTGGGTCCTGTCACTGTCACAGAGAGCAGAGATCAGAGCTGTCTCTTGGGAGGAAACTGCAGACCCTGATGAGGTCTGACCAGACCAAGTGATATCAGCTCCTCCTCACAGAGCTTCTCTTCCAGATCCTTCTCCATCTCCATAGCTCTTCCCCTGGATGCTTTCTAACAGCTTTCTATCTTAAGCTATCAGGAAGCATCCAAGGGAAAGTTGCAGAGAGGGCAGATCCCTACAAAGATGCACAAGAGAGAAGGGGATCTTCAGTCAGTGCATCCCACATATTTTGCCTGATTCCTCTACTTTGGGACAGCAGTAAACACCTTCTAAAGTCCATTTCCCTGCTGTGCTGTCCCAGAGGGTGCAGACAATAGCCATATAAAAGGTTAAAGGCAAAAGTTGGGCTTTGTACATTAATTTTTTTGCTTTGTACATTAGCAAGGTTCTAGCTATTTAAAATTAATCCTGGAAGTCTACTACCTTTACTTTTACTGGCTTAAATATAGTAAAGAGTAGGCTGCACCTAATGGTTTCTAAATGCTCAAAGGTTTTCTGCTCACTTGTATCTAGTCTACTATTTTAAGTGATATGCAAATAACAAGTCAACCAAAAGTCAAAAGATATTACGGTTAAAATCCAAAAATCGGAACAAGGAGTCTGAAAGTCTCATTGATGAACCATTGAAGTCTCATGGAAATCACAATGATCACATCCTTTTTCTCCATCTGCCACAGGTTCACTAATACGATATTGCCTATGAAGTGGACATCATATTAACGATAAAATTAAATAAGCATTTTGAGTTATTAAAAAAAAAAAAAAAAAAAAAAAACACCAAGAAGAAAACTCCAAACCCCAAAATTGATGCAAGACAGACATTTGGTGCTCTTGAGCACTAAAAAAAGTTTGAGGCAAGAAGCATCACCCCAAGAGAACTTGAGCTGTTGTAGTTCTAAGTTCAGTCAAGTGAGAAGCCCTGAGTTTACACCTGGTCGATGGACACTGACATTGTGTCTGTGAAGATGGAAGAAGATTTATCACTTTACCCATCCAAGCATCTTGTTTTACACGTGCACCTACAGTGTGCAAAATGCCAAACTCTTTTGTGTCAAACACTGCAGAAAGGGAAGGAATAAAATTTGCTATCCTGCTTTGAAGATGTTGGAATTAATTCTCAACAAGAGAAAAGACCTTATGAAGGCAGGTAACAACAAAGAATGGGGTTGGACTCAGCAAAAACACTGGTGAAGAATTATTTTTGTATTTGTAACTGTGAGGCATAAAAATGATGAATCATTCCGATGATTGCTACCAATTTGGGGTATGTTTGGGTAACACCTCATTCATTTGCAAATCAGCAAATTTCAAAAATGGGGACAGGAATGCAAGTTTCTCAGCAGAATTATGAGTTTTATTAGAAATAAAACTAGAGTAAAAGATGATTTATGGCCATGATGTGGATGAGAAAGAAGGTAACTTCTGCAGCAAAAGGCAAAGACAGAAAGCTGTAAGGTAAGACCTCAGGTAAAACTGTGCTTGCACATTTGCTCTCCAGAGCTCCTGCTGCTGCCTGGCTTGTTGCCATCTCATTCTCTGGACATCATTTCAGATGGGAAAACTGCTATCAGCGACTTTCAGAAATGAAAATATATGGTGTGACTCAGAAGTGCCTCTCTAATGCAAGAAAGGATGGAGAGGAGAGGAGAGAAAAAACCAGCTTTTATCTGGGGTGGAAGGGGGAAATAATGAATACTAGAATATTATAGTGCATTTGAAAGATTCATTAACCTCAATTTTTAATTGAGCAGACAGTAAATAAAGAACTGACTGGAAATAATCAGATTAAATGAACGATTTATGGTCCTAATGCTTTTATCTATTAGGCTTTTGAAAATCATGTGTCAGAAATTAGTGTAATTAATACTTACACTGATGTAGAACCTTTCGTATAACACTGGCAGTGATCTGTTCATCCTATTTATTTATTTACCAGCATCCAATGAAATGGGTGAAGACTACAGGAGCACTGAGATATCTGTGTGCAAGCCAAGGTACAAAATTTCATCTGCTTTTGCTTTCTCTTGCACAGACTGGGAATGTGAAGTGTTGCAGCTTCCTATTTGTGTTATTTAAGTGTTTTATTTCCTTTAAACCAGTGGGTGTTAGGGTAACTCAGTGATTAGCTGCAATACCATGCATGATTAGAGGTTTAATATTACACAATACTGTAAGAACTACAATGAGTAGCAGCTATTCCTACCTACAATTCAATTTTTATAAAGTAAACCAACAAAGTCATCAAACATTTCCGTTCAAAGGGATGTCCTTTGCCATTGTTATTACCTGAGAGGGGTCCCACAAAGCCTCAGTGATTTTCCTCTCCTGCATAAACTCCACACCTATATTGGCATCCCAGCAAGAATAATTATCCCAGTGAGGACTGAGTCAAATAAGGTCTCATTATTGCTTCTTTCTTATTTTCCCCTCTCCCATTTAAAATTTTCCTTGTTTTACTGTTAATACACACTGCTGAGTGCCTTCATGTCCCTTCTGACACTGCAGCAAGAACAATTTCTGAAACAAAAATGTATCCATGGCCCTTTCAGTCACACCACAAACTGCAGTTTCAGACCTTATGGCTGCTCTTACCTGTTTCCTTGGGCACGGTGATATTTCCAAATCCCTTGAAGCTCTGAACAGTATAAATTGTGTCTTGGGAATGCAACAGCTGATGTGCTGCACACTCTGCACAGCTGTGGTCAAAAATTGTCCTTGTTTCATTACAACTAAAAGAAAAACCTGACTCCATTGATTGGTGCCCCAAAGGGTACAAGTATGAAATTACAGATGACGAGGAGGCAGCAACACCAGCAGTTCTGGCTCTGTGATAAAAGGTTCTCATCACAAAGCAGTGACTTGACTCTGTCACCCAGAAATAATGACCTCATCATGAGGGTGATGGCAGCAGCCTCTCAGTTGCTCATCTTTCTGAAGCAAGACCTGAGTCCTGCAAACCTTTTGACTGCAGGAAGTGCAGGTGTTGATAAAATCTTGACTTCTCCTCCCTTTCCATCTTGTGCTTTTTCAAGCATAACATACTGTAAAGAGATTAAGGCTTACAGAACCACTTTCCCTCAACTTTTGAAGTCTTGGAAGCACTTCAGGATCATCAAAACAGGAGTTTTATAACCTGTGTACTGTGAAACTAAACTCACTGTTGAGATTACACTTTCATGCTAAAATCGTTTTCTCGGCTACTTAAAAGTCTCTTTAAGAAGTTGTCCTCAGGCTGAAGTTCCTCCTGCCTGCTCTGAGGCCATATTAAAAACTTTCTGGAACTTTGAAGAAAATCCACTTAATTATTTGATTTGATTTTCAGAAAGCCAAGCTTAGAAATAAAGCAGTGAAACCAATGCTTTTTCATGCTAAGCCATGGAGTCAGTCCTCCTTTATTATCATCAATATTTCATAAAAGATTTTCTAGTCAAGTGTGATCCACACATTTCCTATAATGTTATTCTAGCAGAATAGTGAGGTGGTTAGTTTTACCTTTGGTAATTTAATTAAGGTAAAAAATAAATTTCCAAACACTAGGGAGAGTTGTTATCAGGCTTATGGTATTTTACTCTGTAATATCTAGATATTTTCTAAATGAGCTTGCTGCTTTTTTTTCATTCCATGAGGCTTTCCAACGTGTCTTCTCCTTCATAACTGAGCTCAACTTTTCACCTAGGATAATTCTGACTGAGAATACTTTATGTCTGGATCCATATCTACATAACATGATAGATTTTCTTCTTGAATCCATGGCTTGTCAATAAGTAAAAAAACACAAGAAAAAAAAAAATCTAGCCCCATATGTGCTTGACATTCAGCAATGGCATTACAAGCAGATATGAATAAATTGACTGAAAATTCACCCTAAAACCTTCTCTTACTCCAGCAGCTCTCCCGGATTCCTATTTCTCACAGCCTGCTCTGTGTCCATTCACATCATCATCCTGATTTCTCCTGAATTTTCCCTCATGTAATTCTGCAGCAAAAGCTTCCAGCAAGACAGGAATATTTTTCCCAAATAACAACTATCCTGGGGGAAACAAAGACATGGTTTATCTGACTCTACTGGTTATCCTGAGGATCTGCTCTGACAGAAAAACATTTTAAAGCTGCACAGGCCATTCAAGGCTGAAACTATTTATTGGTGTCAAAACACAACAACAACGGTTACTGAACCAATCCAAAATGGCAAAAGGTGCATTTTATTTCTGCAAACACCTGAAATTCTAGGAAAACACACAAAAGAAGCAATGTGGGATATACCTACGACTGGTTTACCATAACCACTATGCTAGTTAGAATCCAGCTCATTGAACAGAGGGGAAAAAATAGGGTAAAATCCACTGTGACCCCACATTGCATCTGTTGAAACAACAGAGACACTCCACTGAAATTCCAATGTACTTGACATTTAGATGCGTATTTTGTTCTGGATTAATAAATTAATAAATCAATTTTATCACTCAGTGGTCTGTATTTGAATATTTCACATGTATATTTTGCTTGCAAAATCTTTTTAAATCAAAACTGCTGTAGCTTTTGTTTAAGATGATGAGCTTTATAGATAAAGGATTACAATTTCATCTTTTGCATCAGTTCAAAACTCCATCACTAAACATGCCATCCTGTGCTTAAATCTTTGACAGGTATTTTCTCTGGATATTTACTCAGATTTTGAGCAGGTCTGAACGCTCTCCAATATTTCAGACTCACTATTTCCTTGTAAATGATTTTTTTCCCACTTTCCTCAGAAGTACTTACAGCTTTTACTTAACTTTCTGACTTCTTACATAGTTCTCCCCCTCCATTTCTGCCCTGAAATGGCTCAATTGTTAATGACAAATTTCCTTTCTCTACAGTAATTAGAGCTGTTTAATTTCTTACTTTGTTGTGACTTTGGAATAACAGCACAGATTCCTGTATTTCATCCTTTCATTCCTCTCCATTCCCATTATTTCTCTTACATTTTGTGCTCTAGGACAGGCTGGTTAATTAATCTCTTACAGTGTAAGATGCTCATGTAAAAGCCAAGTGCTTAATATTTACTGATTGAAATATAACCCTGCTAATACATCACAGAACAAAGGCCAAGATGCCAAAGTTTTTACAGAGTAATAAAATGTTAACCCGTCTTTAGCAGCAAAAATTTATCCAACACACAGATTTTAGAAGACAAGATTAAGGTACTCATATTAAAGAACTAAAAAATAAAAAAGCTCAGTTCTGGTTAGGGCACAAATAAAACACCAAATAGGATCTGAGAGTAAAAAATAAATAATGAAGGTAATTAGGTGGGGCTGTGTAGAAAACAACCTTTCTGAATATCCAACGTGCCAGATGTTGTACAGCACCATGTCATACAAAGGTTACAAATTCAAACAACTGGTTTGGAGGAGCTAAGTAATTAATTTATGCAATCAACTAATTAATAAAAGTACCAAGTGCTGTTGGCTGTTTTATTAACAAGTTATAAATCACAGAGACTGGGATGTGATCAGATTGTAAGGGATAGTAGCTATAAATGGATACTAGAGTTTCTAGGAGTCCTGTTATTTTGGGAAAATATGAATCACACAGCACAGAGCATGATCAGACTCAAGTGAGTCCCCTGCTCAGAAGGTGTTATTCATGAGAAAAATATTTGTAAAATATTGGCGATTATAAAGGGAGTAATTTGATTTTATCTCTTCTAAAGAGGCCTCAAATAAGTGGGGTTTAAAGTTAATTATTAAAATAATAAATCAGGTAACTGGAAAATATTGGGAAATTATTATTAATAAGTTTGCTGCAAGGAGATAACCACGTATTTCTCATGAATGTAAGTAACAGAGGACACATAAAAATGTAAAAGAATTACAGAAAAAATGTGAAGAAGTGGCCACATTACACTTTCATTTGTAGGAAATCCTCCAGCACTTTTTTCCAAAGTGTAAAGCCACATGATAAGTCATTTGCTAATGAATGATGACCTCTAGGAAATCAGATAACAGAGCCAGCACAGCACTGGCTTTATGTTTACAGTCCCAAAGCTAGAAATGCTTTCAAGTTGTCATGGGGGATTTTGCAGCAATTTCCCAGTTAGTATTTTTTCAAATTTAATTTTTAATCTTCTACTCTCCTGGGAAGAAAGGAAAACATTGTAATTGCCCACAAGTTGCTAACTTCATACAGCATTTATTTCTTATTTACATTACAGAAATACATGTGAACAAATAAAATTATCCTTCAACCCTTCTGGTGTTCCTTTGAAATGCAGAAGTGCAGCAGTCTAAGAAAAAAGGGACAAATGAATAGAAAATGATTACTCAAAAGAATGGTAACAGTCTCCCTGACTCTGGTGTGCTTGTTTACTCAGGTGTTGATAGGTAGGGAGAAATTTTGGAAACCGAGCCATGTTGCCAAAGCAGCTCTGAAATAAGGAAGCTCTTCCCCTTTCCAGCCATCCAGGATTCCTTGCTTTCACTACAAATCTACCAAGGCGGATGTGGAGGGACCAGCATCTCCTGTAGCCAAGTTCTCTATGTCAAATTGTTTCATTTCCCCCCCAATTTCTGTGTCCACAATGCACTTTACAGATCACAGACTCTGCAACTGCTCATTCCCGCATGTCCTGGGTTGTAGTGTAGGATGTACACAAAGTATTTATTCTATCACCATCTTCATGAACTGTTGGAACCAGGTGGGGCAGTGTTTTCCCAGGCCCCCTTCCTTTGGGCTCTTCTGCTCATGGCCCATCAATGCCTTGCCCATGACTCACAGGTAACTCCCTCCAGGAGTTATCTCTGTTTAATGGGCCGTCAAAGACCCACTTCACAGCGCATCATCCCATTGTGAGATGCTCCGCCCAGGGGGAGGAGCCAAGCATTCCCACCTGGATATAATCTGGGATTTGGGACAGTACAAGCAGCCCTGACCCACTGGATTCCCAGAGGACCAGAGCTCCCAGACCTTTCTACAGGATCACTGCTTCAGGAAGAGCCCCTCACCTGGACTGCTCCCACCATCCTGCTCAGGTTGTATTCTGACTCTGTCAGTGGTCTTTTGTGTTGTTGCATTTATTTTATTTTATTTTACCTTTTACCTTTCTTCTTATTAAATTGTATTTCTGACTTGGAGCCTCTCACTCGTTTTGCTTTCAAACCACGACACCGCAGCAGCCTCGGGGATGGACCTTTCTGCCTGAAGGCAGCGCTGGCTTTTGGACAAAAACTGTCTTGACAATGCAGACACTGAGTATTTACCTCCTTTAATAACCTACCTTCTCCAGAGACAGGAGCACAAGAGGCTCTAAAAGTCACAGAGCAGCAGCTATTTCCGTGTCTCACCTTTTCTAAGGCACTTAGATACCATTTCAGCATTAATCAAGACACCAGGAGATGAAACTGGCACGGATCCCGGTGGAATACCAATATCCAGTGGTTTAGTCAGTAAAAAAAGCAGGAAAAAGAGTTCACCATGACACTGCATTACCAGAAAGTTTTACCCTGAAAGAATTGGGAGTTCATTTTGCTTCAAAAGCATTTATCCCTCCAAGGAGGAGAAGCAGACATTGGATCTGGCTGCAGGAGGGACTCAGGAACTTCACTGAGAGAGTTCAAACTTTTCATTGTCTCACTGCAAATAACTGGACTTGTGGCTTTAGCTGTGTCAGTACACTCCTGATGTTTACTAGGAATTAGGAACACCCGCTGCCCACACAGAGAAAAAAGGCCTGGGATGGAAATTAAAACTGAGCAGATGAAACACCAGGACACAAAGGTAGCTCACAGCTTTAATTTCAAATAAAATCTGTCAACCTGAAGAGCTTGAATGAAAATATTCTACAACCTTCTTAAGACTCCTTGATTAGAAGCAAGGATTACTGTGCACCCCTACACCTGAGCAGGTGTTCCTGTATTAGGAAAAGAGTTTAAGCTTCACCCCTGAACTTTTCAGGAAGAAGAACCAGAAACTTCTGTGCTTCTCTCACCATAATTGTCCAAGTGCCAGGACAAAGGCACCAGTTGGATCCTTGAGCTGTTCCTCAAGGGATGTGGCTGTTTTCTATTGGGCATCATGCAAAAAACCCTCCCAGATCACTGAATACTTAGAGAGCACAGAAACTCTTGGGGTTTTTCGAAGTGTCATAGCAGGTGCAAGGGACCTCCCTGCATGTGAATGGCTTTTATTCTTTCTGTTTTGTTTAGTTTGTTATTTTTTGTTTTAATTAAAACCTTTCCACTTTTTCAAAACACCTCCACTCAGCCATCTCACTAATTATTTTTAAGCCATTTCTGGGAGGTTGCTGGCAGCCCTCAGAGTGTGATGAACCTTTGTGGGGCTCATAGCATGCTGTCCTCACGCAGAAATTCATCAGATTACCTCCTCTTAAATAGTACTTCTTATCTAGCTTAATGTCAGCTAAAAGAAAAATGCAGTTTAAAAGCTGATCAGTCTGTAAGAGTAAACCCAGGGATGTACACATTTTTCAGGATGCAAGTTGGATGCAGAAGCTATGACAGAATATTGACACTTTTTCTCCACCATCAGAAGCAAACAGCAAGGTGTGTACCCTGATGAAGCAGCAGAAACAAAAAAGAATAGAACATATCAAGTATGTGTGAAAATATCAGCAGGAACAGTCTTTGTTCCTTGAACTAAAGTTGCAGAAATAAATGAGTCAAGTTTTTTTTCTTAGGCTTTGTCCTCTGGGTTTTGTCTGTCTTAAATTAAAATCTGTCAGTTCATGAATTTATACAACATTCACAAAAGCACAAAGAAAACACTGTCATCTATTCCTCATGAAGGCCACCAGTGGCTCCTGGAAAGGAGCTGAAGTGCCACATGTGAACTCCCAGCACTGCATCAACCTCAAGTGCACTGTGGAGTTACACAGATGATCTTCACTCCCCAGGAGAAACTCTAGTTTTGCATTTCTTACGAAGCAAATACTCCTTGTGGTTTCCTGAGAGTTATTTCTGGAATGAAAAAACACTGTTTTGGATATTAGTTCTGTTAATGCTGATGTAAATTGAGATTAAATCCACTGTGAACCACCAGAGTAAAATCTTCTTTCACAATTTTCCCCCTTTTCTCTCATTACCAAATGAACTAAGAAGGGGTCACTGAGCAGGCCCAGCTGCTTGTTTTGTGTGCTGCGCATACTGACAATGGTTTCTTCTCCCCTCCTGTCTTCAGCATGCAAACCTGTTTCCACATTTATGACAGTAAAGATTACAGTCAGTCTGAATTGGGGAGCTCCCAATAATACAATTCTTAGGAAATGAAAGGTAGCCTGCATTGCACCTCATAAAGAAGTTCTAACTCCTTTCTTCTCTTTGTTTAAAATTAAAAAACCCAAGCCCCAAACTGCCCCAAAGTAACCCCATTATTCTCTTCAAAGTGGCAATTACATGAAGAAAATTAATTGCCAACTTAATGGACAGAGAGACTATAAAGCAAAACCAGAATGATGCTGTTAGAGTTCATCTGCTACAAATTACCATCCAACCTCACGATATTATTGATGTGCTTGCACTATATAAACTTTAAATCACCACAATCCATTGCCTAACTCAGTTCCTCCACTGGCCAGGTGTTCTTACAAGGCAACTTTGATCGTTTGTGGTGTCTCCAGAAGTCTTATAATTTTATATGAAATAAAACTGATAGATCCATGTGGGCTCCACAAAATTCTTCATGAAAATCAATTCATGCAAAAGTGGTAAGAGACTTTTTCAAAAGTTCATTTTTAGGTGTTTTAAATGTGGTGCTTCATCAGTTCGTACCGAAGAAGAAAAAAACCCTTCATTCAGGTTTTGTTGGAAATAAGGGTTAGGGTTGAGTTTAACTCTTGTAAATGTTCACTGACCACCAAAATGGTGAAGTATTTCCATAAAAGCATTAAAACTCCCCACACTGAAGCAACTAGTAGAAATCTCTTGGACTTATGTCCATCATTTTGAGAATGGAAAATCTGATCCAACCGCTATAATTTGAATTCCAACTGAACAACCTGATACCACGGCTCTTGAGTTTTACTGGATGCTGAATTTCATCTACCAGGAAAACCTGTTAGATTTAATAATTTAATTTTTCAAGACACAGTCCAGGGGACCAACAGTTAACCAAGGAACCTCTATTAAACAGAATAATGAAAATTAATTAATTAGCTTCCTTATAGTGCTTTGATAGATGCATTGAATAAATCTGAGCTGATTCATCAGTCAAGTGCCTTTGTGTGGTAGGTATTAGAATTATCTGTCATTAACCTTATGCTACTAATGAAGCTGCTTGGGTAGAGAAGTTAAAAGACTTCCCAAGGTCACATCTGAAGCTGGCATTACAACTCAGGCATTTACTTTCAGTCATCAGAGATAATTTCTTAAAAAACGTAAAGAGATTCATGAGGTAAAGATTATGACCCAGAAAGGCACCATCACTTCTCTAACCTCAGTTCCAGGAGGCAGTAAAAAAAATAAAAATTGAGACACAGCTGTGAAAAAACATTCCAAGCAAAAGAATTACCCATCCAGGCCTGGAGTGGTACCATCTAAATTCTGGTTTATTATATTATTATGTTTTACCCCCAGAATCTGTCTGAAAATTTGATTTATTTTTTATGATTTACATTATAGTTAAGTGACATCTCACTCTGTGTTTCCAACAAAACCCATAGACAAATCTAGTTGTCAGTGAATGTCTCAATAAATGACAATCCATCTTTGTTGTTATAAATGTTATGGTAAGAGGTGGGGAAGGGAAAATATTATATAATGAAAACAGCTTTTGAAAGCAGATTTAAATATTCAGCAATATGGAATATAAAAGAAACTTAACCTCCTCAAGGCTCAAGCTGACAAAATATATTTTTAAAAATGTATTGGCTATGCAGGGAAAATTCTGCCATTTGTATTCAACAAATATCAAGGAGTGCAATTTTTTTCCCCCTCAGGATGGAAAAATGTAGGTTTCGTGTAAAGAAATATTAAAACATGTATTATTTTTTCCTGACCTTTTGACAGGCTGCCTATTGAGCCTGGTAGGACATCCAAGAAACTCAGGTTCAGATTTCAAAATTAATGATTAATACTACAGACTTTTCACAGTATTGAACTGGCAGTGCCAAATTCCTCTAACATGAGCAAGTGCAACTCCACGCATTTCAGCAGAGCTGTGTTTGCATATCTTAGCAAGCAATTCTGGCCCCGTGCCTGGGAAAGCATCTTTACATTTCATAGTCACTTGATTATGTCTCATCTTTAAACCACACTTTACTATTTGCAAGATACTTGACCCACAAAACCAGAGAAGTCCATCTGCTAAGATTCCATTGTGCATCAGTAAGTAAAAATGATGAAACTATTTGAAGCGCAAAATCCATTATAAAAGGGACATGAATATATTCCAAATACGTATTTGCTTCTGCAGGCTGATGAACTTGAAATTTGGGGTTAAAATTTTCACTTGCATTAGAAATTCTTTTCTTCAAGATGCTTTTTACCTGAATCAGAAATAGTTCTTAAATACTAAAAGGGCAAAATCCACCCAAAAGACTCCATCCTTTGAAAAGAGTAAGAATGCACCCACAGGCCACTACCAGCTGTCACAGACATAAAAGATTCAATAAAGAATCTGCTTCTAATAGTCTGGAATAACCTAAATGGAATAAAAATATTAGGTATTAGGCCCAAGACATCTATTGATACCACCATTGTTGCTATTTGGTGGGGTACAACGTGTCAAAAATCATTTACCAACCTCCAGTTTGATCTAAAATACAAATCTAGTGTAATGTTAGGCTTGTAAAACCAAGACTAAATAACTAAAACTGCTCTTTTTTTGTTGTTGTTGTTGTTGGGTGTTTTTTGTTTCATAGAATTATAGAATCACAGAATGCTGCGGCTTGGAAGGGACTTTAATGTCCATCCAGTTCCACCCCCTGCCACAGGCAGGGACACCTTCCACTATCCCAGGTTGCTCCAAGTCCCATCCAACCTGGCCTTGGACACTTCCAGGGATCCAGGGGCAGCTTTTCTGGGGAGATCAGGGTCTCACCACACTCACAGTAAAGAATTTCCTCTTAACAACAAACCTCTGACAGTTTAACAGCATTACAGTTCTTTCTTCTTCCCATTAAAGTTGTGGGTTTTTCTGACAGGGAGTTTTTGGCTTTTTTTTTTTTTTTAACTACAGCCCTAAAAGATATTTTTTCCTCTTTTGATGCCATTACCTCTTATGGTATTTTTAAAATATCTACTTAGCTATTTTTGTCTTTTTAATAATGGTATTAGACCTGTCATTGCAACACTTTGTTACAAATCTGTGGAGGATGTGACTGCTATAACACTAACCCCACATATGTTCACTGCATACAACTCCACTGCCACTATAATATAACTATGAACAAACACTGTGGAGGGGTTTTCAATTTGTTTGGGGGTTTTTTCCTCTCTTTATATACCTACCAGCTATTTCCTTTTTCATTGCCACAGCTCCAGTCACAAGGAGGCAGCAATAAATCTTTACATATACACAGGGGCTGGGACTGAAGGTTGCTGACAGCCCTGTGATCCTCTTGCAGACAACAGCAATAAACTTGACTGGATTCAGCATTGTACAGAAAATTTAGACTCCCAAAACCTTTCTTTAGGCACCTACAAGTTAAGTACTATGGCAAACACCTGATTTCCAGAGCAGAATAAGGTACCTTGACTCTCTGTTTGGGACATGGCAAGAACGAGATGGTCCAGAACATTTGAAAACACATACTCACTGCAGAAACACACTTATTTTATCAGGGAACTATCCAGATTTAGTCCATATTAACCAAGAAACCCTCACTCTTTGCCTCAGCTCAGGCTCTACAGAATTAGGATGAGTCCTGTTTTAACACAAGATATTCAGAGGTGTAGCTCAGCACTTGTCAGATCAGTAGTTCCCTAACTGCATTTCCCTTTGCTAAATAGCACATTGTGTGACAAGAAAATATGTTGCAAAGGGGCTACAAACCTTTCAAAACTTTGCTAGTACAGAAAAAATGCCACACAACGCTATTGAGAAAATCACTAATTTGTCTTTAAAAACACAAGCACTTTTCATAGTTCCTGGCCTGTTGGAGGGCAAACCAAAACAAATATTATCATAATTTTATTAGATGTCCATTTCATTCCATGTCCATGAGTATCCAAGGTTTCAATTATTATATTTTACACTCCTCATGGTAGAATAAAGTTATTTCAATATCATCCCTGAAGACTTGTAATTATCACTGGTTGACTTTAGTGTGTCTCTTCAGCAAGAGAAGATATTGTATAAATATATATATTTACATATGAAATACAGACCTTTCAAGACCATTTATGTTCTTAAGGCTGTGCCTTCTCTGTATGTCCTTTTCCCTATTTTACTTCAGACTGACAAATAATTAAGTTTAGAGCAGTTCTTGGCCAGGACCAGACTGTGAAGCACCAATTTGGCTTTTTACTTAATAGACATTCAGAACTGAAATTTACTTCTTGTTGCTCATGTCTTTTGACAAACTGCTGGAAACACCATTTCTAACGTGCTCAAATGCTTTAATGAGCTACTAAAACACAGAACTTTCCTCTGCCCGTCATCCAAACATTTCCTGGGCAATCACCGGCATGAAGTTGACCAAATCTCCAAAACAACACCTCTAACATTCCATCCAGTATATCCCTTTTCCTGCCTCTCCTCAAGGCGCCAGATAGAAATCTGGCCATGTCACTGAGGTCACTTACCTCCACTAACTTGTTGGCGTGTTCGCGGAAGACCTGAGCGTATTCCTTCACCTCCTTCTCGTTCCCGCTTTTGGCAGCCTCGATGAGAACCAGCAGTGGGACGTTGGTCTCCAGGAAAGAGTCTGATATGTGATCCATCACTGCCTTCCTGAGCTGTGACAAAGGAGAGCAGAGCAGTAAATCAATGACATTTATCAGCACACGTCCCCACTGCTCATATTTAAGCACTGATGTGTCGCGTCTCGCAGCGTTCAGTGGGAATTTGGACTTTTTGCTTTCTTTTCTCCAATATTTCCAGCAAGCAAAATTAAAAACTTGAGGGCCCAGGCTCTGCAAAACCCTCCTGGGATTTGTGCTGACATACACCTAATCCTACTGGCCTGAATGGATCTGCTCAGAATGATGGTGATAACTCATGTAAGACACAGCAAATTGATGAGAATTGAAAGCTCCACACTACTTGAAAAAAACAGTTCAGCTCACTAAAAAGCCAAATATGGATTAAGGAGCTTAACTCCAAGCAACCATTAAAAATATTAGCCTGAATATTCCTAAGCCTTCTCTAATTCCTCCAGTGAATAGTATTCCATGCAATAATTAATATTTTGTGTAGCAGATGCCTTATGCTTTGCATTCCCATTCAAATAGCTCCAAGAAGTATAAACAGAAAACCTTTTCAGCATTTTGCAGGCAAATTAGAAAACATACTACAATTTCTTCTAAAGGAATAAAAAACCACTTTACAAGTTACTGAAGATTTAACACCTGTTAGTCCATATAAACATCTATTTGAAACAATATTACTGTAAGAATGATGTCACCAACCTCTTTTCCACCTTGCTAATGACTACTAATTAATGTCAAACTTCACTAAAACTTGAAAGATAGCCAGAAAGATGTCTGAAATCTCAAATAATTCTTCCTGGAAGCCTAATTGCTCTGTAGAATTGTAGATCAGAAACATCTTGATTATGTTTTCTCCAGCTTTTGGATTGTTAAGAATGAAAAACTGTGGATTCAAACAGAAGCTAGGAGCTATTCAGCCTAGAGGCTTGGGTAGCCATTAGTCTCCTTAAATCATGCATTTTTAGTTAGATAAAGCATCCAGAGAGGTAATTTTCTCCATTCTGCAGCCCAGACAAGAAAGCTTTATCTAGACAAGGTGCCATCAAAACACCCAATCACACTGAAAACTGGCCTATTGTCAGACATTGCAAATACACAATCCAAGATGCATTTGCTGTTTGATGACAGCAATTCTCAGCTCTATTTGAATGAGGGGAAAGCTAACTTTGAATATGTTCCTTCATTCCCTGAGTGCTGCAGTAAAAACAAGCAAAGCAAAATAGCATATATGTGCTTGCAGGAGGTATTCCTTTTATTTCCAGCACAACTGAAGCAGTCGACGTATTGAGCAGTTCTCAATTCTCCTTAAAAATTAATTCTACTCGGATTCAACCTGGAAAGGTTTTTTTTTTTCCACTTTCAAAATGATTAAAGGCACTCAGAATAGCTAACTCAGTAACACATACAAACAGGGGGAGGACAGAAGACAAAAAGAAGAAAAGAATCATCTATCAGAGACCTGCCAACAGTTTGGAAGCTGGTGTGTGTTTGCTACCACCTATTACATTTCCATCTTGTACTCTGTATTTTTTCTCTCATCAATCTGCTGCTATCCACTTGCTGACTCTTATTTTATTCTTACATTAAAAGCTCTTTCAGACCATGCTGTGGGTCTATTTGCACAGCATCTCACACAATGAGACTCTGATCCATGAATAGTTTTTATAGGTACCATATAAATACTAATATTGCTCCAAGTAAATTTAAACATCACAAGAAAAAGAAGAAAAAATATTCTAAAATGCTCAGTGTCAGAGAATAGTGCAGCAGCAGAGCACCCTGCATTCTATGGTTGATAGATTTCCAGTCAGTATTTATAGAAAGTTTTTAACTTAAAAATTCAGACACATTGGGTGGGAGTCTTGGGGTAGCTCTGTGCTTGACAACCAGGAGTTGGACTCAGTGATCCCTGCAGGTCCCTTCAAACTCAGGATATTCTGTGATTCCCTATTAAATCAACAGTTTCACCTACAGCCAGCATTAAGGGTGAAGTACTGCCAGAGAAGGTGCACCATAAATTTGCATAATTCTCCTCTGCAGACATCCATTTCTCTGGACTTACTGGCAAACTCCAGGTCAGATGCCTCCTTTGTGAACCCATAGTTAGACTTTGATGCCTATTGTGCCAGAAAAGGCCAAATGATAACATTTGCAAAGGAACACACAAAGCTTTTAAAAATCCCATGTGGCTTCTAGCTCATTCTTAGTGAAAGATCCTTAAAAAAAAATCCACTTGCTCAAGTTCAGCACGTGCCAGTGAAAACCTACTGTCCACTGCAGTAAAAAACCTTGTTTTAAATGCTAAATGAGCACCGACACTTTTCTGTTTGTACCTTCCATAAGGAGGGATCTGTTCCAAAGGCTTGTACTTATTCAATGAACAAGCAATTCCATTTTTAATCTAAGGTAATGTGGTGTTATAGATCGGGTTATAACAATATACCCCATGGAATTGTAACAGTAGCCTCAGGATGTTCGAGTAAGCAGCTTATTTTCATCAGTGTTAAATATCTTCAGCCTACAACCACATACCAGAAATCAATAAAAAGGACAGCGAGAGCATCAGCTAACCAGCAATTTGGGGTTTGTAAATGTACAGTAGAGCTCTTTCTGAATCAAAATGAATGAATGAATGAAATGGATATCTCGTTTCTAATGGTAACTGTGTGTTTGTCCTCTGAGGTTCATAATTGCAGCAGCAGAAAAAAAAAAGAATCGGAATTCTGACTGTCACAAGTTTAATAAATACAAAATTAATACATTCTATTTTTCTTCTGCTGTGTTAATCATAGGTGTCAGTAGAATATTTCTGGGCCCCTCTTGTAAACAGGCACTATAATTTCTTCAGGAATTTTTTATCTGAGTTTAGAACGCCCTTGCATTGAAGTTGAAAGGTAGAGTTAATGGGTTTTATGTACGCAGGAGACCACAAATTTTACCATCCTTCACCAGAAGCTGTAAAGAACGACTTGACAAAATCATTTGTTAAATGTGACAGCAGTATGAAGGCAAGACATTCATCCAAGAGCTCAAATGGATACATGACAAGGTAATATTAATGGCACAAGACAAGACATTGAAAAGTACTGGCTCACCATTACCAGTCTATTTGATCCAATTAGGGCTATTCATCAAGGTAAATAACTACTGGAAAAGCAATTTTGTGTGTTCCTGTGCACACTGCAACAAAGTTGGCTTGTGCACCCAGAGATTTCAGTTTGATTCAGGTAGTGTCAGTCCAGAAGGGAATGGGAGAAGGCTGTGACTTGACTGGGAATGGTCATAAAGCAAGCAGCAAAATCCTGTTGTGTTTTATTCCCAAACCAGCACCAGAGCTTTGCTCACACACCTGCATTAACAAATGTCTCTGCAATGCCTTAATTTATGCCGAGTTCTGATGTAAATATTATGACACACACTATTACTCATAAGACAACGCTTCAGGTGTTTTTCCCCCCACTGGATTTTTAATTTAGAGATGAATTCAAAGCATGAATTCCAGCACGTGAAACTTCATTTATTAGAGGAGGAAGCACGTTTAATTAAAGTCTTGCTAACATTTTTTCAGAGAGGAATCTTTATTAATGTACATAAAGCTAACAGATAAATAAATTTACCAGATCAACAAAAAATATAGAAGGAAAACATCAAGACCTGCAGATACTTTTGAAAGCATGAATAGTGCACAGGCAGATTTTATGTCTTTCCAGTTCAGTCAATTTTGTCAGTTTATGGTGCACAGTCAAGTTGCTGTTTTCGATAGCATCATGCTCTACTGTTCTAAGCACTATTTAGGGCTGCTTTATCATTGTCAGTTCACAGCCATAATTGAGCTCAAAGAGGTTAAATGCCCACCAAAATGGTGTTTTCCATGGCTATATAACAATTTTAGAACCAAAATGTCTCAGCGCTACTTACAGTCTAGTAGAGAATTAAATGTCTAATCCTGCCACACTGGAAGGTAAAGGCACAGCAGGAGATTAATGACTCCAACAGATTGTTAAAGTTTATAAAGCCTGGCAGCACAGAGCTGCCTGTAACAAAAGTTTACCAAGGAGCACCTTATTCACCATTTTCCATTTAACTGGAGCCACCCAGCTCCAGTTTGCACCTGCAGAGCGCTCCCAAACAGGCATTAATTCAATTGAAAGGGATGAAAATAAAGCCTTCTCCAGTGCAGTGAAGGTGTGCCACCTCCAATATGCTGTGAAATTGAGTTCTGGAGAATAAGGCAGTGCCCATTAGAAGCTGCTGCAGTGAGGTGCTAAAGAGAAAGTCTCAGTCAATTCTGCAGACTGTGTCACTTGAGGATGTGACCAAAGAATGGTAACTCGGGGGATGGGGACAGCAGCAGCACCAATTATGCCAATTATGTCTTGGCAGATTAAACAGCAAAAAGACAAATATTTAGAACATGTATCACACTTGGACACTCAAACTACAGGTCTATGGAATATATTTTAAAAGACTAATACTTAGAACATGTATCACACCTGGACACTCAGACTACAGATCTCTGGAGTATATTAAAAAAAAAAAAAAGAAAAAAGAAAAAATATGATTGGAGCCAAAGATAAATCAGGAAGAAATGCTGTTACAAAGATAGGTAATATTTATTAGAATCATGAAATGGCCTGGATTTTAAAGATCATTCTTTTCCACCCCCCGCCATGGGCAGGGACACCTTTCACTATCCCAGGTTGCTCCAAGCCCCATCCAGCCTGGCCTTGGACAATTCCAGGGATCCAGGGGCAGCCACAGCTTCTCTGGGCACCCTGTGCCAGGGCCTCCTCCAGGGAACAATTCTTTCCTAAAATCTAATCTAAATCTGCTCTCTTTTAGTTTGAACTTCTTAATATATTTTTCAATATGTGAGCTTTCCTCTCCCTAAAGAAGCTGCCATAATCAGGAAAAGATTTGGGGTGAATTTACTAACAGAAAGCAAGTTGAAGTGACAATTTTTGACCAAACATTTGAAAGAGTATAAGGAACACAGACAAAACCATTCCTCCTAGTCACAGGCCACTACAAAGGATTCTTCAAAATGGTTCATGGCCTGAAGCATGGAAGAACTCAGTTACCAAGTGCTAAGGTATTTAATCCCCATTGATTTAAATTTATTTGTTTGTTTGTTTGTTTGTTTGCTGGGAGGTTTCTTTTGAGGGCCTAAGGTGGGTGGTTTATCAATTTTCATGACAGAAAAATTTTATACCTCCTTTTCAAAAAAACCATTTTTCAGCGAGAGCAAGCCTCAGGCTTGCCAGCAATATTAACAATTACATAATAGCAGAGAAAAAAACAACCATATTTTGGGGGTAATGATAACCACATACCTCTCAAACATGTGAGGATTATCAGGGTATGAACTCTGAATTTCATGTCTGCATAGAATGACAAAGACCCAACTCTGATGTCAGTGCTGGGATTCTACTGAACATTTATTATTTCTAAAAATCAAAAATTATACAGGGGATTTACAGGTAGAGGGCAGTACAGAGATTCCCATCAAAAATGTGAGAAAACCAGAAATACAGGTAGGAACTGGGCAGACAGTGAAAGGCATTAGGGAAGTCAAAATAACCCAGAAGTGAAAAGACACTGATTAACTTTTGCATTCTGTACAACCTGAGAGGGTAGAATTGAGATGAAGTGACTGTGGGAGGATGAAATTGCAGAACAGGAAATTACATGTAGGAACAAAGAAGGGAAAAAAAACAACTATAGGTTATCCTAGCAGAGAAAAAAAAGGGATAAGACTTTGAAAAATAACCTTGTGAAAACTGTAAAGTGTCAAAAATGTCACTAAAAACTGCAGACCTAAAGGGTCTGATGTAAAAGAGGTGAGACAAAGAAGAGGGTAATGAGGAAGAGTAGAGATAATGGATTAAAAATCCAAAGATTAAACTACGAACCACAACCTATTGTGTAGCTTCATACACTGTCTCAGGCCCTGCTGAAATGATACTTAAATCAAGTAGAGCTGTTTTGAAGCTTTATGGATTTTTTTAATCAAATACAGTAAAAAAATAAATAAAATGGGGGAAAAGCTGGTTTGGGGAGGTGAAACAGCTACTTGGCCAAGATGGGAAGGAAACTTTCTACAAAAACTCTTAATGAAGTTATCCTCGCCATGAGCAGTCAGATCCAATAAGTCTTAGAGGTTTAATACAATAAATGTCACACATGCCACACCTGCAGTCCCACCCTGAACAGCCTGGCATAGTAAATATTGTCATCAGCTTCTCCAAGACCTAGAGACTGAGCCCAGTGGAAGCCGATGACAGCTCTTGGGTAGACCTGTCTGTTGAAGTGCCAGACAATGGCTGAAACAAGATTAAAAATTGATTGTGTGCTGCAAAAATGGATTTCTCATCATCCTGTCCAAGAGTTACTCAAAGTCACCAGCGGATCCTGCCCCATGGACAGAGGTGATTGATATCTGATACTATCAATTATCATCCAGGCCTTTCAAAACGCCCTTACAGCAGCAAGATCAGGCTGGGTTTTGTCCCTGGGTTCATTTTTTTGCGGGGTTTTGTTGTCTTTTCTTTCATCTTCATTTCGCTTATACTTTGTTTTCTTCTCCTTTGCAGTCATTTCTACACAGTAAGAATTGGAAAGAAAACCTTTTGTACCAGGTTGCTTAATTACAAGTAGAACATAACATTAAAGATATTTCATAACACTTAGAAACAGAGTTACTGAATAAAATTAATGTCAATTAAGAAACAAATGTAATGTTGAAATCCCATTTGGCAATTAAACTCGATGTACTTTGCCACTGCTCATAAAGCCATTAGGAAGATGGAATTAGAGAAGTCTGTGGAAAAGGATTATGTTTTCCTCCACATTTATAGTGCTCCCTACCTCATGCTACTGCATTATTGATAATGAACACCAACATTTGAAGCTGTTGCTATGAATTCAAAGTTCTGTAAGTTTCTTTAGCTGATGTGACTATAGGTCGTTCTCAAGATGACACTACAGAACAGTGAAAGCTTCTTTATGTAAAACTATTATCAACAGAAATCTCTTAAAATACATTTCTTGTGGTTTTGTTTTTGTTTTTGTGTGTGTGTGTGTGTGTGTGTGTGGTTATTTTTTTTTTTTGGTCCATTTTGTAGGTATTTTTATTTATAATGTAAAAACATTATACACTTCCATTGAGCTTCTCTCACATTTACAGTGACTTTCATCAAAAAGATTTTTTAAAAACTCCATACTTATTCCTCTGCAGTGATTACAGAGGTAGGCATCTTCTAAACACAAAGATTTGTTGAAATATCTGAGGTTTTATGAGGGCTCATTATTTGAGGAATAATACAAAACTATGTGCAGTAATCTCTTCCAATGCAATACAGCTGTCACTGAGTTTTGCCTCCTAATTCTTCTCCAGGCACTTTGAAAAGCCAACCTGGTTTGCTGATGAATTCAGTTTAAAAATAATAATAATAATAATAGTGAAAAGATAAAACAAAGTCCCTATTTCAAAAAGCAAAAGCAGCCATGGTTGTTACACTGTGGCTTTTTAAAAAAAAAAAAAAAAAAAAAAAAAAATCCATCATGAGTATGATGTTTCAGATCAAAGTTTCCTTTATTGGATGAAAATGTTACACACTGCAGCCTTACCCAAACCTACCTGATCTGGGCACGGATTCCTGAAATACGGCACCATATGTGCATCAGTAAACATTATGTGTAGAGTAAATTAAACCAAGCCTTATAATTAGGCAGTAAGGAAATTACTGCAGACCTGAAAGAGTAAATCAGCAGTATTAAAGCACTCTCCATTTCCTCTGGAGCACTTCAGAGCACCATAAAAACCTCAATGTCATAGTGACAAACACCCAGAAGTGCATTTTGAGGGAGACAAAGACGTGGTCGTTCAAAGAAGTTCCTATCAAAACCCTTATTGATTGTAATTCAAATAACAGTGAATTTTCCCTAATTCTTTAGACAAGATTTCTGAAAATTTTACTCAAAGTTCTTTCCTGAAGTAAATACACCAGTTATTCTACCAAATTGGAGCAGACAAAAAGTGGAACTATTGATCAGGGGCTCACAGCTCTTTCAGACCACGCTGGTGACATTCAGAGTGTCCCTATTCCTGGGGCCATAAATTCAGTGGGAGCTGGAGGAGCAGAGGACTTCATCAAGTGGAGCATTGCTGTCTCTGCCTTCTAAGCCAGCATCACACCAAACTCCAGCCTAACATCTTTGTACAGGCTGCAAAACCTTGAAAACAACTACAAAATCTAGAAAAGAACTCCACACAATGCAGTGCACCCCTATTAAATGAATACAAGGGATTATTAACATGTAGCCCTGGCACAGAAATAAATCTGTATTAGCATTTCATGGACTGCTTTTGGGAAGGCAGCTTCCAGATTTCCATATTCAAGAGCACTGGAGTCACTGCAGGTGAAAATCAAACCTATTAAGCAACAAGGAAAAGGTGCAGAGTTTCTCACAAGCAAGAGCTGATGCTACAGGTGGCCTTAGGTTCAAAGAGGTTTAGATTAATTTGTGTCTGGCTCCCTTTAAAAAATGCCAGCATTTTGTCAAGATGTATTTTCATGCAACAGAACGGGGCAATCTCAGCAATAACACTGCACTTCCCCTTGGAAACAGCCAGAAACTCCTCTTTGGAAATACAGCACAGACTCCTGTGGATCATCTGTTTAAGTGTGACCCTGCTTCTACTCTGCCTTTGCAAAATAAATCTTAATAAACATTCCTGCAAGACTAAATTCTGAAGTTACAACTTGCTTGGATATTCTGCTACCTCTTCACACTTGTATGAAGTTTTGCATCTTCAGAACACTGCATCAACTCTTACAAACTCTCGCAGTGTTATGGGAGCTTGGAAGATCTGTGACCTTTTCGTTCTCTGTTTTCTTCTCCTATTTAAATTACACTTGGATTAAATTAATTCAATTAATTAATTAATTGAGTTTCTTCCCCTATTAAAATTTTATCTTGATTTTTTTTTAAAAAAGCACCTTTCAGGATTTATAACCTTACCCAATGCCCTCTTGTTTGCAACAAAGGGCACATCAGAGAAGGAGAACAACCTTTCCCAGCTGCCCCAGAAATGCCCCCATTGCTGCATTATTGATTGCTCCAGTGGGGAGCTGGAAAGGATTCCTCACTCAAACCTGCCTTTAGGGTGCCTAAATTAGAAACCAGTTTGTTCATGACTCCCTATGTACAAAGAACTTATACAAAACACATCCTTGAAACCCCAAGTCACCCTCCAGAGATGAACTCTCCAGTGACTGTAAGGGAGGCCAAATGAAAACTACTTTTCCATCACCACCTGATTTCTATAACTGACATCAGCTGGTGTGAATTTTCAGAGTTCTCCCTTTCTTCTGCCCTTGCCCCTCAGTATGAGTTTTTTATTTCTTTGGGTGTGCTCTTCATTGTCTTTGGGAAGCTGAAAGGGGCTTTTTCATTAATGTATATTAAGTTTGATTAGAATTGTGTTCACTGTTTTCCACTGAAGATTTTGTTTTGCTTATTGAACACTTATGCTTCCCTTGGGTTTATACCTTAATATTCAGATGCTGTGTACCTCCTAATGCTGGTGCAACACAGAATAAATACCTCAAGTGAGGCAACTTCACCTTCAGATGCAACTTTATTTTCTGAGCTTATTATTTAGATTATTCTTCTAAAACTGGACAGTCAGTCTTGCCTATCCTCACAGAGCACAGTAAAGAGAGGATAAACAAAAAAATTTAGTCAGTTAATAATGATTTAGAGCACGAAGATTCAATTTCTAGGTGCTACTGGCCTTCTCTACAGCATTTGCAAGTCATCTGGTCTGGGTATGAGACAGAAGCTTTGCTGCAATAAGATGATGGTAAGATTTCCTCTTTTAGAGGATGTCCTGTGTTTTCCTCAAAGGATTTACATTCTGTACAGAAGCAACCAATGCATATCCTTGAGGAGAGAGATTCAAGCCCACAGACTGAAAGCATTATATAAGTGTCTATCCAGAATATAATTGACATTGTATGGGTTAGCTGTGATAAAATCTGTTCCAACAGAACATGTTCTTTCAGTTTTAGGTGTCCCATCAGTCTAATTCCACGAGTTAATATTCATGTTTTTTTATTCTGAGAGTCCTTCTAGAGTCTACACCAGATTTTGGCAGGCTTCAAAGTGCTAAACTCTTTTTTTTTTACCCTAAATAACATTTATAAACAGCAATACAACTTAATCTACGTGCAGATGAGTGACACAAAGAGCAAATGGAGACACGCTGCTGCTCAAGGGCTGGAACACAGGGAGATGATAAATAAGCCCAAGTACATGCTGAAGCCTGGGATCTAGTTCAAACTGCTGTAACCCACATGAAACAAAGGACAGCAAGTCCTTACAGAGACCTATGAAGTTGCTAAAAAGTGAGTAAGATCGAGACATTGTCCCCAAGGTCTTTGTTTTACCAAATCTGCATGAATAAATTACAGGAGGTATTTGTCTCATCAAATTTTAAGCTTCTGCAAGCTTAAATTGCAGGCTAATACAGCTACTGAAATAATACTATCAAGGATTTAATGGTCATTGTGGGTGCCTTCCAATTCAGGATATTCTGTGGCTAAAAGATAATATAATAATGGAATAAAGGGAAGGATGTTAGAGAACATGGCTGATAACAGGCTGATGAAAATCATGCCCAGAGTCCACCAAGTGCCTCACAAAGGAATTTGCAAGAGCCCATCTTAGCACAGGAGAATGTAAATGACTGATCAAATATACATAAGGGTCATGTGAAAGGATGTACTTACTGCATTATACATAAAGAATTGATTAGAGGTATAAAACAAGGGCAAATATGACCTGGATTATTTAATTATTATTTTTTTTTTAAATTTGGCTTCTGCAGAGTGTGTGCCTGGTAGAAAGATACCACAGCACGGTCACTGTTAATATTAGTTCATGCCTAAATGGCCAAACCTGATCCTGAGTACCTCAAATCATGTTCCCATTCCTGGGACACTGATAGTGGCTGTTGGAAAAAGCAGACACTGAAAAGAAGCAATTAATATCCTAAGCCATCAGAAAGAGGGAAAACTCAGCCAAACCAATGCAGATATCTTGGAAAAACCTATCTTACAGTTTTCAGCTACAAAGGAATTCTGATTAAATCACCAGTAAGATGGACAAACCCCAGATACACCTGAAAGCTGTTTGTGGGAAATCATAAAGGAAAACAAGCTCCATGCCACTGTGGAAATCCCATTTTTTTAATGGGATTCATTTATTATTCATTTATTATGTGATTAAATAATAATAAATAAAATAAATAATAATAAAATAAATAATAATTAAAAATAATGAATTAAATTTATTATTTATTATGGGATTTTATGGGGTTTATTTATTAAGAGTAACCTGCTATGGTTATACAGCCCAATGTTACTGTAGTTGCAGATAGAAGAGGAGAACAGAACCATGCTCTGGGCTTGACTTTCTGGGCTGGTTTTCTGAGGGAATGATACTCATAACAGGAAATCTGCCCCCTTTTTTTTTTTAATATATTTTCAAACACATAATAATCAGTTGGCCAATTTTAAAAGTATCTGATAGAGAAAAAAGATCTTAAGGATGGGGAATAGCTGAAATTTGATGGAAAATTATCTGGTAGGAGAAAAGTGACCCAAATCAGTGTCCTATGGAGGGAAATTTGTTATGTGAAGTCAGAAGCTGCCTGGCCAGAGCACCCACACAGGTGCCAGCCCATTCCTCACTGCATTTCACCCGGAGGAACAAATGAGCCTCAGATGATGAGCAGGGAGTGAAAAAATTAGAGGAAACAGGAGAATCGAGGACCTGAGATTATTGCTGTGGAAAGCCCTAAATAGACAGTACAGTGCTAAAAAAAGAGCAAAATGTCATTAATTCAGGTGTTCACAGTTTTGGTTTTCACTCCTGTGTGCACACAATATGGATTCCTCAAAGGTTTGTTGGATGCTGTCTGGAAAAGACAATCTGAGAAGAGACCATTTTTGATAAAAAGAAGTGCTAGAGCAGAATGTTTTGCCTCAGACACTGGTATGAAGAATTCTTTTTTCCATATTCAAAATCACCATCTTAGCTACTACCTGGATGTAGCTACTAAGAGGATGTTGATGTTATTCTGCATTTTGTGGGACCTGTCCAAAAGGTTGAGCTGGATTTTACCCAACAACACACAAAGACCACAAAACTATAATCAGGTGGCAAAAAAAAAAGCATTTGATACTGCACACCCAAACTTAAGATTAATTTCTATTAATTTCTATTATCTCTATTGATTTCTATTTAGGCATCCATTCCATTAAAGTGAAAGCCCAGGATGTCAGGCTAAATGTTCAAAAGTATTTATCAAAATGCAACTGGAAATGCAGTTATTTCAGGACTTTCTACTCCACAATTCTTATTAATATATATGTTTTAATGAAGTTTTGTTGCTTAAAACTGTATGGAGAAGCAGAAATCCAACATTAGGAAAAAATACAGTATTTTTAAATTTTTGCTTTATTCTACTTTCAAGTGAAATGTGAAAATTTAAAACTTAGCAAAATGCTTTGAGACAAAGGAAAATCTCCTTGGCCATTGTAAAAATGAGGGGTTAATTTTTAGTATTTATTTATATGTAAATATTTGTATTTGCTATGTTAGGCTAAAAATAAATTAATAACTCTCAAAATGAAAACTGGAAACTACTGGAAAAAAATCCACACTAGACTTTTCAACACTCTCAGGTTTCTTTTTTTATAACTATTATATTCTTTAATTTTCAAAATTAAATTTCTGGGTAAATTTTGGAAGTTTTCCAGTTTTTAAGAAAAATTATAATTTTCTGTGGAAATTATTTGGTGCAGTATTTCTAAGCAGCTTTAGCAATAACATAAACCTCAGTCTGTAGGAGTTGGATGAATTCTCCTTAACAGCTGTATGTGACAGTATAATTTCCAGTATAAATTGGGGTGGTGAAAAAATATCTTATTTCTGTCCAATTCCTTCCACTTGGAGGCACAGGAAGCAAAAATGGGACAAAAAATGAAATAATGCAGGCAGGCTGCTGCAATGGTAGCACAGACGGGTGGCATTGAAGGCAAAACAAATGGTTTTGGTGATTCCACCTGGAGTGGAATGAAGCAGCTCAGCCATCAGCTGGACCAGGACAGGGGGGATGGCAGCAGGGCCTGGCAAGGGGGACAGCAGTGGTGGTGACAGCACAGAGCTCTGCTCACACAGCTCCAGGCTGTGCTGTGCCTCCAGTGCTGTGAACAAACCCTCTGGTGTTCCCTCCTGCTCCTCTCTCTCTGTCAATGTCACCCCAGAGCTGCAACACTTGAAATGCCCAGAATTTGAGACTACCTGTAGGATCTGAACTCTGGGGTTGGGGTGTCTCTTTCCTCGTATGGAGGAAAAACAAACTAAGAAAAGAATTACAGAATCACAGAATCATACAATGTGTAGGTTGGAAGAGACCTTCAAGATTACTGAGTCCAACCCAGCCTTAAACCTCAACTAGGTCATGGTATCAAGTGCCACATCCAGTTTCCTTTTAAACACATCCAGGGATGGTGACTCCACCAGCTGCCCGGGCAGACTATTCCAATTGGCATCAACCAGCACCTGCTGCTGGCCTGGCTTGCTGTACCACACAGGGAAAGATGTCTTAGTTTAGATTTTGAGTTTTGTCTTTTAGGCTTGCGTACCAGCTGGAAAAAAAGATCCCAAATCTTGCCACTTGGCACTTTTTATCAGATCCAGGGCTTTCTCCAGCTTGTTCAAAATGAAAGGCTGATTCAACCTGGAGAGGAGAAGGCTCCTAGATCTTCTAGAACCTTCCAGTGCCTAAAGGAGCTACATGAGAGCTGGACAGGGACTTTTGGAAAGGGCCTGGAGTGACAGGACAGCAGGAAGGGCTTTGCACTGACAGAGGGCAGGATCACAGAATCACAGACTCTTTAGGGTTGGAAAGGACCTCTGGAGACCATCCAGTTCAATACCCCTCTGCCAAGGCAGTGTCACCTGGAGCAGGTGACACAGGGATGTGTCCAGGTGGCTTTGGAATGTCTCCAGAGAGGCAGACTCCACTGCCTCCCTGGGCAGCTGTTCCAGGGCTCTGCCACCCTCAGCATAAAGTTCTTCCTCATGCTGAGGTGAAAGATCTTGTGTTCTAGTTCATGGCCATTAGTCCTTGTCCTGTCTCTGGGCACTACTGAAAGAAGCCTGGCACCATCCTGTGACCCCTGCCTTGGAAATATTTATATGGATTGATGAGATCCCTCCTATTCTCTTTTCCAAACTAAACAAGCCCAGCTTTTACAGTATCTCCTCATAAGGGGGATGCTCCAGACCCTTCATCATCTTTGTGGCCTCTGCTGGACGTTCTCCAGTAGCTCCTTGTTTAAAGTGTACCAAGGAGCCTGGGTTAGATTTTAGGAAGGAATCCTTCTCTGTGAGGGTGCTGAGCCCTGGCACAGGGTGCCCAGAGAAGCTGTGGCTGCCCCTGGATCCCTGGAAGTGTCCAAGGCCAGGTTGGACAGAGCTTGGAGCAACCTGGGATAGTGGAAGGTGTCCCTGCTCAGGGCAGGGTATTGGATAGAGATGGGTATTGGGTCCCTTCCAACCCAAATCACCCTGTGATTCCATGAAAATCCAGTAAGGAATGGCAGCAGTAAGCCACAGGCTGGTGAGATGTGTCTGCTTCCAAAAACTTGCTCAGTCTGACTTATGTTGATGTTCTTACTGGCAGTTTATAGTAAGACATATAATTAGATCTCCACAATCCTTTCCCAACTCCCAGGAGAGTTTCGATGATGAGTTTAAAAGATGTAATTCCATCAGAATAAGAAATATTGGAGTGACTGTGATTTGTGAGGCGGAATTTTAGCACCACATGTTCCATCCACAATCATTTCCCATGTCTGCATGTTATACAGATAATGAAATCAAATCTCTGAAATAAAGAGCTAAGTGACCTGGGGAGAAAATGAAAAACCAGTCTTGGATGGGTGATTTCTGAAGACTTGCAAGGGAGTCTAACTACCAATTGGAAAATAAAATAAAATCTGTCTATATCATCTATATCTATATTTTTCATCACCAAAATGTCTGTTGCAGGTTATCTAGTTTTATGGTGTTGACATTAAACTTCCAAAGTCTGAAAAGCAAGCTTTAAGAGGGATTCACTAAAAACAAAAGGCATGATGATACTCAAAGTTGGTTGTCTCTCCAATGATTTTGCCCAGAATAGAAAGACTGCAATAGTGGGACTCTATAACTCCACTGCAGCTCATTTCCTCTGGATCTTCTCTCCTCAGCCATTAAACCAAGCCCTCAGTGACACCCTCACATTCTGGAATTCAGCAGGGAGTGCCCAGGCATGTCTGGGCAGACACACACAGGTACAGGGCTGATTATATTCATGTGATGAAGCACAACATTGATTATGATTCTGAAAGATCATGATTTACAGTCAGAATGCACATTGTTGAAAGCAGACTCCATCTTCCTCTATGTTTGTGCAAAACCCAGCACAATTATGATTTAATCTTGATTAGTTTACAAGCAACTGCCACAACTTAATAAACATTATACCTACGTGATTAACTTCTATAAATATCAGAAACTGTATTAAAAGCCTCATCTCCAAGCAGGAAAATACAATATCTATGCTTCACTTTACCCACATCCAGAGTTCCAACCCCTCTGAGGCTGAACATTCCACGGGGGTGAACACACATGAGAAGCACACAGCTTATTAAGAAAGGTGCCATTTTTGTATCACGTTTCAGAGTAAATTTGGCTTTAGGGATGAGTAATTCAGGCAACTGCTGAGAGCCTCACACAGAACTAACTCATGTGTTAGTCTGCTACTTCCTTGAAGCAGTGAGAACAGAGGTGGGAGGAAACACATGGTCCCAGCTCCACTGCAGAGCCGAGGATCCCACAAATTTGGAGGTCAGAACGGCAGAGCTCCTTCTTGTGTCATTAGCTGAGCAGCAGATGTGACGCCAGGCTTTGCTCAGGAGACTCAGTGATTCATATTGTCTGTACGTCCACTGCAGTGGGGTTGGTATTTGGCAAAATAAGCTCTGAGAAAATGATCTTCAAACACGTCTGCTAAAGGTTAAGAGGGAAGAGCTGAAATGAGCTTCAGTTTTAGCAGTACAGAGCACTGATTTCAAAATGCCTACAGGGGCCACTCTTTCTGAAACTATTCTGCTGCAAATAGGTACCTGAAGATACATTTAAATCTTTACTTGGTTTGGCAATTTTCTGGATTTGGGATAATTTTCACAGAGGCCGGGTAGAATTATTATTATTATTATTGTTATTGTTATTATTATTATTTAACTTTTACAGAAAATGCAGAATTAAGATCACCTCAAAGGAAGAAAAAAGAGGTCAAAAGAGGCAATCTGTCCTGCCTTAACGTGAGGGTCTAAAGAGAAATCAAAAGATTTCTCCTTTTTGGTTGCCAATGTCCTTTCACTTCTTTTCCATATCAAGATTTTCGAATTAACCATTCTTTCTTATCACAAAACAAAATGATAAATGTAATAGAAAAAAAGCCAAAATTTATGGTTTAAAGTAGATTTTGCAATTATTCATAAAATCATAGGACATAAAATCATAGTTTGAGTTAGAAGGGGCTTTTAAAAGTCATCTGGTTGACTTCCCTGTGCCACGGGCAGGGCCATCCTCAATGAGATCAGGTTGCTCAAACCCATCCAATCTGGCCTTGAGTGTTTACAGGGATGGGGCATCCACCTCTCTGGCAAAATTGTCATTTATTATGACTTTCTGTATCTTCACAGGATCTCTATTTAATACAGTACCTCAGAAGTTCTCTTTGAACATACTATACTCTCATAATTCTCCTTTTTCATATTCTGCTCATCTTTCCTGTTACTGCAGTGAGAGTATTCACATAAAACACAAATAAGCACATATGCCAGTGTTTTTATGACTGGGGTTTTTGGGCTGCCAAGGCAAGGGAAGGTCTGGACAATCTGCCTCCCCTCCCACATGGAAAGACCATTGGGGGTTATGTTTGGAATGCATTTCCTTCTCCCTTTCCTTTTTTTTTTTTGTCTCAGGAAATGCTGCTATGTTGCTTAATGCCATGTGCAATGTAGGGCTGTATCTAAATGAGGACAGCAATTTTTTATACCTCCACATGTGGCAGAACCAGTCTGAAATCACAAAGCAATGATTTCCTTGGAAAATCAAGGAGCACTATCAAAAGCACAGCTCACCTGTCTCCGAAGGTCTCGTGTTTTCTTGGTCATCTTGTCAATGGCAATGTTCAGTGGGTCTCCCTTCTCCTTCCTTCCAGTCTGTTAAAAAACACAAAATTATAGAGTTAGAGAAAAGTCCTCCAGGTAATATAAACTTAAAAAAAAAAAAATATAGTAAGGATTCATCAAAGGAAATTTTTGCAGCTTTTTTGCCTGCTACCATCAAGTTGTTATTTCCAAAGTAATGTTTTTAATGTTTTTATGTGCAGGAGGCACAGAAGATTATTTTAAAACAATCCTAAAGTGATAAGAACAAAGATTAAGGTGACTCACCAGAGAGTTAAGAACTTTTTCACCAATAAATTATGTGCATATATTATAGCTAATACTCAAAAAAATCTGGCAAGACCTTTCACTATAAAATGATTATTAAGAGTTTCTAATCTCTATCCTGCCAAGCACTGGGAATGTTAAACATGATAATAAGCAGCAACACAGCTTGAGGACAGAAGGAAAATGGTCCCTACGCCTGTAACAGGACTCATATTGGCAGACATTAGGTTCAGTGTAAAGAAGAAATCCACTTAAAACAGTTTCCTGCAGGAAGTCTCAAAGCAAAACTCCTCACGAAGATTAAAAAGGGGGGAAAAAGCCTTTTGTGGCTCATAACCAATGGGGGGAAAATATGGTTTTTAGGTTGAACGGCACAAAAAGCATTAAGTGACTTTGTTGGCTGTATTACCTTTCTCTTAAAACTACTCTAAAGATTTGTCACATCTTGCGCGCATTGAACTCCGTTTGAAAGCTTTTCATCAAGAATCAAAATGATCTCCCATTCTTCCTGGCAGTACTCTTTCCTTCCCAAGGCTGTTTTCAAATGCTCCTATTTAGAATTGTTCCTTGCATATGATTAAGAGCGATTTTCTCTCTCCAGCTGAGCCTAACAGCACACACGTTTCTGGGAGCTATTGAGAAGTCACTTTTGGGGTGGGATGGGGATTAAAGACACCCTTTCAATGATATCCTCTCACACGTACAGCACAGTTATCAGCTCTACATTGGCAAGAGAGGCCTCTGTTCCAGTCTCTGCTTTAGGCATTCATTCCTGCCTGTAATTCTAATTATGACACGAGGCCAAAGCTTTTATGATCATTTAGAAATCTGTAAAACCCATCCCCTTTTTTCATTTAGAAATTCAAAGATAACAATATCAAGTGCCACCAGAATTTAATACAAAACATAAATTTACCTCTTAGCTTTCTAAAAAGGATCCATTACAAATTCTGGAGTTAATCACACAAATTGACACCAGAAAACAGAGAGGGAAAGCATTTGCCATCACACGAGAGGAGGCATCTGTGTCACCCACTGATATTTTTATCTCACTTTTCTTGTGTTCATCCTTTAACTGAGTTCTTCTGGTCCCCAGCTGAAGAACCACATCCCTTTAGCCTGAGCAGTGTCAGCACAGGCTTTTGGTTTTAAATGTCCCAAATTCAGTCCCTGGTATTTTGTTCAAGACAGCAGCTGCCATATGTGCACACAATGGAGCCTGTTTTTCAAGCTGAAATTTCACAATAAAGCTGAGACAGGAATGTTTGGTTCAGGAATCCTCTCCTGAGTGTTGGAATAGTACAGCAGGGACTGCCAGGTGAGCCAGTCTCAGCCAGGTTCTAGTTTGTTAGAATACAGAGTTATATTCTGAGAAAACTTAGAGAAACAGAAAATTACTCCAGCTGTGTCCTATGCAGTTGCTGAACCAAGTTTCCTTTGTGACATTCATGTTCTGGGATGCTTTATTTTCCCAGTCAAATAATTCAATTTATCTAATATTCTTTAAATTCTTCTCTTCCTTCTCATTGTTTAAGCTTTAATCTTTGGAACGATCCATGACCACAAAAGACATGTCAAGGTTTGTTTTTTTTTAAGGCAAAGACAACCTTTGTTTGGCACTTTTTCTTTCCTTATTTTTAATAAAATCAGGGAATAATTTGCTAAACAGGCCAAAATTCCAATGAGTACTAACACAACGTAAAAAATCAAAGAGCAAATACCAAGACACTAAAGACTACATAGGGATAGTATTTTACAGCTCTCAAAAAACACAAGTGGTTCACAATTCCCCTTCACTGATCTCATGCAGGGCAGAGATATTTTGTATTCACCACCAACATGGTGAGGTCAAGCAATTAATGCTTGGCCCCCACTTTGGGGGTCAGAAAGTTGTCCTTGAGCAGGAACTTGGGGAACCCTTCCAGGATAGTCAGATATGAGATACAGTGACACTAAATAAATTAAGCATTTGATAAACTTCACCATTTAGAGGAAAAGGCTCCTGGGCATTGGAAAAAAAAAAAAAAAAAAAAAAAAAAAAAAGTAGAAATTTTGAGATTGACTTCAAAGTTTGAAATTTAGGTTCCTAATCTGGGTGTTTTGTGTGTCTCTAGGGGGAAACTCTCACTGAGAGCAGGCCCATGGCAGCCTAAATCCTAAGTCTCCCTTCAAATTTATCTGGTAACTTTTTGACTCCAGTTTTAAATAGACAGTGTTTATATAAACAGTGGCCCTTAAGGTACATCCCACCGTGAAACATGAAACAACTGGGAACCCTTCTGTGACTCTTAGGACACACAACACAGACTGTCAATATCCATCTGGCCCATCCAAAGCAGAGCAAAGGCTGTTCCACATTGCTGTGTGCAACTGCCCAAATCGTGCCTCCACGCTGCCTGAGATGCTCAATGGGATGTGCTGGAGAACTAAACCAAAACAAGAGAGATCCAACTGAGCTCTCTCAATGGCAGTATTTTATTAACTCATACAAATATGGCTGAAATCTCCCATTCTGCACCATTTTTTTTTCACTTATTCAGGAATTTTAAGTGTCCTTCACCTGTTACTTATAAAATGGCTACTGCCTTTTAGTCTGTATACAAAGCAACTTCTTCATCAAATGATTTCAAAGAAATTTGTTTAGTAAATCACATTATTGAAAAATAACTGGCATGGCATGTGATGCTACATAGCTCCAGGCAGGTCTGTCAAACACCATCTGCTCTGTGCTGAAAATATAAGTTTATTAAAGTTTATTTATTTAAGTCCTTAAATACTCTTATTTTATTGTTGCTCTGTGATAAATTTTTGGCCTTCATTCCTAGAAGGGATGGAAAGGAATTTATTAGTTTCCTGAAAAAAAAATGAAAAAGCTTGGTATTGAGCCGTTCGCCATTTCTCTGTTAATCTTCCTCTGCAAAGGGAAGAAAGATACTTTGGGATGAAAAGGAAGTAAAAATTGCTGCTGGCATTGGGTTAAAAGGAGAAGGAGGAGAAATGCACAGAATTCCTTGAATGCCAAAATATCCGTATTCAAGTTCCTATGGACAGAATTACATCTATTCATGGTGTAATGAGGAGAACTTTGCACCAGGAGAATATATTAATCAAGTCCCTGATTTCTTGTGACCATTAAGAGCATTTGCATACTGCTCATACTTGAGATATTTTCAAACAATTTTCTCAGTCTGAGTTGCTTCCATTCTAATCTCCTCAGAGCTTTTTCCTGCCCATCTGATTTATTCTGAGTTCAGGATGAGCCAATTCCCACAGGCTGTGACCAGGGGCTGTGCTGGCTGCAGACTCCCCCAGCTCAGGGTGCTCCACTGCATTTCTGCCCCAAGGCTGCAGTTCCCTCCCTGGTCACTCAACGTCAGATCCAGCTTCTTGAATATAATATTCAAATTATTTTAAGCCTGATTTGCCACCTGACATGAGAAGTTGTGTGGTTTCTCAAGACATCCATGTCTGGAAAGTGGAAGAAATCAAAGTACTGAGGTGTTTTATTATTTCAGAAAATGCCTACAGTGTCAAGCAGTGTCAACAGTATTATCTGAACAACAAAGACAGAACACAGTCATTTATACTAAGCAAAATCTGAAAAGCCTTATAGGTAAAACTGCATGGTATTAAAGCTAGAACTTGTTTATACAGGGAACTTCAACTACATTTGGTTGGGAAATGAAATAAAACAAGAACAAAAAGCTCTTCAGGATGGTGAGACATTTCAGCATCTGCTGAATGCTAGAAAGATCTCTGCTAAGGTATTGCACTGGTTTTCCTTTTTACAAAGACTTTTTCTGCTCCTTTCTTTTTTCCTTTTTACAATTTAAGCTGTTAGAGTAAAATATTAAACTCTCCAAATATGTATCACAACTATTAAGGACATTTCCATGCCACGATTTGCTCATTACAGAACTCTTTGGATCAGCATGAGGTACTTAACAGGAGATTTTTCTAACCCTAGAGAATATCACAGAACCAGGACAAGGACAGTCAGGCCAATCAGCCCAGAGACTCGGTGCATTTTAGATGAGATATGGTCAACCTTGGAAGAAGATGCTCCAGACTGGAACTGTGTTGCTGGTTTTTAATAACTCCAGATACCACTAATGAGGAAATCACAGAGCTTGAATTTCAGCACATGAAACAGATGAAATTACTATTACCAAAATTATTGTTATAAAGACAGATGTTATTGTAATGAATACCCTTGTACTGAAAAGTTAGGATCACTTAGAGATGTCTGAGAAGCAAAGCCAATACTTTGAGCATGTTATTTAAAAAAAAAGCCAGATGAACAAGGCTGACAATGGTAACCTATAAAAGAATGGGATGGAGTGCCAAGAAATACACAAAAAGTGGGGCAACTACAGGCCTATAAAACAATGTCACAGACAAAACCCCAATGTGTATCACAACTAAAGGAGTGATTGTTAGAGAACACTGTTTTCCTTTAAAGTTCGTGATTTACAAGCTCAGGGTTTCAACTGAACCGTAACAATAGTATTAACAATAATCTATGTAAGGTGTTTTGGAACCACCATTTTCAGACACTGCTCTTTTTCCTCTGCTGCTTCAAATGTAAGCCAGAATATCTGGGAGAGCTCAATCTCCTAAAACATCAAGTGTTGCATGTCCAAGACACCCTCACTACTGTTTCAAGTAATTTAGCCTCCAGGAGACAGCTGGAAAGATTATCTATTGATCCAAAAGCTACCAAACCCTGATCTATTTTTATATTTTCATCATCCCCTAGGTAGAGGGCTCCATTATTTACAGGTTATTCAGAACTTCAATATCACAATGTTTTATTAAGGCGTAAATTGCTGCTCAAAAATATATCTGTCCTAATATTTTATTTTAAATGTTGAACATCACTCCTTTAAAACTATGCCAGTGTTCAATAGCCCTTTTAAAAGTGATGAAGAGAAGCTTAGTACTAAAAGGAAAAACATTTTGAACAACAGGCATCAGTGCTTGTAAGCAGAAATCTAGGTTTAAACATACCAATACATAGTCCCCTCCTGACAGAAGACAATTCATATTGGGTCAGGAAAAGGCTAAATAATATATTCCAGGAGAAGTAGAGACTAAATTTCACTGGAAGTTGAAAATTCTAGCAATTTTGTAGGGAGATGGGCCAGGAAAACAAGTTTAACAGAATCTGTATGGCCCTTCTAGAGATGAGCTGAAGAAGATTGCTTAAAATAATAAGTTTAAGAAAGACAGAATGATAAGTCTCTTGTGAGTTTGGAATGAACATGAATTACTGTTGTACTCAGTTCAGTGATTTTATTGTATTTTTTACTTGTGAAAAATATTTTGGTTTTAGGATTTATTCTAAGGAACTGCACTGGAGGTTCTGCAGTCACTCATTTTCCAGCTTCAATTTTGCTACAGAAACCCCTCCTGTGGAACTAAAATTTGTATGTTTCCACATCCTCTTAATAATTCATTTGTTTAGCCAGGTAAAAAAAAAAAAAAAAAAAAAAAAAAAAGAGTAAAAAAGAGTTACATACTAAGGTCTTTAGAGTTTTGTTTCGATGGTTGCAAAGGAGAAAGACTGAGTCACCACAGAGAAAGGAAAAGACAGAAATCATGGAATCACAGCGTGGTTCAGGTGGGAGGGAACATTAAAGCCCATCTCATCCCACTCCTGCCATGGGCAGGGACACTTTCCACTATCCCAGGGCGCTCCAAGCCCCATCCAACCTGGCCTTGGACACTTCCAGGGATCCAGGGGCAGCCACAGCTTCTCTGGGCACCCTGTGCCAGGGCCTCCTCACCCTCACAGGGAACAATTTCACCCTAATATCTGATCTAAACCTGCTCTCTGTCATTGTGAGGCCATTCCCCCTTGTCCTGTCACTCCATCATTTGTAAATATTCCCTCTCCCTGTTTCCTGCAGGTTCCTTCAGGCACTGGAAGGTCACCTCAAAGCTTTCACTTCTCCAGGCTGAACAATCCCAGCCTTTCCTCCCAGAGAGCTGCTCCATCCTGGTGCCTCCTCTGGACTTGCTCTTCTCTTCCTGGCTGGTTTTAGACTAAAAGGTGCATTAGGAGTCACAGGAATTAAATGCAGGACTTCCTGAGACATCTCAGCATTCCTTGAAAACATCCTTTTGGTATTTTCCAGCTCTCTCTTTTGGAGGAATAGAACTACCCAACGCTGTTTGGTTACAAGCAAAAATTTTTTTTTTTTTTTTTTTTTTTTTTTTTTTTTTTTTTTTTTGTCTCTTTAGGTATTTAAGAAAAAGGCTCCGTTTGATAATAACATTTGTAACACTGGCTTCCACACATCTCCCTCCTGTGCTGGGCCCCAGGGCTGGGGCAGCTCTGCAGGAGGGGTCTCACCTGAGGGGGGCAGAGGGGCAGAATTCCCATTTCCTGCTGCCCTCCCTGCTGTGGATGCAGAGAAATCCCATCTTGGTCAGGACGTGGCTGCTTTGTAACAAAACACTGAATTACAGCCCCTTCCCTTCCAAAGATGCTCAGTTCTAGGATGGCACTCACTAAATAATCTGCTCATAAATGTATGATACAGGCAATAACTTCTCCTTAAATGAAACAATTGCTCTCAGCAGGGTTTAATTACCCTGTGACCAGTGAGTCTATCTGGTTCCAGGGTAACATAAATAATTACAGCTATGGGGAATGCTGGGGAAGCCACATCCTTGCAATCTCAGATAGTAAATAAAGTCAATAAAATTAAAATGAACCATGAGCTGGACACAGTATCAGTACCTGAGGTGTGCAAATCTTATCCTTGGCCTGCATCCAAGCTAGTTTTATCTAGGTCCATACACAATTAAAACTAAGTATGTAATAAAATAAAGAAATAATAAAAACTGTACCCATTACTGGTTGAAGAAGATTCTCTTGTTATATTTTATGTATTTTTTTTTTTTTTTTTTTATGCAGGCTACATCACCACGATATCTGAATGCCTTCAAGTGGTGAATTGGTGAATTAAGTGGTTTGTTTAGTATCAGCCATGTGCTCTTTTAACCTCTCCAAAGTGGGAAAACTTGTATGTAGGGGAGTATTTTACTTTGGTTTGTTTCATTATTTCTCTTGGTTTTCCATAATTCAGTTTTGTAGACACTTCTTGTCTTTTGGCAATAACCAAAGATTTCCAGAAACTTCATCAGTGCAGCAGCTGGATTTGGAACACCAGTGAGGATTAGGGCTTGACCAAACTGGTTCCCAGGTGGCAGCTGCTTTTACTGATTAATATTTACCCATAATCATGCACTGGCATCTAAGCTTCTTAAAAAAAAAAAAAAAAAACAAAAAAAAAAAAAAAAAAAAAAAAAAACCAAAACTGACTAAAGAATTTTCATTTAAAATTATATTAGAGGCTGCATAAAATGGAGAACTTTTTCACTCTTGAGAATGGAAGCAGCAACATTTTGGGTTTGGTGATTTTTTATTTTTTTATTTTTCATTTGTAGAGGATACACTGAATAGTTCTGTATTTCTGTGTATTTTTGAACAAGGGTTTCCAAGGTCATGGTGGTGAGGACATATTCCTGCTTTTCTAGCCACTAACCAAGACTGGATTTTACAGCATTCTGAGGCACTGGAAATTCAGAAAAGGCATCTGGTGGGACCTTCCTAAGTGACAAAGCTTGTGTAACTTCCAAATCTCATTGATTTTATCACATAAAATATGTGATAAATTTATCACCCTCCTCTATTGTTTGGAGGGTGACTTTTGACAGGGAGGGTGAAAACCATGCAGCAATAAGAAATTCTTCCCCCTGGCAAGAATATCCTGCCATCACATAAGAGATGTGTCATTTAATTAAATTCAGATTATAATGTAACACACTCTGCCACTCCAGAAAGCAGTGACAGTGCTCGGGGTGGGACCATCCCATTTAATTTTACCATTCTGAAATACTGAAGCAAATCTAGTTATTTTAGCTCCTTCTATGTTCAATATATAGTGACAGGCGTTTTTAGAGCACCCATCTGTCTTGCATATTTATTTTAATACAGAGTACTTATCATCACAGGGGATTGCTTCTCTCCATTGACAGTGGAGGGGAGCTTGAAATAGTTGATGATTAATTCTTAAAAGAATTCTGAGTTACATTGAGATAAATTGCCTATTTAATAGCTGCAATGAGTGTCCAGCCCTCTTAAGGATCAGGGTGGAGATCCTGGAGAAATGTGTGATTTGCATGGTTTTCTTCCAGAGAATTAAAAGATTCTCTGGAAGAGAATTATAAGGGCATGTTTTTTTACAATCTTCTGCACAAGACATTCCTGACCTCCCAGGATGGGATATTCTGAGGTCCTGAAAATAAAATCCACCTTCTTCCCACTGTCTGAAAGAAATACACTTCATAATTTAGATTCAACATTGACTCTTAACACTTTCAGGTCCTTTCCAAGCTGGCAGCCTGTCAGAAGTGGGTCTCTCAGGGATCAGAATGGGACTCAACATTGTTTAATATTATCAAATAGGCAAAAGAGAAGTGGGCAGGCTGAAAAGGTCAAGAAAGAGGCCAGGAGGATGATCCAAGCACTGGGAATACCATGTGAGAAAGGCTGAGAGAACTGGGTCACAGAAACATCACAAGTCAATGAAGAAAACCCAAAAACGCTCTCCAGTTATATCTGTATTTCTCTAATCAGATAATAGACATATTATAACAACATCACCCTAATTTGGAGCTGAAGTTTGCTGATAACCATGGGCCTGATATTTGTGGGTCTGAGAGATTTTACCCTGCTGGCAGCTGCTAACTTTTTCCCAAGGGAAAATTTCTCAAGAAAGCTTCTTCTTAAAACAATCTTGGCAAACAACTCTCCTTTCTCAAAACAATCTTTTCAGCAGGTGGTGTTTTTCTGTTTCTCTGGTTTAACCAATGGCATTAGAGAGGTGTCAATCCTATTTACCAATCCTGTTAAGTCTGTATTGGAACACCTGATAAAAGGTAGTAAGAATTAGACAATAAAGCCTTTTTTTATGCTCTTTGCCTTCTGAAATATTTGGAGTCTTTCATCTTTCTTTTGTGTCCTACAACGACAGATAACAGGGGGAAACAAGGAAATGCAGCTGGAGGAGCCAAGACCTGAGAGAGGTTTTCTGATGTGTCCTGGACAAATCTCTGGGTGTGTGTGAAATGTGACTCTGTCACTGTGAATGCAGGGGATAGGAGTGTCAGCAATTCAAGTCTCACTTCCCATCCTCCTTTCTGTCCTGCTGTCCTTGATGTCTGTGAAGCTTCCCCTCATCCCTTCCTGTTGAAGGGGTACTTTTATAACAATGATATCAATAAATTTTTTTAGAATTCTCATCTGGCGGAATATTTGTTGTAGTTGAAGAACATCTTTTCCTTGGCAATGCCTACTCAGAAAACTCAAAGAGGAAAAAATCAGGGTTTTCATAGAAGGAACTATGCACATTTCTATTCAGGAGATGCTGGTACAGAAAATTGATGCTGTTACGCTTAAATGCTTACAAAAAATAGAATTTTTGAGGAAAGAAATGTGTGAATGATGTAAACTGTTATAAAAACATCAGCCTCACTGAAGCTACACTAATTTACACCAGCTGAGAATCTCCCCACTCATCATTTAAGCAAAATCGTGCAGATGTTTCCATTTAGAAGGTCAGAAATGTTTACTCCAGAATTCAAAATTATTCTAATTTCTTCACAGACTTCTACTTGCAAAGGGTCCACCACAAACTCCTCATTTAACCACCAACTGCTTTGCAGCTGTAAATTGCAATTTGATTTTAAATTGCTCCTAGATGCCTCCTCTCAATCTAAAAAAAATAACAAAAAGGAAGTGGTATACAATTTTTTCTTTCTATTCTGATATCAAAGCCCTTAGTTAAGGACTATGTAAATAAAATGTCAAAATTTACCTACTTTAATACAAGCTTTCGAGAAAAGCCTACTCCATTATTTTCAGCATAATAATGGTCCTGAGTCATCTATAATTATTAGCAAAGCCTTGTGTCATGCACTCTATTAAAATTCTGTTGGTTGAAAAAGTTGAGGCAATAAAAAACTAAAAAAAAAGAAGGCAACTAAAAAAAGAATAGAGGTAGAGAAGTACAGAATGTCTTACAACATGTCATGGACAATACTTCATGCATCTAAACCCTGAAATATATTGACTGAACCTTTGTTGTGTCCCTGTCACAGATTAGTGGAAATCCTTGTCACAGCTCTTAGTGGAGGTGATATTGATGTCTGGAATTTCTGTCAGTTTTATGTTTTATTCACTGCACAGCACCTGTAGCTCTTCTCTTCTCTTCCTGGCTGGTTTTAGACTAAAGGGTGCATTAGGAGTCACAGGAATTCAATGCAGGATTTCCTGAGACATCTCAGCATTCCTTGAAAACATCCCGTTAGTATTTTCCAGCACTCTCTCTTTTGGAGGAATAGGAGAACCACATAATGCTCTTTGGTTACAAGCAAAGACTTTTTTGTCTGTTTAGGTATTTAAGAAGAAGACTCCATTTGATAACAACACTTGTCTGTAATGTTGGCTTCCACAGCATGGACCTTTATGAATTTTTTTTGCAGCAAAGAAGCTTTTTTAACCAAATAAGCACCTGTGACAAATGAAGTGACCACTAGAACTTCATCAAAGCATTCACATTTACAGGTATCAAATGAACTTTGCTCATGAACAGATTGAAGCTCCAACTCTGGTGATCTATTTAAGTCCAGAATTAATGTTCATGGCACAAAGACAGGTGTTACTCAGAATTCAACTCCCTCAAATGTCGCCTGTCTGTGCCCTGGAAGCACAGAATTGTTTTGGCTTACAGTGCTCTGATTAACAAATATCACAGAAAAATAGGATTTTAACTGGTTGGCTGCATCTGTCACTATGCAACAGACCTGTGGATGAGATGTGTATTGACTATTACATCTGCATTTCTTTCTTTTTAATTGCATTGTGCTGATACTCCTTGGCTGATCCATGAGGAAACAAATCTTGTTTATGTCCAATCAAAAAATGTGTTGATCAAGGCAGGCAGCTGAAAGTCAATGTCAACTCAATATTTCTACTTATAACAGAGGACTAAATGTTTTATCCAATTAATTGTTAAGTTTGAGTACAGGCTTCTTTGTGTCCACATACTCATTTGTAGGACATCACAACCATGAGGCAACAGGGATGAAATAAAATTTTAAATAAATAAATAAATAAAAGGGAGTTTTTAAACTCCAACCAGACATCCAAAAGAATTCAAGAGCAAAGGACCAGCTCTGTTTTCACAGAGCAAAGCCATGGTCTAGTCCTGCCACTGCCTCAGATCAATGTGTTAAATGATATCCATTCAAATGACTTGTCAGTTTAATCAGAGGAAGGGAAACACAATTACAGGGCATTAGTGTAAAAACCAGCACAAAATAACAGAATGTCCACGTGGGATATCTGAAGCAAAAGACTGTTGAAAATAATTCTGTGACATTTTCATCAACAGTCTTTTTTACAGAAAAGAAACTCTTTGGAAATGCTATTACAAACTAATTAGGCATAAAATAATGCTTTACTTCTACAGACTGATTAGAGGCCTTATTTCTTCTTGTAGATATCAGAAATATTTTTGGCTTTTGTTTTGTTATTAGAATAAAATTAAATACATAAAGATAAAGTCCTTTACTGAAATGATAACTGGTGCATTTACAAAGCCTCTCTGTGCTCCCTCTCAAGTCAGCAGGAGTTTTACCATTATTTCCACTGAATGATTGGAGCATTCATTTTTCATGGACACTCCAAATTTCCACAGAATAAAGGATTTATTTTTGGAATCCTCAAGCAGATGACTTGGATTAAGTGGGTGAAATGGGAGCAGGGAAGGGTAGGGATGACTCCTTCTCCTGCTGAAGGCAGGGCTACAAATTTGGTGGACTCCAAAGGACAAACAAATGCAAACCTGCCCCAAAATCCCTGCCTGGAGCCCCCAGGTGGGATATGCTGGGGTGGACACTGTGCCTGGAGTCCCTCTGACACCTTCACCCAAATCTGCACCACGGCTCAGTTTCACTGGAATAGGTAAAAAGGAACCCAGTTCAGAGGTGTAAAGAAAATAAGGACTGTGAATACTCATGACAGGAAAGCAGAATGAAGCCCTACATGATCTTCAACTATTAAAATTAAAATATTTAATAATGAAAATATTTAATTTGTAGAGGTAAAATAACCTCTGTGGGTGTTAGAATCTTCTCTTTTTTTTTTTTTTTTTTTTTTTTTTTTTTTTTTTTTAACCTCTATCAATGCATGTCTTCAGAACTAAAAAAAGCTGGAAAAAGCCTTCTCCTTCCAGATCTAACTGGATTTTTAAGATCCAGAAGAGATGGGGGCCTGGACTTTACCCAGCACAGTGAATCTCCTGGAATGAGGTGACTTCATTTTTTTTTGAGAGCCACAATGCATAGCCCAGGTCCAGGTGCCCCTGTGGTAAAATCACTTAAAATGATCATCTTGTAATTCCGAGCTCAGAGACTCGGAGGTCTTTAATTGGATTTGGCCCTTTATCTTCTATATTCATGAGATAGTAATTAATTTGACCATCCCTGCCTGGTCCACAGGGTAATTGAATGAATAGCTCTGCACAGCACATAAATGCCTCCAAAAAGAGTTATTACTATGACTGTGCAGTAGTGACGAGTTAACTCTGCTCCCCTGGTAATGATGGCATTGAAATTCCTCAGGAAAGTTCCACTGGAGCCCATCTCACAGCTAATGGGAAAGGAAGAAAGTATGTGAATGTGCAACATGGAAAACCACTGAACAGTTGATACTCTGCCCTTTAAAATAGTGACAATTAAGATTTAATCCTATTTTTCCAAGTTTCCTTGCCACACCTTCATCTTCTGGCACTACTAAAACCCTGAAAATACCTCAGGAGGGGTTAAAAGCAGTTCAGTTCTTTTGGTGGATTGCCACAAAGACTTCTTGTAGGAAATGAAGTGGAAAAAATGTTAAGGAATGTTAAATGAAATCACAGCAGACTGAAACCTGTGGTTCCAGTGCAAGACCTGAAATAAATTTGAAACAGATGCTAATTGGCACCACCTTCATTCTGATGTTCATAAATGGAACTGAACAAGACTTCAGAGGTGCCAGAGGAGGACCAGCCATCCAAAGAACATTAAAACAGGCTTGGATTTGGTTTGTCAGCTCCAAAGTTATTTATGTCCATCCAAGTCACCTAGATCCTTCTCAAAATTCATCCAATAAGACACATGTGTACATTTTTAAAAGGACTGAAAGTCTGCAGAATTGAAATTCCTAAATTACCCTGGATATGCCTTCCATTGGCAATCAATATTGGCTTTGGAGGTGAGCTCCAGATCTGAGGTTGTACCGAGTTGTTCTCTGCAGGAGATTTTTCCCTGAGGAATGGGTAATGGTTTGTATCAAGACAAACAGGGTTGATTACAAGTCTCAGTAGAAATCATGCACTGCCACAGACATCTGCAGCTGTTCGAAACCCCTTTTAATGACAAATGCTTACAAAACTAACTCCTGACTGACCACTACATCTGGTTTGATCCCTTCCCTCCCAAAAAACCTGATGTTACAAATCAAACCTATTTTTAATATCTAAGGATATCAACCATTTAAAATAATGTTATTTCAATAATTCAGCAATTTGGCCCTTCTATGACTTCGATATCAATTTCTGTATTAGTACAATGCAGCATTCCACACTTCCTATTTATTACTCCATTCTTATATGCCACGACCTACAATTCCACTGGCATTATCTTTGATATTATAACTGAATAAATGCCTACCATAAAAATGAATGATTTTACTAAAATAAGAACAACTGAGGAATTTCTGCACGTTCCACTTGGTCGTGATGTGCACCAAGAGGGGAAACAACCGAATCCACAGTCTGTGGGAACTTGACTCTACTCCTAATTCCCAGCCCTGGCTTCTAATAGACTACATTTTAGTGAATTTTTTCTTCAGTATGGCAATTAGTGTTAAGGGTGAGTCAATTCCATGATGATCAAACACCTAAAGAAATTGAAAAAAATAAGAAAAAAAAATAAACTAAAGCTCGGCAGGAGAAGCTCTGCGGCTTTCCACACCGCATGATGCTTTTCACTTCAGAACTACCAAGTAAATTACTGAGAAAAAGTTACTGTGAATAAAATGGGCTGCACTGTGTTAAGTAATTATTTCTAAAGTGTGAAATGGGTAGGAAGTATCTCATCTCAAAGCAGTGCCATGATGCATATTACCTCTCCGGTATAAAGTGAACAGTCTTTTTTTTTTTTTTTTCCCTCTTCTTTTCTTTATCTTGCAGGAGCAATCACAGGAATGAAAACTTTATTTTTTCTAATGATTTCATATGTGGGAGAGAAGTGCAAAGACTCAACCTGTGAAACTCTGCTGTGCTCCACTATTTGTACTGTGCTAGGGTTTCGAGGAGAATTTCTAGAGTTTCATGAGCTGTCAGGAAATCACAGAATGGTTAAGGTTAGAAAAGACCTCTAAAATAGAGTGCAACAGTTCACCCAGCACTGCCATGTTCACCACTACAAACTCTGTAAATTATGAATATATCTGGGTGATGTTCCACATTCAAAGAATGCAGGATGGAGTTGTGATGTCCCATGTCAAAGACCAGCATTTCTGTGAGTGTTGAGGGATGTACCTCAAGGAAAATTTGATTTTGGAACAATGCACAGCACTGCTTGCTCTAAGTTTGTCTTTCAATCATGTCATGCCACACATCCATTCTGTCCCTCAGACTTGGAACTAGTGGTAAAAGGTCGTTTTAATCAAAAAGTTACCTCACAGCATGGGGTAGGAAAATACCCTTTCTGATTCTGAGAGAACAGAGGGGATTCTTGCCATTAATTAATACCTACATGCATAACAACAGGCTCCAAGAAGAAAAGGCTGGGGTTGTTTTTTTGTTTTTTTGTTTTTTTTTTTTTTTTTTTTTTTTTTTTTTTTAACAACTATTATTAAAAGTTGCAAGGATTGAGGATAAGAAAGGGGAAAAAAACACCTAAGAATCAAAGAAGTGCTTTCCCCAAGACAAAAGGTGACACAAATTGGTTGTAATGACCTGGCTAAATACTGCTGCCTATTTAAAGGATAATCACACAGACATTAAAATATTTATGCAGCATTCATGTGAAATTCAGTCCCAGATCAAAATCAAGAGATAGCAGAGATTAAATAAGAGAATCCTAGTTCAGGTTTAGTAGCTGACAAGCATGATCGTTTTTCCTTAATATTTTTCCTTAATAATCTGTCTTAACAACATGAAATAGAAGCTTTCACTTTATTTTGTTCATACACTTAAAAGATTCATTGCAAAAAGATCAGAAAGGGTTATTTCCTGAGATTAAATATCGCATGGATATCCAAATTATACTTTGCAGGGCTGTGACTTCTGGACATTCAGTGACCGCCAAAGATAAAGAGCAAAAGTGCATCTACGGAGTGTAAACTCATTTTGGCATCTGTCCTGAAACTATCTTTGAGGTTTGACCTTCAGAGGAACTTCACAGAACACAGATGGGTTGACTGGGGCTGGCCACAGGAAAGTGTTTAACAAGTCAGTGTTGTGAAGCAGTTGGAAATGATGCAGAACAGGCCTCTGAATAGATCTGCTGAGATGTCTGTGTGTTCATGGCTTGTTCTCTGGCACCAGGAAGGGAATGGATAGAACACCCCAGTTTCAAGAGAGTTTGTGAATTATATGTTATTATTTTCCAGTTTTAATACTTTAGTATTTAATTGGTTCGATAATTAAATTTTATGATTCAATAATGTTTGAAATAATTTTATAGATGTGCCTACTTCCAAACACAGTAATTGTTAGGTGGGGTTAGCCTGTATTTAGAGGTAAAATGCCAAGTCATTTTGGAAGTTTCCCTGTGATGTAGGAAAATGACACAAAGTCACCAATGGCATTTTGCCACATTCCCTGCTGGCTGCATTCCTGCTGGGCATGGCCAAGGAGTGGACAACCTCAAATCCATGCCCAGGTCAGACAAGGCACTGATAAATGTCTCTGGTGAGCCTCTTTAACCTCACATGCTCATGCAAAACAAAAGGAATGAGTTTACAAAGTTAATATTTCATCAGCTTCTCTTTAGACACAGATCTATTCCTTTAAAAAAATAATTGCCTTAAGTGCACAACTGTGTGTACACATTTGCAGATATTTTTAAACCCAAAAATGAATCTTCTTTTCTTAGATGACTTGCTAAATCAAGAGAAGAGTGCCCATCAATCATTTAATATAGCTAAAGAGTAGAAATTCTGATAAAGAGTGCTTTTTTAAAAACAAAATGAGGCTGGTAGAATGATTGCTTATGCCAGCATTCACTTTGACTGATGAACTTCAGAGGAGTTTATTACAACAAATAGCATCTCCTAGTGAAATTCTCTCCTTCTAATATCATTCTGCTCTACAAAAACATATTTTTGACACCAGAAACAAATTGCAACAACCTGCAGAAGAATGAGCTGTTGCTTCTGAAAGCTATTTCCAAAATACCACGTAACTTCAAATTTTATCAAAACAAAGAGAAAGCTGGGTGACACATATTTATGCATTTGTGTGTATGTAATGCTTTTGTAATTCAAATACACCATGTTTTACCATCAAACCATCAAAATCAATCAAAACAACCATGTTTTCTTGACTGGTATCATTAATATTTTCAGTGCTAAGAAGGACAGTGCCCAATGTTATGCACTGTGTAAAATATCTTCATTCATTTGCCACTTTTTTCTTTAATGTCACTGCCCACCTCAGCTGGGCAGGATAAGGTCAAGATAAGGACAGGGAGAGATCTCCCTCACCAGTTACTGTCCTGGGCAAAACAGACTCAAGTGGGAGAAACTAGTTTGATTTATTACCAAGCAAATCAGAAATAAAATCAAATCTCAAAACACCTTCCTTGCACCCAGAAAAATTACTTAAAACAGCAAAAACTGATGTGGAAAAATATTTTCTTCTGAATATAGAATATCAAAAAAAAATTTGGCTTTGTATCCTCATGACTTATGGCTTAAATTGACTTTTGAATTATATTGACTTAACCAGTTTTGGTATCACTGCTGATATTATTTTCTTATAAGAAAAGACAAGCATTACTAGAATTGGTTTATTTCTGTAAACCTTGAATCCAGTGAGTTAAAGGTGACCATGATTCTTCCCTTCTGTAATAAATCCTAATAACCCAACTGGATTTATAACAGCCTATTATACAGCACATTCATGAATATAGACCAATTTTCAGTTTCCTGGACTAGAAATCATGATCACATCTAATCTCCTGTGCCTGACAATAACTTTATGATGTTTAGTGGAAAAGCTCACAGACTTCAGAGGTCACTGAAAGAGATCACAAACTACTTAACACAGCACAATTTTTAGTAAAAAAACCCCAAAACCTAAAAAATACATTTAAAAAAACCCAAGCCAGTAGAAGGAATAAAAGACAAATGCTCCTATTGCTTTTTGTGTTGTTTTATATACACCACATGGATTTTATGAGTTTCTTTATTCTGCAGAAGTTATGCTGGAATAAATACACAAACTCAGATTTTTTTTTTCCCTTTTCTCAAGTATTTTGGGAATTTCAAAGTTCACATCTTGAGGCTGGATGCCGCATCTCTGGACAGGCTCTGTTCAAGGTCAGGTTGGACAGAGCTTTGATCTAGTGAAGATTTCCTGACCCACAGCAGAGAAGTTGGTCCAGATGACCTTTAAAGGTCCATTCTATGATTCACTTGGATTCTGGAGTGTATTTTTGATTCAGAATATTGGGGTTTGTTCCCCTAAACAGAGTAATTGAAACTACTCAAAATCTGCCCTCAGTATTACCAGAGTGAGAATTAATTCACCAGTCTAAGAAACAAAATTTCTATTTGTGAAAATGTCCCAGATTTTCTCTGTGGATTCTCCCATTCTCCCACTCTAAGGAGCAGCTTTGAGACCCTGGCTGGGCTCTGCTGGGAAAAGATGCACAATGGCTGGATCAGCTGGGAAGTTCAGTGGGTTGGAATGAGAATTTGGGCTCAGATCTGATCTCTCACCACCAAACAAAAGGCACGACTGCACCTAAACTGTAAATAATAAAACCCCCCACTTTTTGATTTCCTGCACAGTTACACACAGTGAAAATTATTAATTTTTAAAGTGATGCTTTGTATTTAATTGAGCACTGTAAAAACAGCATTTAAATACAATAATCTTTTTAAAAGAATGCATAGAAAATGAAGAGACCTGTTTACTGCTTCAGAAACAGAGGCTGAAATACTCTGTTTTGTAAATACGATTTGCAAATATTTATTTTTAAAAGCCAATAACCTAAACATTCTTCTACCCAAGTCTTTATTTAAATGTCAATTACTATAGCATCAGAGAGCATTCATACAGCTAAATGATGCTTCAACCAGCTTGCATTGATAAATGTTCTATCACCACTACAGACTATCTGTAAAATATTTTTCATTTGATCCATTTGCAGGATTTGCATCAAACCAGTGGAAGGGGAATAAACCCCTCTAGTGATTCCTAGAATGTACATTATAAATATGGCAGGGCAACTTTAACCAATTTGGACATTTCAAAATTCATCCTTGAGAGCCCTTGTGGGATGATTCTCTTCTTTACATCCCTTTCAGGTGGCATTAGCCCACTGTACTGAACTTAATAAAGATAAAATATATAGATACAGTAATGGCACTCTGAAGATTTTGAAATAGACACATAAACTCAAAGGAAAGCTGCTTAAAATAATTTAATTTTTTTAAAGTCGATTTTATGTTGTTTTTTCTTTTTTTTTATGTCTTAAGATGATGTGCTCCAAAGACCTCCATGCACACCCATCAGTTGGGAGTTTTCTTTATTAAAAAGAAATTAAGAACATTTTGCATTAAACGAAGACACGGGAGCTTGGAACTGAAATATTTGGAAATATGGGAACACAAGACAAGAGCTAGCTACAGCAACCACAAAACATAAATAATATTTGCCATCCTCCCACTTCATCCTCCAAGCCCTTCCCCGTTCTGGGGCAGTTGCCACCTACTCCCTCCATATCACTTCAGCGAAGGCTGCAAACGCCACCCAGCATTTATTTGCTGTTACACAAACACATGCAAATGCTGATGCATATGGATGAGCCCAGAGACACGCCTCCAGAATGAAACCCAACTCCTTCCATCAAGGTCAGCGTCCTCAAACTCTCAGCTCCCAAGCCAAGGAGTCTGGAATGGGAATTGCAGTGATTGGGAATCATATTGTCACAAAGGCTCCTTCAAGACTATAGGAGTTCAGTGCTTTGTCTCTGCAATTTGCAGATTTTTACATCTCTTCTACTTTTTCTTGTCCACAGGTTCAAGGTTTGCTCCTCTAAGTGGCAGTTCTAATGTTTATTGCTGAATTTCTGTCTATTTAAACAATCTCAGACTGACCCCCTGGCTCGTGGTTTTTTCTTACAACAACAGAGTCACAATTCTTCTCATGTTCCTTTCCTTTCCCTCCTTTCATACACCCACTAAATAACCTGGGCTTCCTCTGACAGACTGTCAATACTCTGCACAACACCTGTGTGTGTGCTCTGAATTTGCTCTGCTTCCAGAGCAGTGCTTTTGCTCCCTGGGCTGAGATGCACCATGGCTCAATGTGTTTTCTTTGCCTCCTCATTCATCCAACTCGTCCTCGCTCACCCATGAAATAATTTCTGGACTTCAGACACCTGAAGAGCCTGTGAGGCTCCCATGGAGACACCTCCTGGTTTGTTAAGCTGTAAATGCAGCCCCTCAAAATATCCCAGGTAAATGCTCTCCTCTGCCTCGTTGCTTTCATTTCTTTACTTCAATGCTGCCCCAAATTTTTGGACCAATTGATTTTTCAGCCTTCACTCTCTCCTGCCGTACAGGATCAACACAAAGGCTTGTTTTGAACAGTGGGATTGAATGTTGTGCCTTCACAAAGACACATGAACACCAAATCTGGAAAAGATTTTAAGAAACAAACAAAGAAACAACAAAAGGGAACATTTCACAAGCCTGGGAAAACATTAAAAAATTGAAATTCCATATATTCTCTTTTTAATCAGTGATTTAGCACAGTGATAAACACGACATCTAGTTGTATTTGTGCAAACTCAATAAAAGGAATTGAAACACAAAATGTTGCAAACTAAAAGAAATAATAGCATCAGTCATCTCTGAAATCATTATTGCACTTGAGAAACATAATAAAATTCAAGTGCATGAGACTTTCCTGGAAATTTCCCACACACTTTTTGAAGACATCTGTTCAAAGCAGAAATGTAGGGTAAGTTTCTGGAGAGGGAAGGAAAAAAAACAACAGAGAAGCTGCATCTTCCTGATTTCCCCTATAGATTACATGATGCAGAGCAATTTCTTTGGGGCATCCTGTGACCTTTTCCGCTTGTCTGAACCTCTCCTGTGCTCCGGGGTGCTCCAAGAGAAGCCCTGAATCAGCTCTCTGAAGCTTCTCACGAGGAACAGAGATGGACTTTTAGCCTGGCTTTGTGTGTCTGCAGACCCATCTTTTAACTCCTTCATCCCATTTAAATCCAGTGCTGGTGATAAAGGGACACCCCCACCACCCACAGGAGCCTTTTGCTAATGCTCTGTGAACAAATTTCCTGTCTGTGCTGGTATCAGGACACCATATTGCACTGATCAAAGCCCCATTAACCACTGCCACACTTACAAACACAGGCAAGAATTTAATTTAAATGTCATTTTAAATTTCCACTATTAGACTTTGTCACTGTTACTACTCTAATCTTTTTGCCTTACTCCGACGCTACCGAGCATCTTTATGTTCACAGATTTTAATTTTAATTGCACACTCAACTATCCTAAATTATTAGGCAACGTACCAAGGTAGCAGGAAATTTGCATTATAGTGTTTTCTCCATATGCTAAGCAGGTTAAACCATATCACCCATATGCTAAATTCCTCCCTGCTGTGAGTAAAACCAATGGATATGGTCTTTGTATGTCTGTGACAGACTGCAGAACTGTCCAGACCTGCTGACAGATTCAGCAGACCTTGAGGAACCAGCACCAGTTGCACTGAGAACATTTTTATCCCAAGGTTCTAAATATTAGATCACTGGACATAAATATTTGTATAACTTCTGTCTCAAAACTAACATTTTTATCAGTTCCATCGAGTACTTGAAACTTCCTCAGAATATCAGTACCTGTAAATTTATGGGATTTTGCCCCTGCTTTTTTCCAGTATTGTATTTTTCTATATCAGCTTTAAATCCTTCTGAGTCAGTTCTGCCTCTATTTTCTCTCCTCTCTCACTACTCACCATTTCAACCTCACAAATTCACAGCCAGTACTTTCCTGCCTTTCAAATCCAGCTGTAACTCCTGGCTCTCCATTTACAAGCCATCCTTTAACCCAGCCTCCCACAAAGTGCCTTGACCAGCTCAGATTTTCTGGCCACTCAAATATCTGAGATTCACAGCAGAGGAGAAAGGGTTGCAAAAGCTGTTGGTGGTTCCTGCCTTAAAATTCCAAGTCCAGTAAAATCTTGCCCAGTGCCAGCTCTGAGATTCCATTCTGGCCAAATGATCTGGCCTGATTTGGGAACCAAAATATGGGACAAAGAACAGGGAGTTTAGGGAGAACTTAGGGGGGAACTTGTAACCCACAAGAAAGGAAGCTCATGCCCCAATAACAGATTAACCTGCAGGGTAAAATGGCTCTTTGGGAGGTGGTGGTGCCAAACCCTCCTCCCATCCAAGCTTTCCCCGTGTCTGTGACACAGGTGGGTCCAAGCAAACAAAATATTTCTAAAGATTATATTACAATGACTCACTCCTTTATCTCTAATTAATGAGACACGCTCTGCATTATGTGTTTCAGGGGATATACAGATCCCCAAAGGCACCAGGATTGGGATCTGCCTTTGGGATTTCTTCTGCAAATGCTTCTGCACAGCTGATGCTCAGGTGCAGACAAAATACCAGCACCAGCTTGTGTGGCCATTGGCTTGTGCCCATCTCCTGCTGCAACCCCCTGAACCAAAGCAGGACTCGTGTCCCTCAGGAAGGAGTAGCAGCAAGATAAAATGAGATCCTAATTAGCAATAAAGATAATAGATTTTACCACCCCGGGGGAAAAAAAGTAAAAAATCTCCATAGCATTTAATAGGGGACGTGAGATTTGAAGCTGCACTGAGGGAAATTTCATATTATACAGAGCATTTAAAACCTGTAATGTGATTCAGCAGAATACCTCCATAGAGATTTTAAGGCTGTGGTGTCAAAAGGATGGACAGAATAACTCTGAATCCACCTGCCAGCCCTTCCCAGAGCCCAGGGTGGGGATGTTTGTCTGGAAAACAGCACGAGCCTGGTGTCATCAGCCCCTGTGTGACAGTGAACCCCTTCAGAGAGGCAGGAACAAAACAAAACCTGAGACACAAATAAAGGGATGAGAAAGCCAGCTCTGGACAAGCTGCTCTTTTTTCTGTACATGCCTCAGTAAGGTATTACAGCCTTGTGGGCATGAAAACCAAACCTCTGTGTGGGGGTGAGCCAAGCAGGAGGTTTTGTGAAACAAGCTACAGAAGAAAAGGGTTGGATGCCCACAGTGTCAGTTTATGGCTTGTGAAGCACAAAATCTCTGCCTCAGCACAGGAATCCTGTGTGGTGTTTGTTCTGTTTAGTCTCTCCTTACCTTTTCTATCTATTTATAAGCAGGAATATTTCATGCAGGTGTTTTGGAGATAAATGACACAAGAAAAAATACTGGAAGTGCAAAAATACTATTGCACTGGAAGCTGCAGATGTACTTTAGATAGCTGGAAGTGCCAAGAGTATTGGACAGGTGTCAAATAAATTGTAAGAAATATTGTAATAGTTCATTCCACACAAGCCAAAGTTGCATGGAAATGCAGTTTAGATAATAAAAAAACCCTCCTATCAGCTTGTCATTTATTGTATGTGTGTGGGCTTTATAAATAACCACCCCAACAAACCAAACCAAAGCAAACCTGTTTGGGTATATTCCCAGGAGAATAACACTATGGAAAAAAATAAAAATAATAATAACAGGAGTTTTATTTCAGCTTGGAAAACCAAAGGTGCCAAAGGGTCACCTCATTGAATATATTCTGCATGTGAGATGGTCACTGACTAACAGGGATGAAAAACTGACGTTTAAGGCAAGCAAATACACCTGCAGCTTAATGCATATAATGAATTCCACGCCTTGACTGCAATAGTTAATGCCTTTGAGAGTCCTCAGGGGCACAGCTGTCCAGCTCCATCAATTCTTACACATAATGCAGGTAATCAGTAATTCAAATGTTATACTGAGCTCCCAGAGACAGAATATATGAATGTAGTAAGTCTTCTCACAGAAGCTCTACAGCTAGAAATGAGGAGAGGTATTTATTTAAAACAGTTGAATCTTATTTCATATTAAAATAAAATTTAAGAAAAATCCATAATTCAGCACAAAGTGATTTGTGCGTTTAAGTGAATGCCTCCAATTCTCGAGCTCTGTGGGAAAGGCTGTTACACAATGAAATGGTGGAGATGGGAGCTGCAGTTGTGTGGGCACCTGTGGGATCAGAGCAAAGATGAAGAAAATCCCTTTTATTGTGAGTTCTTGCAAATTTCCTTATTTAAATTACAGAGTTTATTCAAACTCTACAGACTTTCTGGGCAGGCAGAGGAATGAAATATGCATTGTACTGCTTATGTATGTTACCTAAACACTCTTTCCTTCTCATTACAGGACTCAGCTCAGCTCTACAAGAGAAGAAAAACTATTTTTTTCTTCCTGCCTCCTGCTTATGAGCCTCAGATGGTACCAAGGCACAGTCAGGTAACTTCAACTCAGGCAAAAATGGAGAGGAAGAAAGGAAATCTTGGTGTAGGCAAGTTCTTCCATCACCACTGTTTGATGCAGATAATTCCTTCTTTACAAACTTTCATTAATGTAATTTAATTATCCATGCTATAGAAGGAGCTTTCTACCTACAGCATTTCACACAGAAATTACTCAGAAAGGTTTTTTCCTGGGTCCATCAATGTTTCGTATCATCATTAATGACCTGGGTTATAGCACATGGAATATGCTTATTCATTTTGGAGGTGACACGGAGCTGAGAAGCACTGAAAGTGCTCAGGAGAGCAGAACAAAAATCCAAAATGATTCTGACAAATTGCAATTTATGTCCTCAAAAAGAAGGAAAAAAAAAAAAAAAAAAAAAAAAAAAAAAAAAAAAAAAAAAAAAAAAGAGAAATGCTATTTCCATATTCCAACAGGGTCATGTGCAAGATGTTCACTCAGTCAGTAATAACAGCTATAAAACCCAGAAGAGTATCAGCTCTACAGAAAATCTGCAGAAGAGGTCTTGCACCTCACAGGAACAGGAAGACCATGAGCCATCAGTGTCACCCAGCTGCCACCAAGGCAGGTGTCCTTCTGCAGGAACAGCCAGCAGCAGCCAGGACAGCCTGTCCTGCCCCTTAGCAAGACCTCAGCTCCAGTACCTTGGGGTTTGTTTTTGCACTGTGAATACAGAAAATGTGATCAGTTTAGGAGGGATCCAAACCAGATCAAAAGCAGTTACCAAAGGAAGCCTGGACACACTGGGCTTGTCAAACTCCTGGAATGTGAGTAGTGAATCACAGAATTACAGATCACAGAGTATCCTGAGTAGGAAGGGACTCACAAGGATGGCTGGATTCACCTCCTGGCCCTGCACAGACACCCAAACAACCCCACCCTGTACCGGGGAGCGTTGTCCAAACCCTCCTGGAGCTCTCGGGGCTGTGCCCATTCCCTGGGGAGTCATATGGGGGGAAGAAACTTCTCCTTGAGAAGTTTTCAGAGCCTTCAGGATGAGCTGATGCACCAAGAAGGACCATGGACTAAGAAGGTTTATAAAACAAGGACTAGCCCAGCTATAACTGATAGAAAGAATCATATAAAAACTGAGCTGAGTGACCTTTTAACTATTATTCAAACAGGTTTGTATTTCTTTAAGAAGACTGGGTTAGATGGGAACCTCCAAGTAAAGCATTATTTATAAAGAGGCTCCAAAACACGGGGCTGAGACTGAAAGCTTTAAAGGTAATGCAGAAGTCCCCATCCCATCATTTTGGTGAGAATCCATTTCAGCTCCAGAGGATGTACAACACAAGTTCTTAAACTCTGTATATTCTCCATATTCTAAAACAACTCAGCGCTGAAGTCAAATTTATTTTAGACTTCATGTAAAAAAATTTAAAAAATTAAAATAAAATAAGCCCCTAAAATAGCTTCACTATTGTATTGTATCTTTACTGGTTAAAATGGAAGCTAAATGGTGGAAGTTTCTGCAAAAGATGATGTCCTATATATTGACTAAAACTCTATTTTTTTTCTTAGGGATTAAGTGCACCATTGGAGAAATGAATGTTGTGGACTTGGTTTAGTAGTGGCCTTGGTGCATGATCTTAAAGGGTTTTTCCAACCTAAATGATTCTGTGATTCTACACTTACTGCCCCTATAAATATTTTTCTGTTTCTTGATATTTTGATTAAGCTGACTGGATTACACATTTCATATGAGGGTGTTTTTAATTCCCACTCTGTGAAATGTTGTTTCAGTTTTATAAACTGTCAAGCAAAACTTAACTATACACAGAATTTACTCCGTTAGCCTTGACACGATGTTATCTAAACTGGTATCCTCTAAAATTCCAACAGAAAATAAACACAGTGCAAGAAAGTAAATATATTTTTACAGTCTCCTGTAGTTGCTAAGCTACTCTATTCTGTTTTGTAGAGAAACATCTGGAAAATTGACTTCAGAATGAAAAGCAAAGAGTGTGATGTATGGTATATAGCAGAAGTAGATTTTTTTTTCCAATTCCTGCAGTTGTTAGGCTAGAAATAAACCATGGAAATGGCTATAGGGGAAATTTCACTGTATATATAGAAATAATTATTTTTATTTAATATTGTGCTATAGACAGAGCAGTTATAGTGCAATTCCCATTGTAACATCCACCATTTGCTCCAGATTTTGATGGGGCCTCTTAGGTAATGTCGCATTTGCAATCTCTGAACACAGCACTCGGGGAAAATCCAGTCAGCAGGAAAAAATGAGGATGTGAATGTGCTTGTGAGCCATCCAAGGAACTGTCCTTGACAAGCACAAAGGAAAGCCAAACACCTGTCTGCCTATTATCCTCTACCAATCTCTTTTAATATCAAATACCCTTGCGTTTCAATGGATACTCAGTCTGTAAAGCACTGAAAGAGAACAAACACTCCCAAACTACTGCATTTGCAAATACCACATGATTGTGTTTTAAAACCAGACCAGCAAAGGGAAAACCAGCAATTTCGGTTTGGGCTCATAAATTAAAGATCTTATTCTAAGTCAGTATTTTATCTGATCATCAACATGAGAAGGTTTTAAAAACTAGGAAAAAAAATCACTTTTTTAAAAAATTATTGGGTTACTGAATTCAGAAACACTTGCTCATATGACTGAGATAGAAATTTTAAGAATTTTTTTTTTCTTTTTTTTTTTTTACAAAGGTGTTTTGTGGTTTTGGCTGAGATAGAGTTAATTTTCTAGCGTTTAGGATTTAGAATGAGAATGGTGTTGATAATACACTGATGTTTTAGTTATTGCTCAGCAGTGTTTACTCTAAATCAAGACCTTTCCAGTGTCCCATGCTCTGACAGAGAGCAAACACAAGAAACTGGGAGGGAGCATGGCCAGGACAGCTGACCTGAGGTGGCCAAAAGGAAATCCCATCCCATGGGACATGATCCCAGTAAATAAATAAACTGGGGAGAGTTGGCTGGAGGGGCCAACCAGTGCTTGGAGATGGGCTGGGCATTGGTCACGGGGACAAGTAATTGCAGTGTGCATCACTTGTCTATTATTATTATCATTATTATTACTACAATCTCTTCCTTCACTGTCATAATAACCTGTCTATACCTCAACCCATAAAGTTTAATATTTTTCCTCAATTCTCTTTCCCATCCCAGCCAGGGGAAGTGCAGAAGGTGACAGCCAGTGGCAGTGTGGAGCTCAGTTGGGGTTAAACCCCAACAGCCCTTTGGTAACTGCTTTTCCTTTGCAGGTCGAGGTAGATTTTCATCCCACATCCTCATATCCTCTCCTTGGTCATGTGGGGCAGCCTGTGAATGCTGTGAACACTTATCCTCTCTCCTGAGCAAAGAGAATTCTACTCCCAATAGCTGAGATACAGGTGGGGAGGATGCTGAGACCAGGATGGGGTGGGGAGACCCTGGCACAGGGTGCCCAGAGCAGCTGTGACTGCCCCTGGATCCCTGGAAGTGTCCAAGAGCAGGTTGGATGGGGCTTAGAGCACCTGGGATGGTGGAAGGTGTCCCTGCCCACGGAAGGGGTTGGAAAGAGATGGAATTTAAGGTCCCTTCCAACTCAAACCACTCTGTGATTCCATGATGTGCAATATGGATTATTAAGCAATATCTGGATTATTAATGAGCAAGGCCTTGCAGGAAGAAATGATATTTACTACCCCTGTCAGAAATACTGTGCTCACACCAGAAGCTGTAGGATTTGAATGGCTTTTACCAGTAGTGAATTCAATGCTCTGCTGTGCTCTGTATTTCAGTCAGAAAGAACTGGCAATGACACTTCCCAATGCACGAGATCTTCAGGACACTCCTAAACCACATCCTCACTGATGCAGGTGGCACTCAAAGGGGTTTTAGCAGACTAAAAAACCAGAGACACATAGTTCAGGTGCAGGGAAAGATCCACAAATGTATGCTCTGTACTCCTTAATAGGAGCAACAAGGTCTTTCCAATACTGGGACAGAATTTTTGATGAAGTGCCTGGTGGTGAATTTGAAATACTAGCCTGGGGGCCCCGATGAGACATAACTCATTCCAGAACAAATCCAGCTTCTACATCCATTCCTCTAAAGTCATTATTGACCCAAGGGAAAATGCTGGCCTTAAGCAAGTTTTAATAAAGACTCTGGTGGAGTCGTTTCTGCAGCACTAAATGCGATAATGAGAAACAAGCCACTTTAGCTGCACTAGACCCAGGACCTGTATATAACCTGAAAGTCAGTTTTCTGAGGTTCTTGGGATTCCTTCCAGAGATGAAACAGGCATCCAAAAGAGATTTAATTACCTTGCTCACTAATTTGTTACATAAAAATCAGTCAGGCTTAAATGGACCAATATTCTGCTTGTCCTATATGAGTGTAATTTATTTCAATACTGTTTCTGTGAAGTAAAAATATCCATGGACTAATCAAGTCTGGGTTGAAAATCAAGGCTTTTACTAAACCAATAAAAGTGTGAACCTATAAATCTGGCCTTAAACACTGCTCTACTTTAGAACTTTTCCTCAGTTTATTTTAAACAAGAAATGTTTGCATCTGTGACTGTAAGACTTAGTATGAAATAGCAAAATATCCAACAGACTCTGGCAGATTAAAAGTTTCTTATGGGATTACTGAAAGTTCTCTAAGGACAAAGTAGGTAAAAAAAGTCCTGATAAGTAGCATGTATTAAAGTCAGATTTGTAGTTATTTTATAAAAAATAACTGCCCTTCACTCTTTCCCTCTCTAACCATCAACCTCAAAATAAAACCTTGCTAGACACAGTGGAAGTGATTTGAAAATTAAACTACTCTTGATAGAGAGAGACAGAGAAAGGACCCTTTGTGTGCCTGTTATGATCCTCAGTCTCCATCCCAGGCAGAGCAAGCACAATCTTTTGTGCCTGTGCTTGATGTCTGGCATTCACTCACAGAGAGATGCTTTGTTTCATGGCTCCAAATTCTACAGGCAAGTATTGAAGTTGTGAAAATCAGCAGAGGAAAAACCAGAAATAGGCTCCTCTGCACTGGTGCCTTGGTAATACAATTGATGGGAGGGAACAGGAGCACAGTGAGGAGAGGCTGAGTGTGGCAGTGCTTCGGGCAGGAGGGAAACTGGAGAATATTCCCATGGCTAAACCATGCAGGGAACCCCTGGGACAATCCTGCCCTCACCCAAGACAAGCTGTATCCAGGTATAACATTATGCAATTCACAAATTTTTACAGCTCTGATCAAGTTTACTTATGTTTACTACGAACAGCAAAAATAAAGAATTCAGCATTAATCAGGGGGAGATACATCTCATAGCCAGACCATCAAACTGAAAGCCAGTGTGGTGTTCTCACAGTCAACCCCTTCCTTTATTTGACACAAAAAGAAGTTTGGGGTACTAATCCTTTTTATGAAAACTCCTAAAATATTTCCTAAAGTTATGGGGGATCAGTGTGTGCTTCATGATCCAGGAGGATTGGCACTTACAGGCCTTTATTTATTTTTTAATCGTCTTTCTTTTCAGTAGTGTTTGAGTTGAAATCAGATACTGTGTGGTAATTTCAATAAAAGTAATATTGACTCACATTTCTGTGAAACTCGCAGCTATTTATATGGACAAGATGCAGGGGTGGGGGGGGCGGGGGCACAGAAAATATTACTGGTTTGAATGGAGATGAAATGTCAGGAAGACTGGAGTTGCCATCTACTGGAATGTGCAACGAATGACAACTGCCAGGCAAAAATCCTCAATTTCAAGCATTAGTCACAGTAACAGTTCAGGTACGTCGCACTGGCTCCAGAAGAAAAAAATATACACACAAAAAACCCAATCAAATATTACAAAGTGAATCTCCAAAGACAAAGAATTATTCTCTGCTCGGCTTTTGAGAAGTCAGGAGATGCACAAGGAGAGGCTGTGTCAAACCAATCTTGTTTGCCTGCATCTTTTTTATCCACATTCAGCAATAGATTATATTTATCACTCCTCATCAGAACACTGATAATTGCACTTGCCAGCTTCAAAAGCACAAAAGAATGTCAGAATCTGAAAAGGAGACAATTATAAATTCTTCAAATGTGGGCATCTAATCACCACTGCATTTTAAAACCACCACTTTTTAATACAAGATAATATTTAGGAATATCTTCAGCTGATGAAACACAGAAAAACATAACACAAATCTTCTTAGAGCTGCTTATCATCAAAGACAGTTACTCCATATTAATTTTGCTGTTTCAATAATGTGTAGTAAGTTCATACCAGAAAAATAGTATTCAAGTATTCACTCTTGTGCTTGTAGATGATCTAAAGCAGAATTTTTTGTTTCCTACTTCCAGGTCTTGCAAAAGACCAATTATTTAGCTAAGGATGTTCATAGAGCAAGTCTTTACAGCTGGACAGTCAGACAAACCAGGACTCTCCAGGGCAGTTCAGAAGAGAAATGAAAGCAGAAACGTCCTGAAAGTTCTGTGACTGAAATGACACTAAATGAGGAGGAGACTTGATGCTGGTAGCAGCTACAGCCCAGAAACTCAAGGTATTTGCAGACATCAACAGATCATGACCCACCTTCCAAGATCAAACCTATACACCAGGATTTTCTACAAGCAGTTTAATATTTTCTCATATCTAGTGAAGATGTTTATTAGTCCCTTAATAAATGGAAAGTATGAAGTGACTGGAGAGAAGTATCTGACATGTGAACTGTGTTATTATGATTAATGGAGTTCATACATAAAGGGTTATTTCTCTGGGAAACGTCAGATTGAATAATTACTGGAATTACTCCCAAAGGGCTTTAGAAAATGTTCTGCCCAGTTTCAAGTCACGTTCTTATCACAGTTTTCTTTTGACTAGAGGGTGATCTTTAATTGCAGTTTTAAGTAAAACAAGTACTGTAAGCAATTCATTAAACATTATGAAAAATTATGTATTTCTTTAACAGTCCTTGAAAGCAATTTTTACTTTTTATCCTCATCTTTAGGCAATACAGCAAAACCAAATCAATAAATAAAATGGCTTTCTTCTGCCTTTGAAACAAAAAGGCACACTGTCCCTGCTTCCCTGCACCAGATTAGGTAGAGAATATCCTAGAATTGATGTGTTGGAATATTACTGGCAATATTATTAAGATAAGTAGGGAAGAGATGATAGCATTATTTGGTCTCTCGGATTTCTTAAATCTAATCAGTATTTAATGGATACAACAGTGCCAGAAAATCCAGACAGTCAGAGAACATAGCACAGAATCCTCTCAATGTGTCTCAGGGAAGTATCCCAAGGTCAGCACTCCTTTGCAGTGCTGCAGATGCTTCCAACAGGCTCCACGGTCCTGCAGAGTGAGGACCAAGGAAAAGCAGCACAGATCAAAGGATTTTCTTTGGGCTGAAGGTAAAGAAGCCAATGCCACCCAACTTCACCCCCCTGGCACCAGCAAAACTTTTTCCCACTACGTTTTCAATGTCTTCTCCTGCTCATTGCTCTCATGGGAACAGCTACAAGTGAATTCTGCTGACCTGATAATAGTGCATGGTCCGAGCTCAGCTGCAGAAACCTCACTGTGCAGACACCACACCTGGGAGCATTGCAATACACTGAATTGTTGCCCAAGAGTTGTTGCCTTGAACACCAGAACTGTGTTGATTATTATAATATTCATTATGGGGATGTTTCAGCCTGGAGAAGAAAGGCTCCAGGCAGACCTTAGAGCCCTTTTACCTAAAGGAGCTTTAGGAGAGCTGGAGAGGGACTTTGGACAAGGGTGTGGAGTGCCAGGACAAGGGGGAATGATCTCCCACTGCCAGAGGGCAGGGTTACATGGGATATTGGGAAGAATAAATCCTTGACTATGAAGGACAGTTTTCCCAGAGCAGCTGTGGCTGTTCCATTCCTGGAAGTGTCCAAGGCCAGGCTGGACAGGGCTTGGAGCACCCTGGGATAGTGGGAGGTGTCCCTGCCCAAGGCAGGAAATTGGAATGAGATGATCTCTTGAAGGTCCTTTTCAACCCAAAATGCCTGTGATTCCCTGATCAGGACACAGCAAAGGACAGTCCATGCTGGGCATTATGCAGGGACATAGGAAGAGACAATCCCTGAAATTAGGAACTGGAAACAATAAAACCCAACAGAAATCGACAACAACTTAGATGTAAGAAGAAATAGGGCACAAAGCAAGCAAAAAAATTGAGATACAATTAAAAGAAGCAAAGTGAGGGTCTGGCCTTGCTTCAGGGTTGATTTTTAGCAGGTCTGGCACTCACTATTGGGTATTGCTGAATCACCTTTTGTCCCCTACCTGCCATGGGCACACAAACCCCCAGCCAGCATTCACAGACCACACCGAGCGTGAACGGGGGATCATTCAGGAGTTTCACACCAATGGTTTCCCAAATTTTTAGGATTTCTGCAAGGAACATTACTGATGCAATCATGAAAAGTGGGTATTTGTCCACAGCCTCCACTTAAACACATAAACACCTTTCAATAGACAAACATATCTGAATAATGGGGAAAAAACTACAATAAATCTTGAGTCACAAGCATTTCACAGATACCGACCTTTGGTTTTGATTTAGAGGCTCCAACTAATAAAGCTTGGCTTTGCACCAAATCTGAAGAAGAAAATCAAGTACACTCTTGTCAAATCATAATTAATTTGTACTACCAAAAAAAGAGCAGAACTAAGCCAAGCATTCTTTAAAAATGGTCTCTAGAATTCAAAACACTCCGTAAAATGTCCTGTATCTTGAAAAACAGGATGATATTTTCCTGCCTTTTCAAGTTGATTACGCATCTTTCCACTCATTTAAAATATAAATTGAGACTTAGGAAACAATAAGCTCTTCATTTTACAGGAATATTAAAGATTCAAAAGTACAGCAGCAGGAGAGGGAATGTGATTATGAAACACAGCTGAAGTGAACCCAAAAGCTTTGTTACTGTTTGACCCCCAAATCTGCTGCTTCCCCTTTAAAAACATATATAATGGCAGGGTAATTTACATCCCTACTACTGAACAGATTTTGAGAATGTATTTAGCATATTCTTTCTAAAACCTTGGAAAATTCAGGATCTTTGGATATATTATTAGAATTTACTATGACCTTCTATGTATTTATTAAGAGTAATGGAGTAACACAAACTTTTGATGATTTTGAATGTTTCTTCCTTGTGAGACATGAAAAGTCTTCAAAATACATTGAAACAAAACCAAACAAGAGCCAGGAATGCATATTTCAATGCCCTTGGATCTCACAAATTTAAATTAGCTGTTGAGCAAAGCTGAGTTTCTAAGATTACACATACACCACACACAAACCTCCTCCACCATATAAACTCTCCAGTAATGCCTTGAGTATTTTTAAGTTGGTTTAAAAAAAGAAGGTCAGGTTATTCTTTTTTTTTTTTTTTAGAAGGCATGACTATCTTTTGTTATGCCTTTAAATATGTCCTTCTGAGACTCCTGACCCATGACTATTTCTCTTAGACATTACATCAGTTGCAAATAAAAACGTAATGAAACCATAAATATTGCAGGTAGTCAACAAACCATCGTCTTTAAGCTTGCAAAAATCACAATGACTTCTCTCTGAAATATGAGTCTTCAACCTGGTTTCTGCATTATTAATTCTGTCTGTGAGCTAATGATCCAGAGGCCCCCTAATCTCCCTGTAAGATGCAACACACACACAACCAGGATTTCAACGCATTTCATCCTAAATCTTCCCTTTAGAGTATGGATGTAACAGGAGCAGGAGGATGAAAACATAAAAATCCTGCCATCCTTCTTTGCCACAATTCACCATGAGGCACATGAAACTGAGAATGCCACAGCCTGCCAAAGGGGCCATTGCCTGTGCCCTATGGGTGCCCTGCTCCATCCAGCATCTGTTTCCATCATTATGTGACTCAGACTCTGTTGTTCAGGTCTTCAGTAAATCCAGGAGTCACATCTAACAACATTCCAAAATACAATTTTCACAGGTAATGTGTACTGAAAAGCAGAGCTTTTCTGTAGAACAGCCCCTTTGCATGTAGTGACAGGACAAGGAGGAGTGGGTTCAAACTGAAAAGGAGCAGGTTTATGGTAAAGAAGGAATTGTTCTCTGTGAAGGTGATGAGGCCCTGGCACAGGGTGCCCAGAGAGGCTGTGGCTGCCCCTGGATCCCTGGAAGTGTCCAAGGCCAGGCTGGATGGGGCTTGGAGCAACCTGGGCAAATGGAAGGTGTCCCTGCCCGTGGCAGGGAATGGAACAACATAATCTTTAAGGTCCTTTCCAACCTTCTCCAATTTTATGATTTGATTTTTCTGTGGAGTCAGTTCAAATGGTGTCCTCTGTGATGGAAGAGAACACAATAAAAGTCTTTATTCAATTTCAAAATACCAGCACCAACTTCATAACTAATCTTTATTTCTAGAAATAATCTATACACAAAGGCCAGCAGGAAGTGCTTTTGTTTTTTCATTGTGCTTTAAAATACATTTGGAAATGAGCACAAGAAATGGATTAAGAACAACTGGTTCTAATGCTGAAAACAGATTTTATGTTCTGGGAAAATTTTCCAAGAGTAGTTCATCCTCTCGTAAAAAGACTTTCCAGAAGACTGCCAGGAAACAGCTTTTAACTTCTTCATCCTTCCTTTTAATAAGCTATTTCATAAATTCCTCTCAATTTTCTATACGTCCTGCTCTTTGGAAATGTAGAAAGTGTTCACTGCCCCTTAAGTTATGCCATTAATCAAAAGAATGAAGGGTTTTGCATCAGGAGGGCTATTCCAATGACTTCTCTACAGCACGGTGCTTCCTGCATCCCCAGGTGAGACCTCACAACTTCCCACGCAACACAAGTTATTCTGGAGAAGGACACAAAATGCTGGTAAAACATGGACACATGATGGGTTTAGGGAAATAACCAGTTTGGCTCTGGGGGGGATTTTTCACAGTCCTAAACAATCCTGCTATTCTGCCACTTCATCCAACCTCTTGGTAATGAGTAAATACACCAAGAACCAACCAACCAACCAACCAACCAACTGACCAACCCCAGGTGCATCACCTGTGAGAAGTGACATCCAGGGAAGAACAGAACCTTTCAGTCAAAACGAGTGCCAAACACAAATAAAACACTTTTATCACCAGAGTTCATCAAAAAAGATGAACTATCAACAGTAGCAGAGGGCACAGGAGGTGTATTCAAGAGTGCGGATAAGCTGTGGCCCTCTCTCCTTTTAAGAGAATTAGAAATCAATTACAGTTCATTTGCTGGTACCTCCAGAAATGCTTGGGAAGCTCTGGAGATAAACCTTTGTGGAGTGTCTCACTTAGCACTTCAGAAGGTGGAACTAATTGATTTCCAATCAAATATGACCAGCTAAAACCTTCGCACTTGTTAATCACTGCACTCCACATGTGCTTCCTCCACAACTTCCTAAGACATTTTTTGAGATATAAATTAGCAAGGGTTAATTAAAACCCAAGGCTTATATTTTCACTTTTCCTGTAAACAAGGAATTCCACCAGCCTGGTAAGGTGACTGTAACACACCAGCCTCTGCCTAGCCAGGACGTTGCATGATCAATGTTGATCAGGATGATGATTAATCACAAAAGGATAATTTTACTTCTTGCCTTTTTTTCCCATTACCCCTGGGCATTCAGAACCAGTAACACTGTCAAGAGTTTTGCCATCATGTCCAGAAATCCAAAGGGATTTTCACAGATACTTAAGAGAGTAATTTTTTAGCTTATTCAAGTGGTCAACTAGTCATGAACGGAGGAGAGATTTACTTCATCATTACTTCATCATATTCTGGATATGTTGTCCTAAAAACTGACATTTCTGCACTGCACTGACAGTTCTGCACATGAGTCTCTTCTGTCAGTGGCTTTCTAGAGCTATGCATGACCACCTGCAAGTGGATGTGGCTGATGAGGATGGAATAACTGCAATGAAACAGAAAAATGTTTATCACCTTGTCAAAAACAATAAGGTCATTTACATAAGGATATCTATGATTTAAAGGCAGCCACAAATCCAATGAGTCTGTCAGGTACTGTAAGAATTTAATGACATCTGGAGCCAGCAGGGCTATTTTGGTCAAAATCTTGTATAATATTATTCATTCTTCTATCTAGTAAAACAGACATGTTATAGAACTGGACTTCTTATCAGCTGAATTTTATACAGAAGGGGCAGCCAGTAAATGTTCAGGATGACCAACACAGAAATACAAGAGAAATAACAGATTTAGTTTGCTTTATCTTAGGTAACGCCTTTTTTTCCCCCTTTTCTGTTTTTAAATGTTTCTTTTATACAAAATGCCATGGTTCAGCACACTTGAAAATTAAAGACTAGCAAAGATCGAGGTTGGAGTCCTTCCATTCATGAAAGGAAATTAAAATCATCACTAAGAGCATCCTTTTTTTAAATTCTGATATAAACCACTCATAAAATACCAAAAGGAAGAAGCATACTCTGTATTTAATAGGTTGTTTGCCTTTTTGTATTTTGGTGGAGAATTTATTAAAAGATGTGTATATGAAGAGTTAGACATCAGCAGCCACATTCTAATCTCATGCACTCTGTCCCAAACTCATCTGTCCTGGAGTGCAAATTGAGGTAAGGTAAATATCCAGGCATGAACAGTAAAGGAATATCCAAGGGATTAGCAAGAATTAAATGATTCTGAGGCCAGTTAAATTATATGGGACATTTAATGGTTGGACTGGATGATCCTAAAGGTCCTTGCCAATCTTGATGACTCTATGATTAATCTGAATACAATATTAAAAATGTCTAGAGCAAATACATTGAAAGGTGTTTTCCTTTTCCAGCCTGAACAATTCTGACCATCACTGTCACTGAATTACCCTTGTCATGACAAGGAACTTCCCACCTAAACTTTCTAAAACTTTATTAATGTTGTTCTTCTGTAACCTACTTTACATTGATTTAATCAAGCTCCTTTATACACACACAAACTTAGTTTGCCATTCTTAAAATGTTTTATAATAGCACATTTAATAAAGCTAATTTAAATCTGCTAATTTATAGAGACTTGCCAGAGGCTTTGAAACTTCAGAAAATGTGTAAACTTAACAGTTTGGCTGTGATAACAGCTCAGACAGTGGAAATTAAGCCCTTTGCATTACAATCATCTTCAAAGTGGATCCCTGGTTTGATTGCAAAAAGGGTACATTGCAAAAATACAGTAGGACACCAATTTACAAAAGATATTTCAGATGCCCCAGTTCTTGAATTTGGTCACTACTGTGCCTCAACATCATAGCCTCAAATATACAATGAGGTCTCTCATTTTAGGACTACCTGGATTCTTTTTTTGCAACCAAATTTTGGACAAGAGCAGAGTTTCTTATTCAATAGCCCTCTGTGAGAGCTCAGAGAGAGTGCACTTAGGGCCATTAATTCTGGATCCCTAATTCTAGTTGTCAGTCTTCCAGCTGCTGCTATATAGGTTTGCTACTGTCTGCTCTAATTCCTGCCTTTGAAAACCAAATGATAATGGATTATATGCCAGAGTGGGAATAGGCACATTGGTTGGGATCCAAGCTGTATCCCAGGTGATAACAAGGAGAAGCAGTGAGAGAAAAAAAAAAATCAGCTCTTCAGTGATGTATCAGGGAGCTTCATGCCTCCTAGAAGAAGTCTTTATACATAGCTCTTAAATGGTAACTAAGTGATCCTTATCATGATCTGATTTGCAGAAAATGGTAGCTTTCCTTGAAGATATAATTGAAATTTTCAGGGCTACTGTTGCAGATATCTCCCCAAATTTTTACATGGGAGAAGGCATTAAGACTCCCCCCATGAAGACTGGCAGGGTTGCAGATTTTTAAGGGACATAGTCTCATTGCTCTGAAGCTTTTTTCAGTATCTGTTAAGTTCAAGTCATCCTTTAATTTTTTCCCCCTACTAATTGCACCAAAATATTCATCAATCTGGAATATATTCTTGGATGGAGTTTTTTAGTCTCTCCTGCTTCAACGCTTTTTATGTCGGTTCTATCCCTGCTTTCCCTCCTGCTTTTGTGTATTGAGAAAGAGAATTAAGGTGTACTGCAACCAGTGGACACTTGCATAAACAGCCTGCTTTGAATAAAACAGCACGATCTGGGGAGAGGAAAACCACCTTCAGCTCTCCTGCCCAAATGCTAAAACATAGATGAGGTTCATATACTATTAAAGCATCACATTTTTGCTTTGAGACCACTGACATGCTGTGAAGAGCAGAAAAATGTAAATAAACTGAACAGGGAGCATAAAAGCACATTGATCCCCAGGTTCCAAAACCCCAATTTAAATGGTTTATATTTGTAATTTATTTAAGACTGTTTCTGGCAAATCCATTAGTAATGAATCTCCTTCACACATTTTTATTTTTATGCACAAGAGCTTTAAGTTTACCAGGACTTCTGCACAGCAACTTTCACTGCATCAAATTACTGCATTCCTTGATCTCTCTCGGCACACACTCACAGCAGTCACACTCACACACAACGTTCAGCTCTGCAACAGACACCTCCAGAACAAGGTATTGCTTTGAAATTAACACAGCTGTGAAAAAGCAAGCAAGCACAATGGTTTTGCCCCTGTCCCTCCAGCATTTTGCATCCGATGTCTACTCAAAATCAGCACGATCCTCTGCGATCCTGGTATCCCCTAAATCCGTGGGGAACTTCTTCTTTGGGTATCGATGCAGAATTGGGAGCTGTCAGCTCCGATCGCTCTCACCAGCACACAGGCTCCAGACTCTATTTCATAATAGGAAAAGATGGCCAGCGTTTTCCTGACACAAGTACCACACATTTTTCAGTCAGTAAAAATTACAGAGCTCATTGACGATCCTTTCCCATAGAGAACGAGGACTGCAAATTACCAAGCAAAGATTTTTTTTTTCTTTTTTTTTTTTTTTTTTTTTTTTTGGTGCATGGAACAAAAAAATCAACACAATCTGCAAAACTTGTTAACTAATGGGGTTTGAAACCCCTTCTTTGCATGCTGCCGACACGTTCACAGCAACCTATGCACTGATCTTATTCAAAAAAGCACAGTAATCTTTATGCTGCTAGAATTTGAGTTCTGTGTGCCGTAGCATACACTGCAAAGAAAAAGGAAAAAAAAAAAAAGAAAGCCTTTAGGAAAGGCATGTGCTGAACACACGAAATATGCAGGATGGAAAAAGACCAAATGTAATTAAAGCTTATATGAAATGAGACATTCCTATTTGCAGAGCTCTGGCTGCATTTCTATGAGAAAGAATGCACAGAATTTCAAATCATGCTCTATTTAGACAATGTCAGAAGAAAAAAAATACATTTTCCCCCCCCCCCACCCCTCAATACTCCACCCGAAGACCAAAAGGCAAATCTCATCATCGGAATTAGAGAGAAAAAGCAATCCAAAGAGACTGGTTTACATATTCCTTCCCAAACCAAGTAATCGAGTCTCTCCCTCTCCCGGTTAATAGCTTATAAATTCAGACTTTAAACAAAAGCATCCGAGGGAAAAAAAAAAATAAAGAGAAAGAATCCTAATTCTCAAGCTTCCTACTTAGCACTGCCTCGCTTTTGATGATTTGTGCGGCTGTGTGTGCGTGCCTGTTTGAGAAATGGCGAGATAGGCTTAAAGTATTTTCCATTTCATCAAAGAGCATATATTACTTTCCTGGTTCGCTCCGATGTTGGTTTTATGCCCACCCCTTTTCAATCTGCCCATGTCTGAGATGCACAGTGCAGGCGTACAATCATGAGCAGCTTACGACACTCAGTGAACACTGGGTGCCTCTGCATGCTCTAGCAACATACTGCTCAGCTGAAGGGAAGGGATTCTTGCTGTCTCTCTCTGCTCTAAGCATCACCTAACAAGCAAAGCGAACAAAGAATGGGAAATAAAGCGACCCTTAGCCGGTCAGTGAATGAATGGTAACCTCTCTCTGGAGTAAAGGTTGTTGCCGGTCCATGGTCGTTTGCAAATGACGGACATTAAACAGATTGACAAATCCTGTGGAGTCGTTAGTAAAGAGTTTGGAGTTTTTTTCACGCCACAGTGTTAACTGCAGTGGAAAGGACAGAGGGAGAAGGAGAAGATCAAGCTCATGTACATAGTTCTGAAACTTGCAGGTCCTAGGAGGCAGCTCAAAAGCTAGCTGGACAAGCCTTTCGCTCGTTGAGCAGAAGCGAAGTGAGACATTGTGAGCTTGCCAGCCTTGCACAACATTGAAAGGGACTGAATTTGTAGCACAGAGGGGTCTTTTTTAGCTCTGCATATAATTAGTCCAAACACAAAGGAAGCAACTGAATGGAGGTTGTCACTCTCTGGAAAAGGGTGGGTAAGACACTTTTTAATTAAATTCTTTCATGAAGAAAGATTTTTTTTTTTCCTTTGCTGCAGCATTTAACATGAACAAAATCACTATCATTTTACCTTTGAATGTCTGTGAACTTTAATGCTGCACAGCTCCTGCATGCTATAAAGTGAAATATTTGCCTCTGTGTTTGTTCTGTTTGCTGTTTTGCTTTGGTTTTCGGGCTTTGTTTCTCGTCGGTTTGCCTTTTTTTTTTTTTTTTTTTTTTTCCTCCCTTAAATAAAATATGATGTAGAATTTGAAAAGATTCAATGGACATTCTCAAGCATATTTGGAAATATTCTTGCTAATGGATTTCCTTCTTATTGGTCTCTGTTTAAACTGGCTGCTGAGGAAGCCCCCGGGGTTGATATTGTGTACGCTGGGTATCTTTTCTAAAATGCTTCCAGCTGTGAATAGTGGGTGTCCACAGCTCTGTCGGTGTGAGGGCAGGCTTTTGTACTGTGAATCACTGAATCTCACAGAGATGCCTCGCAACCTGTCGGGCATGATGGGCTTGTCTCTGCGGTACAACAGCCTTTCAGAGCTGCATGATGGACAGTTCACAGGGTTAATGCAGCTCACGTGGCTCTATCTGGATCACAATCACATTTGCTCAGTGGAGGGGAATGCCTTTCAAAAATTGCGGCGAGTTAAAGAGCTCACCCTGAGTTCCAACAAAATAACCCAACTGCCCAACACCACTTTCCGCCCCATGCCAAACTTGCGCAGTGTGGATTTATCATACAACAACCTACAGTCTTTGGAGCCCGACCTGTTCCACGGGCTGAGAAAACTGACAACTTTGCACATGCGGTCAAACGCCATCAAGTTCGTGCCAGTGAGAATTTTTCAGGACTGTCGCAGCCTGAAGTTTCTAGACATAGGATACAATCAGTTAAAGAGCCTGGCTCGAAACTCTTTTGCAGGCTTGTTCAAACTCACTGAGCTGCACCTCGAGCACAATGACTTGGTGAAAGTGAATTTAGCCCATTTTCCCAGGCTCATCTCCCTGCACTCCCTCTGCTTGCGAAGGAATAAAGTTACCATCGTAGTAAACACTTTGGACTGGATATGGCAACTCGAAAAGATGGATCTCTCCGGCAACGAAATCGAGTACATCGAACCTCACGTCTTCGAAAGTGTACCTCATCTCAAATCCCTGCAGCTGGACTCCAACCGGCTGACCTACATCGACTCCCGAGTCCTCGACTCCTGGAAGTCCCTCACGAGCATCAGCCTCTCTGCCAACGCCTGGGACTGCAGCCGGAACGTCTGCGCCCTGGCCTCCTGGCTGAGCAACTTCCAGGGTCGCTACGACAGCAACCTGCTCTGTGCCACCCCCGAGTACGCCCAGGGAGAGGATGTTTTGGACGCCGTGTACGCCTTCCACTTGTGCGAGGACAACGCTGACCCCACGAGCGTCAACACCTTCTCCCCGGTGACCAACAACAGCGAGCAGGCGCCGGGCTATGGCTCGGCCACCGCCACCTACGACGTGCCCGAGGGCGACGAGGACCGGACCACGTACGCCGTCACCATCACCATGCCTGGCGAGAACTCCGAGAACGCCGTGCAGATTCACAAGGTGGTGACGGGCACCATGGCGCTGATTTTTTCCTTCCTCATCGTGGTTTTGGTGTTGTACGTCTCCTGGAAGTGCTTCCCGGCTGGCTTGAGGCAACTAAGACAGTGCTTTGTCACACAGCGCAGGAAGCAGAAGCAAAAACAGACCATGCACCAAATGGCTGCCATGTCAGCCCAGGAGTATTATGTTGATTACAAACCCAACCACATTGAGGGAGCCCTGGTGATCATTAATGAGTACGGATCTTGTTCCTGTCACCAGCAGCCAGCGAGGGAATGCGAGGTGTGATTTTCCTTTGGGATTTAAACAGTGTGCAACCAAATAACAGTGTGCAGGCAGACAGTGGCACGGGGTGGGGGGGGTTTTGCTGGGCTTTGCTGGTCATTTCTGACGTGCACCCCTGCCCAAATTGTTTAAGAGGGGCTGTCCAAGAGACTTGATATTTTAGCTTTATCGTGTCTTAAAAACCTTCAGGACAGCCAATCTTAAGGTTTCATATGCTAATACTCCCTTTGAAGATCTGTCAATATTCAGGAATCTGAGAGTGTAAAAAAAAAAAAGGTACCAATTATTGATCTTTTGTAAACTAAGAAAACTGTTTAAAATAAAAACAAATAGCATTTACAGTTTTTACAGACTGGTGTATATTACATGAATGGTTCCCTGTATACAAAATGCAACAGCTTAACCTCTCTCTCTCTTCATGCTGAGTGTTGAAATGAAAAGTTGAGGAGCAAAGAAGCCACATAAAATAGAAAGCCTAAAAATTACCCAGGTGGCTTCCCATTGTAATTAGCACACATTCACCTACATCATGTTGCAGAAGATATGAAGCATGACTCTGGAATTCTATTTTTGTTAATGTGCTACCTGTAACTGGACGTCAGTACAACAAGGAGCCAGAGCACCTCAGAAAGGCTGAAGTTTTGCCTGTGTCCCTAGGACAGGATTTCTGAGGATTTTTAAGTACAGCTCACTTGTTAGTTGCTGTAAGGTCCATAAAAACTGCATTATAACCCATAAAAGTATTTTGTATCAAAACTGATAAGATTGCAAAGACTCATTAAAAAAAAAAAAAAAAGCAACCAACAAAACCCAAACAAGTGAAACACTGCCAAAATATGCTCATCAGAATTTTCTTTAATATTAAAAAAAAAGTGCTAAATTTAAGGGCTTTTACTTGCATTTCCCACTTTTATGCTTGTTTTGAGCTATGCCAAGAGCAAAGATCCCTGTGGTGCCATGGTGAATGGAGAAGAGCAAAAGCAATCATTTGTGTCTCAGTGGTGAAACTCAAAAGAAAAACCAGTGTCAGGGTAGGACAGAGAGTTTTCAGAGCACCCTTCTGGGTCCTGTAGCAAAGTGCTGGCAAAGCCCAGCTCGTGTCCCTCCCTTTCACCACCAGCCTTGACTAACAAAACAACCCCAAAACCTCTGCAGAGGCTGGAGGCAGATGCACCCTCCTTAGCAAGGACTGAAAAATGGCATTGATGGATATAAGCAATGATTTCATGATGTAGAATCCCACAGCTGTTTTATCTGACTGCCCTTAAATAAAGGCCTCCTTTCCTTGTATTTTGGATTTTTCATTCCAGAATGTGAACAAGCAGCCGATTGATCTTTTCACCAGCTCCTCTCACACTAATTGACGATGAGGGAGTTTTATAACATCAGGCAGAGCATCTTGAAATTTTCTTCCTACAGCATTACATGCGAATAAAATGTTATGGATAATGAACTGGGTGACATTTCTATGCTTTGTACATGTTTCTCTATCCTCAGGTTACCACCAAGAGAGGAACAATTCCAAAATCTTACATGTATTTTAATGTAACACCGTTTTTTTTTCCTTTTTCATTGCATTACAGTGCTACCTACTCTTACAAGGGTACAGCAGGCTTATAAAGCAGAAAACAGGCACAGCAAAAATAATTTGTTTTCTTGCATAGTAGGTTTTAGCCATTAATTTTAAATGCAAAGAGTGAATTTTATTTTTTTTTTTTCTGACTGAAGCTATTTTTTAAGGAGTCAGAACTCGTTTTCCTCTATTTGGTACATCTCATACTGTGTATTGTAAAACATGAAAATAGCCTCTTAATCAAAATTTTTACTCAGTGAGACTATAATGTCATCTATGAAAGCAATGAGATTGTGAACTGGGAGAGGACAGTTTCACAGTAAATTTAATGAAAATCAACTGCTTTTTTTTTTTCTCCTAAAGCCACTGCAAATTCACCCCCAGCTTTCAAACAAGCAAGCACTGTTAAACCCAGGCTTTTCTCTCCTTAAACAAATGCACATTTCTCTCTCTGTGCCTAAAGCCCACAAGGGCCTGATCCCTCCTGAAACTCCCAAGTGACCTGAGGGGTTTAGTGTCCATGTACAAACCCAACAGGAGGGGCAGAGGGAAGGTCCAGAGCCCCTTGTCTCTTTGGGTTCCTGACCATGTTGGAAGCAAAAGCACTTTATGCCATGCTAACTGAGGGCCCAGCTATATTTATTTCCCCCGATAAACCCTTCTCTGAAATCAATAGGGTTATTTAAGTGTGAAAAATTGGCTCTCTAACTTTGGACTGGGCTGTGTGTTCCCCAAGCCCCCAGGCAGCATTTGCTTACAGCCACTTGCCAGGAAGCTTCCAAAATCAACTAAGGTTGTTCAAATACTGTCTGCATATGGTAAAATGAAATATGAACTGGCTTTATTTTGGATAGTGACCCCCTGTTGCTATCAGGAAACGTGTTGGTGCAGCCATGGTTTTACCCCTGTGAACCTGAGACAAGCCTGATACCAACAAACAATCATCCCGTGGTTGTATTTCCGTGTATTTTTAGCATTTTTGTGGGTTGTATTTCAAACACACGAACGATTCCACCCCTCTGGAGTTATCCCTGCTGTTTATTGGTGTTAGCAACTTCCAGCTACGTTTGCAGAGACGTGAGCAGTCCTGCCTTTGGAATTTATTCACCTCTGTGCTCCATGCATCTGGCACTGACAGCACGAGTAAACTGAAGAGAGCATTTTCCTCTGAAGGTGCAGTGACTTCTTGAGTGAGAGCTGATATTTGGGGTTTGCCTGTTGCCACTTCTCCTGGAGAGAGGTGATGCCCACCAATGACTTGCCACCCTGAGCAGGATGATGGATGGATCCCTCCATGGAGAGCACAGCAGTTATTAAAGGATATGTTTCAAAAATAATCCTCCTGCAGGAATCTTTTCTAAGGGTAATCCCTTCTGGAGACAACCTCCTGGTGAGCCCCAGAGGATTTCTGGAGATCCTGACACCCTCTGAATATTTACTGGAGAGAAGAGGGTGTCACTGCTGTGACATGGCATGAAGGCACTCCACAGGGTGCCTACATCCAGGCTGAGAGTTTACATGAAATATATGTGGGTAATAAAGAAATAAAAGAGCCTGTATGTCACCTCAATCCTGCTATTGCAAATCTAGTTATTCATCCTGCTCCAGGCTACTTGCATTGGTGTATATGAGAGTTATTATATTTGTACTGCATTTAGAGCAACTGCAGGGACAGATTTTCCCTAATTCTTTCTTCTAAATTTCGTGTTCGACAACTGCCCAGAGATAAGTTATTCTCTCTCTTTTGATGCCTTTATTCTGGCCTATTAAATGGCTCCAAAATCAAAAGGAAGAAAAAAAGGAAAAAAAAGATGCTTTTGGGGTGAGTTTTGAACAGTGTTTTGTCCATGAAATGCTTGGGGAATATCAAAGGAAGGGAAATATTTTAAATATTCCCTTTTTGATGTTCCATTTAATAGGACTAATCTCCCTTTTATAATTAGGTAATTAACATTATTTTTTTATATATTTCACTGTCTTTTTGCACACAAGACAGGGTGAAAGGCAAGCAAAAGCACTACCTTTTCTGAAGCTGGTTAACAGCAGCAGTGTTACAGATCTCTAATATGCATTCTCTTGCTGCTAACATCAATACCCACTCACAGTGCACCCAGTGCTGAAGGAACTGTTGCTGTGTATGCTTTGAATGTATATAAGGGATGATTTATTTTCCTTTCTGCCTTATTTTTTTCCTTCCTTTCTGTACTACTTTAAAAAAAATAATTATATGAAACCACAGAATCAATGCTAATGTACCACGTTCTGTTTCTGGCCTGAAAATATAAAATACAAAGCAATTCTGTTAAAGATGCCAATTCCCTCCTTTGCCATGTCTGGGTGCTGCAGGGGGTGAAACCAAGGGATGGATGAGCCATTCATTCCTTGTGGTCACAGCAAGGATGGCACAGCCCCCTGCTTACCTGTGCCACAGAACGACCAGGAACCATCCCTAAGGGTGTTTTTTGTCTGCTTTAATATATTCTGTGTGTTTTCATGGCTAAGGCGTTGAGGGGTAGTTGAGACGTGTCTATTTGATCATTTTCCTCAGTTCTGATGAAAAACAAAAACAAACAACCCTCATTTGCTTTTGAGATGGACTGCATTTGTTCCTTGTGTGAGTCTCATTCTGCATGAACAGCAAAAGGACTCTCTGAGCCTCCCCTTCCTCCCCCCTCCAGCTTCTACAGTGGTATTCAGAATGGCAAAAAGGGAGTGTTTAATGAGGAAGCTCATTTCTAGTGCTATTATAATAATAATAGCAGTGATAATAATGAAATTAAGAGGAGACAAAAGATAAGAGGGAAGACTGGAGTAATGGCAACCAAATCAGGGTGTTTCTGGATTCCTCTGCCTTTTCCTTTTGTAAGGATGGATAACCTAAAGAAGCAGCACAGATGAAAAAACCAAGACTGAGGGTGGGTGGAGAAAGCAGTTTTAAAAACTGTGCAAGCAGGGATGAAACAGCTTCTGCAAAGGAGGGTCCAACACTAAATAGCTCCATTCAGCAGGAGAGAGAAAAGGAAGGGGTGAAGGGACGGGATGAAAGGGAAGATGAGAGTGGTGAGAAGGCAAGGGGGGCACTGTGCACACGTGGGAAATGGGATTTCTCCGTGCCTTCCCCTCCCACGTTGGGGCTGCGGCAAGGACAGGAGCCGGGATTTCAGGAGGATGCCCAGCCCCAGCATCTCTCTCTCTCTGCCTTTCCCGAGTGCACAGGAGGGAGGCACAAACACACGTGTCCGCACAGCCCCGTCATTTCCTCCGCCACCTCCCGCTCCCTGCGAGCACAAAGTGCCCTCATCCATCATCACTGCCCGCTCCACTCCGGCTCTGGGCCTCTATATATATATATTTTATTTTTTCTTTTTTTTTTTCTGGATTTCTTATCTATCCTAGTCGCAGTTCACCACAAACTTGCTCGGGAAAATAGGACTTTTCCACCCCCCCTTTTTTTTTTTTTTTTTTTTTTTTTTTAAGAAACCCTCATCTAGAGGGATGTGGGATGTATGATCTTGAGCTGCTGTGGATTCTCCTGCTAATTATATCTACACTCGGCTTTCACATTCACAGCTCTCTAATGACAAACAGATCTGAGATTTTTTTTTTTTTTTGCTGTGTTCAATTTACCATTATGCACCAAGGTTATACTTTTCCTTGACCTGCTCGACCCAGGCTAACATTAACAAATTGAGCATTTATGCCTGTTCCTTTCCAAGCATGAAGTTGATTAGGAATTTAGGAAATGCTGGTGATTTAAAGATTAACCTTTCATATAATTACTGACATAAACTAGAGCTATTAATGCATTAGAAACAACTATTCAGAGCATATTCTACATTAAAAAAAAAACCAAATCACATTTAGAGCCATGCGAAAGACTTTCCACACCAGCCAATTTTTAAATTTTTTTTTTAAACAGCAAAAGAAAAACCTGGTGAAAGGAAAGGAGTAAGCACAGCCTACCTCTAAAGTTATGGAGAGGAAAGCAAAGCTATAAAAATAATACAGAAACCAAGCAACAGTCTTCTGCTGGCAAGACACAGCTTGTAATTGGGTGGGTGGCTGTGAAGAGCTGAGATGAATGCTGCAGAGCACTGTAATTTTATTGCACCCTGTCTGCTCTAAAGTGAACATATTTCCAATGAAATCTGTATTTCCGTGAGAACAGGGCAATTTTTTTTTGTGTGTGTTTTTCTTTTCTTTATTTTTCTTTATAAAGATCACGTCACTTGTTGGCATTCAGGCACAATTCTTGAGGCTTTAAAGCAATTACTGTTCTTACTCGCCTTTGCTGGGGTGATAGTCCAAGGGAAGAGGCTGCACTGAAAGGAGTTGGAGCTCCAAGTCCCAGATTTGCATCACAAGAGAAGAAATTCAGTTGAAAAATAAACACCAGCTTTTTTCACCTTTTCCTCCATCTCTCCTCATCCTAAAAATCCAAATATGCTGATAGAAGTCAGGGCTAGGTGGCAGTGGCTGAAGGACTAACACTATGCACATCTGTGCTTGGCAAACAGCACCTACTATTCTGCTAAGGCACTTTTATTTTAAATCATTTCCCTGCTCTCGTGTTCCTCACATCCTCATCGCACACAGTAACTACTGCCAGAAAGATGTCTTTCAGCACGGGTGCTATGGGAACATGACCAATTCCCTTCAATTTCTGAGCTAACAAAGACTAAATCCAAGATTTCAAAGGCGAGAGGTAAGTAGGAAAAATCTACTTCATCACTGAATTATCACTTTTAGCACAGCAGATTTCTCTGACTGACGTGATTAGACACTAAGCCCAGTTATTCATTTATTACCAACTTTAATCTGGCCCTTTTGGCTGATGTGCCTTTCTCCTAAGAGCACAACAGAGCATGACACCACAGAGAGGGTTGAAAATCATATTTTTGTTAAAATCTATGATTTTAAAAATATGCATGGACACATCAAATTGATTTAAGGGCTGATCCAATGAAAAAAAACGAGGTTTTTGTATAGCAGATCTTCCTGTAGTAGCACACCTCTGTACCCTAGTGGTTACAGTCAGGTATGAGCAAACATCCTCCTGAGAGCTGGGGGACTCAAACTGAAAACAGATTTCTGAATACCTTTCAAAATATATACTTTCCCTCTAATTTTTAACCCTTCTCACCCATTCTCACATTTTTCATTCCCAGAGCCTCACAGGCAGGGTGATTCAAAAAACGAGAGGGGAAGGAGGAAGAGGAGAGCCCCGAAAATCCCAAAATAACCTGCAAGAACAGTCCACAGCTATTGAATTCCTGAGGTTTTTGAGTCTTTTCACAACTGTCAGCCCTTTGAGACACGCCTGCTATCAACCCTCTCTGCAGGATGAGAGCACCCAGGAGTAAACCTGGATCTGTCTCTGTGGTCCAGTGCCTCTCTGACAGCTCAGCTTGCTTACAGAGCCTGGTAAATATTAAAGAATGTTAATAATAATGAGATAAACCATCTAGGGATTTTTTTCCCCCCACCTTTTTTTTTTTTTAAACTTGGGTCCACAATAAAGCTTATCTTGACAGAAAATCAACTTCTCTGATCCACATTATTTCCCAACACAATTTTTTTTTTCCACAGCAAACAGGAATTTATGGCTGCCACTCAAAGGTTTGCAATCCTCGTGCTAAAGAGGCCACTGGATGTCAAATGTTTACCTTAATTCCATGTAAATGTCACTCCATATTGGACATTTTGTGTTTCTTTGCCAGCGAATTTAGCTGCCTCCACCTTCTCAAACCTTCCCCTTGCACCGTAACTCCCTTTCCAAACAGCCCAGAACCCGCTGCTCCTGTCAGATCAAATCCCCAAACAACAACTGGATGCCATGAATTTATTATGTAATTGCTGTAGCCCAATAAATTGGATGTGCATCCTATGGCCTGAGAGATGAAGAAATCATGGAGACAGGGAACAGGTAAAAGAATGCAGCTGACATTCTCTCTCTCTCCCTGGGGAAAATTCACAAAACAAAATCACTGCGTGGGACAGTGCCTGAGGAAGGCGGAGGACACAGAGAACCAACTGAAAAAAAAAAAAAAAAAAAAAAAAAGGGGGGGGGAGATTACATGGGATAGAGGAAATCACTGCTAAAAAATATAGGGGAAAATAGTAAAGGGGGCAGTGCCCATAACAGATTAATCAGAAAGAGATTTAGATGATAACCAACCGAGCTGATCCTCACCAGGGGATAACAAAGCTCTGTGGTGATTTTGAATGGCAAAATGAGCCTGTGTAAACCCACATCTGCAGTGGGAAGCAGAAATCCACCGAGTCCCAGGGAACTGACCCCTCGGCTTATTCCTCTCTCCATCCTGGCTTTGTCATGATTGGCTTTCTGGTAGATGTTCAAAAGTTTTTTTTGCTTTTTTATTGCTGTCATGCACAGAACGGAACCCATGGAGATTGTGCTTTTGCTTCACAGGGAACATGCTAAGCCAAAAGTTGTTTTCTTGATGGGTGGCACTTCTAGACTGAAGCAAACCTTCTTACATTGCTTTGTGTGTCTATTTCTCTGATTGCAGCAACTGTTGGGAATTACATTAGGATATTGTAGCTGGCAGAATGAAGAACTTCCCCAAAAGTTCCCTGAGTAGTTTTATTAAGTTCCACTGAGTATCTTTCCTAATAAGACAAGTTGAAAACATTTTTTTCCCCCCCTGGTTCTCTTTTCCCACCACGTAGGATACTCCAGCCCCAATCTGTCATTTCTCATTAGCACAGGAGTCAAGCTATGGCTACTAATGAAAACCCTTAATGAGGATTTGGTGAGTAAGTCCTGGAAAATCAAACTCGAAAAAAACAAGCTAAAATCTGTGTCAGATCCATTGTTTGTAAGTACTAGAAATTGGGAAATGAAGGACTGTGTAAAGCACTAGGGAATTTAAAGCAACAAAAGTCCAAATATTTGGACTTTTGAAGAGCTTTTGACAAGATATTCAATTTGCCATAAAGAAGACAAGCTCCATTGTCATAGAAAACTAGGTAGGAATTCAAAAATACAGAGGCCTTTTATTGATACAGGGAAAAAATGGAGCACAGTGTGGTCCCAGGGCTGGCACTGCTGAATCATCCCAGCTGTGATCAGGACCTAGATGGCAGTTTTCAAATGACAGATTATTTATATTGTGAAAAATGACAAAACTCGTGTGGATGTGCAAAGGGACTTCCAAAGGCTGAGGCTTATATAAGCTTTGATGGATGAAATTCTGAATTGTCAAATACAAAGCAAAAGAGAAGATCTAAGGGAAACTGTTCATCTGTGCCTCGGTGATGTAGGTTATAGGCAACAATTGGACAACTGTCTTCCAGGGTATTGCATTAAAATCCCCCCAGAGTGCAGAGAGAGGAGAAAAAAAAAAGAGAAAAAAAGAAAAGTGGAATAACATCTCAAATGGAACAGCTCTCAAGAAATTAAATAGTGTGATATCAATCCCCTCTATGGCTTCAGCTAGAAAATTCTGTTAAGGCTAAGTTAGAAAAGGATCTAAGGGGTAGATAAGGATAAACTCCTGCCAGGTAAAAGGATGAATGATTTGGGGAAGTTGGCGAGGAGGGAAGGGAAGAACACGGACCTACAAGTGCGGCAGGAGAGCAAAACGTGGATCCGCCTCCCCTCTAGTGGCCGGTCCCCACCGGCTGCTGCAGAATCCGCCCAAACCGCTGGACAGCGGCTTTAAAACCAGCAAACACCCATCGTTCTTTATTCCACGGGCAATTTTATGTTGCTTCACCGTATATTATTATTATTATTATTATTATTTGCTATTCTTCATTAAACTGCCTGCTGCACTCCTGTGTTATTTCTTGTCATTACTCGGTGCACAAGCTGTTGTGCAGATGGATTTATTTTTATTTTTTCTACCTGTCTGCAAGAAGAGGATACAGAGTGTGACAGGGGCCACACACACACCCTGGCATCAGGAACAGTCATCAAATTAAAAAAAAATAACATTTGGAACTCATTGTACAAGACATCACCTGTGCAAAAATAAGGCAGTAAAAACAAGCAACAGTTTTACAGAAATGGAACTAATTTAGGACACACATCCCTGAAACTTTTTAGATTAAAAAAGATACCTTTTTATGAACAGCACCTCGGAAGGAGCATATAATTTTTAATTTCTTACTCATGGACCAGTCACTGAATTTCTGTGTTTCCAACCAGCCTGCACACCTGGGGAAACTGAGGCTGGGTGATCCCTTAACCTGCCCAGGTTCTGAACACACACAGGTTATTCCTCTGTCTTCTGTAGGACATGCACTAAAACTAGAAGAATCCCCATTTCTGCAAAGTTTTCCAAACCATTCAATATAACAGACCATTTTATGCTGTTATTATTTAACAATCTACCCTAGAACCCTTTGTGGACTGAGGAGGAGATGCTGAGCTGGGGCCACTGAGCAGGAGCTCAGCCCCATTTCTAGCTGAGGAAATACCAAACACTTTGTCAGAACTGCATGTTCTGTTAAACTGGCACTGTCTACCCCCAAAAAAAGAAGAAGAAAACAGAAGAAACCTGGAGCAGAAATTAACCTTCATCTGCACCTATTTCAACCTCAAGCTAATTCATTCCAGGCTGTGCTTGTAGGGCAGATAAAGAGTCACAAAGAGTTAAATTTGTCTCTTGTAAAAACCTTTCCATCACTTCAACTTTCTCAATCCCTGCTTCAAATGCCACCCTCAGCAGTGATTTTTAAGGTGCAGCTGGTAAATTTATGTATTTGACAGGGAGAAATATTAACCCTTTCTGACAGGTGATTTGCTAAGAAATTGCCTAAGAATGTAATTTTAATTAAGGCTTGTAAGACACTATGGACTCTTGTGTGCATTTTAATAATTAAAGCAGGGCTGCTGCCCTTCCATAAATTATTCTGAAATTACCTGTTGATTTTCTAAGATGGTGCCTTGTTGTATCCCATGGTGGTTCAAATGCACCCATAATTTAATTTGAATAAATAATTTGTTCAACTGAATCCCAAGCAAGGCAGATTTTGACTTCTCACATCTTAAATTTCGAGAACAAACTCATATTCAATGTGTCTTGATAATGTTAAAATGTTGAGCTTGTTAAAACTAGTCAGACAACAGATTATTCAAAAGATTTGTATATAATGATATAAGCAATTTGCTCTTCCATTACCAAATTAATTCATTAGTGGCTGCAATCAGGGCAAGTTTGACAGTCCATTTCTTACTGCTGCCATTCCAGACAACTCTTTTATTCATTTTATGCCCTCTGTCAAGAGAGATTCAAAAAGGAGAATGTAAGAAACTGCCAGACAATTTTAAAAAATAAGAAAAGGCATTTGAGCACTGTGGGGATGGGCACAAGTAGCAGGAAGAGTTTCCAGGGAATCCTAAAGAAAACTGAATCTCTGCTCCATAAGGAGAGAAATGCAGGTGAGCCACCCATGACATGTATGTTTCCATCAATACTTACAGAAAATCCTGGACATATTTCTGATACTTTAGAGTACAGAGAGATTTGGAGTATTTTGCCACCTCACACTGGCTGGGGATGTTTTACCCCTTGGGTTATGCAAGAATAAACTTAGTTTTATATAAGAAATTCATATTTTTATCCATACAACTTCTTCATCTTACTTTGTCAAATGGGTTTTTTGTTTCCTGTATTCCTCCTTACAGTTGACAGAAGGCAAACCCTAATTTTTTATAGGGCCATGAGTTCCTAGACATTGAAAAAAAAGGGGCTTCTTCAGAATGACAGCCAAGGGTAACCTGTGATTTTCCCTCAATCTCATCACTGGGGTAAATCAAGTGACAAGTTCCACACTGATTTGTCACTTATTAATTAACAATATCACTTTTGCATTCTAGATAATACATTTTATGTAGTACCAGGAGCAGTTTTTAGTATTAAAGTTATCTAAAAGGCTTTACCCAATATCTGCCACGATTAAAAAAAAACCCCGAAAACAACAACAAAACCAAAAAAACAAACAACAACAAAAAAACCCCCCACCAAAATCCAGAAAACATTTAATCATTATTTCAATGACAGATCATTTTGCCTTTCTATACAATGACATCTTAAAAGCCATTTAATTAAACTGAACAATAAGTGAATTACTTTAACCACTCTAAGAATTAAAGCTAAGGATGCTCTCTCCCCAGACACTGAAACCTGGCATGCCAATGATTTACCACAAAGGAAAAGAATCTACAACTTAGCAAAGCAAACTATTCTCAGCAGGCTTTTCATATTCTCAAACAAGACACCTCTTCAACAACTTCAATTATTTGCATTTTCAACCCAAATTTTTTTATTACCTTTCTGTAGCAGTCAGAGTGACAAGAAGGCATCAGAAATGACCATGTGCTCTGAAAATCAGCAATGAGTAAAACCTCCAAGCCAGATCTGAGTTCTCTTTGAAATTCTCACTGCTTTTAGTGAAAAAATAAACAAAACCAAATGGTAAATGTTGTGCTAACCACCTGCTTGAGCCCCGTGGTGTGCCTGACAAACCACTGCCAGCACTAAACCAGCCCTGCCCCAGCTGCAGCTTTCCAACACAACTGATGCTCACCTGGGCACATCAAGATTGTTTCCAACCAGCAAATAATTGTAGCAATTTATTTTTCTTTTTAAATAGTGTTCCTATTTTTCTCTAGTTCAAATGTTTTATCTAACCTATAGCTAACCTTGGATGAGTTTGTTTTTCCCCTTCCAGGAGTTAAAAAGAGAAAGTTTCTGTACGTGGCAAATATTATTTGCCAAGTTTCTTCTGTGTGTATTCTGTGCTTCCTGAGGATTAAAGAAGGAATTTTGCCACTGAAAGAATAGGAAAATAGATTTGCAGATGTAGCAATCTCTTGTAAAAACCCTGAGCTCGGAAAAAAAACATTTGCGATGCCACCAAGAAGGGAAAATAATTTCCCAAATTGTCCCAAGTCTCTTCCTACAGAGATTAAAAGGACAATGATGCACCTCCTACGTGACTCTTTTATCTGCTTGCAGGAACAGGCCTGCTCCCCTTCCCTTCCCGTGATTAGGCTCAGGATTATTTCACGCCTGTCTCTTGGTTCCTATATTTGTCATGTTAGGCATTTTTTTGCAAGGTGAACACAAGTTATTTTATTCAGAGGTGTGAAAAAAAAGAAAAAGAAAAGCTGGCCCTTGCTGCATTAGTCAGGTTTCCATCACTACGAAGTAAAGCATCAATCGGGATGAAAACTCTAGAAATCATTTTTTTTTTTTTTAATTCTTGCCAACTACATAATTACGCCTCAAATGATTTTGTGCCAGGTGGTTTGGCTAACAGATGGAATGGTATATTTGTTCACTCTTCGTAAACCAAGCTCCTTTCAAAAGCCTGTGAGCCAAAAGGATCTAAATTATTGATTGGCAGTTATATATGCCTAATAAGTAATTAAACTAGCTACAAATGGCAGTGACTCCTGTGAGCACTTAAAAAAAAAATCATATAGAAAATACGTGATTTTATCTTTCCAGTAACATTTTTAAATCACGGCAGATAAAAATATTGGTGATGCACTACAGACAAAAGAGCTTTGGTAGGAAGCATCTCAGAAATGGCTAAAAATGGACACTTTGCATAACAGGGATCCATGGGCTGAGAGAGGGACCTGTGAGAACCTCAGGAAGTTCAGCAAGGCCAAGTGCAGGGTCCTGGCCCCAACAGAGACAATCCCAGGCACAAACACGAGGCTGGGTGGAGGATGGATGGAGAACAGCCCTGGGGGTGCTGAGGGATGGAGCTGCACACAGAACCCCCACGGGCTGATCCCACAGTGTGGGCAGCAGGAAAGGGGGGAATCTTCCCCCTGTGCCCTGCTCAGGTGAGACCCCACCTGCAGAGCTGCCCCAGCCCTGGGGCCAACAGCAGAAGGATGTGGAGCTGCTGGAGAGAGTCCAGAGAAAGCCAAGGAGCTGCTGGAGCCCCTCTGCTCTGGAGCCAGGCTGGGACAGCTGGGGGTGCTCACTCAGAGAGGAGAAGGCTCCACGGAGAGCTCAGAGAACCTTCCAGGGCCCAAAGGGGCTCCAGGAGAGCTGGAGAGGGACTGGGGACAAGGGATGGAGGGACAGGACACAAAGAATGGCTTCCCATTGCCAGAGGGCAGGGTTAGGTGGGATATTGGGAAGGAATTGTTCCCTGTGAGGGTGGGGAGGCCCTGGCACAGGGTGCCCAGAGAAGCTGTGGCTGCCTCTGGATTGCTGGAAATGTCCAAGGACAGGTTGGATGGGGCTTGAAGCAACCTGGGATAGTGGAAGGTGTCCCTTTCCACAGACAAGGTCGGAACCAGATGGACTTTGAGGTCCCTTCCAACACAAACCATTCTGTGACTCCATGATAAGATTAAAAATTGTTCTTTTAAGATTATTTTTCACAATCCCAAACAATACCAAAGGCTTACTAAACCAACTAAAGCTTGTGAGCAGATCTAACAAAGGCAGTCAGGTTCTCAAGACTCTCCCAGACAACATGTCCTCAATATAACCATCACTCAGGAGGGAGAAAATAAACTGAGATCCAACCACGAGGTCATCATTGCTTTATCCATCCTGCACTGGGAGTTATCTGGGGCTCATCCAATTCCTGCCTGCACATCCCAGAAGGAAACCCAGAAACGTTTGTGATGCATGGCATGGCCAAGAGTCCATTTCATCACGATGTGACACAGTGACTGGGGATGTGCTCAGCACACAGTGAAGGCACAGAGTAAATCCAGCCTGGCTGGAAGGTGCTGGGCTTGGAGCACACGTGCAGATCAACTGTGCTGAGGAGGCACAGCAGGCATTTGATGAACAGCACATGTCAGCAGGCATTCTCAAGCTGGAAACAGCCTGGATTTTCTGCTCCTGTGCCCATCAGCTGGGCTATAAAGGTACGAGAACTGTGTGACAGAGCTGACCCTGTCCCATTAAACATTTCCCTGAGCATCTGCAAACATCACTATTTCCCAGCCCATGTAATGATCCTCGTCATAATCCCACCGAGCTGAGGGTAACAACAGATCCATGTCCCACCCAACCCTCCCATGGGAAAATAATAATTACCTTAAAAAAACTAAAAAATGAGAAAAGCTTTTTTGTCATAGTATATTAATATCTGTACTTCTGCTATCACAGAGCTGTGCCAGAAACATTGATTTAATAGGCACTGCAAAGCAATTACCATGCAAATAATATTAGCCAGCAATTTATTATTTTTTTTTAGCGAAGTCCTTGTTTTGGCTAGCAGACCACAGTAACAGATTCCAATAAAACCGGGTAATTGAAAGAAATTGCAAGTGTCTAAATAGCTGTGACACCAAACATATGAAGCAGCAGTTCTCAGCCTGGCCTATTGGTCTGCTGGTGCTTTCAAATATGGACAACCTGGGGAGCCAACAAAGGAACAGCCTACACAGCAAAAAGAGAGCACTGAAGCAACCAGAAGGAAAGATACAGAGGAAAACTCTCTTTATAATGACACTGGCAAGGAGGACAATGGAGAATAATGTAGAGGGTTTTAAGCCTCTTAGAAAGCAGCATTCCTGCCTCAAATCCTTCCTTTTCTCCTGGTTTTCTTCATAAGAAACATATTTTTTTGAGTAAGTCTATCTTTTCTTAAGCCATATATGCTCATCTATTTATAGCACAGGACTGGAGACTTGCTTAGATTAACTGAAATGTTAAGCTCCATGTTCAGCTTCAGAAGTTGCCCATTGATCCTCTTGCTTTGGATTGATCAGAGCCAATAGGATTTTACCTAAATCACTTTTGTGTTCTTCCTGTGACCACCAGAAAATTATCTAAGTTACTTAGCTCACACCAAAGTGCTGTGACATTCACAAAATTAAGGAAACTGCACAGACCTAAAATATTTAATCCCCATACAAAAGAGTTACTGACAGCTGTGTACTTCAAGACATAATAATGTGGCTAACAATTAAATGATGCCTCCTAGGAAATCTGGGACAGGAAAACATGTCACAGTCAAGTCTGTCATCCCTGGAAAGACCTTTGAAGATCATCATATATATGCACGTACTTTCTGAGCAGGGCCAGCAGAAGCCAGAAAGGTCACTGGAAAGCTGGTAGAAAATGCCAATAGTGAAATAGATGAACATTTTTTACATAAAACTTTCAGGCTTTTTGAGACAGCAAAAATCTCATCATATTTTCAGCACTCAGCTCACTACAGGACTGAAGCAAGAAGCAAGGGGAAGGGTAATGGGAAAATCCTGTGCTGTGTAAAGCAGGTTTATGAACAAACTCAACTTGTTACTGAATCCATCCTAATGTAAGTGAACAAACATAAAGGTATCATAGACCATATGCCTCCTCTGAAATAAGTATCAGTCTCTTAATGTCTTTTTATCTCTAATAATCTTAATTATCTTAATTACTATTAATCTCTTAATTATGTTAATCTTATCTTACAAAGATACCTATTGCTGGCATGATAACTGAATTAATACTTCAGCATTTTACAGTCCAAATCTGCCTCATTTCCTCAACGGTTCTTCAGGCAGAATGGCAGCTGACATGACAAAATCAGGCAGGAACACATTTGGCATTTGCCACAAACCTATATCAAGACACACAGTCTTGACTCTGTAGCTTTGCCAAGGAGTAGGAGGATTCACAGGCAGGGATCCCAGTTTTAGACACCAGAGTTTTAAATACAGTAGAGGTGGTTAATAAAGCACCAACCCTCCACACCTGAATTCAGTGCTCAGTGTCAAAGCTTGCATGGGTTTGCACAAACTGGTGGCTCACGGTGCTGGGCTGATTCTGTCACTGCTCTTTCAGGTGTGGCACTTTTTGGCAGAGAACCAGCCCAGGGTCACTGAGGAGAAGGTGCCATTGGCATTACTGTTCCCATCTCAACTTGAACAGCAGGATGTCTCCCAGTCCAAACATGGATCAAGTGCTGTTTTTTTCCCATGGAATGGAGGTTGGCCTAGAACTGCTGTGGCAATAAAGTCTAAAACCACAAAATCTGTAGATGAGTTGATCTCACCACAGGAGCCCTGGAGGAAGCCAAGCTAATTGAGCATAAATTGCAATTCTCCCATTCCGTGTAGGCTGTCACAGCCAAAAGGTTATTTCTAGACCTGTCCTACGTATAGAAGTTGGTAGCTCAGCTCAGTTAATTTCCAAGTCTGAGTTTACCACAGGAATCTAAAAGACTGACAGTGACACCAGGATCACAGAGAAACCAGAACCTCTTTGGTGATGGAGCTTTTCCCTTTGCTTCATTCCACAGATGGGAGCTCAGCGTGGCTGATGCTGATTAAACTGGAGCACGTCTGGAGAGATCTGGAGACAGATTTTAATTTTTTTTTCTCTCAGACACATCACTCCATCAAGGGCTTGGCTAAATCTCACACCAATCTTTAATTCTCAGCTATCAATGCTCCTAAATAACCTTGTCTTCATTTACTGTCAGGGGCTACCTTGGTTTATTAGACAAACACTGGTGATTAGACCATTTCCTTAGAACTCTGTGAAGGAGGTTAGATATTTGAAACATATCAATGCCATCAGAGAAGGAAAAAAAAATTGTTTTACTTCTGCCATGGTAACTAAGAGACATGATTCTCAGATCACAGTCTGGTTCATCCAGAAGGTTTCTACTCCTCTAGTGATGTTACAGCCTTCATTTTTCTGGAAGTTTCTGTTAAATTTGTGTATTCAGCTGGCTGACTTCAGATTTTTCAGAGGTAGGTGAAGATTCTCCAGAATTATGCTGGCAAGGGAGTATCAGCTCCCCCCAGATATCTGGAAGATTCTTGAGAGTGTGAAACCAGGGCTCTGGACAAAACATAGATAGAAAATGAGTGGTCTCACATTTCAGAGTTAAGAAGGAACAACAAGGACACACCCCACCAGAGAGGACAGCAGCCTGCTGAATATGACATTGAACAGCTACTTCCAGAAGCAGCCATAATTTTGGCAGTAAATTCCACTAAAATAACTGAAATCACCTCCAGCAAGGTCCTTTATCTCTGACTGATTGTGCCATACAAGTTTCCCCAGCAAGGCTCACCAAGGGTTGCACTCCAAATTCCCACCACACTTCAGAGACATTTCCTCAAGCAGGTGAGTAATGTCCTTTGAAAATAGAAATGTGCCTAATGTCAGAAAAAAAAGAACTCCTTGTAATAAGGTAGTGCCACCAGCATATGAAATGGCTGGATCTGAGTTAATTGAATCCTTTCAATCTAGGCTGGTGTCACCAGCCTCTAGAACTGCATCAGATGATATTCACGGGATAAGAAACTCTATTCCAGACAAAAGCAGGTCTGAAAAACGACACGAGATTTTCAAGTCTTTTGTAAGGGAAACTGTTCAATCGTCTTCTCTTCTATGCAGGGTAAGATAAGAAGCAATCAGCTCAATTTGTGACAAAAGAGATTTGGATTCCATATTAGAAAGCATTTGGTAACTGTAAATACAGTTCAGCACAGAAGACGAAGGAAGTTCTGTTTTTGCCCAGAATTTTGGCATTTTAATCCTTTATTGCAACTGAACTGAATTAAGCCTCTTCCAAATAACTATCGATATTATATTACTTTTTAGGAACTGGAACATTTTGCATCCTACTTTGAAAAATTATGACCTTCTTTACTTATGTCATCTCATAATATTTTCTTAATTTAAACAAACTTATGCACACAAATATTGAAGTGAAATATACATGTGCATGCATGTGCATTCACAAGTTTCTGACAGCAGGCAAACTGACCCGTAATTAAATCATTAAATCGGATTAAGGGAATTGTCAGGGAACATCTAACCTTGACATTGAAGCTGGTGTGTAGTGCTGGGATTCTGAGGTGTGAAATTCCCAAGTAGCCACCAGCCCTCAAGCAAGTCTGTGGGCAGCTGTAGTGAGAACCCAGAGCAAGGTTTGATAGAAAAGTTGGTGTCACTGAGAGGGGCACAAACTCACACTTTTCTTTGGAAGTGAATCCATATATTGTCACTAATTCACTCTGGATAGACTCAACACTACTGGTCTTCAAGGTAATGGGAATTCCTGTTGATTGACACCACAGGCAGACCATTGCTTAGTGATTTTGAAAATAAAGTGTAATTGGAGACTGGAACAAGGACATGCTGCCAGCTTTATTCTATTTCCTTGTTTTATATATAACATAAAGGTAGAGTAGGACAGAGCTGTAAATCCCTGGGTTTATTTTATTAAGCTCCTACTTTATAAATTGGACTATTTTTGATCCTTGCTTTTTTCAGTTGCTTTCATTCCAAGATTTTTTTGTTATTTCAGTTTAAAGAAGGAAGATTGCCAGAAGAAAGAATGGGCATCACTAACTCAGATTGTTCATATTCAGAGCAGGACTAAAATTTTTACAATTCCAAATGGGTTTGACGACAGAGATATGGAACAGCTTAATTCAGCAATGTCTTTATACTTTCATTTTCTAAAATATTGCATATGAGTGTATTAAACATCGTTATTCAAAAGCTAAAATGACAGGAGAAAAAATAATGGAAAGCATTTTAAGAATCTATTTAGCTTACTTGCCTGCAAAAAGTCAAAATCAATTGTATCATTCTTGACAAATGTGGCTATTATCAACAGCCACCACTGATAAGGATTTTGCAGCATCCTCAGGCAAAATCCTTCTGTGCTGTATTCTCATTACTCCTATTACACTGTCCTTAATTCTAATCTAAACCTTTCCTGCTGCAATGTTATCCCAGAACTATTTCTTCTATCCAGTAGGAAAATGAAACCTGTTTATTCTATTCCACTTTGCAGCAGCATTTTTTTTTGTCATTCAGGACCTGGAGGAAAAATGGGTGCAATTTTCACTTCTCTAGAGAAAACAGCAGTTCACTCAATCTCCTCTTGTAGATATTATTTTTTCTAGGTCTTTGATCATTATTTTTACATTTCTTTTCAATCAGACTTTGAAGTCTGTACCCCAAATTGACACAGCATTCAGCAGGGCTCTTACCAGTGTGCTGGGGTGATACATTCTGCTTAGAGTATGTTAGAATACCTGGCTGACCCAGGAACAGGTTATGGTGCACTGTAACTCACTGACATCCGAAAGAATCACTGCACCCTGGATTTGTTGTCTGTTTTTTACAAAAGGGATATTTTGTTAGGTAAGGATATAAAGGGAAGAAGATGAAGGTAAGATATTTAGGGTGATAAGAGGCTGGAGCACCTCTGCTATGAGGTCAGGGGGTGCTCACCTGGAGGAGGAAATATTCCAGGGAGAGCTCAGAGCCTCTTGCAGGGCCCAAAGGGGCTCCAGGAGAGCTGGAGAGAGACTGGAGACAAGAGATGGAGAGACAGGACACAGGGAATGGCTTCCCACTGCCACAGGGTGGGTTTATTTGGTGTATTGGGAATAAATCCTTCCTTGTGAGGGTGGGGAGGTCCTGGCACAGGGTGCCCAGAGAAGCTGTGGCTGCCCCTGGATCCCTGGAAGTGTCCAAGGCCAGGTTGGACGGGGTTTGGAGCAGCCTGGGACAGTGGAAGGTGTCCCTGTCCATGACAGTTGTGGAACAAAATAAGGTTCAATCCAAACCATTCTGTGATTTTATGATTCTGCTTTCTTATGAATAAATATTGAAGCTCTGCATATCCACTCTTACAAGTAATCTTTAAAAAATGTATTTTTTCTCACTGTAGTCTGTTTTTTTTTTATTTAATATCTTGGTTGCATTCATAAAATTCTGTCAATACTGTGTATACATGAGACCACAGTCTTTTAAGGAACCACTTCGAGTGAAGCAGCTCATTCATCTGAATTGATCACACAGAAATACATTTGCACAAGCAGAGCTGTTAATTTATATGCCTATTTCAGCCAGGCACTTACCCAGAAATATTCTTACCCAGAAATACACTTTACAGTGACCTAAACTGGGAATAAACCATTCAGTATAAAACAATAAGTCCTTCCTCTCTAAACCTGCAAGTCTGGAAATGCACCATATTGGAAAAACACTTTTAGAAATTATTTGAAGACAATTTTGTTTCAGAAAATAATTTACTAATCGGAACCATTCCATACTCAGCAAGACACTACTAAACAATACTATTTTATAATAGTATATATATTGAGGGTTTTTTTGTCATATGAAGTGGTTTCATTTTCTTCTCCTTCCCAGGGAATGGCAGCTCCCCTGACAGCATTGCAGTGTTTCCTCTGGATGTGGCCCAAGTGAGGTGACATTTGAGAGACATCACAGAGGTGAGAGGAACTATATTAATTTTTATGAAAAGCCAAAGCTGACTTCAGAATACCTCAAACAAAATCAGATCATTCAGTATTGTGTAAAACAGGGTTAAATTGCACCCCAAATATTATTTTAAGCTCTGATCTTTGTTCAAGGTTTTAATTAAATATTTGTAATTTAAAAGCAAAAAACAAAACAAAACAAAACAAAACAAAACAACCAAAAAACCCCACAAAAAAACCACAAAAAAAAAAAAAAAAAAAAAAAAAAAAAAAAAACAAAAAAAAACAAGCAAGCACATATCAGGATTAATGCTTTAATGGGAATATGAACATTCAGGTGGGAAATGTGAAACCTAAAGCTCTGTAATGACCTGGTTCAAAGGTCACTGAAGCAAACAGAGACTTCACATATCACAGAATCACAGAATGGTTTGGGCTGGAAAGGACCACAAAGTCCATCTCATTCCATCCCCTTCCATGGACAGCGACACCTTCCACTGTCCCAGGCTGCTCCAAGCCCTGTCCAACCTGGCCTTTGATATTTCCAGGGATCCAGGTGCAGCCACAGCTTCTCTGGGCACCCTGTGCCAGGGCCTCCCCAGTCTCACAGGGAACAATTCCTTCCCAATATCCCATCCATCCCTGCCCTCTGGCTGTGGGAAGCCAATCCCTGTGTCCTGTCCCTCCATCCCTTGTCCCCAGTCCCTCTCCAGCTCTCCTGGAGCCCCTTTAGGTCCAGGAAAGGGCTCTGAGCTCTCCCTGGAATATTTTCTCCTCCAGGTGAGCACCCCCAGCTCTGCCAGCCTGGCTTCAGAGGACATTTGCTGTAGATGTGACATTAATCAGCCAAGGATCAGCCCCTAATTGTCAATACACACTGAGGAATCTCACACAAACATCTGATTTTTATCACATATTCTCTGTATTTTCCTTTCCCCTCTGCCTCAACAACTGTGTGCACACAAATCCCCCTTTCCTTGTCTCCAAGGCTCACAACTTTGGGCTGTTCTTTTTATGCGCTTTCCCATCAAACAGCCTCTTCTTCCACACCTTTCTTGCCTGAATTTTTTTGCCCCATCCTATCCTGTCTGATTGCAGACCTGGCACCAGCCTCTCTTCCTTGTCTCTCTCTCATCTCCAGCTTTATCCCTTTCCACAAGCAAAAACATCTTCATGGGACCAGTCCAGAAAGGGTCTCTCAATATCTATGGCCTTTGGCTACAGACCTGAATTTATCATTGATTTCTCCATATCTAGCCACGATCCTCATATATATATATATATATATATATTTATCTATTACAAGCCTTTTTCTTCTATTTTTGCTAATCTGATGCACACATTTCCTGCAAATGCATTGCATCCTCGAGGCTCACTTTTACTCAGACCACGTATTAAGCTAGAATGCCTTCCAAATATACTGAATTTCTAAGTTTAGATGTAATATCAGGTTTTTAGACATTTGCTCCAGTTTCTGCTTGGGTTGTAATCTCTCTGGGACATGCTCTGTGGAGATGCTTTGCATCTTCATTTGCATTCTCAATGTAACGTTTCATTTTTTTTTTTTTTTTTTAAACGTGGATTTTATTGTTGTTGTTGTTGTCACTTTTGTGACTTTAGCATTAAAGCAGTACCACAGTTAGCACTTGGAAAAGTCTGGTCTTTGGGAAGTTTCTGTTCAGTCCTAAGTCAGGCAAAAATTGCCTGGATTTAATGAAATCTCTGACTAAATCCAGACTGACGTAACACTTCGATCTGTGAACACTGGAAGTTTTCCATGACGTAAATGAATCCAGAGAAGTCATCTAGAGACACCCTATGAACAAGAACATTTATATATATATATATATATGATTTAAGGCTAAAGATTACCTGATTGGAGACACTTTTTTGGTACCTGTGTGTGAGTAACCACAGCCTGGTACATCCTGAGCTTTACTGATTCTCCATTACAGTTATTCCAAAAAATCCTTCCCATGTGGACGCAGACAGAAACACTGATTAGAACACCTTAGAAACTTTATTTGGTATATTCAGGGTTAAATATATACTTTCATGAATATTCTTTTTTTAACTGTCTCATTTTCAGACTTCAGAGCAAGGACTGCCAAGAGTTTGAATCCAATCAATTTCTTTGTGAGTTCACATGAGTAATTTGGATAAACTATCCTTGTGCTTCACATGGACACTCCAGGACTGCTAAAAGCAGCAGTTCATCTCTTCATTCCAATGCAGTCCCCAGCTGAATTAATGAATTCACTGCCTGGCCTTGAATCTTTGGTGCTTGATTTAGCACAGGAAGAGTAAATCCCATATATAATCCCCCCTGGCACCTTTCCCTCCCCATATATAAGTGTATATGTAAGATTATAAATACTATATAAATATATATATATATAGATGGATATGTATATTCATGCTGATATTTCTGTTCCAGCCATGCTACTCACTATCAGACAGATAAGACTAATCCTAAGAATTTCTCATATTGCATTTACAATGATTTAATATCATCAAGTAGTTAATACTTATCAGTGTCTTCTGGAGCTCTGAGAACTGATTTTACCAGCAGAGTTTTCCCACCCTGCTAAAAATACAGATGCAGTGAAGAGAGAGAGCCTCTAGGAGAAAATAAGCTTCTATTATAAGGACAGAGACAAAATACTTCCTTTAGTCCCTCATTAGTTATCTATTTTAATTTAACTGATGCTGTTGTTTTGCCTTTAGCAAACAGAGACTTGGTGAAGGCCCAGCAGTGATCCCCAGTCAGGAGTGGCAAAGATCCCAGAGAGATTTCAGCCTTATCAGACAATAATGCTGCTGCTGAAAGCCCCTTCATCGGGATCTTTATATGGCCCTGCTAAAACATTTTTCTTTCTGACTTGCCAGCAGCCAAACTAACAAGAACTTCAGTGACAAATGATCTGTTTAACCCTCCAAAAAGAAATCTCAACTTGGTTTTTAGGACCGTTTCCATTTTCGTGTCTGAATGACCAGACAAAGACACATCACCTTTCCAGGAAAGTGATGATGCAATCTCAACGTTTGGAGAAGCATCTCAAAAATATCATTTCACCACAGTGTTTTTGTCTTTTTGTTTGATGGCTTTTGGGAAAAGAAGGTATAAACAGAGTACAATAAAAGTAAAAATCTGATCTACAGCAAGATTGCCTTAAATTCCTGAGGGGCCAGTTCCCTAATTAAGCAGAACAAACTAATTATGTATTTTTTTACCTTTTAGAGGTGGAGTGAACTAATGCCATTAATGAGTCAATGCAATGACAGAGTCAAAGAGAACAGGAGTAGCTGAGACTTTTGGAGGCTATTTAATATTTCCCTTTCTCTGTGTCATTGTGTCATGACCCTGTACCAGCTGGAGGAGGTTTTTTTCTGAATCTCAGACTTTTAAACAAAGTGAGTTTTGTTCTATTGCTAAGTTTATCTTAAAAAAATGATGTTTTATTTGGTAAGAGATGTCTTCCTGTAAGGAAGTCTTGACTAAAGCAGTTAATTTTCACAGATGCATTAAAAAACCAAACTATGAGACATCTGCAAAGTCATCTTGTACTTTTACAGCTCTCGGAGAAGGCAACAATATCTCCCTGACTTTAGCACCAGATCTACTTCTTCCAGTACAAGGACATTATTTTTATCTAAAAGCAAACTGGTCACGGGACTTTGTTCATTATGTTCACTGAGCTGGAGTAAGTCCATGTTTGTCCTGACCCTCTTAGTCAAGACATTTTGAGCTTTCGGCTTTCATCCTCCTTGTATTCATGTCATTCTCTCACAAACCACTGGAACTAAGAGTTACATAATCAGCTTCGATAATTTCTCTTTTTTTTTTTTTCTTTTTTTTCCATATCCATGCTTTTCAAACACCTACATACATATCACATCCTCCTGACTTGCTCCAGATCCAATGTTTGAACTAATTCTTCATGACAGGATGTCAATGTCAAGCATTATTGAGCCTTAAACAGAGGCAATGATTGCCAAATGTAATATTCCAGCATCTTCCCAAGCAAACTGCTGAGAGCTGATTGAAGGCAGGGTCTGATTCAGCTGCACTTACCTACTTTTCCAAAAATAGCTTTTTACCTCTTTATTTTTTTTTTCTGTAACATTGGTTTCTGTTTTTTTGCTCTGAAGGGTGAAACAGTTCATTGCTCTGAAGGCTCATATGAGAATTATGTTCAATTTTCATCACTGGAGCAGAAAAAGCTGTGAAGCCAAAGCACAGCATAGACACTCTTGACAAATAATGTGTGGTCTGCTTTCCTTTCCCTTCACAAATGTAATGGGAATGAGGAGATGGTGCAGCTCAAAGGAAATACTCATGGGCTCTTGAAAAATAAATACAGAGCTCAAAATTGTCTTTAAATTTGGAATCAAACATACTTTAACAACCACTGTTGAGGTGGGTGACTCATAAAGAGATGGTATTACACAGGCAGGAAAACAAAATTGGGAAAATAAAGTGCATTTATTTTTTAAATTATTGTAATATATCACTAAACCATCTTTATATGCATACATCTTCTAGGAAATAATGACAAAAACCCAAGCCAGGCCACACAGGTGGGAATCTGGCATAATTAATACTCTCTTTGAAAACTGTGAAATTCCTGTTTTCAATTTGTAATTCAGCTGAGCCGATGACAGATTTCTCCTCATCATCACTGATTTATGAGCTCATCTTGCCAACTTTTCCCCCCTTCCCACACTATGTGCACAAGCTGAGGCAGTTTTTTTATCCTCAGAACAAAGGGCAGTATTTCAAGAAAAAAAAAAACAACTATCAAGTTGTGTAAATCCATAACTGCTTTTTGAAATTAAGCAGATTTTGCCGGGATGTCACAGCTCAAGTACTCCAAGGAAAGGGCATAAACCGAAAGCAAAACTAAAAGAGCACCATATGATCAGAGTCTGAATGTCTCAAACATCTCCTTTTTTTTCAGGGTTTTGGATTTCAGTTGGGTTTTTTAGCTTTTTTATTTCTTTAATTTATTGGTAGTTGGTTTTCTATTAGATGGAACCTGATGATTTGCTGATATTCTACTTTACTAGAAGGACTTTTATGAGAAACAAATGAGTTGTTGGACCATTAATTAGCACACTGCTACTAAGAATATGATTAATAAGATGAGTAATAATTCATCTAACATTGATATAATCCAAAGAGGAGAAATGCTCAATGAGTATCTATTTAGGTATTTATAAAACATTAGCTGATAATGAAATATTTCACATTCCAGAGCTAAGAAGGAAGATATTAAAGAGTAACTCCAATAGAGGCTGGAGATTTGAATCAGAATGTTTAATTGGTTTGTGTTAAAGAATATTAACAGATCTGGTTGGTCAGTGCTCTGGGGTGGAAGGGGGAAAAGCACACAAAGAAAAATGGCCATAAAAATGCATTTCAGAAGTCAAACCAAACAGAAGGGGGAAAGAGGATTCTCTAATATAGTTATTTTAGGACAGGAATTTTTTACAACTTTTTATTTTAGACAGAGAAACCTCACTGAGTACTCAAACATTTGAAGAATTCCAGCATTTAACTTCTCAGAGTAAAACTCATCACCCAGTTCTTCTTGTCTGTCCTTCCCATTTTACAACTGCAATCATCTTTTTGACCTCACACCTCCAATCCAAAGGATGAGGCTTGGAAGCCAAGAGTGTAGCCCATGCAATTATGGTCCTTTTATTATCAGGTAGTCTGTGTCCTTGTATGGAGCTGCAGAACAGGCAGGTGAGAGAGCCTGGCTGATTCTTCTGATTAGCTGAATAATCAGGCAGTTGTTTCTCCAAATGACCTTGCCTGTTATGATACAGTTTATTCTCAGCTTCCTTACACTGCCTGCTCTCTAAATACTCCTCTCTCTATTGTAATCTCTTCCTTGACTCAGGAGAATGTATTTGCTCCTTTACTTTTCTTCCCCTGAAATTGTCAGCATCCTCAGGGTGCTTCTTCTGTGACCTCCTGGATCCAGGTAATTGAATGCTTATCTCTTGTTTAAATGATCCCATTTAAAGTTTTGTCTCTGTATCGCTCTTATTTCACACCACATATGATACACACAAGTTTCTGTCACCCTGCCAGGAAAGGAAATTTCTACAGAAACACCAGGGTCAGTTAATGTTTCCAGTTCACTTATCAAACATCACATTAATTCATTCAGCCTGAAATTCATACAGGAATTTGTTAATTGTATTCAGGGGTCAAGCTCTACAAAAACCCTTGTAAGAAGGACATTGTGTTAGAGTTTCTTGGGTACATACTCCAGGAACAGTGGTGTGGAAAACCCAGTGTCATTAAACAACCACATTTGCAAGAAAAAGGGTATTTAATGTGAATAACTATCAAGTCTTTCACTTGTATGTGCTTCTTTTTACTGTTGGTCCTACAGAGACAATCCAGTTTACCTGTCTCAAATGCTAGGAAAAAAAAAATAAACGAGTGCAAGTAGTTTTGTTGATGTAATTTATGGGAACTAGTTTGGAAAAAAACATTGAATGTCAGCAAAGGGAACTATTTTTATCACAGTCTATTGTTTAACAACCCTTCACGGTCATCAAATTTAGTGCACCTATAAAATGCAAGGCAGCTGCAGGGGATGAACCAGCAGTTTAAAAATACTAAAGAGCCAAAAATTATCCAAAGCCCCATCTCCCTGATCCACTGATATTGCATGGAAGTCAATAGAAGTGCATATACAGAATTTACAAAATCATTTTTAAAATTAGACAATTTTAGGATGCAATTTAAGTGATTATTAAAATTAGGAGAGTGAGGGACTGCCCAGAGCTGCAAGCTGAGTTACTGTGCTCAGAAATAAGAAGTCCTCACAATCCTGAGGTGGAGTCCACAGAAGAATGTTGTGACACGGATCAGACACAGAGGACGAAATTCACACTTAATGGGAGCTCCTGAATTTCATCAGCTTCTGAGGAGCTGGGCTAATTTCCATCACAGTAACACCCAAACCTAATGGATAACTCAACATTTTTAATGGTCCAAGCCACCATAAGATAAAATTTCATACAAATAGTATTGTGGGGGGGTTGATCTTGTTACTGTTTGATTTGCATCCTGATGACATGGGAAATAATTGATCATTGGGCTCAATCTCCAGTTTCCTGGGGAAAATCAGGAATTGCTTGAAAAAGCCATGATTTTTTTCCTCCGTTTCACTAGGTTTCATCTAGCCACCAAGTATTTGGCTCTGTATTGCCTATTTTTGTCTTTCTGCTTCCATTCCTGCTGCTGTCAAGCCCACATCCCTTCTCTCCCCCACTGAAATCTCCATCAGCAGCTCTGCCCTTCAACCTCCCTACCTGCTCCTCTTCCCAGCACTCTTGCAGGATTTCATCTCCTCCCCTGGAGTCAAACAGCTCAAAGACTTGGGCATTGAAAAATATTTCCGTGAAAAGCTTGCTGAAAAATCTAAAGGAAAAGAAAAATCACAACAAGGGGCTGGAAGCCTGTTCCAAGGAGCAGTGAAGGAGAACCTGGCTGAAAACCTCCAAGGCAGCACAGGGCAGATTCTATTAATGCTTGGCTGAGTAGTATTTAGCTTAAAAACCTGGTGTGGGTAGCAGCCAGTAAATATTTGATCTGTGCTCTTCCTATACTGCGTGTATAGGGCTTGCAAAAGGTGCAAAGCCCTGTACTCAGCAAAAGGTGCTCAAAAAAAGGGAGATTTTCCTGATGATTTTAGATTTTAGAGCTAGTTACCCATGATTTTACGCTGCTGCAAGAATAACTCAATCCCAGCCCAAATTTCACCATTCCCAAGAAAAATCACAGCCATTGTCAGCATTTTGCAGCAGCTTCCTAAAGTACTGAGTGTATTTATGCAGGCTAACAATTCAATTTTATTTTATGGATGCCTTTTTATCTTCCATTTTGTGCTGGAACCTTCAAGAGAGAAGCAAAAATTTCTGCTTCAGCCACAGCACCAAATGTGGAGGACAATCAGAGTCTGTGAGGTGGATGATTTTTCATTCCAATGGAACAGCATGGCACGAATAGCTGGCCACTACCCCAAAAAAATCCATCCTCCACCTAAGGATGGATCACCTGGTTTCTTTCCCAGCTTTTGTTGGAGATGCCAGGATTCAGGAATTTTTAATAGTCTGGTTTTTTTTACTTGTAGCATTTGGTATTTCCCTAAGGAACTGAAATTTCTTAGAAGGTGCTCAAAACCACATTTTTGAGTAGGTGGCCTAAGAATTCTCCTCCTGTGGATAGTTTTGAAGTCAGCCAAGAAAAAGTGGTTTTGGTCGTGGGTTGCTCTTCCTTTGAGGGCAGATTAAATTCAGGACAAAACATGATCAGCAGGAGAAGTAAAAAAAGGAGTCTCTCCATTGCTAAATGACCTGCCATAGCCTGATAGCCATGGTCTGATGCTATTTATTCACAGACTCCACTTTTTATTCCTTGGAAAAGCTTATCAAAGTGACAAAACCCATTTAAACCTGACAGAAAACACAGCAGACATGAAGTATTTCTGTACAATCACATCCAGTTAACTCTTCTCCTCACATCTTCCCTTTGGCTGAACGTGAGATTTCTACATACTGGACCTTATTATCCCTGCCTTTCAGAGACCTTTGATGTCTCTGTTCACATTTTGCAAAGAGACTTTTGTTTTCAGTTCTGAGATCTCTGAGATCAAAGAACTCTTATTGATAATAAAAGTCTAAAGTTTTCTGCATTTTGGGGTCTTTGACTTCGGAATACCTACAAAAAATTCAGTGCAATAGGAACAGCATGGAGTTTCATAGAATCACAGAATTTCTGAGGTAATTTATCCAGACAACCTTGGCCTCTAACAATATAGACACAATGTTAATCAGAAATGTTACCTATTAACAATTTCCAAATTTATACATGCATCAGCATTGGTCTTATCATCCCTGAGTTATGAAGTCATCCAAAAACATTTCTCTTTGTCTTTAGTGCCACAAGAATAGGAAGTGCTTTCTCCTAAGGACAGATTTTCCATACATATGTCAGAAGATTTCAGTTCATAGTTAGGCATCAACAAATGGACATAACAAAAGAGAAAAGAAATATCTTTGCTGAGGGATTGGAATAGATGATGTTCAGGACAAAAACTGGTCTTTTCAGGAAAGGGTCTGCATAAGCTGCTAGCTGATGTTAGACTGGGATGGGTTTCTCTAAATCAGAGAGCCCTTTCCAGCTCTCCACTTTCTAATCCTGGGGTCTGATGGCGGGTTAAAGGAGAATATCATATACAAGCTGATAATAATAATAATATCCTCACCAATACTGGCCCTGTGGGTGCTTGATAACAAATGTTTTACTGCAGAACAGTGCATTCCTGCTTCCCTGTGCTCCTAACTCCTGCAAACCTTGACACTCCGCAGCTTTGTCTTTGTCAAAAAGGTATTTCCACTTTTTGTATGGAATAAAGAGCTCCAATTCGAGCAGGGAAAATAATTACAAAATCAAATGAGAACAAAGCTGGAAAATGAGTGTAAGGCAGATTTGCATTTATGGCCAAAATCAGCCTGGTGTGAGCACAGCAAGGACACCACACCAAAGTCATCTGAATGGAACAACCACAGCTTTGGAAATAAACTGAATTCATACCTGGGAGGAAAGAGAGGTGGCTCCTTCACATTTTTTTGCAGTGCTGTGGAATATTCTGTAGTTCCAAACTGTTCCTGAGCTAATTTCAGAGTTAGTGCTACAAAGGCATGTGCAAGGGAATACCCATCAGAAACCTGAATAAATAAATTACTTGAATTCATTCATTAAAAAGGAGAGATAGTTCTGGCATAAACCCATTACTCACTAGGCCTGGTTACATAATTTTTCTAGACCTGTTTATGATATTCTGTGTCTCAACCTTACAGGTGACAAGAGAGCTCCTCTAGGAAGATAAACTGAACCACAGACACACATTTTTTTCCACGCTAATCTTCACCTTCAAAGAACACATAAACAACAGTACTGGGAACTCCTACATAAATCACACAACTCAATAGTTTTCCACCTGCATATTTTTCTAATCCCATCTTAAAAGATGCTGTGGTTCTCCATAAGAGAAAAAGGAAGATCTTTGTGTCTGCAGATGAACAGCAAACAGAAAATATCATATTCCACAGAAAGTCAATGTTTGGGATTTTTTGTTTTTTTCTTTTTAAATAAAAAAATCTTGATTCATCAGTATTGGACAATCTTGTCAAGATTTTATTTCCCTTTCCTGAGCTAACGCTCTGAAATGAGGAAGACAGACAAAAATAATTCCAACAGACAAAGGGCAGAATAAATAATTCCCCTCGTTGCAAACCAATGAATGTTTAACTGTGTATGCAAACTGAGAGTTGCAATGGGAGACACTAATTCCACACTTTTAATTGTTTTGATTGCCAGGTTCAAATTCCTTTATCAATTCAGGTGCAGCGTTTCCTGTACTTCAGTTATTCTGTCCTAAAAGGCTGGTGTGGGTTTGTGGTTCAAAATACCTTCTGCAACAAAAAAAAAAAAAAAAAAAAAAAAAAAAAAAAAAAAAAAAAAAAAAAAAAAACCCTTCATGGCCTAAGAAATGGCTTTTGTAACCCTCATTTTCAGGAATTTGTTCTGATATATAAACACACAAACACACATATGTGTAAATAAACACAAATTTATCTACATGGGCAACAGGCAAAGGAAAGTCATAACTGAAAGCCACAAAGCAACATGTGGAATTATGACTTGATTGAAACAGATTATTTCCATTATTAGAGATAGCACTCTATTAATACTAATTAAAGGCTAAATAACTGCAATGCTTAATTATTTGATTAATCAGGCAGCAAGCCCTTCTTGGATCCTCTCAATAAACTATTACAGACCATCTAGGCTGAGATTTCTTGTGGCTGAGAAGCTGGGACAGCAAATCATGCACAGACCTGGGGTTTTCTTCTATATTTTTTTTTTCCTCAAGGCTGAAAATACTCATTTTGAGAAGATGGGGAGAAGAAATTCTGAGCAAATCAGGCTATAAAATTGTAATATTGTATACAGTTAAGAACAAAACCTTTTTTTTTTTTTTTTTACCTTTTTCTTTTTCTGGAAGGTGTGTACATTTTGAAGTCTAGACATTTTAACATTAGACACAAACATTAAAGCTTTCAAATGGTACCTGAGCTGAGATTATGTGTAACCCAACCAGAATCTGACTCAATTGATTTTTAAGGCCTTTAACAGTCTTTCAAACTCCACACCTGATCCATTTAATTCTGCCTGCTGCCAGTTACCAGAGGGATTATGGCTTTGCACCTGCTAGAAGTAATTGATTTAGGATGAGAGATGTCTAATTCTAAGCAGAGAAGTGATAACCAGATGGGCATGCATTCCTCAAAGAAATCCCCCTCTGAATGAATAAACAATGGTTTAGGGAAAATGAAACTTGGGTGTTGACTCTGAAGGCAGCAGAGAAAGATGCTCAGTCATGGCAATGAAACATCAGTGATGTCAATGCCATTCCCAGAAAGAATTGGGAAAATCTGAGGATTGCACTGAAGGTTGGAGGGGGAAGTCCTCTCTCCACACTCAGGCTTCCCAAATTGTTTACCTGAGCCCTGATAAAGCAGAGACACCAGCAGCTATTTTTGGGCTAAGCAGCACGCCAAGCAATCAGCAGAACAGAAAATTCAATATAAAGTGCAGGGTGTGACAGCCCCACTCCCAGGAGTTTCTGGTGCCCACCACAGAGACCATCACTGGAGGGGCTGATGAAGATCACCAGATGCACAAGCTTTGCTTCACTGCCAAACAAGTAACAACAACAGATGAAAACAAATTAACCTGTTAGCACTGATTGAATGGGGAAGGAATTAAAAAATAAATTAATTCCTCCCAGTCAGAAGAATTGGAAGGAAAAGTCATCAGCAAAATTTCTGCAGCAGCTCAGGGTTTATAAAAGAAACCCTTTGACCCTTTTCACTTCAGAAGCCTCTTAACAGAGTGATATTCTACAGTATCTTTTTATTCATTTTTAGATCTCCAAAGTGAATGTGATTATGTCTTAGAGGAAATTATTTATATAATAAATCATCAGACATCACCAATCTAAGAAACTGCTTTGACCACCTATTTCAAATGAACTGAGTTTTAAAGGTTAAATTGAGCTTTCTATTGTAGCTACAGACTTATAAACTGGGGAAAAAAATGCAGCCTATATAATTTCTATCATCATTAAAATGTCATGACATTCAGTCCATAAGCTACAAAGACCATTCTGAAAATTGAAAGGAAAAGAGATTTGGAAATAAATGACATGACCTTCAGTTCTTTACCACAGAACAGAAATTAAGGTGAAATTACACGTTCCTAATGCCTAGATTGCATTCACATTCCACAAAAAAAAAAAAAAAAAAAAAAAAAAAAAAAAAAAAACCAAAAAACCTACTGAAAGCATTTACAAGAACTCCAAAAGAATTTGATCCCCTAAATTCTTGGATGTCTAAAAGTTTGAATGATAATATAGCATACTTATCAGAATCATATATATAATACCAACATTCTCTTACAAAGCTCTTTAAGATCTTTAACACCACTGCAGAAAATCCCCCCATCTTTGTGACCTTCAGTGACCCAACCACTAAAATATCATAAATACACATTTCCCATCTATTATCAGAAAGAAACAAAGGTGAGCACCAGGTGTGGGAATTTACAGCCTTCATGGTGTCTGAGGCCAGACTGCAAATTCCCATCCTATGGAAACCATTTCCCACTGGGCTATTGGTGCAGCAAGGCTTGAAATCAAACACCGGTGCCGTGGTCAACACACCATTTTTCTTTCCAGCATATCATTTGGTCAGACTGCAGGAATGTGACCTGGAAAATTGGGAAACCCTGACTCATAAATTATCCCAGCAGGATGGGCACTGGAACAGCTGGGAAGTTTCACTTTTAATCCAGTTTAAGGCACGTTGGCACCCCTGAGCCTCCTGCTGGTGCTCAGCCTGAGCTGGGTGACTCCACTACTGTGTTTCCTCAATATGCAATAGTAACAAAATGTAATAAAAATGTTAATGAGGTAAATTAAGTGCAAGAAGTTAAATGGTGCTGATAATATCATAACTCTGTGTCAGCTATCTTGTGCACAACATCCACACCGAGTTTAGGGAAAGGAGGAGGCATAAATTGTTCTTTGTATTGAACGTGACAGTTTTTGAAACCTAAACAATCTCCTCAGATAATGAATTCACAATATAAATTCAGAAAGAAAATATTTTTCAGGGGTGTGGAACATCTTTTGTTCAGATGTTAATTTTCCATTTGGTTTGGAAGGAAGGAAGGAAGGAAGGAAGGAAGGAAGGAAGGAAGGAAGGAAGGAAGGAAGGAAGGAAGGAAGAAAGAAAGAAAGAAAGAAAGAAAGAAAGAAAGAAAGAAAGAAAGAAAGAAAGAAAGAAACAAAACTTGCCATATACCAAAATACATGTCAAAAAGAAAACAGACTGGATATGTACTGGTGATAGTAACCTGGTTTCTTTCTTGCTCTGTGCTTCTTATGTATTTTCCCAGGAGCTGCAATGTTCTTGAATTTCCAGGTATCTGAATTGTAGGAAACAGCCAGTCCTCCCCTCACTGTCATAATTCTGCTTTTGGTAAAATCACAGAGGAGCAAAATGAGAGGCAGAAACTCCACATCCCGCTGCTGAATCCCCTGTGCCTTTGTCCAAACTCACACCAGCCAAAGGAATACACTGAGTACCAAAAAGCTTCAAATCCTCACTGCAAAGTTTAAGATAAGCTCCCTTGGATTTCTTAAAATGCAGAGCACCTCAGTGGTCCCAAATGACAAGTTGTCTTAAACTGGAAAGTCAAAAAAGAGAAAAGAGGAGGAGAAAAAAAAAAAAAAAAGGATAAACAAAAGGAAAAATAAACAGGAATCATTTACTCCCACTGAAAATGCTGGCCATGAACTCTGGATTGCTTCAATATACTGTAGGCATTTTAATCATTTCACAGCAAGCCTTTATCAGCTTCACTTGACAGACACAAAATGTACATTTCATAGCGATAAACCGCAAATTCCTGCTTTCCAACTTAATTCTAAAATATGTATTATTGATAATTTAAGCACTATACACCTTGCACTGGGTATTTTCTTGATTGTACACTGAGATTGGTTCATTACTGACATAAATACTGGCACAAAGGGTGCTGGGATACAATGCAGTGTATACTGAGCTGATGCATTTATTCTAAATTTCAATTATATGCAGCCCAGTGTGGATATATAGACATATATATATATATATATATATATATATATATATATATATATATATAAAAAATAAAAACATTTTCTTGTCTCTTTGTCATATTGCAGCTACTTGTAATCATGCTCCTTTGCCTCAGCTCTATACATCTCACTGCATTCTATTTTATCCAATGCACTGTTAATATTCCTCCCACACCTGCATTTCCTGACCTGTGGGGGCAGAGGTATCAGTACAGAGTTTAGCACAAAGACATGGCACTGACTGCCACCGTATTTGAATTTATTTGCTTTCAAGAGCAGTCGAGTGGTTCTCAAATAGAGTTAATTCTGGTTTATTTTTTCATGGTTGGATGAGACTAGACTTCACATTGATGACTATTCCCCACCAGAAACAGCCCAGATCATCTTGGAATTGCCTGTGCCTTGTTCTCCTTGACTTTCTTGCACCAAGTTTTATTACATCTGCCTGGCCCTAATATTGGCCCCTTTTATATCATCCTGCTGCACTTTTTTGGTTCTCCACTGCACTTACACCTGCCCTGCTGCTGGAGGCCTGGAGTTGCTGCATTTGTTTCTGACCCATCACAGCCTCAGTCTCCTCCTTTCCCAATGCCCAGGATTTTCTGAGGCTGAACCATCAACCCATTGTCCATTGTTTGCCTCCTTTGCTGTGTTTGGCTGCCAAAACAACCTCACAGTCTCTTAGTAGCTTCTGTCTCCTTTTAATTGCTTCTCTTTCCTTCATTTCTGTTATTCCCATATTGCTGTTTCTCTGTCTGGAATACTCATCCTTGAGGATATCCAAGCTTGCCTGGATAAAACCTGGGAGCAATCTGATCTAAGATGACCACAGGCTTGGAACAGAGACTTTCACAGGTCATTTCCAACCTAAATTTTCTGTGCTTGTCTTCCAGCTAAATGGGAAGGAGGAGCTGAACTGTTCATTCTGTCTTGATGGTGGGTATTACCCATGAAATCTTTACTGCACCATCAAATCTACCAAACTTAGTTCTGTATTTTCTTGACTTCCTTTCTTTTGTACAGAACTCCTGCTTACTTTTTTTTTTTTTTTTTCTTTTTTTTTTTCCTTTACCACCAACACCCTTTGTTACTTCATGGGTACTGAGATGAAGTAATCCTGTACCCAAATTCCATGTATAACTTTCTGTCATCGCTATTTGGAGCCATTTCCTTTGCTCAGATCTGCTTTTCTCAGCAAATGATTCACAATTCCCATGAACACTCCTGCTTCTAATTACAGATTCATTACCATTTTCAAGGCTACTCCCAAATACCACAGTTCTAATGCTGCAGTGTCTATTCTTTCAATTTTTTATTCCATGCAAGAAAACATGTAGGGAGCTCGTGAACAATGATCACAACCCATTGAGGGTATGAATCATCAAAACACACGTAATCCCTTACCTTAGTGCCTATATAACTTCTTGAGCTATTTCCTCCCCAAAGTAAGGTTAGAAATTCTGAATTCTGAACTTGTAATTTCTGTTGCCACTATAAACCCAGTGCTTTTATACTGGTGGGATGCCCCATGACTCTGGCTGCAGCACCTGTGGAAATTTATTGGACATTTTGGACTCACCAGACAGTGATCATTGAAAATCAGTTTCAGGTAACAGCATTTAAGAGACTCTGTACCAGTACAGAGAAACTCTTGCTTCATGCTGGGGCACTGGCAGAGATTCTGCAGCTGCAAGTTGTGTTCAAAAAGGACTTTCTCTTATCTCCTCCAAACATTTATTTCCAACACTTGTCCGTGTCCCCAGCTTTAGGACAGGCCATCGTAAATTTATCATTTTAAAGATGTAAAAGGTTTGCACAGGGAACAATGGAGATCTAAGATTTCCAAATATATTTAGCTTTAGAATATTTGGTTTAAAAAAAAATCTGGTCTTTGGGGAAGGCCCGAAATGTTTTGTCCAGAGAAGCTGTGGCTGCCCCATCCCTGAAGGCGTTCAAGGTCAGGTTGGACAGGGCTTGGAGCAACCTGGTCTAGTGAAAGATGTCCCTGCCCATGGCAGGAGGTTGGAACTGGATGGTCTTAAAAGTACATTTCAAGCCAAACTATTCTTGAATTCTCTGGTAAGTCCCCTTTTTTTTCTTGTTTGTTTGTTTGTTTTTAATTTGTTGGTCTTCATTAATAGAGTCTTTAAGGAAGTCCCATAAATAATTCCACTGAGAAACACAGCTGGAGTGCAGCTCTCCCACAGCACCACAAAGAAAATGAGCATCAGAGGATTAACTGAAAGTCTTGAATCACTTTTCTTTGCCATAGAAAGAGAAATGTGAAACTCTCCCCTGAAGGAAATTTTTATGTAAACCAGAGTGGATTACCAGCATGGCCCCAGCTGCTCTTGGATTAAAATATGGATCTGCAGTTGCAGAAATTAGAATCACCCAGAACTCTGCTGAAATTGATGTCACGATGCTGTAAGGGACGTATGGAGGATATATGATGCTATAAAGGACGCAACCTCAGAACCAGATGGTCTGATCAAAACTCTCCCTATGTCACAGAAGAGTCTTACTGATTTTTATAGGATTTGAATGATTTCTTCTTGTAATAGAAGTTCCTTTGTTGCTGGAGGAAGATATTCTCCATTATTCTGCATTTATAAGTTAAAAGTATGTCTTGGTAAGTTCCATTAAAAAACCCAAACCTTCAATTACAACTTTCTGCTGATTTATTCCACTTTAATTTCATACAGACCATTCAGAAAGAGACATGATTTACTGCATCAGATCTTCATTTTTCCTAACATCTTCCTAATACCCAAAAATTATCAAGAAAGCAAACTCTGTAACGGAGTTGGCTACTTTCAGTACTGACTGTCAAGATGTATTTTAACAAGTAGGGCTCATGTTACAAGTAGTAAGTAAAATATTTCTTTCCAATAATATTTAACAGCAGAAGTGGAAAAAAAAATACTGAACATCTTCGTTTTCCTTGCATCAACAAGAAAGTATGGCACAGAGTCAGAGTAATAAAAGCAGAGCTCAGCCACCTGGTGAGGTAGTTTAAGAATATTTCTGGAATAGTCAAGTGACGTTAAATTTTCTCCACAATGGAATTAAACAATGAAAGTGATGATTTTAAAATATCCCTACTGAGTGTGTTCCTGAGGATATGCCATCTTTAAGTAATTTTTTCAAAATAAAAATACAATTTTACCTACTGAAAGAAATCCAAATTTTATTTCCAGTTATGGTGAAAAGATGGAGAAAACAGAAACACAGGGAAATATAGATTGAAGAAAAGAGTAAATACACTTAGGGTTTAAAAATAAGATTCAATAGCTGTTTTCACATTGTTTTCCTGCATAGGTATTACTCCAGAATGTAGGTTTCCTCTGCTTTGCTTTTTTAAAACTGTCCATCTGAAGTGTGTTCCTTGCTTCCTCACATATTCCACTTTTCACTCTTCAGCCTCTCACTCCATTCTCTGCCCTCTCTTTCCCTTTTCCTGACAGTCAGTTATGGTTTTGCCCTTGAGCCCCAACCTCTCCAGCAGTGCTGGTCCTCTGCTCCATCTAGTGGGATCCCTGCTGCTCCAACAGCCTGCACTGCCCAGGGGAAGGGATGGGGAGCACAGGGAGCCTGGCCTCGGACACAGCTCCAGACTGTGCCTCATTACCCAGCCACATTTAACTCTGAATCCCACAGTTCATTTTACAAAATGTGGGGCACAATCCAAAATTGCTGCTGGTATGACCTGTAACAAGGGCTACAGTTCTCAGCACCTGTGGATTTTACAGAACATCACAATGGCCTTTTTATCTTGCCTGTATCAAACAAAAGTAAATGCACACCAGCAGCTTGACATTAACACCCAGAGAGGCAGCCCTGCCTAAAGATGTACAACTGAAAGTAAAGAGAAATTGATGCCAGTCCTTCCAAGCTTGTGCAACAGACTCTGAGCGCCAATTTGGTAAATAAAGTATTTAAGCCCTCAGTGCTATGTGGGCTGCTGTAAGATTAATATTTGAAAGTCTTTGGCAGTGCAAGAAAAGGTCTTTAATTTATTTTCACTCTAGGAATCATGGTCAGCAGCCGCACAGGAAAATGGCTCTCTGGTTATTCTTTTAATATCAGTAGTTTTGTGATACTTCCATCTTTTGCTTTTGTTTATTTACTGCGCATGGGGCCCTGAAGCACTGACTTGAGGATAGTCTGTCCTTAGCACACACTAAATAAACTCAGATCTCAACACTGGGCTCAGATATATTTGCAGTGGTGACGGCTGAGTTAGCATGTCCCGGGAATTTGGAATTTAACTTGGCTGGGATTCAGGGCCAGCAAAATGAGCTCACTTGAGCCCAGCCAGGAGAGGGTCTGCAAATGTGTCTCCCACCAAGTAATGTGGCATGCAGACTGCATAAACCCCTCAAGAGTATGATCCAAATGTCAGTGAAGTTGGGAAGGCTGAATGCAAACCCCCAGTTTTAGATTTTGCCAGCCTGTGGGACAAGGAGGCTGCTCTCTCTGTTGGATGTCAAGTATCAAACTCACTCCTGCTGCATGGCACACTCATACCGACACCCAAATGACACAGAAATCCAGACATTTCTATGCCAGTCCACAGAACTCTGCATATCACAGTTGCTTTAAGTATAGGGCAACTTCAAAACAAGAAGATTCAACAAATTCTTCACTTGTAATGCAGGAAACATTCACAGCTGCCTCCTCTTCAGGAGAGATGGGATAAGTGAACAGTTCCAGAAATTATTCCTGGAGCCCCAACGGGATTTTAAAAGTGCTATCATCTTTTATCAGTGCTAATCACATAGGGTTGAAACCACCGAATCCTCACCTGGAACATATAAATGGGTATTTCCAAAGTGATGTAGAAGAGTCCATCATGTACTTTGGGCTCCTCATGGAGTTAATGGACAAGGCCATTCAGGGCAGGGATGGAATTATTGGCTGCCACAGGTGCTCTGAGTGTTTTCCAAGTTAGGAACTGAACTTGCAATTACTGTCCCTTTGACACTTTAAGTTTTAGTTTTCATGTTTTTGAGACTCTGTGCTGCCCAGGGGTGCAGTTCTGAGCCTCACATTCAGTGTCAGTCAGCTCCTCACAGAGCAGGGAAACAAAACGAATCCTTCTCCTCCTGGAGACCAAGGACAACAGGTGCAAGTTTTCAAGCCCAAAAGCACAAACAATGCTGGGCTGAAGAGAGAAAACAAGAAGGATGGGACCTCATCATCTGAAGCTGTAACTGGACAATTAAACCCCAATATGTAAATGGACCAAAACTTATAAAGTGTGAGACTTCATGACTGGTCATTCATTTTGTGACCATTTTGGGTCCACCTCGGGTGTAGCCCTGGCCAGGCTCTTGTCCTGCCCAAGGTGTGTCCTTAAAGGCCTTTTAATAAATATCTACTTTATTCTCCAGCTCTGTCCAGTCTGTGTTCCAGGTCAGCCTTCCCAAGGCATCATCTTGGTGTGGATGAGGGTCTGTACCAACACTGAGTCCCCAGGCAGATGCAAAGCACCTTTTATTGTAAAAGAGCCCTCTTATTGTAAAACCCAGGCCTTTTGAAGCAGTTAGCCTGTTATCAGTTACATTGCTTTAAAACATAACAAACGTAATTCAACCCACCACCCTAGACCACCACGGGAACACGCCATGGTTATGTAACTTGTTTTTCTACCCTTAAATCAGCTGAGTCTCTTTCCGACAGTCCTTTTCTACTTGGCTGAAATAACAGGCCTGAGCTGTGGTTTTAAAAGGCCTCTGTTTTATAAAGCCTTACTCATCAGTAACACCTTGGGACTGTCCATGATGGTGTTTGTGTAGCACAACGTCTCTGACTCTGAATGCAAAACAGTAGAATCACAGAATGGTTTGGGTTGGAAAGGACGTTAAAGCTCATTCAGTTTCAACACTCTGCCATGGGCAGGGACACCTTCCACTGTCCCAGGCTGCTCCAAGTTCCATCCAACCTGGCCTGGGACACTTCCAGGGATGGAGAGAATGGCAACTTGGACTGCTCTCTTGCATTGCCTACTGATCTAAATGGGTTTAAGCAGCTTTGGAAGCTCACATTTGTACTGAACACAGTATTTAGGAGATGAAACCACCACAGAGCACAGACCACTGCAGCACTCATTTTGCTCTGGTGCCTGTGTACGTTTTTATCTAATAATTCCAAGTTCCTGTGACTCCTGCACACTCCATCCATGACCATAAATGCCACTCTACTGGAGAGAAAAGCCTCATGCTCGGGCAGAGATCACTGTTAGCAGCGAGCAGAACTGCTCTGCAAGTCCCATCTGCTGGGAGGTCAAGGCTTCATTATCAGAATGAGTAAATGAGAGATTAAAATGGATTCTGGCCAATGCAGCACATCTGCCATGGTGCAACATCAACCGCTGGGGCTTTCAGGGGAGATGGGTTATTATTAAATGGAGTTTCTCCAGAGGCAGAAGAGGTGTGAAAGGCACAGCAGTGCTGCAGCTGCCTCTTGCTGGGACAAATCCACCTGACCCCATCCTCAGGAACACCCTTGGATGTGTCACAGCACTGTGTGGTCTCTGAGGTGACAGGGCTCCTGTGGCTCTCATGCCCACAAGTGGAGACATAAATAAAGCTACACAAAACTTCCTGGCACATTCCTGCTCACCTGGCATTAACACCCAAATTTTAAGTTTCTGACAAATTCTTCAATGTGGCTGATGAACAAGTGAGTACCTTGAGAGCTGACTTCAACCTGTACTAAAAAAAACCAACCAACCAACCAACCAAAAACAAAAAACAAAAAAACAAAAACAAAAACAAACAAAAAACAAAACAAACAAAAAACAAAACAAACAAAAACAAACAAACAAACAAAACAAAACAAAACAAAACAAAACAAAACAAAAAAAAAACACCAAAAAGGAATAACACACCCAAAGAATCTAATTTCCAATATGAATCCAAATCACCTTGTAAACACAAACCACCATTGTCCACAAAGTTAAGCACACGAATGCTGGTGAGAATCTAATGCTGGAAACGGTGGTTTGGTGATTTATTACATTAATTTTATTCAATAAGATTAAGTACTGGACTGTATTTCTACCAGGGAATCAAGTTTGTTTCTAAGACACTTATTTCATTACCCCTGAGCTATCTACAGAAGGAGGAAAACATTTCTCATATTTTTCTTTCCAGGTGTTTTGATGCACCAATTAATCAATGCTTCAGGTTCTCATTAAATGCATGACTCAAAAGAAACCCTAAAAAAGTTGGGTGGGTTTTTTTGGGGGTTTTTTTGGGTTGTTTTTTTGTGTTTTTTTTTTTTTTTTTTTTTTTTTTTTTAAACACAACAACAATAAAACCCCACAGATACTCAGCTTTTTGTCATGAAAAAATGCTTTTCTTTTTTCCATAGTATAGGTTGGTTAAATAATTCTCATGCAGAATCATTGAATATGCTGAGTTGGAAAGGACACCAAGGATTCCACCATGTAAAGACAAACCTACATTTTTAATAACCAATAATAATGTATTTGTAATTCTAAATCCTAAAGCCTTGGAAAGTATAAAATAAATATTTATAAATTAATTAATTAAATGCTAAAAAAGGCTTTTGCTCCCTCTTCTTACTGTCCCATTGTGACTCATTCTTTTTTAACAGGATGAATAATTCAGCAATGATACAAAAATCTCCCATCTGTAAATAGAACAAGAAGAATAGTGAGATGCAACAGCTCCAGGAATTTATTTTTCTTTTATTTAACTCCAAGGATGAACAGTTTTTTAGGCTCAGGTCCATTCCTGCAGCAGTTGATGCCAAACTCCACTAGGTGTCATCTACCACTGTATTTCTACTGGGAATATGAAAACGCTGGCACTAAAGGCATCTCATGTTAATATTTCTATATATTAGTCCTTCCTTCTGTTCAGTTCTCGGGATGTATCTATAAATTCCCACTCTATATATTATTTATGCACATATCTTATTATTACAGCCACTGTCACTACTCCTAATTAAGCTTCTTTTCTAAGAAAATATACTTTCTTGCAGGCATGGAAAGCTGCCACATCCTCAGGAAAAATGAAATAAAAATCACCAAACTAATTCCAAAAGAAAACAAAACCTGTTCCATGCCTTTTTGTATCACATCCCTTATGCCTGAATGCTGCTATTTTTGGATGAACACACCATCTCTGAGATAGAGCTAGAAACAATCAGTCACAGGAACCAAGAGAACAGAGTGAAGTTGTGTCAGAGGAGTTTATCTTGGATATCAGGGAAAGGTTCTTCCCCCAGAGGGTGTTGGGCACTGCCCAGGCTCCCCAGGGAGCCCCGAGGCTGCCAGAGCTCCAGGAGGGTTTGGAAAATGATCCCAGGGATGCCCAGGGTGGGATTGTTGGGGTGTCTCTGCAGGGCCAGGAGTTGGACTCAGTCCTTGTGGGTCCCTTCCAGCTCAGGATATTCCCTGATTCTGTGATTATATTCACTGAGTGGCTCAGTGAATATTCTGGATGTACCAAGAGCACCATCAAAGCTGCATTGCTGGAGGCTGACATTCCTTGGATAAGAGCTGGAGAAGTTGGGTAGTACCAAACCCACAACAGTCCTAAACTAGTCTAGAGATCTGAGTTTCTTAACACAGTCTTTGCAGCCCACCCTGTACAACTCAAACCTACCTCTGGTCATTAGAAATACAAATCAAACGTTCAGCTGAGATTCCAAACCAGAGAACCACAGGACAAATCTGTTTTCAAATGTACAGTGGAGTTCATGCAACATCACTATAAAAAGGTATCATTGTTGCTGCTGCCTGAGACACTGATACTGAAATGTGATAAAAAAATCCTATCACTCCTGTTCAAAACTGATAAACCCCAAATATAAGGACTGAGAGAAGATTACTGCCAGTGCATTCAGCAGCACAGGGCTGTCAGTGCAAGGAATGGGACCCAGAGGGACTTGGGGTGTTTACAAGAGTAAATAAAACCAGGAAGATGTAATATTTTGAACAGCCAATACCTCTGGATGAAAAGAACAGCAAAGACTGACTCAGGTTAGAGGGCAATTCTGCCCAAGAGCAATTATGGCATGACAATCAATTAATTTCAGCTAATGCAGAAAAGATAAATAACCATTAAAAAGGTTAGTGTTTCTGAAATGACTTCCCAGTCGGGAGTATGAAGAACTATTTTTACAGTGGACACTTCTCTGCTTATCACACTTACATCATACAATTCCTGTTGGAAAACGTTATGAAAAAAAATAATGGCTTTCTGAAGCAACTGAGATAATATTACTTTTTAATTAACTTTGTAATATAACCCTGAAAATGAACTCATAACACAAATCAAATTTGATTTTACTTTTTATTTTATTATGTTTCAACATTTTACTATCTCCAGACATGGAATCTATTCTCTACCTCAAAGAAACAACACATCTCTCATAAGGAACCAGATAGCACTGGCCAAGTGCTAATAATTTTCATTCCTCCTTACTGCATTACTTACATTACGCTTCCAAGCTCAGGCCCATAGCTACAGTTTTTAAAATGTTGGTTTAAAATACTACAGAATTATTAGTTATTAGTTAATTAGTAGTTATTTCATTAAGCACAGAGTTCCCACTACACACTGGACATGGGTGGCAGGGGTTGGAATGAGATGGGCTTTAAGGTCCTTCCAGCCCAAGCCATTCTATGATTCTGTGGTTCTGCATTTTTCTGTGGTGGTTCATAAAAGAGCTAGACTGGAAAATTTCCCAGAATTGCCAACTTCAAGGTGACTTTTGGAAATCATGTTTAGCAAACTAACATAAGGTCACTGGTAAAAACAACAACAAAAAGGAAAAAAAAAAAAAAAAAAAAGAGGAAAAATTCTTCCTGTAGAGATTTTGTATTTTTTTTGCAATTTCATCTATGTAATCAGTGTTTAACTCCACAGAAAATGTTTCCTTTATTATTAACAAAGATGGTGCAGCTTGGTCACTTCCCATGTGGGTCTCTATTGTATCTCTATTCCTACCATGTCTCTACATTTCCTAACAAGGACTTCCTTCAATCCAACCTTTATATCAATGACCATCAAATGTTGGCGTGTTGGACAAATAATGCAGTGTCACCCCATCCATCTGTCCTTCAAATTCCATATACTGACTTTGCAAGTGACTTTTCAAATGGCTTCTCTCAACAGTCACTGAGTGAAAAGCTTTACACAGCCCATAGATACCTGAGCACCTGAAGCAGCTTCAATTCCCCCTATAATGGGAAGCTTTTCCTTCCTCACCTCCCATGTACATTTATTTGCAATATTTCCCCACAAGCAGTGGTTTATAGAAGATGCAGTAGTTGGGCACTGTCACTTGTGATTTCAGTAGGAGCAGTCAAGTCAGTCCTAAAACCCACCTTTTTTCCCCCCACAATATCCCTGTACAAACCCCTCACGATGGGGAACCCCTATAATTTACAGCTGATCTTTTCCCATCCTCTCTTTTTTCACTCAATTAATTCATTATTAGCACTTACCAGAAATCTCTCAACTTAATAAATACCTTGCCATTTCCCAGCCAAACCCCCCAAAACACAAGTTCCTCCCTCTTCATCTTGGAGACATTTGGAAATTGGATGTGAGAAGAGCCCAGTCTCCAAAGAGACTTACAGGAGCACACAGGGATCTGTAACCAACTCTAGCAAACTGCTGAAAATCCAAAATATGAGATAAATCTAATGCTCTCAGATACAAAAAAAGATTTACTCTGTTGGCAGCTTGGTTTTCCATGCCCTGCCTTTCAAGTATGGAAGGATTCACATCATATCCAAGACTGAGACTGTATTTTTGGAAAATCCAGAAGAGCATGTCTAGCATTAAATACTATACATTGGTTGTAAAATAGAAGAGAAAGTGTGACTCGAGAGCTGGTTTTAATAAAGAAATATTTCCACAAATTCTCAAGTTGTGATGATCCTTTTGGGTCTTTTCCAACTCAGGATATTCTATGACTCCACATCAGCCAGATCTCATGGTATTTTAACAAGCATCACCAGGAACACAAACTGTGTGATGTGTTTTTCTAACATGGAGCAGAAAGGATGGAGCTTTATCAGAAGGGAGGATATCAGACCAACATGAGACATTAATCTTGCATGGCCAAGACCTGCTCGTGGTTGAATTTTCAGACACTTTATACAGTGTCTACCAGTGCAAGAATTATTTACACTTCCTTCTTCCTTTTTGAACCCAAATCCTTCATGGATAATGCTGGGACTGGACCAGACCTGAGGAAACAGGTTAAAAAAGTGAGAAAAACCACTACATAAACAGTTCCGTGGTTCTACAATTCCACGATTTCTCATAAATACTTCCCATATCCAATGCCAGGGATCTAAATGCAGAATTTCTGCCTTGCCCTGAAGAGACCACCGTGTCAGCATTTTAACTATTGACCTCGAAGACCTGCCAGCTTCAGCTGTATAAATAGTTCAAACAGTCATTTCTTTAGGGCTTTTATCTGTGTAATGATAAGGAAATAATGGACATTTGGTCCAGGACACGTTCAGAGTTGCACAAAGGGATCTCAGCCTGCCCCACTGCATGCCTGTTCGCATCAAAATGCCTTTTATCTCTGTACATAAATACACAGTAACCTTTACAAAGTCTCCAAATTATTTCATTTTCTTGGGAGAAAGAAACTGTAATTGGGTGGGCTGTGCAAGCTCATTCCTCCTCCTGCTAGTTAAGGCACAGACATTCATCTTTCCACAAAGAGCCCAAATTGTTCCCGTCTGCACTCGAATGTTTTGTTGTCTCATTTTAACTGACCCATCAGACCATAAATAGCGGCACAAGGCCCTCACATCTATTAACTGGTGTCATTAGGAGTCCTTTCTCATTTATTGTTAAGTAGGACTAACACCTCCTAGGGAAGAACTGAAAGTCTCATGAGCAGCCACTCCGAGGCAACGCTGATTAAATATAATTCCTCATTAAAAGATACCGAGCAGCTGGGCCTGGCTTTTTGAGTATACAGACATTTCCTATTAAGGTTCAAATGAATAAACAAGGTTGGCTTTGTGGTTTTCTTTATCCTGCATTATTCCCCTCTCGGAGCAGGCTTCTGGCTCGCTGTGAAGAACAGCAGAATTATATCCATGTGACTCTTAAATTTCACCTACATCTCCCAAATAAAAAATATTATTTCCAATGTAACCGCTGCCAGAAAACATTCATCAGCTGAAGGCTGTGAAACTTCAATTAACAGGTGACCTGTAGGCAGCACTGCCTGGCTGCCGGCCGTGAACACACATAAAGCAGCGCATTAAAGTCACTGCTACATTAACCAGCTTCACAGAGCACCTGGAGACACTTTGTTCTCTCTCTACCTTCACAAAGGAGATTGTCCCTTCACCAATCCTGCAGGACACAAAGGGTTCTTAGGGAAAGGCTCTGATTGCAGAACACTGATGTGAAGTGATGGGCGACACAGGAGGACATTAATAATGGGATCTGGTCCCTTTAGCGATCCCTCGCCGTTTGTGTATTTAACAAGGACATTACACAGCCTGGATATCCAGTAATAAGGTCACCCCACTGGCCTGGCCTTGTTAATAAAATAATCTCATGCTGGCTGAATGGAGGTGGTTCAAAGGGTGCACAGGAGTGGGAGGAGGGCTGGGAGGTGATGGAGCCTGATGGCTGCAGAGCTGTGCCCAAGTTGTGCTGCCAGAGGGGACATGGGGGCAAAGAACACACTCTGAGGTATCTGTGGTGGCCTAAAAAACCTCCTGTAAGATAAATTGCCTCCTGCCAGGCATGCTCTTAAACATTCTGGCTTAGACTTGCTTTACACTTGTGCAGGGAAGCCACACAGCAACTGAAAAATCCTGAAATGTATTCAAGAGCCTGATTAAATGATGCTGTGTGACAATTCTGTTGGACCCAGCAGGGCTGCTGTCTGTTAACCAGGCAGTTTATGGAGCTCTTTCACAGAAACACATCCTACCTCAGCAACTATTCAGAAATTCTGATTCCACAGGTGATGGGATCTGTCTCTAAAGCCTTTCAGAAGCGTATTGAGAACCTGCTTCCTGACTCTTCCCAACTTTTCTAATTTAAAACCAGCAATAAGATAATTTTTGGCAACACTGGGAAAAGGAAAAGTTTTCTCTTGACTGCTAATGATGAAAATGATAAAAACAATCTTGGATCCAATTTACCCTACACATGGAACTCTTGCACAGAAATTGTATTAACTCAGCTGACAACAGAATTTACTCCCAGTTCATAAATAAAAGCCTTTGTATGATATAATCAATGAAACAAACAAGTTGTAGCATTCCTGTATCTCTCTTCATCCACAGCTCTGTTTTAACATCTTTCCAAGTAACTCTGCTAGACTCTTCTGTGCTAAGGGGTTTTTTTTTTTTTGCTTCAATAAGCATTTGATGAATTATGGACACAGTGAAATCCTATATATCAAGGAGATTTCTGTTTTGTCTGGTCTTCTTAACTTTCTTATTCCTTCACTGCCCTGCAAACTTCCCAGGAATTGATGGGTAGCTGGGTCAGCAGGTCAGCTACCTCCCTTCAGCATCCAGAAACTACACCCTGGATTTTCAATGAATAAAGGAAGGCAAGGAGTCAGCTTTCCCAGGGCTTTCTTCTGCAGGAAGAGTAGAAATAAGGGAGATCACAAAAATACCGGGTTTATGTGGTTCACACCTTGTTTTTCTAACACATGCCTTGTATTCATTATCCCTAATGAGAGCTATTTAAGGTAATATCCAAAAAGAACCATCCCAAATGTGAATGTCCTTTCCTGTGACCAGGCTGGGAATAAGCCATTGTCATAGGAAGTTGTCTAAATTTATCTGGTTGAGGCCAGGAGATGTAGAATCATAAATCATTAGGATCAGAAAACACCTCTAAGATCACTGAGTCCAGCCATTAACCCAACACCACCATGTTCACCCCTAAACCAACTTCCCAAGTGCTACATCCACCTTTTGAACACTTGCAGGGATGGTGATCCCACCACTATCCTGGGCAGCCTATTCCAATGCCTGACTGCCCTTTCCATGAATAAATTTTTCTTAATTTCCCATCTAAACCTTCCCTTCTGCAACTTGAAGTCATTCCCTTTGGTCCTGTCACTACATGTCATGCAGTGCAGAAAATTTCAAATCAATATACAATAGGAGGAAAGAAAAACCCCAAAAACTTAACACAAGTATGTTAATTTTGAAATAATTTTTCAAATTATTTGGCTTAAAATGCTTTGATATGGAAGAATCCATTGTTATACCAGCAGAGATCAACAACTAAGAACTATTTACTGGTCTTATCCTCAGTCATCACAGCTGCTCTGAACATGTTTTCAGCCTGACTCTTATGCAGCACAACTGCACCTAAGGACTCCTTGATGCCCAGAATTTCATCCTGTTTCATCACAATTTGGAAAATCCACCAAAAATGTAACACCCAAGGATATTGAAAACAGCAGCTCTGCAACAAATTCCTCGGATTTATTTTAATGACTCTTGGTAAATGAGCTGTGGGGGGAGGCAGGTTAACATTGACAAACACATAGGGGAAAAACAAAAAGGGCTCTGCTGAATATCTCTAAGTACATTTGAGGCACTAAGTACATTTGACTTTCCCTGAGTCATGTTATAATATTCAGTTGGAACATTCTGGATGCTTACTTTGATGAACTGACTCAAAAGCAAAAGCCTGCATATGGATAGACTCATCCCAGATGTCTGGCAGACCAGATGAACTGCGAATAGTGTGTCCTTCTGACCCAGTTTCATCTGAAGTTTTACCCTTCCCTGCAGGAGAAAAAGACTGACTCTGCCTGTGATGGTGGGTAGAGATTTATTTCCATGACTCAATACTTGGGCATTGAAGCTGAAAAAAATCAGAACACCAATAAACTCCTAAGTGAGAATAATAAACCCAGAGGAAAACTGATCAAGGCTCAGTGAAATCTTTGGATGAAAGCTGCAGGGGAAAGGTACGGATGTGCTGGATGTACTGGATTTTGGGCAGCCCCAAAATCCACCCTCAACCTGGGCTGCATCCAAAGCAGTGCAGGCAGCTGGGGAGGGGGGATCCTCCCTCTGTGCCCTGCTCAGGTGAGACCTCACCTGCAGAGCTGCCCCAGCCCTGGGGCCAACAGCAGAAGGATTTGGAGCTGCTGGAGAGAGTCCAGAGGAGACCATGGAGCTGCTCCAAGGGCTGGAGCACCTCTGCTCTGGAGCCAGGCTGGGACAGCTGGGGGTGCTCACCTGGAGAAGAGAAGCTCCAGGGAGAGCTCAGAGCCCCTTGCAGGGCCTAAAGGGGCTCCAGGAGAGCTGGAGAGGGACTGGGGACAAGTCACAGGGAATGGCTTCGCATTGCCAGAGGGCAGGGATGGATGGGATATTGGGAAGGAATTGTTCCCTGTGAGGGTGGGGAGGCCCTGGCAGAGGTTGCCCAGAGAAGCTGTGGCTGCTCCTGGATTGCTGGAAGTGTCCAAGGCCAGGTTGGACCTGGCTTGGAGAAACCTGGGACAGTGGAAGGTGTCCCTGCTCAGGGCAGGGAGTTGTAAGAAAATGTTCTTGAAGGTCTTTTCCAACCCAAACCATTCTGTGATTCCACGATTCTACATCAACTACTCTGAGCTGGTTAACACACAAGGCCAGTCTAAACCAGAGCACAGGCAGGGGGAACAGACAAGACCCTCAGCTGGCAGCTCAATTTGTCATACTTCAAGTAACTGAACACATGGGATGACTCTTTCTTGAAAGGTTCTTGTTTCTTTTCCACTTACTCAAGAGAGCTGAGGCTGTGACAGGTTTGGTGGTTTTTTTGGGAGATGAAGTTGGGTGAGATACATTATTCATCACCTTCCAAAGTAGCACGGACTTAATCACCAGACATAATGCAAGAGGAAATTTATGTCGTATGTTATGGCAAAGGTCAGATTACACATAATCAGAATGGCCCTCCTGACTTTAAAATCCATAATAGTTACAGATTAGGAGCAGCTCCCTTGAAGGCAGCACAGTTACATGGATGGGAAACTGATGTGAAATGAAAGTCACTCATGACAACTCGGTTATATTTCTTTTTAATAATGGATGTCAATAAAGAAAGCTCAGTTCATTTTTAAATGACTGAACTTTTGAAGCGATCTGCTAATGGCTCCTGTGACATTGACAAAACCTGAACAACATTTATCAGGTACATAAAGCTGAGAACATGGTCTGTACCTTGCACTAGAGGAATTTTCCCTGAGCTACCCCATGCTTGCTGGCATCTTTGAGAAAAAATGTCTTTTTTACATAATAAATATTACTACTGTCTCAAGAGACAGATGATATGAAATTTTTCCACTTCCCAACAAAGCAGTATTTTTTATCTGCATGGAAGATTGTTTTGAGTTCTGTCTGGAAAAAAAATGCCCTTTAATAAACATAATAACTCAGAACAGCATGTTAGGCAAAAGCTGAATATCATCGGATTGACACGATTTTAAATAAAGATTGTCTGACAACGTTTTAATTTTCACCCCACTCAGTTTCAATGTTTTCACTGGGATTTGCCAGGTGTATACACTTAAATAAGCAGAAATGGGGTATAACTGTGAACAGGACTGGAATTTAATGGCAAAAGAGGTATATCACAATAGAATCAAATAACTTAAAATGTGTATTATAAACCCTTCATATTTTGGCATCTTCAAGATTCTCACTTCAATATGACCAGGGGTTTTGCTGTGGCTGCCCTGGGAGTGTCCAAGGCCAGGCTGGACAGGGCTTGGAGCAACCTGGGATAGTGGAAAGTGGCCAAGGGTAGAACTGGATGGTCTTTAAGGCCCCTTCCAGCCCAAACCATTCTATGATTCCCTGATTATTTTCCGCATTCATAACAATAAAACAGTCTCTCTGTCCCTATTATTTATTTTTTTAATGGCAGTTTCCCACTGACAGAATAGAATTATGTACTTTAATCATATCCTGACATTTTTATTAATATACTGACACAACAGAAACAAAACAATAAAGCACCAGAGGAATGATTATTTAGCATGGCTGGGATGGGTAGCAATGCACAGTGGGTAACAGAAGCCAGATGCTACAGCTAAAATTTTATCTGAAGTATCGCTAATATAATTTCATTTCTCCATAATTTACTTACCTGAGGACTGGCAAGAATTAACTTTAAAAACCACTTGGACTCTCAGAAGAACTTTTAAATGCAAAAATTGAACTGGACCAGTTGTCAGCCTGCAGAAGTTGCCTCAGGGATTATAAAACACTATAAAGAAACCCACCCTATAATTAAGTTATTGCCTAAATTCTTAGTGCAGAAGTAAATCCCAGAGCAGGAAGAGAACACACCTTCCAACCATCCATATTGTCCTGGCCCCTCCTAACCAAAGGGATTACAGGGAATGAGGCAGCTCCAAAATGTTTAACAGACAAAAACCCTTGTTAATCTTTCTAACAAGGAAAAAAAATTCTTACTGCCCCTCAAATCTGCTGACTTGAACATCCTTAAGCATCCTTAATCTCAGTAGGAGCATCCTGTCTACGATACGTCTCCAGGTGAGACTCCTCAATAATTCATAGCAAGGCAAAAAGAGTCAGAGAAACAATGAAACCAAAGGAGGAAAAGGAATAAAGTCTTAATGATCATGAAAAGCCCTGGATTATGAGATGAATATTGTATAAACACACTCCAAATCTTAGTTATATCCAAAGGTTGCAGCTTCAAGATAAATGTTCTCTGGAAATAAAAGTCTTCTTACTTTTTCATCATAAGCACTGCCAGGAAAATGTGTAAGTAAAGTACTTTATAGTTTTCTTCAAATTTTGATTAAATTTATTCAGATTTAGGTTCTGTTTCTCTTCCATTTCCTATCAAAATTTTCTTTATCAATTGTACAAGATTTGTTGTCTGTTTTTCTCTCCACAATTACCACGTCAGAGATTTTAAGATTCACCAACTGCACACAGACACATCACCAGGCAAGGGTAGAGGAACAAGATATAATTAAGTTTTTTAAAGCTTGAGCAGTACCACCACATCAGTAGAATTTTGTGATTGATTCATTAACAGAAGCTCTTCAAGAAACGATCTGGTAACAAGGAAAAAAATCGCTCATAGATCTGTATCCTGTTAAAAGATCAAAGACAGTCAATTTTGCCAATGAGGGGAAGTTATGAGCAGAATCCCACAGGGATCTGCTTTGGTTCTTTGCTCATCTTTATGTCTCTAATTGATCCAGAGCTGGTGAAGGAGTGAAATCTTCTTAAATACCAAAATATTCAGCACAGCTAAAACTAGATGGGTATTAAAGTGTTGTATCACCCCAAGAGCAGGTTTACAATGATATTTCCTATTTTAGCAATTCACTCAGGAAGGAAATCTTGTGTTAGCTTGAGTTGTTCTGTAAAAACACGTTTATAAATGAACAGAGGTATTATTTTGAAAGGCTCAGAGAACAACAGAGACCATAACCCATTAAGGTATGGGGGGCACCTGTGCCTGCAGTGCCACAGCTGAGCCAAAGAACAGAAAATACAGACAAGAGTAATAAAGGGATGAAAATTCTTCCATTCAAAATTAGTTTTGTGGAGATAGGAGGGAAAAAAAAAAAAAAAAAAAAAAAGGTAGACCTATGCATTTATAAACTTAATGGAAAAGGTGAATAGAAGGTAATTATTCATTGCTCTCATTATACAAGACCTTGGGGAAAACTGCACTGAGTGATTAGACAGGGGAAAATAAATACTTTCTAATACACAAACATTTGTCATAGATATCTTGGAGCCATATATTAAAGAACTCCAAAAGCAGTTAAACAAATTCAAGAATTATTACACAAGAATGTCACAGATGCAACTTTTATCTCAGAAATGCCTCGAATCTAAAAGAGAAGGATAACTCAGCACTATTGATGACTTCAGGAGCTGTTAGCAGCTACTCTCAGAAGCAGTGCAGAGACCTTTGATCTCTCTACCTCTGCAGATACAACTCCATCCTTAATTTCTGGTGAACATCCTCACTTCCCTCCACTCCCACATTTCCCAACACCTCCAGCTGCCCTCCACAATGCACCTGTCACTCCATGCTGTTCCCAAAGCACAGAATCATGGACCCACAGGATGGTTTTGGTTGGAATGGACCTTCAAGACCATCTAATTCCAAGCCCCTGTCCTGGGCAGGGACACTTCCCACTAAGCCAGGTTGTTCTGTGTCATCCATAAGATCTCTTCCCATCCAACCCTCCCAATCTGCGATAGGGTCCACCCAAACTAAACCTTTTCACACAACCCTGAGCTCTTCCCATACTCCTGCCTCACATCCCTTAACCCAGAGAGACCTTCTTGGCTGTCACAGCTCCTTCTGTGACACTCTGTTTGATGAGGCTCCAAATTGTGCACTGACAGCTACCAGAGCTGGCTCCTCTCTGATGCTGAGTTCTCCTACGAGTTTCACCGTCCCTGGAGAAGCCAAGCCCTTGCAGCTGCTTTCACAAAGATCAAATCCCCTCTGACAGAAAGCTGTTCTCACAAACTGACAGGATTCTGGAGGCCATAAAGGAGGACAGGAAGGAGAACACAAGGTATGGCTTGTTTCTGGGCAGAATGGGTCACAGTGAAGGATTTTCAGAACATTTGCTTCTCTTCTCAGTTCTCTGTTTGGGGAGGGGAAACATCCTGCATCATTTACTAACACAAAGTGCTCTTCTGAAGAGTGAATGTTTTGTATTTTTAACAATCAGGCAATTTATTCAAATGTCTAAAAATGGATATAATAGGAAATTATTTCCTTTATGTTAGCTTTAAAAATAATAATAATAAAAAAATACACTGAGATTCAAACTGAGACTCAATGGTGTCTGTACTGTGTATCTCAGAGTGTCTTAAATAAAACCCTTGAGAACTCCACCATGAACCTATCAATGGGTTTCACTTTTGTGTTAAAAATGCTTCTTTTCCAGAAGACATAAATAATTGCTGGGAGAACAACCAGAAGTCTCATCCACAAGCAGTAGGAAGACTCCTACTGACTTCATCATACCTGGATCAAGCCCAAGGTTTGTATTATAGCTTAATGTATTTTTATACAGGCACTGCAATGAATTCCAACAAAAATAAAGCTCTAAAATGTTAAAGGGGGAAGAACAGGTTACACTGCTAAATCTAAGGAAATTTTGAAATGGATGCACTTCCTACACTCAGAGCATCAATCCTGCTCTTCTATTCCTGTCTACAAACAACATAAAAGTCCCACTAGGTGTAAAAATCTCCTCCTAATGCTGTCTCCTTTTCAATACATACAAGACAAAATGCACTCCCTAAACATATTTCCCTTCACAAACTGGTATTTAAGTAACAATTTCATCTCCTCTTCTGCTCCTTGTTTAACTCCTGCATCTTCTTTTTCCAGCTCTGAACATTTAAAGAGCTTTATACCTGTTTGATTAAATTCCTGAGGCTGTTTATTTCTTGCAATGATTTAAGAAATAATCTATCAGTGGAGCTCTCAGCTCCTCAGGACAATATACTTGGGAACACACACTCTTCTCTTTTAGGGGTAAATCAGTTTTTTAACTCCCATTGCTAAAGGCAGACTCAGACACATCCAAATCACCAGGACTGGAATTCCTTCAGGGATTTTCTTAGAGCAGGTAAGAAAAGTATTTTGGCCGCTTTGGTTCAGGGAAACCTTTCCCTACAAACAGAAACTATCACCAGGTTAAAAAATCCAAAATTATGTTCCTCTAATAGTTATTGGTGACTTTGTATTTTGCACTTTCAAAACATGCCAGGGAAGAACTGGTGAGCACATTTCATGAAACTTATCAAGATGTTATGGTGGAAAACATGGGATTTTTTTATATCCAAGAAGGAAAAGCAGTAAAATCTCATTCCCTCACAAAAGCTGGGTCAGTCAGAATAATGAATCTTGATTGTGAGCATTGGTTTGTTGGGGGTTTTTTTTCTCAAAACTGTCAGAATTGAGGTGCTGTTGTTGGTTTGGAATCCAGTGCTGTACACCATGAATTTCAGAGTGGAATGTTGTCAGAGAGATAAAAGACTGCAGGAATAAAAGATTAAGGGCAAGAAGGAGTGAACTCATCGATATTTGCACTTCTTGAGGACCTGAGCATGGGCCACATGGTCCTGCACCATCACTGTAAGGTCTTTAATGTAAGCAGCATTGTTTATTTTTTTCCCTTGCTCAGTGAAAAATGGTGGTAATTATATAAAACTGCAGAGCTACCAAGAATTTAATTTTGTGCTTTAACAATACAGAAATTAGGCACCGGCACAGCTTCTCTAAATGAGATTTGCTTCATTTCCCTGTCTCCTAGACAGAATGCTCCCTCCTTCCAGAATAAAATACACCAAAAATTATAATAGCCCAAGGGAATCCCCTCGACCACAGATCCCTTCCATGGCTCATGGAAAGAGAAATGTTGGGAGGCTCCAGAAGCCTGAAGGAAACTCAAGGGCCATGCCTGTCCTCAAACACTTATTCTTTCCCTTCCTCCAAATTAAAACAGAATCATTTTTTTTTTCACCTTACCCTAGGTCTGCTAATTCCTTCTAGGCTAAAAATTAAGTTTGTTCAGATGTAGGTTAAACATTTTTCAGCTGCTGAGTTAATGCACGACTGCAGGACCTGTGTCCTGGCTGGTAAACGCAGCAAACTGAGCCCTGTGCAAAGACTCAGTGGGTAACAGCACCCTGAGAGCAACTCGTAGCTTGATCAGTAATGTCAGCATGCCAAATTATGCTCTGCTTAATTGCCAGACACAGAAGGAGAAATATTTCAGTGGAACAGGATTTGTAAATAAGGATATAAGCATTAGAATTGGGCTGAGTTTGGACGGGGACTATTATTTTGGTTTCTAACTTGGCCAAAGCTATTACATACTAAGTATGATAAATGCACTGAAAAGTTACTTATTATATTACTGAGCAAATAAAAAAAAAGCAGAGCATACTTTAATGTCAATATTGCACTGGATTTTAATTTCTGGTGTCACAATGAAATCAGCTGAAATGCCTATCCTTGCTCCAATAATTCATCTTCCAGGGGTTTTTTTTTGCAACGAGTATTAATGCCCCTTGCTGCTCTAATGTCAGTGATATCAGTATTTATTGCAGGTTTTGATTAGCTCTGCTATTATAATTCACGGAAAACAAGGCACAGCACAAATAAGGAATGCTGTAAATCTTCAGAGAAAGCAGAAGCAATCAGGTTCCTATCAAGGCTTGGGCAGTTTAGGCCCAGTTCTAATAACACACTTTACTGGGCACTTGGACTAAGCTCATCTATGTGTTTCAGGTAGGTGCAGAATTTTGTGCTGTATCACAATAAAGCCAAACTTCTGGGTGTGTAAACAGAAGAAAAAATGGGCATTTTTTGTGATGATGTGGATATTTCAGATGCCCCATCCCTGGAAGTGTCCAAGGCCAGGCTGGATGGAGCTCTGAGAAACCTGGCCCAGTGGAAGGTGTCCCAGCCCATGGCAGGGGGTTGGATTAGATGAGCTTTAAACATCCCTTCCCACCCAAAGCACTCTGTGATTCTGTGACTGGATATCAAATATCTCCCTTTAAGTTATTTGGAGCAGTCTGGGATTGTGATATCTCTTGGAGACTGTTCACATTGTGCCAGTGGCCCAAGGACACCCACTCCTCCAGAGAAGTCTAACTAAGAGCTATCTGAGAGTGCAGCAGCAATGCAAACTGATAAACCAACCTCCTGTCAAATCTAACCAAGAAAGAAACCCAAACCTCATGGGTTTTGGCAGAGCAGCCGGTTCTGTAACACAAAAATAAAACAAAACAAAACACAACAGCATAAAAATGAAAGAACACATACTGCAGCTTCAAATCTTTTAAACAGAGAGAGTTTGTGGTGTTTAAAACTTTTTTAAAGAGGGGCATTTGTCCCAAGCTGTGTCAAAGTGAGCACCAGAAAGTCTTAAAAGAAGCACCACTGCTTCTCTACCTTCATGGAGGTTTAAGAGGTTTTTCAGATACTTGTGCCTGTTTCAGATGCCAGACACATTTTATTTTTCCATCAAAGAGCTTGGCATGATACTTTAATTATTCCTTAGGAGGCAGGCATAAAAATATAGGGGTGCTTAACATAGTGACAGAATTATGATGTGAGTTATGCAAAATTCATTCCCCTTTTAAAATACATGGTTGCAAATTATCAAGGAATTCTACAGCTGATTTAATTTCATGTATTTATTTATTTATTCATTTATGGGCAGGAAAGAGGGGTGACTGCTAGATTTATAAATATCAACACCCTAAAATTATTCTGGCATTTTTGCCTTGTACATATTGGACATAAAGTTCCACAGAAGTTTGAAGGAAGACAACTTGCATTACAAGGCTCTTCCCACTTCTAACACTGGCAATATTTGGCACACTGATTTCTGGAAAATGTAACTTAGAGTGAGAATTCACTTAAACCAAACTCTAGTATAAAGAACTTGGTTTATGAGGAAGGCGACATAAATTGTAGGGACGAAAAGATCAGAAGCCAATATGTGAGGCTGATTAAATATTCCACAGAAGTCAGTTTTATATCATAATGGAGGATCTGCAAGCAAATTTCCATTGCAAATGTCATTTATCTATAAATATTAATGCATAAATATTAACTAAAGCTATTTCATACAGCTACATTAATAGAACTTGCATATTCACGATGTAAATAAAACAGTTTACTATTTTTAATTTTATTACTTGTAAAACAAGATTTCTGGGCACATTTTATGTAACTAAATTATATAATTAACAAAATAAAATTATGGCTATGTGTGCACAGCATGGAAGATGAGAGTCATCACCCCAGGTTGTACTTACACTTCGCAGGAAGAATTGTGACCATATTAAAGATAACAGGAAAACGTAAATTTCAATGAGCAATATTATATTGCTTTCCACACATACAATTAGGAATGCTCTGGAGATAACTATAATACTCTAACACAAGTTATTACTATCATCATAATAGTGGTTGAAAGCCATTCAAAAAGAACCCTGAAACCTTCCAAGCTCTGCCAAGTGATGCCTGTTTGAAGGTGGAATATGCTCCCAGGATAAATGGAAGAAAATCTTTAGTTGGTAGAGTTCAGAACATCACAGTAGGAGAAAAATCTTGATTTTCTAGGAAAACTGAATGAATGACCTAAAATGTTTTTTTCATTCATCTTGCAAAACATTGGAACTGGATGCTCTTTAAGATCCTTTCCACCCCAAACCAGTCTGTGATTCCACTGCCCAAACTGGCAATGCTCCACTTCAGCAAGTAAGAGTGCATGAAAGTGAAGAGCTGTCATGTAAATTTGGGGTGGACGTTCCCAAAAAAGAGCGAATCAAATCAGGACCTGAAGGCAGAGAACAGGAAGGAGCACAAAATTTGTTTTACCCAACCTCAGCCACCCTGAAGTTGTGTCTATAAACTATATCAGACAGGAGAGAAATGCATGTTCAGAGCCTGAATCCTCCTAACACAGCAGCCAAGGCTGAAATTGCCTCCTTTTGCTGGCAACATGGAGAACATTGAAATACCTAATTTTAATTGTCTAAAGAGAAGGTGAAGTGCAGGAAGGGGAGGCCTTGACTTTGCACTGGGCAAGAGCCCAGCGTGGCTGAATCAGCACAAAGGAGAAATGAAGAAAAATGGGCTCCAAGAGAGAATTCCATGACTTTCCTTCATGCATATAAAGAGTAACACAGATAAATTTCATCCCTACCTCGCTCCTGAGGTAGCACAATTACAGGCTGCTCTTTTTTTGGGGTGAAACTTCTGAGTTTGCCCCAAACACACAACTGGCACTCTTCTGGTGCAAGACACAAAACAAACACAGGGAAAAACTGTGGCATGTTTTCCTGTTGGAATGTGGCACGAACTGAACTGCACTGTCCTGCTCCAAAAGTTGGTCTAAGCATTGTGGTAACTGAATTAGGAAAAATATATGAGGTGATCACTTGGAAATGATTTGCTGCCCACAGAAGGTGTGGATGTCCCCATTCCTGGGAGTTTGAAAGGCCAGGTTGGATGGAGCTCTTGGGACAGTGGAAGGTGTCCCCAACAGAAGTTCTTTATCAGAAGTTCTTTAAGGTCCCTTCCAACCCCAAACCATTCTGGAATCCTGGGATACTTTTAAACTGTACCTGGAGACCAAAGCCTCAGTGAAACACGCTCTGGTAGTCAAGGTATAAATGTATTAATGTATGAACTTGTATTAATTTTCGTAATCTAAGAATACACAGAGAACTTTTCCAGATTGTAGGGCATTATATCAAATATAATCTAATATTTTCCTGTAGTTTATTAACTTTTACTTTCTTAATTGTATGCAGGAAAACATTATTGTATTACATATGCAAACTAATGCATAATGAACTATCTGCAAACCAGCATAGCTTGGCTCTCCCTAAATATAGAGTTTATTTCTCCTGAAAAACTAATAAAATATCTGAGCGTGAATTCTGTACTGGTGGCCCCAGCATTAACACCTGCTCACATCTCTGTTCCCAAACCTTGCAGATGACACAGCCAGTTGAGCCATTTTCCCCTGCAATTCCTCTATAAATACATTAAATATAAAATGTTAAATATAAAATATAATATATAAACTGATTTTTCTATAGTATTTATTCATTTTTTTGCAGAAATATCTGCCAATTTCATGAAGCAGAGCACATTTTGAGAAAAGCAGAGACTCCCTGGATCTGTGATTCAGGTGAGTATTTCCATATTCTCTGTGCCTGTCACAGCTTTGCAAGGGGGTTTCTAATAAAGAATATCCCAGTGCCTACACAGGAAACCCCTTCAAAGATGCACAAAAGCCTAAAGTCACAGTCTTGGCCATTTTCTAATTCAAATAATCTCACTGCAGAAATGCCTGTGAAATAAATAACAACATTTGATTAAGAAGTCAAAAAAAAAAAAAAAAAAAAAGCAGCAGCGGCAAATTGTAACCAATATTCTGTTTGGGAAAAGTATATAAATGAAGTTTTTGCCTTAGGGCAGGAAATGTAATTTTCTTTCAGTATAGAGCATTTAGCATCACACGATCCAAATCTTGCTGATAAACATGTCTAGTCAAATAAAAGTCTTTTCCAATAAATCTGAGTACTTTTAATCAACGTGCTTATCACAACTAAATATTAATTTACTAATTAAAATCTAAACCACAGGGCTTTTAAGATTAAGAGAATCGAGCCAGAAGGTCTGTATTTGTTGAATGTGAGTCCTGTGCTGTTTGGAGGCTGAGGTTTGTGGTTGTGAACCCTCCTCCACACTCTTCCATGCCTGTGAGAGCTTGAACGTGATCCTACTCAAAAGAGACCACAAAACCTCTCTCAGCTTCATTACAGCTTCCTAGAAGGGTGATAGAAGCTCTGAAAATACCTAATTCTGAAAATTCCCTTTCAGGAAAGTGCAGGGGACTGTCCTGGGTTGTAGTGTAGGATGTACACAAAGTATTTATTCTATCACCATCTTCATGAACTGTTGGAACCAGGTGGGGCAGTGTTTTCCCAGGCCCCTCCTTTGGGCTCTTCTGCTCATGGCCCATCAATGCCTTGCCCAGGACTCACAGGGAACTCCCTCCAGGAGTTATCTCTGTTTAATGGGCCATCAAGGACCCACTTCACGACTCCTCATCCCATTGGGAGATGCTCCGCCCAGGGGGAGGAGCCAAGCATTCCCACCTGGATAGAATCTGGGATTTGGAACAGGACAAGCAGCCCTTACCCACTGGATTCCCAGAGGAGCAGAGCTACCAGATCTTTCTACAGGATCACTGCTTCAGGAAGAGCCCCTCACCTGGACTGCTCCCACCATCCTGCTCAGGTTGTATTCTGACTCTGTCAGTGCTCCTTTGTGTTACTGCATTTATTTTATTTTTTTTTACCTTTTTACCTTTCTTCTTATTAAATTGTATTCCTGACTTGGAGCCTCTCACTCGTTTTGCTTCAAAACCACAACAGGGACACATCCTAATTGTCACAAAATGTCTGCAATGCCAACCCAACCTCCCCCATTCCCTGGGGAGCCAAACCACAAGTCCCACAGCCCAAAGAGACAACTCCAGCAGTTCTGCTGTCCACAGGAGGCTTCTGTGTCCTTTAATCTAGGCCAGGCAGACAAATCCACGAGAAGCTGGAGTTTACAAAAGCTGAGATGGAAAAAATCTTCTAAATTCAATTTAGTGAGCAATTGTTCTATTTGGGGATGGAATCTTGTCTGCCCAAGGATGCCAATATCAACTGAAATGTTGTAATTTAGGTTTCTTTATGAGAATCAAATCTCACCTCGCTGGCTCTACAGCAATCACCGCATCTTTCAGCAATTTTATTTTCCTCTCGCACTTTGTCACTGGAGACATTAAATAAAATGGTCAGATATCAAAAAAAGGCTGAAAGAATTTTAAAAAATATTACTAAGATATCATCAGTGTTTCTTCCCCTCCCTCTTTCCAGTTTTGCAGCACAGTCAGAACATGGCCCTGCTCAAAACTCTGAACAGCTCTGGCAAGTGCTGCTTTTACCTGATAGTTTTATTTTTAGAGTAAAAGGAGGGTCTTAAAATTAATTAATCCATTTTTTAAAATTTTTTCTTAGATAACTTCAGCTGGTCCCAATTTTGTTGAGAACATCTGGAATCAGTCTCAAATGACCTGAAGTTCTGCTGGTTGTTCTTCCCTGTTGAAGGGTTGTTGCTCAAGCCATTCAGTTATACAAAGAAAACCCCAAAATTCAGTGACAATCTGATATACATGCAGGATAGCAAGCATTAAACCAACAAATTATATTACAATAAAACAACTGACAGGTGAACCTTGATTAAAATTTTTGCTAGAACCTCACTAGCTAAGCAATTTGAAACTGTTTTATCTTTGATTTTCTACTCAATCTGCTAAATCCTGACATTTTCCAACATTTTATCTGCTACTACAGAAGTGGATGATCAGATTTAAGATAACAAATCTTATGGATGGTGCATAACACACTTGAAACTACGGAGAAGAGACCTGAGCAAGTCTGCTGTGGTGGGATTCTCGAGGCTCCATGGAATTTTCACCATTCTCTCCTTTCACCCAGACACCCTCAATTAAATACTACATATTTCAAGTAGAAGAAATAGCAAATAAGGAAAGGATCATCTTTTAAGAAGCATATTTATTAGCCAGGGCAAAAGTCATTAGTGCAGGGTTCATTCACAAATACACAGAAAAGAGGATCTATAGAAGATCAGGACAGTCTTTCTAAAGATTTCCTTAATTATGAAAACACAGAGAAATACAGAGACAGAGAGGTGTGAGTGTATCACACACAACCACTTCAAGGTCGTGATAGCACCAGCTGCTTTGCCTACTGAAGCATTAAGGCAGTTGGTAGATATAAAAAAATCCTCTCAAATAAATCCCATTACTCAGTTTAAAGGTTTAAAACCAGGTACACATTTAACACCTTTATGGCAGGAAACTGAAAATGCTCCTGGCACAACACATTTTTGCACAGTGACATTGCCCACAATACACAACCATGCCCCTCCTTCTCTATACATATTTATTTTTAAACAATTATCTACGTTTGACACTAAACTATTCTTTAACCATGCAATCCAAATATAACTTAAATTCTACTGCTTTAAGTGTCCTCCCTCTGCTTTTGATTCATTCTTTCACACTTTTTCCTTGTAAAAAAATCCCCCATGCCTGCACTCTCTCTAACTTAACAGACTGGACAGTGGGTAGATCTCCTCTTCACTGCCAGGGAATTATTGAATTTAGCAGCAGCATATTCAGGGAAGAAACCCCAGGAAAAACCTTTACTATCCCTGGAATGGGCTACTCGCAGTCCTTTGCAAAGGGAACATTACTAGAGGGGCTCAGGGAGTGCACTGACACTGACACAGATCACACACAGAATCACAGATCCAAACAAGATTTTCATTTAAAAAAAAAATAGATTAAAAAAAATAATAAAATTAGTCTGCTACAATTCCAAATGAAAAATTTAATACCTGTATTATAAATATTCAAAGCAGCTACAATTTTAAGCCAGCAATTAAAAGAAGAGGGGGAAAAAAAAAGAAAAAAAAAGCCAAACACTTTCCAGAATGTCATTTGAAATAAATTAATCTCTGTGATGAAATGGAAATTTATTAAGTTTGTCAAGTGTTTTAATGAGACCTTCTTGTTAGAGCTCACACAGAATCGATGTCTGAAGGGAAGTCCAGCTCATCAGGCTGCAGCAGCAAAATTTACTGACATACTCTCCCTCTAATAATGTATTATCTTGACTTATTCTTGATATGAGTTGTCTGGCCCTAACAGTAAATACAACCATAGAGCAATGAGAAATCCCAGCAGGATGATGACACTAATTGCACTGTCTTGACTTGAATTTCAATTGCTGAGCAGTAAATGAGATTACTAGCCTAAAGAAAATCTTAATTTAAACGTGCAGCTGCATTTATCTCATCTCAGATACAATTTTCCATAGTGCTCAGAAAAAAAAGTAATGCCAGGCAGGCATGGAAGAGAAACCTTTATTTCTGAAGGTTTTCAAGATAATTAAGTGTCCTCATGTGTTTTGTTCTTTGACCATATTTTATAACTAGAAGTAATTTGCAGGTCAGAAGAGAAAAATGAGATAATTTCTTCAACTGTTGCAACTTTTTCTGCCTTTGATACTGTTCTTCTAATTTTTGTTTTCCAACATGGAATATCTTTGATGAATAGAGAATCAAAGAGTTAAAACAGGTGAAGTTTCAGACCCATGCCTTATGGATAGCCTATCTTGAATAATGTAATTTTTTTGTGAGTATTGTAAAGCAATAGAAAACCTTTAGAAAATTATTTTAAAATATTAATTAACCTACCAATTCTAAAAAGAAATAAATGTGCCAGTTTTTTTCAATTAAGCGATTACGCTGACAAGCTTAATTAGAAGAATCACAAACAGAAACTGTGTTTTCATTGTATTTGCATATGTGTCTGTCCCCAGAATAAATGAGATCTCTCTGAAAACATTTTTCTTTCTCTTAGAATCAGAAAATATGTGGAATACATGCAGTTAGTAAGGGCTCCTACATCCTACCAGGGATTTGCAACCCAAGACTGATCAGATTCTTGGGGAAGAGGGAGGATCCTGATTGGCACAAAGCAAAGTCTCAAAAGTGAAAAAAAACCCAAAAACAAAGCCAAAATTCAAACCAACCACGAAGACATTTGAGATAAATACTTCAGAATGGATTAAAATCTTGTTGTAACATTTTAAAATGAAGATTTTTACCAGATATGAGATCGGCATCTTGGTGAAAATATCTCATGCCTTCTTCATGTTCTCTTCCAAATTTCCTAAGCCCTGATCACTCTCAAGTAATATTTATTACTAATTATGTTAATTCAGAGTGTTTAGGGACTATTGTCTATACCCCAGAATTCTTCAAGCAGCTTCCCAGAACAAACTGGATCAGGATTTAATGTATTTCCATCTGGAACAGAAAATACAATTTCCAACTGCAAAGCCTCTGCACATCACAGGACCTGGAGTACAGGCAGTAAATTAGAAGTTTTAAGGAGTGTTAAAGCTACCATCACTTGAGTTCTCTTCTCTCCCAAATAAATTTACACCTGAATTTTATGTCTGTTAATGCAATAGGTGTTTTTTGCTCACAGTAAACATCAGCTTGAAGAGCAAAAACCAGGAGTAAGAAAATAAAGGAGTGGGGGAATGGAACAATTATTAACAAACCCCAACAATTTCATCCGAGCATGGAAATACATTTGCAATAGAGATCCCTACTCTGAGAGATATGTAAAGTGCCTATAGATTTATATAACAGGGCCAGGCCTCAGAATACAAATCCCTCCTCCTGCTCCCACATTTGAATGCTTCTGCATGGAGCTCTGCTTGCCTCAACAGGAGGATTTGTATTGATCTTCATTTGAAAGGCAATTCTTTTTCTAATTGATAATTTCTCATCCCTTCCTAACTCCAGGCTGGCATTTAACAGCCCAGCCCAGCTGCCTGTGCAAGTGCTGAAATGGAAAGGTCAAGGACAAGAAGAAGATTTTGTGAATCGCAGCTCTTACCCCACATTCCTTCTCAAGGTGCTTTTTTGAATTAACAAGTTCTGTTGATGCTGAGCAGATGTAAAAAAAAAAAAAAAAAAAAACCACCTGGTTTCTGTCTGAGTTCCATGAAATAAAATTTCTTGTTCCACCTGGCTCCTGTTCCTGACTGCTGTGGCCATTCCCCGTGCTGGCCTTGGCTTTGCCACCTCCCAGCAGCTCTGAAAAGCTGAGCTCTGCCAAGCTGCACAAAGCAAATGCCAACTGTATTGTGACAAATGTCCCAAGATGGATGAATCAAGGTCTGCAGAAAAAGAATTCTGTTCCATTCTCTGCCTTTGATGGTGACAATGTTTGGAGGATTAATCAGTGAGAACCCTTGTGTTTTTCAAAGGTGCACAAGCACTGAGCCCTTCCTCAGTCTGAGCCCACCCTGCCTTAAAAAGTAATAATAAATCCATTTATGTCGCTCCTTCTAGAAGGACCCAGCTCCATCCACAAGGATCAATCAATTTATGGTCCAGACTTACCATTTTAAAATTACCTTCCCCCTGGGAAGATGCATATTGGTAAATGCAAAAAGAACTCATTTTTTTTCCAGCATAATATTCAGCTATTAGCACTCTTTGCTTCTTTTTTTTCCTCACCAGAACATACATTTTTTAGACATAATCATTATTCTTTAACTCTCTGGATATATGATATCCAATGATATTTTCCAAGTAAATGTAAACAATCTCTTAATTCAGCAGAACTGCACAATATCCTCTGATTTATTAATGCTGGTGACTTTATACTCTTCCAATTTTAATAATCATCCCAGGAAAGCTGTTCTATTAATTTAAAAAATGTAATTGTTTGAAAGGAAATCTCTTAGATATTATCAATTATGTGTAATGCTGACATAAGCCTGATGTTATCTGTTTACACCTATCATGTAACTGATGATTAATCTCAGCATCTATGGAATTCTATAAAGGAAAGCTTGCATGCACTCACGTTTTTATTTTCCTTGCATTTCCATTGCTATAATGCATTTCTAAGGTAAAATTTTTCTTGTTTTTAATTGCAGTGTTTTGGTTTTTTTCATGGTTTATTCCTCTGAGGTTTCTTGTTTTTTGATTTTTTTTGCTGTTGTTTCTGGTTTTAATAATTCCTTTTCAAAAATTCCTGAAATTTCAGCATTCTGTGTTTAGAAGACAACTTGCATTTAGGGATTTAGCTCGTGGTCTTCGAGTAATTCTTTCATAACTATTTGTAAATATAAACTCTGTGGTGAATCAAGTCTATGACTCATCCAATTAATAAGCATAAAGCATCTTATAAAAAAGAACTGAATTCAAAACACAGAGTATTTCAGGCTGACCTCCTGTACCAGCAATGTCTGCAGGAATGTTAACAAGAGGCAGCTGAGAGTTGCTAGAAAAAAAGAATAAAAAAGGGAAGGGTGGAGGAGGAGTTATAAACCACAAACAGAAATCTAGAAATCTTCCCTTAAAAAAAAAAAAAAATTCAATACTGGATAGTCTGGTATTCTTTTCTTTCTGGAAATTATGGATGCTCTGCTGAGTACTTTTGGTCATTACAGCTTTGAAGGAGTGACATAAAGTGTGATTACATATATCCTGTTTTGCCTTCTGTGCTGCTGACGCCTATCCTGCTTCTCCTCTTTATGGTTCCTGAAGCACCATGTGCTTGTGTGGTGCAGCACAGTCAGCTCTGGGTCACACCTAATGGTTGCTTCTGTGGGACAAAATGATGGAAATGAAACACTACCTCCTTCATTTGCATATGAAAAACCTGCAGATAGATTAAGGGTTGGTTTAATTTCATTGAAATATAACCATGTAGAAATGAGCCATCCAGCCTGAGCAGTTATTCCAGGCTGTCTTTACATGGGAGAGAAGCCCCCTTAGAGGAGACAGTCCAGTCATCCTGGACAAATATTCTGGATTATGACATAATTCTGCTGAACACAAGTTCAGATCTGAGCCTTGCATTTTGCAGTTTGGAGTCAGATTGTGCTCTCCATCATTTTCCGAAGACTGTATGACATGGCAAAGGCAGAATAATCAGAGATTGGCCTCGTGAGTCCTCCCACCACAGGAACATTCCCTGGACATCCACAGGACTCAAAGTTTTTCGTTTTCAGATGATGCATCCATCACACAGGAGAAAATCAATTCATTTGCCATAAAATGTCATTTTAGTGGATGCCACAGTTAATCCACATGGATATTTCACATGAAATCCCTGATCTGCCCAGAGAAATGAAATCCCCAGAGTCATCCATTCCCAGGCCACGGGGTATTGAGTATGTAAATTGTCTGTAGCCAGCAGCACCCCACATTCTATGATTTTTTTGAGACTAGGTAGAAAATGTGAATGAAAAGTTCCAGCCCCCTGTATATGGTAACCAAATATTTACAAAGATTGGAAAAGTCTGAAACAAAAGTGGAATTTGAACGGAAAAATATGTGATTTATTTTGTTTGTTTCCAGTGTTAAGACTATGCCTACATGTCCCTCATTAAGAACTGTAGAAAAATGGAATGTTGTTTTTTTTTATCCTTTCCTTTTTCATGGAATCCTCTCCACTCCTGTTCTTTCTTCCCTGACCCTATCTATGCCTGCTACAAAATTCTGGTTTCAAGAACTTCTTCCTGTCTTTACCTCAAATCTTCCTAAATATGGTAAAAGCTTTCCCTGTCCACTGCCTAAATTATTCTCAAATTGTTTTTTACAGTATTAAAAAAAAAAAAAAAAAAAAGGAGTACTTTATGGTAGTTTTAAAAGTAAGTTTGAAAAAGAAAAAAGGCTGATGCTTGTTTAAGAAAGTCCATTATTCCGTTTGAGGAGCAAAACAGCATTCTCATGGTAAGTAATAAAAAAGCACCATGACTTAGCAGATGCATAGTAGGAATTACAGCTGAGTCTTTCAAGTTGCAGGAGAAAATGTTCAAAACCTGTTGATTTTGATTACAAAAACTCAAAGAATTCCATCCCCTTAGATGCAACCATAAAGTCAGACATGTTATGAAAAAAAAAGGCAAAGAAAAGAAATGTTCAAGTGGGTGATTTGCTGAAGTGAAGCAGAGGTAGGCTTGGCTCATGAGATAAAAGAATTCCATCTGTTCTTGCACTTCTGCAATATCCTCTTGGATACTTAAAATTATATGACACATATATTCTGATCCTGAAAAATTAAGAGATGCTTTCTGGAGAGTAAAGGCAGGCCTGAAGAAAGAACATCAAATCTAATGTTACGTGACTTTGTTTTCTGCATTGCTGGAGGAAAAAGCCCCCATCAAACAGAGCCTTCACAGCATCTGTACAAACACTCTGCCCTGGGGCTACAGAAGGCAAAAGCTACTTTACTTCCTCTTTTACTTCAATTTTCTAGCTTTATTCTGCCTTTTTTCCTTTTTTTTTTCCTTGTCTTCTTTTCTACAAGCTCAGCCTCCTGCTGACTGGTGTAACAGCCTTTCCTTTATATTTTATTTTATCATCTCCTTCTGTGACTTCACAAGCCCAGCTGCTGCTGGTGTTTTCCTGAGTCAGCCAATCCTGCTGAACATGAGATGGAGCAAGAGTTCCTCTACCACATCTCCTCTCATTTTTCCACCATTTCACCCACTGCCTCACTTCCATGTGAGTGAAATGGTCCATGAGAACTTGCTCAACACAGCAACCATCTCAGGAATGGCTGAGGTCTCTTTCTAAAGAGAATATACATGGTACAATTTATTTTTTAGCAAAGTATACTTAGTGAGAAAGGAGTGCCCCCCAACTTCCTTGGCAGTGAGCAAACAGCAATAATAACAATAAAAAAATAGCAGAATTGAAAATGCAGGACTTAAAATGGCCCAACACAAAGTCTGAGCAGCTTGAGGTCAATGAAGTTGGCAATTTAAGTGTTGCAAAAAAAAAAAAAAAACAAACCCAACTAAAAAAGACAAAATGGTGGTGTTGTAATTAAGACACTCCACTGATGAAGAGACGTCTTGCTTGACTTGGGATGTGGCACCAGACTCCCGGAACAAGGATAGTGCTGCTCAATTAAACTGCTTTTCTATCTGATGGGGCTACTTGAGTAGTGAAAGTTCATTAAATGGGACCGTCAGCAAAAAGTCTTCTTTACTGTAGCCCAGCTCTTCGTAATTAGACTGATCAAACCCCTTTACTCATGGGTTGCTTAGAGCACAGGGTTTTTTAGAGCAGAATTCATTCTTTAGGATCTTGTGATATCTACTGCAATGGGCCTCCAAAGCATTTCTGAGAATTCCAACTAACATCCTTATTTTCACCACATTCTAATTTGCCTAATTGTTTTTTCATCCACACTTTTGCCCTAATATAATTCATGTTCTTCAATTCTTGCACATTTTCCAAATGCTGTTGTATCTTTTTGAAATGGCTACAGCCTTTTAAAGGATGGTTGCACCGTGGCAATAACCAAAAAACAATGTGAGTGAAATATTTTGTTTGCTTTGAAGAGAAAAGGGATGGATAAATTCATCATTATTTAAAAAGAAAATGCATCTTAGGAGGCACATGTAGATATTCTTCTGCTGCTGTTTTACACCTAAGAAGAGAAGAGAGAGGGAAAGGCACAAAAACGGGGGGAAGGAGAAGAAGACAATAACAAAGAGAAAGTTAAATGAAATAAATACCAAGGAGATGACTGAAAGTGGAAGGAAAACATGTGAATCTCCAAACATCACTTGGAAAAGAAATATAATCCTCACTCACTTTTTGTCAGACTACCCTTGTTCAGTAGTTTTATCACTCCTGTGGATAAAATCTCAAGCTTTCCTTGTTTTGGAAAGTTTCTCCTCACAACTTAATATTCCCAACTGGGTTTTGCATGACATTGTCTTTAATTTTTCCCCCAGGTCCTCTTGAGACTTGTCAGAAGATATGAGGAAACAGTATCAATCCCTTTATTAAGGTCATTTACCAACCCTCCTGATATTCGTTTCACCAACTGCTTTCTTAATAACCCTAACACTTTTATAATTTCCACTGGTACTCTGAAATTTATCCAAGAGTTAGCAGTCATCTCGATGTCCTCGAGCTAACCTGTTTATACTTGGCCAAATTATAAACTTCAGAAAATCATTATTTGAGTCCTTCGCTGCAAGAGCTTGCCAGAAGCATGCTGCTAAAACCCTTCAGATTTATCACAAGGATGGTAATTTTATACTGACTTGATTTGATTAGACTATGCTTGTCAAAATACTTACTGGTGGCCCAAAACTAAACAAAGTGGACACAGAAACATATTTCAAACACAAAAGTAGTGTCTCATGCAAGCCAGGGATGCTCTAAGGACTGTATGGAACTGGAATTCCCACTTCAGGAAAAAAAAAAAAAAAAAAAAAAAAAAAAAAAAAGAACCTGGAGATGCAGACAACATTTTTGAACAAATGTCGCATTTGTCATCATGTAGAAATTACTTTTTTTTAAGGAAAATCAACTCAATTATCAAATATTTTTAGCGTCCATGAGGAATCTGGAGTACTCTCATGATGGAAAAGTGAGCAGGGATCTTTGACAGCTGATATAACCCAAATTTAGCCAAAACTGAGACTTTGGGTTCCAATACTGCCCATGGAGAAAAGTTATAAAGGGAAAATTCCAATCAGCTTGGGTTTTCCTCTTTTCAGAGGGCTTGGCCACACTGCAGAGCCAAGGGGAGACACCCTGAACTCCTGTTTGCTCCAGATCCTCCAGTGTCGGATGTAACTCACATGAAATGAGAATGAAAATCCTCAGGGCAGTTGTCAGGAGCGAAGGAGCTCAGTCTGAGCACCAAGAAAATGCTGCACACTTTGACAATATCACATAAAGAAAGTTTAGGCAAAATATTTAGCACCAAAACTGAAGAGAGGACCCTGAAGCTCACCCAGAAGGGTTCTTCTATTTTTCCTTTCCTACTGCCTATTCCTGTTTCCAACTGCAGCCTTTCAACTCCTGTAATTAATGAAATAAGGAGCCTAAAGAAGGAGAATCATTCATTATATAACAAGGATTTATCTTGGAACATAAGTCACTGATCAGTGGTTATAATCAAAGGCTGAAATAATTTTAATTAAAAGACAAGTTATGCTGAGGCTGTTCCCTGCCATTTAACCTGGGAGCTGAAACTCCCCCTTTATCTTCAGCCATTCACTTCAGAGTTTTCTAGGTCTGATTTTCGGGGTTCTCCCTGTTCCCTTCCTTCCATTTCATCTTTCATCAAACCCATTTTTCACAACCAAATTTTTGTGTCTCGACTTCAGTAGTACAGAGGAGTGAACTAAAAACCCCCCTGAGATCTTTCTAACTTATATTTTATAATGATTGAGTTAATTAATATCATTTAACATGATCATGCTAAAAATAATGGCACTGCTTTAAATTCATAGAAGCAGAGCTATTTGATTATTAAAAACTAAACATTTTTGGTTTCTTCTGTTTAGTGTGACTTTTCAGCTTAAGTAGGCAGCTTTCAAGACAAAGAAAAACTAAATGAAATATTAGACACTATAGAGAACTGAGAAAACTGCTGTTAAACTACTAAAGTCACGTAAAATATAAAATAAGACAAAATTACAGCATTAAAAGTGAAAACAGCACATTATAGATTTGCATTCATTTATCTAAGGAAGAGGCTATACCAACTTCACAGGTGCATCCTTTCTGTTAGGAAAAGAATTCAAAACACAACAAAACCTCCCCAAAAAAGCCAACAGCCAAATTCTGCTCAGCACATACACGGAGAAGAGATGGATGATCTACATACCAGAAACCAAAAATTAGTGGCAGGAGCTCTCACAGAGCAAGTTAAGCTTTACAAATTCCTGTTTAGTCAATTCTTTCTCCTGCAATGTACAATTTCTCAGCACCACATGTTTTCTCATGTCCTTCCTCCCACATAATAAATCAGGAATATTTTCTGGTATTTTCCAAGGACAACCGATGCAATATTTATGCTGCTTTTGAATAATGCTGAAAGGTACCTTAAGTAGTAAATATTCAGCTTTGCTGCCAAACATTTAATGCTGTTTCCTATTTTTTAATATATATTTTTGTACCTTATTACATATATTTTTAAAGCAGCTCTCCATTTCCTCACATACACACATACCAATATTTAGATTCATCTATGTTTAAATATCTGTTGAAAGGTAACAACCCAAGTTTGAAATATTTCTCTCATTATAAAATAGAGACGCTTGAGAAAATGCTGCTTCATTAATATATATTAAAGGATCTTAAATTTTGGCACAGTATCATCCCCTGTGTAAATCCTATGGATGGGAAAACTTCTCATACAATCCCTCAACCAGTTTGATCTTGGCTGCGAATTTTCACGGATTGTCACCCCTCACTGTATTGATCATGCAAAATGAAACAAATTTACACATTTCAAATGATGCTTTTCCGATGCAGCTTCCAGTCAGTTCTCACCATAACTAAGACAGGTCAGTTGTGAAATCTGTGAGCCCCATTAGCCTGTAAAAACTGTTATTTTTCCCTAGCAACTGGAAAATCTTTTGTTTTCTCCCCCTAAACTGAAGCTAGTGATCTTTTAAAACTCTGGAATGCTTGAAGGGTTTGAATTCCACAGATATATTACACTTCCTAACAATTCACAAAGTGCTGAACAACTGCTGTGATTCAGGAATATGGAAGAACCTTAGGGACAAGGAGTTTTCCCTAAGGTAAAAGACACAATAACTTCATAATAAAGCTGAGTTATGTGAAACATGAAAACACGGGACTGTTTTGAGAATATTTAGCACTAAATTCTTTTAAGAATGGTCAAGAGTTTCTAGTGATTATGGTAAAGAGGGTTATGCAGTAAAACATGGAAGATTCTTGGGGGTAAAAAGGAACAAAATGAGGGGAAAGCACGATATTCTCTATGATATTTGTGTTTTCAGGGAAGGGAACAGAGCTGGGGAAGGGTCTGGAGCACCAGGAGCAGCTGAGGGAGCTGGGAAAGGGACTCAGCCTGGAGAAAAGGAGGCTCAGGGGGGACCTTGTGGCTCTGCACAACTCCCTGACAGGAGGGGACAACTGGGGGGGTCGGGCTCTGCTCCAGGGAACAGGGACAGGAGGAGAGGGAATGGCCTCAAGTTCTGCCAGGGGAGGTTTAGATTGGATATTTGGCAAAATTTTTTTACCCAAAGGGTTTTCCAGCCCTGGCACAGCTGCCCAGGACAGTTTGGAGTCCCCATCCCTGGGGGGATTTAAAAGCCGTGGGGATGTGGCACTTGGGGATGTGGCCAGTGGTGGCCTTGGCAGCAGTTGGGCTCAATGACCTTCAAGATCATTTTCAATTTCAATGATTCTGTGGTTCTAAGACAAGTATAAAACCATTAATAAATGCTATGATGACCACAACAAATGGCAGCCATCAAGATGACTACAAGTCTGTTTTTTCTTTTTGTTTTAAAAGCATCTTCCCTTTTTTAATACCAAAGTGCCTTTGCAAAACACTTCCTAGGAAGTTCTGCTCATTGCAGCAGTTGCCCTTCAGCTGAGGAGTATCAGAAAAAAAGGAAAAGTTAAGTGGAGGAAATAAGCACAAGAGGTATTTGCTTAAAGAAAAGATAAAGTATTCTTGGCAAGAAGAGGGTGAGCTAAAAGCTGATTCCCTAAAAGAAAAGCACAAAGTGGTAATTCTGCAAAGCATCAGTTTGAATGTGACCCTGTGAATGAGAAAGTCATTCAGAGCTGGATTTTTTCCTTAAATAGTGCTACAGATTTTATATCTGTTTCAACCTAAAGTTGAGAGTGTAATGGAAATCCCATTTGGCTTGAAAAGTTATTGGAAGCAGCATCTTTTAATGGACAAGGCATTAGACATGGTAAAATAACTTGGGATATATCACTGTAGACTTCTGTGACTTTGAGGAAAATAACAGACAGTACTTATTTTCCCTATCTGCAAAATTCAAGTGATACTTTTTTATCCTTTGTCATGTATTTTGACATCTCTAGATAAAAGGCAAAAAGACAGATAAGTAATATTAAATTCTTTATTTGTGATGAATGCAATTATCTTCATCCATATACTTTTTATGGCCTTTTTTTTAAATTGAGTAGTTACATAGAGTTCCAAAATCCAACTTTATATTATGTGAACTGATATTATTTTAGAAAAAGAAAGCTTCAAAGATCATTACACTTGACAGATCCAAAGGATAATTCAACCCATCACAAATAGGTGTCTTAAGTAATTTATGACTTTTTTTTTCCTCTGTGTGTCTCTCCATTGACTGACTAGAGAAGGATGATTATCTTAAATTATGTGCAAAACTTTTCCACAGCTGCAAGAAGTCTACAAACACAGTGAAACAGGATTTGAGATGTAATCTCACAGTTTTGGAGTTGTGAACTGTGGAACTGTAGTGTTTATATGCAAGCTGGAAGACAAACACATTAAAAGCCAGATGAGTGAATGACCTCAACTCTTAATGTGAATTAATAATGAATTTTGGTGCTACAAAATCACATTTTTAATTGGAGGGGTATAAAAGCACACTGGAGATTACAAGGTAGAGTCTCTGTGTATCTTAAGAGTTTATTGCCAGAATTTATTTTAGCTATGGGTTATTCCTCTTGGTTGTCTGGTGGATTTAGTGATCACTGAGCCACTGCTCAAGGGATTGCTGTGGAATCAAGATGACAACATTTTATTATCAGGGAAGTCAGATTGATGTAATTATTTAGGAGTTCAGATTACACTGTCTTAAAAACTCCCATTAATTAAGTTTAAAAACATCAACAGAAACACATTTTTCTCTTTATATATAACATTAGGACTTCCATCCAGCATGTTCCAGTGCCTAAAGGGGCTCCAGGAGAACTGAGAGGGACTGGGGACAAGGGATGGAGGGACAGGACACAGGGAATGGCTTTGAACTGCCAGAGGACAGGGATGGATGGGATATTGGGAAGGAATTGTTCCCTGTCAGGGTGGGGAGGGATGAGCAGAAGTTGCTCAGAGAAGATGTGGCTGCCCCATCCCTGCATCCAAGGCCAGGCTGGATAAAGTTCTGAGCACGCTGGGCTAGTGGAAGCTGTCCCTGCCCATGGCAGGGGGTGGAACTCAATGGTTTTCAAGGTCTCTTCCAACCCAAACCATTCTGATTCTGTGACTTCTCCTCAACATTGTAAAGTCTGAATGAATCCAGCTGCACCCAGGTCAGTACTCACAGGAAGTTCCTCACTATTTAGCCCCAACTCACTTCAGAAAAACAAAAAAACCAGAGTGTTCAAGTGAACTATCTGGATGTAAAACCTACACACCAATATATGCATATAGGCTCCTTTATAAATAAACCACACTTTTCCACTCATTTATAAATGTACATGATTTCCCCAGCTTAGTTATCTCCCCTTTCAAGCTGCAAAGCTGATATAAATAGTTTTCTCCATAAAGTTCAGCTACTCAAAATAAGAAAGACATTTTAATACTGCAAAAGTAGCTAAAGCCAATATTTGTTCTGCAGCAAGAGCGTGTGTTGTTTTCTTCTCAACAATATTTTGAGCTGTTATAGAGACATTGCTATATTAAACCTAATGGATTTCAAATTAATCCAGCATTTATATTCTGATCATATTTTCTATCCTATATCTGAAAGGATGCATTCAGCTGATAATAACAGGCTACAGGAAACAATAATGATTATTTGGAATTAAAATGGCTAAACTGAAGCTATTTTATGCTGGAAGGAGCCTATCAATGCCTTTATCTGCCAGGTACAGCCAAGTCATTGACACAAGGACCAAGGAAGTGACAAGTCAAAGTTAACCGCAGCAGGACTGGCTGTTTGGTGATTGTCCTGACTTCCTCATCCCTTCCCTTGCCTAGAAGAGCACCTGGAAAAGATCTGAAAGCTTTTTACTCCTATTTTTAATTATATCAATCCCAAGAGAGTAACAGGAATAATTCCATTTCAGAGCTGTGGGGTAACTTGGTGTCATATGCAGAGACAATCAATAAATTGGACACAACCAGTCCCAGCAGGGCTAAATGCTGAAATCGCAGAGTAAATGTAATAAATGCCATATACCAGCACTGCAGATATCATGTACACGTAAAGCAATGCTATGAACATTAATTAATTGGCAATGTGATCTTTTAGCCCAGAAAGTCAATTGTGCCCTGGGCTGATCCCCCAGTGTGGGCAGCAGGAAAGGGGGGATTCTGCCCCTTTCAGGTGAGACCCCACCTGAAAAGCTGCTCCAGCCCTGAGGCCAACAGCAGAAGAATTTGGAGCTGCTGGAGAGAGTCCAGAAAAGGCCATGGAGCTGCTCCAAGGGCTGGGGCCCCTCTGCTCTGGAGCCAGGCTGGGAGAGCTGGGGCTGCTCACCTGGAGAAGAAAAGGCTCCAGGAGGCTCAGAGCCCCTCAGGGCCTAAAGGGGCTCCAGGAGAGCTGGAGAGGGACTGGGGACAAGGGATGGAGGGACAGGACACAGGGAATGCCTTCCCACTGCCAGAGGGCAGGGAGAGATGGGATATTGGGAAGAATTGTTCCCTGTGAGGGTGGGGAGGCCCTGGCACAGGGTGCCCAGAGAAGCTGTGGCTGCACCTGGATCCCTGGAAGTGTCCAAGGTCAGGCTGGACAGGACTTTGAGCACCCTGGGCTAGTGGTAGGTGTCCCTGCTCAGGCATAGAACAAAATTACGTCTAAGCTCCCTTTCAACCCAAACCATCCTGATCCTCTGCATAAGCAGAAATAATGTTTCCCTCCTATCTCAGGTGTGGTGTAACAGGCTGAGTTCAGTGCAGTGCCCACCCCTCAGCCTCCTGCCTGCTCCCCATGCACACAGCCCAGGATGCAGCTATAGATTTCTGGCTGCAAGAGCAGCACTGATGTTCCATCCTTTCTTGTAATTTAATCCATAGGCAAACGCTGCTGCTGCTGCTGCTGCCAACAACACTCAAATAAAGGAAATTTATGAGCCCTTGTTCTTATCTCCATCACCAACACCATGACAAAGGTGATGTGTAGAGATACATTTTTGTTAGAGACTGGAAGATTTATTTTCATAAGGAAAGACAGATGTACCTACACTGCTCATGTTTAGCAATTTTATCCAAAACACGTAATAATGACAATTGCCAAGGGAAAATGGTCCCTACATCGGGATCCTTCTGTGGACTAACACAGCCACCAGTAATTGGCACAATCTCATTTTCAAGTCAGTGAGAGGTTTTGACATCACTTGCCCTGGCAGCCATTATCTGTCCATTAGATGGGAACAACAGAAAAGCTGAATGACCAGGTATCAAACCCAGGCAGTGCTACTAAAAAGTCACAACTTCGCACTTCTACAGCTTTTTTGTGTATTTTAATTGCTTGGCAGTCCACATTATCTGCCTTTGACCAATTATCTGCACTACTGCCTATTTTCATACATGTAATATACTCCTGGACATTTTTCAACAGGTAAAAAACTCCCTATTAATCTGCATAAATCAAAATACTAATGACCAAAACTGTTACATTTATTATGATAAAACAATTTAAAACTGTGCTTTATACATCAACTGCCTTGGAAATTTCCATGGCTTTTTTGTTCCCCCTACAGAATGTATTCTCACAATTCTTTCCCATAAGTATAAAAGAGGATTTGAAAGTTTCCACTTCAGAAATTGTACTGTTCTCCTATTGTTTCTGCGTTTTTCTCCACCACAAAAGATTTGTAGTCTTCTCCAGTGATGAAGGTCGTGGATGGTTTTATCATGCAGCCAAGAAAATAACCAGAATTTGGCCAAGCAGCCCAAAGTCATTTTTCAAGTTCTGCAGCTGCCTGCCACAGAGAGGTGATGGAGCCTGGAGACTTCACTTTAATTAATCTCTCTTTTCCCTCATCTCCTCTCGATTCAGAGTGGGCAAAAAATTGACCTCGTCCGTGACTGTAGAGATTGTTTTGAAATTTTAGTAATAATTAACTGTCTCAAATCTGCCCAAATGTGAACCAGATACTTTGTACTCAGCTAAAAGAAAGAGAAAAACAAAACCAAAAAAAACCCAAGAACAAAACAGAAACCTCACCAAAATGCAAATCACAGTAACTTTAGTTTTTAAAGTGTTCTTGCTCTACAAGAGAAATTTCTTACCCGATGAAAGACCCTACATATATGCCTGTAAATAAGTATCTGTAGAACGGTGAAAGTCAGGAATAATACAGTATTTTGTATTGGAACCTACATCTGGTCCAGCAAATCATCCCCTGAGGCTCATTTCAATCACCTGATTATGATCCTTAGCGCACCTGCTTTACTTTACGATTAATAATGTTTACAACTTCCCTCTGAGACTCATCTAAGGACGGCAAAGAGCCCACAGTGCCCATGGGCTGGCCTTTCTCCAGGTGCAAGCAATGATCCTTTAACCACAATGACACTTTTCTAGGTCAAAATAAAACAAAGTAATGTGCAATTCAGCCCTGTGCTAATCAAGTGAAACACCTCAAACTGTTCCCAGCTCCTCCCCAGCAGCCAACAGGGGTTGACTTTCAGTCATTGCCTACAACTGTAACTGAATCCAGATGAGCATCTTAAAGCAACAACAAAATATCTGTGTGTTGGAATTCTGGAAACTGAGAATGTGGGGGTTTAGTATATAGCAATACATGTGAGTCAAGATGTTTTAGGTGTTGTCTGAGTCCTTCTTCACCTTCTTCTTCATGGGTTTGGGTGGTTTTTTGTGATTGGGTGAAAAAGGTCCACATTGGGTGGTCATTATTGGGTCAAAAGTATAAATAATATAGGTGTTAGCTTGTTATTGGGTAATTATTACTTAAATAAGCTTGGAAAGAGTTAGAAGAACTCCATTTTAACTCTGTTCCCTAACTTGCTAGTTAGAGCTCATGGCTGGTGAGTCTGTAAGTAGATAAGAAACAATCAACATCCAAGTCCAAACACAAAACCTGCGTTTCCTGTGTATTAATTCCGACCCTGGCAAGGAAAAAAGGAAGCAAGAACCTTCACATCTATGCACTTAGATTTAAACAGATTTCGTTTTCCAGTGAGTTTTACAGCCTAAAACCCATGGGTAGATTTTAGTTCAGGAACTTAGAAGTGATTTTTTTCTTCCTAAACTTGTGAGTTTGTCCCATCCTTCTGGGCAGGAAACCATCACCTTCCTGGAAACTCCAGCCTAGGGGAAAACAAGGAACAGCCCTGATTTCCCCCTGGATCTGCAGGGAGAGCAGGATGACTAAAAATATATATAAAGATGTAGATAAACACAAACAGAAATAAAGCTATAGATCCAGGAAGACAAGGGAGCAGATCCAGAGATGAGTGTCAAGGAAATTAAACATTAATAACACAATGCCTGTCTTACAGACAAAAGTATTTTTACTCTGAAAAAAGATTAGAGGAAGGATAAATAGTTCATAGCAGCTGTTTGACATGTCACTAAATATGCATTACTGGGAGATACTTCACTACAGTGGCAGTGAAATGGAAGAAAAAGTTGATAATCATGAGAGCAAGAAAATGTAGGGATTTCAACAGCTGGACCTTTAAAAATAATTTATATTTCAAATTTGATTTTATGAGTATAACCTACATGAAAAAAAAAGTTATTCATGAGGGCATTGCTTTCAAAATTCTCAAATATAATAGATTCATAAAGAATTATAATTAAAAAAAAAATGCAAAGCCAATAAGCCCTCCTCCCAATGAGCCACAATTGTCAAAAGTAGAAAAAAACGGATGGAAAAAAAGATGCCTATGACATGCAGTAAAGAAAATTCAGTTTACAAATAGAAAAAAATAAAAATAAAAAAGAATCTGAATCTGGATGGAGCAAATCACAGCCACTGGAATGAGGCCCTGACATCTCCCAGCAGCTCCTTCACCTTCCCTACCATCACTTCCACCTTTTTTCTTCTTTTATTTTTTAAAAACACTTAACTGGAAAAAAAAAAAAAAAAAAACCAAAAAAGAAACCAGGAGATGATTCCAACTGATTCAGGTGTGAGCCAGGCTGTGAATCTTCTGGAGCTGCACCTCTCAGTGTCCTCTGGGCTGAGTTTCTGTACTGACCTTTCTCCCTGAACCAGGATTTCAATGGCATCGCTGCACATCAGACAAAACTGCTGCTCTTCCCTTTGGCACCCAGACCCTTCATGCCAACCCCAAACCCAGACTCCAGGCACTTCACTGAAATAAATACCTTATTCTACCTGCTATCAGGTATTTACATGATATTGCCAGTTTAGACACTGGTGAGGGGGAGTAAAGGACTGAACTGCCTCAGTTTTCCCCTGAGGTTGTTTAAATTATGATCAAGCTGTTTCTTGAACCAGACACTTTCCTGTGTGTCTTTTACAGCATAACACAAACTCATTTAAAAAGAGATTATTCTTGTTTTCCTGAATCTGGACTCCTAAATGAAGTCCTCCTGCAGTTAACTCTATTTTAAATTATTTTTCTAATGCACCATAGGATTCATCAATGTGAGAACACTGGCTCAATTTAACCATTCACAATTTGATTTAGTTGAATGCAACCTTGCTTTATTTCCATTTATCTTGTTACAGTTCCAGCTAATGGGGAATTGAGTGAAGTTCTGGCTCAGCTGCACAGAAGCAAACAGCTGTAGAGATTTAAGATGCTCCTGCTCTCCAGCTGCTCATTCTGTCCTTCTGCCAGATCTTACTGTCCCTGAAAATTTGGCAGGAGTGGGTCTGTCCTATAGCCTCAAGCACTGTGGCTGACATTTGTCCTGATGCAAAGGAATTTTCACACATTTTTCTCTCTTGAATCTACTAAAGATGCAACAACCTTCAGAGAAGAGGGACAACAGAGTCACATTTGAAGGTGACTTTCCTCTGCTCACCTCCTGCTGAACAGCACTGGGTCCCGTGGAGGGCACCTTAACCAAAACTGTCCTTTCACTGACATGAGAAAAATGCCCTTCACTGCCACGTCCCAAAGGTTTTCAAGTATTTTGCATAATTAATACATTTATCTGGTCCACTTGAACTACTTTATGTCATGGAAATTTCATGAATTTTGAAGCACTTTGTAAGTCCCTTCCAGCTCAGGACATTCTGTGGCTTTATGACCTGCCAGGTCTGTTTCACAGAACCACACAGAGAATTATAGCAGAGTTTGGGTTGGAAGGGATCTCAAAAATCATCCTGCCATGGGCAGGGACACCTTCCACTAGCCCAGGGTGCTCCAAGTTCCAATGTCCAACCTGACCTTGGACACTTCCAGGGATCCAGGGGCAGCCACAGCTTCTCTGGGCACCCTGTGCTAGGACCTCACCACCTTCACAGGGAAGGATTTATTCCCAGTATCCCATCTCTCCCTGCCCTCTGGCTGTGGGGAGCCATTCCCTGTGTCCTGTCCCTCCATCCCTTGTCCCCAGTCCCTCTCCAGCTCTCCTGGAGCCCCTTTAGGCCCTGCAAGGGGCTCTGAGCTCTCCCTGGAGCTTCTCTTCTCCAGGTGAGCACCCCCAGCTGTCCCAGCCTGGCTCCAGAGCAGAGGGGCTCCAGCCCTTGGAGCAGCTCCGTGTCCTCCTCTGGACTCAACAGCAGCTCCAAATCCTTCTGATGCTGGACTTGGGGCTGGGGCAGCTCTGCAGGTGGGGTCTCACCTGAGCAGGGCACAGGGGATCTTTTCAAAGTGACAGCAGTTAAACATTTAACACAGTCATTAAATTATTTCCTTTCCAAGCTTACAAACAAGATTTGTCTTTGAGCTCTCCTGGGAAGGGACAGCAGGGTCATGAAGCTCCTCCATCCCTGAGGAGCTGCTTTTCAGAACTGACCTTTAAAACAGAGCAAAGCAAGAAGATTTCTACCTCCATCACAGGTCAAGTCCAGGACCAGTTTTTATTTCTGTGTCCTCCTTGTTTCCTTGCTCAGGACAGAAACCCAGGACACACTAGCAGGGGGACAAGTTTTAGAATTGTCTGCCTGCCCTTCACAAATTTTCATGTTTGTGGAGGGTTTTTTATAAAATGAATGTCCATCTTTCCTAAGTTGCCACTTGGCTGTCAGATCTCCCAAAAGACCATCCATGGCACAGTACAGGTGATGGCTCATGCATGCCAAGCATGTTCTCCAAAATCATCCTCCCACCAACATTTCAGGGCTCATGGTGTCATAGCAACTACCTAAACTTCCACCCAGCCAGATCTGCCTGGGAGCCCATCTGTCACAGCTCCATCTAGAATTATGTGAGTGGCTCTTTAGAGAAAGCAACAGTGAATGTGAGAGGCTGTAGCATTTAACAACCTCATTTTTTAATGGATATGGCAGCAGTTTGGGCAAAGTCATGGGGGAAGTGGAACAGAACTCCCAAATTGCCTAAATATTTTCATATTGGTTCTCACAAAAGGTAAATCCTGTGAAATGCACCCAGTCATTGTGGTTAAACATGCTGGTATAACCACTCCCTACCAAAACCTCCTGATACTACTGCAGAATTCAGGCTTTATTTGATTCTATTTCCATGTCTTTATCATTTTCCCTTAGAACTCAAAGGTTATTTCATACACTACAAAACACCTTCAAGTAATTCCAGCCATCTGACTGCATGGGGGCCCTGGCATCCCTCCACACTGGAGTCCTGAAAACACTTGCTCTCTGAGGGTTATTATTCTTCAGGTTTCGCAAAATTATTTATTGCCTGGAGTTTTTCTTAACTGATTAGCTGACAAAACTATATTGTACAGAAAAAAAAATATACCACTTCTGTTTTCATCTATTTGCTTTTAAAATGAAATACATTAAACTTTAATAAAGGTGTTTATTACTACATTTTTACTCTTAAAAAAGTCCAAAAGCTAAACCAGAAATTCTTCAGAAGTATCTCAACATCTCTAATGTTTTATATTCTGGCCCTGCAGGTTTGCTTATGTTAATTGCAGGAAGTTTGGGGGTTTTTTTTTAGTTAAATAATTTTTGTTGTTGTTGTTTTAAGGAAGATGTTTAAGACACCAGCATTTTGTGATACTAAGAGGAAAAAATGTTGATCTTCTATCTCCCTATTTCAGGAATAAACAGTGTATTGAAAGGACATTTATCCAGCCTTTTTCTCATTGCATGGTTTATTAACTGACATAAAATTCATCTCTCCACTACTTTCCTGCTGACATTAGACTAAGAGTCACAGGAGACTTTGGTTTTTTGCTTTATCCATCTTCTAGACAAGAAAGACTTCTGGTAGTAGCCAAAACATCTAATGGAAACCTCTTCACTTCATTAGCTGTAGCACCTCAGCATAAGGTGAAATATGACATCCTGTGTTTCTGCATTGAATAAAAGCCCCAGCAATGTCTGAGCTGGGGTGGAACAAAGCTGGAACACCCAGACAGTGGAACACACCGGGACACAAAGGTGCAGATCTTTTGCTTGGCTGCATAAATCCTGTTTTTAAACTGCCTGACTCACACCCAACAAAGAACACTTTGGTAAAGTCCATCTGCATAATCCCAAGTTACACAGAACAGAAATCTTTTTACAATATAAGAGGAACCAATGTTATTCTTGGATTGAATCATAATGGCACTTTTATTATGATGGGTGAAGTATTTAAAAAGGTAGAAATGGTATATGTTAAGGATATTATGTAGTGCAGGTGTCTGAATATATCTATATTTATATATATGTATACATCCATATATATGTATCTATATATATCTGCATGTATATATATATGTATGTTTATATCTATATATATGTATATATCTCTCTATATATGCACATACATATATAGATACAGATATATATAGATAGATACAGCTATATATAGATATGTAAAAAAGTGTGAAATCATGCTGCAAACTCAGGTTTCCAAACAATGTTTCACCACATATTCCTCCTGTAACATCAAAAAAAACATATAAACCAACCCCCTAGAGAAATGCTAGGAATAAATGTTGTAACATCACCAAAAGGTGAAGAAATTATCTGATTTCTTTGACACATCTGTGTTTGGAGATTCACCCTGCAAGAACTTTGTCCCACCCCTCCTTTGCCCGTGTACCCCTTTTTCCTGGGGTGAAATCCATTGTAGGAATGGATCACCAGCAATCCCAGAGAAGGGAGGGAGGCTGCTCACACCTTTCTACCACAACAGCCTAAATGGGCTCTCAGGTGAAATGAAAATGGAAACTGTTTATGAACAACACCACAGCACACCATGGAGAAAAGCAAGTTCTGTTAAGCTTTATATAAACCAGGAGTGAATTGAAAATTTAACATGAAAGGCAAATTCCCAAGAAAACTGAAACAATTCCATGAGTGGCTGCAGGGAGGAAATAGTCTGCTTAGTGGATTAAAAGCCTGACAAATATTTCTGAGGGATCTGAAGATGGACAGCAGTAGATAAATCCTCAGTGCTGTTCAAAGGAGTCAGTTATTTCCAAATCAGTAAATATGACAATCAGGTACTAGGCTAGAGATTTTTTTTTGCCTTGTAACTACTTTGAGTGGTTTCATAGAAACTTTTCCTGCAGCACAAAGGTATTCAGATGTTGAAGCCCAAACCTAATCCCAGCTCCCTTTATTTCCTGATCTGGGATTACTGAGTTTCCTCCCATTTCAACTGGATGTAGAGGAGAGGGGGGGAAAGAAACCACAGGGAAGCAGGATGGTCTCTTTAGCATCTCTCCACAACTCATCTTCCCACCCTGAACTTTTCCCTGAAACAGTGAAAACTTATTCCATTTCCCAGAGTTAAGGAAGCATTTCTTCCTTTTGTCCAAGGAGGCAGAATCTGATCTGCAAAGCACTTAATTATGGCATTTAATAATCTAGTTTTTCTGCACACAGAGAGAAAGCAGATTAAGACACCAATACTTCTTTAACCTTGATTATTAAGGGGAAAATATAAAAGCATTCAAAATGATAAATTCTGATTGAGGGGGGAAATAAACATTACAAATCATGTGTTTTAATGTTTTGGTGCAGCATTTCATCTGCAAACCACCTCAATAGCCTCACACTAATCTGACTTTCTAACTCGCCGCAGGTTGACATCTATTGACGTCAGACTTTAAAAATGCTTCAATCAAGATCTCTATAATCCTCATAACTAAAATGTCTTTGTTCTGTTTTATGATCAAACATTTCTGGAAACAGAGCCACCATTCCCAGCAAGCACTCAGGATGCTCAGAGGTGAGTTAAGGCACAATAAAAAGCTCAGTAATCTCCCAAATCTCCTCAGAGCACACGTTTGTTTATCACTGTGCCTGCAGACTCTTGCACTGCAAATGTACTGGCAACCATTTCTAGCAGACATGAATATCATTTGAAAAGTTTAAAGATGCACAGGAAAAGCAATCAACAGCCTCAATAAGAAATCGCAAGAAAAAAGCAAAATGATTTGGTAAACATGAATGATTGATAAGTTCTTCAGTGGAAAAAAAAAGAAGGTGGAAATCAAGAAGCAATGACTTTCTGTACCCATCCTTTAAGTAGCAGGTTTTAGAAACTTTTGTACTGCCCATAAAATTAGCTAGAAGATAAATCTCACTATGGTGATTTGCTCTTTATAAGTCCAAAGCCACTGTTCTGAATTCTCACTGTATAATTACTTCAATACAGATAAAGCATGAGTCATCTGTTCTACTCTAACCTTTGCATTTAAATTTGAATTTTATTCTGCTTATCTTTTTTTCCTAAATTGATATTACTGTCTACTATGTTTATTAAAAACAACTTAAAGCCACAGTGCATGTCAAACTCTGCACTGAGGCACCATTTGTTGCATTATTTTAATTAACACATCTCAGGGAGATTACAATTCTAATTATTTCTATTAAACTATAGCAAAGTTTTCTTACTCTTAGATGTCAGATTTTGTTTCCTGTTTCAAGTTATGCCTTAGTAACCCAGGAGGCTTTTAGTGAATGCTCTGCACACGCAGACAGGAAACTCAGAGGCACTGTCCTGTTTCTCTGGTAACAGCAGAACCCTGGTTGATCAGGCAGTGTCCTCAGCAGGCTCCCAGATCTGCCCCCTCTGGATCTCTCCCTCCTCAGTGAGAAAAAAATTCTAAAACCAAGGAAACACATTCCCAGAATGAGATCAGTCAGAATCCCATTCTCTCATTAATAAGCAGGCCCTGGGGCAGGACTGGGATTGAAAGGAAATGAAAAAGCAAGTCCACCACATCCAGACTGGGAAGAGTTTGAGGTTAAATACTTGGGATCTCCACACATTTGCCCATGACTTAGCACAATCCCTGTGTGGCACACTTGGGCAGCCAGCTGGATCTCAGTGGATTTACATGGCTGCAAGGTGAGCTTCTGTGCAGGAAAAAAAGTTTAACTCATACCTTGTTTGGGTGAATTTCTTCTGAGGTTTGGCCCCAGGGATCCAACAGTGGCTCTAAGCCACTGAGGCAGGAAGAAAAGACTCCACTCTTTAGGCTTAAGGGGGTTGTAGTTACTTTTAAAAGTTTTTTACCCTCTTCCTCCCTTTTTGGTGACCAGCCATGAGATCTGGTTTTCCTCAGTCATTATGGAACTGCAGGGTGACACTTTCTGCTAACTTGAATAAACAACAGGACAGCACTTATCCAGCATTTCCAGTGGGATTCCCTTCCTTCTGAAAGACCCTTTTCCATGATGGATGGAGCTGACTGGGAGCTGGGTGCACATCAGAGCTGTCAGGGGCCCTGCAGGGAGCTGACTCTGGAGAAGGTTTCGCAGCTCTCTTGCAGAGAGAGCAGGCAGGGACATGTCAGTCTCAAAGACTCCCACACACCACACTGAGACACTACAGGAATACCTGGGGGTTTTTAATTCCCCTTTTCTTAATTAAAAGATGAGTCTATTTGCTGCTATCAAGATACTTTCACAATGTGAAAGACTATGGAAGTCTTTCAGCTCTTCGTTTTTGGACAGCAGGACATACTGACATATGAAATTTCATTACTGCCAATTAAATTCAACACTGCTGTCTACCTTTCCTTTGGAAATCCAAACAAAATTAAATTAGTCTGGATCTCCTTCTTTCTCTACCTTATATATTAAAAAGAATATTTAAGATAAAGGTTTGGTACTACAGTCAGTCTTAAGATGTGTCATGTAACGAATCTGCCACTATGGAAAAGCAGACCTTTCTTTGAAGATTTTAATTTGGATCTTGATTTTAAGTGAGTATCAGGATCATTGAATGGAAGAGATTGAAGTCTTACCTATGAAAAAATAATCAGGAAGTCTTTACACAAAACTCAAATGCTTTGTCTCTGCTTTTGTTCACAATGCAAGACTACAAGAAAAAAAAAAAATCAATGATTGTGCCTCAATCTGTATCCATCAAGGGTTAAGAAATGTCTTTAATTTTACTCATCTCATCATTCTTAAACGCATGGTGTATTTCTGCCATCTCAATCACTTCTCACAATTCTTTGCTCAAGTCCCACAATCCTTTTGCTATTGTTTTTTGAATTTTCTTATATATTTTGATCCAAATTACCTGAGTCCTGCCATGATTTTCAGGATGTTAGATAATCTTTCATAATTATTTGGCAATGCCATGACTCTTTGCACAGCTCTCTATACCACAGTGGGTCTACCCTGCAGCAACCAGCAGCAGAGAACTCTCTGAGGTTCACCTAAGGAGGCTGTCCCTTTTTTTTTGTATAGATTATTTTTCCACTCATTTTCTCTAAATTGATTCGGGGTTTTTTTTTTTTTTTTTGTTTTTTTTTTTCCTTGAAATTTAAATGAAGTTTGTCCCTTTCTCCCTTCTGGTAAAAAAAAAAGGTTTGAATTTCAGAGTCCCTCAGTGCATGTTCAGAATGCCTATTTTGAATACAGAGCCCAGCTAGGAAGGAAGGGTTGCAGGAGCTCTTTTAGTCTAAAAACTTACAAGTAGACACAAAAAATCAGCTCAAATCCACCAGCTTTTCTTCAGCTGATGCTTCAACATTCACATTTGTTCACAGACCACTCCAGTCCCTGAGTAAGGTATTTTCAAGCACCACTCAAACTTGGGAGGCTTTCCCAAGGCCAAGGCTCTGTTTCACCCCCCTCTACTTAAACCCCATAAACCCCTCCAGACCAATGGCAAAAAAAAAAGAAGTGAAAAAGGAGTTTTCTATGTTGTTACACATCCCATGGATCGATGCTGGTCCTGTTAGAAACTGCAGCCTCTGGCTCAGTGTGCACAGAGGGAGAGTTATTGCTGAGCCCAAATATTTCCCATCCCCACCTGCTGAGGTTTCCTCTCACCCCACTGAACAGCCTGTTCTCAATCTGTGTTAAAGAGCTGAAATGACACCAAACTGGGCTGGAGGAAGGGCTTCCCCTCCCTCAGACCCTGCCATGGCCCTAAGAGACCACAACCCAAAGTCTTGGACATCCATCCTGAAGCCAGTTGGTGCTGGGAAGGTTGGAGGGAGTGCTTGGAAAGGTGCCACAGAAGGAAGATTTCGGGCCAGCTGAGAGGCACATCCTTCCCATCCTTGTTTGCCTCAACAAGGGACTGAAGTAACCAAGCAGAAAAGAACAACAAGCACAAAATCAGACAAAATGCTTTTATTGTCTGAACCTCACCACGCAACCTGGCCTGGCCTTTGTCTCCCTGGCACAGGAGGGCACTCAAACAGGAGGAAGAGGAAGCGGATAAATGTGCTCTGAGATGTGTCCTCCTGGGAGCTGCGTTGTTCAAGCATCATTTTAGAGTTCCTCACATCCCTGTCAGACCCTTGTGGGGGAGTATTGCTCAGGTGAAGAGCTCTCCTTTCCCTAAATCTGGATTTAGAAGCACAGCCCAGCTCCTGCCTCGCCATCGGAACTCCTGAGCACAACTTGGCCCAAAGCCTGCAGAGCGCAGGAGGATTGAAAGCACTTCATGGAATTGTGACAGCTTTCCCAGAATAGCCTCTTCTCTAACTGGGGAGAGACAGAATCTGTTTTTCTAAGAACTGAACTGTCCCAATTTTAGCCCAGATTTTGCTAAAACACAGTGTGAAGGAAGAGTTCACCTTTGACCAACAACAAAATCTTGCATTTCAGAAGAGGTTAAGGTACAAAAAAGAAGAGGGGGGAAATAAAAGAAAAACATAAAAAATCCCCAAACCAACAAATAAACAAAAAGCAGCTTTCAATTCCAAGCATTTAAGAGAAAACCCAAAGGAGACATAAAGCAAACACTGCAAAAGCTTCTGTTTAAAATCCATTTCCAGGAGAGCTGAACAGGGACAGAGGAGAGGTGAAAGTTGAGGAAGAAAAAATCCCCCAGGCAAATTCTTTTCTGTCCTTACTCCTCATTTTAGCCTCCAGTGAATTTGCCCACACAGTCTTTCCCAAATCTTGGGAAGTGGTGGAACTGTAACACAGTGAGACTCATAAATAAGAACAATATTTTGATTTTTTGTGTGTGTCACTATTGATCCTGAAGCAGGTTCCAGATTGATGGCACTGACCTGCACCCAAAAGGTACATATGGATTTGGGCACCATTCCAGCACCAAATTCTTGCAAAGGAGTGTTAGAACACTTTGCTAACAGTGGCAGAGTTTGGCAGAGCCCTGTAATTAATGTCTTGTTGCTTTCCCTTTTGTCAAAGTAGTCAAAATAATGTCATATGAAATGATTTATTTTTGTTTGTTTGGCAGCACTCCAGCATTTCAATAGCAGGGAGGCTGCTGTGCTCAGTGTTGATTTGTCCCAGCACATTATTTTTGTACAATTTCAACCCTGTAGTACACAGCCAGGCAAGGGAATAACACAAAGTTTTTTAATATTCTGCCTTTGCAACAAGCAAACAACCCAGAAGAGTGTATTTCAATTTTTGCCTGGGGATTAACATACAAATGTTCTGAAAATTAGGGATATAATTATGTGAAGTCAATTACAATTTTCAATTACTTACTTCCTAAGGCTTTATGCTCAGCAATGTTGGACATTCTGAGCTTGTAGCTCCTCTCAGTTCTGTTTATCATCTACAAACAAACACCGCAGCCAAATGATTCAGAATAAAAAGGTTTTAAGTATTTTGCAGGTAAGCAAAAGTGAGCAGAGTTGTGTCTCAGCTTCACAAAGAATTTGGGGTGGTCTCAGGGCTCCTGACCTCTCAAAGCTTTTGTTATGCTGGTGATGGCAACAGAGAGCTGAGGACACAGATGGGGTTTTTTTAGGGCTTAATTGCAAGACAAAATAAAGTTACTGATTAATAAAACCAATATGTGCGAGTGTGTGTGAGCCTTTGTCAAATCTTATTCACAGTTTATAAGTAATAAAGAAGTGAGAGTCAATTAACTGCACCCAATGTAATCACAAGCCCATGAATTCTTTTTACTGTATTGAGTTACAGCTTTGCATACTAATGGATCATATTCATTTCACTTTTTCCCCTAGAAGTTTCCTCTGCAACGTGGTAATTACAGAAATTGCAGCTTTTTTTTTCCTTTTTTTTTTTTTTTTTTTTTTTAAGTGGCTATTGGGGAAAAGTACATACGAATTTTAAAAGAATTGTTGTTTGCTTGCATTTATGAGACTCTCACATCTGTACACTCCTGCCTCACACCTTCAGAGGCAGCACTTTGGGGAATTATCTGCCACTTCCATGGCTGGAAGAGTGAATTCCAATATTTTGCAGAATTAGGAGAGTCAACAGTGGAGACAAACTACACCAAGGGAAAGGTGACAGTGGATGGGGAAGGAATCCTCAGACAAAATACTGAGTCTGTTCAGGGCATCTTGAGACAACTGAAAACTTCTTGGAGAATGGACAAAGGGTAACTGAAAGCACCTTGAAGAGATATTCTCTTCTCTGTGAGAGAAGATTATTGTTTATTCTGCCAAATAATTTAGAAAAAAGATAGATAGTTACACATTAAAGCACAGCATGGGTAAAGTCAGTCTGGAGAGGACCTCGGCAGCCTGGCAGAACAACTTCTAGGGAGGGATTCTGTTGTATTCTGCAATTAAATGAGTATAAGGGACAGGGTCATTTTTTAGGTGTCTTGTAGGTAATTCTGTGGTTCTTTAAAAAGATGATGAAGAGGTAAATGTGAACTGAAGGAAACCTTAAATCATTTCATCTGGATTTCTCAGTTCTGTGACAGCAAATCAGCTTTTGTTTCTAGGTTACATAAAACAAAGTTTCCTATCTATTTGTTACATGACTACAAACAGCAAAGGATTTAAATTATGCACAGCTACAGGAATTGTCATGTTTTTCAAGCAAATTACTGAACACCCTTAGAAAATCTCTTGAATATCTCTATGTACTAATGACCAAGCTCAGTGTTATTCCTGCTATTCACCCATTACAGTCCAGGTTTGAAATCTAAAATGTGCTTGATAAAATGAGATTTTCATCAGGTACCTACTGCCAGCTAGAAAAGCAGCAAATAGAGAAAATGGCCATTTCTATTTCATATTGCTTAATATCCATCACTTTAATGGAAATGAGATAAAGTAGATAATGGCAGTAAGAATTGTATTACCAGCACAGACATATATTACATATTTCTCAGAGGTACCATTGTTGTAGCATTTACATTGTTAGTATTAAAATGTCTCGAGCAGCACAATCCAATGTAACCAATATTATAAATATTACCTTTAATATAAAAGAGTTGAATGAGCTTTTAACCTTGAATTTGATAGTGTTGAAAATAACTTTCATACTTACATGACCTAGCTCCTTGTGAATAGCTAAGTACTTTTCCCCTCACATAAATCTTTCTCCAAAGCAAAACTTCCTTGCACTATTCTTAGCTGTAATTTCCACTGCACATTAAGTGATCACAGACCTTTTCTGTACTTCTTTTAAGTGTCACTCAGAGGCAGAAATGTCAATTTAGATGAGGTTTTTGAGGCTAATGTTAAATACAAATAAAGACTTTAAGTAATGTTCCATTTCGCTGATGTTTCATTAAAGAAGAGTGTACAGGAAGGTTATACCCATGTTCATATATCCTGAGTCCAAGTTGAGATGTGGTTTACAATGGTTTTTGAAACTGAGTATGAAAAATAAATAATAATAATAAAAAAGCAAGCAACAGGGTCAGGAATGACGCAAAAATGGAAAGTCTGAGCACAAAATAGTAATCTCAGGGTTAGGAAAAGGAGATTGTTGGCTCCAGTCTGCAGGATGCTGCAGCACATCCAAGGAAGAAATGGCAGGGCAGAGCTTGGGCAAGGGAGAAACTGAAAAATCACACAAAACTAAGGAGATAGTGCAATCACACAGCCACACTGGCAGTCAGGAAATTTGATTATGCAGAAAGAAATTGGACAGAATCTAAAACACAAATCTGAATGCCTCTCACTGGGAAGAGCTGGATAACCACGAGGTTTAAATTTACGACACAGGTTAGAAACGAAGAGTGTGAAGCTCAGCTGCTTAATCTAGGGACCACTGGTAAGAATTTGTTTTAAGCCAGGCAATCATCAGGTGCAAATGGTACTGGAGGGAAGATCTATTACTCTAAATAAGTTTAATCTACCTGTGAATAAGGCAAATGCAATACCAGGAGTGTCGGGCAAGCACAGAGAGGAAATAATTGATGGGACTGAGTAAAGGGGTGAGTTTCCATCTGGAACATTTCTTGTCATTTATGTTCCAAAAAAAAGTCTGAATGAGCAAAGCAGAGGAAAAAACAAAGTGTTTAGGAGGGCTGCAAAAAGAAGCTAAAAAGGCTGGGATTGTGCAGTTGTAGCAAAAGGAAGGCTGTGAGGGGCCATTGTAACATTGCTCTGCTGAAAGACATGAAATGGAATGGTGCAGACTAAGATTTAAGATGAAGGATGTGATTGGCAGAAAATCAATCATACGTGAATTGACTAGGAATAAATACAATCCCCGAAATACAAAATTCCTGACAGTAACAGGACTGGGGTTCTGAAACAGCCCATCATGGAGTGTTGGGGCAGAAATAACCCTTCATTTTATTGACAATCTTAATGGATTTGGAAGCAGGATTAAAAGACAAGTCTGCAACATTGGGGGTCTGGTGGTAAGAAACTTAAGAGGCTTCTTCTTGGCTTTATTTTTTCCCTCATTAATAGATATTTAAGGGCACATCAATTGATTCTCAGTGTGGGTCTTTCCCTCCCTAAGCTGAGACACAAACTCCCATTTCCGTGGTGCACAAGGAACAACAGAAAAGTCCACTATTAAAAACACAAGTACAGTTTTATTTTTCATAAAATGATGGAGTGATACCGCAACTAGGAAAAGAAAAATACTCAACTTCAGACCTCCCAAGAATGACATTAAAAAGTTAAGCAGCACTTAGTCTTCTTTAAGGTGTCATTTCTGCTCAGCGTAACTCCAAGACGCTTAATGCAGATGGATGGGCTGAGCAGGCTCTGCAAAGACAAGGTTTCCTTCTTTACATCCAATCTAAAAGCTTTTAAAATCTCTCTGTCAGGAACGATTTGACTGCATATCAATTGCATCCCCCTGCTAGTGCAAAACTTATAATGAGTGAGGATGGCGGGGAAGAGAAACCACATTTTTGATAAGCGACAGTGAAATGAAACGTTGTCAATCTGATGGGCTGCAAAGCTGGGGCTGTACATTAACCTAACTTTGCTCCCACCCAATTAAAACAGCAGCTGGGCTGTGTCTGAGTGCTGCCACTCTTTGGTGCTGCCAACGAGTTCATTTGTGGTGTCTCTCTGTTGGCCTCACCAAGAACAAGCTCCTGGGACAGCCAAGGTTTTGTGGTTTGCAATATGGATCAACTCAGAAAATAAAAATTAATTCACCTTTGATACAGAGGATGTGCAGTGCCTGCATGCAAGAAACGAGTCAAAAATTTTCCTGGTATTCTCCTGATTCATGTACAGTCTGCGGTTTCATACAATTCCTAAAGCATAGAATTGCTGTGGATAAAACCACCCTGCTCTAAAAAGGAAAGATCTGGAATAGGACTCACTTCTTTCTTATAATCAAGAAGAAGACACACAAAGTTCGTCATTTATCCTGGTGTTCTTGAAAGAAGAAAAAAAAAAAAAGAGTTCTATCCACAAATAATGTATTTATCAACATACTAAAATGAGAATAATTGAATCAGCTTCCATACATATCTATAGGAACAATCAGGCTGGTCCCCAGGGTGAGAGCCACCATTTCCCAAATGCGTCTATGCCACGTGTCACTAAAATTAGAATTCTCCTCACATCATCTCCATTTAGCTCATAGTTTCATAATGGTTCTAATAAATAGCAATAATACTGGATATTTTCAAAGAACAAACTGGTGGCTTTATTCTCATTTCACAATACAGCCTAAGCAAAAGCAAAAATAAAATAAAATAAATGCCAGACGTGCAGGGAAGACTGGGAGCAGCTCCATTAAAGTCAATAGTTATACATAAAAATACATAAAATGAGGAAAGAAGAAGAACAAATGTCTTTAGATAATGTATGAGAATCACAGTATGAACCCTCAGCAGAGATTCATCTACAAAGAGAAGTTACTCAGGAGAACTGATTTTTAACTTGCCATTTCAAGCTGGAGGGGGAAAGAATAAAAATTTCAGAGCAGCAGCATTGTCTGAAGAACTCTTTTGTGCTTAAACAGTAAGTCCTGAACAATTTTAAAGCTCAAAGTATGGAAATTAACATCACAATCCATTGCTTCTGCTGCTTTCATCTGTGGTTGGAGCTTGTTATTTAGCAGGGCCATCAATTTGGCATCTTCAGTGACCAAAGCATTGCTTTAAAAAATAAGTCTTATTAGCCAAAGTATTTGCATTATTTTCAAAAGCTTTAGAATATGATATTTTTTCATGATTTAACAAAGTGTAAGCATCTTTGATTCCCATCCCTGAATCAACTCAATTTAGCTAGAAGGAGGGGGGGAAAAAAAAGAGCTTTCTTTTGTCAAGACTTTGTAACAAGTTTTATTTTAAAGAGAGGCTTTATGGAAATTTCATAGTTTAACCTCAGCCTGCACCAAAGTACCATGGGACTGTTCACTCACCACCCTGCCCCACAGGGATGGGGAGGAGGGGCCCAAAAATGGAAAACCCAAGGAAGAATTACTGAAGTAAAATAAAATTTATTGTTATTGTTCTTGTTTATATTGTTATTATTATTGATACTGCTAATAATAATTGATGATGAAGATGATGATGGTGAAAAGAGACAGGCACAAACCCCAAGTGATGCACAATGCTCAGCTGACCACTAACGGGGATATTTTCCACTGGTAAATCCCTGCAGTGGATCAGCTACACCAAATTACCCCAAACAATTCAGAGAGTGCAAGTCAAGGCACAGGCACCCAATTCCCAGCTCTGCCCTTTGCCTTTGAGTGATGCTGTGCAGGTCACCCCACCTTTCTGCCCTCCTGAGATATGAATAGTCAATCTTTTATAAAGCAATTTGGGAAAAAAAAAAAAAAAAAAAAAGGGGGATGTTTTTGGGGTTTTTTTTGGGCTTGTTTGTTTGTTTGTTTATTTTGTTGTTGTTTTGGTTTTTTAAACTTTTCATTACTGACCTCTCAGATTTTCTAATTTATTTTGCATCCACTCTTCATTCCAAGAGGAATGAGTTTGTTGGTAGAGGAGGAGGAGGAGGTGAAACAGGTTTGGCAGCATGCTGAGTTCCAGTATGGAGCCTTGAAGGTGTAAATTCAATTCTAAGGTCCAGGAAACTCAAGGAGTGGTTACATGGTGAACCCAGTCAGTTTAATAAATATATTCCAGCTTAATGGTGCCACAGATGCTCATCAAAGAGTTGTTTGCTTTTAACTAAGATTTATTTAAATAATACATCCACTGAATCAATAAAATGCCACCTCTGGCTGCATTTTTTACTCAGCCCTCACCTCGCAGTTCAAAATATTCAACAGATTTATAATGAACTTCATTGTCCCCAGCTGCTGCTGGGTTTTACATCCTTTCACACCTAATCCTCACCATCTGCACATTCAAGATTAGACATGATCCCTGGTGGACCTTGCTGCGCGCGAGCATCCAGCTCAGTGGCTCAGACAAATTTCTCTCATCACTCAAAGCACATCCCCTGCACCCACAATTACTTCACAGCATTACAGAGAGGCTCACAGGAGCCACGGAAATACATTCCTATTACCTGGCAATTATTCAGCACCTGGGAGGATTGTGCTATTAAATGACTCGTAGACTGTTAGTACGTAGATGCTACAGGTTTTCAGGTATTTCAAAAATGAGTAACTGTGGTTAGTGTCTGTTTATCACCGTATTATCACAGGGCCTGCCTTATTAAACTGGTTTGAGAAATCTAAGTAGGAGTCTGATTGCTCAAAACAATCTGTGTACAAAGTGCATACAAGTACCTTCTAAAGGTCAGTTATAAAATGCTCATTATGGTTTTGGCATTTCGGATTTTTTTTTTTTTTTTTTTTTTTTTTTTTTTTTTTTTTTTTTTTTTTTTTTGCAATCATTTGAAATCTTAGGCCTGAAGCTATTTGAGCAGAAAAAACACACAATGCAGTTGGACAATTCTAAATACTTCAGCCAATATGTGCTGGATAATTCACCTTTCACATCATTTAAACACACTTCCACAGCTTCATCAACATTGCAGGGTTAACAGCACCATTCTTGACTAAAAGGTCTTTGAAGTCACTGTTGTCTCTGGCTGCAAAATCAAACATTAGGCTGACATATCAGCTGTTAATTGCATTAAATGCTGCTGCCCTATTTGTTGTTTTGGAGGTTTTTAAGTTGTTTTTCTAAGGAAGAGATTCTAAAATCCTGTTTCATGGGAGAATGAAAGCCTGAAGGATGCAGGTCAGCATCACCACCCTTGTGATCTACATGACAGCCCAGACATGGAGCTACTTTGGGAGGTTGTAATTCAAGAAACAGAAACCTGGGGTTACCAGATCAATGTTTGAGTTTTATTGAACATCTGTAAAGAGGACAGGAAATGATGGTGACACTGCTCCAAACCAGGGGTGTGACATAAATTCAGATGACCATCACAGAGCCGCTGTAGCTGAGTGTGACAGCAGCAGTACATCCTGTAAGTTCATGGTATGCTCCATGTCCCAGATGTTTTGGACTGGGAAAAAGGGTTTTACACAAGACTGAATTAATTTCATGCACGTGGATCTGAGGGATGAAAACAATCCTGGCTCCTCTGTTTAGATATTCCTTTAATTCTTCTGTCTTTGCTATCATTTATTTCTGCTTCACCAAAGTGTGCCTTGGATGGGGAGTCAGAATGCAGCCTGTCTCTTAAGAACAAGATACTATTTAAATTAGAAATTAAATAATGCTTAAAAAAAGCCTATGGCAGTTATCCCAATCACAATGTAAAATGAGCAATATTTTAATTTAATATAACAGCTCTCCTCCTCTCTAAAAATTCTGGCTCTTGAAGAAGTTTCAATCTATGGAACAGAAATACCAATTTTGTCCTAATGTATTTTCCTTCCTACTTTCACAATAATGAATAGTTTTAAACAAGAGAGGGAAAAAAATTGTAATTTGTGTCCTGGAAAAACACCTCTATTTTTGGAAAAGCAATGAGCATGATTATCTTCCATTGAAGCACAAGAATAGTAGGTATTAATGATGGCACTTCTGCTAATTTCATAACCCATTCTCCCAGCTGAATGAAGCAGGGTTTATTCAGTGAGCCTCACTGCATTCAAACATTTGAACACCACGAGGTGTTCAGCACTACCCAGCACATCCTAACACTGCAAATACTGTATTTTAGCTCAGTGCTAGATAATGGATTAGCTGTACTGGCAGTCCTCAGCAGCAAATACTCTTTAAAAGAAAATTAGCCTTTAGAAAGAGTATTTCAAAACAATCAGTGAACCCTGACAGCTTGGGGAAACACAATGCAAAGTCTGCAATAATAAATCCTGTAACTGCATTTTATTGTTCTCAGTGATTTTTCCATGGATCTCCTATCCCCCTAATTTTAGAAAACAATTGTCTCGCTCATCAGTTTTTTGAATAGAAAAGAGCCATTCCTAGGAATAAGAAATATGGACTGAGCCCCTCATGTACCAGACAGAGTTATCCTCTCTTAGGAGACAGAAAGAACTGTAAGAAAGAAATGAGCATTGGCACAGAATTCCTGGTTCACAGACCTGAAATTGAACGGGAATTGTTGTAACAGATGGGAGTCTTACTGTTCTCTGACCCTCACAAAACGGGTCAGCTCATGATCTTTTCCAAAGCCAAGGTGCATCTGTTCAGTACCTGCCACTGCAACATCCACCTGCAGGCACCTGGAGCTGCAGTGCCCCACTCCCATCCCAGGTGGGCAAAACTTTCTGCCAACCTGTGCTGGATTCCTGCCAGCCAAGTTGGAAACTGGTTCTTGAAATGTATCTGCAATTGGGAAGTCAAGGCCGCTGTTTTCACACACACATCGAGCTGCTGAATGCCAAGGAACTGTTTCTGAAATGAGAAAAAAACACCTTGGCACAACTATTCCTCCAGGAGATTCCCCAGGAGATGGGGAAGGGGAATCGACCTGGCTGAAGGAGGTGGAAATCTGCAGCTGTTGTGAAGTGAATGAGACAGGCTTTCTGCTGCGAGGACAGCAGATGATGGTGTAATTAAATATTTACCATAATGAGAGGTCACCAGGGAGTGTCCATAAGCAAAGCTCGTATTTGCTCCTGCCTTGCTTGGCCCTGCAGCCCTCTCAGAGCTCTGATAACAATGTGTGTGTGAGAGAGAGTTAAAAGTAATTATACACACACACACACTTCACCCACACGCCAGTTTTCATATGGTGACATTAACATCCCTTACGAATTAATTAAACCTAACAAGACACCCATAATTAAGACTTCTGAGGTTTATTATTTCTCTTTTACTATTGGGAAACAGACCCAGGGAGATTAAGTGCCTTATCTAAATAAATGAATCTCTAAATTACAGTGGGAACACAGTCCAGGGGCTGTGATTCCCAACAAATTGACTACTTAAACACTGAAGGCTTTGTGCATGGGCATTAAACAAACTGTCTAAGTTTAGTTGTCAGTGCATCCTTTTCTGGATGAAAAAATACTTCTGGAACTAGAAATCAGCCAAATTGTGAATCATTCCCTCAAAAAATTAAACCAACCCAACACCTGTCTGAATTTCTAATTGTGAGTGTTTGCTTTCAGATGACTTTTATATTCATCTCTGTGAGATGCAAGAATAGAGCCTTTGCTAAGCCACTGCTCTAATTATTGAAATGTTTTTGCATAAAAACGTTAGATAAATTATATTTTCTATCATTAGGTTGTCTGATCAATTAAGACATGAGCACATACAAGTATCCAGGCACCACCTGGTTATTTTTTAACCTTCAGCTACACAGGACTTCATAAAAAGCAATCAGATTTTAGGGGATGCTTCCTCTTCTGGATCACAAATAAACACTAATAAAAGTTCTGAAACATGACCTTGAGGTGGCTTTCATTTTCAAAGTTTAATTTCTGACAACTAGAGAATAAAGTATGGGAAAAAATGCTTTAAAAAAATCTTATAAGTAATGAAAGTTGCAGGGGTACAGAGGACCTGAAAGACCATTAGTCTAATGCAAAGTGGCAGCTCCTGTATTTTCTAATGTAAAGAAGCCATATAACAACCTACAGCCAAATCCATTAGCAAAACTAATGACCTACTGACCTCAAATCACATTTTTTACTTTCTGTTTAATTATAAAATCACTGAGTAACTGCAATTTATGATGATCTGCGTCCAGTCCCTTGTAAAACTTCTGCATAGGTGAGCTCTGAGGAGCCCTTGTGAAGCAGAGTGGCACAGGAAATGTCACCTCACCTTTGCACGCCACTCAAACTCGAAAGAGAACCAGACACTTGTCTTTTTAGGCTTGAAATGCCTCATTATTGATCCACGGAACATTAACATGTTTCATGGCTTGTTTGTTCCCTAAAAATAGCAACGACATTGTGTTCAAGTGGCACTTTTTAAGGAAAAAAACAAAACACGGCGAAGTGAGACAAGCCTCAATGCGCAGGTAGGTCAAGACTGCCCAAATCCACTTTGGAAAAGCCAAAATTAGTGATTCCCCAAAAGCTCCACACACCATTTGCCTCATCTCTCAGCCAATCCTGGGGACATGGACATCCTAAAACTGCAGTTCCACTGAGCTGTTGTCTTTCTCTCTCCCCCACCTCTCCAATTTTCCCTGTGCACAAACCTGTCCTGCCCCTTCTGCCCATCAGGTCATGGCTCAGAGTCTCTTTGGTCTCTGGCAGCACTTCTTGCAGAGAAACCCAACATGAGAAAACACACAATCAATGCCTCTATCAATCATTCCAGAAAAATAAATTGAATTTATACACTAAGAAGTGATAGCAGCAAACCTATGGTTTCAGACTGGTTTGTTTGGGGGGGGTTTCTTTTGGTTTAGTTTTTTTTTGGGGGGGTTGGGTTTTTTGGTTTGGGTTTGGTTTGGTTTTGTTTTGTGTTTTTTTCTGGGTCTTTGTTTGTTTGGGGTTTTTTTTGTTTGTTGGGTTTTAGGTTTTTTGTTTTTATTTGGTGTAACTGGCCTGGTTTTTCCCTGCTGCTAAAAGGAGTAGAAGTAGGCACCCCACAACCACTTTGCTGCTTTCTTCTTGCCCATTTTTATTTGGTTATGACTCCCTGCTCTGCTGGACTGCTCTCAAACCAGCCTGGCTGGAGATGCAAACACAGAGAAACTCCAGAACAACCCCCATCAGCAGCATCAAGAAACAGAATCATTTAGACATGTTCCAAGTACAGCAACACCTTGTCAAACACAGCAGAAGATGAGCTGGGAATCAGCCTTCAAGAGACCTGAACCAAAAAAAAAAAAAAAATTGAAAGCTGGTGGAACACTGGTTAGTTATTAGAAAGAATTGAAAATATCAGTCACACAGGAATCTCTCGACAGGTGATACCATTTCCCTCTCCTAAAAATGACAGATCAAAAGGAAACACCCACAAAGCAGCATCGTATTTACTCATCTCTCCAACCCTGAGTTGAAAAGGAATGCCTGGAAGTGCTCTGCTCCCTCTCCTGATCTCTACAGGCCCTTGGAAAGGCTCCACAACCATCTGCAGACATCAAAAGTTACCAACCACTCCAGCTACCTGCTCCCCTCCTGCTCTACTGATGGGCAAAAAGAGATGAGTGGCAAACAAAACATGAGAATTCACAAAATATAAATCCTTAACTGTTGAAAGAATGAAGGGCAAAGTGAACTTAGTGAGATAGTCAAGGGTATATTAACAAACACTGTTACATGACATATAGAACACAAACATTTGGTGCCTGGGGTACTACTGGGTTTGAGGCTGTTTCCATTTGTGCAGCTCTCTGGTTCAAAGGGAGAACATTTTACACTTAGGCCTCAAAATATTCTTCACAGATTTTTGCAGCCTTATTGTGGAAAAGCAGGACGAAACAGCATCTTTCTTCTGTGCCTGATAATAAGCCCACTTCTGAGCAATATTCCGTGTATTTAATTTTTCCACCCATACTTGAAACAAAAGCTGCCAGAGCTGAAGATTTACAAACAATGTGTGAAATTCTTCTCACCTACTTCTCACCTCCTCCTTTTAGTCTCCTGCCTCATTTCTATTTTTCTGTTTTGTTTAATTGCACATCTATATTTCTTTTATATATTTATCTTCCTTTATTTCTCCCTTTTACTTTCTCTAGCAAACTACTTCTACTTTCTCCATCAGCTTTCTCTTCTCACCCAGCTGAGATTCTACAGATGTAGGGGCCAAACCTCTTGGTCAATTTTATCAAGAACATGGAGAAAAAAAAATAAATGAGAGAAAAAATAACTTGCACTTTACCAAAAAGTAGAATACAATGTTTTTAAGTTGAATAATGATGCTTACACCAAGATCAAAAGCACAGTGAGTCACAGAACTGCAGATCCTCCCATGCAAGAATTAATGCTGGAAATTAAACCCTTGAACTTCCCAAACAAATTAACAAACAAAAGACCCAACAAGATACATTTTTGGTTGTGGACCAAAAGAATGTAGGAAAATGCAATGGGGAAGAGGATTTAATTGCTGTCAGCTTTTCAAAACAACTCTTTGCTCCATGATGTAAAGGTTTGATACTCTCTGTTTAAAAATTCAACTTATATTGATATTTTCTTCTTTCTCTGTGTTTCAGCCATGAATTCCCTGTTCTGCTGCTCCTGGGTGCAAGCTGCTGCTAACAATTTGACATCCTTGCCACTGTGCACTAAGCACATTCCAGTGCTTGCTCCTGCTGATTGCAAATGGGACACAGGGATGTCTCAGGTGAAATTATTTATTATGGGATCACAGTGCATGGCTACATTTATGCCGTGGTGGCCAGCAGTGCCTATCCAGCAATAAACATCTTAGGAATAACCAACTCAGATACAGAGTATGGAAAATCTGGGATGGAGAATTTCTATCTCCTAAAAAATACAGAATTGTCTCCCAGTGGGTTCATAATTCCACCAACAAGCCGAGCAGATCTGCAGGTGATTTCAGCATATCTAAATCTTGTTTACTTTTCCACTTCTGTTTACTTGAGTTTTTAAACAACTTTTTGGGTATGTGTCCCAATTCCTCTATTATGTGTTACTTGAACAAATTCATATGAAATTTGAAACTTTGCCTCAGTTTCCCAGCTCTATCTAATGCAGCAGCTCATTGGCAGGGCACAGCTGTTTTCATCACCAGGTATCACCAATGACCTCCTCCCTTTGTAAGAGATCAAGGGTGAGGAAGGTACATGAAATAAATATACCTGGAGATTTCAAAAAGCTGGCTGAGAGATATTAAAAGCAGATAAAAAACACCAAACAAACAAAAAATTTGACTGTTTGGGGTTTTTCTGTCTTGTGGGGGGGGGGAAGTGAAGACAACCAAGAGAATACTAAAATTATCTGGCTTATGAAGAGGAAATATACATGTGAAACACAGAGTTAACAGTGACTGACTTTCTTTTTATTTCCAAATTTTTCCACACTTGGAAAATTTGGGTGTGATTTTTTTTCTTTTCCAATCTCCCCCCCAACCTCTAATTAAAAGTCACACTTAAAAAACCCTCTCATTCACTGATAAATGTATGGAAACTTTAATGGTTACCAGAATAAGTGTGCTAAATATGGGTACAAAATTAAATGCTAAAAGTAGAGCTATTTATCATTTTGCCTTTACTTTCCCATTCACATATCTTATATACATACATCTCTTTTTTTTTTTGGAGTGGGGCTATATTTTAGAATTCTAACTACCATCCTAACAAACATGGATTTTTTTTTTTGTTTGTTTTCTGAGTACAGCTCTGTGCTGAAAAGCAGAAATGTTACACTTTACCATTCCACGATTCAGGATGCATCACAACATCTGGGACAACAAAATCGTGACCTACACGTCTGTCTAAAATAACAACATCACAGTTTTGAGGGCTGAAGGAATCCAGTTCACCACCCACATCCCTTTATCCTATGACTGCTCTTAAGGAACATCATTTCCCTTTCCCAGAGGCAGCTTCCCAAGTGCTGATGGCAGAGCCCTCACACTGCAGACACCACACGAATGCCACAGCTTCACTTCTTGACATTAATGGGTTTTTTCTAACATATGATGGAGAAAATGCCTCATTTCTCCCCCATCATCTCCCAAAGTGATGCTAAGTGTCTTCAGTCAGCTGTGACGACGCCACCATGTGTGACAACATTCTCACAGCTTTGAAAAGAACAGGAAAAATTTCCATAGTCTGGGGAAAGCAACAACTTCTGGCATGCAAGGAAAGGAACCTGCCAGCTAATAAGAAAAGGATTGTTATTTATTTTCATGTGTAGGAAGGTGAGAATCAGACATGGCTTCAGCAATGTCAGGAGGGATCAGAACACAGGGCAAGCAGTGAAGTTCAGCTTTGAATTCAACAGTCACGACCATCATCAGGTGTTGATGTTGCTTATCCACAGGGAACTGGGAGCAAACCACCTGTGAGGAGACATTAGGACATACTGGGCATGTTAACCCTCCCACTCCTGACATTCCAGGAGATTCCACACCAGGTGGGCTGGGCACAGTCTCTGCTGCCAGGAGACACATGGTGAAAGCAAATTAAAGGCCAACACCAACATGAAACCTCAATTAAAGATTATTCAGTACAATTAGTGATTATAGGACATGACCCTGCCTTGGCACACACACTCCACCCACGATGCTCCCTTTCCCCTTCCCATGCCATAGTCTCAGAATTCAGGTGAAACACCTTCTTTTGGAGTCCAGGGCAACCCTCTGGATACCCTGGACAGTCACAAACCTCCGTAGAGAGGCCTGGGACCCAAAAAAGAGGTTCTGGGGTCTGTGCAGGGGGGTTTGGGACCCTGGCACAGAGCCCAGGAAGACACAAGCTTTGATTTTAATCCATGAGAAAAACTTCTAACACAGAGAAGAATTGCAAGTCACAAATGTGTAACAGACAGTAGTGTAGTTTATCACCGTGTGGAAGATTTTGTAGTTTTGGGATTTTTAGAATGTAGGTGCAAAGGGACAAGATGGAGATTGTAGGGCAGTGCCCTGGGTTCTTCTTCTCCTTTGGCATCCATCTTCTGCAGTGACATGGGCACAAGGTAGTTTGACAGGATTGGGTCAAAGTAGAAATGACCCTGTTAGTATAGGTGATAGGCATTGGTATGAAATGTTAAATAATAAGTATGTAGTTATCTGGATAAAAGCAGAGTCACCTCCCATCACGGGGGGAGTCACATCGTGTCTGAGCTACTGTGAACACCTTGGCCAGAAACAGAGAATTGTAAGATAAGAATTAATAAACAACACGAGAAACCAAGAAAACCAAGACCTTGAGACTCCATTCTCGCACCAAGAACAGACTCAGACTCAAATCCTTCTAAGGTCTGAGAGAACAGAGACAGAAAAAACACACACGAATCACCAGCCTTGAAACCTTGGGTCGGGAAAGAAACATAAACCTGAGACCTTCGAATTCCAGATTCTGGAATAAGAGATTTACCTACCAACATAAGGATACAGTGGCTTCCCCAACTCATTTAAAATGCAGATATTATTGAGCAACCTGCTCTGCTGGAAGGTGCCCCTGCCCACGGCAGAGGGGCTGCAACAAGATCCCTGATTTCCCCTCCAACCCAAAGCATGCAGTGACTCCGTGATACCATTTATCTATTATCTCACAGCTAGAATGAAGTGCACTCCAGTGCACCAGTGCTGTAGCTCCAGCTCGTTCTCACTTTGCTTGTTGTGGTTTTATTTAGTTAAGAAATTTGCATGAAACTTTCAGATGACACACGACACATATGTGCAGACACTTCAGTATTTTTCTTTTTTTTCACCCCGTTCTCGCTGTTGTTGAGTGAAATGATGGCATCTATCACAAAACCAGAACAGAGTAGACTGTTACAACTCTACTACTAAGAGGCAGAATGTGAATAAATGATCCTGAATGGAGAAGTTTTCTTAAATTGCTGATTGTTTTGTGACACGGGCTTCAGGCTGCACCAGAAACCCAGGGCAGATCCCTACCAGCTATTCAGTAAGCTATTAAGGTCATAATGAACATCTGATAAAAGCAATTGAAGAAAATAGAAGAAATACATACCACAGTCAAGCCCTTTACTGTAGTACATTAAACTTGTTTTCTACTCCACAGGGTATCCACAATTTTATGTCTTTCTTCCACAATGAACTCCATAAGCAAGCTAGAGGATTTATCCTGATTTCACTCTCTATCTCCACACTAAGAAGACAGAAAAACCAGAGCATGTGCTGCAGCACATTATCTTCTTACAAACAAATCTCTAGCAACTTCAGGAAGAATATAGATTCTCACAGAATTCACTTAACCTCTTGAGTAAAACTGTATTTCTAAGTATAACTCCATGAATTTGTAGACAACAAACAGGCAGTATAATTTAGTGTTGGCTTTGAAATACACAAAAATATTTTACTGGGCTGCCAGAGCTCACAGGACTAACTCTCTGAAGTACTCAGCAATTCAGAAAGGAAAAAATTGAGAGAATGCTGGCATTAATTTACTCCACCACCAGAGATGGGCTTCAGCTCTAAATATGGGATATGAAGTTCAGTTTCTTTCAATCCACACACATAATTACGTTCCATTTTTGTTAAACAGACACTGCAGAAAGGGTTTTGTTTGTGGATGCTTTTGTCCTTTTCTCATTTGTCTTGGCTCACAGAAAACAGAGGTATTATGGGAGACAGTTCCAAGATTTTTTTTCCCCCCAAACAAACCTTTACAGCATGAAAATATAGTGCAGCTTTTGTTTATAAGCCTTAACAATTTGGTGGCAGGAGATATGGTGAGTGTATGGAAGGACAAAGAAGTCAAGCTAAAATCTTCAGGTTTCAGGTACTATTTTAGATTTTTGTATCAGACAGCTTTAACTGCCAGTGACATTTGTAGAATCACAGAATCAACTCCTAAATCACTACAATACAGGAGCAAAAACCCAAAATTTGTTTGACATTGCCTGGATGAATTCTCAGCTCTTCACTGGCTTGTCCTGTGCTCCATTTTCTGATGGCAATAATATTTTAATCTGTGCTAATAGGTGACTGCCAAGTGATGTTAAGAGCATCCAGGTAGGGACAAAGTGATGGCTGCTCCAAGTCTGCACCTCAAAGGCAAAACCCTAAATCCAGTTATAGCAATGAGACATCCTCCTGCATGGGATCTACCCTGCTTTTACAGGCAGGTCATTTCAAAATACCTCCTCCCTTTCTCTGCCATTTTAATTCAAGTGGGTTTTGTTTCTTTATTAATTTTCAAAATGTAGCTAGAAGAATCAGGGAGGGGTTAGCCACTCAATGTTAAAGACAACTGAATAGAGGCTTTTGGTGTCATTTTCACTGACTCCATCAAATCATGCATTTTTATCATTTATTTAGTTCAAACTCAACATCTGATGCTTGGTTGCCTTTGATTCAGAGTGACAAGAAAAAAGTTTACTGTTAAAGATTAATCATGTTCTTCTGTTCCCACTCTCCTTCTGCTCTTAGATTTAGGAGGATGCACTCAACTGTAGTTTGATTTTCACATTATGAAAAAATCTGTTTTCGATTCCATGTATTTGTAATTTATTCTTCCACATTTCTTACTCAATAGTAATGTAAGTAATGCATGAAATAAACACACATTTCATTCATTGCTTTTGTATTTGACTAATAAATGGCGACTACTCTCAAAAAGTCCTTCTGTTTAATTCTAAACATGATTCTAAAATGTGAAGTTTGTCTGTTTCTTCATTGTGCTTCTCACTTTTGAAACGTCCTTATGGTCATTACCTCTCAATTTATTACCTCTCAGTGTATTTTAATTGGGAAAAACTATAATTCCTGGTTTTGGTACAGGGAGCACTGCTACTTCCCCTCTTCCAGCTGTTTCCAGGCCCAGCTCCCACCATCACCACACTCGTGCTGCACACCCCACCCATCACCCACCAATCCTGACACCAAGAAATGATATTTTCCTCTTTATATCCCTGGAAATGTTCAAGGCCACGCTGGACAGGGGTTGGGGCAACCTGGTTTAGTGGAAGGTGCCCAATGGGTGGAACTGGGTGACCTTTAAAAGTCCTTTCCAGCCCAAACTATTCCATGATTCTGTGATCTTGTCTTTTACTTTTGATGCTAATCTTCATTTTGTATAAAGCCTGCTGTGTCAGGAGCAGATCTGTCATTCCAAAACTTACCATGTATTTATCAAATCACACTCATTAATAACAAAAAAAGGGAATAAACCCTTTTTTTTGTCTTTAATAATCTCATTCATTTCTTATCTGAAGCTCAACAAAGCCATATTTTCACGGTAAGTAGCAATCCTTCCCACATGATTGTCATCGATGTCTACAGAATTGTAGCTTTTATTTTAAATGGTATTTAAAAGAGGTTCTGTCATTTCTAGTTGCAAAGATAACTGCTGAAACATGAAAGCAAGAATATCAGTGCTGTAGCTGCCTCCTAAGCCTGACAGATGCAGTGCCTCTGCTGCTGCTGCTCAGAACAAGATGCAGAGCAGCCACAGTGAAACTAAAAAAAAAAATAAAAACAAAACAAAAAATATTAAAAAGAAAACACATAAACAATTTTTCTCACTTTCTGACTCCTCCCCACTTGGTGTGGCTCCTAAGAAACTTGTGAGAAAACTCCTTTTTTTCCTGTTTGTCAAATATGTCAGGATTTGACGATAAAAAGAGACAATTACGAAGAACTGGAATTGAAAAATATTCCTCTTTCAAAAGCAAGCACGGGGTCCTGCACAAAGGAGAGGAGAAATAAAGATGGGAACAGAGGGAAGGAAGGTGAAGGAGGATGGATCACCCAGCTTCACTTCTATGTTCACTCTGCTCTGGCAGAGTTTTTATCCTTTCAGGACTCCCACTGAGAGAAGCCCATGGCCCCACAGGGGATTTTTCAGCCCCTGACCCAAAGGATTTGTGCCAACTTCACCCACAGCACTGCAATTCCTCTGCCTGTGAGGGACAGGATGGCTGGGACACCAAATTTCTCTGTGATAACACAAATCTGCCCCACTCCAAGAGCTGGAACTCATCTGAATGTAAGATTTAAATCCAATTCTAAAACCATTTATTAAAAAAAAAAAAAAAAAAAAAAGCAAAAAGCCACATTCTCTTTCGACATAGAGGTAATCAAATATCTGTGTTGAATTGCTGCTGATGGGTTTTACCCAATTGAATTACAACTGGGAGGGCAAAAGTATTGGTGAGCTCAGAGTGCAACATATAAAAATACTGTGCATCAGCAAAATCCTGACAGTCAAGGGGTTGATGGCAATGCTAGAATGAAACAGGTAATGTAAATCACTATTTATTGTCAATTATTCGCAAATGTGTAGATCAACAAAGTAAATGGATGTGGCATATCCCTTGCAATAAACTAAATACTGAAAACCACATCATCAGGAATTAGACAAATTACTGTGTATTAAATGAATGAAGGAAATATAAATGTTTAAAATACAACACATCTTTAAAGAGTGAAGAAACTTCATTTCTGATGAAAAGAATGGGCAACACTGGCATCTGAACTGAGAAAGCCTCAGTTCTACAATTACAACCTTTACTGCAGCTCCACAGAGTTAAGTTATTGCCCTGGGATTGACTAAACCTTTCCCTGGAAATGGCCAGAGCATTCCGAGCTGAAGGATGATATTTTTATGGACTGCTGGTTGCTTTTAATTCCTTTATAGCACATTAAAATATAGTCACTCTTTTAGCCATTTTAACCTTGTTTGGCACAAATGGTTGCACTTGAAATTCATCGACTTAAATGGTCCATGGAAAGTATCATTAAGAATTGCTGTAGTGGATTTCTTTTTTTTTTTTAAACTTGCAATGCATTTAATTATTAATGTCCCTCTATCATTTATGGCTCATTGTTTTTCAGATTTTCCACATCTTTCACCTTACCTGTTCAAAGAGTTACAGAAGGCAGAACAAAGAATTCCAGATACAAAGACATTCACAGTTCTCACTAGAGCTTGCAATAGTCCTGAATGTCTGTGCTATGAGTTTTGGTGAATATATATCCAAATATCCAAGGTTAGGCTCAATAACAACCTGAGGGCAACACTGTCATTTACACAAGACAATCTGGAGATACAACAGGCTCATATATCACTGAGGATATTCGTCATGCATATATATATGCCTTATTTTTTTATTTGTTCTTACTTTAGGATGACCTCTGAAAATAATTGTATTTTTTATTTCTTTGATCTACATTATAACTTGAGGAATACAGGTCAGCTCACTGATTTTCAGTAACAAGAGGGCCCATAACCTTCACAGATTATTAATTTTCCTAACTTCTCCTTGAACAACTCCAGTGTTGTTAAGATATAAATCTGTAACCTGCAAATACTGATCTCCTTTCTGTAAGATCCAACAGCAGAGTGACAAGCAGGGCTTGTCTTTGACATAAAAAAAGGAAAAGAAATCCCATTAAACTACCCTCATCCATCTAGCCAGTACTTGCTTTTACTTCTATATTTGTTTTCATGTATTTTAAAACAATTACTTCCTTTCTAATATTGCTGAAGTAGTCAAGGATAATCTGCTTTCTCTTTCTGTACAAAAATAGAATTGTAAGAAGAAAAACCACTAAACCAAGAGTTATTTATTTATCTTTCTTGGAATCATTACCTATTAGCTATTCCTTTCAATCATTACCTTTGATTTTACTGTTCTGTAAATAAAATTGGACCAGGTCTTCCAACAAACCTCTTTCCTCTGGTTGCTATTTCCCAGCTGTACACCAAAAAATAAATTCCTGTTTCTTGTCCTGGAGTAATTTATCCCAATCCCATAAGAGCAGCCCCAACAACAGTGCTGAGCCTCACCACCATCACCTCCAACTTCCAAAGGGAATAGCTGGAACCTGGATGTGGATCTGGACAGAGGAAAGAAGCTGTAAGAAGAAGCAACTGAGTTGAAGGAACAGCCCAACTGAAAATATATGTTTTGGAGCTCTCAAGGAGACTGAGAGCCAGGGAATTTCAGGTTAAAGGGCCATTGCAGAGGTGCCCATAATTTTCTCAGGCTTAAGTCAGTGCTACGTAAATCAATATCGAACAAAAATACTTCTGGAAAAAAATAAAACCCAGCAAAGCAAACCCCAAAAGATTATTTGGGAGGGAGAGAAGGGAAGAGTAGAGCTAGAAGGCCAAAATTCTGAATTCTTATGAAATAAAAGTATTTATCTTAAGATATATATTATATATGTCCAGTAGAAAAACAAAAGGGTTTATTACATGCATGAAGACTAACAATAAAATAACATAATTTGTTTAAGACTTGGGTTTTCTGTGAGAGTGCTGATTCATGCAGATTTACACAGCCTGAGAGACTGTGTTAAGATCACAGATACATTGACAGTCCTATCTCACCAATTTTCTTTCCTAATATTTGAGGAAAATTATCTGACAAGAGGTCATGAAGCCCAGAGCTCCTGGTCCCTAAGAATATGTTCCTCCCTTTCCTGGCCATGCTCTAAACCAATTTTAATCATCACAAAGTATCAATTTTACACTTTCTAGGAGAGCATTAAATGGCACAACTCAGCTTTAATACAAAAAAGCACAAATACAAGATAAAACCAGAGGGTTCAGTGTTGTAAACTCCTCACAGCCTCGGACAACATCTCTGGACATAAAGGGAGATCAGACACACTGAAAACTCTCCTTTGAACTTTCTAAGTTCTTTATAACTTGTTTGTGATGCTGCTTAATAACCCAAAGAAATAAAAGAACCCATTGACTCACTAAAGCAAAACATATGTGAATATGTTAAAAAACAACAGAGGAGTAAAGACACTTGCCAACTTTTCATGGCACATCTCTGTATTTTTATGTCTTTCAATAAAGGTGCATTTTCTAGGGAAAAAAAAAAAAAAAAAAAAAAGCTGATATAACAATAAACTTTAAATTTCAGGATAAACAAACTGAATTTGCTTCAACTTCCCAAATACGACATTAAGTCAGCATGAATGCATGTCTCCATTTGGAAGAACACATGTATGGAGCCACTCTAGACAGGAAGCAATGAAAACTTTTATGCATCCCAATAAAAATTTGGATTTAATTACCAAAAATTTAAAAGAGAGTAGCAGTGTCTAGTTCAGAACCATGCTGATCATGTGCATTTTTTATACCTGCACAAGAAGTGTGGAAAAAAACTCGTCCCCTGACTTTCCAACAAATGCATTTTCATTTTCAGTCTCCTCTTCCTTTACAAGCCATGACTTAGCTCAGGCTGGGGGAGCATTCTAGGGAAAAATCACTTCACACTTGTTCCATGGATAAATTTTCCTCCTAGACACCTCCTGTTGCCTGTGCTGTTCGATGTTTTCAGAAAGTCGTGGGAATCTTATTAGAAACTGTTTTCCAAGGAATCTGTGCAATTCACTGGGCAGATTGAATTGCAGAAAAAAAAAAGAAAGTCTAGTTCACCAGGTTTCTTCCAGAGCTGGGAATACAGAAGCAGCAGTTTCCATGGGTGTACACACACACACATATATATATGTATATATATGTATATATATTTAGGTCTGATAATTCAGTATGAGCAGAACAGAATGTATTTTCTATATAGGAAGCAAAAAAATCAAAACAAAAGTAGAGAATGGCCAAGAATAGTTCTAAAATTTCTGCACAGCAACAGAGAAACCAAAGCTTTCAAAGGCAAATAAGAACAACTTCTACAGGGTACTTTTCTTCTTGTGCATTCAATGCTTTGTCCAGAGTTACAGCAACAATTAATACTGCAAAAATCACGAGGTTTGCTAAGACCATTCATTACAATTTTTTGTAAGAAAATAAAGCTCTAATCCTTCATGTCCTCAGTGAAGAGAAGGTAAACTCTATTTTTATTGCTGGGATTTCTTCAATAACTAATCCACACTGAATAATCACCATGGATTGACAGTCAGCAATCCAGAGCACTGACTGAGCCTCTCCTTCCAGTGTTTCATTTCCAAAATTTCATTCATTTGGGCCATTATTGCTTTGTTAACCCCATTTATCTTTTCTGCCTACATCTGGTAATAAAACATAATTACTACAATATATATATTTATATTATTATAATATATAGCACACAAACACACACACATTTATACATACATACATATATATATATATACACACAAAAACTACTTATTCATAACTTTACCTAACTGAAATCTTATGTCACAGACTAACCCATGACAAACTATTCCCAGGGGAGTTTAAAATGTCCCTGCACAATCTTTATTATAAATGGAAAATTAATGAGGAAAGTTGCTTAAATTTTGCCTCTAGTTTCCCAGAGAATGGAAATTAACATTTTGAAAGTGGATGTAAACTCATTTTGATATGTTATGGTCTTTAGCAATAAATAAGTCATATTGTTTCTCAAAATTGTTGTTAAATTAATCTGCTGGTGTATTCTGAATTTCGCTACAGCACCTGCCTAATACAGCAAACACTAATTCCAACTAAATCACTCATAAAATTCTGTTATTCAAGTTAATAGGCCCAGGAATGGTTACAGACATTGCTCACTGGTGTGTGCACAGAGAGCATGAAAACTCCAAATTTAGACAACCCCTGTGGCACAAATATACCTAGACAAATGATAATCTAGCTAAATAACTAAATAGCTAAATAATTAGATAACTCAATAACTAAATAACTGAATAAATGACTAAATGGAAGAGTAAATGCTGGGTCCAATCCTCCAAGAAAGAAAAAAATATTAAACTGGAGAAGGAACAAAGTGGGGATTTTCCTTTTTTTGATCCTAGGTCTTCAAATTGTACAGATCTTTAAGAAATTCCACAAACTGCAGTAGAATAAACTTAATAAATTATTTTGATTCTAAAACAGGAAGACTAATGAGCACAATGGTTTCTTCTTAAATAACTGGGCAGTTAGCAACTCTAATTCCCACTTTGGGAAAAATAATCCAGCAGGATCTCAAAAGAGAGTAAGAAATGAAGGACACAAATAACTTCAGACTCACTGGGAACAACCAAGAATCTTTCCTTTTTCTTCTGTTTTTGGGGTGCCAGTGGCATCAGGGATTTCCTGTGTGCTCAATTCTCCCAGTTGCACAAGAAGTCCAGTTCTACCTCAGTCTGTTGCATTTCCAAAGGGACAAGAGGCAGAAGAGCTGCTCCATTATTTGTACTGAAAATCATCTCTATTCCATGACCATTTCAAGGAAATTTATTTTCTCATTATATTTGAAATATAGAAAAAACAAGCCAGGCTATGAGATCACCAACTAACCTCTTTTCCTGCTGCACAAACAAACATGAAAACATCTCAGTTTTTCTCAATTTCTCCCCTAAATTTTCTTGTTGCTGCGGAAATGTCTTTCTGGTGGGGGGAATCACATCATAGTTCACATCCTTTGGTCAAAATGTGAGATTATTTTCACTGCTAGGGAGATTATTTGTGGATATATAAATACTGCATTTTTTTGCTTGACTCATCCAAACCACTGACCTATTGATCTGGTACGAATCAACGATGACAAACACCAAATTTCCTGTTTCCTTCTCAAAAAAATTACAGTTCCAATAATGTAACACACAGAACATCTCATTTTAGCATTACTTGAGAATATCAGAAAAAAAAGAACTTGGGAAATGTGATTTGTCATTTTCCATTGATATTATCAGGAGCTCTTTAAAGCAAAGCATTAGAGAACATTTCCCTTCTCTTGATTCAACTCCTAATCCAAAGTTAACTATTGAGTTTTGTACATTATAACAACCAGGGTGTTATAATCAAGCCCATTTTGTGTGGGTGTGGGTGTGGGAGGGGGTACAAGGAGCATGCTTGTGGCTGACTGTATTTAAAGGAAGGCTGAGAAGTTTTCTGGTGAAAGGCTCTGTTGATAAATGGTGGTTAGGAGAGGAAAAGTGGTTATTCAATGAACAAAATGGTGTGTAATTTATTTTACTTCATTAGATGCTGAATTCTTCAAACACTGCTAGGAATTAGAATGCTTTGAAACCAATTATTGTAAGCACATTTAATCATAGCTTTGAAGTTACTTTCAACATAGCATGTTCTTTTTGATTAAATTATATCTTTCTGCCATTCCACTACAAGTACCCAGTTCAAGGGCAGAAGAAGAGAAAAAAAAAAACCAAACAAACCTTTCAAAAGTCATAAATAAAAACAACAATAATTTTGCTCTGTTTTTGTCTGAAATATTTCCACAATCTTTTATTGCTACGAGTGTACCAGCTCCTGCAGAAACTCGAGTACAATTTTGAATGTATAAAAATTATCACAAAATTAAACAATTACGTTATCATATATGGAACAAGTAATTTCAAGCAGAGAAACAGAATAGCAGGGAGCACAAAGATGCACTAAAAATGCACTTGCAAGGTGCATGGATTTTTTTTTTTTGAGCAAAGATCAAAAGAGTTCAATAGACTCTCTCTCTCAGCCTTGCTTCTCTGTACATATAGCACTGGTAATTCAAGCTGTCTGTTACATGATATTTCTCTTTATCGTGATAAATGATGGCTGAAAGGAGCAATTTTGGTTCAAGCCTGCCTCCTGCTTGAAAGAAAATGTTGGTCCAGTGATTTAAGCAAGGCAAAGCACCATGAATCTCCTCCCAGTTCCAGAGTTTGACTTGGACACGAGCAACTGGAAATTGGATCAGTCCAATGAAAGATCACAAATGAAGCTTCAAGGAGCTCTGCTGATCTCAATTATTGCAATAGGATACGAAATAAAGATGCTTGACTCCAGTCAGAAGGCAGTAGAAATCAGAAGTGTTTATTTACAATTCATTCAGCCATTTTATAACATTCTGTGCTAAGAAGACACATTATTGATCCATAGGGCTGACACCTCTCCCATTGGCTGAGTAACAGAAATATCAAACAACACCTGTTGTTATGGGAAAGAAATATTATTTAGACAAGTTTGGGGGTTTTTTGGGGAAAAAGAAAAACTGTTAAAAAGTTTCCCTTGAGAACAGCTTGTTCTTAAGCTCAGAAAATATCGAGTCCACACTCAGTGATCCTCAGTCACCTTCCCTATTTTAAAATGTGCATCTTGTACTTCAGTGATTTCACTGGATGTCACTTGGGTCTGTAAAGCTCTAAGAGAAAGAATGTTTCTATACTCTTCTGAGTGTCTTTTTTCTTTTGCGGTGTAAAACACCAATAGAGTAATGCAGGACTATGCATTACTTTAAGTAAGTCTCATCCCTGGAAGTGTCCAAGGCCAGGCTGGACAGGGCTTGGAGCAGCCTGGGATAGTGGAAGGTGTCCCTACCCATAGCAGGGGGTGGAACTCGACGATATTTAAGGTCCATTTCATGTTCTCTCACAGATAAACACAATGGAGACAAAAGCACTTTTTCTTCTACTCTTTCTTAGTATTATTAACTATCTGCCCAGCTTGTAACAATAAATGGTAAATGGTAAATTACCTTATGGCAGAAATTAATGTATTTGATAGCCTAATGTTTTACAATTTTTTTGTATTTCCATTTCTACAACATGGGATTTTATTGCCTTTGGCTGAAGGGTTGGGAAGGTTAACTGGGTAAGATTTATATTGTAACTTTGCAGAGAAGTGTTACAGCCTTAAACAGACAAAAAAAAAAAGTCCCACAGAAACAGAGAAACAAAAGTAGATCTCAGTGGGCTAAATTGTCTTAGTTTTGTAATAGAAAATAGTAACAAAGCTGTTTATGTGGATCTCCAGAACTAAAACCAAAAGCGGGAAAAGGCAAAGAGTGGCCTGGAGTCAGGAGCTAGTGAGGGCAGTTAGAAATTTCTAGAGAAAAAGTAGGTTAAGGAAGTAAAATAAGCAGCAATATTTCAGCTGATCAAATAGAGATGTAGCAGTATACAAATAAAGAGATATCAAAGGGAAATAAAAGAACATGTACTGAATATTATCATCAACACTGGAGAACAAAAGAATGAGAGAACATCTCTTTCTTCTTCAACTCCAAAGCACAATATTCAACAAATAATTGCAGCCTAGCCCCAAAATGTCACCCAAGTAAAAGAAAAACAAAACAACACCTTAATGGCACAAAGCAGTGGTTCTGCTTGTTCTTTTTACTTTCTTTCTTAATGACATATTCCATCAGTTCTGAATTTGTCAGAAACAGTGATTAGAGGAGGGAAAAAAAATCTCTTTTGTTATCATCTACCTTAAACTTCAAAGCAGCAAGGACACTGAGTGAAACATAACTCTATCAAAGTGAGCACTTATAATCCTTAAGTTTGATATTTATAAATTTACAAGGCATTCCTAGTCATGCTGCTCAGAACTACCACAGAAAAGCACATCACAGAAACTGTAAATATTTGGAGGCACCTTGTTTTATTTTGTCTCAATCCAAGGGCTTCAGTGCACACAGATTATCAGGACCTGGGGGAAAACCAAAACCCCAAAACATTTTCCCTCCCTGCCTCAACAGAGGAAGACTCATTAAATGTAATTTGGTATCACTCGCTCACTTGAAATTCATTAACTTCAAGCATTGGACAACCAGTTCAAATCTACTTTTTATGCAGGGAATTTTCTTTAGACATCCCTGCTCATCCTGGCTGTTCCTGTTATCATGTCCAGCCTATCTTCGAACATCCAGATCACCAGGATCTGAAATCGTGGCTTAATCTGTTTTGTACAGGATGTTGATACACAATTCAGAGCTTCCCAATTAATAAATCAATAAATTTCCATTGTGTAACTGAACTGCTGGATAATTTCTAAGTAAACTGAAAGACTCCCTAATATCAGAGCACCCTGAAACTGCAGAAGATTTTGTACAGAGTTTCTGTGCCAAACAGGAAATATATCTGCTGCAAGTATCAAACTTAAACTGTCAAGTAAAAAGTAATCTGAAGTCCGTTTGTTGTGGGCCATATAATCAGGAATATTATTTTAATAAAATTCTAATTCTTAAGCCTTTGATACTTTTAAGTTCTAAACCAGCAATACACAGCTTTTTATTGTGTCCATGCTCTGCTTTTACAGCAATATTGATGTAAAATATGCCACACTACACAAATCTGCATTATATGGGTTTCTGATTCCATTTTTAGTTAACTAGATCTTCTTTACATTTTACAATGTCAACTCCTCAAATGGACCAGCTTTATGTCGTTAAATGTAGCGATTGCGTATTTCTAAATCATAGTCAGGCTGAACACAAAACAGAATTTAGGAAATTTATGGTTATACCTGGACATTTTTCTTAAAGCCTCTATAAATACATTTTCTTCAATTTCCTTTGTTTCCCTTGGATTATTGTGCAGGAAAACAGGATGAGCTTTCAGGACTGACTTACAGGAGTCTTGCTCTCTTAGAGCTTGTGATGCTGCCATTGAAACATTTCTGCACGAGGTAACAAAAAAATGCAGATAGAGCTGTAATTATGCAAATGTGGAAACTCAGTGACAATGAACCACCAGGGTCCCAAATAATTCCAGAGACAAAGAGGAAGGGAACAGTAGGAAGCTAGACTTCTTTTGAGTTGTAAGTTACAGCCAAATAAATGACAATTTATAAACAACACAATAAAGGGTTTAATAGTTGGGATAATTTTCAATGTATATATAGATATCAATGCATTTAAAAAACACAAAAAGAACCCCGAAACCCTCTCTTTGACTCTTTTAAAGGCACATATATATAGAGAGAGAGAGTTACCTATAACAGTATCAGATAATAATAATAATAATAATAATAATAATAGTAGTGATATTGGTTTCACATACTCAAAATTTTCTGAATTATTCTAATCTGAATCTTTTCCTAATTCCTTATTAATTATAAGGCTCCCTGCAACATTTTGCAGGTTCTGAGTCACCACATTTAATACATAGATCAGCACTCTTGTATCTTGAGGTTTAATTTCCCACCATAACTACAACTGGACTGCAAATGTGCATAATCTAACAGAGAATTGTCAATACATAACTAAAAGTAACAGGAGAGACTTCTTCTAATACAAAACAAAACAAAACAAAACAAAACAAAACAAAACAAAAGAAGAGCTTGTGAAATATTTAAATTCTTATTATAAGGAGGAATTAATTTTTAATTTTAAAATTTTTTTTGTTAATAAATGACATACTTTGATATTCAATTTGCTCTACAAAATGACATCATGTAAAGCTACCAAAGCAAAAGTCACCATGCTAGGAAGTTTGTCAGTTCAGTCTTTTACTCACATTGGAAAGAAAACCATCTTTAAAATATTAAATACAGCTGTGGGTTTTAGTCCCTCAGTAACTTCATGACTGTGACCTTCATAAAAGACTTGGCAATCTCACAGTCAAAGAACTCATCCAGGATATTAAGGAGAGCCATTGAAGGTCAGCACTGAATTGCTCTGATTAAATTCAAAATATAAAATCAGATTTTCACTGTGCATTTTTTTGCCCTTTCATAATTTAAATTCTCTTTGGTAATTAAAGAATACAAAAAATGCCTTAAAACAGAGATTATCCTGCAGTGATCACTGCAGGTAGTTTACAATGTGGCTTATTTTATAACAATGATGTTCTGAATAGGAATGAGAAAGGATAAAAAGAACGAAACATGATAAAACTATTCATCCTGCTCCTCATTTATCATCTGGGAGATGTCAAACTGACCATGACCGGGCACCTACAGCAAATCGTTTAAGGGATAATTTGATATGTGATGGAAAAATAAAGAGACTTGGGAGGAACTAGAAGAAACACAATTATTTAGAATTCCTAGTTCCATCAGGGCCTTACCCAATCTTACCTCACTCCAGCAGTATCAGAGAATATCAGACTGTGTGAAGTGGTTCCAAACCCAGGGATGTGTCCCACAGCTCTCCTTAGTGCTCCCATGGAGCTGCTTCCACAGCAACCTCAGGAACCAAAATCTTCAGTGGGACCAACCAGTGTGGGATCACCCCACTGCAAGGAGTCATGGAATGGTTTGGGTTGGAAAGGACCAGAAGGACCATCCAGTTCCAACCCTGACCATGGGCAGGGACACTTTTCCACTATCCCAGGTTGCTCCAAGCCCTGTCCAGCCTGGCCTTGGACACTTCCAGGGATCCAGGGGCAGCCACAGCTTCTCTGGGCACCCTGTGCCAGGGCCTCAACACCCTCATAGGGAAGAATTTCTTCCCAGTATCTAATCTAGATTTACCCTCTTCCACTTTAATGAACCAGCAGCCCAGTGTTAACCAGAAAAAAATAAATTAAACCTTGCAAAACACAAATAATAGTTACTCGTGTTACCAACATTTTAAATTGTTATGGTCAAATTTATAGTACAATTGTGCAACAAGTATCATCATTTATGAAGAGTAATGAGATGTTTCCATTCTAATACCTAATTGTCACTCGGTAGGTATCTGCAGTCTAGAGTGAGACCAAAATGCCGACTCAGACAACATGAAAAATCTCATTTGTCTACCACACTCGTGAAAAAAGAAATGAAAGTTAAGATCAACATTCCCTGGGCAAGAGCTGATGGTTTATGATAGTTCCTATCACGGGTTTTGCAGAATTTTTTTTTAAAAAAAGAAAAACCAGAAATAAGCCAATTGCTACTGTTCATTCTCCTTATCATTATTTATACTGATTGATGTTTTTTCAAATCTCACATGCAGGGAAGAAACCACACCCTTCTCTGCAGAGCACCAGCCCTCTGCAGATTTATGAGAGCCTCCTATTCCTACAGAAAACACCAAAATACTTCCCACAGCAAACATTCACCAGATGGGCTGTTTGAGGCAGAGGAGAGGGGATGGAAGGACAGGAATTCCACCAAAGCTCACACCAGGGTGTTTGTGGGAGCGACGCCCCACGCAGCACACACAGCCCTCCTGTTCTAGAATATTCGGTGGTTTTCAGGACAGATGGTGCCATTACTCCTGGGACAAGTTTCTGTGGGGGAAAGAATCACAGGGAACCTCTGGTCTGCTGTTGTCAGCAGTTTTTGTGCACGAAGACGAACATATTGATCTGCATTTCAGTCTGGCCTGGCAGATAATATCTAATACCTTGCTGTGACTATTTAGCTACATCATCTAACAATGATCAGTGATTTAAGGTAAATCACTCCTCATTTTTAGGACTAATGTAAAACAAAAATGTCAGGACGTCATTTATTAGACTCTGCAGACCCAAAATTCATCTCACCTGGTGACAGTTTTTTCTGCTTCCAAGAGCTCCAGCCACAGCAGCCAACCAAGCTGCAAACACACCAAAAGCCATTTGTGGATCCTAAAAATGACTCCCATGATCCCAACACACCTTGCCACACAAAGCTAACTTCAAGAATGCTTCTCCAAAAGCTTTTGAGGCGTCCCCTGCAAAGTCTAATCATTCAAAATACACCCAATTTTGATGTCATTTGGAGGCAGTATAACTGGGTGCGTCTGTGCGTCTGTCCCAGAGTTCTCCCTAACTCCACTGCCTCAGACTCCTCACTCATGGGCTATACACACAGAGAATTCCCACCTTTCCCAAGGGGGAACAGGCCAAGGGACCTGCAGAAGAGACTCAAACCCACCAAAGTCGACTGCAGATCACTCACATGTCCCAAAAATTCAGTGGTGCCCAGTGTCTCCAACAAGACATTTGTGGAAGGAAAATAGAACCCTGTGATATTGCAAGTGAGGATAAGAGACTGCAGCTGTCTAGGGTGCAACAACTTCATTTCTTGGCAAATGCAAACCACCTTGGGAATGCTCCATAATGAGCTCAAACAAGATACAGGCCAGCAAAGTAGTACTAAAAATAGTATTTTCAGAGCCGTGACATCCATTGACAATTTAGAACTACTCGGTTTCATTTCTGAGGCTGCTAAAGTACTCTGAAACTTACTCTTTAACAAGAGAACTTCAGGATTACTGTAATATGTCTTGAGCTGCTTCACATCTCACCACCCAAGCTGGTCAACCATTTAAAGACACAACAAGTAATATGATTTAAAATCAAATATTCGAGTATGTTGTGTCTTCTCTACTATAGTAACAAAACTTGATTTGTTTGTCCAAAGCTGTTTTTCTTTTCCAAAGCACAGCCTGAAAGTACAAAATAACTTCAGGTCACTCTTCAGGCTTTCATCCCGTGTTGTACACTGCTGTCAAAAGAAAATTATAATGCTTTAAAAAGGAGTTCAAGGAAAAGCCTAGAATCATGTTTAACACAAACCCTGCTCCAGAACAAACAGTCCATGACAGAGTTTTTCTTCAGATTTCAGCTCTACCTCATTAATAGGAAGATGTCAACTAATTGGAAAGTCAAACTTCCCACATTCCTTGCTTTACCTATTGCCTTTCTAATGAATTTCTACACTTCTACAACATTTCTATTTGCATTACTTAAAATGGCAAAATGATGTCTGTGATTGGACAAGTGTCTTCCCTAATATACCATATGGTGACATATCTCATAGTTTGACAATATTTAACCAGACAAGATCTGCTCATTTCTGCAAATCCCTTGTTGGACAAGCCCTTGATTAGACAGCGTTTCTGTGAAATTCAACCATCTAATTAGCCTGCTTGATTATTTGAAATAAAATTAAGTCTCCAAAATCGTTAAACCACCATGTTACTTTTCCATCACATTGATTTGCTGCAAGCGGAGAAAAGCTGAGTGTTCTCATCTGAACACCTCTCGTCACACACAAATGACAAATCCATGGCTCTGCACCAGTTTGCCCAAGTCAAAACACCAGTGACAATTCCTGAGGAGTGGTCCAGACACTATGTGAGGAAAGGGGTTGAAGGAAATTCTTGTCCCATTTGGATTAGGGACAGACTGGAGCCAGGGTCACCTCCACCCTCAGCTCCATTCACTTCCACCTCACAGAGGTGAACACTGTGGGGATGGTGACTCCACCACTTCCCTGGGGAGCTTTTTCCAATGCTCAACCACCCTTTCAGCAAAGAAATTTTTTCTAATATCCAACTTGCACCTCTCCTGGATCACCCTGAGGCAATTTCCCCTTGTCCTCTCAATTTCTTATCTTCCTGCATGTCTAAAATTCAAGGCACTACATCATGTAATCACTGGCAGAGCTTTCATGCCTTGATGTCATCTGCTTAGCAACCACAGAACACCCCAGGGAATTCCACGCCCATGATGGAATATTTCCTTTTTTAACAAAAAGAGGATAAAAGATTGTCTGTTCCACATAATCCCATTTTGCTCCTCCATATTAGAATTCTGTTGGACTCACTCCTACTCACGATTAATCTCATTAGTATGCAATTAATTTGGGAAGACCAGCAACTCATTTTACACTACCATAATTATTTCTGTAATGCCAGCCAAAGCCAATTACCTTAATACATAACAAATCGACATATGACGGCTCACATTAAAGGTTCTTCCTCTCAAAAAAGTAGGATTAAGGAAATATAAAGAACCTACCTAACACTGCAAATGAATGTAGGAGAGATGGAGGGAATGCATGTCAAATCCACAAACTTATTTGCCCCATCATCACATCCCATTAAACTCCTGGCTGTAAGTTTATTGCTCTTCCTCATTTTTTTCTCAGGCCTCCACTTCTTATTTTGATCCCCTGTTTGTTGTTAAAATGGCAGTAATGTTTTATAGAAATAGCCTAAAATCAAGGCACTGTGCTTATTGCTGCAAGTGTTGAATTCCTTCCACAACATCCTTTTCCAACGAAACCTCTGCAAAATCTAATTTCAAGAGCAATTAGCAAGTTGTATTAAAAACAAATTAAACCGACCCACCCTGATTTATTTATTATATTTACAGCTAACTCTCAACCAAAGGTCACTCAAAGACAACAAACTGGGTGATACCAGCATAAACTTTGCTGCTGTATTTCGGTGCTGCTTCTGGTGGCTGTGACTAACAAATAACAATAACGAAGATTTCCTCAGTGGAAGCTCACCACTCCAGTCTAGGACCAGTTTCTCTCATTTTAAGGCAATTTTAAGAAAATAAGTTACCAAAATGCTTGGCTGCAAACAAGCTCTTGAAACAGGCTGCCCATGGGCGGGGTGTAGTCACTGTCTCTGGAAGTCCTCAGGTAAAAAAAGCAGAATTGGAGGTCACAACATGATTTAGTTGCCATGGTGGTATTTGGTCAAGGTTGGACTTGATCATGGAGGTCTTTTCCAACCTTAATGATTCAAAATAGGATTTGAATCTCATCTCATTCTTTTCAGCTTTGAGAAGATGCAAAGCAGTTCTCGAACTGTCCACCTAAATTTAACACACTGTACTGCACGACTTATCACAACATCTGCCTTCAAATGTATTATTCAGCTGAATATCAGCACTGCCTCCACGTTTTTTTTAATCAACTTATTAAATTGCACCAAGTTTCTAAACATTACATGCAAAATGACAGGTTAAAAGGATAATCATATACACAATGTAGGACCAGAGTATTCCCTTTTTATGAACAGAATGACAAAGCTAAATATATATTTGAGAGCTTAGCATCTCTTCAGAGATGAGTAGATGCAGCAGTTCAGGTTCTAAATGAAGAAAATGGTCAGTAAGAGATGGTTATTTGGAAGCTTGGCCAGTAATCAATAAATTAAGTGATCTAAAATAGGATAATCAGGTTGGACATTTAAAATGAACAACAATAATTACTGTTTCATACAGTATCTAATTAAATTCAGAAACTCATTGTTGCAGGGAAGCTCAAACATATGAGTGGGTTCAATAAGTCTTTAGCAAAAAGAGTGGATTATGGGTCCACAGATGGCTATTAAAGCAGCCATTCAGATGCTAATTTCAACTCAGGAAGTTTCTAAATCACAGCCTGTGGAAGCTTGGGAGATACAGCAGGGAAAAACTCACTCCACACTTTCCATGCTCCTGGAACTCTTTGTTAAACAACTCTTACTGGACAGGGAGCTGAAGGTCTGGTCTCACCCACTCTGACACCTGTGTCCTGGTCTTATTTATTCCTTGCATGAGTTTCTCTCTTAAAAATAAATCTGCTTAAAAATAAATTGGCCTCTGTTTTTATCTTTGGAGTTGGCAGAGGAGCAAGTATTTTCTGCTTAGTTGGACAGGTGGATACAAACTTCAGTATCTCCCCAAAATTTTCAAGCACAGCCTTGTTTACCTCTGTGGGACACTCCTGGCTCATGTGCTGCTGTTTTGTAAGAGACCTAATGATAATTTGGGATGGAAATATCTTTCTAAACATTGGAACTCACACGGAAAATGTCAACAGGTGGTGCTGGTAAAAGTTCTCACAAAAACACATTTGTTTAAGGAATTAAAACCACTTTATGAACAAAATACTTTCTTCCAAGAGACAATAACAATCAAAATGCAATGTACTATAGGCAAATTTTTAATATTGTGAAATTTCAGTACTTTATCTGTGTGCTTAAATTCCCTGGTTAAGATGGCAAAATAATTACTCATCAAGCCCAGGAAAGTGCTTTTTTCTGCATGCATACTCCTGTGACAAAGTACAGTATTTCATTTAATTTTGGAGAAGATTACCACCTACCAGAAAAAGGATATAAAGTGCAGTAAATCAAATTACGAGCAATAACACTGACTTTGGGGGTTTTTATTTAGTATTTTCATATTTTATTTTAGTTTCGTAGTGACAGCTTGTTTAAATGCAATTGTGTTCTTTGAACATAATAACAACAACACCTGGCACTTAGAAATTCAAATTATGTATGAATTCTTTTGAAAATAACAATGATTTGATTCACAGGCATCAAGTGGAAACTACCAGTCACAACATGACAGTGAAGAGAAAAATGTTTAACAAGAGGAACAGAGTTATGGTACTTGACGCCAAAACTGGGATGGGGTAGAGACTCATGTTCCCAGGTGTTTCCTTACACACAAAACTCCACAGAAAAAGAATTTAAGAACTCCTTTCTCATTCCTTTTTCTCAAGGCCCTCTCTTCCCACAAAGCCTTCCACCATTTATTTTTTTCTCAGCTCAAACACAAGAGTCTTGCTTTATGCCCAAGAATAACATGAATTTTATTTTGTGGTCTGTAACATTGAGCCTCTTCTATCACTTCTTTGGTGCCGGGACTTTGTCACTTCAAAGGCACAAGGAAATCCTTTGGGTTTGATACGACTTTTCAAATTAATCTTGAGATTGGCAACTTTGAGACTTTACACCTTCAGTAAGTTCGAAGTTGATGTATATTAGTAAAATTACAAAGGGAAGTTAGCTCTTATTCCATATATAAGAATTTAGCTGACAAAAAATTCAATGGCATGAGCAAGAGATTTCCCAGTTGTCAGCCCAGCTGAACAAATAATTGCCTGGTGATTAGTACCAATAAATCATTCACACTGCTTCAAAAGTGTTACAGCATTAAAAAATGGTGACAACCAAAAAAAGTAGAGACAAAAATTGTTATCAAGTTCTGCTACATTCTACTGACAGCTCTATCTCTGTGCTCTCACTCTCTTTTCCTGCCTCCATTTTTGAATACCTTTAAGGTTCAATTCAACGCTCGTTATTTTTCCATCCTTTCTCCAACTTTTGGGGAATTTATGAAGAAATAATGAAGATTTGGGAATAATGAAGAAAAACAGACAGGCCACCACTGAAGGAAGCAAAGCAATCCTACTGACTAAAGAGAGAAGAGTCTCTCTTAGACCTCTAAATCAGAACCAAGTCCATTACAATAAATGTGTCTCAAGTCTAGTCAGTATGGATGCTCTCTATGCTGGGGAGAAGTAAACTGGGGGAAACCAAAGAATAAAAAAGATAAACAACAGGTACTTTAAAAGACAAAAGGAAAAAAATATAGTCAAAGCACAAAATAAGTAATGAACATCAGGTTCTGAAACAAGAGAGGAGGGAAAATAACACGGACTGAAACAAAACAAGATGTTCCAGTGAAGAAAAGAACACAGCTAAACTTCTCATTTAGAATGTGATGTACATACAAACAATAGAATGTGCATCCTGGTCTTTCAACACTTTCAAAAATACCTATTAAAAGAACCTTGTGCAAGTTACAAGCTGCACTTGTGAAATCTGAAGCTTCATTTCGAAGACTAAGCAAAGACAAAGGCAAAATTTGTTGAAATGCATTAGTTGTCTGCTCCTGAGCGCTGTAATTGTGCTTACTCTGTATTCCTGCATGCAACATTGAATCCCTCAGCCTGCTGCCAGGTTTTCATTCCATATTGTGTATTATTGAAGTGTAAAACTGCTGAACGCGCCCCAGTGCGATTTTAATCATATTATAGACAATGTTCCAAGCTGATATAATCAAATGCCTTTAATTATGGCAATCAAATATATTATCAGTTTACTATTGCTAACCCATATTGGGTACAGGGAACAGCCTGGAATAGCAGGGTCTGCTGTTTACACATGACTTGGTTCAACCTCATGGCAAAACACCTCATTCGGTTTAGGTGCAAATATTGTCATAGAATTGGAATGCCAGGTTGGAAGAGGCCTCAAGGATGATCTGGTCCAGCCTTTCTTGGCCAAAGCACAGTCTAGACAAGATGGCCCAGAAACCTGTACAGCTGTATCTTGAATGTGTCCACGACTGCGGAAACTACCACTTCCCTGGGAAGATTATCCCAGTGGATGACTGTTCCTGCTGGGAAAAAATTCCTCCCTGTGTTTAACTGGAATCTCCCCATTAGTGGCATGTTCCCACTACTACCCCTCATCTTTCTCACCAGCACTTTGGAACCTGCTCCCCCAGTGTCAAGCTCACCTTAACTGATCCAGTCAGCCCAGTGCCAAGAACTCCCCTCACGTCTTCTAGGCACATGGATTCCACCCCTCTAGTCTCTCTGTACTCATTATCTTAGAATAAAAATAATGGAAATGTATGCTTTATATAAATTCATTAAAAAAAATTTAAAAATAAGAGAGAGGGGTTGTTTTATGGAAAATTCACAAAATAAAGTGGTTTATGTATTGCAGATTCTCATTATGGACAGGTTAGAAAGCACCCCTGGAGAGGACTAAAGTTGCCCAGAGAGACCATGGAGTTCATCCTTGGAGACATAAAGTAAGAGGACAAAGCCCTGAGCAACCCCATCATACACTGAAGGCAGTTTTGCTTTGAGCAGACTCGATCAGATCCCATCCCCTGGTTCCTTCCATCCAAAGGTATTCTCTGATTCTATATTAGCACAGTAATGACAGTCTTAAACTTCAGCTCTGTGTGCTAAAGGTGGGGAAAAAAAAACTCTAATACTGTGCTGCTATTGAGAATAAAATTCACTGTGAGATCTACTAAGAGGTCATTAAGTTTCCTTGTTACGTACATTGAGTTTGATTATCCAAGTAAATTACAATTTCTTACTAATCAGACAATCTTTGCAGCACAATACAACAAGAAGCTGCCATAGTTACACAAGTGAATCAGTTTGAGGGGGCCGGGAGAGTTGTCATGATATTAGGAATTCTATTTGGGGAAGTAATTATCCACACACGATGCAAATGATCAATCACTGTGAAGTTAGTAACAAATGTGGGGTTTACATGGCTCATTAGTATCCGTGATACAGAGACACACACACACACTACAGAAAGTTTCTTTGTCACTGACAATCACAAGTACTGCAATATGTTTTGCCTTGACTTAAACAGATAGGAGAAGACAACATCCTTTCTTTTATCCCAAAATAGTGTCAGGAGTCAGTTTTGTTGGTGCAAGGCTATAAAAGGAAAGGGCTCATCACCTGTGCTGCTCTCAGAAAGGTAACTGCTCCCTCAGGCAGCAGGGAACAACAGCCAAGTCTGGCAGGAAAACTCCAAATGTAGGGTGACATAAGCACTGCAATATTCACAGGATAAGATCAGCACCCAGTGCTGGGCACTTTTTGCATTTCAAAGCCAGGAAGGGGATTCATTGACAATTCTGACATCAAAGGCTGAGTCACTGAGGGGACTCACTCACTGACAAGGAGCTTTAAATAGTTTCCCCTGCTGCATTAAGCTCTGAGGCTGCACAGTTTGGGAGATCACAGGTCATGAAAAGGCCGGAATTTAAACAGGTTGGGACAAATCTTGGGATACCAGCCCCTGAATCTGAAATTAGCAAGGTTACTGCAGGAGCAGCATTTACTTCTCAGCACAGCCAAACCCTCGACTTTAGAGATTATCTTGTTTGTTATTAAACTCGTTACCTAATTACAAAGGCAACGGTGTTTCCCTGTAATGCCCCTGATTAATGATGTGAATTGACCTCAGTTGACTACTGATTTTTGCAATTAGCTTTTAAGTGTGATAATGAGTATGTAAATGTTGCATCTGAACAGGAAGTACTTCTAGATACAGAATGAGTTTGTCCATCAGGCAAATAGATTCATGTATTTCTTGAGATGGTTTTCTGGTGGTTTTTGCCCACTGCTGGCTGTAGCAACATTAGTAAGCAAAGTATCACAGCACCAGGAGAAAGGCTTGTGAAATCCTGAACTGAGTAAACATGAACTGTCAAGACAGAGTCAGAGGAATTTTAAAATGGGGTATTTGAAAGCCCAACTTCTTATTCTTGAGCAGTTAAATTTTGTCTAAATAAAAATAAATGTAACAGCAAGCTTATAATTAATAGTATCAGAAGAAATATCATCACCTTATTACTTATGAGTTGGACATCTGTAAACTTTGCTAAAACCTGATCAGAGGTTAGAACTGTCATTAACAAGGCAAATTAGTCCCTCAAAGCCATGAAAAACCAAAATCTCATTTAAGATCCATGTTCCAAAGCTGGATTTGGATTTGTATGCTGGGAAAAATTAGATCTTGATTCTGGGCTGCCTTACTCACATCCAAGAAGGAACACTGCTACCACTGAAGATGTTACCTGATGTGCACTTGTTAGAAAATTACAGAAGCAATGATGAATGATAGTAGCCAAAAGTGTAATTTTGTGAGTTCAACGGCTTATGAAAGAATGAGCACTGTCTCAAGGCAGGATCTTTGTGCTAAAAGGCAAAGTCTACCAACACAACAGTTTGGCATTTCCAAGCTCTCATTTGGCATTTCTTCATCCCAGGTGACACACTGGATCTCAGAAGGCTGTCGGCTGAAATATGCAAAATGAAAAACCCAGGAGCAGGTTATCTAAACATGTACTTGGAAAAGTAAGAATCACAAGTGTCACTTTTTTTTTATAAACACCACAAGACAAATGAAAGAGGAAATGAAGTTAAATAAAGGGTCTCATAAATTAAAGTCTCTGCAACCACAAGACTATCAGCAAACAAGCAGGAGCAGTACAAGCTCCCAGCTCAGGAAAAATCACCCTGAGAAGGGAGAGTGAACCAGAGATCAGCAGTAGAGAAAAATTCCTTCCAGATTTCTCAGGAGGAGCTGTTTTGGCTATCAAGCATCTTCCACTTCAACACACAGAAGAACAAACCAGGTAATATCAGAGAATTCACGAAGAACACAACAGCTGATCACTCAACATCTTACAGAATGACAGAATGGTTTGGGTTGGAAAGATCAAAGATTATCCAGTGCCACCCCCTGCCATGGGCAGGGACACCTTCCACCATCCCAGGTTCCTCCAAGCCCCATCCAGCCTGGCCTTGGACACTTCCAGGGATCCAGGGGCAGCCACAGCTTCTCTGGGCAACCTGAGCCTATTTCTCTTTGGCAGAAGAAATCAGGAGACAAACTGCACTGAAATGCACCAAGGAGCAATCCAAATGTTGAGAAGATGTATATTTAATACATATTTTAGGCTTTCAAATATTTTTCCTCACTAGCTATTTCCTCTAATGTTTGTTAACTTGCTATTTGCTAAAGCACTCCAATATTTGCAGAGTTCTCAGAAACCTCATTAATCACCTCCTAAAAGCACTAAACCAATTAGTATGTGTGGCACCCACCAGAAAAGAGCTCTGAACTGTGGTGTTGTCACCTACTCCTGTAATAAACTGCTGTCATCATCATTACTCCTAACAGCGACTCAGTGTAGATGTTTTACAACACACTGGTAAAACACCAGGCTTTAAAACTGCCATCTCTTTAGGAAATGATTTCTTCGAGATCCAATTAAAAGAAAAAAAAAATAAAAATTCAGTAAGTTAATAAATGAGTTTCTCAAATTTTTAGAGTTCTCAGACAACCCTGTTGTTTTTCTCTCTTCAATAGAACTAGTTCATTTAAAGAGAAATTCATATTTACCCAGTAAGGTATCTCTTTAAATCTCATTTTAACAAGTTGCACTGACACACAGGAGACTCATATGCAGCATATCAAAATAAGAATTCCTCTGTTTTGCTCTTCGTGTGTGTATTTGATATAAAAATTAAGGGGGAAAAAAACCCTCCTTAAGCTTTAAAGGGAATGATTCACCACAAAGATTTAATTCATTGAAAGGAAAAGACTACAATGCCTTTTGAAAGAAAAGCAAGAATACTAATACCAAATCTTAGTTCTACAGAGAAATAGAATTTATGCAACACACAGCTCAATATCCATAGGTTACTTATTCACAACTTAGTAGCAGCCTACACTCCCATCATAAATTGCAATAAAGCTTTTCTTTATGAGAACATCTCCTTTCATCTCCAGCTAAGAATGTAAAAATACACTACCCTACCTAAAATATGAATTGCATCACTTCTAAAAATATACTGGCATCTATATGTGTCCCTTCACTGGAGGAATTTTTAGCGCTATAACCAGGCAGTATCCCAACAGCTCTTTCAAGAATTAGCAGGAAGAAGAAAGGGGCAAAAATATCTGTTTCACTTGGGTCAGGCAGCCTCACTTAGCATCATATGGTTTCTGCAGGCTGCCAGGCAACAACACTGTCTGGCAATTCTTATCTCCACTTTCTAGATTTCTGAAATTCAAGGAGCAGAACAGCAGAAAACGTGCATTAATGAGCCCAACATCCCCACTCGGGGACCTTCCTCCCATATTCCCCCCACTGGTTCCCTACTCAAACTCACTCGGTTCCATTTTTGCATTTAAGCTCTTGGAGTAAAAACAGAACAACAAAGACAAGGGAAACAGGGAAAAATGCATGAACCCGGTTCAGTACTCATGATTTACTAGTAGTAAATCATTGAGTATAGCCCAAAGGAATGTTAACAGGTATTCACTGCTTTCAGAAGAACTTTACATGATTTGAATATTGCTTAGCAACACCGACTCTATTTAAAGGGCTGTGACAATAACATATGTATGAGTAGGTCCAGAAAATAGCAGCTTCATGACATCTATAGCAGTGTTTTATCCAGAAAACTGGATCCTTGTGCTTTATGTCCTTGCCCTCTCAAGGAGCAGGTTCTCATCCCAGAACACAAACCAGACTTAAAGAACCAAAGCAAGTAGAAGACAGATAATGTCACACAGACCACACACTTTTGGCTTCTAAATGCTTAAAACCACAGTTTGAGCAAATACACTATCATTAAACTTACTGTTTATCCTTTTGCAGACGAAATTCCTACATTACCAAGTTCTGCCCTGTGTTGAGGAAAGAGCAGAACATCTTTGAAATTTGACAGATTGAAGGTTTGCTTAATAGATGAAATAAATGATAAAATAGATGCAGTGAAAGTTCTGTGGCTGTATCAGATAATGAAGAGGGGACTGGAGAGGTGACACAGAGACGGACACAGAGATGTCCACCCCAGCCTAATCCTCTCAACATCCCACTTCACTCCCCCACAACACTGGACTATGCAAACAAGGTACCAGTTTCTCCAAATAAAATGGTGGCAGCGAGTCGTGTAACATCTATTTATTAAAAACACAACAAGGAAGAGGGTTTTGTACGAAGTATTGGCTTTATCAGCTCAATGCAGTGGAATTGCTGCCTGTGTTTTAGAGTTAAACCACAACATGGGATGGAAGAGAGCAGCAGCAACAACGACAGAAGTGTTACACGTATTTTACTGTGCAGTGTGATATCAGACATCGTGATAGGATAAAACAGGCACAGAACAGAGATTTGGGGACATTATTCTCTCCGAGTGGTAAATCACAGGCACGATAGGGATGAGAACTCCAGAATTGCTGCAAAAAAAAATTAAAAAAAAAAAAAATTTAATAATTTGCTGTGCAGGGCTCTATCCATCCTCCAAAGGCTGGAATAACGCGGCAGGGCTGCCACCTGCTGGAACTCCAACTCGGCAATGCACAGGCAGGAACAGAGAGAAACTCGCCACTGCTGGATGGAGAAAAACAAGAGGGAGTGGCTGCTCGCGAGGGAAATTGTGGTATTTATAGTAAGAGCGTGCAGATAAAATTGGATTAGATTCAGGCATCCGAGAAAAGAGCATCAATACACCCTCCTCAAAGTCCTTCAGACCAAATCACATTTAAGGATCCCGACTTCAGTGACTTCTCTGCACTTATCAGGAAGGACTTTTTTTTTTTTTTTCCCAAAGGGTTTGGGCAGTGGCCCAAGGCACACAAAAAAAGATATTAGAGCAAACAGAACATATCTAGCCCAGAAATGTTCAACCTACTGTAATGCAACTCAATTGTAAATATCCACCATTAGCAGAATTATAATACCATGAAAACATCAGAGGAGACATTAACTGAAGTGAGGTTTTTGGTATTTCTATTGAATGGAAAGAATATCCTTATTTTTACACAAATTGATCAAACTAACCTGCATTTCAGGCCTAAATTAGAGCTCTTCCAAGTAAGACACAATTTCTAAATAAATTGATATATGAATATTGCCTTACAAGTAAATCACTGTCACTTGCCTTCCTTTTTCCTTTACTGCTCTGCATCTCCTTCCTTATCTCTACCTTTTTATCTTCTTCCTACAATTCCTCTTACTTTTAATGTTTCCATGGCAATGACAGCAAAAGAAGAGATTAAATATGCTTTGTGTATTTCTTTACTTATTTTTTACACAAAATTTTGGAAGATGTCAAGGGGAAAGAAATAAGAGCACATATCCCTCATCCAGCAATGCCAGAGTCAGGCCAATAACTCCTTATGAAATCAAAAGGATTTACCAATTAGCAGCTATTTGTATGCTCATCTTCATAAACATTTAAACTGAGAACAACAGCTCTAAAGACAATCTGTTAAAAAAACAGAGGGAGAGAAAGTAAAAAAGTAAAATCCAATAGAGAATGAAAGTTAAAGTATTTCACTAGAACTGTTAAGGGTTATTGGACACCTTCTGGATAACACCCAAAGTGTATTCTGCATTTTTATACTGAACTCTTTATATTAAGGCAGAAAGTTGCGGATCTACAGTTAAGAATAAATGGATCTTTGCACCTGAAATTAAAATTAAGTAGGGGAGCCTATCCAACAGCTGCATTTTTTCAACCCAACTCAAAGCAGAGGGTTCTCCTTTAATAGTTCACTTGTTGGAGGAGGAATTCGGCAACTGAGCTGCAATCCCCACATCTCAAGAACCTGCCAGATGTACTAAAAATGTAACTGAGGCCATTTATTGTAGAAATACCTTAGAATGTAACAAGGAGGAATTCATTCTATTTTTATACCCTCTCCTGAAGCACCCATGGATCAATAACAGACATTTCCACCTCTTTCATGGTAACAAAGGAACCCAGTAGATGTTCAGTATCTCAAAAACACACAGAGGTGTTTGTGCCAATGTCATTTAAAGAGAGGGAACTCAAAAGACCAAAATGCTTTGGTACCTGCAACTGTGTGACTTCTGAGCTTTTCTCTCCTCCTGCCCCACAACCCCTCTGTTTGGGTGAAAGTATTTCCTCTGAAAATGGAAGCTGGGAGTGCAAATATCCAAATATTTGTCAATTAGGTAAAAGTAAATAAATTGTTCTGGTGATTTTTTTTCTGAGTTTTTGTTTGTTTGGTTGGTTTGGTTTTTTTGTGAGTTCTTTTTTGTTGTTGTTTTGGTTGTGGGGTTTTTTTTGTTTTGGTTTGGTTTTTGGTTTTTTTGTTTTTGTTTTGTTTTGGTTTGGTTTGGTTTGGGTTTTTTTGGTTGTTTTTTTTTTGTTTTGTTTTGTTTTTTTGTTTTTTTTTTTTGTTTTTTTTTTTTTTGTTTTGTTTTTTGTTTTGTTTTTTTTTTGTTTGGTTGGTTGGTTGGTTGGTTGGTTGGTTTGGGGTTTTTTGTGAGAAAACTATTTCCCAAATTAAGACTCTAAAATGATTGTGTCAAGGTTATGTTTAACTGGGAAAGGTAACTGGATTATCCAACAATTCTCAGGAATTTATATGACATTACTTAACTTCTAAACACAATCCAGCTTTTAGTCTTACAGTAAACACAAACATCCAAATCACTACAGTGGTTTCTTTTTAATTTTATTTCAAAATGGTTTAGACCAAAGCTGATTAAACTCTGCCTCAGGCTTTTCTTCTAGATATCCATTTTTAAATCCTTTGGTAGCTTTTACAGACAGCTGAAGTTGCTGCAGGACTTTCCATTTCTTGCTTTAGTATTCAAAGTCTGGTAGATGCTGGTTCACTGATATTTAGAGATCTGGTCTATTTTCAGAGGAAAGATATTTCTCAGGGAGTTCAAGTACTGAATATATGACAAGGCTGTGTAGTATCTACAAGGATGTGAACTCCAGAAATTCCAGTTCCATGAGTCAGATGAAATACTTCCCTGAAGCACTGCTAACTTAATCATCTGAATAGTGGATGTAAAGAGAATCTAAACCATCCTTCAAAAATTCAGATGGGTTGGAAATTACATGAAAAATTGGCTTTTTCTTTCCTGTGCAGAATATGCATCTTAACTCAAAAGGTTCAAATATCTTTGGGGATATTTTTCCTTTTTACCTCCAGTCCATAAAAGATTCATCACCACCTTCTGCAATGTGAAATGCTCCAAAGCTTTACTCTTGCAAATCATATTGACCAACAGGTTTGGGTGTGAGTTTTTTGAGATTTCAAGATTCCCACAAAATTAACATCATTCCTTCAGTTCTTTGGGTCTCCACAGACAATGGAGAACACTGATTAACCCTTAAATTATACTTTGAACCACAGGGAATTTATACAAATGACCACCAAAATGGAAGTTCTGATGAGATGTTTAAAGCTGCTCTTTATAAGAAAGCAATAAATGCTGGAAAAGTGGACATTACTTGTGACTGATTTCCATTCCCTGTCTGCAAGTGCTTACACAATTAACCTTTCGACATGAAGATCTCCTATTAATAAGAAATCTGGAATGTGTGTGCCAAGGAGATTTAAGTTAATATGATGTATTACTTGACTTGCCTCCAGAAAAATAAGCACACTGGCCTGTTATTGCATATCTAACCACCTATTTCATGTTCAAAACATAGTTCTTTTAATTTGAGCAATCCGTCTTGAAATGATTTTTTGTGATTAATTCATGTTTTCCTCCATTAAATCCTCAGCCAAGTGACAATGCATACTTTTATATGGAAAAAAATATATGATCTAAGGATATAGTGACTTCTATTTCAGAACATAATATATGATTTAATGTATTGTTCTTCATCACTAAAGTACATCATCCTTTCTTCTCATGTTTGCTGGGGGCTTTCTTCAGTTTAATTGTCTGTGAAGGTTATTTCAATTTACAGAGCCAGATTAATTTTGAAACCTTTCAGGCCTCCTTGCCGTCTGATGTGAGTTTTCTGCAGGCGGAACCAGACCCTTCTCTCACTATTTGGAAATATTCACAGCTACAGGGTACAACAAGCAGTTTGGATGGAAGCCTGTAAACTCTTTTCCTCTAGAAACAAATGACAGAATAAATTTCCAGTAAACAAAACTGTTTTCTTCCAGAACCCATTCATTCCCAAAATAAAGCACATCCCTTCAGAAAATGTAATTCTTCAGAATAAGAAGAAAATTCTTTCTTTCTTTCTTTCTTTCTTTCTTTCTTTCTTTCTTTCTTTCTTTCTTTCTTTCTTTCTTTCTTTCTTTCTTTCTTTCTTTCTTTCTTTTTCTTTCTTTCTTTCTTTCTTTCTCTCTCTCTCTCTTTCTTTCTTTTTCTTTCCTTCCTTCCTTCCTTCCTTCCTTCCTTCCTTCCTTCCTTCCTTCCTTCCTTCCTTCCTTCCTTCCTTCCTTCTCTCTCTTTTCTCTCTTTCCAGTATGCACAGGTACTGTTTCCACTGTTTATTAACTTAACTTCTCCAAGTCTAAGTCTGTTTAGTCCCAAAAATCTCCTTTTTTTCACCCATGAGCCCATGTTACACAGATCCCCTGTTCAGATCCACCTGGTTACTCCATGGTTTATGATACTCATTTCTCTCCATTCCTTTGCTGCTCAGTCTTTCACTTATTGCAAGTCCATCCATTCTCTGCTGAATGATTTAAAGAATAATTTAAAACCCCTATTTTCCACCACCATGTGAGTCTGCTCCTCAACTGCCAACGCATCATTGAGTTGATTCCCAATTCCCAAGAGACAAGGAGCACAGAGATCTTTTAGGGCTGGGATCACTTTTAGCTGCTGGGACCATTCCCCAAAGAAGCTGCAAGACACAGAAATCCATTTTCCTGAGAAAAAGAGTAACCAGCTGGGAGGGAGAGAAGGGGAAATACCCGAGAACAGCCAGAGCAGCAGAGCCCAGCCCAGGCCATCCAGCAGCTTTTAGAGCTGCAATTCCCACCTGACACCTCCTAGTGCCATCCTGGTGGCAGCAGTGATGGGGATGGATGGGTCCACCAGGGACAATAATCGTGATGGATCATTTTAACCCAGGAAAACCAGCAAACTGCTGAGAGAAAACCCTCTGAGAGTGAAAAGTACCAATTTGGTCCTTCTTAAGGTATTGTAAGAGTCAGAAGGAAGGTTGGATTTGAAGTTTTGGAGATCTTTTTCAACCTCAATGATTTTATCATTTCTCACAGAATTTTTCAAACAGGGAAAAAAAATGTGCAATAAAAATGTGCTTAATGTCAAGACACTTGCAAATATATTGTCCATTTCTCATATTGTCTCATTTAACAAGGTTAAAAAGGTTTTTAAAAGATTTAAGGTCTAAAAGTATAAACAAAACAAAAGCAACAAGAACAACAACAACAGAAAGTTAAAGATCAGGTGGGAAAATGTATCAATAAAGTAAATACAAGAAAAGATTTAGAGAAGCCCATATAGTTCAGAAAGAAATCGATAATGCAAAACTTCACACAGGTTTAAACAGGTATTTTTGAAAACCACGTCAAGGTTTTCAATTAGAAATTATTCTTGATGGTATTTGTAGCAGCTTGATTTGCCTATTTAAAATAAATATACTCCAATCCCTTTCTCAAATGTTCTTCTCCCACACTTAAATGATACAAGCTCATTTAACAACTGGTAGTCAAACATGTTCCAAACTGCAGAGGATTATTGTGAAGCAAAAATAATTCTGCCATTCTAAAAAAAGTGGCTGGCAATTAGTGATTTCAGTTGGCCTTTTCTCCACAGTGTTTAGCAGAATGTTATATTTAAGCCTTATTAAAATGTACAGAGATTCTAAAACCTTAAATATAGATTTCCTTGCTAATTCTCTGTCAAAGTCAAACAGATAAAACATAAATGTGGAAACAACCTTAGATAATAGAAATGGAATGGCCATATTGGGTAAAAAATAAATTGTATTAATACACCAATATGGTCTGTATCACCATTTGATTTTCCAAGCAGTACCCCTTTAAACACTTAGCTTAAACTCTATTTTTACTTAAGAATAGCTTGAAACCTAACAGGGTCAAAAGAAAATTAAAATGAAGTCTTTTAGAGTATATTTATATCTATTAAAGTAAAGCTGTTGGCTTTTTCCTCATCTGAATTTGAACTATCAGCTCCTCACGCATCTTTTTCACACACTAGAAAATTCCCTTTCTTTGTCAGAAATATTCTACCCATAATTGATGGCTTGGAGAACACATAGAGGATCTAAACTATTACTGAGATTCTTTAAATTATATTCTCAACTCATTTCTTGTCATTTATTCAATCTTGTCATTTATTTGTATAAAACTAGGGCAATGAATTTTAATTGTTTTGCTTTTTCATCAAACTGAAATGGATCATCAGATTCTGATCTTGTTATCCAATATTAACAAGGTATCAGTGTATCACAGAAAGCCATAATTTTTTAAAATACTTTTTATCAAAATAAAATTGAGCTGGGCTTTAGACCTGTCCAGCACAAACTGTCTTCAAAGGTTTTCCCTTTGGCAAGAGGAATCAGTGATGGCATAAAACGTCAGAGCAACTTCATGATTGCCTTGCTGTGTGTTTCCAGGAGAAGAACATTTATATGGGTGAAATAAAAGTGTGAATAGAAAAGTGAGGTGCATATTTTGGCCTGCCTCTTGCTTGCCCTTCCTACACACCAAAAGAGGATTTAAATAGAATCACAGAATCATTTAGTTTGGAGAAGAACTTCAGGATCATTGAGCACAGCCAAGGCCACCCCTAAGCCATGTCCCCAAGTGCCACATTTACACATAAAAGCTCTTTCCATGGTGAAGTTCCTTTGGATTCTACAACCTCAACAGCCAAGACTGGATCCAATTAAAGGCTCACATTGTATTTTAATTTCTAGACAAGTTGAAAAGGACAAGAAACACATAGGTGTCTTGCACCACTTTTTGCAGTGTTATATTTTAAGATTTATGTTATTTTTCAGCTCTGTCTCTGAGGGTTGCTGAAGCCAGGGCTCATCCTTACCCCTTCTGCACCTCCTGCACCAATGGTTGGGCCTCCCTTTCCCCTTTACTGCCTCTCCCAGCACTATGTCAAATTGTAACATAAATATTAAAATAGAGGAAAATACAGAGCAGAGAGAGAGTCTGTGTCATTCCGCGGTGAAGCACAGATTGCCCTGTGTAATGGGTCATTTCTGTGGCACACTGGAACAAGGATCCAATGCAATCTCTGGCAAACACTTTAAAAGAAACATTTTGATAAAGTTGCCATTTCCTCCCTTGACTTTGCCAAAACTGAACAACTGCAACAGCTACAGGGTCTCTCACTGACTATATGGCAAACAAAGAAAATGAGAAACATTCTAATTGTAAAGAGTGGAATAATAATATTAAAAATTAATGCAATTAACTAGGTTCTCCTGACTATCCAGCACAGGCACAATCATTTGCCTTCTGTACGTGCTGAGTTTAAAGTTTGGAATAAAGCTCTTTTTGGTGAAAATTTCATCAAGCAAAGACAGTCTTTGTCCCTTAAATAGGAAGACAGGCTACATACACTCAGAAATTAATGCAGGAGGCAAGACTGCAAGTCAGTGTGGTGAAAGCATTTGCCGAATAATAATATTTACTGTCTTTCCCAATTTCTATGCTGTTCATAAAACTTTCCAACTATTATAAAGAATGACTCAGAGACAGGTGACAGAACAAAGTTGCGGGTATGTCTGTTTCCTTGTGAGAATGTGTTCATGCTGTACATATTAATAAATATCAGTTAGATTAAATCAAAATAACGTATATGGGCAATTGAGCATGAATTTTCTGAGTCACTGGAGATTGCTACCAGAGTTATTTATGAGCATGAAACAAATCTGTAATTATATTAAAATATAGGTGAAGCCTACATTAAAGCAGAGGAGGTGTAATGAAGATTAAAGAGAAAATATACCTATACTATTCTTACAACAAACAGATAAAGACAAAAATTACCATTTCCCACTGAACAGGGAAAAATGCTTTTTCTCTTAATTAAGAAGAATGAAGTGAAAAACAGGGTTTGCACACAACAGAAATTCTTCACAGCTTTAAAGATGTTGACAGCAAAAGGTGCATTTTGGATCACATTTTGTGGTGTTCAAGCCTAAAAAAAACAGGTATGAAATTCCACTCAGCGTTTTGAACAAAGATTATTATCTCTCATATGGGAAATTAAGATAAAAAAATTTATGTGTATGTTTCTTTCTACTTATTTACACAGTATTTCAGCCAAATTTAGTTCAGAAACAACCAACAAATATATCTAAAGAAATGAATATTGGTTTTGTCCCATCCTGTCCTGTAGAAGATGGAAAAACAACTTATTTTCAGCTACCTTGGCACTGTGGTTGCAATCCACACTCCTGTCCTTGGAAGAGCTCTGGCTGACCCTTCCCAAAGCAGGTGGGACCCCTCACTCTCCCCATGCCCAGGCTCCCAGTGGAACATGGGGCTCTAACAGAGCCTGCTCTGATTTGAGAACTGACCTTTCTCTAATAAGAGAACCACAACAGTTGCTGTTTTGAAAAAAGTTCTCCAGGTGAAGAAAACTTCAGGAAGACATTACCGGCAACAAGGACCTCATTAAACCGAATTTATTTCCTCCCAAATGTTTCTCACTACTTACGGTTTAGGAAACCTTGCTGCACAGGAGACTAGGAAAAAAAAGGAAGGAAAACCCAAAAAAAATGTATATTTGAATGGCAATTATTTTCTATCCCCCAGCTGGTTCTGGCAGCTATTTTAAAATGCCAGAGAATTCACTGCACTTTGATGAAGGCACTTGTTACTTCTTAGTTGTGAACTAGACAATTCCAGGGCACCAAGTTCAAAAGACAGCACTCACAGAAGGCAATAATTAGACTCAAACTACATGAAGATGCTGTTGCAACTGAACAGCTCTGGCTGGTAGTTGTAGGGTCAGAAATTTAATGTTGCACCATTTGGTGTAATGGGTCTGGTAACTGTTTTCACACCTACAGTGGAAAGTAATTAAAGTCAAATCCTTTTAGCTGTAATTAGACGGCAAGACTCATTTAAACTGAATGCAAGGAAAAAAGAAAAGGATCACAAAAATGAAGGAAACATCAGATTTTATAATTAGCAGGTCAGTACCTTCTCTAGTCTGAATTTATTCAGAAAAGAAAATTATTTTGTGAATGCCTGAAAATTACATACCTTTAGATTATAGTTTTCCTTCAAAATATCAAAAATACTAATGTAGTAAATGAATGTGATTTATCTATTTTTAATAGAGATTTTATATTTCTAGTTGTAGGAAGTAATTGTACTAAAATAAAAGTATAAAAACGTGCATCCTTTTATTTGGTACCACTTGGTGTTTGGTTCAGCCTTGAGAAGGCTTTGGGGTGACATAATTGGTGCCTTCCAGTACCTGAACAGAGCTCATAGGAAAGATGGAGAGAGAGAATTTACAAGGGATGGAGGGACAGGACAAGGGGAATGGGTTTCCACTGCCAGAGGGCAGGGAGAGATGGGATATTGGGAAGGAATTCTTTCCTGTGAGGGTGGAGAGGCCCTGGCACAGGGTGCCCAGAGAAGCTTGAAGTGTCCAAGGCCAGGCTGGACAGGGCTTGGAGCAACCTGGGCTAGTGAAAGGTGTCCCTGCCCATGGCAGGGGGAGGAATGGGATGTTATTTAATGTCCCTTCCAACCCAATCCAGTCTGTGATTCCATGATTCCACTCCTTCCCCTTGGGATAATGGTAAATCCTGCAGCACAAACAGGCTGTGAATCACAGACTCCTCTCTGCATTTGCAGGAATTTTCCTTTAACTTTTGAATTTAATTTCACAACCTTCCTGGACCTCTGAAGAGGTGAAAGCTTGCTCTGAGATTAGAAAGGGAATCAGCATGATTTGACAAGCCATTTGATGTATTTGCCTGTAATAACTCTGGCATTGCAACCTTCAGGGGGACAGAAGGCTGACAGCCAGAGAAAGGACACAAAGAACGGAGTTCTGTGACTACAAGCCAGTTTTTAATAAAAGGCATCAGGGATTTTTATGAGGGGAAAAAATAGATACATTTCTAAGCTTTTTTAAAAACCTTTCTCATCTGAAAAACAAAGAACTTCTGATTGTGAGATATACCTAGTGATCAACATAAAAACTTGTAACAGTTCGAGCATAAAGTAGTCAAAAATTCCTGCACATGAAGATAATTGGAGTATCTGATGCACAAATCAATAGTACTCATCTGTTGGAGGCATTTTCACTTCAAAATTACATAAAATTGGAGAGAGTCTTAGAGAACTAAGACTTTGGAGTCTTTGGAGAAAGAGTCTTAGATTTATTTTATGCTGGCACACTTCAGCACAAAAACTTTCAAGTCTGCTTCTTATTTTTCCTTTTTATCCTTAATTTAAGTCATGAGTCTTACAACTTCTTTGAGATTCTTGGCTTGACCATCTCAAGTAATTTCATTTTTTTGCCCTCAGAAGTCATCTCAGAAAGGCCTCAGCCTGGCTCATTGTACAAACACTGAAGATGCAAGTGCAGAAATGTAGAAATCCCTCTAAAACTCCTCATATCCCACTGTCTAAAAACACTTAAGTATTTTATCCTGCACATAATCCTGGAACAATTGGGAAAACTAATTAAGCAGTGAAGCATATAAAGAAAAGTGAGCCACACAACCCAACACAGCCATTAAAACAATCAGAATATTTCTGGATGTAATTTATTTACACATTTTCTACTCCATTAATTTGAAATGAAAATGTATTTATAAAGTCACTGAAAATCTTCCTCTTTAAATATGCAAGTATATCTTCCATCATTTCCCAATATTGAATCACAGGCTGTACATAAACATTTAAAACTCTAAAATACCATAAACTTGTTCAAGAGCAAGTTTTACCTCAATGTACTATAGAAATGAAAATTTATCAATTACATATTCTCAATTAATTTCTATTGAGACTTAATTTCTATTAAATTCTATTAATTAATTTCTATTTCCATCTATTGAGACTTCTCTAGATACACTTGGCTGAAGACAGGTTTTAAGGCTGGGGAGAAATCCCTGAGTTACCAGAGGAAACATTAAATATTCTTAGGAATATAAACTTTGATCAAAGTGGCAGTTCCTTAATAGAAAAGCTTCTCACTGCATATTTAAGGGTGGGTCATTTATTCAATTTAAATGGCTTTTAACAATGCTAGAATCTTAACAGCATCTTCATACATCTGGGCTACAAAGCATAATGATCTGGGGGAAAAAAATAAAATAATTACAATGCTGGTGGTTTTTAACCATAAGTAGCATTGATTTAACCTTTGACAGTACCCAAGATGCACAAGGCAATTTTTTTTGTACAAAAAGCCCAAGTTGGTGTCTTGAGAAGTTTCCCAAAGAAAGGCACTACCTGCTCACAGAACTCTGTCACTTCTGGTGCCATCCATCAGGATTAATACGGGAGAACCAGATTATTCTTCTTAGGAATCTTACATGGGTAAAATAACAGTTAGGAACAGCAGTCAAAGCATAATGTGAGGCAAGAGAAACAGTGTCAAGAACTATTAATCAAGATGAAATAAATATTTAATAATTAATAAATAGTTAATTGTATGTTTTTAAAAACACAGTCGCCTGCCTCAGATGTAGGCAGGGCTGTGCTACTGAGATAGAAGGAAATTATTAATAAATTATTATCAAAAAAAAAGATGATGGACAGCTCCATAAAAAACTGAGTCAAGCAGAATGGCAGTAAAAGTCCACATAACACACACCAGGGTTAACCCAGTCTCACAAGGAAACAACAATTTCTACCCAGCTTGCAGTAGAAATTTACAGAGAAATGTATTTAGAAAGAAACATTTGGGAAGATACAGGAGAAATCCCAAATTTATCAGACAAAGACCAGGAAGACCTGGACTAGTGGGTCCTGCTCTGAGCAGAGGGCTTGAACTCCAGGATGTCCAAAGGCCCTTCCAATCTCAACAATTCTGCGATAGCAGTGAGGAATGAAGAATTACTTAACTCATGCTAAAAGCCAACTTTGACAATTTGGGGATGATTTTTTTTTTTTTTTTTTTTTTTTTTTTTTTTTTTTTTTTTTTTTTTTTTGAGTTGATGTGAGAAGCACTGAGGCCCCAAAATGAGCTCTTTGGAAATGAGTACACTGATAATCACATTCAGAATCCAAAATTGTTTAAAATTGGGTTTCAGGAGATATCCCCCACTTTTATACTGTTGGGAGGACACTGTTGAGATCTACTTGGGCATTCATGGTAGATTTATTTCCAATACATTAAAAGAAACCACCAGCACTGAATTTTCTGGAGTTCTTGGTTTGCAGAGCCAGGGTCTGACCTGGTTTCACAGCCCTGTGTTCTCCCTCTGCTCTTAGGTTTGTCTAGAGATACAATTCAGAGTAGGCTGAGAAATTTCAAAGCAATCTTTTGTTCTCTCGTGACATGATTGTCACAGAAGTGCCCACACCAGTGTTTATCCTTGCACTGATACAATCCTGAAGGAAATCTAAAAAAAAAAAATTAGATGAGCTTGAGCTCTGGGTTACCTATTTTCCTAAGACATTTAGTGAATGAATAGAAAACCACCAGCAATGTATATATTTTAGTAGGTCACAGAGGAAAAACAACACTATTTGTAACTATTATTCCTCCTTACTCAGTGAATGGTCTCAGTAAAACTCATCACTCATTAAAAATTATTCATCTCCCTTGGCCTTTATTCGCTGCTTCGTGTTTCTAATGAACTTAATGTAGCAAGTGATGTAATCAGACAAAAGCATGGCAAGAGCTCTTTCTGCCACTACAGGCACAAACATATTTAATTAAGAATTTATCATTAGCTGAAGATATTAGTTAACTATTACAGGCCCACCATATTGCCCAGCTCAAAAAAGCAGCTTCCTCATTAACAAACAAGTGCTTGGATCTAATTGCTGCCTCTTTAATCAGCTCGGTGCATTAGTATCTCATTAACTGGGCCTCACAGAACAAAATTATTGCTTTGATAACCACTGGAAAGGATTAACAAAACCATAATAAATTCTTGGAGGCTCCATCCAGCACCCACTCACAAAGGAGCAGGTATGAATACCCTTTAATTACTACCTGGAAACAGTGAGTGCAATTACATTCCAATAGTGAAAGGTCCAATGTAGAACCAGTATTCCCCAGTGAATTGCACATTTCCCTCTGCAGGCAGCTACTGAAACAGCTCAGGGATGGAAGGATAACATCCAGCACCTACTCATTTTGTTTTCTGTTTCTACAGACATCTTACATTCATATTTCACTTTGATCCCATATATCTAAGCTGACAGCACTCCTTTTTTCTCTAGGCATTACACCATGGAATTAAATAAATAGTAGCCACTAATTTTGTGTTTGCTTGGTGTTTTTCTCCTGGGTGAGTTGTTTTTTTTTTTCCTTTCATTTTGCAAGAAATCAATGAACATTCTGGATCCTTTTGCTTTGTTCTCTTCGTTTCATGAATATTTCTTCCATAACTTCATAGATCAGCAAGGGATTCCCATGGATTCAGGAGATCTGTTGGGAATTATGTCTGTTTGTCTGGTTTTAAGTAGGCACTACTACCTTGTAATCATAGGATCCCTAAAATATTTATTTTCTCATACTTACAAAAAAAATATGTTGCCTAATATTAAACAAGCAATTCAGAAAATGTTTCCTTTTTTTCATCATATTAATCTGAATATCAGCAGGAAAAAAATTCCAACACTACCTGCATTCAATCCTTCAAGTGATTTTGACTTGGGGATTCAGTGAGTCAGACTTTCCATCTTCATGTACAGAAATTTATTAGGTCCCCCAGCTTGGCAGGACAGAACAAGAGATGTAAAGTAATCTCATACTGCTTGCAGAACAATTTTCAATAAATAACTTGAGCAAGATAATACTATGGACACAAAAAAATCAAGCTGAAAGAATATCTGCTATAAAAGTGATTTTGTCTGAATAACAATACTTTAAAAATAAGTCTCTTTTTCAGAGATGAGCTGATTTTTCACTGGAGAACAGGTCAGAAATGCAAGTACAATAAAACATTATTTCAGTTTTTTCTAACACTGTAAAGAGCAATTTGATCCATTATTGCCATCTTGAAAAAGGGAATCAGAGCAGTTAATATTAAAAAGAAATGCTTCTAAGTAGTTTCTTTTTAGACAATAAAATAGAGACAGGCTTGTTTTCCTTTCACCTCCAAGAGACAATCATTCCAAATGTGAAGGAAAACTACTTTGTATTTTCAAGAAAATTTGCTAAAAACGTAGAAATTTTAGATTTTCTTGCAAAAACAATCTTTAGTTTCCAGTTTATGCTCATATACTCACTGCCAAAAGGATGGAATTCAAGTTATTTGTAAGACAGGATAAGCAAGTCAGCCCTCAGAAAATGTAAAATTTAAGAAAATATCCGACAGTAGAACAGGATGTCAAAGATCTGCCAGTGGCCATCAGAGCAGAATTTTCTTTGATTGGCTGTAAGAAATGCACATTATCAGTGCAATGTGGGCACTGCTGCTCTGGAGGGTGCAAGGAGCTGCAGATCCAGCAGGGTAACAGGGTTGTGTGTACTGGGAATCAGAGAATCACACACTGGTTTGGGATGGAAGGCACCTTAGGATGCCACTTTGGGTTTTACCTCTTTTCTTTTTCTATGTTCTCTATATTCCTCACACATGTATTTGTAGCTCTGTGATCTATTGTTTTCATGGCTAGTTTTCCCAGTAATTTTCCATGGCTTTTTTCCCTAGGCAAAGAGACAGAACAAATTCCAGAACTCCAAGGCCTGGAGGGTACAAGGCTCCTATGCGATCTTGCTTCTTCTTCAGAAGCAAGGTCAAGAACAACTCTTTAAGATACATTTTCACAAAGTACAGCTAATACCAAAGGAGGGACTCCAGAGAAGAAGCTTGACCTGGGGAAAAATTCCATCACCACTTCCTAATTGGTGCTTTTTTTGTCAATTATCCTAATTTGCTAAACCTATAAAATCTGTACTCAGCTCATATGGGTGAGCTTTTGTGGACATTCCCACAACTGCCCCAGGAGATCTCAAACTAAAGATCCACTTTTATATCACCTCCCATATATCAATATAACCTCAAGTTTCATATCTAGGTTGAAAAAGGCAACACTTAAAGCTCATCCAGTGCCACCTCCTGCTATGGGCAGGGACACCTTCCACTGTCCCAGGTGCTTCCAGCCTGGCCTTGGACACTCCCAGGGATCCAGGGACAGCCAGAGCTTCTCCAGGTGAATTGCCAAGAGAAATTCTCCTTTTGGAGTCTCTGCAGCACCTGCCAGTTACCTGTAAACCAGGTACAGGGGAAATCTGTGCCTTGCTGAGCACAACCACAATTTGACACCGAGTTAAAGACAGCACAGCTCTCCCGCCCCACATGGAATCCTGCAGGAGCCTCAGAGCGTTTTGTCTTCAATACCTGTAGGTGGCTCAAGTGATGGCAAATTCCTTTCTTTTCCCCCCTTTTCCTTTTTTGAGAGGTGTATTCTGTGCCAGGCTGGTATCTTTTTTTACTCTGTTTGCTTATTTTTAGAAATAAGCATTAAGTTTTTCAATTTTTAATATATATTTCATATTATAATCATTATACTTATTGCTTATATTATACTTTTTTCATATATTCACAAAGCCATGTGTTTTTTCAGAATACGGCAGGAATTAAAACACAAAAAATACCAAAAACAATTTTTGGGACAGTCAAACTGAATTCAAAAATCTCCCTAAATAATAATAAAAATCAAATTCTTACGGCACAAGAAAGCAAATTTTCTTAAATATAAAACCCTCAGCATTTGAAAATAAGACCTAACTTTCCTTGTTACCAATTTTGAAGATTCAGAAGCTTAGTCTTCAGGTCAATTTTTCTGCTGAATTTGATAGGAGAATCTTTCCCTTGTTCTTGAATTCAACAGTTTCAGATTGAAAAGGAAGCCATTCTGTCCAACTTTTCATACAGTTCAAAGATAAAGAATACAACAAGCATTTTTAATTAAAGCTTTAAATTTGAACCACAGGTGTTCTTCATTAAAAATATGGCAGTTTGTCTCCTACTAAAATAAAAAGAAGACTTTGAAGTAAGTGCTGAATTATTGTTCTGATGTGGAGCAACAGTTTTATGGCGTCTCCATAAAGCTTTGAATTTGCCTTTTCACCTGTCCCAGTCTCTTTTTTTTTTTTTTTTTCCCAAATCCTCTCTAATCTCCACTCCTTTGCTCTTTAAGCAGTGCTTTTCCACACATGGATTTTTATTTTGTTATTTAATAACTATGGAAGTATTAACTTGTGTATATCTTAATAACATTGATCTCTGCCTGTCTGAATATTGGCATTTAAAGCCATGATGCTGCTGTTTATTGATTTGCAGCTTTCAGTGGATGTTGTCACTAAATGCAAACAATTCACATGGCCCATCATACTTTTAAAAATAAATACACAGTAAAACCAACATTTTCTATCTTGTTCTTTAAAATGTGCTTTGTTTACAGGTTTACTTGGGTTAATGGGTTTTTTTTGTAAAGCGTTCCCCCTGAAAAATATGTGCAAATCAGCATAAAATAAAGTATTTTATTTTTGACACTTGTAAATTACAAAAAAATCTCCCTCAAAATCATCCTGTTGTTGTCTCCTAAACGAGACATATCAGCAGCAGTATCTACTGACAAGTTAAACTTAAGGAATTGAAAAAGTTCAGAAAATAGCCTAAAAATGCCTATACAATGTTTTGAAGAGATAAAAAGATTAAGGCAGTGAGGAATTGGGAAAAAAAACAAGGAAAACAGGCCCTGAATTCCCTGCCCACTTTATGCTTAGAGCTGCTCTTTCAATCTATAATATCAGCCTAATTTTTCAGTAAGTGCTGCTGGTTACACTGACACAAAAAAAAAAGTGTGGAGAAACAGGACTGCTATTTAATTTGGTTTTTCACACAAACATGCAAATGTTTGATTATTCATTTCTTTTATCTTTGCCTAGCAGTGGGAAATCCTTATCAGTAGAGAACAGCACCCAAATTACAGCGTGTGTTTGCCTCTTCCACAGCTCCATTCTATGGCAGTGAACTCCAAATCTTCCTGTCAATGACTGCAGAAGGCCAAGATTTCATCTACAAGCTCAACTCTAGTAAAGAATTGCAGGCTGATGAGATGATCAGCAACACACAGGTCATTTTGCATAGATAGAGGAAAAAATATATAAATTTAACACAAATATATCCACCCTCCTGTCAGGGAGTTGTAGAGGGCAATAAGGTCCCCCCTGAGCCTCTTTTTCTCCAGGCTGAGCCCCTCAGCTGCTCCTTATCAGACTTGTGCTCCAGACACCTTAGAATCATAATTAAATTGCTAGAAGGAGGGGATAAACACAAAAATTACACCAAAAAAAGGCTTTAAATTGAAAGAACTTTAAGCCATTGCTGCCTGATGGGGCAGGGAAAGTGGTCAAAGATATTGGGATGAGAATGATGTTGATAACAAACTGATGTTTTAGTTTTTACTGAGCAGTGTTTGCACTGAGTCCTGGATGTTCCAGCTCCTCACTCTGCCCTGCCAGAGCTGCCTGGGGGCACAAGAAGCTGGGAGGGGACCCAGCCAAGTGTCCAAAGGGATATTCCAGAGCCCAGGGCATCCTGCTGAGCAGGAAAACTGGGAGAACTCGACCAGGGCACTACAATTGCTGCTCAGGGACTGGCTGGGCATCCATCAGCGGTGGTGAAATACCCCACTGTGCATCACTGCTTTTTTATATTCATCATCATCATCATCATCATCATTATTATTATTATTATTATTATTTTCCCTTCTATCCCTATCCTGTTAAACTGACTTTATCTTAAGCCATGATTTTTAATTTTTTTCCAATTCTATCCCCCATCCCACTGGGGAGGAGTGAGGGAGCAGCTTTGGGGTGTCATAAACCACAACAACATCCTGTCCCTCTTGGGTTCTCTAATCTCCTTTGGAGAACTGAGGAAAGGCAGGAGCCTCCTCCACCTTCTGGCACAAGCACCTCACCATCACCTTGTACAGCAGAATGGACCAGAAAGGCAGGAAATGGCTCAGAGGTCCCTTTTATCATTCCCTTGCTCTGCCAAATCACTGATTAGCTCCTTTCAGACAATAACAGAAGATTTTGTTGCCAAGGTGACCTCATTTCTGAGAACCCAGATCTCTTCCCGGGTGATTACATTTCCATGCTAGAGCCCTGAAGGGGGAAAAAAAAAATTCCTCAGTGCTTGTATTTATTTTAATCTCTGCACTCATCTCTAATTTTTAAAGGAGAAATTAGTTACACATCAAAAAAAATTGAGTTAGTGGCTCATTAAAGACAGGCAGAATCGAAATGCCCCACTAAATTTATAATGGGCAGGCAGACATTTCCAAACTTGTGTGGCACAAAGACGAGACTGTGAGCAACAGATCAGTCACATCCTGCTGAATGTCACTCACCCTCACTTTGGTGAAGGCAGAGAACAAAGGAACAATTCCTCTGACTTCCCCACATTTCAATTTGTCTATTGAATAACATCATCATTATGCCTTCAACACTCACCTGAAGTGCTCAGCAGACTGGATAACAATTAGTGTCTTAACACAGAGTAAGAAGAATGAGATGTTGAGATCCACACAAGAAAACTTGATTTTCCACAAAAAAAAGAAGCAAACGGAGAATCTGAGATTTCTCTTACCACACTGAATATGGATTGAAAAGGTTCCCCCAGAATCTAGAGCATAACACTCATTTTCTCTTTATGAGTGTTTAAAACTCTGTGAAACACTTTGTTTCCTAAAGAACAATTAAGAACTCAACAGATACAGAGAAAGAAAATAGAAGACTAAAATATGTTAACAAACAAGCAGATTGTGCTGGAAACTATCCCAAACACACACACACATTTTACTGGATTAAATTAGTCTCAAAACACCAGTGAAAGGCGCTTTCAAACCCCCCCAAATTTGGGTTCCTGATGAACTGCACACAGAGAGTCTGGGATTCAGATCCTCTTTGACTTTTCCTCCTCCTGGCCACACATTTCAGCAGTGAGAGGCAGAGGGGAGCAATTAAATTCCAGTTCTACTGATCAGCCACATCCTCACCCTCTCACAAAAAAGAAAAGTGAGTAGAACAATGAAGAACAGCAGCCTCAGGCAAAAAAAAATGCCTTTGGGAATGAAAACAGAATTTATGAACACAGAAAGTTCTTATTCCTAAGCATTATTTGAAAAACAAATGTTCTGTGAATAACATGGCTCTAGTTAAATCTTATCAGAGTGGTTTGTCACACAGTACAAAAGCAGCACAACTGGATTGTTTCTATCATACATCTCTGCATCTATTCTAAAATGTGTGAATTCTTCCCACCCTTGTGTGGAACATGAGACCTTCTCACCACCACCGGCACAGGATCAACTGCTATAGAAGGTTTCAGGATTTTTCTGTTCCTAAATGAACTTTTACAATACTAATATTTAAATTATTAACTAGTAAGAGTGTCTCCTTTATTAATTAAATGCATCCAATTAGTAAAGAACTCTATAATTACTGATACCACAATACAAAGTTATACTACTGTGGTTTTCTCTATGAAAATAAAAATGGTGACAGGCTAATGACATGCCTGATTGCACAGTAAAATATCATTAATTAGCTTCAGCAAAAATACATAAAATACTCAAATGGGAATTGTTTTCTTGACCAAAATGACACTCTTGCCAATGCCACCTAAGTCTCACAGCCAGATATCCAGACGAGATGGGGCTCTTTAAAAGCCCACTAATTTTAAACTGGAATTCTGTTTAAAAAAAATAAATAAACATTTTTAAAGGCTTATATCACAAAAACGAATAGGTAAAGAAAAGTCTATATCCTCGTAAACCACATTTTCATAGTTTGAACACAGTTTATGTGACACAAAATGTGTTTTAATCTGATTAACTGAAAACACAGCTCACAAGTGCTGTGCCAGAATTCCAAGAACATTCAAGAAAAACAAGCAACAGAAACCTGAAGGTGAGTCCTTGACTCATAAATTGGCACAACCACAAATTCAAATGACGTTTTTATATATTTCCTCAATAAATACAGGCAGTGAGAAATCTGCAGCATTCACTGGGAGTCTCCATTTATTCTCTAAACCAAAGAGGCCCCTCATTAGCCTTTTACTTCATGAAAGACTTGCAGAACATCATTTCAGGCAGAATATGCATAAATCAACCTCACTATTGGAAATGAGAAGTGGCAAAGAATTTATCTGCAAGCATCCTGAAATTGTAATGACACAGGTAACAGAAGTTAATAACATGTTACTTTCTTGGCTTGGAGCCTTCAAGCTTCAAATTTAGCTAATTTATTTGCAAACTGCAATCCTGTATTTGGGCAGGAACATAGATATATTGATAACTTAGAAGTAATTACAACTTGACATAGTGAAGTGTGCTTGAGCCTCATTTACAAATACTCTTTAATTTCTTAACAGGCAAAACCAAAATTATTCTGAAAAGAAGTTAAGGAAGAAATGTAACTTAGGCTAAAAAAGCCCTAAAAATCTAAAAAAAAAAAAAAAAAAAATTTAAAAAAAGTCTTTAAAAGCCTAATAAGCACTTTTACATTTATTTATTATTCATATTTCCATCATTTTCGTTACTTTCCTCTGTAAATGATTTAAAATAGAAAAATAAATTTCCAGGTAGATGATGAATACAAGTGGAGGTGAATGTAAGACCATTAAGCTCCAATGTAAATTCTACTTGTGTTAACTTTGAGTTATAATATCATAAATATTAATTCTCAATTTCTCAACAGTACATTTTAATTATTGGTATCCTACAAAAAGATTCAAATAAATTTTTGAGGAGCAGAGAATACAATGACGAGCTACCACATCTAGTTCTGCCTGGAAATTCCTGGTTGCTTTCAGCAATTGAAGTCTCTCTAATAAAACATACAGTCATAACATGGAAAAAGAGAGAGTAATTTAATTTGGTGAAGTAAATCATGATTTGCAAGTCAAAACCACAGAAAGAGGATATTTTATTGGGATTTTTTCTTAATTATATGTATATTACCCTGGAATACACTTTGCTTTTAGAATTTAGGGCTCTCACAAAGAATCAATGCATGTTTCTTCTTTACTGCATTTACTTCAGTAAGTTCTAAAACACAGCTAACAGCCAGTGTAGTAAAGGCCATTTTTAATTTTCCTAATTCCAGAAAAAAAGCAAGATACTGACACTGTGGCCCTTCTCCATTATATTAAGCCGCAAAAATTACACTTTTAGCTTAAAAATTTGCACAGGCATACAGAGGTTGATTGGGAGTTATGCAGCCCTTCACCTTTCTCCAAGAAATCATCATCTATTTTTGACTCATATTCTGTTTTTCTGTTTCTCCACCACCTGGCAGGAGTATCAGTTCCATCCCACTCTGCAAAGTGCAGGAATAAAATCTTCTGTCAGTTGGAAATGGACAGGAGGCTCAGGATGTCAAACAGGCTGTCACTGTGTCCAGACTCTCTTGAATATCACAGAATCATAAAATAACTCAGTCTGGAAGGGACTTCATAGGTCACCAAGCCCAAATCCCCTGCTCCACCCAGGGTCAGCTGGGAGGCCAAAACAGAGCCCAGAGCTTTACCCAGGCAGGTCTTGAAAAGCTCTACAGTTGAGATTGAACCTGTTGCAATGCCTGACTCTGCTCTTGGAGGAAAACTGATATTGTTAAATGCTCAATCCTTTCACTACAGGGAAGTTTCCCGTATTTCCTCAGGCTTCCCTGCTAGGAGTTCCCTGGAAGTTACAAGTGCTAGCTGGGAACTCTGGAAGGAAACAACCAACAGGAAGATGAATCCTTCCCACAGATGTAGAGGCTTCCTTGGGAGCTTGTCCTGCATCCTCTTCATCCATTTCATGAGTGAAGTTAAAGCCACTTTCAGCTACAAAAGCTCCTTTTGTCAGGACAACAAAGCAGAAAATGTTTATGGGCAACTAAACTCACACGTGTCCTTCAGACAGCCTGGTACAACAACAATGAAAATCAGATACTGATTTCCACTCCCTCACCATCCCACAACACTCTCCATCCACAGAAAAGTATTTTAAATATCACTGAAAATCACAGAACGCCAGAATTTGGGTTGGAAGGGACTTTAGGGATTATCCAGTCCCACCCTCTGCCATGGCAGGGACACCTTCCACTGTCCCAAGTTGCTCCAAGCCCCAATGTCCAACCTGGCCTTGGACACTTCCAGGGATCCAGGGCCAGCCACAGCTGCTCAGGTTCTTATATCACTGTCACAGAAAAGAATTTCTTCTCTCTCCAGCCTTCCCATAGGTCTCCTTTAGGTACTGGAATGTTTTTTAAATTTTAAAAAGGACAGGAGGAAACCATGTTTTCCCAATAGACATGACCCATTTCTGCACCTTTATTTATTTAACAAAATAAATATACCAAGAAAGGAAGAAATACTAGTTCTAGAAGCTAAAGAAAACTGACAATATTTAGAAGTCTCCCAAAACAAAAAAAAAAAAATTAGGATACAAGGCAAATAACAAAATTTGAGACCATCATAAAGCAAAACCAGATGAAGTTTATAACTTATTTCAACTATGTTTTTCACCATCCCTCTTGGAGAAATGGGATCACAGGTGCCAGACACATTTTAATATCATAAAGTGACAGGTGAAGGTTGCATTTCATATCCCAGTGTCAGGCTCCTTCTGCTCCCTTCCAGCTGAGGTCCTCACGCATTATGTTCCAGGTAAATCTTGTCAGTTATATGTCAGGAAATTTGGAAAGGAGACAGGGAAACGAAAATGACTCCAGTAAGAGTAATACAGACATCAAGATAGAAATGAAAATGGTAAGAATTGTTCTGAATTCTTAATAACTTCTTTGAAAAGGTCATTTAGCAGCTCTGGCTTTAAGGTCCTTATTCCACAAAGAAGAAATGAACGCAGTAAAATGCATAAATTTTTGTACTTTATTTTCCCAAAATGTACTCAATTAGCTAAAATACCACAAAAAAATAACCTGTCCTGCCTCTCTTTTAATAAAGGTTTGCAGTTCACATAAAGTTGGGAAAAAATGCTGAGAACCTGAAGCAAAGAATTGGGCACGTAACCATCCATAAAGCTGGTATGACGTCCAACCTTTAGTAACCTAGGAGTAAATAAGTATTCCTTCTGCATCAGGGTATGATGGAAGGTTTTCCCTTTGGAGTCACAAAATCCAGTTAGAACAATCCTTAGCAAAATGCCATGAATCCAACAAGCCATAATTATTACCTTTGCAAAAGCCTTCGGTATCACCAAAATGATGAAAGCAAAATCTGCAACTTAAGTGATGATTTGGATGTCCAGATTTAAATAATGAACTTCTTTCACCTGGTATTCAGAGAAAAGGTCAATAAGGAAGCCAAGAGTCTCCCTTCCTCATGCTGACCTGGAAGAGCAGACTGTTGTTGGTCAAGGGTGAACAGTGTATTTGAAGAAAAGCAATGAGGAACCTGAGAAAAGACAGCAATTTTTATTTAAGAAAACAATTTTAAAAAACAAAGAAATATCTCCAGCTCCCAGATTGGTGATGTTTCAGTCATTCAGTGATTGAAATTAACAGGATGAATTTCCTATCCAATGTAATTCTTAAATGTGTAGTAGTTTAAGGTCTTGAAAAATCCACATAAATTGTATCTGTGTCCAGATTTATATTTTCCCAACAAAGGTTTGTTTTGTGTTTTGGGGATTCCTTTCTTATGTCTTTCACCACAAATGTGAAGCTATTTAAGAAACATGGTTAAATATTTTGCCGAATACAAATTTCACAATGGAGGTGTACTTGATTTAAGAACATCTTGCTGTGAATCCAAGAGAAGTCAGGTTATCTGGTTGTTAGCTGATACACAAGAAGCATTGCTACAACACATACCTACTCTTTATTTATAGCTCGTTGTAATAGAACATTAGAAAACTAGAAAACAGGTTTGTATTCTACTCTTGGTGGACACCACTGCTTTATTACTGAAGATGGATTTAATTTCATTTCCATCAGCTGGTGTTGCACTTCAGTTATTATGGCTCCAATGGGTGTAATGAAATGTCACTGCTCTGCAAGGCGAGAGTCAGGAACAGCATTATAAAATCAATACCATGGTCAGGCTATTCTGGCATTCCTGAGACTTATGGGTTACTTTGTAAAACTCGTGTGCTAACTGCGTTAAGGTCTCTTTCCTTGCATCCTCTAGTTTTCAATTTTCTATGATACTGAAAAACTTCAACCACTCAACACAAATTCTCCACATTTGGCTCTATCCAGTGCTGGCTCCTTACATAAAGTCTGATAGCTATTGCCTTTTATAACAGGCAAGACCAAAGATGCAGAAAACAGCAAGTTTAACTCAATTTAAAAGCCCTCTGTTATGTATTGCTGAAACTCCCTCCCTTCCTTTCATCAAATTCCTCTTTGGGTTCAATCCTGCCAGTCAACCAGGGACTCAAGCAGTGCTTGAATGGCCCTGAAAATGATCCAGCCTGAGCAAGGCTCCATCTGAAATCAAGCCATAATGTCTCCATCAGCAAGCTCCCCGTGCTGAAAGATGGAAATTGGAATAGTTGAGCTCTGCTGATGATCAAGCAGTACAGTCAGGGACACAGTCATGGCTTGGAAAAGAGGATGCACGGCTCAGGCATTGCAGCTGGGCAACAAAAAGGTTCCCATTTACGCACAGACAGTGGAAATGTTTTGCTTCTTAAGCTCCAAAATGTGCAAACTGGCAGGTGCTTCCCTGCCAAGGCAAAAAATATTCAGGATATGCCTGAAAAAATATCAGCCTGAAAGTGAATAAATATGAGGTACATCATTTAAGCCATATACTCATTATCCAATGAGCTCATGAATACTCCTTGAAGTACATGTACTTGCCACCTTTATTAATCCAGATATTAGAGCAATGCATTTCACTGAAAAGTTGGGCAGTACTTGGTTACTCTCTTCCAGACCTATCAGTTAACAAAGAAAGCAGCCATGGTAAACCAACCTCAGGCTGGAAGAAAACAAACTAACACAGCTCCACAGCCTGGAAAGAAGAAAGCTCCAGGGAGAAGCATCCAGCACCTTCCACTGCCTAAATGAGCTGGAAGAGAGCTGGAGAGGGAATTGGGACATGGGCCTGGAATGACAGGACGAGAGGGAATGGCTTTAAAAGGAAAGAGTGCAGGTTTAGATTAGATATTAGGAAGAAATTCTTGCCTGCAAGCATGGTGAGGCCCTGGCACAGGGTGCCCAGAGAAGCTGTCGCTGCCCCTGGATCCCTGGAAGTGTCCAAGCCCAGGCTGGACAGAGCTTGGAGCAACCTGGGATACTGGAAGGTGTCCCTGCCCATTGCAGAGGATGGAATGAGATGGACTTTTAGGTCCTCCCACTCCAACCCATTTGGATTTGATGGTCCATGAGTCTGTGATTCTGTGTATGCTCAGTGCTGGTGTCAGGAAGAGGGAACTGCAGGGACATGGCACCACTCCCTACTGGAATGCACAGACAAATCCAACCCAAAGAGCTCCTGCCAGCAGAGCTCAGCCAGTCCCAGGTTATTACTCTCACAGCTTCTCTCTAAAGAACAGCTACCAATATTAACATTGTGTCTACTACATTTTAATAATGTCATAGAAAAAAAGATTGATGTGTCTCACTGTCAATTTGGGAGAAAAGGCAGAGGCCATGTTTTGACATAATAGACATGAACAGCAGAGAAATCTCTTAATTGCTGTGCTTTTTTCCTCCTTGTTTTCTTAGATCCACCCTGTAATGAACATACAATTTTAATCAAAGCTCATTAAAGAAGTATTGCTCCTTTGCTCTCATCAACAAACTAAAAAATTTTGTTCACACCAGACAGTGAGAAGTTATTGCAGTAACTGGAAAGCTGAGGGTTTTCTAAATCTATTTTAGTATGTTTTGAAAAGATACTTCTTCTTTAAGCATGGTCAGTGAGGCTGTAAGGCTGCACCTCACACCATCACTCTGCTGTGCCTCAGATCTGGGCACGCAGCTCAGTACCCAGACACCTGTACTATCAGCTAAATGTTAATGTATTCTGTCCAAACCAGATTACCTTCCCCACTAAATTATTCAATGTCATTATTCAACTCGGCCATCTGCAATCCTAATGCCTTGTGTTCGAAAACTCGGAGCGCCTGCTGTATTATTTTTGTTTTACATTCCTACATAAATCCGCTAAACTCAATATGTTACAGCGAATCCACAAAATCAAATGCAATCTGCTGGGCTGTAAAACACCAGTTACTGAAAATCGAAGGGTTTATTACAGTAACAATTCAAGGAGTCACCCAGCAGTCTGGGTGGGCTGAAGGTCGAAACCAGATGCTAAGGAAGGAGTTGGATAACCCATGCTGCACAACAAGGTATGTGTTTGCTATACATAGCATGGCCTTGAACCCATTCGTGTATTTCATATCTAATAAAAATCCAAACAGTTGGTCTGATTGGATTTTAAGTGATGCAAATTTGGAAATCAAATAGGCAGGCTCCCTTTAGACTTGGTCTATTTAAACCATAATTGTAAAGAACCGCAAATTACATTTACGACGCCGTGGAACTCTCCAGGGATTCAGTAAGAATTTTACCGTAGGAAAAGTATTCATCATTTTAAATTTGTTGTTAACAAATCAAAACGTACACAGCCTGTGACACTCCCTCATTTTGTTATTGCCATTTTGCTTACACGGTAGTACAAGTGTAACCACTCTTCAGTGAATGGAATGCTCTCTAGTTTTCATAGCCATTTAATTATATGCTTTGACAAAACCCAGTTATGTTATTGTCATTCTGTTAGTCTGGCAACACTAAGTAAAGAGATAAAATACCACTTACATTTCCCAAACTACGGATTAAGGTGTGATTTGGAGACCAGATTCCCATTCTCAATTATAAAGCAGAAGTTTCATCGTCACAAATAAATTTTAAAAGCAACGATGGACTTGAATAACTTTCTTCCTGTCACTTAATACTCAGGGAGAGACTTCATTTACCTTTGGTTAAGAAAGACAGAAGCTGAAAATGTGACATACACACCCTCTACCCAATACATTGCTAAAAAGGAGCGCATAGAAACCAGGATAAAAGAGAAAAAAACTTCTTTTTCCCTGTTATTAGTGTCTCCACCAGAAAATTACCCACGTCCTAATTCTCAAGGCAGGAGATTCATGAGCATGGGGAAATCACAGCAGTGTTAACATTTCTGGGCACTTTCACACCCAAAATTCATTTACTCTGCTCATGATCTGACACTGTTTTTATTCCTCCTCTGTGGAGAGAGTGTATTTTGGCACTGATTCTGATCTGTCTTAGAGGAAAACCCTTTCACTGAAGTAAAGCTTTAATGCACATTTTATAATATTTTGTGACAAAGGAAAGTGCATTGGCAGCATCTTCATTTCTACCACACCATGCAGCCACCCTGAAGGTGCTGCACAAGGTGTAGGGTTTTTTGTTATCAGCTTTGTTTAAAAAGCACACAGAGGAAAACTGTAGCATTTGGAAATAAAATTATCATATCTCAATGTATTAGGCTTGATAAATTTAAAATAATGCAGCACATTCTGTTTTGTTTCAGTATTTGAAAAGTAAATGCAGGTTAAAGTGCATCATCTCTACAAAATGTGGTTCAAAAAGGTTTTACCAAAGTACAGAAGTTTTCACCACTCTCCTTGAATAACTGATTCCATTTCTCCCCTTCCCAACTCATCCTGGACTAAGCATCTTGCAAAACCCAGGAGAGGAAAAAAAGAGTTAAAAATAAAAGGACAACTGGGTCAAAAGGATGCAAAAATAGCTATTCCAGAGGCCTGTGTAAATCTCTTAAAATCTTAATGCTCTACAGGCTGTTTAAGTAAGGATCTGGATTATTCACTTTTAAACAGTAAGTATCACCTTTGGTTCAGGAACTCCCTGAACCATAAATTGCTGGAGGCTAAGATAATAAATTTTGCAAAGAGGAATCACAATCACAGCATGTTTGCCAGGTTCTTATATTCTTCTTGAGTCATCCCCCGTGACTATTATCAGAGATAAGATACTAGGCCAGATAAAGCTTTATTCTGAGCCCTTTTATGTTCTTATTCCCCCAAATATAACCACCTTCTTTGAAGATAAGACCAATTCGCAGCGCTAAGAACCTATACACAATTATCTAACATCACTGAGACAAACTCCCAGAAGATATGAGCAAAATCATCATGTGAAGTTCTTTTATTCACAGTAACAGACAACCTGCTACATCCAAATCCCTCTGAAACGTGGGATTGCTGAAAGGACCGTGGCTATTCATTGGCACAACGTGTCTGAAACACTTTCAAAACCATCTTGATGATGTTGCCCTTCACAAGCTGCCATCCTTTAAATTCTCTTCTCTCTTGGGTTGCTGTCTGCACAGATTTTTATGTCATTTCCAAGCTTCCCTTGTGTATGATCTAGTCATGGTAAGAGAAAAGCATTCCAAGAAAATAATCCAGGGAACTTAAAATTCAGTATATTTGGAGGGTAGCAATCTTGGAGGTATCCATGAGGACCTGGCTCCTCACTCACAAACCTGAGTGATATGAGCAACCACTTCTCACACAAAGTACCTGAAGCAACCTAAATTCATAAAGACAAGCAAAAATTCTATAGAAAAATATATTAGAAAGCAAATAATAAAAAAAGCAAATAATAAAAAGCAAATCACAAAGTGGTTTGGTTAAAGCCCATCCAATTCCACTCCCTGCCATGGCCAGGGACACCTTTGACAAGCCCAGGTTTTCCAAGCTTTGTCCAGCCTGGCCTTGGACATTTCCAGAAATGGGGTGTATCATCCTTGTACTATCACCTGTGCAAAATCACTGCACTTTTGCATTTCATGTGTATTTTTATACATGCTCAGAGATGAGGCAACGAGTTTAATGATGTACTGAAACACAATCCAGTAATAGGCAAAGACTGTCACAATAACTTCCTACCCACAGGAGTTTCTAGGGAGAATAATACCTAACAGACACACTACAAATCAGAAAAAATATTAGAAATTGATATGAAACCCAAAGAAGCTGAGTCACCTCAGCCATTTATCTCCTAAGAAAAAACAGCGTGTACAGAGTTCTAGAAGGAGCTGTCCCTCCAGCTCCTGTCTGTAAGACACAAAGAAAAAGAGCAGAAAAGCAAAGCTATTTACCTAAAAATCTAAATCACCCTAATGCAGTTAGACTACTGTGGGCTTGGCCATCTGGCTTCGAGGCTCATTAGTGCAGAAATGACCCCTTCACATAAAACACAGTTGGGTCATTCCAAGCTAATGAGCCTTCAAGTTTTATTGTTTTGTACACACAAATGGATGTAAATCTACTTGGGAAGTCTGGCCTTATACACTCCAAATCAGGCACACCTGTAATTGATTTGCTCACTTCTTTATTTAGTTACAGGGAAAGGACAGAAAAGAAAATAGAAAGAAAAAAAATAAATTAAAGCCTTTGTATTTCTGCTTCAACATGTATTTCTGTACTTCAATCCTGACAGTAAATTGCTGGGAGTTTTTTTTGTTTGGTTTGTTTTTTGGGTTTAGGTGTGGATTTTTCGGGGTGGTTTTTTTGGTGGTTTGGGGGGGTTTTGGGGTTTTTTTTGTTTGGTTTTTTGTTTGTTTGTTTGTTTGGGGTTTTTTGGTTTTTTTAAATCTGGTTTCATAATTTTAATTAGAATTCACCCTGACAAAATATTAATAATTGAGCATTTGGAAGGACCATGAGACAGCTCTCCAAGCAGAACACACCAGGAGGAACCAGACCCCATAAAATCCAGGAGCCAACTCTCACAATATACACAATGACGTTTTAAATCTTGTGAATTAACCTTACTGCCTTTCCTGGGGATACTGAGATATGGAAATCAGGAACCTTATATTCCCAACTGAATCCCTTACAGATACATATAAAGATGAACAACATTCCCTGATATCCACGGGATTTGGCTCCATCTCCTCATGCGATAGGCAGAAATCAGAAATACTGCATGAAGCACAAGGTTTCATGCTCACCTACCCAGTCAGAAGAATAAGACATAATTTTCTATTGAATGAGTGAGTTTATGACAGACATCAACAAAAAAAAATTCCTCCTCTCACTTCCTTTCTCTCTCTCTTTTTATTTTTATTTTTTTTTATGGGAAAGTTTAAAAAAGTAAAGATTGATGTTTACTCTTATGGACTAAAATGCTGTGCTAGCCATGATATTGACCTTTGTTCCATCTTGGATAATAAATTATTCACATTAAAGTTTGACTTGCAAGGCCTTTAGTCATTAGACCTATTGTTCAGCTTCAAATTATAAAAAAAAATGTGTTTAAAAATAAAATAATGAAATAAGAAATGAGTTCAAGTGGTTGAAGTTTATAACTTCTAAAAAATTCTAACAACCTGATTGTGTCCATGTGGAGGACAAAAAGAAGTTACATGGAAAAAGGTCATTCAAGCAACAAAAATAAAAATTCCACACCAAAATCATCTTAAGGTACTTCACAGAGAAAAGAAATACACAAGGAAATGTTTTGGCCATTTGACATCACAGCAGCTTCTGTTCTGCTCTATCAGAAACAAAACCCCTACCATTCAATAATCTTAGGAAATTCCCTGGGTGAATAGTCCCACAGCTTGGGAAAACTCAGCTTTTTTGGGCTTTTTTGTCTCCTTTCCCTCCAAAGTGCTATAACAAAATCCAAGTAATGTGATTTTCTGCAGCTTCCTGGGTCTAAGGGGCTGCAGCTCCAGGGGTTATGTCATTCTGTGATTCCATCTCTCTGCAGCAAGAGCTCACCCAGGGTTTGGTGCAACAGCTTAAGAGCACCAAAGGTTTCATGGCATTAACAGTCTCTGGTTATTTCTACCTGAGCTACTTGCTCAGCTTAGCCTTAAAACCCAATTAAACTGTAATTCATCTGATCCCAGGGCTCAAGGGCATCCCTGGCAATGCATTTGACAACCTCACAGTAATCACATTATTACACTCCTGTACATCAGAGCACATCCCAAAAGGCTCAGCCACTGGTCACTCAGAGCAACGCAACTGCATTTTAGAGATGTCAGAAACCAGAAATATAAAACTTCATTGCAACTTTAATGCTTAATTACAGTTATGATGCATCAGTCTGTGCTGCCATTCTCGTTGTGTTGTTCTTTTTAAATAAATGCAAGAATTGGATAAGGCAACAAAGATCTGATAAAGATATAAAAATATATAAAATATATATAAATTATATAAAAATATATTTATAAAAATAGAAAAATACATTGTGAAAAGGTGAGGTCAGTATGTCACCCTAAACTTAAAGACAATTTACTTTATAAAGCAGACAAGCTTAAAGCTTTGGTACAGGATCACAGAATAGTTTGGGCTGGACAGGATATTAATGATCATTGAGTTCCAATCCCTTCATATGACAGGGAGACAAATTAATTGACAAATTATAGACAAATTAATTTCACAAAGTGCTTCATTTCATTCTGTTGTACCCAAAATATTGTAAAACAAAATATTGTAAACAGTTGCAATATCTGTTAAAAGGGAAGGTTCTGAAGAAGTTTCCAAACACTATGAAGATTGAATCAATACTTCAAATTCAACAAATAATCCAATCCAAAAAGAAAATTGCTTACTCCTTCAGCTCAGTCATCTTAAAAAAAAAAAAAAAAAAAAAAAAAAAAAAAAAAAAAAACCACCAATACTTCTACTCTTACTAAGCAAGTTTTCAGGGAACTGATTATTGCAGAGACCTTTTTTGTCTTCCATTCCTCAAGTGAAAATATAAAAACCAACTCCATGTGCTCCCAACATCTGGGTAATACACAATTCTGGAAAAAGCAACAAGTTACTGTGTCACAAGACATGATGTCCTCTTGCATTTCTATTGCACTTTGGAAATTGTAAGATAATTTCCCAGATCAAATACCAGACCCCACCAAACAATTACATATTTGGTTTCACATTATCATCCATTTTACTGCTGTAGAACTTGGAAATGAGTCTGTGTAAGAATGCACACACATTCTGTAGCTATAGCTGAAATAATTTACTAAAAATTCGAAGTAGAATTTACCACCTCATTTCTATGAGTTCATCCACTTAATACTAATTTTATTAAAATACGTTTTTTTTCCCCCCCAAACAACCTTTTGAATCTATTTATTTCTGAAGAACCCATAGCTACAAACATGGTAACATCTTTTCTTTGTGCACTTTTACATTTTCTTGGATTACAGCTGTACCACATCAGCATGCAGATCTTTAGTGATGCACAAAACATTTCTGATGTGCAAGCATGCCCTCTTCTGGATATCCAGCACCATCGTTTCAGATGAAAACTCCCTAAATTACAGCAAATACCTCCAACATTGCCTTGCAGAGCCTTGCTCTCATTTGTAAAAACATTCCTGGCACAGACAAAAATAATCCAAACCAGTGCAGGACAAACTGCAGTTTTACACAAAACTGACATATTTTCTGTAGTTTGGATTGATAATTGCATTATAAATACTGCAGTGACTTTACTGATTAGAAAAGAGCTTTGACTTTCCTGAGGTGAAGTGCAGCCTTCACTATCCAAATGCTGATCTTACCATGTGTCGTTTTTGTCTCAGTTTTCAGTGCAACAGGCAAATCAAAGCCATTCAGAATTTGGTCAGTGACAGTAAAACTTCAGTCCCACTGCTGATGAGATTCAGGTTGTTTTTAAAGAAAATAAATCAAAAAAGGGAGAAATCCCATGCCTTTGAAAACACAGATGTTTTGCACCCCTTTCAACAGTCAAACACTACATTTATACAATTACTGAAGGATTTTTGATGTGAAACAGAAGATGTTCTGCAGCCTCCAAGGAGACACAGATTTTTGATGTGGTTTTCTGAAAGCTCACTAATTGCAGTAAGCCCATGCTTCTTTTATTTTGATTAATTCCAAGTAGTTCTATAAATGCATTGGGAAGATTTATTTTGCATCCAAAAGAATACAACACCTAAAAATGCTAATGTGGATTGTGTAAATACTAAAAGTAAGATCCAGACACCAAAAGCAGGTATACACAGAGCTAATAATCATATTATTATTGGTATAGTATAAAATGCTCAATAAACTTCTCTCATGTAGATATTGACTTGCAGACATGGAAAAACAACAAATTAATAGTCCATAAAGGCTAACTTCAGCAGAAATAATATTAGAGAAGTTATGAATCACATTATATAGACAAGACTGATAAAGGACTTTCTTTCAGGTGGACAAATAGCTTTAAGAACATCATTTTCAAACAGACTATGTCTGAAATTGAGGCAATGCTTTCCAGCATATCAAAAGGACCTGTGCAGAAGTCATTACTTCTGTAAGAACACACTTCAGAAAAAACAAAACAACTAACTAATTAATGCAAAATTAAAGCGGTTCAACACAAAAACCATTGCATGAAAATGCAGTTTTGGGTCGGTGTGCTTTGACTTTGATTGGGGTTTTCTTTGAAGAAACAATACATTTTTATTTTGTCTGAATACAGTAAGTTTAAAAGGATCAAATACTCTGAGATAAGGTACCAACAGTACAGTCAGACCTTTTGTATGCATACATGCATATATGAGATAAAACAATGAGGAATAACAAAAACATTTCTCAAAAAAGCAAGTTTTCTGAGTATTGATAAAATTGGGGTCCACTTACTGCATCATTTATTCCTAACTATGGCATATAAGAAATTAATATAATATTTTATAGGAAGGCAGTTTGGGTTGTTGGTCAAAAACAACGAAAAAAAATCACCAAAATTATATCCCACACCATTCTGACTGTTGTGCCACTCATTCTGTCATGAGCTGATTTTGTCCCAGCTTTCAGTTTAATGGGCAAACCAAAGCCAAACACTGCAATTATACAATTAATGCAGAATTTTTTGAATGTGGGAATGGCAAGGCATTCAAACTTTAATGAATTCAGACTGACATGACCTCAATTTTAATGTTGAGTAGGAGAGGCCCAGGCAGACTAAGCCCTACAGGAACCGAGAAAATCAGGTTTGGTTTGACTGGCAGTCTAGAAAAATTCCCTGCTAATTTGGAAGGAAGTATCTTGTTAGAAACATCACTCAACCTAATATGCCAATTCAGCCTCCAACTCCACAGACTTCCTGTGATTTATTTACATTTTAACATGACATATAACACTTTCATAATGATATATCATAGTCTGCCTTTAAAGACAAAGAGCAAAAGGGAGGCAAGATGTTCTCTGGCTGATTCCGTCGAGGAAAATCCAGCACTTTGGTTCAAAACCACCATTTCCTCACACAAATATTAAATCACAGAGAATCAGTAAGACAGCTGGTGATGGATAAGGACAGAGAGGAACCCTGTGAGGCAGGAACTGATCCTTGTCCTTATCAGTGAACTCAGCTGTGCTGGCTGCCCTGCCCGGGAGGTGCAGGGACATTCACACCTGGCCTGGAGGTGTCACTGCTGATGGGACACAGTGGGCTGTGATGGGCCCAGCTGCACTCATGGAATGGGCAGCTGGATCCAATTAGAGATGGATCCAATTAGAGAGTGTCAAAGGCTCCAGAAGTGTCCCCTGATCCACAAGATCCCATCATCCAGGTGTCCCTGATCACAACATCCCACCATCCAGGTGTCCCTGATCCATGACATCCCATCACCCAGGTGTGCCTGATCCACAGCATTCCATCAAGGTGTCCTTGATCAACAACCCCTGCCCCAGGGGAGGTACCTTGTTCCTACCTGAACCTGAGTGAATATAAACCCCACAGATGTGGTTGGTGTTCTAGGGTTTCCTTCCACCACTTGGTGAGTCCAGTCTGTGACCAATTTTGACCAACTGCCATCAAAATTACAACCACCAAGTTTTGTTGTGAAGCCTTCAGGTGGTGAGATATTTTTGCTCTTGTCTTTCTTATGCATTTTCTTAAATAAATTTTATACTTTTATCTTGTCATGTTAGTAAAGATAACAATTAAAATGCTGATATACTTGTCTTCCCCCTACAACCAAATTATTCTATGATAAACCCTACAAGTGTATCTTTACAAAAAACACCTATTCAGGGTCCTTTTGCTCTAATCTACCCCAAGGGATTTATTAATGAGAACCTGGGCTCCCCTTTAGGAGAGGATTGTAACAGGTAGTTGTAAAGAGCAAATTACTTTAGTAAATTTAAAAATCTACTTATCCCAACAGGGATGTGTGAACCTGAAATCAGGAAAATTTTTTAGGATATTTGTCATTTCCAAGCCATGAAGTTTTATCTTCTCAGAGCTATTTTATTTGTTTCTGATTGTCAACATCAGTGTGGTTCTCTGGATCTGATAAGAAAAACACAGAAAACTCTAAATATGAAATTGGTTATAAAACCAGGAAATTTGTGAATGAATAAATAAATAAAGATTAACTAGTGCAATTGTAAATGATGCAGCATTTCTGTAAATCTACTGAAAAATAATGGACAGACCTTAGGATGAGGTCCTGACATCATCAAAATAGGAGACAGAAAGTTCCTGAAAAGGCATCAGAAGTCACACTGCAGGCTGCATACTTGGACAGTGATTTATGTACAGTCATGAGCAGTCAAGGCACTCAGGAGGGATCCATCAGTGCACAAATCTTAAACTGACCAAGAAGCAATGCACAGAACATTTAGGAACACATCCCAATCCTCCAATAATAACTACTGTGTTTCTATTTGCTCCTTTCAAGTACACAAAGACAAAACTGCTCTAAAAGAGTCAGGTGAATTGTAAAATAGCTCATCTCCAGCTTGAAATACAGTGGGAAGCTTTAAATAAGCTGCTGTCCTCTAAAAATTATTTGGCCAGCCAGGAATTTGACAATGGTACTGATGGAAAAACTGCCCTGCTGTGCCAGTCATGCCTGAATCAGTCAAATGCTGCTGCTCCAGCAGTCAATCTCTTGTCACTCATCCCTGATTCCTCATCTCAGGACAGCTCTGGACGTTCCTCTGTCTCAGAACTGTAATTTACTGCTCACTGTCACCCAGATTAACCTTACACAAGTCAGCTCCAGAGCTGAAATGTACACACCAATTATTGCTTATCTTAAATATGAATTCAGATGAAGCTGTTAAATGTGACAGCTGGCAGTATCTTGAGAGTTTATAGATTTTTCAGTTGCTATTGTGTTTTTTGTTCTCCAATCAAGCACAATAACCAGCTGTCTGCTAAGGACATTTCATCTTCATGTACTGCAGCACTCTGTTTTTCCTTTGAGCTATTCCAATTTTTTACTGATATATTTGTGCAGAGAAGCTGCCAGCAGGCTTGTGCTTTCTCATTTGTTTTTCTGCTGTTTTCTCGTTTCAAGAAATGACATTTTCTTCCCTATAGGAATAGGAATTAGAGCCTACAGCAACTCAGGGGTGAGCAGGTACCTGGGATGGGTAGTAACTTTAGAGAGTAAGATTTCAAAGAGCAAACATTAAGCAACATTACTCCCATGGTGAAGTAGGGTCTTCCTAGAGCACATTTATCAGGATTGCATCCAGATGGTTCTGGAATATTTCCAGCGAGGGACATTCCACAACCTCTCTGGGAAATCTGTTGCAGTCCTCAGATGTGATCCTCACATCTAAACATTAAATCATCAGTGGTTATAGAAACCTCCATTACGGACTGATCATATCAATCAGACACACAGAATCATTCTGTCCCAAAAACTAATTATAATTAAAAAAAAAAAAAAAACCACCACACCCCAAACAAGCTCCTCTGGAATGTTGGCAGGGACTGGGAGCAGGAACACTGGATAAGAGGGAAAACAAGGCAGGAGAATGCAAGTTGGCTTAATAATGAGCCCAAAGGCTTTAGAGGAGAAAATCATATTTGAACCAGCTGGGAAAAGCCTTTTCAAATGCAGATTTGAATTAATGCCAAGCCAGTACTGGAGTGATTACAGAGGTCTTTAACACTCACGGCTTATTCACTTGTCAACTGCTTTCCAAATTTATCATTGATACACCCCAGCAACACAACATTCAGTCTGTCTCTGGCACGGAATCTGATGATGTCAGAGGGAATTCAAAGCATCCTTTTTTAAGCATATTTTTCTAAAGATATAATTTCCTCCCTTTCTTATGTTAATCAGACATCAACCCAGCAGCACCCTGAGTCTTGCCAGAAAGGGCGCCCAGCACTGGGTTGTGTTTGGCAGTGCATTTCTGACCCAGGAGTTTAAGAGCTGGAACTCCCAGGTTCCTGGTATTTCTGCTCCCTGACAGCCTGCAGTACAAATCGTGAAGGATCCAGGAGACAAAAGCAGCAGGAAAGCAGGCCCCAATCAGAGCTAACCACCCGTTAAATAAGGCTTTCATTTAGACAAATGGAAAACAATTGCGTTAAGAGCTTCTGCGGAGCTGCATTTAGGTCTTCTCCGTAGGACAGGAGTCTAGAAATGTAATTTTATCTTGAAATAAATTATGGGGATTTATCAGATATACGTAAGAAGCTGAAAAACACCCTATCAATTTTCTCTGAGACCCTGCCAAAAAAAAAAAAAAAATAAAGTCATATGAGTCAGCAGACTGAGAACTCTCCTGCCTTAGCTGCCCAAAAGTAACAGATGCTAAAGTTCAGATGAGTTCATGAGAGAAACAGATACCATGCTGGGAAAGGATTTTGTCAAAGTTACTGATAAGGCAAATGAAAATATGCATATTTCTGGATATACAAAGAATAATGAAACGGTTTACATCTCATGTCTGTAGAAGTTCTTGTAGAGAACTGCCAGGGATCTCCCTTGCAGAGGGTTTAGATACTGTGAGATTCTGGTCAATGAAGTAAATATATAATTATTCATAGAACTATCTAAAAGCCTAAGGACTAATTAAAAACGTTATGTGACAGGTAGGAAATTGAGTAAATGAACATTTATCTGAGGAGAAGGAAGCAGAAACCAAAACACAGCTTTTATAACAGTAAATAATACAACTGCAGAAGCAACACCATTTTTACTTTCGTTGAAATCTCCCCTATCCTTCTTTCTGCCAACTTTATTCAGATTTTTCTTGGATGCCAAAATTTTAAAGTATCTACTTTTTCTTCAGCTCATAGCCCTTTCTTTCAGCTCTTGAAGTTTTGTAGGAAACACCCCTCTGAACCCAAATCCTAAAGTAGATTAATTAAAAAGAACTATTTTAAGCTGGAGAAGGACTGAACTAACATTGACTGAACAGCACATTGCCAACACTCTGCTCTTCATCATCTGCATCCTTTAAATATCACCACGAAGTATTTACTTTGCTGTATGCTCATTTGATCAACTCGCATCATCCCCCAAAAAATCATCATTTTTCAGCTATTATCAAACAGAAGAAACCTCAAAACAGGAATGTCTGATTAATATCACAATCTCTAAAGCAAGAGCAGGACTGCAGTGGTTTAAAGCCACACAAGCAGATGTTAAAGATGTTCAGCTTTGCAAAATCAACCTTAATCAGACTTAGGCCTGTGTCATGTTTGGTGTGTGCAATTCACTCTTTCCCCTTTGGAACTCATGAAAGCTTTAAAACACTTTCCTAGTGAGATCTTTCGTTATACTGAACATGTTCAGAATTATTGAGAACCCAAGAAAATCAATCCACAGGTTTCAAGGAAATAGGTTGAGTACCAAAGCAAATTGTGCCAGGGCAGAATGGATGAAATTCAATCCTTAGATAACAGTAGCTGCCTACAAGCTCAGGATCTGATCTTCCGTCCTGGCTATGGAGACTTAATTAATCTATTAGAGAAGTCTAGAGATATTTAATTTACCCCCTGCTCATATTAGATTATAACAGTTGTCATCTCAATGGCTCTTCAGGCTCTCTTGACAGTATTGATCTCATCTCCAGTATTGATCTGGTCTCTGACAATTATAACTGGAGCTTAAGCAATGGAGGCTCAAATGATTTAATGAAGGAAGAGTCTGGCAATTTGTCCTTTCCTGGAGCATGTATGACATGGGAGTGGGGCTGGCAGCTACAAGCTGACCCACAAAGGAGTCAGATGCCTTGGAGGGCAGACTGAGGAGTCAATGCTCAAATAAACATTGGGATTTTTTAACCTGGTATCTTAAAATGGCATCCACCCTTAAAGAACTGAATTGACACTCCTTACTTTACCCATCCCCATATGTTCAAAAAATCTGAATTTAGGTATAATAATATATGATCTTAATATATAATCTTAATCCCTTGTAACTGCTAACATCAGCTTGGAAATTATCGTTGTAAAATTCTACCACACCAGACCTGGTAAAATCAGAAGTACTGCATTTTATGTAATTTAAGTATATATTCAGTTTTTAAAATGTTTACTCAATAGGTATAAAAAAAAAATCTTACTTAAGTTGACTACATTTCAGAATAAAACAGAAAAAAAATTTACAGGGGTTGTGCAAGTCAGACTAAGAAGGACACAAAAAAAAAAAAGGAAAAAAAACTGTTTCATAACCCATACTGTGGAAACTATAAAAGCAGCTGCTCACACCATTGTGTTTAAGTGAAAATGATGAAATGGTATTAGCAACCTTCAGTGTGGTCATAAATGCCTGCAGGAATTTAAAACCTTCCTCCCTCTGTAAATGCAGTCAGAAATAAAATAAGAATGTTTCTGCTCCAGGGGCAAATTGCATCATTACCAAAACTCGGTGTCCCAAAAAAGAGGCACTACAATAAAATAAGAACCCACCATTCATCAGTTCTCAAAGTTTCTTCGAAAGACCTTTAAGGATTGCACCAGTATTGCTCCTACAAAGCAAGATTTTGTAAGAAGAAACCCAGCAAGTTCTTTTCCACCACAGCCTCATCACCTGGTACTTAATGCTCTCTTTTATAACTTCTAGCCCATAACACAGCAGCAAAACTTCACATTCATTCAAGCTTTCACAAGAGCCTGTCAACCATCACTTCAGAAAAACCAAGAAGCAAATAATGCTTTTCAATTCAAATAGCTGTTCCTTGAGGTGACTCTATTACACGGAACAATATCTTTGAAAAGCAACATTTAAGTTGGAGCTGTAAAATGAAGTGACTAAAGGACTGAAGTTTGCACTATTGATACTGAATTGCATCACTCTAACAACTGTAACAGTACCAATGAAAATAGCAACGTTAAAAGTCTATCCTCAAATACCCTCTTCAGCATAATTTTGATGATTCCAGCAAAATGGGATCAAAATGTGTCATCTGATACTCTGGGAGCAACCAAAGACAAGAAACGGCAAAGAAGGATTCTCAGTTTGATACCTCTTGGGAAGCATTTTGATTTTAAAACAGGTTATTGATGTTGCTTTGTTCTTTTTCCCACATCCTCAAAAGGACACGGCAATAGAACATCCGAGTTTTAATACACAAGGTTGGGTGGAGAGAATTCTCTGGGACAAGCTGTGCAGAACAAAGGTTCTGCACTGCCAGTTCACACCACATTGAACAATTCAACACCTCTGGAAAGCCTACCCTGAGTGTTGTTTGTAAGACTGTGTAAACAGCACTAGTGCTGAACTCTGCTTTCATGGCAACCGAGTATTTCATGGCTTCACCAGAAAGTGAAAAATTCAGTGGTTTAACCTGCACACCAAAAAGTCAACCTCTTATGAACATCTATAGATAACATCCTAAAAATCAAACACAATGACCATCCCACAGGGGCAAGCATGCTGCAAATTACTTATATTCATCTTCAATAAGAAACTAATTCTTGGGCCATTTCACATTTAGATTACTCACTATTGTTTTCATTTAAAAAAGTATTCTACTTTGAAAGTGATCACTAGTTATTAGGTAAGAAGAAATTTTCATGCTAAATTCACGGGGAGCACAGAGTTCCTTGGCAGGTACAACACCACCCCTCAATGCCCTAAGTTTCAGCTCTCATATTTTCCAGATTCTGTGCTGCCCAGGGGTGCAGTTCTGAGTCTCACATTCAGTATCAGTCAGTTCTCTTCACAGAGCAGGAAGACAAAACAAATCCTTGTGCTGCTGGAGACCAAGGACAAGTACAACTTTTAGGCCTGAAAGCACAAACAAGGGTGGACTGAAGAGAGAAAACAAGAAGGATGAGACCTCATCACCTGAAGCTGTAATTGGACAATTAAAACCAATATGAAAATGGACCAAAACTCAGAAAAATGTGAGACCTTGTGACTAGTTGTCCATTTTTTGGTGACAATTTTGGGTCCACCTTGGGTGTAGCCCTGGCCAGGCTCTTGTCCTACCCAAGGCATACCCTAAAGGCCTTTTAATAAATATCTACTTTACTCTCTTAGCTCTGTCTAGTCTCTGCTCCAGGTCAGCCTTCCCAAGGCCTCACTCCTGAACTTCTGATCACACCCAACTCCCATCAAACACTTCCAACATATATAAAAAATCCAACAACTCAACCATCACCACCTCTACACTCGGCGCAAAGCCGCGTTACCGCTTTTGCAACACACCAAAGCAGCTGCAGCCCCCAGGGGAGGCCGAGGTGCCCTGAGAGCAGGCAGAGAGTGTGACTTACATTGTTCATATACTCGGAGAGCAGGTCCTGCAGGGCCTGGCGCACGGCGTTGCACTCGGCCACGATGCGCTCGCGGCGGTCGTCGCGCGTGCACGAGGAGTCGGCCATCAGCGCCGCCCCGCTGATGATGCTCTCCAGCCGCTCCTCCAGCGACGGCCGGAACCGCGCCTCGCTGAACGTCATCGGGTCCAGGATGATCTTGTTCTGGCAGGAAAAGGGGGGAAATGGTGAGTGGTTGTGGGTCTTTGGTATATTCAGTGCCTTTGGAGAGGGTTTTTAAAGGCTTTTGTATAAATAATTTATCATAGAATACCAGGTTGGAGGGGACCGCAAGGATGATGCTGCTGCTGCTGCTGATGATGATGATTGTTATTATTATTATTATTATTATTATTATTATTATTATTACTATTTCTTGGAGCAATTATCGACCAAATTCTTGAAAAAGTAAAGATTAGAGAAATATATATATAATATAATATAATATAACATAACATAATATAATATAATATAATATATAACACAACATATATATAATTCATTATATACATAAATATATTATATATTAATATAATATATTAGTATATAGAATTATAATATATATAGATATATAATATTATATATATAATACTATATATACTATATATATTACATATCTATTATAATAAAATAACATATATATATAATTTATATATTAAAATGAACAACCTTGTTACCCAGAGAAGCTGTGGCTGCCCCTGGATCCCTGGAAGTCTCCGAAGCCAAGCTGGACAGGGCTTGAAGCAACCTGGGCTAGTGGAAGGTGTCCCTGCCCATAGCAGGGGCTTGGAACAAAATGATCTTTAAGGTCCATTCAAACCCATTCCATGGTGCTAAACCGGTATTATTCTTTCACAAATATTCTGAAAATTTCTTGGCTCCTCAGGACATTCTTATGCAAGGTGTAAATTTTTTACTGCTGAAGATGAGTGGGATGTTCTCTGTTAATAATTTCACTCTGATTATTTTTATAAGCCTACACTGCTGAAATGTTACTATATTACCTCAATATTTCATGAATTTAAAAAATTGAGGAAGTTAAGACTGCAAGGAAATAATTACTAGATAATGACACTTACACAAAAATATGAAATCTCTGATTCCATTCTGAACAGCATCTTTTAACATCTTTTTTTGGTTTTTAGTCAGGAAAAAAGTGCTAAATTAGTTAACTAAAAAGGAAGCACTACATGGAGACAGTCTGAAAACATCTTCAGTTTGTCAAGTAGTCCACTGGTTAGCAAAGTATCTTTATTCCACTAGAAAAAAACCTGATTTTCAAAGACTCTTTTCTAATAAAGGTTAATTCCTAAATTATGATCACTGCTAAACACTTGTGCACTGTATCTATCAAACTTAATACCAAATATCAAACCACATTGATTCTACTCTTCTCACTGTAAAACTGTACGGAAAGTTATCAGCTTTGAGTCACTGCTGGATTACATTTTGACTTGTTTTTCTCCTTTTGCAGTTCAAGGTAAAAAATACAAAAGCAAGTAATCACCTGCTCCCACTCTCGGCACATTTAACACTTTATAATTCAGGAAGGTTTTGTTGAAATCGTGCAAAGAAGTCTCCTAATTGCATATGGTCTAAAATTGCTCTGTAAGCTGTGCACTTGTTATTTGAGCTTAAAAAAAAATGAAATAGGAATGAAAAATGTAAAAAGCATTCTGATTTCTAATAATCACACCTATTTTAAAGCACATAAGATTTGTTAATTAACTATTTTAATTTTCACAATGTTCTGGTAACTTTATGATTAATCTGTTTTTTTCAATATCCAAGAGCCATCAGCCAAGTGTAAGCCAAATGATACAAGTAATTTGAGAAAAAAAAAAAAAACGAAACAACAAAGTCAACACAGTGTATTGAAATGTACATTAAAATTTTGGAACAGGACATGTGTCTTTAGCACTGAAAATTCTATCTGTTTATTATTAATCAGAAAATGCCCAGATGGATTAATTCAAAGCTAAAGACAAACTCCACTTGAATATTTTCTTCATTTCAGCAGGACAAGGTTCTTAGAAAAGATCTTATTTCTCAATAAAACTTCCAATTCACACACAGACCCCATAACTCCCATTACTACACAGAGAAAGGAACCCCTGAGAAATCTATAACTTAACTGAATCCTCAGCAGTTAAACAGTAATAAACACAAGGAATTTATGAAAATCTATTATTTAATAAAAGGACAAATAGAAGAATTTTAACTTTAGAACGTATTGTTCCAGCTCCAGAAACTGCTGACTTGGCAGAAAAAAATGCTGCATTAGCCAGAATGTGAAATAATGTCTCACATGTATCTTCTGGGGTCTGTGTTTCTAAGCAGTAAGCAGAGCAGTTTTACAAGCACCTAAATCAGAAATGACTTCTCCAAGAATTAGGCCGGTGCATATTTATGTAATGAGGCTTTTGAGCCAAAGGGTAATGCTTGAGGTTTTCAGAAATCAGCTGTATAAATTCATTTTCACAATCTCATATTTCACATGGCAGTAGCAAGACCACAACTGCACCAAATGAAATATATAAGCAACTTAAGGAATTAGCTAGAAAAAAAAAAATAAAATAAAAAAAAAAATAGCTGTTTTTTCAGATTCCTAACACATCATCCCAACACCACAAACCTCAGTTTTGCTTAAAAGGTAACAAATAATGATGTGGTTACTTTCTGATGGTTATAAATAAATGATAGTCTAGACATTTACTTTAAACTTTCTCAAATATCTCACAAGGAAACAGCTTTTAGAGTTTTTGGGAAAAAGGAGACTCAGAATGAAAACCAGCTCCATGACAGCTCCTGATGTTCAGTTACCCAAGAAACACAATTTTTTGCCTACAAAAGTTATGACTCCTCTTCAAAGAGAACCTGGTGCCAAAATTCAACTCCAGATTGTGTAATTGACACTCATAAAACTCTTACACGTATATTAACAAGGAAATAATGTCTTCTTGGAAAGAAGAAAAAAAATAGTTGGCAGGAATTTCAGCTAAATAAATTTCTTTAGTTGTAATTTCTCATCACTTCTTAAAAGCCAGTTAATGAGCGATGAATGTAAATGAACTGGAACATTTTACATTTCTAATTAGTTAACTAACATTAGAGCCATAAATCAAGGACTGATACCCTAATTCAGCTCTTGTAATTAAGTGCTTCAAACCTCTTTATAAATGTGCAGATTACTGTAAACATGCACCATTTTTGGCTGCAGTTGCTGAAACAAAATCCAAGAAAATTAGTTTTAATATAATTGAAGACTTGTTTGAAAGCTGTCAAAACCTGTGATGAAATCTTATTTAAATACAGTTAACTATTTTCTCTTCAGCTCTTTTCCTTAAATTATATCAAGGTGTGTTTATAGAGAAGTTGCCATGTTTTAATAAAACTTAGAGACTTCTGAAAATAAACCTCTTCATACTGAGTACTGCTATTAAACCAACCTTCTCTTGCTCAGAAGGCAATAAACTATCTCACACACTAATAAAATAGAGGACACAACTTTGTAGATTTAAAATAATGGCTAAATTACTCATACTTCAACTAAAAATATTGAAAATAGCCATAAACCCTATATAAATGTATTGTATAATCAGAGAGCACATCATTATTGAAACTTTGTGACATTTATCTGGATTAGAATCTCATTTTTAACCATAACAAAAAAAAAACCTCCCTTTTATTAGAAATAGTAATAGTCTTTATTAGAAATATAATGCAAAGCAAAAGCAGAACATTACATTAATAATTTAAAACAATTTTACAGCTCCAAAAAACCTAGAATTACTGTATCATTGCCTGCATTTTCCAATTAAATGACTTCATTATTATGTGCAATTGCCTTATTGCCCATTAAAAATCTGCTCATCCCCTGGTTTGTCTACACAGAAAGTCTTCAGGAAATTTCAGCTGCTCCTTCAGAACCTCTGCCTTGTTTACCTGCTAAACACATTTTAATTCACGTATTTAGAATGTGAAACCTTCAGGGCAGAGACCATTTCCTAACATGGTTCTTAATGATTCAGAATCACAGAATCACAGAATGGTTAAGGTTGGAAAAGACTTCTAAGATCATCAAGTCCAACCATAAACACACCACCATGTTCAATAAATCAAAACCAAGTACCACATCCACAGGGTTTTTAACACTTCCTGAGACAGGGAATACACAACTGCCCTTAGCATAAGGAAAACGCAATTTTTGAGTCAAATACCAGTGCAAAGTGTGATAGATATTTTAGATAAACAACGCCACAACCATGAGACAAGCAGGAAAAACTGCCTTTGTGTAGAAGGCAGCACATGATATACTGAGGGACCCAGTTTATCTGAGTAACTTGGAGACAGGACTGTATAAATAAGAGTGTTTGATGTATTTCTTTGTCAGAATGCCTGCACTACTGCGAAAACAAATGCTGTGTGCTCACGGTTTGGTTTCTGCACCTCTGTCCGCGTCTCCTCCAATGCTAACAAGGCTGTTGATCTCCTGTTAAGCAATAAATCAGATGTTCCTCCCTGCCACAATGCTGTGTCACACACACACACCACTCAGCTGGAAGAGTGGGACAGAGCAATGCTACACTGCAGCTTCCAATGAGCTGCTCTGGAGTGAGGAAACAACACAGAAATAATTCACAGGGGGCTCCAAGACAGCTCCAAGAGAGGTGGAGAGGAACTTTGGACAAGGGTAGGGGGTGACAGGACAGAGCCAGGGTTAGATGGGACATTGGGAAGAAATTCTTTACTGTGAGGGTATCAGTGGCTGCTCCATCCCTGGAAGTGTCCAAGGCCAGGTTGGGAGAAACCTGGGATAATGGGAGGTGCCCATGGCAGGGGGTGGAACAAGAAGGGCTTTAAGCTCCTTTTCAACCCAAACCATGCTGTGATTCTCTGACCTTTCCCTGTGGCACACCAGCCTGGATGCATCCACAGCAGCTCCTCAAGCATCCCTTTCAGGCAGAGGTGCACAGCCACGAGCAGAAGCAACAGCCCCACCTTCCCAGCCCCCTCTCCTGATTGCTCTCCAAATGTAAATGGAGATGCTGCTTCCCTGAAATAGAGCTGGTGTTCACTTCTCACATACCTAAGCTACAGAAGCACTCAGAGGTGCTAAATAAACACAGGCAAAATAGTAGCAAGTGTAGTCCAATTAGAACATTCACTCAGTGCTCTTTTCGAGCTATTATATGTAACCTGAAAGGAAATTCACTGTTTTTGATTTAGCACTTCCAATATTCATACTTACACTGACAAGAAAAGAAACCTGCAATAATTTGAATAATACTGCAATAACTGTACTGCTACAGAAAACATATTTCCTTATAGAAATGAAAATTAGGATTTTAAAGTGTGTTTATTTTCTGTGCTTTTAGTATGTCCAAAAAATTCGTGCTTGAGGGTTCATTACAAAAATTCCTTTGCAAATAAACTGGCCTGCTGCAAACAGGTTGCATGTATTTTGATAAGGAAGCACAGGCAGCAGTTGGTGTGTTGAGCAAAAGGTTCTTTCTACCACCAAAAGAAGTGGTAGCAAAGGGCTATGGTTAAATTCTAACAAACATTTTTGATTGCTAAATCTTTCCATAATACTGGTTTACTATACAAGAGCATTTCAGGAGGGAAAAAAAATCATAGACACAAAAAAATAAACCAGAAGCCCACTAGATGGTGCTCCTATACAGCAAATACAGCTCAGCAGCACCATTCCCTCTGCTAAAGGGGAATGAAGGCAATGAGATCCTAATCCACAATTAGCCAGGGTGCTTCCCTTTACAGAGATCACATTTTTGCCATGCTTTTGCTACCAAAATCTTGACATTTCCAGTGCTGTCCCTCGTACTCTGGAGCTGACCCTTTCCACAGTAATAGATATAATATAAATACTATAAACAAGCCCATACACACACAGAAGGGATTGTAATGGGAAATGCAGCAGTAACTCAAAAAAAAAAAGCTTGTGTGGCCCCTCAGCATCATCAGGACTCCAAAAATTTACTCTGAGACATCACTTCAGCATCCTCAAACACACAGCTCTGTAAAGAGGTGAAGCTTTTGGGTTTAGTGTAAAATGCAACATTTTGCTGTTGGTTATTATTTCCTCAATATACAAAGCATGTCCAGTGTGATGTTTCCCCACTCAGGGGAGATCTGAGGAGTGCAGAAATTGCCAAAGTATCTCACTCTGTATCTCATACTGCCCAGAAGTTTTAGAAACATTGAGGTGCAGCCTGGCTGCCTTCACACTGGAAATGGTTGAGTAAATGCCACTTTAGCTGCACCAGGGACAAATATTACTTGTATTTTGGGGCTCCCAACTTAAGAAATTTGTGGACTTGGGGGAGTCTAGATGAGACCCACAAAGTTGATCAGAGGGCTGGAGCCCCTCTGCTCTGAAGCCAGGCTGGGAAAACTGGGGATGTTGAGGAGAAGAGAAGGCTCCAGGGAGAGCTCAGAGCCCCTTGCAGGGCCTAAAGGGGCTCCAGGAGGGCTGGAGAGGGACTGGGGACAAGGAATGGAGGGACAAGACAAGAGAGAATGACAGGTTGGACAGGGCTTGGAGCAACTTGGCCTAGTGGAAGGTGTCCTGCTCATGGCATGGGGTTGGAACAAGACCATCTTTAACATCCCTTCCTACCCAAACCATTCTGAGATTCTACAATATTTCATCCAAATCCATAGGTGAGGTTATCTGAATTTGCAGTTCAGTGCACTTTCCCCAGTGCATTCCTAGTTAACTTCGATACAGAGCTACTGTTATACAGAAATTGTCACCATTTGCCTGGGCTACAACTACTCAAGCTCAACAAGTCTGGATTCAAATTGCTGTCAGATGTGCAGTTATATCTTTGCAATTGTTTCTTATGAATTTCAGTGGCAAAACAAACACATCTCAGTTCTTTTCGAAACTCACATTTTGTCCTGTTCTCTGCAGCATCACAAATCACTTCTCCGAGGAACATATTTACAAGCAAATTGCAATTCCAAAAACGTTCTGCAAAAAATCCGTTCTCAGATCATCTAGCATTTATTTGTCCAAAAGGGAACATTTTAAAGGTAGTCACTTAATGACACAGCATTTCTTCTGTCTGCTACGTTTCTGCCACATTTTGACAGCTTTTAATCTTATTACCAAAAACAAGCAGGCTCTGCTATTGCTATACCCAGATACTCTGTCTTTTCAGTTTCTCTGTAATGTTTTCCCCTCATTACACACTTATTAGATCTTTCACTCCATTTAAGGTGCACTGCATTCTCTAGCCATGCAAAATATTCTTAAAGGAGCATTAATGTATTCACTAAATATGTTATGATAGCCCATTTATTAATTATGAGCTGCATTTAACAGCCTGGAGGACAGTGACCAGTGTCACCAGACACTTTCTTTCTCATCAAATGTAGTCATCTCCCAAACAGTTCACTTGCTCTGTTCAAAAATTCATTAAAGATTGAGTCACTCTGCCTGTAATTTCTCAGCTCAAATGCTGCTCATGACAAAAAAAAAGTACAATTTCAGTACCCTGGGACCTATCCTAAATACATAAATACCTCAAGTACTAAAAATCATTTTAATTCTGAACCATATCAAATCATAGAGTCGTGCCTGAGTTGGATGGGACCCACAAGGATCAACCAGTCCAACTCCAGGCCCTCTCAGGACACAACCAAGAGTCCCACCCTGTGCCTGAGAACATTGTCCAAATGCTACCTGAACTCTGGCAGGTTTGGTGCTGTGACATCTTCCCCTTACATTCCATTAAATTCCTTTATAAACCAGATTATTTTCATACTGAGAAATCAGAGAGTCAAGGGATGACCCACAGGCTCAGCAGTTCAAGATGTAACAAGGACCAACACTGCTGAACTGCAACTTTAAAGACAAAACACAGTGAAACAATAAATCCAGTATTATAAAATATCAGATAAAACAACATCAGCTAGAGGGCATGCCTGTTTGGATTAACATATATTAAAACTAAGCACTATATATTTCTTTTATCAAATAAAATATCATTTCATATCACTGCTAGAGGCAGAACTTGCACACACAAACACAAAAGACAAGGAGAAAAGTCAGCTAAGCCATCTCATCAGTTCTTTCTGGAGCAATACAGAAAACAACAGATATTTGCTTTTGGCATCAGAGGAGAAAAGGGGTTTTGGTTCTTTTTTTCCTTTAGATATCTTCTCCTCCCCTCTCTAAGTCAGATGATTTATAAATTCTATTTAATTTTATTGGAGATAAGTCAAGCCTTGCTTCAAACACAGGAATAATCCTTTTTTATGGAGTTATGGTGCATGCATAGTAAACAGCTTTATATTTACAACACCATTACACCCACCCTCCCAGCACTGTACAAGAATGATTACCCTCATTCTTCATATCCAAATCTAAATGAAATTATTTAGAATTGCTCAAAATGTAAAGCATTGTAGGTTACCCAGTCTGAAAGCCCTAGAATCTGAATTTCCACTGTGATTAGCACTTCTGAGGTGCTGTCAGCACATCCCACTGACACAGCTACATTCCTCAGGACTCAGGAATTGTAATCCCAGTCCATATTCTGAGAGGAAGCACCCTCCTACTCACCAGAGATCCCAAGTGCCCAGTAAATCCTATTTTTGCCTGTCACTGCCTCCCTCTCTATTCCATCATGGAGAACTCATTTCCCAACAATTTGTGTGCAGCCCTTGCTGTGGCACAGACAATCATGGAACCACAGAATTGTTTGGATTGGAAAAGGCCTCTTGGATCATCAAATACAACTCCAGCCCTACCAAGGCCACCAGTAACCCTGTCCCCAGTGCCACATCCCCATGGCTTTTTAATTCCCCCAGGGTTGGGGACTCCAAACTGCCCTGAGAAGCTGTGCCAGGGCTGGACAACCCTTTGGGTGAAGAAAACTTCCCTGATATCCAATCTAAACCTCCCCTGGCCCAGCCTGAGGCTGTTCCCTCTCCTCCTGTCCCTGTTCCCTGGGAGCAGAGCCCAACCCCCCCGGCTGTTCCCTCCTGTCAGGGAGTTGTGCAGAGCCACAAGGTCCCCCCTGAGCCTCCTTTTCTCCAGGCTGAGCCCCTTTCCCAGCTCCCTCAGCTGCTCCTGGTGCTCCAGACCCTTCCCCAATTCTGCTTCCTTTCCTGGACAAAATTATTCCTTCAATTTATTTCCAGATATAAATATATCTATTTTACATCCACATATATATTTACCCCTTCACAGTCACCAAACACACACCAGTGTTGATGCCATCTATCTTCATCTCAGCTTTCACTCCACTCAGGTTTCCTGCTTCTTCTCATTGCATTTCTTCTCACTCAATAATTTCATTCTCTTTTTTATCTACCTCCCCACCACACTCTAGTTTGATGAGTAGCTCCTGTCTCTGCTGCACACCATGAGGGCTGTGGGGAGGACACCAAATAAATCCATCCCACAATTTAACAAGTGCCAACACAGCCCTCCCTCAATAACCAGAACAGATGAGACCTGACCAGATCAAAATTACCATTTCCTGAGTGAAAACAGAGCCTTTTCAGAGCTCACAGTACGTTCTTCAAAACTTTATCTCTGCAACTTCCATAAATTTGGCCAAGCACCATGAGAGGGAAATAAACTGTGCATCCCCATTTGCATTAACAACTCAGATATATTTCATGTGCACAAAATATATGCCAAATTTTAATAATAAATTACTAATAAAATCAGGAATATTTGTTTTTAAATGATCTAAGAGTAAAGCAGCAACACAGAAGTTAAAGGACAAAGCAACGAGGCATTAAACACGTTCTTTAGTCATCAATCAACTTCAAATAGAACTTCAAAGGAAAAAAATCTACTAAAGAACAGAACGGTGAGCTCTCCTTATTTCGACATAAATTATCTCTGAGAAGCAATAAATGACAACAATCTTCAAAACTTTGCTGCTAATAACTCACAGGTGACTTTACACAACACCCAATGTATGGTGGGTGACAATTATCAAAAGACCTAGTTAAACACAATGACTGTGCTTCAAATACGTAGAACAATTATTTGTATTCCATGTGATGATATTTTGACTGAGAAAATATTCAAATTATTCACACTGCAGTTACTTGAAGCACTCAGCCACAGAACACTGATTCTGAAATTTGAAATAATGAAGGCTGAGAAGTGTTAAAAATCATGGAAAAAAACTGTAAACTTACTTTTAATACAGAAGAATCATCTTGGTAGATAATGCAGGGTTTAGTAAGCACTTCATACCAAATACAAACTGATCTCAATTAATATGACAGAGACTGTAAAATAAATACTCTGTAAAATTATTGTCATTAGAAAATACAAAGTTCCTTTCCCTTGCTGGAATAATGTACTGCCACCATAAAAAGCAAGTTTTTTTTCTCCACCACCTTTTCACTCATTACATAGTTTCCCTAGTCTGGTAATATTGCTTGTTCTCTTGCTTGTAAAACATAAAGGTAAATTCACAATCATCCCAACATCACCAGCTATAAAATTTTGACTTTTCCTGGAGGTTAGGGAATGTCATCTTTGTTGCAAAATCAGGTGTGAATAAATCTCACTCAACAGCTAAGCAGTGAGTTAGAAAATGGATAATACAATTGTTTCAGTCTCTGTATCCCTATACAAAGCTTTCATTTAGTTCCCTAAAATGAGAAAGAGAGAATTCCCCAGAAAAGGCTGTTCTTCCACATTTAATTATGAACAGAACACATCTATGGCTACACATCTCCCACACCACATTCATGGCTCCTGCAACATCACAGAAGTGGAAAAGATTTTACCTGAGGAGAAAAAGGATGAATATTCTCATAGAGGCCAGGGGACAATATCTGGTGTCTCGCACAGTCTTCACTACATTTATTTTCACCAAGCACAGCGACTCTCTTTGCATTGAACAGCAGCCCTTTTTTCCAGAAGGCAGCAGCAGCATCATCAGTTTGGGACTGAGAAGTCACATGTTTTCTGTCCCTGTTTGTCAAACCTTTGCTGTCCCATAACGTGCAAAGTCCCACACAAAAGCCAGAGCACAATCAGACCACACAGGGATATTATTCCCAGGGTCTTACAGGGACCTACAAGCTGAGAGGGCCCTGAAAACCCTGAGGAATTCCTCAAATCTTAACCCACAGTAACTGTGCAGGAAAAACCACAGATGCAGGAATAGATGGAGGAGACAAGCCCAGCCCAACACGCTGTGAGATGAACCACCTGCACTACACCTCCACTTCCAGGCCTGAATGCAGCAGGACTGAGCAGCTCCTGATTGCATGTGACAGATGCTGGGATTGCAACCCTGTGTCTTAATCAAAGTGAAAAGGACACCATTCCCCAGTAATAACTTCAACAAATCTTTGCCTGAAGTCAAAAAGAAAGACGAAAATATTGTCAGAGACTGTCTGCAGCAACCTTTTTCTTCACTGCCTGAAGAACAATCCTCACATGTGAGACAGGGAGAAATCATCAGGCAGGACTGCTAATGAACTTAACAGCTAAACAATTAGCTCTCAGGAAAGTTGCTTAAGTGAAAGTGTATCTATTGCTGGACCAGAGGCTGCAGCACTTTGCCACAGCTGAACTGACTGCTGTCAACTCTGTTTGAAAGATGCTTTTTCTATAATTCATGGATTAACATGATTCATGATTCAAATTGAATGCTCATGTTTCCAGGACACTGAGCTCCATCACCATCTTCTTTGTTTTGTTTTGTCTTCCTGACTTGCTAGACAAATATGATTTTACCACTCAAGCAACTCCAGATCTTGGTCACATTGATGCCTTAAGTTTCAGTTTTCATGATTTTCAGATTCTGTGCTGCCCAGGGGTGCAGTTCCAAGCCTCACATTCAGTGTCACTCAGCTCTCTTCACCGAGTAGGGAGACAAAACAAACCCTTGCCCTGCTGGAGACCAATGAAAATAGGTACAAGTTTTCAGGCCCAAAAGCACAAACAACAGTGGACTGAAGAGAGAAAACAAGAAGGATGGGACTTCAAAATCTGAAGCTGTAATTGAGTAATTAAACCCAATATGGAAATGGACCAAAACTTATAAAAGTGTGAGACCTCATGGCCAGTCATCTATTTTGTGACCATTTTAAGTCCACCTTGGGTGTAGCCCTGGTCAGGCTTCTGTCCTGCCCAAGGTGCGTCCTTAAAGGCCTTTCAATAAATATCTACTTTATTCTCTAGCTCTGTCCAGTCTCTGTTTCAGGTCAGCCTTCCCAAGGCATCAATGTAACTAAACTGCCAGATTAATCAGACTTTGTATTTCCTAGAAGCATATAGTGAGATTTGTCAAGGATCCCAAGGATAACAAGAACTATTTTTCTCCCTACCCCAGCCACTGCATATGAGCACAAATAACTCCTTGTAATTCCAGTCCATTAGCAGCAGACAACTATTCCTCACTAAAACCAACACAAATCGATGTCTGCCCTTTGTCTGTGCAGTCTGAGGAAACAGATGTAAATGAAAAGGAGGATTTGAGCCCTGTGTAAGAAGAACTTAGTTAAAAGCTCAGTAAATCAGGTGGAAAACACCTCCCACACCCTGCTGATACTCACATCAAACTCATTCAAGGCAGCGGCGAGCTCTCCTATGCCAGTGTGGCCCTTGTTCTCATCGGTGGGCGAGGTGGCCTGGGCAGCGTTGGAGATGCCAGCGATGGCCTCCTGCACCTGCTTGAAGACGTAGTCCCTGTTGGCCCTGGTGGCGGCCACGTCGGGGTGACGCAGGAAAGCCTGGGAGGCCGTGTACAGCATGGTGGCGTTCTTCTTCAGAGCCCCCCGCGCTGCTGCCATCTCGTCCCTGCAGTGAGGGTCCTTCAGCTCCTGCAGGGAAACACACGGCTCGTACAGGGGGAAAGGAAAGGGGTGGTGTTGAATGGGTTGCCCCAGACGTCCAGGGATGGTTTGGCAGAGGTGGAATCGATGACAGGACCCACCATGAATCACTGCAAGAATTCCCCTCCTGCTCAAGGAAGTCAAGTCCTCCTGTGCCACTATAGCTATTACATTCTACTCACAGTATCTTATCAAAGAGTCACTTCCCTTCTGCAAAAAGCCATTAAAATGTACATAAAACGTTCAAAATTATTCTTCCCAAACAACTGGATTCCTTCTGCTGATTCCATAACGGCAACACAAGTGCAACACTCCTGTTGCAGCAAGTATCTTATTTTACTAATTACTACACCCAAGTCCTTTTTGAGATTGTCATAAGGTAGATCTTTAAAAAATCAAACTAAAAGTATTTCATGGATGAACATCACAGAATTAAAGAATTAACGAGGTTGGAAAATACCTTTGAGATCATCACGTCCAACCTACGACCTAATACCATATGGTTTTATTTCTTAAAGACCTAAATATGTCTCTCAACATTTCTAACTTGCTTCACTTCATATTTTGCTCTACTCCTCATATCATTTAGAGTTTGTGTTTTTAGAATATAATGACAGATACTTTCTTTTGTTTCCCCTGACAGCAAGAATCAGATACTGCACAATATGTTATCTCAATTAAATATTATTGTTATTTAACCCATTACTTTTTTTTAGTTATAGTGGATATCATACTGTCCTTGAAAGTCTCAGAAACATTAAGACAGCCCTAACAATATTCATAAGGAATAACAAAACATTGTTACTTCTATTTTAAAACTGCGAACAAACCAGTCAGGAGAGCTGAATAGTTTATTTATATTCACACATGGAATCTTATCCCCAGCATTGAAAAAGGACCCAGATATTCTGCACTTGAAGGTTCTACCCATTGAATAATTTCACCCATACATGGCTGACAGGTAACAGTCTTCAGAGAGATTTTTTTGCCCTGTTCTTGTACATTCAAAGAGGACAAGAGATACAAACATTCATTAACTTTCACATTCTTCTCTTTTTCCCACATTTGGAGCTCTCTTTCTACAGGGGAAGTGTCTGAATGTACAGAAGAGCACTTCTATATAGTGCCTAGATTCTTCACTTTTAATTTATTAATCTTATTCAGATGGTTTGCTTTTATGTAGTCCTGTAAGGAGCAGGAAGATGGGCTTGATGGTCTTTACAAATCTCTGCCAACTTGAGATATTCAATGATGTAATTTCAATATAATCCCAAAAATGCTATTTTTCATTAAAAAGTCCCACAATCATGATTCAGAAGTAAATTGCTATTACTGCAATTAAAAAAATAAATAGATGGATGAATATGGAAAGCCAGCTTTTCAAGTCCAGTGTGCAATGCAGTACAGAGATGGCACATCCTTGAATTATTGGTGGTATTCAAATATAATTGAAGCTGGAGAGACCTTGTACAACTCTACAGTGTCGTGAAAAGAACAGGGTTCAGCGGAAAGTTATCTTTATTGCAAAGGTGTACAATGACTGGCCTTGAATAAATGTTATCATGATTTTCTGGTCTCTTTTTCAGCTGCCTTAGCAATGAATAAATGGATAAATGAATATATTTTTTTTAATCTGAAAATTATTAATAATGGTTTGAAGCACAAAGCAGATTTCTGTTCCTCCTGAACTTGAATTATACTGAACTAGCAAAGAGCTCTTGCTTTACCAGCTGTCAGAGTGACCTGAAATCTGCATAGGTTAGAATTAAATGAGAATAATCATTGAATTAAAACTATCCTTAACCTCCTGAATCACTTCCCTCTTCACCCTTCAATCTGTTATTAATTGAAGCCTCTTGGAAGGTACCATTAAAGAAACAGCACTTCTGAAAAACTTCATCACATTCAAAAATAATTAGTGTGATTAAATTATAGGCCATGACACAGCAATGAATGGTTCATTGTACATTTTAAACCACACCTGGACATAGAACACAAGAACTTTAGAATGAAGATGGGACTTTTCCAGCCACTCCTGGACTCACCTGTTGTCGCCTGGCAGCGACATAATTCAGTTTCACCATTTCCTTCCCAAATTCCTTAAAGCGATTGGCTAAATCTTGCTCATTTGTTGCATTTTTCACAGCTTCTAGTGCCTCCTCTACCTGCAACACAATAAATCAGCTCTGTCAGCATTTTAATCCACTCTCTGACAAAGTCTGGGACTATTCCACCCAATTCTCTGTCTTACATGGACCCAATTTAGGTTTCACATCCATCACTGTACACACGTTTTATGAGAGTCCCATGAACTTTAATTAGGGCTTTAATAGAGCAGCTGTCACTCTGCATTACTGTCCATTTACTGTGCCTTGGGATCATGTAAAGCTCATGTCAAAGATATCACAGTATTAATTTCCCCACTCACACTTATCAGATGAAACATTTAATATCTGATGGGTTTAAAATAAAATACATGAGTATGTTTTTAATGTGTGGTAGAGGTTTTTTTGGGAAAACAAAGTTATCACTTCTGGACAAGAAATATTTAAAAAGGAAATTCAAACTTACCATTAAGGTTTAAATTTACCCTGACAAATCTAAAACACTATATGAAACAAATGATAGTTTCAATCAATAATATTTCTATTATTTCTTTTTTTTTCTCAGCTCTCTCTTTCCATTCTTTAGTTATTTAACACTGAGAAAAGAATCCACCCAAAAAACCACACCTGCACTTAGTCAGTGCTGCTGTAGCTAACAGACAAAGATACAAAACCCCAGTTATACCAACAAGTTGATCCACCAAATTGTACTGTGAACCTTTACCTTATATGCAAAACAAGAAGAAATATCTGAAGGGATAAAATGCTCTTTTCATTTAATAAGTAAAGGAAACATTACTGTGACTAGATGGGAATTCAAAGTTGTACTTCCCTCTCTCACAAGATAAATATCCAATTCCAAGCAAAAACATTGAGAACTGAAAAGATGCTGCTGATCCTTTTTGCTAAAAGCTATTGTTCAGCTAAAAGCTACAGCTCATAAGAACATGGATAACAATTTTTCCCCTCAAAAGGGAAGGACTTATTGGGATGAGGACAAGCTCCTGTGCACAAGGAGAGGTTTGCAGCTCTCCAGACACTGCTGGGAATCAATAAATTCAGCAGTAGCTGGTGTCTAATAGTTTAGAAAGGCATAATTATGAGCAGAACCTGTCTTTTTATTGCTTGAGTTGCTCTGTGTTTTCCTACCACTGAGAGAGTGTATTTTCACTTTCAGCTTTTACCTACTTACTGCAGATTTACAAATTACAGGGCAGAAGAGTAACAAACTCATACATTTCTATTGGAAAATGCATAATTCAGGAACATAAATTCATAGCTGTTACTTGTAAATTATAAACCAAGTTCTGCCAATTTACAAGCTACAAGCTTATTCAGAATCCAAGTTACCTCTTCTTTTATTCTTAGGGAGAACAGAGCTTTTATAAAATGAGCTGACTGCCTGACCATTAACACAAATTGCAAAAGCATCACTGTATTAAATGATTTGCTCTTTCAGAACTTCTTATAAAATGTGCACATTCTCCTTTTATATCAAGTAACATTTACATTAAAATACCAGAAAGTTTAATCTTTATTGTTTGCAGTGCTAAGGACAGGCATGACAAACTGATACACATTTTTCTAAGTCCTGCTCCATATTAAATAGAAATAATGAAAAATTTGTCAGAGATTCCACTCTGATAATCAGATTCCAAAGGATGCTGATTGTACTCTATGATGTCAGTCAGGGCTCAAGACCACAGATTCTAAAATGAAGAAATCAGTTATAAGAAATACTAGAAAGCACAGGAGCACAAGCTCCTTTTTAATGATATTTTTATTACTAGAATTTCTCTTTTAAAAATTCATACTGGAGTGAATTCTCTATCCTTGAGAAAACACTCAACTGATCTGTTCCTCTGATTAACTAGCCTGGACTTCATTACAATAGATCCATAATTCTCTGTGTGCATGACCACATACTTTAACAGTACATGGTTTTTAATGTATTACAAAAGCTTCTGCAATAACCATTATTTCTAATTTTAGCAGTGCAAAAGATAACCTGAATGCAATGACCAAGAGTCCTTCCAGAAAGCACCTGCATATATTCCCTCTAAAACACCAATTAAAATGCACCATTTCCTGGGAAGCCTTTGACATGCTTTCAGAGAAAACTGATTACAGCACAATTCAGCATAAATTAGGCTTCATTACTCTGACATGCAGAATTATTTTAGTTCATTAATTTTATGGATAAGTTACACGAGTCTTTGAAGGTTACCTTTGAGTCAATACAAGAGCTGTTCCTTCATCAATTTTGCATAATATAATCACTTTTCCCCCCAGTAATTCAATTGTCTAAAAGCAGTTAGCATTGTTAAGTGGTAAAATAAGGATATTTACATGTTTAATCCTCAGAAATAAATTACCCTTTTTAACACGAAAATAAAAGTCACAGTTAAGGCCCTTATGTTGAATTTTGCTGAAAACAACCAGACTTCTGAAACAGAACTTGTAATACCATTAGTTAAATGCAGAGATTTTAAAAATCACTGCCAGACACGGCCCTTGCAAATCTTGGGTGCAAAATGTGCAAGGAAATACACCCACTTACAAACCAGCAGTGGACATTTGTATTTTACATAGCAGAGTACTCTGCTGCAAAAGAAATCTCAGATGGGACAACAGAATTTCTCATTGCCTCTGAAAGAGCTTGAATATGAATTTTCATCAAAATGTTCAGAAAAAAACTACTGTCTATGATATTCAAGTGTTGGCCTTGCTAGGAAAGGACAATTTGAATTACAGTTACATGGAGCATTATAGAGAGGAAAAATTAAAAGCATATTGGAGAGAGACACTGCTTACACTGCACCAAACCAGAGCCATGTGCTGACAATTCTGAGAGCAGCATTTTATTCATTAAAGCAGAGCTCACTAGAACCTGTGCTGAAAAATCGGCCTCTTTCCTTATGAAAACTGTTTTCCAGCTATTGAGGTTATCTGCACAGTTTGCAAGTTGAAGGGTTCTCACTGTTTTTCCAGAACATGAGATTGTTGTGCAGTTACACTGTCAAAAAGACAAATTAAAAAAAATATGGAAGTACTTTTTGAACAGTTGCTAAAAAGAAGCAACTCTCCATGTCCTCTGTTAAACTCACACATGCACTCTGCAGGCTTTAAATATTCTGTATATGACTTTCTCCACACTTTTGTTTTGTTTCAGAGGTTTTTGATAATTTGTTTCTGCAATAAAAATGTAGCAGTGCAACAACTACGGGAGGGTGGAAAAATACATCTCCTAGCTTCAACTGAAAATCTTTTTATTACTCCTGTATAAAAACGTAAATGGTGGCGATCAAAAGTGAATATAAATCTGTCCAAATTATCTGATAATAATTTCTTCTTTATTCTTTGATTAGTTTGATTAGACAGTTGTATTATTGTCTCTCTCCAAATTAAACATTCAATCTTTTTATATATATTATTTTTATTTATTTATTTAGATAGATAGATAGATAGATAGATAGACAGATAGATATTCAGAAGTCACAAAGAGAAAAAAAAGAAGAGTAGACAACTATTGTACCTAAACTGACAGAAGACAAAAATACTGGGAAAGTAGCTGGGTAAGATGTGAGGGGAGCAAATGCTTCAGGTCAGGTCAGAGAGCTGGTTAACAGCAGTATTAGTCCAGCCACTGAGGATGGCTCACAGATTTTGCTTTAAGTGTTAAAATATTAATTTCAGCAGAATTATGAAAACGAGTGAGATTAATGCAGAACTGTGTCAACTCCCACCTCTGATCAGCACTTTACGAGAACAAAGCGGAGAGTACGGAACATGGACAGGCACCTTCCCAACCAATTCATCCTGTTCTCGCATGCACAAACCCAAGAGAGAAGGTGGAAAAAAAACACCTACGATTTTGAGGTGTGAGAGGAGCCTCATGACATCAGCCATGTCAGCCAGGATGAGCAGGCGGGTGACGGCTGAGAGCAGGGCGCGGGCGGCGCGCACCATGGTGCCTCTCTTCACCGAGGAGCAGGGGTCGTCTGCAAACTCCGACGAGGCGATGCGCATCGTCTCCCCTGCAGAAGGAACACAAATGGTCGCTCAGGTTAGAGTTCCACCTCGTGGTTTTTGGTTTTCCAGGAAGGATAAATAACTCAATAAAGGTAAACTAAGCGCTGTTGGGAAATTAATTGGAGAAACACAAAACCCTTGGGTTGGAAGGGGAGTTAAAGCTGATCCAGTTCCAGCCCAGTGACACCTTCTACTGTCCCAGGGCAATCCATTCCTGTCCAGCCTGGCCTTTGACACTTCCAGGGGAAGCAGCCACAGCTTCTCTGGGCAACTCTTCCAGGGCCTTTCCCCCCTCATAGAGAACAATTCCTTCCCAGTATCCCATCTAATCTTGGAGCACAAGCCCTGTGAGGAACAACTGAGGGAGCTGGGGTTGTTTAGCCTGGAGTAAAGGAGACTCAGAGGTGACCTTATCAGTCTCTACAACTCCCTGAAGGGTGGCTGTGGTCAGGTGGGGTTGGTCTCTTTCTCCAGGCAGCAACTGACAGGATGAGAGGACACAGTCCCAAGCTGCACCAAGGGAAATATAGGTTGTATATTAGGAAAAAAGTTTTTTACAGAAAGTGTAATGAAGTATTGGAATGGTCTGCCTGGGGAGGTGGTGGATTCACCACCTCTGGATGTGTTTAAGAAAAGACTGGATGTGGCATTTGGTGCCATGGTTTAGTTTAGGTTACAGTTGGGTTGGACTTGATGATCTCAGAGGTCTCTTCCAATCTAATGATTCTGATTCTGATTCTAACCCTGCACCCTGACAGTTTGAAGCCATTCCTCCTTGTCCTGTCCCTCTGTGCCTTGTTCCAAGTCCTTCTCCAGCTCTCCTGGAGTCCCTTTAGGCCCTGGAAGGTCTCCCTGGAGCCCTCTCTTCCCCAGGCTGAACAACCCCACCTCTCCCAGCCTGGCTATGATTCACAGATTTTATATTAACCCAACCTTTGCTGTTATTAAGAAAAATCCTGTTTGTCTCCAGTGTGGAATCTCAAAAAGAAAGTACTCCTAATTTGAAATCAAAGCACATTTACATGCCTTTTAAGACCATTATAAAAACATTTTAAAATATCTCAGATGGCCAAATTTCCCATAAGACAACGCAAATAGTGGGGGAGAGATTTAAGATGGCCACAGTGATTAATTCCCATCAGAACTCTTTTCCTTATTATATTTACCATTAGGACTGCGTGTTCAAATTATAATTTGCGAGTAGTCTATCTTGGATGATAAATTGATAACATACAACTTCGAAATACAATTCAAGTGGCTTATTTCTAAGGCTACATACTCCTCTTAGCTTTCCATAAGCTTGGCAAAACTCTCAGCAAATTTCCTAGGAGACAATTAACAAACAATCACTGCTAGATAAAAAGGGAACAAACCAAATTTCTAAACATATTTAAATGCTATATTGCTCAGCATCACAGAGCTGAAATTCAAGGTAAAACAGAAAAGAAGGTTTCTGGAGGAGGACCACAGTTTGCCGTCCCTACTTTCCCATGCATTTCAGCTGTGTGCCAAAAATCGCTGAAACTATGAGCAAGGAATTCTGATGCCACAAAGATTTTTCTAACACATGCTTTAATTCAAACAGTTGTTTCAAAAATTTATTCACAACTCTTGGCTGAGAGTGGGCTAACATTTGAGAATAAAACTTCTTTATTATAATTATTATTGTTATTATTTGAGTTGATGACTCAAACATTTCATGTAAAAGGAGATATTGAGAGCAACCACAGAACAGCTGGAGCACAGCAATGTGAGCAAGGGTTAGATGTGAATTTCCTAACTGGGAATTTGATCCCAGTGCAGGACTGGCTTCATCTCACCAGTGTAACATTGTAAGGCATCATCTTCCCTTCAATTATTTATTGAGGGAAACCAACAATCCCAGCTTGGTGTAGAGAGTTTGCTTCATAATGCACTCTTGGAGCACATTGAGCTGATTGAACCCAAGGGGACACAAACAACCACAAGAAATCCCAGCAAGGCTTTTTCTCTTATTTAAGCTCTAAGTAGGATTCAGATGAGGTGGAAGTGATTCCAAGCACCCAGCAGCAAAACTCTTATAAGTGAAAATACAGAATTTTAGAGAAATCCAAGCTGAAACCGCATCCAAAGCAAGCTTTTGATTTTGGAATCAGATGCCTGCAAATTGTTGAACTTCCATTTTGGTGCTGAAGAGATTTTACCGTTTTTTGCCAAATTAGCAGTGTGTCACTTCAGATAAATATTTATACTGGACTATGAAATAAAGCAATAATATTTGATAATCAGCCAGTGGCACCAGTAAAGCAAGAAAGAAAATTATCTTCTAAGACTTGAATATCCATGGAGATATCCCTAGATATCCCCAAAAAGATTTGAAAATCAACAGTCAAGGGCAGAGAAAAAAGGCAAAGAGAGCCAAAAGGAAACAAAACCAAACAAAACAAAAAAAAAAAACATTAAAAGAGTTTGGATTAGATATTTAAACTTAAAAGGTCACATTAGGTGAAATAAGTCTCCAAAATAATTAAGCAAAAATTATTAAACAGATGCAATCAAATAAGCACACCAAAAAAGTATGAGTAGAAAAGTTCACAGCAGGTTGTTTAAAACTTAACAAGATCTCGTAGTTCATAATTTAGAATCTAATAACCAAAGAAATTAGCAGTTAAGGGGAGGAAGGTTTGTCTGTCTCAATGCCAATTAACATATTTTAATCCTTTTACAGGTGTGATATCAAACTACTCTTAGGCTAAACGTAACAGTCCAGCTTCAGCTAGCCTAGTTATTCTTTAGATGAACCTTTTTATCTGGAAAAAGTCAACCCTACATTTAGTCATCCATTTCTTTCCAAATGCATTTCAAGTTATTCTGTAATTTATATTAAATTACTTTCAGTGAGAATTGGGTCGACACAAGAAACAGACATCTGAAGTCACCAGGTCTGCTTCCCTGCCACTGCAGTCAGTCGAGTGATAATATAATTAATAACAGTCTTAATATGATAATAGCTACACTCATAAACTTATCAAGCTTCCATCTTAGAAACAGCTCAGACATTTAACCCCAATTAATCCTATGTGAAGTGGGAAACTGACTCCAAAATGAACTCCAGAATCTGACAGTTTTGTTTTTTTCATTAGAGACACTTTAATGCCATATTGCCTGTATTTGTAGATAATTTAAATCCATTTCTTCTCATGCCCCTTTTGTCCTTCATTTTCACTGTGCTCTTCTTCCACTCTTGTCCTTATGTCCCCTTTTGGCTTCGTGCATTTTTATGAGGAGTCCTGACAGATTAAAGGCAGTACTTCAGTCCCTTCTAATTGTACACAATATCCATTTCTATAATCATTACAGCAATCCCATGAAACAATTCTGCTTCTGGAGTATAAAGGATAAGAACTGCAGGTTTCTAGGACCATTTGCAGCTATGAGAAACATTCATGGAACCCCAGAATATCCTGGGTTGGAGCTGTAGGGATCACTGAGTCCAGCTCCTGGCCCTACACAGGACATCCCAACAATCCCACCGTGTCCCCAGAGCTTAAAAACTGCAAAAAATCTATCAACAGATGATTGCAAAAGTCACCAAAAAAAAGCTACTGGAATTTCAGGGGCAGACTTAAGGTAAAACATCTACCTGTGAGGAAAGGACTGAACCAGGGCTTTCAATGGTTAATAGACAGAGGAAATGTCATTTTTCTCCAAAGCCTTGAAGTGTTTATTAACAGAGATAGAAATGGGCACAGAGCAGCAATCTAGAGAACAGCTGAGATCAGTAGGGGAGGCTGACAATACACCAAACACCTGGAAATAATTACCAGAACAATGACAAATTGATTGGATGCACCACTCCTGAGCAGTTCTCAAATGGAAGAAATTAATAAAGCTACAGTCTAATTAATCAATTTCTTTCAGATTTTTCCTTTTGTTCTACATTTCCAAGATTAAAAAGACAGAACAATTGATTCATGACATAATGTAAGTATTTTAGAGTGCTCTCCTCATAATTAGAGCAAAAATACTGTTATGAAGCTTTCCAAAATTATAATAATATACAGACCCAAACTGAGTTGCAGATTCCATTTAAAAGAGTCATGATTGTACTAAATGATGATATGATTGATTTGAACAACCCATAATTGTTAACAAGGTATATTTAAACATGTTCTTAATCCTTTCATTGTGGATGTTGTCCTGTTAAAAAACCAAAGCAAACCCTTCAGGATGCAAATATCTGCAATTTTACCCCCTTGGATTTATCTAGAAATTCACCAAATAGAGAAGGATCACTCACTTTCCATCCCAGTATGTATCTGAATAGTTAAATCCTAGGAATAATGACCTTGTTCTGGTCTTGGATGGTTGGTTTCTCCCTGTCCATGTTCCTCCTACCTTATTAATCACATGGATTATTTACCACGTCTCTTAAAATATCATATTTTGTTTACAGTACTTTAAAATCCAGTCTCCAAAACTGAACACGTTCATTTCAGCATCAATTTCAGTTTGACATTGTCAGAATGTGGGAAGCCATTTGTACACCATTTTCATCCTGCATATTTACTAAGTACAAATATGCATTAAAACTTCTATTCAGAATTCTAAAAGCTTCACACAAATGGCAGTTTAGTCTTCTCTTTCCTTAATACCTTTTTTCCTAAATCTTTACTGCCATGTCCCCTAAACTCATCTCCTCTCACTTGCAGCTGGGACTTTGTGCTCCACCTGTGGGTGAATGACCACTGTTCTCATTGTTTTAATGGATTTCAAGGCCAGAAAAGGCCATCTCTGATCAAGCCTGATCTTTTCCCGTCACATTTCAGCTCCTGGAGCTGCTTCTCTCTGGAACTGATTGTACAGACAATCCAGTTCACTTGCATTTGACTCACTTTACATCTGACATTTAGATAGAGCGATGGAAGATGAATCACTCTACATTTTAAAGCACAATGGATATCCTTAAATCTAGTGGATATTTTAAATTCAATGTTCTCTCTTAGAGACAAGAACACACCAACATCATTCACTTCATGGACCATTAAAACATGTAATTTTAATTAACCCAACTCCTTTCCTGAGGGACAGAAAATAGCAAGAATATAGAACTTTTAAGACATTTAGCCAATATCTATGACAATTTATCCATGAATGTTACGTTTAAGAAAGAACTTTTCTAATTACTAGTCAGATTAATAGCTCATTTGGAACATCACTGATACACTTAAGCACAATAAAACACAATTAAATTTCAATTCAAAACTAAATTGTTTAGAATGTGAGGATACATTACCATCCCTAATCCCTCTTTGTCTGCAACTCAGTTACTTCATGGATTCACATCCTTCAGAGACACACTAAACTGATCTGCCTTCACTGAACTGGAGAGTTCAGTAAACACCAACATGAACATTTTAGATGCTCAGCACTGTGTTTGGGAACATGAAAACACATTGGACCTCTTGAGATATAAATAAATACAGAGGCAAATTTAAAAACTCATGCTTAACTGAATTATAAAATAACGTGGCTTTATTTGTATCCTGGCAAAAGCCAAACTGCTCAACTACAATGTTTGATAGAAACATGGAATCATGGACCATGAAGCCCATCCTGTTCCACCCCCTGCCATGGGGAGAGACACCTTCCACTATCCCAGGTTGCTCCAAGTCCCATCCAACCTGGCCTTGGACACTTCCAGGGATTCAGGGGCAGCCACAGCTGCTCTGGGCAGCCTGTGCCAGGGCCTCCCCACCCTCACAGGGAACAATTCCTTCCCCATATCCCATCTACATCTACTCTAAGTTGAAAGCTCTTCTCCCTTATCCTATCAGCAAGTTCAGCTACCAATTTTTCCACAATTTTTATGTTTACACTAAAAATTTGAAATCTCTAATTAAAATAAGTATTTTCTTCTTTCTGCAGATGCTGCAGAGTTGTATCAAGAAGCACATTCAGAATCAGCAGAATAGTTCATCACCTAAACAAGAAACTATAGTGGAAATTGTTAGGAAAATTTGCTGTCTTTCTGGTGAGCTGTGCATGGTTACATTGATTAAAATCATTATTGTAAAAAAGGACTAAAATGAATGGAACTGAAAAAGAAAAATCTGTAAGTCCTAGTGATTAACATCTTGAATTCAATCATTTAATGGGTTTCGGCGTAACAGTTTATTCATTTAAATAGAACTGTGATTAATAAATTGAATGTATCAGGTATTGAAGGGAACAACATTTGAAAAGCACCCAGAACTCATGGAAAAGGAAGCACTCTATGAAAATTACTGTGGCATTCAGCATTAGGCACATAGATTCCACCATTCTGGATATTATTTTCATTCTGGGGCATGAAGAGGCTCACAAATACTGTACAGGAAAGCAAGTTCGAGGGTAGATTCTATCTGTGCCCAAGGCACCGTGAACTAAGTTCAAAATCATAATTAGAATCAGTTCCATCATTCTCTGTTATCACATTAAAAACATACCCAATGAAGAGTTTATTTGAAATTGATATTTTTTGAGATAAGCTTCAGTTCAAAGGGTTGATATTTTCCAGCAAGATGAGTTTTCATAACAAAATTTATCAAAAAATCCCAGTGATATGTGAAAAAGAAGGAGCAGCAAGTTGCTAATGTCAGCACATGGGAAGCACTGTGAGGAAGGGGAAGGATTGATGAAGAGATTGATCAGTCTGGTGGATTATCAGCTCCGTATTTGTTTTGAGGGTCACTTTTGTATTCCTGCCAATTTATGCTTTTCCTTATATGTAGATCCCACCTGAATGTCTTGACAGAAGCAGTAAGAGAATCAAGGAGCACTGCTTAATCTGGGGAACAAACATGGCTAAAAGTAAAAATAAAACCTCCCCACAACCCCAGCTGGGATTAAGAGAGTGGACACGTTAATGTTGGACAATTGAGGGATTTGCAGCCAAGAGAGAAAAATAACAGGAAAAACCTAAATACAAAAATTTAGGAAGATACTCCAGCATGAGAAAGCATAAGAAAGGAGAAAAGCAGACATGGGAGAGTCTAAGAAAAAGATGAAAAAGAAGACAAGATACAGAGAGAGCATCTTCAGGTTTACACAGAGAAAGAGACAGAAGGTACAAGAGCACTTTTAAAAATTTATTTCATGTCTTCTATTAGTTCACATAACCTGCACACATTGCTTATGATAACCTATATTTGAGACCCAACGCAGTTATTTTTTCACCATAAAACAACTTACCAAAGGTTCTGAAATCATGCTCAAGGCATCAGCTTACATGAAAATTAAGTTTATCTTTCCAAAATTGGGAATTACATTTAAAAATTAATTTGCATGACTATAAAAGCAGCAGTTTTTCACTGAATTTTTGACTTGGCAACATTTTAGTAACGTAAGAATTTATTGCCAGTTTCAATAGGAATTCACACACATGCAGTGACACCTGTGTTTATATAGGAGCTCCTTTATATAACTATACTCATTGCTTGAATGTTTAAAAACTGCAAGAGCTTCTGTGCAGAGAGATAATGAGATAACTGACTTCATGGTGTGAATTTACATTCCAGTGCAGAGATCAAAATGCAAAACTGATCTATAGCCCTCCATCAACACCCAGAAATGCAGACTGCTGCTGAGCACAGGAAAAGGCTCCTAGACATTATTATCATTAGGTTTGTAGTGAGAACAGAAAGAAATTATCATTAGTCTAAGCCTGTAATAGGCTTCTTTCTAGATAATAAAAAATTACCTTTTTTCTAGGTAATAGAAAAAACTGTGGTTGAGTGTTAGGACTGTCCTTTATAAATATTTGGGCATGGCAGAAAGGAGGCTGAGGGAGTCAAGGCTGGAGACAGCTCTGAGCAACCTGGTCTAGTGAAAGGTGTCCCTGCCCATGGCAGAGCGTTGGAATTGGATGAGCTTTAAGGTCCTTTCATCCCAAACCATTCCATGACTCCATGATGTCCATCCTCTACTGGATGCAGAGCGAAAATCAGTCAAAAAGGACGAGGAAAATGCTGAGGCACTAAATTCCTTCTTTGCCTCAGTCTGCAACAGTAAAGAGGAGCTGTCCTTCAGGTGGCAAACGCTCCGAGCTGAAGGGCAGAGATAGGAATAGAATGAAGCCCCCAAAATTGGTTCTACTCCTGTCAATAATGAATTTATAGAATCCTCTTTTATTGGTTTTCTGTGGCAGTAGCCAGGTTTCAGGTCTAGCTGGGCTTTGGCTCTTGCCATTTTCTCCCTGCATGACCTCCAAACATCCCCTGAGCTGAGCTTTCCTTGAGCTTCCCCTGAGCTGCCCATCCCTTGTCCCTTTCCATAAAGGTCACAGACTCTTCTTTTCTGCCCAAGTTCCACCCAAATTCTCTGTTCAGACAGATCAGTGTTGAATAAACAAAATAAGGAGTGATTTAAAACCATAAAGCCCACCACAAACAGTTGAAAGGAAGTAGGGGAAACATAATTTCTGAAAAAATCACATATATTTCATCACATACTGCAGAAATCACATAGTATGAACAGAGGTTAAAAACTGACTCATCTACAACTAAAATAAAAAATAAAATAAAATAATAAAGGGAAAAAAGTGCACAGATCTCAAAGTCACTTGGAACAATTACAGCTGAATGAAATTTGCAAACATCTGAAATCAAAATCAGTGGAGAGCTGACAATTTCATTCTTAGTAGACATAAAAATAATTCTGAATTCCATCAGCTCTACAGAACAGGCTCCTTTTTCCCATGTTCACATACATACATCTGTGAGCTGGAATACCTCACAGATCTAAAGTCTAAAAAGAATTTGCCTCTGATAAAGGGATTAAAACAGAGAGAACAAGATAGCTGGAGATCAGAATGCTATAATTTGACACTTCTCAGAGGAAATCAGCGCCTGTTATTTGATTATAACGTTTTATATTCCCTCACTCTGTAAAGTATTACTGGCCTTTGTAATATGTGAAAAATGTACTTCAGAAAAAGACGTGTTCAAAATGGTAAATGGAAAGGCAATAAATTAAAGCCTTTAATATACTGACTAAGCATCTTTTAGGACTCAGATATTAGAAAGTATATTTCAAATTTTCATGCTGTCACTTTTAATACTCCTCTCATCGAACACCACTTTCTGAAACCATATCCAAAATTAAAGCCTAATCTGTATGGGAGAAAGAAGCTTTTATACAACTTTTGAAGTTGGATGAATGTCATGGAAAATACAGTCAAAAATAAAGAACACAGAACAAAATGTACTGTAGGCAAATAGAAGGACTGAGCAGAGGAGCAAGGAAGACTCCCAGTTAAAGTTCAATGCTCCAAGGACTGTTGGTAGCCTCTCATTAAATGACACCAGGTAATCACAGAATTATGGAATGGTTTTGACTGGAAGAGACCTTACAGCTCATCTTGTTCCATCCCCTGCCATGGGCAGGGGGACCTTTCACTAGGCCAGGTTGCTCCAAGCCCCATCCAACTTGGCCTTGAATGTTTTCCAAGATGGGGCAGTATCTTGGTTCAAGACCATTTAAAAAGTTGGATGCTCCAAAATGAGTCACCTCCACTTAATTCCAACCAATCTCTTTCCACCAGTGAGGAAAGATTATGAGCAGATATAACTGAAAAAACAACAGTTTGCTGACAAATGGAGCAGCAAGAGGCAAAAAAAAAAAACCAACAGTAAATAACTGCTGGATACAGAACTGCCCAATCTCACAAACCTCATGGACACAAAGGGAGACCTGGAATGTTGGAATTGGCCTTCCCAAGATAGCCAGGTTGCTCCAAGCCCCATCCAACTTGGCCTTGAATGTTTTCCAAGATGGGGCAGTATCTTGGTTCAAGACCATTTAAAAAGTTGGACGTTCCAAACTGAGTCACCTCCACTTAATTCCAACCAATCTCTTTCCACCAGTGAGGAAAGATTATGAAGTGAAAAAAACAACAGTTCCCTGACAAATGGAGCACAAAACTGCCCAATCTCACAAACCTCACGGACACAAAGAGAGACCCGGAATGTTGGAATTGGCCTTCCCAAGATGGGACAAAGGGAAGATGGCGCAACGCCCTTCCCCTCCAAAAGGGTGACTGCAGGCTGCAGGAACAAAGAGACAAGATGGCACAACCCGTACCAGAAAGGCAGCAGTCCACAGGGCAGTTCTAGAGGCAGATGAAAATTTTCCAGCTCACATGGGGTCTGTGCTGATCCCACTGCTTTTTGCTGCCATTTACAGGCTCTGCCGCGGCCGCTGTGGTGAGTGGGGATAAAAGGACCAGTCTGCCCACACAGGCACACGGCGGCCTGACCCCAGGTGTTGTGGTGCACTTTGAGTTTTCTAAAGTTCTGTATGGTTTTTGTTATTAAGTTTCCGTAATAGTTCATCCCTACCCCCACTACCCTTTCCCTAATCCCTGTTGTTTACCCTTAATAGTCTCCTCCCAGCCCATTGTATCTTATCCATTGACACACCCTATTACTTAACTGCTCTGGCAGAGACAGGTGGCTTAGCCAAGGCTTCAGGTATCCCCACACCCCTCTTTCCCCAAAGTGGCCATGTCAATGCCCCCTGTACCTCAGCCACTCCCCTTCATGTCCAAAAGTAACACCTCTATATTTAGGGGCAGGTAAGAGCCCCAAATGCTGACTCACACTCTGATGCCAGGGCCTTCACCCTGAATAAACACTCTCCTAATTACCACCCAGTGTGAGCCCGCTCCTTCTTCCAGCCAAGATCACGCCTCGGTCTGAAATACGGACTCAAAAGAATGACTCGTTTATATGGTATCTGAAGAGCAGAGCTAGCCAGGAAACCAGCTCGGAAGAACCATACCCAGGAACCTGCTCGCTTTTGTCGCTGCCACAAGAGTTTGCAAAGTTCACCTCAGAAAGGTTTTTAGTTGTGAAATGCATCTTCACCAGTGGCTATAGCCACCTCTGAAGGGAAGCGGCGCCTTCTGCAAAAGCCGCCACAAAAGGAAGAGTCTCTGCTCCCACCGTCTGCTCTCCTGGAGCAGAGATGACTGAGGCAACCACTGTTGCTCTGCATTTTCTTGCTTTCAATTGTTTGAGTCTTCACAGCATGATTCTCACAGAGCTTGATGTAAACTACATGTATTTTTAGAATTTATCTATGTGTTTTGCATAGTTCTTCTCTGAGAGGAGAACTTGACTGATGGTCAGAGTGACCAATGAGGTCCATGAGGTCACACCCTTCTTGAGCCAATCCTGGCTTTCTGTATAAAGTGTATATAAGTTGATGGAGTCAGAAAAATAAAGAAGTTTTCCATGTCTGACCTGCTGCTGCCTGCTGTCCTCTGTGTGGGTCCACACCCACGTCACAATTGGTGACCCCTCTGTGTGAGGTGGACACAACTGGTGACCTCTCTGTGTCTGGACCACAAACCACAGCTCCTCTGGGCACCCTGTGCCAGGGCCTCACCACCCTCACAGGGAGGATTGATTTTCCCCTAATATCCAACCTAAACCTGCCCTCCTTCAGTTTAATGCCATTCCCCCTTTTAACTGAGCAGAAATAATCCTGGTAACATGGATCCAAACCCAAGACCTTCACATGTCAGATGAATCACAGAAGCATTCACAATTACATTCTGAACACAGGAAACTTTTATAAAACTGAATTCCTTTGCAGAATTTACTCAACAGAATGAAATTTTATTTTCAAAGTTTGTTAGTAATTCCTTTTTTTTTTTTTTTTTTGGTTTGTAATCATCACAAAGTCATTCTTGAATTTTTTCAGTTCATTTTTGAAAGACTGAAAATTCACTGTTCAGTGACAGAAGCATAAAGCAATGACTGAACCTTAAACTCATCTCCTTGACACTTTCTCCCTTCAGTATTCTGCTCTCCAGTTTAAATATCCCAGACAAAGTCTCTGCACCACTCCTGATCTCCCACTAGTTTCCCTATCCATCATTAGACAGCTGGTGAAACTCTCAGTTCCTTTGCTCTGCTAAAAACTTCCATCACTGACCTACACAGTCATCTGAGGTCACTCCTGTGCCAAGCTAAAAGGAATTTCCTTCCAAATGCTTTTGATCCAACAGACTAAAATAACTGATTTTCCAGTTCAAAGATGACTCAAACTTTTTCCTTTTTTATTTCCTTCTTTTTTTTTTTTCTTTAATGTTGAAAAAAAAAGAATTTCAGTTCCGAATTTCTGCCTAATGAATCAACAGCGATTTCATTTCGCTGCGACTCAGAGGATGTTTCAGTAACACATAAATCAGAACAGCTTCAAAAGGGGAGGTCGAGATGCTCACCCTGTGGTGCTCTGCAGCTTCACAGAACTGTTCTGAGGGGTCAGGGACTTCAGCTCCAATCTCCACGTTGAATTACGCACAGAGGGGACACAAATACAGATTTCATGCATGGAGGAAATCTCCTTGCAGAACACTGCTCATGGTTAGCTCAAAACTTAATTGAAAAGGCTCTGCATTAAATGCTGCTGAGGATTACTCACTGTGGATTAAGCCTATCCAGTTTGGGAATTAATGCTGGAAGACAGAACAGGGCAAGATAACTGCCTGTGGGACCTATTCCTATTTGTAAGATCTTTTTTTTTCTTTTAATAATTTTCTTAATTTAAATCCTAGTGAAACTATTCTCCAAATTTGACCTGAATTCAGAAATTTCATGCATAATAATGGGTGGTGGAGTTAAATATTTACTGCGAAACATGGCCTAGTTACAGTCCCTTGATAGGGATTTTTTTTCTTTTAACTGTGCTGCATTTCTGCAATACTTTCTCAAATAACACCTTTACTAACAGTAATATTTCTTCTAAAAGAGCAAGCAGTAATTTTAAGATTTGATTTTAATATTCCAGTCAAGTATTTCTGGAGGAAACCTTATTTCCCTATCTTTCCATTTCTGAGTATAATTTTATTTTTGACAACTGTCAGAAGTTGGCATGTTAAAGAAATTTTTATTCTGATTTTATCCTGACAGAAAGCCACAAAAGTAATAAAATCAAGGAAGACAATGTAAATAAATACAGTATAAAAAAAAACACCAAATGTATTCATTTATATTACTTTTCAAACTTTTATCACTGCTTTTGCAAAATCTGTCTCAAACTGTCATGTTCAGGCAATATATCAAACACCAACTACCCTTTATAAAAACACACCCAGGAGATGGAAGTCACTTTCATAAATTTAAACTAACATGAGCTTAAACAAAACACTGAAAAGTGAAATGAATATCAGAAAAGCTCCAGCCAAGGCTAAACAGAAATAAATCTTTTGGAAATGGTGCAGAGAATAGAGAAGAAGCAAAGATCCTCAGAGAGCCAGCTGGCTTTACCAAGAGCCAGTATCATCAGCAGTTCTCCCAAAAAGCCTAAATCACGTGTACAGAAAACTAGAAAATTATGGAATGGTTTTGTTGGAAGGGACCTTAAAAGATTTTAAGTAGTTCCAACCCCACTGCCATGGGCAGGGACACCTGTATGCATTTCATTTTTTTTCTCCACTTTTAGTGTCATGAATCATGGCCTGAATTTCTCCTCCACAGGGAATTTCCTTCTTCTCTACTGATTGTAAAAGACCAGTTGCATTTAGACACTTCTGCTGTGAGTATAGAATACGCTGTACTTTTTATTCCTGTGAGTTCTTCTCCACTTCCCTGCACTTTTCAGGGTTTGTAGCTCCACTCTTCATGGTCATGGAATCAGGGAATGGTTTGGGTTGGAAGGGACCTTACAGATCATCTGGTTCCAACCCCTGTCTGCTTTCTCTCCTCTCTAATATAAAAAGACATGCAAGAAATTTCTGAATTCAGGTCAAATTTGGAGAATAGTTTCACTAGGATTTAAATTAAGATTGATCCTTAAGGATCAATCCTAATCAGGAACGGAGGGGAGCAAGACAAGACATTGATGCTGTTGGGTTTGTTTCACAGAAAGATAAAATAGTTTGTGTTAGAAGGGATTTTGAAGGTTACCTAGTCCATCCCTTGCTATGAGCAGGGACATCATAATTAGATCAAGTTGCACAGAGCCCCATCCAACCCAACCTTGAGTATTTCCATGGATGGGGCATCCATCACCTCTTTGGGCAGACAGTTCCAGTGTTCCACAGAACCACAGACCAGTGAGTGCTGAGTGCCTGATGTGTGTGGCCAGCCATAAATATAAATTATATATGTATATCATACATGTATATATATCCATGAGCTGTATATGTGTGTTTGTGTGCATGTGCCTACTGCAAATACAGGATCAGTCTCGTTCCTGCTTTGAACTGGAGCCATGGAGCTGCAGCAGCCTCACTCCTGGTTTTGGGAAGGCCTTGACCCTACTTTTCTGTACAGCAACTCTTGGAGATGCTCTACAACATCTACTTTTTCATCAGAAGTGTTTTAATTCATCTTGGAGTAGGAGTTTTAATGTCTTTCTGCAGCTCAATTCTCAGAGAACTGAAAGATAATTAATGGATGGGAAAGAGCCTGAAGGACCCAGTGTTATTTGCACAGAATGGCATTTAGAGGGCCAGATTTCTCAGGAGGAGCACTGCAAACATGAATAACAACTGAAGTCACTTCCATATGTAACAAGCAATTCAAAATAGATAAGGAATATTTTTTATTAACAAGGTAGGAGTTTGCAGGCCACGGCTCCAGTGACTTGCTGAATAGAAGACTTCAAATCTTTGTGCTAAAAAAGCTTTCAGCCCAGGCATGAGCCACCAGCCAGACAAAAAAGCAAATTGCAGAGCACCTCATCACAGATATTATTGGAAAAAGAGAGAATGTGTTTATTGTACACACAGGTTCTTTCAAAAGTGCAGACCAAGATTTATTTTCCCATTACGCAGGACTGCCCACATGCCCCACTTCACCTTTCAGGATGAATAGAAATAATTTTTTTCCACAGACACTTCATCAAGAACTCTGTAAGCAAAAAAAAAATTTCTGATATACTTCAGTGAAAAGATTTATAAATAAACATAGGGAGAACATATGTTTAAGTGAAAAGATCACAGGTTTTTTTGTCTAAAAAAGGTATTATCTAGATTCTACAGAAAAGTTTCCAGATTCTCTAAATTTCTCTAGAAACCATCTTTCATAGGATTTAGTTTCAGTTTGAAAACTTCATTCAAAAAATTTTCAAAACTAGATGGTTAAAAGCATTAAAGCACTAAAAATATTATTTTTTACTGTGTTCCGTCAGAGAAAAAAAAAAATTCCAAGGAAGTTAAAGTCACTTTCACGTCTCAGAGATGTTCACCCACAATGTCAAGATAGTCACAGAGGACACAGGTAACTTTCCTTTCTTACAATGTCCGTAAATCTGCATGAACAAAAAATTAAGTCTATATCAACTTCACCCTTTCCTAAAGCACAAAAAACATCAACATTTTCTGTCCCTTGACTGAAGTATGAATTTCAAATTCTGGTGTGAAATTTTATCTACAATGCTTGAAAAGGAAAAAAAAAATTAAAACACAACAACCAGCAGCTGGAATAAATCATGTCTCTAATGGAAGTTTCAGTTATATGCCAGCAAACTTCCAGGAAATTTACATTAAAATCAGGCAGTCACCAGCACATACCTTACGGACAGACATTGCCAAAGCCATTTACCAGACAGAATAAATTTACGTTATTTCCTTGTGTTGCTTTCTGCAGCAACAGGCTGCGTCTTAACAAATTTAATCAAACCTGAGCCCAGTGGACCTGCAGTTCTTGATAGATTTTTGTGTCAATCATGGCCTGAATTTCTCCTCCACAGGGAATTTCCTTCTTCTCTACTGATTATAAAAGACCAGTTGCATTTAGACACTTCTGCTGTGAGTATAGAATACACTGTACTTTTTATTCCTGTGAGTTCTTCTTCACTTCCTGCACTTTCCGGGGTTTGTAACTTCACTTTTTATGGTCATGGAATTAGGGAATGGTTTGGGTTGGAAAGGGCTTTACAGATCATCTGGTTCCAACCCCTGTCTGCTTTCTCTCCTCTCTAATATAAAAAGACATGAATGATAAACTTCCACTTTTCCCAGGTCTTCTTTGTGCCCCATCTGGGAGATCTTTCACACAACTCTGACAGTATCAGAATAAACACCCACACAGCAAAGTCATGGCCCAGCAACTGGAGAATCTCACTTAGGTGGTTTTGAAGTAAAAGTGTTTCTATCATGGAATCATTATGGGATACAGAGATACACAGGGATCAGCTTTAGGCAAAAAAATTTTTTTCTTCTTTGCTCTTTGTGTTTTTAGAATGGCTTTCATAAATCAAACCTATTTATCACCCAAGTTTTCTACAGCCAATAGAATTTACCCTTCCACACTACAGAAAGAACAAGAATCTAAACACCACAGATCCTCTCATTCATTCCAAAGTATTTTACAGTGATATAGGGCATTTTTTCCACAACTATCAATGGCAAGCAAGAGTCCCTAGAGGGAATTGCTGCCTTTAGTAGCCCACAACAGTACCCAGCAACACAGGGCAGGAAATGAGGAGCACACCAAGAGCCAGCTGTAAGTGCTGCAGACATTTTTAGGTTGAGGATGTAATTATCCCTGCTGGAACCCTGCCAGGAAATCAGCCAGGAAAACATAGCCTCAGTTCATTAATCCAGCTCTTTACAGCACCCAGCTAAACATATCATTTCACATCACACCAGGGCTGGGCTCGTTTACACGGCTCGTGGGTGCTAATAATGGTGTGTGGTGTCTCCTCTCCTCATTATGGGATCGTGTTGAACAGGCCCCAAAAAAAGCTGCTCCACTTTTCTGACAGGCTTTTTTTTCCCCAGCCTGGAGTGTTGACAAGAGATGAATGAATGTCTGTGTCATTCTGTGTAATTCTGTAAAAGATCTTTTTCCTCCCCTCTGCTTCTTCACTGTTGTTTGGGTTGGGTTTTTTTTCTAAATATAAGTTAAGAAAAGTCTTTTTGTCATGTAAAAAATCAGAAATTCAGTCGAGATAAAGAGCGTGCAGGTTTAGGTTGATGCCTCTAACTCAGGAGAAGGCTTCTGAGGAGAAGCTGAGTCAGGATCACAAACCCAAAAGGGAAAATGTTCTAAATTCGGAGAGAACATGGACACTCATGTCACCACTGAAGATGCTGAGCTACAACTTGACACAACACAAAATAAGTCATGTAAGCAACAGGAAACTGAATTAATTGACAAATGAAAATTAATGCCAGAACAGCCAGACATCAGCATTAAAAATAAAATAAATAAAAAACCCACACAGCCAAAACCCCACCATCACAACAACAAACACCCAGCAGAAAAAATAATCAACAAAACCCATAAAATCCCACTAGAATATTGGAATATCCTTGTACATAGAGCATACAGCAAATACTTCACTTATTCTGACAAACTGACAATTGAGTGTTTAAGAAAAACCCAAACCACACAGGAACACGAAAACAGTGAAACCAAATACACACAGAGTGGAGAGGAGGGAAAAACACCCTGGAATATTCTCTAATCAGTGCTTATATACACAAAATTTAACCTTGCCTTCTCATAGGACCACTTCTGTCCAATTTTCACAAGACAAAAAAAAAACCCATATGATGAGTTCTGGGGGAGTAACTCACTGAAAATCAGTATTTTACACCCAAATCCTTCAGATTCCTTTAGAAATCTCAGTTGGAGCTCTCTCAGTGTTGTTCTAAAACCCAGGCCTGATGATAATTGGCAGATGGTATCTTTAGATTATAGGACTTACAATGGAATAAACCTGAAAGGTACTTAATTCTGCTGCAATAAAGATAATTATAATCAAAGTCAGTAAAACAGTAACATTTTGTCATAGGCATATATTAAAAACATATTTTTTCTCTATCACAAAGGTAAATTTGAAAGCACCTCATACCCATTTTATCTTTTGAAAGAAAATTGTCAGATATTATGAGAATCCATTTTTTTACTACCAACACCCAGAAAGTAATTGTCTTAATGTTGTTATGATACCTGTATTTTCAGGCTTTGATATTACTATTTAATGTATTTGGAACCATAAGTACTTCTATACTGCTGTTTTATCTGGTTGATAATTGTCAGATTGTTCAGAACCATACGTACCATAATCCTAATTTCTAACATTTGCCCCCACAGGCTTTAAACCACTGCTTGGGTTTAGCCAAGTGAAAAACAATCTCATCATTTTGTCACACAGTAGAGTAAAAAATAGGCTGAAAAAAGAACAGCAAACTTTGGGCACTGGGCAAACCTTTACTCCCATCAAGCATTTTTTTTCCCCACAAACCTTGTTTTCGAACATCTTCTACAGCAGCAACCAACTCCTCCTTGAGATCCTGGCTCTCTTTAGCAATCTGGTCTCCTTTTTCCAAGAAGTTTTGAGTGGCCTGCTCCACCGAGGCAGCCAAAACATGAGCCTTCTTGGAGCGCCCTTTCTTCTTGCCAGACGGTCCTTTATTGCTCGTGTTCACAAGCGTCGTTACCTTTGGGCAGGAAAAACAAGTTTTTGTCAGTTTTCAACAATTCCCCCACTATTTATAGGAACACCTAATTCAGTCCTTTCTGTGCCCTGGAGGAGATGTAGCGGCCACATGTTTTGAACAGATAAAGTTGGAAGTATAAAATCCAGCAGCACGTCCCCCAAAAGAAGGTTTTCCTTTCAACCTCTCCTCAATCTGGGCTACGCAAATCGCAGCCAAGCAGCAAAAAAAGGAAAAGATAAGAACCAGGCATGGCAGGGCTGTGCTGCCAAAGCATCGCTTTTTGTCGCTGGTTTTCATTTCCAAAAAATGAAGAGGCTGATAAAATGGAACCTGAACACACAAGGGTCAGAAACCATTCAAAAAGCAATTGTCCCTTGAGATTATGTGCTGGCAGTGACATGCAAGTGGTGACAAAAACATTGTGGCTGTTGTCCAGATGTGAAAGGCATGAGGAGCCCCCACTGCAAAGATCATACAGGTTAAAGCTCTTTGCCTTAGTGCTGCTTCACTGTATTCCTAATATTTTGTCATAAAACCACAGCAGGCAGTGAAATGATCCTAGCAGTATTTAAACAGGAGGAAACTCTGCCTCCATGTTTGCAGAATCTCCTGAAGGAATTCTTTATTGAGCTGTCAATAAACTGATTTAGAAAGCTTAAAAACACAGCACAGTGTGTACATCCCATAGCTGAGTGCTGGGCAAAGAGGGAATCCTGCACGACTCCAGCAGCACCAGGCTGCTGCTCTGTAAAACAGGAATATTGAATTGGGTACTATCAGGTGTTAAATGCACAAAAAAAATAGCACTGGATCAATAAAGCTCAGGGATGCAATTCTCCCTAACCAGGTACAAGCCAGGGCAGCTGCAGTGTTTTGTCAGTGTTCTAAGCCACAAATCTGCTGTAAGAAAAATAAACACCTTTGTAATAAAGATATTTCACTAAAACCCAAAAGAATCTAAAATAAGCACGAAAATTCACTGACATCTCTGTTACCAGAAGAGTGACAGGGTCTTTGGTACAGTTTTGACCAAAAAACCTTTTACCACACTCCTTGTGCTACATTTTTTTTCTCTTTCAATCAGTTGGTTTTTTTCCAAATCACATCTATAAACTACAGACTGTGGAAGAATAAATATATGAACCTGTATCTATATAGATAAATATATTGATATTTCTATCTTGAAAACACCATATGCATGGAGGTATTGGGAGAAAACCAAATGTATTTCAGAGCCTTCTTTCAGGAAGGAGACTGCCGGGCTACTGGAATATAATATTCATCCATCACATGGAAGGGTTTTTTTCCACTATTTACATCTAGAAATAACATTATCTTTATTAGCTTTCCCTTGCCAATATTCCTCATGAAATTTCCTGAAGATCATTTTGTAGCTGATCATTGTCATTGGCATCAAGTTATGGATACCTACAGAATTGCAAGTAATTCTAATCCACTACAAAACAATAAGAAAAGCTCAATGTGGAAATAATTATAAATTAAAATGTTTACTAATATTTTCTTTAAGGCCTTTTTGAAATAAAATAACTGATTTGTCCTATGCTGCTTAATATGCAGAAATAGAGAAAAATCACTTAAATTGTCTACAAGTGCTCAGAATCTTCTCTGAGTTGAGAGTTAAGAACTTCTGTGTCAGTGTGTGTAGAGCAGAACGTGTGCAGGTCCTAGAAGTGAGGAGGATCCAGCATGGGCAGAAAACCTTTGCTAAAGCTCTGAGCTGCTGAGTCCAGAACTAACACAGTCCATAGGAAAACCCAAATAACCACAGAAGATGGAGACTTTTTCTACCACTTCTCATAATACCCATGTAGGAAACAGCAGCCCCAAAGTCAATCCTCTTTTTCAAAATGAAATATTGGGTGTATTCTGTTTGACACAAATTCCTTCATAAATGTTTTGCTGCTCTTTTTTCTTAATTATTTTGCTTCTACCATTAAAAAAAAAAAAAGTTTCCATCTTGTCAAAAGCTGGCACTCAAATACAACCATGGAAGAGTGCCAGCAAGAGAGCACAAGATCACAAACAGTGCTAGAGGCTTTGTTTGCCAATGAACCTCAATGATTTGAAAATTTGAAGCGAAGACTTTAAAATTTTAAACAAGATCTACAGGCATGAAATCCAAAAAAAAACCCAACCTCTCACTACCCACTCATCAACAGCATTCAGATGAAGCAAGGAGAGAAACTGTTCTCCATGTGGGGCCAGGACACTCCCTTGGAAAAGGAAAACTCTGTATTCCAGTCTCTGCACCAGCAGGTTGGGTTCTGGATAATACAGAGCTCTCATAGGAAGAAAATCACTCATAAAAACTGGAATATTGCCATTTCACCCACCTTGTGTCAGCTTCTTTAAATTACATTAAATTACAACTAAAAGGCAAAAAAAGCTGTCTCTTCTAAAATTAGAATTCCAGAAAGTCAGCTGTACTGGTACAGGGCAAAGGGGAAGGAAGGCTTCTGATACCAGTGACAGAAAAATCCATGGCATAATAGCTTCTTTCCCATTTTTAAAAAGCCAATAACTTATGAATTTATATAAATTGCATGAAAAAAAAATTGAAGAATAAATAATAATAACCTTTTATCTTATTAAAATAACTCAGTTTTCCATCAGGGCTTTAAAGCCAACTGGTTTATTTTAAATATCTTACCCACCTAAAGTGGTACAAAGAAAAGAACGTCTCTATCAGCTTCTGTTACTAATTAATGCAGAACTCACCCAAAATTCTGTACAATTATCAAATATATCACTTGATAATTACCATAAGCTCATTTGGCAGCCTTGTAATGATCCTGGCTTTGTGATCACACTAGGGAACCTTGCTCTCTTGTTTTATTAAAGAAGCTTCACACAGTCCTAGCACAGATCTCTGCTGGAATAACAGAACTTTGCTAATTAATAGTTCAGCCCCATCCTGAATTAAGGCCTCCTTACCCAGCTCCATCAGCACAAAAGAAAGGTGAGGATGTCTTTGCTAAAAGCAGAAAATTCTATTAGCATGGATTTCCCCATGGCAGAGGTCATGTACGGGCAGGGAATGCCAGGAGTGAAAGGGGATAGAGCTGGATCACACACTCATCAAATTAATCCCCTGTCAGCAGCTCCAGCTCACACAAGAACATTCCTGCCTCTCTGAATTAAACTGTCTTCCCCACAGATTTCTGAAAGGGGCGGGACACAAGTTTGAGAGCTGTAATTCTCCCCCTTTGCTCAGCATCTGCTCAGCAATGAATTAGTTACCCGAGACTTTCCATAACCATGTTAAAAACAAGCATATATTGACAATTCTTAAGGCAAATATTGATAGACTTTTTTTTTTCTTTTTTAATTTTCCTGCTAATCCTTGTGGTTTCTCTCTGGTCCCTCACACAGGACACATGCCTTGGTATTGTGTTTTCAGCACAGATTGGATGATGAAAGGATTGAGAGCAGCCCTTTGGAGAAAGGCTTGAGGACACTGGTGGCACATGGCAGAGGGACTGGACCAGGTGATCTTTAAAGATCCCTTCCAGCACAGATGATTCTATGATTCTACGAATTTAAATATCAATGACAGAAGCTGTTGAGTTTTTCTGAGGGTGGACAGCATTTATATGTTCCCTTGTTTTTAATAAACCACAGCAGGTAAATCAAATGCAGCTCTGCAAACATGTCCATTATGAAAACCATTCACACAAATATTTGGCTCTGGTTGTGACAGATGAAATCTATGTAAAAGGGTTTCTCTGAAGGATCACTAATTATTTGCAAAAAAAATAAAAAAATAAAAAAATTCACTATTATCCCCTATGCCCCTTGTACTTTCAAGTAAATGTTATTTATTCTTCCCAGTGGCATTTCTTGGATGTGAACACGAGTCACTCCTCTCTTCTCATGCACTCATAGGTCACCAAGGTGCTGGAAACACTGAATGACCTGAGCAAAGCCAGCCCTGACATTTCAGTGGAAGGGCCCTTTCTCTTCTGGATATCAGCTGCTCTTCCCCTCCACTGCCCCATCTCATTGCCTCACTGGCTGGACAATGGTCACCCCTTGAGCACTCCAAATCCTGCTGCTTCCAAAAGAAGTTTGTTTCATCAAAGGGAAAAAAATGAATCATTACAACTGTCTGGAAACACAAAACCTCTTTTTCTCCGAATTATCTCATGGCAGGTGTTGGTTTTTTTGTTTTGTTTCCTTTGGCAGAAGAGATCTTTCGAAACACCTGGAGTAAAAAGCAGATTGTGTTGGGGGTTCCAGCACGGCCGTGGGAAGATCTGATTTGATTCCCTGCTCCAAATGAGGCAGAGAACAGACCTGAGCGCTGTGTTTGTGATGACCTTCCCTTGGACCATCCAGCAGCAGAGCAAACAGATGGAATTCTGCCTCACAAATTCCTGGCTCTGCACACCAAGGGCTTCAGTTAGGACGTGGCTCTCAGCAGTAGCTCATTAGCTGATCCCACTCCAAGTGCAAGGTGCTACTGGGCAAAATACAGCAGAAAATGCTTTCAACAACTACTTTTCATTCACATATGAAACAGAAAAGCAGCTAAATTGGATTTTTTCCAGATTTGTGCAGAAGAGCAGATAACTTGCTGGGTTTTTTCCCATATCTGTGCTTATTCTCTAGTGCCACACAAAAATGAAGGGTTTTTTTTTCCCTATTACACCAATATGTATGAACACAGATGTTCTACTGAGAATGATTCAGTCTGTAACACAACTCCATTTTTTGATAATAACTGTTCTTCAATTTTCCCTATCAACTTGAGCACTTTGCCACTGTCCTTACCCCATAAATCATAACAGCTTACATAATTAACTCTTGTAATTATCTCTACACGATTAGCACCAGCTGGCTACCTAATTCACAGAACTGAAATTCCCTCTCTATTCTACATGGATATTTGGCTTCTCATTGATGAAGAGAACTTTGTCTGAATTCCATGCTGAATTCCAGTGGTTTAAACCCAGCTTTTTGTACTCCTTCCAGCTCCCCTCAGTGTTTGCAAACACCTGCAGGTTAGAGGCTTTCAGAAATAAGCAGACTCCTCTCTCTAATGTATAAATTATTAGCTGGGGTGCTACAAAATGCCAGTGCCACACCTCCCCTTTGGCAGGGAAGCACCCAGAGAACTGAGACAACACTGCTTAGAGCCAGGATATTTTATATATTTTATATTTTATATTTTATATTTTATAGTTTATAATTTATAGTTTATATTTTATATTTTAATCCAGTGTAGCTTGAGGACAGCCAGCAGCTCCAATTCACGTTTCTGCTGCCAAAAGCTGATTCCTGAACAAATCTGCATATTTCAGTTCTGCCCACATGATGCACCTTTAGGATGTAATTTGGAGATTGCAACACTACTGCTGCTAATTTATATTTTCCTTATCAGTGCTCCCACCACGGGAAGAGGTTTACATCCTGGCCAATGTGAATGAATATTATATAAGGCACTTTTAAAGTTCTTCAGCGAGTTTTAATTCTCAGTGGAATTTCTGATTACTTGTTATGCTATCAAAAAGAATTTTAAAAAAAATTAAAGAAACCACCCCACGCTTTCTTTCCTCCTACAAATCTTCCCAAAAAACTATCAAAAATTTCTACAACAGACACACAAACTTGAAATATGTTTTCACAAAACATATTGTTGAGGAAAAGAAGAAGAGAAAAACACAATTAAATGAAGAATCATGGTTATGTTCCTCCTACAAATCTTCATTAAAAATGTATACAACAGCCATGAGAACCTGCAGCATGCTTTCACTGACTCTCCCATAACTGAAACAAGAATCAATATAAATTAAGCTAATAAAATGTCTCCCATAATACAATTTGCCTCTAATTTGTAATAAATTAGGCGCAAAGATTATTAAATTTTCCTTTTGTGACAAATTTCTCCTCTTAATTGGCACTAAAGGACTGGGATGCTATTTAGAAGCCAAATATGAATTCCAGGAGTTACCTGGTAGACAGGAAAAAGAGATTCTGTTAATATTCCACAAAAGATTTATATTCCTCATGTTTCTCAAGGATTCATTCACTTGCTCCTGTCCATTCCCTGAGGTTCCTCACACCATCCAGTCATCAACTATTAACTCCAGTTGACCATCTCTTGGAAGTGGCAGCACAAGCAGCAACATCCATTTCAAGATCCCCTCTCTGTGCTGGCAGGATTGCAAACCCTCACTTTCAAGAACTAAATAATCCCCTTCCTGAACACAGGTTTCCAGTATCTTGTCAGGATTTTGGCAATTCCATCTTGTGCCGAGAGAGAAAAGCTGAAGCAGGTGTTTAATTGGAGGAACTGCACATTCTTGAACAAAACCATTGGCTTAATCTGACTCCTAAAAAAAATCTGCTCAATGTCTTTAAATGCAAGAAAAAGATGAAAGTCAAATTTTAAGATGTTCCTCTCAATGTGTAATTCACTGTGGGTTTTCTAATTGCACAAAAGGGTTTGATCCCAGGCCAACAGCCAAAGACAGCACAGAATCCACAGATTCCCATTATTTCATTTTTTTATGTTACACCAAAGCACTTTAGGCTGTACCATTTCAGAAATTCGTATCTTGTGTTAAACATGCATTTACTCTCATCTCTTTCTTCATTATGTATAAGAACAGTTCATGATCCTACCAAGATGAAAAGAACAAGAATTCCTCCCCATACAATGGCCTAATTTTGGCAGGATGACCACCTTAGGGGCCAGGCCATGAATTGGAGGGCACAGCATTGTCCTGGGGGTAAGAAATGTGGGTTCCAAGTTCCTCAGGCTCAGCAGAGAAGTGAACCAGGTCTTCTCCCTTCAGGAGTGACCACCTTAACACCTGGGATTTTTTATAAGGTAGGCTGCAATGCATGAGTGCTTGGACTTGAAATGACAAGAATGAGCCATTTTTTAACCCTGAAGGAAAATTTCAGACCAAGTCCAAACAAACTTGTGCTCTATTAATCACCATGTGGTGTAATCTCCCCTGTGCAGGCTCAGAGTTCGGCATATAAATTCTGGAAAGGGACTGGGATTTCAAAAAGCTCCCTCTCACATCTCTCCCACAACATCTAAATCTCACTCCTAAACTTCTCTCTTCTCCTCTCCATGTGTTGAAAAGGAGAACTAATCATGTAACTTCTGTTTATGGATTACACTCCCAGAGCTGGTGCCTAAACGGACTTGGCACCTCCAAACCTTGGAGTCTTCCAAAGCTCTAAATCAAGGATCCTTCTGGGTTTTATATAGCAGAGATTGAATTTTAATTGGAGCAACATTTGGCAAATCCTTTCTGCTTGTGATCCCGCCACTATCTTCCTTCTGTTTCTCATTGTCCAAGTGAGACAACATCACGTATCCATGTGGGAACTTAAAATGCTGGAACCACCAAAGGCAAAGTTATTTGGCTCCAGAGGATCATCTCTGTGCAACCCAGCAGTGGTTTAGCAGACCACAATGCAGAAAACATTCCTTTAAAGAGTAAAACATGAAGTTTATCTCACCCCAGCTAAAAAAAAAAAAAAAAAAAATCAGAAAGCTGGAATCTACCTGATAATCAGTAAACATGCATTAAATGCAGTGACCCCAAAGCAGCCAGAAATGTCAACTTCCAGTAGTGAGTGCTGTGTTACATGATCTTGGCAACCACTGAGCAGTAATTGAGGATGAAGTAATTTTTTGCATTCAATAACTTTAGTTAATGTCTCACAGTTAATAAGTTATTACTACTGCAAGCCCCTGCTGACATCTGTTATTTTCCTTGTTAATTAAAACAGTAAATGTCACTGATGCCATAAGTGCGTGTTTTTCTGCAGTTTTTACCAACTTTTCATCTTGGGCAAAACTTTGTTGCACTCTTTTTAGATGTAGAAGAAAAGTCATCATCATCTGCAATTTGCTGTCAGGATATGAAGCCCTCCCAAAAAAGCTGCCCACAATCTATGTGAATGATCAAATAAACAGTACAAACCAAAAAAGTATATAAAGCAACATCTCACAATTTAATAATTCTAATTCCTTCCAAAATGGATTACAGTGATAGTAGTCAAGCTTGCAAACACATCACAGGCAAAATGTAAGATATGTAGTCAATAGCTGTGTATTATTATCACAAAATTAAGTCTTGTGGTACTCAAAAGAGTATCAAAAATAAGAGAATGCTGGTATTATGTATTATGTTGGAGAAAATCTACAAGCAATTTTTCATTTCCATACTCAGTTATCAGTATTAATCCATCAGAAACAAAGCCACCTTGGCCTAAATATTAAGTGGATCCTCAAAATCTAAAAAAACCCAAGACAAGGTTGTCTCCAAACATCTGTAGCTGAATTAGAACCAAATGCAAGTGTATTTATGCTCATCTCAAAAGTGCCAAATCACTTGAGAGTCATAAAACAAAACAAAACAAAACAAAACAAAACAAAAAAAAAAAAAAAAAAAAAAAAAAAAAAAAAATTAAAACCTCCTTGACGTCACACTGCCTCCCATTCCAACAACAGCCTTTATTTCTCTTTATATTCTTTATTTCCCTTTATTCCTCTTTATATTCTCTGTTCTTTAGCAGAACAGAGAATAAATCCAAAGGATGTCTGGGCTGATCCAAGGCAAATTTTGCATTTAACCACATGAGGGCACACCACACTAGAGTAATAGAAAAACTCCTGTGAAATCCCTGGATTCATTGTATTTGTGCTGTTTTACTGGAGCTGTAGGAGAGCACGAGCCTTGGCACAGTAAACAGCACAGGCCTGACAAAGAGAAATTCTGAGCTGGTATTTAATGCACTATTTTCTTGACACTTGTTGTTGGTTTAAAAATCTGTTCACAGTCTTAAAAGCAGCAGCATTTAAGATGTAGTTATCAAAGGAACTCAGCCACAGAGCAGGCAGCAAGTTGTACTGGCTAAGGGGGAAAATATATATATATATATAAAAGGAAAAGTGAGACAGCAATTACTTTAGTGAGGTTCTACAGCTTTTTGTAACCAATTCTGAGGTTGTGGACTTTCCATCCCTGGAAGTGTCCAAGGCCAGGCTGGACAGGGCTTGGAGCAACCTGGGATAGTGAAAGGTGTCCCTGCCCATGGCAGGAGGTGCAACGGGATGATTTAAATACCCCTTCCAACTCAAACCATTCTCTAACTACATTAAGGGAATAGAACACCTGCAAGTTTTATTTCCCACCTTACTGGATACCATATCCAGACTAGAAACTTCAATATTAGCTTTCTTTATGTTTTTTTCCTCCAATGACTCAGACATTGTACAAGGAGAAATAACACAAAAGAATTTAAATAATCCTTAACTGGATAACAAAAATAAGATAGGAGGCAAATACAAAAGCAGGTAGGACAATAGTTAAGCTTCTCACAGGCAGCTGATCTCCTCAGGCTTCCAGCAGCCAAAAGAGACACACTGGTGCTCAGGCTGATGGAGCCACCAGGAGTTGCTTCCTCAGGGTAATGTTATTGTTTGTGAACTGCCCTAAACAGCACTGAAAACAATCTCATACATCACTAAATACCAAAGGCAATCGATTCCCAGGAGTTTCTGTTTCAGTTAATGTAAAGTACTCTAAGTGAAGGCAATAAAATATTTCAGACATATGTGGTGAGTTAGTGCTCTGGTTTCTCTGTAACAACTAATATATCTTTTTTTAATGACAACCTTGCCCATAAAGAACAGCAGAAAACAGAAGCAAGCAATCTTCCACTCTATATATACATAGATTAAATCAAAACTCCCCTAAGAATGGGTACTACTTAATTTTCTGGGGGGTCTATTTTGAATAGTAAGAGTAATAATGAAATTAACTTCTTCATGCCGCTCCATTGCACTCAGGCTTATGTTAAGAACAGCAAATATCCTGTTGAGATTGCAAATCCAGAACACCTATGAATTCTCAGTCAGGAAGGCAGAAGGGAGTATTCCCTGAAGGGTGCTTTATTTAGGTTGTTTATTTTGCACATTTTCACACACTGCATAAAATCTCCATCGCCAACTTAAAATTCCAAAATTAGCACAGAATCACAATTTATCCTGAGCTGGAAGGGACCCACCACGATCATTCATCCAGCTCCTGGCTCTGCACAGACACCCCAACAATCCCACCCTGTCCCTGGGAGTGTTGTCCAAACCCTCCTGGAGCTCTGGCATTCCCTGGGGAGCCTGGGCAGCGCCCAGCACCCTCTGGGGGAAGAACCTTTTCCTGATATCCAACATAAACCTTCTCTGGGATAACTCCAGCCCTTCCCTTGGGTCCTGTCACTGTCACAGAGAGCAGGGATTGGAGCTGGCCCACTGGAGGAAGGTGCAGACCTTGACTCTTCTGAACAAACCCAGTGACCTCAGCCACTCCTCGTTGGCTCCTGTAGAGCCCTCACCACCTTCACAGCTGTTACACACATCATCAGAACTCAATTTAGGCTGGAGGAGACCTCTGGAATCCCTAGCCCAGCTCCACCACTAAGCAGGGCCACCTTCAAAGTAGGATAAGGATTTGTTCCAATACTGCAATGTCTGGTTTGCTCGTGAGCTCCAAAAAGGCTCATAAGTAAACCAGTCATTGCAGTACTGGAGGCTAATTCAAAACCCTTTTAAAAGGTGTGATCAGTTCTACATGAGACAAGGAAGAGGAGAGACTGCTCAGTGCATACATTTCAGGTAAATAAATCAATCAACACTCTGAAATATAAGGAATTATGAGATTCCTCAAATCTCTGCATTTTACTGTGCAAACCAACAATCTGCATTTTTGATACAAACTGCTGAGTAAAATTTTATTACATCTGGTTGGTCAGATTGTTTCTGAAACAGGAAAACACCGTCTGCAGATGTGTTCCTGGAACAACTGCTTAGAGGGGAACTCTCACTTCTCTTCACTCTCTTATTATTTTTATGCTAAACCCACCAAAAGAGCCCCATGTTGATGCAGCTCTCCAGCCCCATGTGAATTTTCCAGCAGGACATTGATGCAGAGCAGAGCTCAGTCAGCCCCTACTCAGCCTATACCACACCACCAGGTGACTCCATCCCCCTGCAGGACTCTGCACTGGATTCTGCTGAGCTTCCCTTGGTTTTGCCAGCCCATTTCCCCACCTGCTGAGACACTCCTCACACCAGCCCTACGTCTTGAGCCTATCGACCTTCCTCCCAGATGGCTGTGGTCTGGAAATTTACTGAGGGTGCATTTCACCCCACTGCCCAGAAAAATGACAACACATTAAACAAGGTCAGCTTGACCCCAAGCCCTGCAGAATTCCCTTGCAATTGGTGGGCATCAATCTTCTACCCCTACTGTTGAAGTCCAGAAGTCCAGTCAATTTTTACCTCCTTTGTAGTCCCTGTATCCCCTGAACATTGTAGAGAGACTGAGAAGGTAAAGCCTGTATTTCATCTATGTTTTTCTCTATTGTGTACCTTTTGCACATCAATACAGGAAAAAAACCAAAGCTATCCTAACAAAAACCACCACCAGAAAAAGAACAGAATTGTGTTATTACAAACAACTTGTGTGAGAGATTTGATGGAGTCAGTAGAAAGGTTCCTTAGGATCTTTTTGGTTTGTTCTTTTTAAAATACCAACTGACTGAGCTCTCAAGTCATTACTGTACAGCTAAACTGAGATTCAAAGGTATCTTTTGATGGTCATACACAGGGTGTATCTGCCACTGGAAATCAACCACCTCATCCACTTCAGCTTGGGAGGGGTCTCATATCACTTTCCAGAACAGCATATTTCATGAATTACAAGGTATGGTGCTAAGCTGACACACAAACACGGAATCATAGAACCATAGAAAGATTTGGGGTGGAAGATCATCTGGTTTCAACCCCCCTGCCGTGGGCAGGGACACCTTCCACTAGCCCAGGTTGCTGCAAGTCCTGTCCAACCCGGCCTGGGACATTTCCAGGGATGGGCCAGCCAAAACTTCTCTGGGAAACCTGTGCAAGGATCAGACAGGGAAGAATTTCTTCCCAATATCTAACCTAAATTTCACCTTTTTCTGTCTAACCCATTACTTCTTGTCCTACCACTACAGCTCCTGATGAAGAATCTGGCTTCCCTGTAGCTTCTTGAATACTGGGAGGAGCTGTGAGGTCTCCACACAATCTTCCCCTCTCCAGCCCCAACTCTCCCAGCCTTTCTTCACAGGGGAGGTTCTCTGGTCCCCTTCTCAACTTCGTGGCCTCCTCTGCACTGTCCCCACAGTTCCATGTCCTTTGTGTATTGAGGGCACCTGAAATGCCCCCAGCACTGCAAGTGAGGTCTCACAAGAGCAGAGTAAAGGGGGAGAATCACCTCCCTCGACCTGCTGGCCACACTCCTTTGGATGCACATTTATTTTGGAATTTCATCACTGGGGACCTGCCAAGGCAGTACAGATGCTAATTCAAACAGCCTGTTGTTGAGAGACAGAATTCCAGACACGGCAGAAGAGAACATTTCCAGAAACCTCCTTTGGTCAAACCTGAAATAAGCACTGGCTTTCTCCCAGGGTTCTCCAGGAATGGATCCATCTCTGTCCTCCTCCTGCTGTTCAAGATCTTTTCGTCAGAAGAACAGAGAGCAGCAACATCATCCCCCACAGAACTAACAGCCACTTCTGTCCCACACACTCCACAGACAGATCTACTTGAGGAGACATCAACAGCTTTCTTTTATTTTTTCTCCTTTGTTTGTTTCAACAGACCATGAGTAATGCACATAATTATGCCACTGCATATGGCACCTAAACCTCCCTGATCACCCCAGCACCAGGCATTTGTCTGCCTGCCTGATCCCTGGATTTGGGGTTGTGTTTTTCTCCCCTCATGGCAAAGTTCAGGCTGTTTTCCCCTCCTGCTGCAAATTAAATATTCCTTCCTAACCCACTGTCTCTTGCCATTGCCACCATCAGCACTGATTTCCTGAATAGCAGCACAACACCAGTAACTCTGGATTAAATGTAACCCTGTGGTGAGGGAAACAGCAAAATCACAAAATTTGAAGGGCAATAACCTCAACTGGCAGCGGCAGCCAAGAAAAGCCTTAGAAATGTAAAAGAAAAGAATCTGATATATATTCCCAGCACTAAATGGCAATTGGCAGGACAGAACAGGAGGTGCCAAAGAGAAGCTGGTGTGTCTGAAACACAAAGTGACATTAAATTGGTTTTCAGCTCATTCTGACTAAAGCAAAGAGACACAAAACAAGCTTTTTACTAAAACCCAAATGCATTAATTAACACTAAATATATGAACTTCAGGCTGTATTTGTAAGAATAAGCTATATAACAGAGATGTCATCCTTAACAGCATATAATTCCATACTACATTTTAACAACAATTATCTCAGTGGGCTATTACTGCTAAAAATTAAAAAAAAAGAAAAAGAGCAGATCTTTTCAGTCAGCTTCTTAACAAGCACGTCTAAACTGTTTTCTTTAATTATTAAAAGGAAAGCCTTTAAAAAATGCCAAAATTCTCCAACACAACTGTTAAAGAACACAAAGCCCTGCAACACAAATTTCCTCCCCCACTAAAAACTGCTCAAGCAAAGAATGGTTGTTCTTCACAAATGCTGCTTAGAAATGTTGAAATCCACCCAATATTAAGTCTTTGGGGATGCAGTTTAATTTCTCTGCCTTCAGAGCAATGCATAGAGTCAGTAGAAATCTGTACATCTCTAAGTAGCAAAAAAAAGCCCACAAGGATTGACTTAGAAATATCCAAAAATTTGCAAATAAATACAGCTGAATGTACAATATGAGAAGTTTCAGGCAGTTACCATGGGGAATGTGTAACAGCTGGTAAAAATACCATCCACCGTATAACCTAGGAGACTCCAGAGACTGAGAATAGTAAAATTAAGATTAGTATCTATGAGTGGAAATGTTTGTTAAGTACCACAGCCAAAGCAGAAAAGAAGGATTAAAAGAACAAGCACTTAGTCAAACTAAACATAAAAATTCTTCCACTCTGCCACTTGAAAGCTTGCACATTAGGCTAAGTACTGCTCCTACTGCTGCTTCAAGGAGCGTGTTTATACTTGGGTTGGGTATTGTTTGTGCTCTTTTATCTTAGACATAATGAACCTCTTTTTATTAACCGTGTTAACTGATTAAAGTTTAATTTAAATATGAATGCACCTCCTGCATTGTTTCTAGATAAATTCTCATTTCTGCTGTTTGCTGTTAACTATATGAATATCATTAGCAAGGAAGGAAATACCTGATTTTCCTTATTTCTTTCTTAATTTTTTTGTTTGTTTGTTTGTTTGTTTGTTTGTTATGAAGAACACAGTTCTGAGTTCTTAGAGAAAATACTCCCTTACAATTTTAAAGGGAATTCATTTCTATAGAGTAAAAGATAAGCCAGGTGTGTTCTGGAGTAAGTTAACAGAAGGCAGTTTGTTGTTAAATCACTTTAGAGGATAATTCTATATTGCTGAATAAAATCTTCAGTAAAATTTATCTATCAAATTCCATAATTTGTTATTTATGGGGATCATCCACCAGGATGACAGAATGATGAGTAATTGAAACCAACACTTTCTTTAATGCAAATGTATCAAGTTTCAGAGGTGCCACCAGGATAAGAGAGATATAAAAGGATATTCATTTGATTGTTCCGAAACTCTACTGGAAAGATTCCCTGCCAGAGCTGCCACTGCATCTCCTCTCCCACAAGAACAGCTTTTTTTTTTTTTTTTTTTTTTTTTTTTTTTTTAATCTGTAGCCCCAACAAGGATCTTTTTTAGGCAGCAGCAGTGGCCCATCATGAACAGCAGTCAATGATTTGCAGCTGCTGGTCCTGCTCCACCAGCAGCCACAACCACACCAGATTTCCACTGGCCTCAAATAAATTGTCTTATTCACCACCTGATGGAGTTAAACTTGTGCAAAACCCACTATGGCCAATTATTGTGATTTTAAAACCAGGACCAATCTGCTCAAATGATTCAACATACATGACAACAAAGTGTTAGCAGAAGTAAGAGCTCTTATGCAAAGATTGCTTGTATCACTCCAGTGTTTAGATGGTGTTTAGGATTCAGCTATCAAAAATCATGATCTTGCACCTTTTCCACTCAATATGTAAATATTGGACCTTTTCAAGGCAATTCTCTTAGGACTCCTGACATTTAAAATAAAACAATGGCAGAAGGAGCAAATGAACTTTCTTACTTCTAAGTGCAGGACAATGAATTCAGACTCTATTTCTATCTATTGAAACACTCCACTTAAAAATTCCATCAGGACTGTACTGCCAGCTGGTTTTGCTCTTTTGTTCCAATTATTTACTTTCTCCTACTACTTTTTGCCTCAAGTTTTCTCATTAAAAAATAAACAGCCAAACCTTGCCTGTACACACAAGTTTTGATGACAGAGTGCTAGCTAAAAGGATTTTCCTACAAAATGAAAAATAAATGTCAGTCTTACAAATTACACTTATTTATTACTATTTACTAAGTAAACCATTTAGTTTTTCAAATGTCTGTTTTTAAGTTTGAAGGCCTCTGTTAAGTGAACTGGTTTTGCAATAAATCTTTGGCCAAATAAATGTGATTTTCTGTGTTGACAAACTGTTGGAAAGGTGGGAAGAGAAAGTAGGGGCAGGTGTGGGAGTGGGATATAAAAAAGCTCATGCCTAACAAAGGTTGTGAAGGTGATTGAGGTTTTGTTGAATTGTTTTTAATATTGAACTGGAAGAAAAAAATAAGAAACACATCCTGTGGAAAACTTATAAAAGGTGTGATCAGTTCTACATAAGACAAGGAAGAGGACAGACTGCTCAGTGCATACATTTTAGATAAATAAAACAATCAGCACTCTGAAATTTAAGGAATTATGAGACTCCTCAAATCTCTGCACTTTACTGTGCAAACCAATAATCTGCATTTTTTTTATTAAAAACTGCTAAGTAAATTTTTATTAAATCTGGTTGGTCAGATTGTTTCTGAAACAGGAAAACGCCATCTCCAGAAAATAAAAATATATTGATTTATGCTGAACAGTTGAAAGTTAATCCACAACTTCAAGAGACATTTGGAAGAACAATCTCACTGCACTCATCCCAGCAGAGTCACACAGGTCTGCAGCAGAGGGGCAGTGCTCAAAAACACATCCACAGAATGATTAAAGTTATTAATTTGTGAAGGAATTGCTTTTAGTTGACAAGAAACTCTCTAAAGCTTAACAACCATCTTAACAAACATCTTGAAAACATCAGCAATTAAGAACGATAAGCCCAAAAAGCACAAGTGTCTTTTCTGGATGGATTTATACAAAACTAAGGATGGGATTACACACGTTGAATAGCAGGAAATGTTTGTTTTCAGGAAGACAAACAGATCACTGTGCAACACAAGAATAATTAGAAAGATTTACATTTCCTGGGTGTCACCCTCACTTTTCTAATATTCCTCTGTGTATTCAAGATTTGTTGTCATTGTTGTTTTCAATAATTTGAAAAAATTTCACCCATGACTGCAAACACAAAATAATTAAAATAAGATCAGAAGGAAAGATTCCATTCTTAAGCAACTAAATTAACCCAGGTCAGCACCCAAAGATTTCATGCAGCATTAGACAAGCAGAAACTGTTTTCGTTAATATATTCAGATTTCCAGAATAATTAGAAGCTGGTCAGTAGTGGAAAAAACATTGATGTGTTTATTTTCCCCCAAAGGCTTTCTTAGGAAGTCACATTTTGTAGAAAATTTTGTGGGAACTTTAAAAAAAAAAAAAAAGTTGACCATAGAGTAGGTGAGACAAAATTAAATTACATGAAATTAGGGGCAAACAACAAACCTTGCCTCTAAATGAGGCAGGATTTGCCTTTAAGTGACAGATGTTGTTTTACAAACACAGTTCACACACAGAACACCTTCAATATTCCCCGTATGTGTCACCACCAAGCAAACTTGAGATCTAAATAACCTGATGTTTTCCCACACAGGAAAAATGCAGGTGGAAGTAATATGTTCATGAGACTTAAATATTCACTTTTATTCATAAATGGAACAGGAGTCACAGCAAGGACATTAAGTTGGACAACCTCAGACAATTACCATAGAAACCCAATTACATCTGTTAAATATTTTTGGCCAGAAAATGAATTCAAGTCATTAAGTATTTATGCTCTCTTTAAATACAATCTGTTACAAACCAAAAAATGATTTACTTTAATATCTGACTGCGCAAGCAAAGGTCTTCACACCTGTTAAACTTCTGCAAACCCCAAATATTCCCTGTTTAGCCACAGAGGCTCTGAAGGCTGCTGTCCCCCTGCTATTTCAACATCTCTGATAAACTCTGCAGCCCCAGCAGAGGCTGGGAAGGGACTGGAGCCCAGAGAGGTGCCATAATCTGGAGCCCAGAGAGGTGCCATAATTTGGATTTGGAGCCCAAAGAGGTGCCATAATTCATCAGGCACACGATGCTCCTGCCCGAGTAATGAATCCCAACTTTGCTCTGCTCTGACTTGGGGGCACAGCTTCCACTCACAGATAAACCCCCCTGTGGGCCTGATATTTTCTGTGTCTGAGAGATTTTAGCCTGCTGGCAGCTGCTAACTTTTTTCCCAAGGAAAAATTTCTCAAGAAAGCTTCTTCTCAAAACAATCTTGGCAAACAACTATCCTTTCTCAAAACAATCTTTCTTCAGGTGGTGTTTTGCTGTTTCTCTGGTTTAACCAATGGCATTACAGAGGTGTCGTTCCTATTCACCAACCATGTTAAGTCTGTATTGGAACACCTTACAAAAGGCAGTAAAAATTAGCAAATAAAACCTTCTTTTTCTATACTCTTTGCCTTCTGAAATATTTGGAGTCTTTCTTTCGTGTCCTACAGCGACAAGGCCCCATTTAAAATCCTGTTGCCATGAGAAGAAGAGCTGCTGATTTACCTCCAGCCGATGAATTCTCCAATTTTTAAGAAAGCACTAGGTTGCTTATTAGTCTCAAAACTTGAGCAGCAGCTCAGGGGGAAGCCAGAACTTCCTCACCAAGAATATTTAAGTTCTTTCCGAGTAAGTGGAAAGGAATGATTCGTTAGGAGAACAAGAGGTCTCAGTGCTGACCTGAAACTATGCAGTCTCTAAAAATAATAAAAAGGAAAACCTACACATACACACACTCCAGAGCAGCACATTGCTTCCTTCTGTTTAGCACAGAGGAAAGACTCACTCTTTCAGAGATAGCAGAGAAGTTTCCCAGAAAAAGGCAAAACACCCACAATATTCAGGTAAAGTTGCATTTCTCATTATTTCTGATTATCAATCCCTGTGTGGAGACAGAGTGTGGTTGTTTATTCTTGACCCAGGCCTTGATCTCAATCCCACCACTTAATAAAAATCTTACAGCTTTCTTAGACTAGCAGAATCTTACAATCTTTTTCTTCTTAATGAAAAATTTCTTGAGAACTGAAACGGGAGAAAGGTCAAAAAAAAAAGCATCATAACCTTTCCTGCTTGCACTATGACAAAAAAGTCTTAATATTATGCCTTGTGTTTGTTCACATCTGTTTTTTCTTTTCAGGAAATTGCTCAGATTGTAATCATAACCTTTCCCAAAGCCCAGAATAATATAACTCAATAATAAATGTAATTAAAATGTAACAGCTAAGATCCCTGGACTCAAGATGTACACACAGAGTACCTCTGCTCATCAGAGGTCTCCATCAGTTTTCCTACTTTCTCTCAGGCCTGTGATAGAGATCTTGGAAGTGAAATACTTCAGCCTTCAAATTCAGCTGAAGGATAATAAATAAAGGAACATAATAAATAAAAGGACACAGTAATAAAAGGACAGAGGAAAGATATCAGAGAACTCAAGTACAATTCTGGCATTTGATGTATGAATAAAGTGGAAAGGAAACAGATGGCACAGTATGCATAAAATCCACTATTATGCTAATGAAATTAATCAAACTAAAGCTGACCACAAAGCAGCACAGAGGACACTTGCTGCATTTAGGGATAAAATGGGAGGTAAATTTCAATGCTAAAATAAAAAGTTTGTTTTCTCCACAGAGAGGAAAAAACAAGGATATAGTTAATGTTGTTGTTGTTCCAAAGAGATGCTGTGATTGCCACTGCTCAGAAAGGCAAAGGAATGAAATTTAGCAAAACTAAATGACAAAAAAAAACATTCTGGCACCATATGCACGAAAAGGGTGTAAAAATACTTGGGCTGCCTCACTCCAAAACAGAACCAGCTCCAGCTCTCTGTCCTTGCTGGCACTGGGACAGCAGAACCAGTATCTGCTCTGGTTTTAAAGACCTTGAAACGATCCCAAGCTGCACCAGGAGAGGTTTAGATCAGGTGTCAGGAAAAGTTTTCTCACAGAAAGGATTGTCCAGCATTGGAAAAGACTGTGCAGGAAGTGGTGGAGTCACCATGACTGCGAGTGCTCAAATAACATCTGAATGTGGCACTTGGGGACACAGTTTAGTGGTGACCGTGGTGGTGCTGTGCTGGTGGTTGGACTTGATTATCTATGAGATTTTTTCCAACTTTAATGGTTCTTTGATTCTATGAACACCATCCACTGCATGACTTCCTTGGGAAATCACTTTTAATGCTTCCCCAGTCTTACTACAAGAGAGCTTTCCCCAGTATTAATTTGCAACCTTCTGAGTTGGAAATCAGGTCCATTATTTCTCTTCCTACTCACTCCTGCCTCAGAAAACAAACTGTCCCGTTGCCTCCTCATGTATTTGAGAACTGCTACATTCCACTTCACTCACCTTTCCTTAGAAAAACTGCCCCATTTTCTCCCACCTTTCACAAAAAGTCATGTTTTCAAGGTTTCTAATCTTAGTTATCACTCTTATCTACACCCCTTGTAACTCAAATCTTTCCTCAATGCCGGGCTTAAACTGGGCATCATATCAAACCTTGGAGGGACAGACACTGATTTCTGCTCTCTGTGACGGTGACAGGACCCAAGGGAAGGGCTGGAGCTGTCCCAGGGGAGGTTTATGTTGGATCTCAGGGAAAGGTTCTTCCCCCAGAGGGTGCTGGGCACTGCCCAGGCTCCCCAAGGAAAGGGCATGGCCCCAGGGAATGCCAGAGCTCCAGAAGAGTTTGGACAACGATCCCATAGACAGGGTGGGATTGATGGGGTGTCTGTGCAGAGCCAGGAGCTGGATGAATGATCCTGGTGGGTCCCTTCCAGCTCAGGATAAATTGTGATTCTGTGCTAATTTTGGAATTTTAAGTTGGCAATGGAGATTTTATGCAGTGTGTGAAAATGTGCGAAATAAACAACCTAAATAAAGGTTGGACTGGATGATCCTGGTGGGTCCCTCCCAGCTCAGGACATTCTCTGAATCTACGACCTCACTTGCCCAGTCCAGCCCCTCTAGGGCTGAAAAGCACAGACTGAATATTTTTCAGGATGGTTGATCCTCGATCCACAGCTGATTTAGTGCAGGCCTGTGCAGTAAATCACACCACTCTTGCCATGCTCATCCACGAGGCACTACAATTCCTTGTCTCCTCTGCAATGGCAGGTCACTGATGTGTATTTATGCAGTTAATTACACTTGGCCAAAGGCAGAGCTTTCTAATTGTCTGGACTGAATTAGATTCTATATTTTCCGATTATCATTTGCACTTTGCCAAGGTTATGTTGACTCCTCATTCTGTCTCCCAGCAGGCTTCCAGCTCCAGCTCAAGCTTGGTGATGAAGGCATTTCTCCACTCCATCAGATGGACCTTTAGTAAAAACACTGAAAAATCAGAGTATCATTCTGCTGACACACCTTCATTGACAGTGAAACCAGGGAGTAAATCAGCTGCATCCAAACCATGGTTTCCCCCTGGCAATGTCACTTCGGGCAGTATTAAAAGTTTTAAACAAGTCAAGATACACAGCACCAGACTCTCCTTATTTAGTCAGGTTTTGTCCCTGATACAGAACTGCAAAAATCCACATTTCTCACACCCTGTACAAACACCACAAAAAGTGCTGACAAGAATTAGCTGAGAATCAAATCACTGCCTCAAAGAACAGGTGGTGGAACTGGAACAAAAAACTGAGGGAGGAGAGTGACTGGAGAGAGCAAACCTACCTGCACACTCTTTTTGTGAAACCTTCACCAATTTCATGTTCTACCTCCTTTTTTGCCCAAATCTGAGGCTGAGGAAGTCTTGGCTCCTGACAATCAGTGGTTCAAGGGGAGTGACCCCTGAAAATTCACCCAGCCAAGCAATCTCCCACAGCCACCTGCTCCTGTGATGCTTTAAGTTTAAGCTCTCATGCTTTTCAGATTCTGTGCTACCCAGGGATGCAGTTCTGAGCCTCACATTCAGTGTCACTCAGCTCTTCACAGAGCAGGGAGACAAAACAAATCCTTTTCCTGCTGGAGACCAAGGACAAGGAGTACAACTTTCAGGCCCAAAAGTACAAACAACATTGGACTGAAGAGAGAAACAAAAAGGATAAGACTTCACAACCTGAAGCTGTAATTGGACAATTAAACTCCAATATGCAAATGGACCAAAACTTATAGAAGTGTGAGACCTCATGGCTGGTCATCCATTCGTGACCATTTTGGGTCCACTTTGGGTGTAGCCCTGGTCAGGCTCTTGCACTGCCCAAGGTATGTCCTTAAAGGCCTTTTAATAAATATCTCCTTTATTCTCTAGCTCTGTCCAGTCTCTGTTCCAGGTCAGCCTTCCCAAGGCATCACCTGGGCACTGCTAAAGATGGGAGACACAGCAACCCCCAGCTCAGCCTGGCAGTCCTTCCCAGCATCAGATCTTAGCAAGGCATCCATCCTGCAGGGGTTTTTGCTGCTTTTTAACAGAGCTTTGCCTCTGAAAGGGGCTGCCTGGATGAAGCAGCTGATAATTCCTGTGTCAGTGCATTATCCTCCTAGAAGGCTGGAAGAAAATTCCAATAGAACCAGTTTTTGCCAACAAAAAATTATTACTTGGCTATCAGACTACTAAAAACTGTATTTGGTCCTACCTGAAAAATCTGTAAGAACTGCCTAGAAATTGGGTTGTTTCAGCTCCACAGATATGTTCAGAGATGGCCATAAATCTGCCCAGACCTCATCTTTATGAAAGCAGAGATGTGTCAGAGCAGATGGGTGAGTGACACAAAATATTCCTCCCGTGCCATGCCAGGGTATGGCACCACCACCTCTGCTGCAGCATCATTTTAATCACCTTTCTGCAGTCTCTGAATAGTTGAGGCCATGATGTGTAATTTTTATTCTAACATTAAAAAAAAAATCAGAATTTTACAGCGTGAATATCTCCTTTAGCAAAACACAGAATTTTTTTTAAAAAAAAGGTTTTATCTCTAATGCTCCTTCACAAGGAAAAGCACTTCTGTTTATTCCATCTTTGAATAATTAGATTTTACATTTAGGTGTAGGAATCTGTATCTAAAAGCATACATGATTGAAAATAAATCTAGGGGTACTTGTGGAATGTACAAGGTAAAATTTTCATCAGTCTTAATGCTTTTTAAAAATGTATTTTACTGCCAATTTCCTGTCGCACATTAACAGCAAAGTTAACATAAATGTTTAAAATATTTTTACGCAACTATAAAAAGAATTAAGATTGTATCACTTAAGAAAAATGTCTCTTTAGTAGAGCTAACAAAAATCAATCCAGTCCTATTGATTTCACAGGCTAAAAGATCCTAATTTTTTTCTCTTTTTGGGGGTTTGTTTTGTTTTGTTTTGTTTTTTTAACTGCCACTTGTTCATAACAAGCAACAGCTAAAAAGAAACTGAGGAGTGAAAGTTCCAGTTCTAACCAGGAAGGAATTTCAAGGAAAACCTGTACCCACCACAGCACTTAAGTATGTCCTTAGCACTAAACAAGTACTTGCAGTAAAATTAGCAGGAGTTTCAATTGCTTTCATAAATCAAGTGTATAAAAATGAACCAGTAAATCCCAGAGTCATGCAACAGAATTCTAAGACACCACGTTATAAATGCCACAGTATTTCTCACAGCACAAATTTGTAAGGATGGGAAAGTAGAAAATTTAATTCCTCTCAGCTCATAAACAAATAAGTAGAGAATATCAGACTTGAGACAATCTGCTACTAATACTCTGCTTTCAAGTATTTATGGATTTGCACGAAATTATATCTTCCCTCTTGCTCCAGTTTCACACTCTGGCTGTTGATATTACACTACATTTCTGTGAAGGGTCTCATCAACAGTGATTTTACCACTTCCAGACCAGTATCGCTCAAAAGTGGGGTTTTTGCCAGTGTTCTACAGGCTGAGCAGACCCAGTGTCCCCATCTCTTGCCTGGCAGGAAGGCACCAGAGGGAGAAGAGGCTGCCCAACGTGGCATTGGCTGCTTTGGCTTTTCATTGCACCTTGAACCTTTTCCAAAACGTGCCCAAGTGATTTCCACACCTCTCTCCTTCAGAAATCTCCAAATTAACAATAAGCAGGAACAATTCAAAAGCTCACAGGACCCTGAGCTCCCAACATCTCAGTTTTTCACCGATGTTTTTTTAAAAATCGTAATTTCACTCTCCTTTTTCAGACTATAAAAAAAATCATTGCTTTGAGTAAAGCAGATCTTAAATCAGCAGTGTTTGTGTAACTTGAAAATCAGAGAATCACAGAAAGGTTTGAGTTGGAAAGGACCTTAGAGATCATCCCATTCCACACCCTTGCCATGGGTAGGGACATCTTCCACTATCCCATGTTGCTCCAAGCCCTGTCCAGCCTGGCCTTGGACACTTCCAGGGATCCAGGGGCAGCCACAGCTTCTCTGGGCACACTGTGCCAGGGCCTCGCCAACAATAACAACATAATGCTCACAAATTTTCCCATTTTAGTTAAGTTTACAAATACTCCAATTTTGGATGAGCTGATAAAGTTTAGATAAAAAAAGAATGTATTTTCATTGTATCCCACTGCTGGGCAATCATGCCAGGAACAAAACAAATACTAGCAGAAACCTACGGAGCAAACACTAATGTTTTACAGGTATTTTCTTTCAAAGCATACTGGTGGTATATCAACCCTGCAGTGCCACAGCACCTCGAACGTGTGTCACAAAACAGCAATCCCTCTTCTGAGCTCCAAAAATTTCAAATTGCCTCCGGCATTCTCCAAATACTTGAGTTTTTTATTATTTTTCTTCTTTCATGAAGGGAGACGACTGCTCAGCTGTCTCATCCAGCAATGTTTTATTCCAATCAGCCCCTTCGGAAGCGAGGCACAGGCAGGTCAGATTTTCATTATGACTGGATTCTGCTGATCTTTTATACACATCTGGTAAGAGACTCAGGGACAACATTGTTGTCATAAAAATTTACCTTGGGAGGAGAAGTCTGCAAGCAGTTCCTTTGTTTTGGATGAAGTGCTCACAGAAAGTCAGACAAGGCTGTTCTGTGAGCACTCATTCCATGAGCATTTCAGCCCCTGAAGGGTTGTGATTTCCCAGATCCCAGCATTTCTCCTCAGCACACCAAAGTCCCTCCCACAGCTTACAAAAATAAAGGTGTGTGCCAAATGAATAAATAGGATACAGCAAACAGAAATGCCTGATAAATAGTGAACCATCATTTGCATCTCATCTCCACACAGAAGCAATTTTAGAGTATTAACTGTGCTGGGAGATACAATATAATCAAAAGTCTTACATGGGGGGAAAAATATTCAAAACATGTTTTCCAAATTCATTTAGAACCAGCATCAAACAATTTGATTCAGCAAAACTTTTTTTTTCCCTTCGTTCTTCCCCACCTTTTTTTGTGTGTGTGTATCACCCTCCTCTAAAACATCTCTTATAAAAGGAAAAATATTTGAGTAATGTGAGTAATATGTGACTCTTGCCATAAAATAATTGAGCATTCAGGTCTAAGATGGTTAATCAGACTTGATCAATACAGTCAACAGAATGTATTGACCTGATCAATGTGGAAAATGCAATGCAAAATGCTATTATTTTTTTCATATATGCACCTTGTATCAAGACAGAATCTTAACTAAATCCAAAATCTATTAAAACTAAATCTACACTAAGTCTCAGAAACATCTGAAATACAGAGATTTAGTTACTTCAAAAGAAAATGTGTCAAACTAGAATAAAACACAATAAAAAAGCCTCAAATCATGTTTTTTATGTAAAGTTCTTCAGTAACCCTTACGAGATTTACTAAAGTAAGGCCACAATAAATAAATTTACAAGGACAAGCAACATCATAAAAATCTCATGAAAAGTAAAAAGGAGTTGTGCAGGAGTATAAAACGAAATTACAAATGTTAATAAAGGCTTCATGAATATCAAGTTTCCCACATATTCTCAGTGGACAAAAGTGGGACTTAATGACTCCAGCAAAAGGCGCATTTTGACGCCACAATTAAGTTTTCGATAGTTCCACCCTATGGAAATGCTTCCCTGCTGGACTTCTGTGAAATGAGATGCTGATTACACATATTCATTTTCTGGCTCCATAAGCTCCTTGCAGAGCATTCAGGAGCTGTGGTGACAAATCCATCAGCTCAGAGAGTGCACAGTGACAGCCTCACATCCCCACCTCGACACAGCCTCGTGCGAGTTCAGAGCAGCCACCAACGAGGAAATCAATAGCATAATGTTCTGGACAGTACTGGGTAGTGAGATGGAGAAGAGAGATAGAAAAAATTATACATTACATTCAATTTTATATCTTCCTCCAAAACCTCAGCATTCTGATGGGCACAGCAGTAACAGACACATTAGAAGAGCTCCTGACTTACTGCAACTGAGTTGACTCATCCACAGTGCGCATTACCTTTGTGTTTGCCAGAAATTCAGTGCAAAATTTGCAACTAAACTTGCAGGTCAGACTGCCAGTTCCACAGAGCAGTTGTAACAGGACTGACTTTCCAAAGACGACTTCTCTAAATGAGCCTCATGAAACTCAATATGCAGCCAAGCCAAGGAACCCAGACCCAGCACACCGTTAACCTGAAACGATTTCCCCTAAAACAGGTCGTTCCAAACTAATAAATGCAACCCTGCTGATTTCTGCCCTTTCCTGTAATAAAAACACACAAATTCAAAAGCTGTGTCAGAGGTAAAGAAGAACCTGGAAGCAGATTACCATGGGAGCCTCAAGGAGCTCTGACACAACGACTGGAAAACATGAACCTACTGAGGAGCTTGGCAGAGAAAATCAAGGACCACCACAGAGTGTGGCCTGAAGAAAGGCACAACAACCTCTGGGTTAAAACTGCAGTGAGCTCTAATTTATTTTTTTTTTAAAGCAGTGATTCTGAAAAGAATTTAATAAACCCAGGTCTTATATCCAGGAAGAATAAGAAGGAAGAAAAAAAAAAGGAGAAGAAATTATCACAGGACCTAGACTGATGATCTAATAACTAGATATTTTTTTGGCCAAGGGAAGTATTTGAAAGAATAGACAAAAATGGTCAAATGGGAGCAGTAAGACAATCCTTCCTAAAGTCACTATAGGAAGCTAAAATCTGAAACTGAACTTCTCACATCCTCACCTCCAAAGCTCTAAAACTGCTTTCCTTCACAAAATTCCATTCCATAAAGAATGAGACCTTTAATATTTTCAGTCGTTTTCCTTCCAGTTCAAAAATATTTAATTTCACTTTCTTGACATGGAATTCCTAAGTTTTATAGGTATTTTGGAAGAGGATAGGGCCTGGGGACAAACCCAAGTGTTTGGTGAGAGCAAAGGGCTGGAGGAGAGCCCAGGAGGACGAGGATGTTACAGAAACTTAAAGATCCTTTGGGTTCCCTGTCCCAGCAATCTTGTAGGAAAAGTTGCAGAAGACCTTTGAAGGATCTATCCCACTTCAGGGCAAATCAGCTTTAGCATCATCACTGTTGATGAGAAGGAAAACTCATAAAGCATCTTAATTTATCCTTAGTTTTTGACATAATTGGTTTCTAATTTCTCTGCTGACAAAACTCTGTTTAAACCCACTATTTGATTATAGACAAAACTCCCACAGCTCAGAACAAACTGATATTCCAGGCTTTCCATCTCATTTCCTTGAGAGATGTAGAATAAAAGATCTATGGATATTTAATATCTTTGCTGGCTCATCCAGCTTAAAGGGCTGGTGCTGAGTTGTCACAAAACAAGGTCACAAAACAAAGAAAATAAATAAAAAGTACTGAAATCAAACAACCAAAAAAAAGCAACCACAAAACCCAAAAAAAAAACCACAAAAAAGGCCACCAAAAACCAAAGCACAAACCTCACAGCCAGCATCCATCACAGACTCAAATGTCTACTGAGAAAGCTGCAGGGCCAATCACTTGAAAAAAGAACACAATTGTGTAACTTGATTGTATCAATTTTACTCTTGGACACTTTCAGTTCAGTGAAAAAGGCTGAGAGGTGTGCAGAACAAATGCATTACTAATCTCTCATTAAAGATGTATAAAATATTATGCAGTGATCTGCTAAACAGAGCTCAAAATTTCAGACTTCAGTTTCAAAGTGCTTAGGAACTTTTGTTCAGTAAAATTTAAACACCTGAAAAGGCTCTAGGATGATGATTGCAATAATCATTTCCACTCCTGCAGCTTGTCTGCTGCTAGAAGAAAGTTAATTTTTAAAAGAGATCAAATCCCCTAAAGGCCAGTACAACTGCTGCAATTTTTACCAGGGTCAAAAACTATCCTCCCCATCTTTTCTTTAATAAAAATCTACTTTCTACACACTATTCAAAACAACTAAAATGTAAGTAGAGAGATGGACAAACAGGATGCCCTTTGAGAGGATAAAACAAAACCTGACAGATAACCAATGTGGAAACACAGGAAAGCTCCTAACAAAGAGACTGAAATCTCTAACAACAAGATACCAAAGAAAATATGAAAATAGAAAATAATGTTTCTAATTTCTTCTTATTGGCCAAGCAAACCAGCAGGGAAGTAGAAACTCCTGTCTCCAGAGCTGTCACCACACGGGAAGGAGACAGATGCAGCTCACAGCCTGGACTTTCTTCTCCTGTGCTCAAATACAATAACAATTGAATTATCTTTCAGGAATTCCTGAGAGTTGCAGTAATGCCATTAAAAATAGGCTGTGGATGAGAAGGGTTGTGTGTAAAGTGGCAGAGATTTCTGCCTGGAACCAAATGATGTGACCCTGATACATCCTGAACAGATCAGCTGGAACGCTGTTGAATTCAGAAACTCCAAAATTAAGATACCTATTGGACAGTGGATTTAATCATATATATAAATGGCTCAGAAAAAAAAATGCTTTATTTTACAGGCATGGATCATTATGAAATTAACTCACTGATCACAGTCAGCACTTCACCAAAGATGCACCTGCATGTTTCCAGCCATTCTAACAAGTATTTCAGTTGTGTCAGACAGGAACTGGTCAAATAAAAACCATTTACTTTTCCATGAAGGGCAAAAACACTACCACAAACTTTGTTAATCCACCACATCCCAACAATCAACAGTATCACATGAAGGCACTGAGTCCCCCAGCTAAAAAAGAAACAAAAAATATAAATATTACAGGCTGTAGAGGCATTCACAGAGATCTTATGTGGTGGAACAAAGGAATGAAGAAGATTTAAAGAATATAGATCAAGAAGACAGGAAAAAAAAAAAAAAAATAAGAAAAAGAAGATAGATAGATAGATAGATAGATATGGATATTAAAATAGATATAGATGTTATGACTCAGATGTGTGCATTTCCCTCAAATTTTTGCATCCTTGTCAGAACAGTAAAAAGCTACCTGCCAATTAAAGTATTTCAAGCAGAGCAGTAAAAGCTTAATCATTCCACACTGAGGGTGTAGATATGTGTGATTCCCTGGGAAAAAAATGGAATACATTAATACCCATTCCCTGGAAACAACTCCACATTCAGAAGCCATTCAGCACACTGGAGTCATTGTGCTTTTACACCAACACCTTCCAATGGAAGTATTTATTATTGGCATAAGCAGATACAATACATTTTCATTACTAGGGAGCGAGACAAAATGAATCAGAAAAACTAATTCCTGTTGCAAATCTTTTTTTTTTTTTTTTTTTTTTTTTTTTTTTTTTTTTTTTTTTTCGAAAACCCTCCTCTGAAATCTTAGAGATTAACTCTTTATACAAACAAAATAAGGATTTAGGGCAAGAAAGTGCACAGGTGTCAGCCTTGTCCAGTGATGAGTCCATCCCGGAGATGGCTGGAATTGGCTCCATGGACATGGGGAAGTTTCCAGCAGCTTCTCAATGGACCCGGTAGTCCCCTCACTACCAAAACCTGGCCATGCAAATCCAATACTTTTGGTTTAGCCTTTTCCACACTACCAGTTTCTCAAGTGAAATCTTAGTTTAAAATGTTACGGATAATAAATTTCATGTATTTTCATCTCTAAAACAGGTTTGTGAAGAACAATACTCACATTAGGTGTTAAGGTTACTTTGTTATGACTATGCTTTTTTTTTTGGCTCAACACCCTTTTATTCATGAAGGAAAGGGAGGAAATTTGTGCAGATAGTCCCTTGTTCCACACTGACCCAAGAAACTGAATGAGAATGAAAATTCTAGCGCTGACTTCATTTAGGATATTAAAAAGACTTATTTTAAAAAACAGATATCTACAGAAAGGAAAATTTCTACTCAGCAGAGAACTATTCCTTGTGTATTCATCAAAGGTCATCTGCACAATATTGAATTAATCTGTGTTGAATAAGCTAAGCATGAGATATATCCTTAATACCCTCGTTGTAAATTAGTAAAAGGTTTGAAGTCTCATCAGTGAGTACCAAAGTACTACAGAAGTACAGAGAAATAGACTAAATAAGAGAGAAACCCTAATATATAAAGGGGAAAAAATTAATCATCCCATTGAAAGAGGCAAGTAGAAGAGAATATTTCTTCCCAATCTGAGCATCTGCTGCTCAGACACATAATATTCAAGAACACCAACCACTGATGAGCTTGTGAGAAAAGATACTGAAAATCAATTTACCAAACAGGAAAATAAATATGGTCATTTACACCATATGCTTAAGGCACAATTACACCATTTTCTTAAGGCAAAACTGCATCTAAATTTCTCTGGCTGAAACTCAAGTTCATCTTTAAAATACACCAAAAACTCAGATCTCTCTAGTTATCAAGAGAAAAAAAAATCATCTCATAAAACAGTCAAAGATTACCAAAAAGTCTACTTGGATCCATTAAAAGGTGCACACCCAATGCAATCAATATTACAAAGAAATTAACATAGGAAACAAACAGAAAACAAACCAAAAATATCCATTTATCCATGCCCTGAATCCTCTGAACTGCAAATAAATCAGTCAGTCTCCAGAAATACATACTGAAGGACAATGGAACAGAAACTGCCACTGCTTCTCAGAACATGGATCATTAGAATTAGGTTAATTAACACCTCAAAGCAAAATCTTGTAATTAGGGTATTATTTTTGTAATTAGGATTATTTTTCTATCCTCTCCAACTTTTTGCAGTCTGATGACACACACAGCTAATGAAGTTAATGAAAAAGAAGAAAGTGAGTAAGATTTTCAGATCACTGTGAAGAATGGAGCTAAGATGGATTGCAAACTTCAATATCCAAATTGCTCCCAAAGTCATTAGAAACATACATATTTTATCACAGAGGTGGTGTATCTATTTTCTCTTTCCCCTGGCAAATCTGATCGATGACAGAAAATAAGCAACCCTGCTCCCTCCCTGCTTCCTCCCTTATTCAGAGAGAGAGAAGACCCATTACTGCAAGGTTTTGTTCTTCCAGCAACAATTCTCCCAGTTTTATGACTCCTGGTGGATCTAAAGCATCTCACAGAGTTATTAAGGTTGGAAAACACCTTTACAGTCAACAAGTCCAACCATTAATTGAGGACAACTAAACTGCCCCTCAAGTGCCACATCCACACTTGATTTTTTGACCACTTCCAGAGATGGGGACTCCACTCCCTTAACAACTCTTTCCATGAAAAAATGTTTCCAAAAATCCACTCTGACCCTCCCCTGGCCCAGCCTGAGGCTGTGTCATGGTTTGAAAGCAAAACAAGTGAGAGGCTCCCGGTCAGAAATACAATTTAATAAGAAGAAAGGCAAAAAGGTTAAAATAAAATAAAATAAAATAAATGCAATAACACAAAGGACCACTGACAGAGTCAGAATACAACGTGAGCAGGGTGGTGGGAGCAGTCCAGATGAGGGGCTCTTCCTGAAGCAGTGATCCTGTAGAAAGGTCTGGGAGCTCTGGTCCTCTGGGAATCCAATGGGTCAGGGCTGCTTGTCCTGTCCCAAATCCCCGGTTATATCCAGGTGGGAATGCTTGGCTCCTCCCCCTGGGCGGAGCATCTCCCAATGGGATGAGGAGTCGTGCAGTGGGTCCTTGATGGCCCATTAAACAGAGATAACTCCTGGAGGGAGTTACCTGTGAGTCATGGGCAAGGCATTGATGGGCCATTAGCAGAAGAGCCCAAAGGAGGGGCCTGGGAAAACACTGCCCCACCTGGTTTAACAGTTCATGAAGATGGTGATAGAATAAACACTTTATGTACATCCTACACTGCAACCCAGGACAGGCTGTTCCCTCTCCTCCTGTCCCTGTTCCCTGGAGCAGAGCCCGACCCCCCCAGCTGTCCCCTCCTGTCAGGGAGTTGTGCAGAGCCACAAGGTCCCTCCTGATCTCCCTTTTCTCCAGGCTGAGCCCCTTTCCCAGCTCCCTCAACTGTTCCTGGTGCTCCAGACCCTTCCCCAGCTCAGTTCCCTTCCCTGGACTCTCCCCAGCCCCTCAATGTCTGCCTTGTGATGAGGGGCCCAGAACTGACTCCAGGATTTAAAATGCCTCATAAGAGCCACACTTCAAAAACGTATCCAATTCCTCATCAAAGATTCAGGTAGCACTGATTTTCCCATCTTTCTAGGAGTACTATTCCAGCTTGTACATAATTTACATTTCATTTGTAGTCTATATTCACTTATTATTTCATTTTCAAGCCAGAGGATTTTGTAGGATTACTAAAAAACCTTCACTTACAAGACAACCTCTTGCTCATACACAATCATACACTGGTTGAGCTCATAATACCTCTTAACTAAGTTACTACTTCTGCAAATACCTACTCCAAAATACTTGCTGAGGGTGTTTGGATGTTTTTAGTTTCAGGGTGTGAATCCCATAGGCTAGTTTAGTTTTGATTAGAATTGTAAAATATTTGCACTCAAGTGCCACCAGAAATAGTCTCAAAATCTATACTGGCAGCAAATTTAAGACAATTTTCTTTTTAATTGATAAGTCTTTGTATAGATGAAATGCATCCAAAATCTTTAGGCCTCCACTGAAAGACAAAACCACAATAATTCACATAATTCTTCTCTGATCTCATTCCAATTTGTCAACAGCTTTTTTGAGAAGGGGAAATCCTTCCAATAATAATCTCATTAACAAACACTATGTCACAACAATAATAGCACCTAAATAAAATTTACTTTACACCCAGCAGCTGATGTACTTAAGGATCATTTTATCATGTTATGATGAGCTCACATTCAGTTGGATATTTGAACAGCTATTTTGAAGTTGCTGCTTAACAAACCATACCAAGATCCTGCTCATATAGTATGTGACTAAAATTCTTTATTTTAATACATTGGATTCACATTTACTGATATGAAAAGCTTTTTTTTCTAGTTGCCCTCCTGTTAAAACATCACATTTGTATGACAAAAATATCCTAGACTTACAAACATTCCAGTTATATAAATTAGTGTATTAGCACTTGTACCTGCTACAGTTATTCTGAAGTCTTTAATTTAACCACTGGGGGAAAAAAAAAGTATCAAACACTTTGAGTAAATGGAAGTTTATGATCTCAACAAGAATTTGCTTACCAGCCAAAATGAAAATCCATTTCTTATTTTGTATCAATGACACTGCCTTTTAACTATGCAATCCTCTTTTAAAACATAAGATGATCTACCTATCCTGCTTTAATTAGCATTTTTAAAATAAAAGAAGACAAATGTAATTTGTTAATATATTTGTTGACCCTGAGAAATTTTGGAAGTGACAGGTAATTCACAAAGTATTCCGAAAAAAAAAAAAAAGCTCAAAAACACAGAACCGCTTTTCAAGCAAGCTGGGAAAAATCACCTAAAAATGCAACCAAATCAAATTTTCCCTCAAAACCTTTGGATGTTCCCCTTCTACAGAGATGACCCAAATTAAATCAACAGGATTATTAAGAACCTGCTGAGCTGTGGATTTGGGGACATGAAAAAGGCTCATCTCTGTTTCACTGGGTCTCTCTACACATCTTCAAGGACACAGGCAGAAGAAAAACACCTCAATAATTAGTTTGATCCTCCTGATTAGAGTTTTGAAATCCCAGGCAAGAACATTTTCTGAAAAGCTTTCCATGAAAGCTGCCAGAAAACCATCTGCAAGAACAGAACTGGGTTGGAAAGCTGTCTAGACAAGTTCCAAAGATGCTATTTCAGGATACAGGATGGAGACAGGATCAGGGACATTCCTGGGCTCCAGCAGTGAAACTGCTTGCACTAATTCTTCCCTGCACTTACAGGAAAGAGTCAGCCAGGATGGACAGGGCTTGGAGCAACCTGGGATGGTGGAAGGTGTCCCTGCCCATGGCAGAGGGATGGAACAAGGGGATCTTTCAGGTCCCTTCCAACCAAACCATTCTGCGAAGAAAATTATTTTGTCCACATCACATCAAGAGAAAAAACACTTTCTGGTAACCCTGAGCCACTAATAATTGCCTAATGATGAAGAAAATTGAGGAGTTATCCAATGCATGGAAAACCTGGCATTTAATGGGAAGAATTTCAAATTAGAGCAGGTTCATTTTAGCCATGAGCTTTCTCAGTCACAGCCTACTGCACACCTAAGATAGTCCCAGCACAATCTGCATTTCCAGCTATGATACACCAGTGACAAATTTTCTCACCACCTTTCCAGATTGGCTTGTGCAGCAGGAGAGGAGAAAAAGGCAGCCATCATATTGCATTGCTCTGAGTTAAGAACCATCGTTCCATAAAAGCAGAACATGGGAGTAATGGATGAGACCTAGAGCCCTCTGAGTCCTCATCCTTCTCCCTGCAAATGCCAACCTGCACATGCATAAACTCCAAAGTACAAACACACCCAACAAACACCTCTAAACACTGAATAAAATGGGAGGCAGAGACTGACAAGGTCCAGACCTTACAGGACACTGCATATCAAAAATACCCTGCAGCTTTCAAGCAGGGGAGAGTAAAAATAGAAAAGGCAAAATTTAGCTGAAGGTTCTCCTGGACAGCACAAAAAGTCCCCACACTGGGAAGATCCCAACTAGAGCTGGCAGAGAGGCACAGATGTCACTGAATCCAATGGCAAACAAGGAACAGGGATGGCAAGAGGGCAGCAGATCCTCTTGCAGAAGCCAATGGTTGAAAAAACATCCCAAAGTAAAGAGGCAGCTGGTAGTTTTCAGTTCAGGAATTATTTTAAGAAATACAAAGTACGGATTCAGGACAAGAGCAAACGGCCACAAGTTGTACCATGGCAGGTTTAGATTGGATATCAAGAAAAATTTCTTCACTGGAAGGGTGGTCAAGCACCAGAACAGGCTGCCCAGGGCAGTGCTGGAGTCCCCATCCCTGGCAGGATTTAAAAACCGTGTGGATGTGGCACTTGGGGACGTGGGTCAGTGGTGGCCTTGGCAGGGCTGGGGCTTGATGATCTCAGAGGGTTTTCCCAACTTAAACAATCGTATGATTCTATAATGCTGGAGACAGAAAGAAGGATTCTCCTCCTATTCAAAATAATAACTTCATAAAAATGTTTAAAGTTCACTCTAGAGAGAAAAGTTCCATATTCCTTTTGTGATATGACTTGACTTTGTCTCCCCAACATAGAATAGCCATCTCCTAATCCATGCCAGGGAAGGCTGGTGCACACACTCAGAAACACCACAGATTTGGGACTGCTCTGACAGAAAGAGTTTAAACAAGAATTAGTTTCACTATTGGGAGAATAGTCCTGTTCGGGTAAAAAAAAAAAATTAAAAATTATATATTATTGTATCTGCTTATTATGACCTCACTAAGTTCATAATAACCTTAGTTATATTGACCTTATTACACAACTGAATTGGGTTTGAATGATCAAAAAATAAACCTTTATAATTCGTTTTCCCTTAGGTCTGTCTTGAAGGCGACTTCAGCTGAATTCAGCTGTCAAATAGAGAAATTGCTGGAGAATTCAGTGCAATTACTAAAACAAGAGCAACAGGTATCAGGCATAAAGTGCTCCATCACCCACCTTCTCCCAAACTTGTTTGAAATATGTAAAGACATTCACCAGCCCAAGAAAAGTAAAGTTGTGGTTCAAATGCAGCTGACACGACTAATAAATAATACATTTCCCACGGAAAAGAGCACACCAGATTTAAGGTTCAAGTGAAATAAAACCAAGGTTCAACAAATGTAAGCAATACCTAATTAACTGGAATGGTTGGGAATACAGTTATATTTGTATATTTATGCCAATAGAGACATTTGCCCATTTTCCAAACACGGAGCACAAGGGATTGGATTAGTCCCAGGTTAATGAATAATAACATCAGCCACGATTATTATGATTTTCTACAAAAACTACATGAAATAAAACTATTTGGAATTTTACCCAATGACTTATTTATTTCATAGGTATAGGCAGTTACTTTACTGAGTGATGCTATTATTTTAAAAAATGCAAAATCATGAATCATTTGGTTTTGTCTGCCTTATGATACACTGTTGCTTCCTTCAAGATGCTGTAACTGGCATCTTAAATTTATTAGGAAAAAACCCACAAAACATGCACTGCAACTCAGAACTGTCTCTTCCCAGCAAATCTTGAAGGACAAAAATGTGTCATCCTGAAGGAAAACAGAATCATTCATGAACACTCTGCAACAGGAACACTCACCATTATTTGTGCTGTTGTTAAAACTCTGCAGTAACAAATAACAGCCCAAAAATGTAAAGATCCTAAAAGGCCCAGCTGCTGCATGGCTCTGGTAATAAAGGCACAGTTGTAAAACAGCCACATAGGCTGAATATTTAAAATTCCTAGGCAAAACTAATGAAAAGAACTGCAGACTGACATGAGAAAATTAAAACCTTAGCAACAGGGCAAATCTCATCTTCTCACCTCCAAAAACTTGACACAGCTCGTTCATCTTTTCATCCATGTGTACATACATGATTATTTTTTGGTATTTTACCAAAAAAACAATTGCAGGGATGTTGGTGGTTTATAGTTGGCATTTATTTCTCTTCTCTTCTTAACATATATATATATATTGCATTCATATTCTTAATTACATGCAAAACCACCAGAAACATAAAAAAAATTCTCTGACTCCTTATGGACAACCTCCAAAAGTCTTATTTTTCAGCTATACATATAATATTTTGTTTAGTTGCAGTTAAAACCTTCCTAAAAGTGTCATTATTTTTTGTTAGGAAAACCACCCACAGTCTAACAAATGTAATGGCAATCCAGTTGGTTACTATGCAGGAAGGTGAGAGTAACAGGCAGCAAGCCTTGAGAATATGTCTTAGCAATATATTTCCTTACAAAAATGTCATGGAAACAAAAATTATAAAATTTATAATTTAAAAAAAAAGTCAGAAAACAAAACTAGCAATAAATATAATTACCTTATGCTTTTTAGCTAATTGTGACACTAAAGCCAGAGAAAAGAAACACATTCCAATTAGTAATTTCAACACTGTGGAGAACAGAAATTCTAATGATTTTTTTTTTCCAGCACGTGTTTCTCCTAAAATCTGAGAAATGGCAAGTTAACAAATGATGTGACAGGCCCTACCTGCTCCTCTTCCACCATGACAACAAGCACTGGGAGCAGGGCACCCCAGCAATGCTCTCACATCTCTGACAGCCACACAAAGTTTTAATTAGTTTGCTAGTTCAGGGCTTCCCAGAATAAATGCAGTTCTGTCATTTCTAATGCATTCTCATGATCAGTTAATGGATTTTTGGATTTTTTTTTTCTCTTTGCCTCCAGCTCAGACAACCCTCTTGTCTTATAATTTCTTCTAAATCAATTCCAAGATTATCCATATTTTCTCATCTGGAACACTAATGAACTTGTCTAAAATTCACTTTTAATGCACCACTCTCCCACCCTGACTCACGGAGGTGTTCTCTGTCAAACCCACATCACATTTCTGCATTAGTCTCTGAAGTATCAGTAGAAACCAGTGGATGTGCCATCATTTGGAAATCTGTCAGTCATGTCCCTATATATACACTGAGTTCAGAGTCTAAGCTGACAGATACAAAGGACTAAATTAGCATTTTTGGAGCCCTAAAACTTGTGTACAACGATTCCCAGTTTTTCCTGCATTGTCCAAAATCACACACAGCTTGGAGAACAGCAGGATACTGTGACTATTCAAGTGTGAATACCAAAATAAAACATTAATTTGTCCTGGTGGTGATGGAAACCAAAAGATCAGTCAAATTTTGGCTGTAGGGGACTCAGGATTTCATCGGCTCCAAACTGCTGGTCAAAGCTCCTCTACAGCTCCCTGAAAGGAGGTGGTGGAAAGGTGGGGATTGGATTTTTCCCCCCTCCAACCAGCAACGGAAGGAGAGCACGTGGCCTCAGGTTGTGCCAGGGGAGGGTCAGGTTGGGCATCAGGAGGAATTTCTTCACTGAAAGGGTGGTCAGGCATTGGGACTGTCCAGGAGGTTTGGAGTCCCCACCCCTGGAGGTGTCCAAGGAATGCCCAAATGTGGCACTCAGGGCTCTGGGCAAGGGACACGGACTGGTCACAGGTGAGACTCCATGATCTTGGAGGGCTTTTCCCAACCTGAATTACTCTATGGAAGTAGGACTGCCTTCAAAGGTTGTTCAGGAACTTTTGCAGCAAAGTTCTGCTGCATTTTGTGGCTGTTAAATCTCTCTCTTCTACCCAGTGACCTGTTTCAATGACATCACAGAATCACTGGGTCAGAAGAGACCTCCAAGATCATCAAGTCCAACCCAGCCCTAACACCTCAACTAGACCATGGCACCGAGTGCCACATTCAGTATTTCCTTAAACACATCCAGGGATGGTGACTCCAACACCTCCCCAGGCAGATCATTCCAGTATTTTATTATTCTTTCCAGGAAAAAATGTTTTCCTTCTGAAAAGAACTTCCCATCTCTGTGATCTCCTCGTTCAGCAGCTCATTTGAATCCATAAGTGGACTTCAGAGCTCAAACTGAACAGGATTAAATACCTACAGATTTATTTATTTGCCAAGATAAAGTTTCAAATTAGATGTTCTCTCTCTCAGGAAGGAAATTGCTTTGGAACTTTTTAAAGGAGATCCCAATCTTTGCACGTGGCATCTCGTGGAGGCTCCCGGAGAGGTAAAGCAGAGACTTCTCCTGACCTGACCAGACTGCAAATGCAACTTCAGGCAGAGGGAAAAAAAAAAAAAAAGTCTTTAAAACTGGAATGATCGTTAACTTATCTGAGAAAAGCAGAAAGAGCAGCTGAATAACCTCAGCTAGGAATGCAACAGATAAACACAATCTGAAGGTAACACATTTTTCATCGCTTGGAGCTTTCGTGATTACATTTGTGTGGAACATATAAAACACGTTTTAGTCAAACATACTCCACTGGAAGCAAAGTAGAGGGAAATAAGCAAAACTACTTATTTCCCTAACAACACAAGAAATCAAATTCCATGTTCAAAATGGAAGTTTTTATTTTATTTATTTATTCATATTATCTAGAAACCTACGAAAAGAAGAAATCAGAATGGAAATATTCATAAAAGTTGAATAAAACAATAGCCTAACATTTCTCTACCCTCTCTTGACAGCACTTTATTTTCCCTAGTCTCCTTGACACGCTGCTAAAATAGAAACACATTGTTCCTCATCAAAATACAATCTTGAGAACATGAGTTTTTATCATTGAAGAAATCCACGTCCTGTAGCTCAGCTTGTAATTTCTTGATTTACATTTGCTCAGGCGTGCTGTCAAACAGAGGTGCAAAGGTGCAGCTGAGCCCAAAGTTAACCCAGCACCTGGTGAAATTATGAAGCTACTATGGTACTTTCCCTTCTGGGTCGATGTTTTCTCTTCTCTGGGCAAAGCAGTGGAAAATAAAGTAAAAGGAGAACAGGAAATTCCCTCACAGAGGACTCAGTAACTTGGGTTTCACAACAGAGCTTGGTGCACAGCAGCTTCAACTGCTGGGCCAACATCAGTACCAGAATAACAGAGAGCTGCCAACCTCATTTTCAGTTGGTTTGACAGTGGATTCAGGATTTTAGTCTGTCTTTCCTATCAAGAATAAAATTTGCAGTGTTCATAATGGAAGTTAATCTCCGTTTTATCACCATGCAGAAACAACTCTCTGCCTTGAGTCTGTAAAGTCGTGCACACAGTTAGAGACTTTCATGTCCAGAATAATTTGTAGAGAAATAACATAATTCTTTTCCAAAACAAAGAAAGACAAGCAGATGTCATTTCTTTGGAAAGTGACTCACCGAAAGAGCAGAGGAACCACACAGAGCCATCATTTTGAGGGAATTAAAGAAGCAGATTTACATTATTAACAGCAACTCAGAAAGGCACCAGGCCTCTACCTACACTCCTAATGATGACAGCATAAAATGAAACAGGTTTTTAAGAGTTTCTGTAATTTTGATGGTTGGTTTTGGTTTGTTTTTATTTTGAATCTGTCTTTCATGGTGAAATAATGAACCAGGAGCCATGTCTCAGTCAGATCCCTATCTTTGACTGACTGTTTGTTAAGTTTCTAAATTGCTTTTTAAGACAGACATAAGTAAATAGTTGTTGTTACTGTATTCATGCTCACATTTTGAGAGCATAAATTATTTAGAACAAGAGTCTCTAAACACGTTTGAACAGAGCTTTCCAACAGAGATCACGAACAAAAACCGCTCATGTTTTTATTATCAAATACTATTAAGATAATTACATAAAAAGAGTAAATACAGCATCAGGCTGAAGGAAGGAAGAAAACAAACCAAAGATACTTGCCTGGGTTACAAGTGGCTCCAATAGCCTCTCTACTGTGAGAGTCCTGATTTCCAAACTTTTGGGGTCCCATTTCAAAATGATAGGTGACGTTGCAGAAGTCATACTCCCTGGAACAGAGAAAAACACACAGCGTGAAAATTATTAGTGCAACATCCACATACTGCACAGCATTTATTTACAGAATAAATATATAGAGCCACACATAAAATACTTCTCCACAACCATGCTGGTGCTCCTCTACTCCCAAGAACTCTCAGGTGCACCACTTCCCACATCCAAGAGGTGCTTAAAAGTTGATATTCCCTATTCTTTTTACCCCTGTACCTCCAGAACCACAGCAGATGGGTATGTCCTGCAGGAACGACATCCCATGGAGGGCACAGACAGCACCAAGTTTATTCTGAAGGACTCCACAGAGAGACCCCGAACTCGAGCAGGAGAAAAGTGTGAGGAAGGAGCAGGAGTTTGATGAACTTATTACAACCCCCAGATCCCCCTGCAGCGCTCAGAGTGGGAGAGGCAAGGAATGAGCAGAATCAGAAGTGTAATAAAACAAATTCAACAGCTCTGTTCAGATTTTGAATCAAACTTCCCCTAGAGCATTCAGCATTTCTTAATTCTGCATCAAGAAGAGGAGTACTCATCTAAAGCCAAAACATTCTCCAGACCACCTTAGGCTTAAAAGCTTAAACAAAGCACAAAATGAAGACAACAGCAAACTGCTGTTATTTTATTCACTATTTCAGGTTTTCATGCAATTTTCTAGACAGTTGACTTCATTCTGGAAATTCCAGATACAGATAAGTCCAGCTGTGACTGACATGCACTGTGCCTCATTGAGCTGGAAAGTGATTTAAGTCTTTGGTAACAAGAAAGCCACATATAAATTAACTTGTCCATTTAACTCAAGAAGAAAGAAAAATCTCATTTAAGAAAATGTTAATTTTAAATAATTCTGATTAAAATATTTCCCTTTATTTTAAAATTAAGATGAAAAATTAGAAGTCCCATATACCATGAGATCACTTAACAGGTAAATTCAAACCAGTAATATCATACTGGACATCATGTGAGATTCAAGTCAAGCCTCTCCATATACAACAGCCCAAAAGTTTTAAATTCTTTTCTCCAGAAAACAATTTCAATATTTTTAACTTAGTAACTTGGATATTTTAGCTTCGTATTTTTAGCCAATAAGCTAATCTCAGTAATAAAATTTCCAAACAAATAAACTAACTAATCATCACCCTAATTAGAGGGAACAAAATCAAAAGAAATTCAGCTATTGCTCCTTGAATCACAATCCACTTCATGAAGCATAATTCAGTAAGGTACTTACTCAGGATTTAGCAGCATTATCCAGTACATACAAAATAAATTCTACTGCTCTACTCAGGAGAATGCCTTGAGTAATCACTATCAATCAATATAAACAGGCTGGTGAGACTCTGCAGAAGATTCTCACTGGGTTAAAATACTTGCTCAAAAAGAGAGGCATATCAGAACTCCCTAATCAATGTATTTATAAATCACAATAAAAACCACCATTAGCCTCCTCTCGCTTGCAAACATTTGCTAGCAGAATTATCAGATAATATCCAGTGAGTGCTAAAATCACTGTTCAGTTCCTGCTCTTCCACAAAAACCCATTAAGTTTCATGTTTTACAGTGCTGAAAACACCCAGACGTGATTAAAGAAAACTGTGAGACAGTTTCTAGTTGCTGTAAACATGGTTGATGTGGGAGCCATCACTTTTCCAACAGACACTATTTAATTATCTTTCAGAGCCTGTTTCTTTTTTACATAAAGTTGGTTGCCACTCCAGTAGGCCTTTGGAATTCAAAAAAAGTCTGAAGTAGACAATTATTCTAATTGGCTAATTTTGAGTTATGATACTTTCAAATATGTCACAATCTTTCTTTACACTAAGCACAGTTTTCCCCACTAACTACTAACATGAGTACTCAAACTTGTCATAATTCAAAACTAAATTCAAGGCTGTACCATAGTCCAGAGCTACAAAAGCAAATTAATTTCAGTGGATGGCATTCATGCAGGTGATACTAAAAATAACCTGGGTCATCAGTTGTTACAGGCAGAATGTGGCCTTGGGTTCAACCTTTACTAAAAAATAAAACAAATATCCCTCAGAACTCAATATAAAAGGGCAGGTGTGGTTTTTAAATATAAAAAGGGCACATGCAAGAAAAATCCTTATTAAGAACTTATGACAGTTTTTCTTTCGCAGTTAAATCTACACAACAACACGAGTAAATAATAAATAAAAAGTAAAATTAATGTATTTTTCTCAAAACTCCTTCAGCTGCTGTCACAACAGCAATTTTAAATGACAAGAGTAAAGAGAAGTTACCTGCCCAAGTTTATGTAAGAATAGATGGAATGTTTCTTCCTTGCAATTTCTACATTAAATTTCCTACACCAAACAGGCAAACAAGGACTGATCAGTTGGATAAAGGAAAGGATGCTAAGAGTACTTCATCACTGTTTGACCAAATATTCCCCAAAAGTAGATTTAAGTACTCCACTGAAAGGAAATACAAGTTAAAAGTGCTGTAATAATACTGCCATAGAAGTACACAGACATTGCAGTGCTAATCCTGAAACCAGACTTCCCTCAAGAATATATTTTAGGAATTCTATTGCCTGTGTTTCTTCTTCCTTGAGCATGTGCCAAAACGTCTCTTGTTCTAAGCTTGTAGCTTTCCCTAAAAACAGCAATACAGAAATGTCTCTATCCAGCTCAGTAATGTTCAGTGTGAGCATTTGTTTAGCCAGCCTGTCTTCAAAGCCTATCTGTAAAGAAAACAAGTATTTACTTCAGCAAATACTAACAAGTATTTACTGGAGCAAGTGGAACAAGTGGAGCCAAAATCCACATCAGTAGAATTCTCCATTGCATAACAGTCCCCAGAAGTCTAACCCCACACCACCCTTACCACCAGCCTCTTCACACAGCATAATTTTACATTTTGGAACATCCTACGAACCCAAAACATTCAGCATGTGGAATTGTTTGTCTGTCACACCACAACTCCCTGTTTCCCTCCACGAGGGATCCACTCTCCCTGTGAGTTACACAGAGGAGCTTCCTGAGGGTCAGAGCTGCTCACCAGTGACAGTGCAGCTCATTTCTGTGCTGCAGCTCCCACATAGGAGTGAAAAATATTTAAAATCTACATAAGCAAAAGCAACGTTTGCCCAAGCAAAGTGATAATTTTATTATTTTTTTTTTAGAAATATAAACATTGCCAGTCTTGAGCAGGCCTCCAGCTGTTAGTCCAGCTGACATCTGCAATGCAGACATGTAGGACAGATGGTAAACATTTCATCCAGAATGAAGTAGAAACCCTTTCTCTACCTGACTCACAGCAAAGCTGTAGGATTAATCAGCTGGCAAGAGTAGATTGGCAATGCTGGCAGTACAAGTCTGTACTTCCAACACTCTATTTGCTACTGGAAGGCAAAAAATGATATTTATTAGTGAAAGAAAGATGTCCAGCAAGGCAGAAAATCAGTCAGGTGAGAGGAGTCAAAAGGCAAAATAGCAATTTAGCCCATCTTTCCAAATAGTAAAGTACTAACTTTTTAATCCTCCATGTTTAATACCTGATGCTTAAGGCATTTCTATGGACTAGTGAAGAAAATATGCCTTACATCTGATTCTCCCCATCAGTCACCACCCTGGGTTGCAGTGTCCAGATCAATGGGGCACTTCCACTCATGCCTTAAACCCACCTGATCTCCCAGCTCAGCTCTTCCTGCAGGTTTCTGCCCTTTTCCCTTGGTGACAGGGCTGTGAATTCCAGCAGGAGCAGAACCTGCCTGAACACTAACTAACCCCACAGAAGGAAAACAAGTGCTCAGCTCCATGCCTTGCCTTTGAAGCCATGCTGACAGCAGCACAGGTAACAAACCAAACCTCTGAGAAGAGCAGCAGAGGTGGAGGGCAGGGCAGCCTCTCCAGACACACAAGCTGGTTTGAGATGAGTTAAAAACTGAACAACACAGTCTGCACGTCCTTGGTTCGCATCTGAAGATTGAGAACCCCGTCAAAACAAACACCTCTCTGCACAGAGACAGACTTCTGTGAGGAATACGGAATTCCTCCCAGCAGGATACACAGTCTCTGGAGACAGACAGAGAGAAAAAAAAAATCTGACTGATTTCACAGACATTTGCTTCACTGGGAGGTGGAAATCTAAACAGATGAATGGTTCTACCCTTGAATCTGCCTACAGAGCATAGAAGTGTTTAGAGATGCACGAGCTGGCTCTGGATCAGCTCAGGAACAGGGGATGTGGGAGCACAGGACAAACCAGCTCAGACAGCAGAAATCCTACACACAACACACACAGCCCTAGAGAGCCCACCCCTGGCTGACCTGGCTGGCAGAGGGCTGCACTGAGATAGATATATATAGATATAGATATAGATATATTTATATATATAAACCTGGTGGTATATATAGCCAAGATTTTGTTCCCTTACATTTATCTGCAGTATTGAGCAATGCAGCTGCACCTCTGCTCTGACCTGTGCAGCAGAAAGTGAAGCTGCAAGAGCTCTGATCCTCAAGGGAGCCTGGTTTCCAGCACAATTCCAAACCCATTTGCTCATTCTCTGTCTCTGCTCACACAAGAATACAAATAGAGACAGAAGGACAAAAAGCAGGAGCGCATAACAATTGCAGGGAAAGGAAATAAAGGAGAAATGCTAAGAGGACAGAGACTTACAATCAGGAGTAAAAGTGCAGCGGGGAAGGGAATGGAGAACATGCCTTTCTGCAGATAAAAAGCTCTTATCATTAGTCAATGACAGCCCAGTACAGCCTCCAGCAGATCTGGCTGAAACAATCAGAGTTCAAGCGGGCACTTCCCATCACCTTGCTTAAAAAAAAAGAGAAAGGAAAAAAATAATAAACAGAGCAAGATGGTTTGGAGGAGTATAAGGAATATCTGTCTCCACACTTAAACAATAACTTCTTGACATACTCGTTTATTTTGTTCCATGAATGTGACTCTTCTCTTCTTTCCTAAAACTTAGGTGGGGGAGAAGCAAGCCAAACTAAACCTTCAGGCCGCATTCCCAAGCTTAACCACGCAGAGAATTTTTAATTGGAGCTTTTCTAAGCTCTCAACTTCCTTCTGGATTCACAGCCCTCTCCCCTCCTGCTAACCCTCCACCTCCACACTGGGGCGAGATTCTGCTTTGACCTCGACAAAACCAAGTTCTTAAATGGAAGCAGCCCATGATGCAAACTCAGATTTCTAACCAATAAACCACCAAGAAAGAAGGGAAAAGGGCTTTACAAGGGCAGGATTACTGTGGTAACAGAGCCAGTGGGACAGACACCAGGGAGAGCCCCGACATGGGAACTGGCAAGCTAAAAAAAGGCACTGATGGAGTGATTCACGTTTTTTCAGCCACATTAACCAGCTCAGTCTTGGAGGAAGCAGCCTACACCAAGACCTGCATCAGGCGTGAGGGCAAACTGCCTTCAGAAATCAAAGAGGCCCTGAAGATCCCCCAGGGAAGGTGCAAACACCAGGGTAAGGGTTGGAGGAACAGAGAGGCTGCCTCAGCCAGAATCTTCCTCGAAATTCTGTGCAAACCTCTAACTGTGTGCAGTATCCAAACAATTCTTATCTACTCTAAGTCCTAGGAAAATAATTCTACTTTCTACCTACAGCTGCAGTCTGAGTGGCTGTTTGGGCTCTCGCATCATTCAGCACTCAGAAGTTTATTATTTAGAAGATCTTCACTCCAGGGGGATGTTATATCCAATATCCAATCCCTGAAACACCTAAATTTCTAATGGTTGGTTCTCCATGAGGAGCCTGGTGATTTAGGGAGCGCTATCCCTAGGAAGGATGAAAAATAGGATTGTTTGCATTTCTTTGCTTTAATAAACATTACAAGTAGAACCACATGAAAAGTAATTTACTCCAATACGAGTAAGCAATCAAAGTGCTTGAAAACTGCTTTGAACAGCCACACATAAAATTCCTATATTTAAACAATTCATCTTGCATTATTTATACAAGCAGCCTTTTTTCCACTGAGTAACTTCTACAATCAAGGTAGGGGAGTTTCCCAAAAAGCTCAGTGAAAATAGAAGATTTTAAGGAAATCTGTAGCACAAGGCAGCCCAGGCCTCAGCAAAAGGCTGTCCTGTCTCTTCTGCACAACCACAGATTTTCCCACAGATCGCTCTGTATTCACACAGCTCCTCAACACCTCCTAATAAAAGTGCTCTCACAGCTCTGGACGTGATCAAAGCCCCTGAGCTCAGTCCTGCTGGGAGGCTGGTTCATGTCGGGTCATGCTGCAAGCCCAGGAAAACCAAATCATTTTAAATCAGGTCCTCGGTGGAGATCCCACACTCTGCCTTCTCCATCCATCACATTTCCCCCCAAATGATGCAAATTTCTACATATAGCAAAGTAATATCTGTAAAACACACAAAAATTACTGTAGATACGTTGAATTTACAGAAATTACCCTCCTTTTTAGTAATAAAACTGTAAGTTTTGAAAGTTTTTTTCCGCTTCTATGTAAGGCAACGTTAATCACACACCTCCTTGCAGAACAAAAAAATCCAAACAAACATTTATTCACAAATTCTATTTCACTTCCTATTTTTCTTCATTGTATGAACTTGGCATTAGTAATACCAGCTTCTCCTTTTACAAAGGCAGAGAAGAGTTAAGAACCTCTGGTTTAAATGAACGCATTTGCTCCCCTTACAACATAGAATTTGTATCTCAAGTTCCAACAGTTCCTCAAAAAGAGTTCTTGAACTTAATCCTAACCATGACTTTGCAAGCTTCTGTTTCTGCATGCAGGGGTCATCCTTTCACCAAAAGAATCCTATTTACAATTCCTCATCCTTGGAAAGTACAATTAACCTTACCTCCGTATTACCCTGCAGCTGCTCTTTATTTCTCTGAGAGAGAACTCTTTATTCCAGGCAGATCAACCACTGCTGCCTCCAAATGAAACAATTGACAGATTTTCCTATGGAGAGTCAAAGCTTTAGGGGATTTTGAGCTTTTTTTAGTTTGGTTGGCTTCCTCAGAAGCCTTGTTTCCCTGCTGGTTTTACTAGAATGGCAAGGCTGTAGTAGCATCTCTACACACATTTCCCTTTCGCTAAGTTTAAATTATCCAATTATTCATCATTTTAATTAAGGGGTTTTTTTTTCTGTTGTTCCTCCAGGTGTGACACTATTTTCCTGCACTGAACAGAATCTTTCAGTTACGTGAAGTACAGACAGAACCAGCTCAAAGCTTGTACAGTTTCACTGGATGAGAAGAGTCTCCCCTTGCCCTTGGAAAGTCCACAAGCCCCTACAACGTGGAGAAGGAGCTGTGCCATTTTCCAGCTCCATAATTAAGACATTAAATAGGACTGGCTTCAAACAGTGAAGCTGTTTCAGTGGAAGTGGAAGCACAGCTGACATTCTCCTCAGCAATTAATATCTGGGGTCATTAACCACCTCTCTGAATATTCCCACCAACTTCCAGATGTCACACTGTCCTGTATCTGCATTTGTCCAGCTGCTCATCAACTGCCTATGAGAAATTCCTAAAAATCTCAGAGAAATTTATCATCTAACCTTGTGTGCGTTAAATCTGCTCTTCCTTTAAACATTTTACAGAAAGTTGCTCTATCCTTAGAAAAATCTGTCCAGAATAGGCCTCATTCTGAGACAAGCCACAGGTACCACTCCAGAATTATTTACCATCAATCCAAAAGAAAGGACAAAGTAAAAAATCTGCAATGATAGAACTAAATGTTAAGAGTAAGAACCAAACTGCTTAATTTTGCTTGGTCACTTGTTACTGAAAACTTTCCTGATGTTCTTCTTATGCTGATGCATGTTTTAAATAAAGCACAATGCATGATGATATCCAAAAAGTTTTATCTTCCCCAGTTGTGTGTTCACAAGATTTGCTGTAGTTCTGTTAGCTGGGAAAAACTGAAATATAAAGCGGTTTAAGAACTATATCGCCATTATATTCTCAACTGAATTAACTGAATTTAAAATAATAAAGCTCTGTGTTTCCTATTCAGAACAGTCCTTCATTCAAAAGGAAGGGATGCAATCAGGGGACATGTACAATTTCTAATGTAAAAGATGCCATCTGAAGGTTTTAAAGAATGTAACTTCCAAAAAAAAGTAGCTGTTTCTCCCAAAATTTACACAACTTTGGAAAAATGTCATGTAAAGAGAGAGAGATAAGGCTGCTAACACTAGACCTCCCTCTTTAATGCATTATACATTTGGACTAATCTTGATTTTTTTTCTTATTTTTCCGGAGTATGCAGAGTACTGGAGACAATCCAGAAAAGAAGCAGAATTATCTCAGAGCAAGGCTGAGAGCAAGTTCAACATTAACCTCTTACAAAACAACGGGAGGAACAGACACTTTAACAAAGTATTATATGGGGGGTAACAAAATTAAACTTGGTATCACAGATTTACAGATTTTTTTTTAAGAGACCTTTAGAAATCATAAAAACCAAAAATAACCAATCATTGTAACAGACTCCTCAGGTAAAGTGAATGAAAGCTGAAATTAAACAGGTTCTTCACAGAAATAAATAAAAGATTTTTAAATAGGGGAAAAATTATATGAGAAACAGGGACCTGAGACGGATTTTTCATCCCTGCTTATTTTTAAATTCAGAACTTTACTGTCTCCAAGATAAGATTTCTTTAAAGAGAACTGACTTCAATCAGAAGACATGGGGCATGATACAGAGGTGATTACACTAATCACATCTCTTCCTTCCTGCAGGACACTGTCAACAAAAAATTAAAAAAAAAAAAAAAAAAAAAAAAAAAAAAGGCAAAGGATGGGATCTGGCTTCATTTCAGAAAGTTCTGTACAGGCACACACACACACAGTGAAGGTCACTCTGCAGTCCCCAAAAAACAACCAGGTTCCCAGAAAAGTCGATTCACATGCTCCGAGCAAGAAGTAAACTGCTTTTATCCAACTGAATTCCAGACCCCTTGAACTCCAGCAGTGAACACCACACAATCTACAGCACTACCTTCCATTAAGATAAGGAGCATATAGATTTAAGAGTTCCCACTAATTATAAATGTGCTGGAATGGGTCAGACAGGCCAGTGACATCGGGAGATTTATGCTCCACGGTAACACAACTCAGAGAGCTGCAAAGGCACTGCCTTGTACAAATCATTATTTGTTTAAAACTACCCATAAAACACAGAGAACTGTTTGATCATAGAATGGCCATGTCGGAGGTAGTTTGGTTTAAGCAATATTTCTCTAGATAAAGAGATTATTTACAGAGCTAGAGATGATAGAATGGTTTGGGTTGGAAAGGACCTTAAAGCTCATTTTGTCCCACTCTCTACCATGGGTAGGGACACTTCCACTAGACCAGGTTGCTCCAAGTCCCATCCAACCTTTCCAGACACCTTTCCAGGCAGAAAAATCACATTCTAGGGGCAGCTGATATTTCCATTACACATACACAGCAGCAGAATAAAAACTCACCATCACAGCCATTAATTTCTTAACGCGTACCAATATTTTAAAGTTTCCTCCTTTATGTCTTACTGTGAACAAACCCAGATTTCAAGACAGTAAATTTCTTTGATTTGGCTCCCATCCCTGTCTTTAATAACTCCAGCGCATGCTGCCAGCCATCACAACAGTGCATGAATCTTCCTGCGCTTTAGTGGGGTATTTGCAGCAGAAAGAAAGAAAACGAAGCAGATAATTCAATAGTGACAAGTGTCATCAGAGTTTCTCCTCATTGCACAGACATGGAAAGTATCCAGAATCACCATTTGTCCCTGATCAAGGGATGTTCAGCCTTTAAGCCCGAGTTCTTTTTTGTTTTGTTCCCTGTATCCCAGTAGGCAGCCAATAGGTGATTCTGCTGCCCTCACTAATCCATGGCATCCCATCACTCGTCCTGCTGCCATGTACAAAGCACTCTAAGCTTATCCCTTGTGGCTGTTTTGTTGTTGTTCATTTGGTTTTAACTACATGTTTACATCCCACTCCTTAAACTCCCCATTTGTCCTCGCTAATTCCACTGTGCCATACACTGTGCCATTATTTCTTCAAAAATAATTCTTATCACTGTGGCTCCAGCTTTCTACTGCCTGAGAGCACTGACGGGGCTGTTCCTCATCTGCTCAATTCTATTAATGCTCCAGTGTGCAACAGAAAATCTAATTTATCATCATCAGCCTGTATTTCTTGATTTCTGAGTAGTCCTTAGAACTAAACATCCTTAGTCCTTAGAACTTAAACATGCTTCTTCTCCACCTATTCCATGAAGAAATCAATCATCCCAAGGAGAAGGGAGAGGGTTTTTTTTTTATCTTGAGATGTAATTGTGTTGTCCTCTTAGCTTTAATTTGCAGTCCAAGCCACCAGGACCTGCAACACTTTCAGAACATAAATACCTTTTCAATAATGTTGTGCTTTACAAAGACCCAGCAACATATCTTAAGGAAAAAAATCTTGCCTCAGATTTGTGTTAATCAACATCTGAAATAGGGAGAGGAAAAAAAAAAAACACCCAAATAAATAAACCAAAATCAAACCAAACCAAAAAAATCAACCAGAAAAACAAACAAACAAACAAACCAAAACAAAACAAACAAAACAAAACAAAACAAAAACAAAAACAAACAAAAAAAAAAAAAAAAAAAAAAAAAAAACAAAAAAAAACAACAACTTAGTGGCAAACCAAATCTGGAGTTTTTTAGTTTTCATCAGTCAACTGTCATACACAAAGATGTGTTAATTCTACCAGCGAGAACATCTATGGTCACTGTTCTACACATTTTCAGAATTTTCTTTTTTTTTTTTCATTTAGCTGCTGATATTTATGGTGTGACCACGAGTGAGCACAGGACAGTTCAATACATTAGTGTCCAGTCTAGACTACATCTGCAACTGGTAACTGAAAGAATTTCTCAGATTCATCACTGAGACTTTAATTGGGCCCTGTGTCATCCCCTCCTTTGAGCCACATCTACTCGTAGCTTTTCTTTCAACTAAGTGAGCCAAAAACACTGCGAGGGCTTTGAATTAGTAAAACCAGATTTTATTAGAACTTGGCCCTCACAATAAAGAAAATTCAGGAAGAGAGGATCAAAATGAAAGAGATTTCTGAACAAATGTATCTCCTTTCAACTGCATCCTTCCAGGGTTGAGCTCTTCCTTTGGCTTTGCTCTCAGCTCTAGCATTTCATGGAGGTTTGCTGGGTAGAAACACATTTTGCCATGTCTTTGACAGGCTGAGAAAGTCCATTTCCATCCCTGTTACAACACATGGGCAGCACACCTCTTTGGGTATTTGTTCATTGCTCTTCAGGAGGCATCAGGTTGCTGGGAATGCTGCAGGTTCCATTGTCACTTCAGTGTCTCAAGCTGCCTCCCTGATCCACCATACAGAAAGAATTCAAACTACAGATAGTCCAACATTTATTATTTACCTTTTACTTTCATGTTCTTTCCCTCTTCTCTGATGTTTCCAGGAAACCCAGTTACTGACAATAAATTAACTGATCTCAGGACTGAATACATTACTGAAATGCAAAATGCCAGCCCACAGAATTTCATCATTTACCTGTTCCTCCCTTCTTTCCTCCCAAGCAAACAAGAACCACAGAGCAGGACTGCTTTGAAGTTCTTATAGTGGCAGTGAAAAAGACAGATTAAATTTAACTTTGATAGATGCAAAGTGATAAAAACCACAAAGGACCAGGATCCTGCCTGCATACATAACAATGGACTCAGAATTGGTTATTAAAACCCAGGAATGCAATCTGTGAATTATAATGGCTTTCTGTAAATGCCAGCTTAGCACAGAGCAGCAGCAAAAATAAGGCGAGGAATTATTCTAAAAGGGAAGAAGAACAAACCAGAAAACACCATTATGCCATTATAAATCCATATCATTAATATAATTTAGCCATCACTTTCCCATAAAGACTATTGCAGAACAGAGGAATACAGTGGCAACAAGGGCAGTCAAGGACTTCAAGGAAAAACTACAGAGATTAAAAAGTCTTCACAGTGCAGAACAAAAGAAAACCTAAAATCATAGAAACATAGAATATCCTGAGTTGAAAGATCCCCACAAGGATCATCAAAGTCCAACAGCTGGTCTGGCACAGGTGAATCCCAACAATCCCACCCTGTGCATCCCTGGGAATGTTGTCCAAATTCTCCTGGAGCTCTGGCAGATTTGGGGCTCTGCCCATTCCCTGGGGAGCCTGGGCAGTGCCCAGCACACTCTGGGGAAAGAATCTTTTCCTAATAAATAATAATAATAATAATAATAATAATAATAATAATAATAATAGTAACCTGTAGTGCCATGGATAAATTAAACAACTTTTGCTTTTGCCTTTCCTAACAGGGGGAAAAAAAAATTAACCAAACCCTTTTGACGTTATCCAGAAAGGTCTGGGAACTCCTTGTCATAGTGCACTACAGATGTTGAGAGGTTTACATCAGCTCATAAAATGCCTTAATTCATTCATGAAAGGGAACAGAATGGGAAAAACTCACAAAACAGACAAAATAAAAAAACCCTAACAGACTGCCCTGAAGCTGCTGAGCTGCAGGCTGCCTGAGGCTTGAGAGAAGTCCAGGAAACCTATCAGGGAGTGCTTTCCTACACTTCTACTCAGAGGCATCAACCACTTCATCCCCTCAGTAACTGGAGTGTAAAACTGTTGACACCACAGCCTTGTGCCTACTCTGGTTTGGAGAGCAAGACAAATCACTTGGAGACAATCTCCAGCAGATAAGGAAACCTCCAGGGTACAAAAGACTGGGCCAGCTCTTAGGAGTGAGATAAATCTACTTTTCCTCCTTCCAAGCAAGCAGGGCACGTGGTGCCAGGCTGTTAGAGCAGGAATGGCTTAGCCCTGACAGGGAGGGTCTGAAACCCACTGGATCTTGATGCCTTAAGTTTTAGCTTTCATATATTCAAATTCTGTGCTGCCTAGGGCTGTAGTCCTGAGCCTCACATTCAGTGTCACTCAGTTCTCTTCACAGAGCAGGGAGACAAAACAAATCCTTTTCCTGTTGAGGACCAAGAACAACTCTCAGCCCAACAACACAAACAAGGGTGGACTGAAGAGAGAAAACAAAAAGGATGAGACCTCACAACCTGAAGCTGTAATTGGACAATTAAACCCCAATATGCAAATGGACCAAAACTTATAAAAATATAAGACCTCCTAACCGGTTTTGTGACCATTCTTACTCCACCTTGGGTTCCTGTCCTGCCCAAGGTGGATCCTGGAGGCTCTTTAATAAATATCTACTTTATTCTCTAGCTCTGTCCAGTCTCTGTTCCAGGTCAGCCTTCCCAAGGCATCAGTCTGAGGGGAAACACAGAGATGGCAGCTCCAATTTGCCTTTCAAGCGTCAGCAGCTCCATTTACTGGAAGAGGCTCACAGAGGAACCATTCAGCTTCACACAGAGGCACTCCTGAAAATTACTTCTTATCACAGACCCACAATGTTCCTGGAAGTGAGGAATCACTGCTGAGAAGGGCAGGCAGGGGAAAAAACACCTCAAGGGTTGAACTGGTGGTGACATTTTTTTCTCCAGTATCTACACGGCAGTGACACAGTTGTTCTGCTGTCAAAGTTCTCACATCCTGACAAGAAAGAGGTTCAGACAACTCTCCATGGGCTGCTGGTGCCAAAAGGGAGAGAAAACAGATTATACACATTATATATGATCTATTCATCAGGCAGAAAGAGAAGCCTCTTTTTTGTCTTCTAACACAGAACCAATGAGGCTGGAAAAGACCCCCAAGATCATTAAGTTCAACCTCTGAGTATCACCATTCCCACTAAACCATATTAAGCACCACATATACTCATTTTTTTGAACACTTCCAGGGATGGTGACCCCACCACAGCCCTGGGCAGCCCCTTCCAGTGTTTGACTACTCTGTCAGTGAAGAATGTTTTCCTACTATCCAGCCTGAACCTCCCCTGGTGTAACTTGAGGCTGTTTCCCATTGTCCCCTTCTCTGCCCTTCTGCCTCCTGACAGCAAAGAAATATAAAAACCACCTTCACCTTTAAGTCTCTTTCAGGTTGATCAGCTCCTTATTATCATTTTAGTTTCACAGGAAAATAAAATGTCATCTTAAACCGAATATTCCCAATTTTTTTCTGCACCTCTTCCCTTCCCTAGCCCCTCAACAGTCCCCAAAAGCAGCAATACACATTTAAATCCTCTACACTACTTTTAATCCGTGATGATCTTGCACAATTACTTAATTGTAAGATAGCAGCTAATGAGGAAATTCAAAAGAAAGTGAACTCATTTCAAGAAATAGGATTCTATTTAACAGCACTTAATTACTTCCTCAGATCACAGAAAGGAAATCAAACATTCCTACCAGCAATTAATTTTTTTAATATAATCAGAACAAACTCAACTGAAACCAGATATTAATAAAAAAATACTTGCCTTTTGAAACTTTAATTTAATTCCAAACATATAAAATACACTATAATCAAAAATATATCAATAAACTACTACAGTTCTATTTCTACCATCACAAAAAACCATTTTAAACTCTCACAGTGGGCAAAAAATTAATTATGTATGAGGTGGTAGCATGAAACCCCAGGTACTGAACTTCCATTACTTTGAAATTCCTTGTTAGATACAAATTTGGGAACATTACCACAAGGCTGGCCTCATAAGGAAACTTTTAAGCAAGGGTTGGTAATAACTGATAAAATTTTGGAAGAAAAAAATAGTTCTACACAACTCCACCAGTTTATTGCAAGTAAGAAAAGGAAATTAAAATAATAACCTAAGATAAATCTTAGCTATGCAAGACTTGCAACAAAATGTTTCACAACAATGAGCACATTTAATCAAAGCCATAAATGAATCTAACCTATTAATATATGCAGAATCCAAGCCTTGTTATACAGTTTAAAACTGAATTAGACAAAATGCTAATCCCGGAATTTCACTGTTATCTTGCCTACTTCTAGGTGGCAAAATTTGTTTTACACAAACACAGGTCTGAAATCTACAACTAAATGGGGTAATTTGAGGCAGTATTTTCTAAAAATGACAATACAGGAAATCAGATTTATAGGTCAGAGGCTTTTGCCAGGAATATCACAGCAATACGTGTGTGTGTGCGTTATTTTTAACCAAGACAACTCAGCTTATTATTTTTCCTACAAAAAAAAAATTAAAAGTACAATTTATAAAGGGCTTAATATTTTATTTGTGTTGCCACTGAAATCTCACACTCAAATCCTATGTTCAAGCAGACCAAATAATGCCATTATTGTAAATACTTCTCATTATCAAACACGTCAGCACTTATTTGGCATCATTTATGCTGTCCTGGACCTTCCTCTCATCTGTAGTCATCTCAGGACAAAGGCAGCTCTGCCTCTGAGAATTTGGATGACCTAAAGGGAGCAGACCTTCAGCATTCATCTTCACTCATGTCACCTTCTGCATCTCCTACACAATCCTCTTCAGATGGGGAGCCACAAACTTATCTCTTCCCATTAATAATTCTGATGCTCTGTATTTCCTCTCAAAACATGGTATTTGTGCTGGAGAAGAAAGCAGGAAATCAGAAGAGATTATTTTGTGGAATCCGTTTTGATGCTGCCATCAGTGAGACAAGCGCACAAGAGGAGGAGACAAATGATAATTTCTTAAATGTTCTTGATACAATCAGTGTTCTAATCACCCCTGCTGGTTCTCACTCTTATTCAGAGTTATCTATCCATCATCCACTGCTCCATTCTCTCAGAATGCCTTAAGATAATGTTTCATTTTACCAGCCAGAGGCAGAGGAATGAAAAGCAGCTCAGTTATCCTGGGCAGATAAAAGCCATACGCCGGTGTGGACCCAGTCACCTCGAGTTCCATTAAAATAAACTTAATTAATTTAAATGTAGCATTTCCAGAAGCAGCTTTGTACACAGTTGACCTTGCTCCCTGAAACAATCTTCTGCACCGTCCTGTCTGAATCACATAAATTGTCTCCTTTGTCACTTCACTGCACTGTGGCTGTGATTTTTCCTTTTCATATCCTGTCCTTATCAGCTGCAAACCTACAAACACGTCTCATAAATTACTCTGTCTCAATGGTATAATTTTGTACTGTTGGTGTAAACTGCAGCTTAAAATTACAGCTGAAAATGTATGGAAATCCAGAGTTATATACTAAATATTTAATTTGCCTTCTTCGGAGATAATTTAAATATATTTATATGGGTGAAAAATTGTTGTTGATTTAGGAATTATTCAATTTTTTTTCTTTTCTCTTACTCTCCCCAAATGCAAAACAAACAAATAAAAAAGTACATGTACTTTAAAGTGAAGTAGGAAATTTGAGTTATTCCTTCTAGTTAAAAGGAACAGAAAAGCATTTATAGTTCTTCCTTAAATTAAAAAGAACCATTTGACAAGTGACTCTAAATTTCCACATCCATCACAGAAGAACGTAAATATATGGATAAATATTATTAGGAACACAAAACTGTACAAGGCAGCTTTCTACCATAGGAGAAAATTCAACACTTTTTTGCCTTTCACGGTTAAACAAGAAGGAGCCCTAACCTGTATATCAGCAGCTACACACACTCTACCTCCTTCTCTGAAGTGACAATTGCTGAAGTGTTAAAATAAAGAATTGCACATAACTGGTTTGAAATAATATATATATATATATTCCTGCATAATTCTGAATTGTGCATTCAAAATCAGAAATTCCCTATGACTGCTGGATGAGGAAATTTCAAAGCCTATTTCAATTCTGTCTCAAAGCCTATTTCGATTCATAGTTTTGGGACATTCCAGGCATTACCTGCCTTTCCCACTGCCCACTCCCAGCTTTCCAGTGCCTACAGGATTTCCAGCCAGGACTGAGAGTGCCACAGCCCATTTCCAATCTCAGCTCCCAGGAGTCCCTCAGAGTTTTCCACTCACAGAGTCCAGGGCTGAAATTGGATTTGTCCCAGGAATTTTTTTACTGTAGTTCACACAAAACCCAACACAGCCACAGAAGGCTGTAGCATCCAGCCTGAATCCCAAAATCTGAATCATGGCTCCTGCTTACAAGAACCTGATGAGTTTTTCATGCATTTGCCTGCAAGTTACCATTTCCTATTATGCAACATTAGGCATGAGTGGTTAATTAGTTTTTCCCATATGCCAGTGCATACGTAAATTCCAATTATTAGCAGTGTTAGCTTACACAAATTACCTTTAAATCCAATATTTGCATATCTTCTGGTCTGCACAGCCTCCTCCAGAAAACAGCATTTATGTTTTGGAAGATTTTATTAGTTCTTTGAAGAGATCTGTGTTTCCTGATATTTAACTGAGTATTTAAATTGTCATTTGCGTCACCAAGGTCTCCTTTGCTTCAGCTGAAATGCTGCAGAATTTGAACCAGGCTCACATATAGTAACTGAAGGACACAATAATTCTGTTCCAAATGTAACATTATTCCTGCTCAATGCACCACTAAAACTCATGAACTTGAGACTGCTGGATGGGAACTTCCAGATAAAGCTGAATGGCACTTTCAATTTCACTAAAACAAAACAAAAGGCAGAACATTCTCCCACTCAAATCACTGAAATCTCCATTTACTGAACTCCCATTCTTCCCTCCTTTATCAGGAAAATAAGGAACTATATTTGATTAATGACTCCACCACCAGTCACAGTGAAATCCTCTGGGCACAGAACACACTTTTGCCTTCATATCAGTGCCACACTTTGATTTTTTAAGCAGATACTTTTCCTATAACCTGGATATAAACTCCACAGGTAATTAAGGTAATTTGTACATGATAAAAATACTCAAAACTAGATTATAGACAAAATATAGAGCCAGGTTTTCTCAAATGAACATTGACTTTGGAAGGTACAATGGGAAGGGAAAAGTAGTTAAAATACGCCAGCAACTCTCAAAAAGTTAAACAAAAAGCAAAGTTCCCATCGACAGCCACATTATGATCTTCAAGATTTTTTATGAAAGGTGTTGGGGGAGGGGAAAAAAAAAAAAGCTAGATTTCATAAAATAGTAAGTGGAACAAATCAAGGTAAAATATGTATACTTCACTTAGGACTCTGGTATTATAAAGCACTTCAGCTTTGCTTCATGCTGTGTAACTCCCACAGAAACTTTCAAGTCATTTTCTTGTATTGCAGAAAAATGCATTAATTTGTCCCTTTTTATTTTTCTGGTTGTTTTTTGCTTGGTTTTTTGTTTGTTTGTTTGTTTTTGATGTTGTGGGGGGGGTTTTTGGTGGGGGTTTTTTGGTGTGTTTTTTTGTTTGTTTGTTTTGTTTGGTAGTTTTTGCAGGGGTGTGTTTATGGGTTTTCTTTGTTTTTCTTATTGGTTTGATGTTTCAGTGGGGTAGTTTTGGTTTGGGGTTTTTTTTGTTTTGTTTTTTTCAGTTTGTTGGGTTTTTTGGTTTGCTTTGGTTTGGTTTTTGTTGTTGTTCTTGTTGTTTTCCTTTGCCATCTGTGGAAACCTAAGACCTGGGTGTCAAGGAGGCATCTGAACAAGATTTTGGACAGAAAGAGTTTCAGTATCTGCCATGGATACACAGATGTTTACTCATGCCAAAATGTGAGAATGGCATTCCCTCTAACACAAAGGAAGTGACCATCTGAAAAAAAGGACCACACAGAAGACAACCTTGTACCCAAGGAAACAGAACAGCAAAGTATCTCATTTTTCACACCAGATTACACAAGCAGTTACAAATTCTAAAGGAAGTATGCTAAAACAACTACTTTCCACTAAAAGAGAAAGGATATGATTTTACAAGCCCAATATTATGTTTTCATTCATAAAATCTGGGAACAGGGCCAGACCTGACTGCATACATTCCATTTGACCTTTCAGGAACATTTATTTCAATGCAGAACCTCCACACTAATACATAACTTTGAATTACACCAGTAATGCCAGGCACAGATACCACCTCCCAGTGAAGCTGGAGTTATTTATAAAATCCTTTTGGGATCATAACCCATAAAGTATCCATCCCACAGATGACACCAGTGAGCCTGGCTGTCTACAGAAAGTGACAGTTCTGGATGCCAGTGATGCAATTCACTAAATTGTGTTGATCAGCAGGGAATCTTGCAATAATGCTCCAAGGAAACAGCTCCCCCTTTTTTGATGACTCTTCAGCTCAATGGTGCCCAAATTTTTCAGCCAAGAAGAACATCAGCTTACCCTGTTAATACGAGGTGACTCCAACTCTACAGCAAGATTATGGCAACCTAGTCATGGATGGAGGTGATGGCAGCCAGAAATAAAATAAACTGTGGTGATGGCAGAGTTTGTCCACATGAAAAGATGCAGCCCAGTCCAGCATCTCTCATCCTGCCCAAGACCAGAAGCTTGCAGGGAGCTCTTACTATCAGAACAACTGCTACACCTCACACTCACCTTCTCCTGAGAGACCTTTTGAAAGCCAGCCCTACCACAGGTAATTTTCCTTTTGCATGTGTGTTACACTGGAGTGGAAGCCACAGAATTTTGTTTCAAATCCTTTCTCAGCTTTCATTTTCTTTTAGTAATTTCAAGCTGCCACCTCATCTGTGCCATTCTCTTTCTTTGCAATAGACAAATAGCATTTCTAGCTTGCCAAAGGACAGAATAAATAAATTGGTTTTGTGAGACATTCAGTGTTATGATTTCAGCTATATTGTGTTATGTCAGAAAGGAGAATATATATTACATTTAGAATGAAACTCTGGTGTACTCAAAGTAAGAGAACTTGGTCGTTGAAGTGACTGGTAGCTCATTAATTAAAAAAATAAGGGAGAACTTTCTTATTATTACTTTTCATCATATATCAGACTTTTTACATGCCTATAAACTTTTAAACTCAACTCATACAATCACAGAATAGGTCAGGCTGGAAGGGACCACAGTGGGGTCTCCTGGTGCCACCTCCCTGCTCAGGCTGGGCCATCCCAGAGCACAGGGCACAGGGTTGTGTCCAGCAGCTCTGGAATATCCCCAGGGAGGAGACTCCACAGCCTCTCTGGATAATCTGTTCAGTGCTTGGTCACTGCACAGGGAAGTTCTTCCTCGTGTTCAGGTGGAACTCCCTGGGCTCAGTCCCTGCCCGTGGCTCTGATGCCATTGCTGGGCCCTGGAGCAGAGCCTGGGACTGCTCTGACCCTCCCTGCACACAGGGACACACAGGGACACACAGGGATGGACAGGGACAGATAGGGACACCCAGGCAGAGACAGGGACAGACTGGGATACATGGGGACACACAGGCATAGACAGACAGGGACACCCAGGGATTCCCAGGGACACCCAGGGATTCCCAGGGACAGACAGGGATACACAGGTACAGACAGGGACACTCAGGGACACAGAGGGGCACTCAGGGACACCCAGGGCTGAGGGCCCCTCTCAGCTGGGGCTCCTCTCCAGGCTGAGCAGCCCCAGCTCCCTCAGCCTCTCCTGGGCACACAGATGCTCCAGATCCTTCATCACCTTTGCAGCCCCTGCTGGTCCCACTCCAGGAGCTCCAGGTCTCTTCTTCTCTGAGGATCCAGAGCTGGACACCCCAGATGTGCCTCCAGGGCTGGGCACAGGGGCAGGATCACTTCCTGACCTGCTGGAACTGCTCTTCCAGGTTTGTTTTTTTTTCACAGAGCTGCTCCAGCAGGCAGTCCCCAGGCTGTGTTTGTGCCTGGGATTGCTCTGACCTGCACTGGGCATTGTTGGGATTCATGAGTTTCTCAATGACAAAGTTATTTGTAATAACTGAAACAATTCACACAATTTATTATTCGTTTGAGCCATGCTATCTCAGTAGATTCATTAAAAATCTGGGCAAAATAAAATTCAAAAATTACTTACATGTCACATGAATTTCAAAGACAAACTAGATTCTAATTGGATTTTTTTCAGACTTTTTATCATGAACCTAATGAAAATCCTGATACTCAAGTCTCATACTCATTCTTCAAATTATTTGAAATAACTTTAGCTTTCTTTTTTAGGCTACACTTGCTGGTACTGTAGTCAATCCACTACATTTAAGTTACAATTACAACCCCAAGATTGAGATAGGATTCACCAGGAGCTTGGCAATTCAGGAGTGTGTCAGACACGAGAGGATCTCACAAGAGCAGAGATTTCTGTCTCCCCTTACAGACCATGATACAGGCTCTAAAGCTGCTTTATTGAAACCATCAGTAATTTTCTCTATTGCCTTCAATCGGTGAAAGATTTGACTTCCTATTATATAAGATTGATGATGACTTCATGGTGCTTAAAAGCACCAAAAATTCTCAAATGTGATTTAACCCCCAGTCCTTTTGAAAGCCAGCTATTTTTTTTTCCAATTTCCCATTTCCTTTTTTATTATACACACAAGTTATCGCTTTATTAACAACCTTTGGAGAATACTTCTAAATTCGGTGTAGCAGATGACTTGTCCCAATTCTTTCTTCTCTTAATAGTTTTCAAAAACTTTTCTACAACTACCTTTTCCCATCAACACAGCATTTCAAAGACGTGTTCCTTTCTGCTGACAGTTTCTGATGATCATAATTGCATTTTTGCTAGTTTGTTTTTAAGTCAAGTATACACCGAGCCCAGTGCATTTAAATGTTTGGAAATAAAATTAATTCTGTACATATTAAAAAGACAAATAAATGGGAGGGTGAATTTGGATTCCTTTCAGCTCCTTTTATAATATCAAGCTGATGAAGTGTGATAGACTTAGCAGAGCTGAACTTTATTCTTGGTCAGAAATAAAACCAGTGACCATAAAGCCAACATCCAATGTGGCCTGTTTATTCTCTTTACCCAAATTTTCCTATTTCCTACTAACTCTGAAGGGCAGAGACAATTTGTGAGCAGAACCTCTAAAGGCAAAAAGGATGGGACAGTGCTAAGTGACCCAGGAGGTGATGATTATTCTGAGTATTTCCACTAAAAGGTTGACTCCTATTTTTCAAACTTTCTCTGTAATCTCTTCTGTTATTTAAATGCCTCACTGCATACACAACAAAAACCCAGTGGAAAAAGCAGAATTTCCATAGCAACTATTCCAAGGAACACAGTTCAGTCATTTGTACCATAAAATTTCATGGACTTTGACCAAGGCTTTTCTTTATCTATCTTTTTTCTTTTTTAATCTGTCTTTATCTGTGTTCAAGTGGAAATATTAATATTGGGGGATGAAGAATTTCACTGGAACTTATTATTAAAAAACTAAACTTCACCAGACAAATGATCCCTAGAGGAACTGTGATTTTAAATTCATTACAAGCAAGAATTTGCTTTATTATTTGAAACATCTACATTGACATCATGTAAAAATAGATTTTATACAGATTTTTACATCAAAAATAACTTTCCACAGCAAAAAGATACGGAAATAAGGAATAATTGAGTGCAATGGCATTTTTTAATTTCTTTTTCCATTTAATTTTTTGTTGGTTTTTTTTAAGGTTTGGAGTAGATTAATTTTGTAAAATCTTTGGGGATTTGCACACATTGCTCTCTCATGACATGATATTACTATGAATGTACTGTGTAGAGTATAATCATTCTTTTGGATGAACAAGTACAAACTATCAGCTCCAAAAATCTCAGAAGAGATTTTGATTCCACTGTTCAAATCTTTACTGTAATCTTAGCCTCAAAATATGGGATATTTATTCTTATAACATCAGATCTGACAAGATGAATGATATTGCAGAATAAACTCATTTAACTGAGATTATTTAGTTAAGATACACCTGGCTATATTCTTGCTTAATACAAAATATATTGGTACTGGTTTTCTTGACAGGAAAAAGGGGGATAGCTCTTTCTCAGAAGAAAATTCCTATCCAACAGTGCAAAATCTCATTGCCTCTTCCTACTAGGGAACTCCCCTGACATAGAAACGAAGGTACATTCCAAGAACAATTTTACTTACACAAGAAATTTCAAGCTAAGTTGGTAAACCAGACTGGAAATCAGAACCAGAGGAATGCAGACTCTTCACAAGCAATTTTTTGTTTGCTTATTTTGTCACGACCTACTTGTCCTTCTGTTGAAGCCATCAGATTTGTGTCAAAAAACTTAATTATTCCTGGGTATGTTCATTCTTTGCTGCAATACTGAACTTTGCTGAAGGAGCCCAAAGTAGAGTATTTATCAGTATTTATTCAGTATTTATCAGTATTTTTATCTGTTATCAGCAGAGCTCCAAATTAGCCCCACTCAGAGCAGAATGCCACATGAAATAGTGGCTGGAAACACAAGAGACACTATCTTAAGCTCATTTTCTCATCATTCTGTAGGACTTCAGATGACAGATCTGAAAAAATAATAATTAGGGATATGTAAACAACGTGACTGAAGCCACCTCAAAGTTCCTAATAGCCAGTCTAAGAAATTTCTGGGTTTAAGGCACTAAAGGTTATTGATGGATGAGGTTTTTTATTAAATTGATTAATTGGTAATGACATTCAAATGCAGAGACATCAAAGCATCCAATGTTCCAGCATTATCTGAGAAACAGTTAATGGTAACAGGAAAGTCTTCAATCAAAACCAAGACAAAGAGTGTTTTTATAACTGAATGTCCACAGAAAGAGTTAACTGATTAAAAGCACACAGACCAGTGTGTTTGCAGTCCCAGAAACAATCCTCACAGGTACTGGAAGGGACAGACAAGTGACAAAGATCTCCACCTTTGAACTAGGTTGGCTTATCCTTATGGAAGTTTTTCCCACATTTAAAGGGGATGTATTAAACATGAAAAATTCATGTAAGCTTCAAGAGAGAAGGTATGGTGGAAAGGGGAAAAGAAGAGTGCAATATGTTTATCTAAGAAGGATCACAAAGTCACAAAAAAATCAAAATTACTGATTGAAGGGAGTACAGAAGCTTTACAAAAATCAGAGAGAAAATCAGGGCATTGAGAAGAGGATTCTCCAAGGTGCCCCTCTGCTCCTTTAACCTCTGACTTAAAAATTAAAATAAAACATCACAGAACCAAGAAAACCAAATATATCCCAATGTACTAAAGTCTAAAGGCCTTCACCTGGAAATTATTCACACTGAAAGGTCTATAAATAATGGTGACACAGAGCAAAAAAGGGAAATTAGAATGTGAAAAGCTTAAGTATATATAGAAAGCACAACTTAGGTTCTCTTTCATCACATCAACCCCACAAAAATTATCAGTCACAGGAAGGTATTAATGCCCATCAAAATGAAACAAAATCCTACTCACTAGAACTTCCCAATCCTCCAAATACCTGCAGCAGCAGCAGCACCAATGAGGTCTCCACTAAAACCAAACATCAAAGCAAGAAAGGCCAAAAAGCCCATTTGATTATGCAAAACATCCAATTTTAATCAAGCAGTCAGTTGATTACCCAAGAGAGAGAGGTCACTTAAAAATAACACAAAACAGAAATAAACATTGACTCCTGAAAGCAGTGGGGAGGAAAGGCAGGACCAAAGAAAACCTTTTCCAAATCTGCCCCAAAAATGAGTTAAAAATGTGCTGTTCTCCAGCTTCCTGGCAAGATTCTAAAACTTCTCCAGGGGCAACTGAAAAATGGCTGGTTCTGTCATTTTTACTCAGACATCTACACACAAAAAAAACAAAAATCTGCCCATGGGCAAGTGGCAGCTGCAACAGCATTTGCTCCACCTTCCTCATTTTTGCACAACACAGCCCTGGAGTGAAACCTGGCTTCACATTCCCGAGAGAGGATTTCAAAATAATATAAAAGGCACAAATAATAAATAATATGTCTGTAAGTAAGTTACCAATATTGTCTTAAACTGAGCCTCAAAAATTAGAAATTAGTGAGGCAGGGTGTGTCACTCAGTGTCCTTGACACCTGTTCTGTAAAATTAATTATTAAACCTGCCCAGATCTCTTCCATCTGAGCAAATTAACAAGATCGTGTTAATTTGAAGCAGAGATCATATCAGAGATCAACTCCAGTGTTTGTTCTCTTATAGCACTTTATGGGTTTTAATCACACCAGGTTTAGAACTTCTGATCAATACAATGAACTTCCGCTCACCAACATGAAAATTAATGAGCAAAACTGATTTAAATTGCAAGTTCATCAATTCATAATGAAGCTGAAGATAAAATCTCTTTATAGCTTCCTTTTTCAGAGCTTTTGGAAATTTTACCCAGGAACGGTTTTCAAAATCATATTTTATTGTTTGGTTTGGGTTTTTTTAATAAGTAATAGATTAAATTTTAAGCCAATCCTCAGTATATTTATTACCCCCATGCAAAATAAACAGAGAGAGAGGCAGAGTGTAAAAATGCCCTTTATTCTCTGCAGGAGCTCTCGAGGTCAGAACTCCATCTGCATTTTTTAGTGCTGTGCATGTACTCTAAATCACAGTTGGATTTATGTTCCAGCTTTGGAATTTATATCACATCTATGTCATGTCTAATTCCACACCTTCATTCAAGGTTCAAGCTCTAAATAGTATTTGAAAATGCTGGAAAGTTTTGTTTCTTCTATTCATTTCAGTATTTAAAGAATAAAAAAAATCAGTATAATAACCAGAAATCTTCTACTTCTAAAATTGAAAGGATATGATAATGTATATACATACTCAAGAAATAAATAAAATCATTTACAGCTACAGATAACATTTGTTAGATTTAAACAGTAAGAAAATACATTCATCCTGCATATATGTCTTAAAATAAGAACTATTTAAATGCCAATGTTCTGTATGCTAATTAAAATTTCCATCCAAAAGTTAAACAAAAAAAAAAAAAATAATTCCAGTCTATCAAATAATAGTATCCAGCACTCTTAAAATGCAAATTATTCTAAAAAATTAAAAATTAGGCAAAGTAATTTAAACACCTCATAAGCAGACAAAGTGGAAGACCACAAAGGAAATGCAGAATATAACGACATTGTGACAGTTTGTCAAGTATTGACTTCCAATTTCAATTTTAATGTTAGTATTTTCCATAGATATGATGCTTAGAATAAATTGTTTTTACAGTGATAGATGAAAACTAATGTTTCAATGTGAATATTGTGGCCCTTTCATTCCCCTTTTATCAGGAATGTAAATGACAGATAGCATTTAAATGTAAATCAACTAGTTTTAGAGGTCACTGATCAAGAAGAATGATTTGCCTTCAGAAAAGTAACTGACGAGAAGAAAAATGGAACAAACTTCAATTTATTTTTTTTTTTCCTAATCACAATTCTTTAATATGAATGAGAAATACAACAAGGAAACCACGAAAATTGAGATACAGGATGCCTTTCCTATTGTGATCTGCATTTAGAAACCGTGGAAAAATCTTTTGGAAAGATCATTTGTGATTACAACAGCACACATTTGAAAACGTTGTTTAAGGGGTAAAAATCCTGCACTGTCAAAAAAAAATAAGCCATAAAACCTGATAGGTTTTTTCCCACTCTAATTGCTTCAATTTTGAGCCTTGTGCATCACACATTACCCCACAGCAAAACAGAAAAAGAAGTGTTTAAGACACAGCTCCACTGCCTAAAAACATCAGCAAAAAAAAAAAAAAACCCAGAGAAGTGCTGATGGCTTTTCCAATTTAAGTTGTGGCTGCCAGCAACGTGTGCTTATGTTACAGAGATTTGCATGTGGCATTGCTGGGCTCTTTTACACTGCCTAATAATTAAAAATAAAAGCACACTGGTATCTGTTACTGCCCTTTCTACTCAAGTGGGCTATCATGTTCCATATCAAATATAGAACATGTAGTCCGCGTTTGTAAGAATATTACTGATCTAAACAAAGTGAAATTAAAAAGCTTCATCCACTGGGTGTTATCTGAAAATATAGGGTGAGGAAGAAAGATACAGTGAAATAATAATGATGCTATAACCATTTCCTGATAGGGCAAGACTCCTTTATTATTCTTTAACTGCCTAAGAGTAGCTCTATTAAATGAAGCTTTGATATTTTTAAGAAAAAGAATTACATTTACAATTTATTCCTGTTCTGTCCAAACATTATTCAACAGTATAGGTCAGTGTCTACAGTTATTTTCAACCTTTATCTTCCTTTCAAAGAAAAGGAAGTACTTTACAATGAAAAAAGTACTTTACAACACTAAAATGAAGCTCTAAAGCAGTCACTTGAAGCCATTCTGGATTTAAACAAGTTTGAATGTAACAGAACTTCTTGCAATACAGAGCTGAGACAAAGATGAGCAATACACTGCAACCAGGCAGTTCAGCATCCTTCTCATGTATAATGGCTCCAGAGGAAAGGTGGGATAAAACATCTCCCTGCTGGCCTTTACTTTCAGTCCTTGTGATTTTGGGTTTGGCTCCTTGGGGTGGCATTAGTGCTTTGCCTCCTGTGGACTGTGGTTGCTTTGCATGGGAACCACAGAAATCACAGAATTATTTAGTTTGGAAAACCCCTCCAAGATCACGGAGACAAACCCATGACCAATTCCCACTTTGTCACCAGCCCAGAGCACTGAGTGCCACATCCAGGTCTTCTTTGGACACCTGCAGGGGTGGGGACTCCAAACCTCTCTGGGCAGCCCTTTCCAATGCTTAACAACTTTTCCATGAGGGAATTATTCCTGATGGCCAACCTGACCCTCCCCTGGCCCAGCCTGAGGCCGTTCCCTCTCCTCCTGTCCCTGTTCCCTGGGAGCAGAGCCCAAACCCCCTGGCTGTCCCCTCCTGTCAGGGAGTTGTGCAGAGCCACAAGGTCCCCCCTGAGCCTCCTTTTCTCCAGACTCAGCCTCTTTCCCAGCTCCCTCAGCTGCTCCTGGGGCTCCAGACCCTTCCCCAGCTCCGTTCCCTTCCCTGGATTCTCTCCATGTCTCTCTTGTCATGAGAAGCCCAGAACTGGACACAGAATTCAAGATGGGGCCCCATCAGTGCCCAGTATGGGGAACAATCACTGCCCTGGTCATTGCTGCTTCAGACAGCAAGGAGGGGACAGATTTTAACAGGAATAATTCAGTGAATTCCTAAAGCAGAACCTGGGGGAAGGAGAAAAGTACTGATCAATCCAACTTCCAATAGTGAGAGATTCAACAACTCCAAAGGCCAAAGCAAAGAACAATTTGTCTGACCCAAAATGCTGGGGGTGAAGATGATGTCCTTCAGGCAGCTTCATCAGTAGATTCAGTTAGGGGAAAAGTCATATTTTGGGATCTGAAAACTGAGTTGGACTTGGACAAATGTGGTTAGAAATGTAACCTCTAACTTTGCCTCAAAGAAAGAGTCTCCAACCAACTCTCAGCCTAAGCATCTTCACTTACTGGAATAGGGAACATCAGCTCAGCACCTCTTACTAAACAAAGATACACCTATGATTCCTCCAAATTTTCCTCCCCCCATTTTCCTGATCTCCTAGCTTCATAAAACATCTCAAAGCTGCATTTCCACGTTGTAGAAATGACATATCCCTTGTATTTTCCAAATCCATGTTGAAAAAGAGCAGGGATTTCTGGAGCAGGTTGCACTCCAGAGCATCTGAACCCAGCCACAGTAACACAAACCATGTTCCCAATATCCCACTTCTGAAACTCTGGAATGATACAGGAATAATCAGAACTAAAAGAGTGATTTTTTTTTTTCTTAATATATGAAAATAACTGTGCATCTACAAACTCCATATTCTATAGAACTGCCAATCTGTTCAATAAACAGACCAAAGGGAGAAAGCGAAATCTGTCAGAGGAGAAATCAGTTAAAATGCCTGACAAAAAAACCAAGGCTTTTCATTTTAATACTGATAATTACAGAAATTAAATAATGCTGGCAATGGTATGATGATAATTATACACACAGAAAAAAAAGGAGCAGATTAAGCAAATTACTCAGAAAAGCTGTCTCATGAAAATACATACTTTAATTTTTTATGTTTTTTTAGACAGGAAATGGTAATATCACTTAAAAAAAAGAATTACCATCCATTTCTCTTAGAAAACAGAATTTGTGACATCACTTATAGATTTCTGATCAACACTTTCCAAGAGCATCACCTTCATATCCACTGTCAAGTAACAAAATTTAACACAACTAGGTTTGGCTATAGCCCAAAACTTAATCCAAATAAATAAAAACCAAAAACCACATTGCAAGCCATTTCTTTTTCTTAAAGCAGAACCAGCTGGATGTACTGCTCAGAAATCTAATTTGAGCTGTAAGTGAAATGATTTTTTTTTTGTATTCCAGTTGATAGTCCAAGCTTACTATACACACTGGCATCTCAGCAAGAACCTGCCCAGCACAGCCCATCAGTGCTGCCACAGCAACATCATGGTGAAAAATTGTCTGGTCATCACATTTCATCCCATCCCAGGACTTTTGCCATTTGAAAAGATGCTCCAAGAGCTGGAGCCCCACTGCTCTGGAGGCGCTGGGACAGCTGGGGGTGCTCACCTGCAGAAGAGAAGCTCCAGGGAGAGCTCAGAGCCCCTTGCAGGGCCTAAAGGGGTTCCAGGAGAGCTGGAGAGGGACTGGGGATAAGGGATGGAGGGACACAACAGAGGGAATGGCTTCAGACTGGAAGAGGGAAGGTCTAGATTATATTTTAGGAGCAAATGTCTAAATGGATTGTGAGGCATTGGACCAGAGAGCCCAGAGAAGCTGCAGCTGCCCCTGGATCCTTCAAAGTGTCCAAGGCCAGGCTGGATGGGGCTTGGAGCCACCTGGGACAGTGGAGGCTGTCCCTGCCCATGGCAGGGGTTGGAACTGGATGTTCTGCAAGGTCCCTTCCAACCCAAACCATTCCATGATTCCATGACCCATCAACATTTCTTCATGCACTGCATCGCTGGGCTACTTGAACATCTCCATTTCCCGCATCTAAGAGATGCTCAAAATAAAAAGTGCTTTGTTGTTTTGTAGATGTGGGAGGGCTTCTGCTCCTGCCCCACTTCCCAGGTACAGTCTGAACATCTTTTCCACCCTCAAGGTACCACAAAAGCTGCAGCTCCCAAGCTGCTCCCATTGCACACTTCAAGGACAACAGCACGTGAACCACGAGAAGTGCCTGAATTGTGGCAGCGAAACGCAGGGACTAAAGAGGTTAACTGCAAACTGCAGCTTCTAATTCCCTTATTTTATTCTGGTGTGAACAAATTAGCAAACTGTTATTAGCCTCAGTCAGAACTGAACTGGTGGAGGAAGAGCTGGGAGGAAATTTCAGGTGCCACTGAACTGGAACTTATCTAATGAACTTGCTGGTTTGAATTCCTGGCTACATTAAGTGCTATTACTCTAAAGGCTTAGAGGAATCTATTATAGCAAGAAAGAGAGTTTAAAAAAGAACAAAACAAAACAACTTTTTTTTAAATTCCAAATTTAAAAAAAAAATATTACATCTGATGCAATTATTCCTTGTATAGAATAACAGGCCCAGGCTTTTCCTTTGTCAATCCCACAGTACAAATCCACCATAAATTTGCCATCAAATCCATGGTTGGGCTCAATGATCTCAGAGGCCTTTACCAACTTTAACAGCTCTATAAATCCATGAAGGAAACCAAGAAATCACCGTCTCTAGAACTGCCTTTTTATCCCAGCTTTGCCTTTGCAGGTCCCAGATGAGATTTCTCAATCATTTAAGATTCCATGCCACATAAAGTTTGCTGTACAAACGGGAAATTCAGCGTTTAGGCAAATCAGCAGCTCTTTTCAACCCAATAATTATTTCTTTTACAAGGAGAGAAGTTTACAGCAATGTTATGCAAATTGTCTCTCTAGTTTTTTGGTCATTTGCTTATTTTTTTGTAAATAATGAGCACACTGTTGACTTTTAAAGTGTTTGAGAAAAGTTTTTAATAGCACAACTGCACCATGGAAGAGCTTGACTATACTTTTATTGCCCTATAAACAGAAAACAAACTCTTTTAAATTTGCTAATTCATATAATTATTCTAAAATATGATAATTTTGAAAACAAATTTTGACTACAGAGACATTTTCAGTCCTGTTTAACATTTGAATTCTTCTACCTTTGTTAAATTTCTGCAACGAGTCTAAGCTCCCATCATACGAGCATGTTGTGCTTGAAATCTCTCCTGAAATTATACCCAGGGCATCCTAGATAAAGGTAGGAGGAAGGTTTAACATCAAATATTAAAACAATATGTTCCACCTCATGATTTTATGTGCCAGTGTCCACGTGTAACTTCGAGTTTCTTCAAAAGCATGCATGAGGGCAGAAATTAAGAGATGTAGTGATGAGGGATATTTTTGTCCAGCTTTTTACTAACATTATGAATGCAGCACTAAACAACTGAAGTGAAACACTGAAACTATCAATTACTGTTTGCACACATCTCCATCCAAACTGTGACTTTATTATGACTTCAGCCTTAATCCATGCAGAAAGGATGTTTAGCCTTGCAGGTAACTTGTAGAAAACTGTTCAGTAAATTTTCACTTGTTCCAAAGCATCGATGTAGAGCAAATTCATCCAATATCTGCCCTCCCCTAAATCAACAGAACTATGTTCAGTGCTACAAAAAAAACAGAAGTGAGATGTAAGAATATCTGCACCCCCAAGTTAAATGTGGAACAACTGGCAAAGACTTACATCAACATTCAGGTGACTAAAATAACCATTCTAAATAATGTTTTACTGCTTTACCTTTCTTTCACCAGGACTAACAGGCACTGACCAAATCAAATGCTTTAACTACCTGCTACGAGCACAAAGATCTCCCTGGCACAATCCATTATCCACCTGCCTGCAGAAAATCAGCTTAAATGTTGCTAAGATTTCTCAGAAGAAAGATTTTCAGCCTGTTCAGGCTGGCTGTCCATTATTTGAAATAAAATATTTTCCCAAGTGTCTTCTATTTTCTACAGGAGAAAGAATTAAAAAAGAAAGAAGAAAAAAGGAAAAAAAAAAACCAGGTAAAGTGTTGGAAATTGCAGTCACCACAAGGATAAAGACAACACTAAAAACAGTTCAGCCACAAAATCTGAGTTATTTGGTAAATTGCAATTATTCAGGAAAACTGATGCAATATAAAAAAAACATCAAAAGCAAAACAAAAAAGAACAGAACTAACTAGTTCTGAAAGGAGTAGGAATAGTGTGGAAAGGATGACTAAAAGGTTTTAAAGGTCACATGGAAAGCAAGAGAACTACCAGTGTGCATTCAGTCTGGATACTCAGCTTTTAGAGCAGTTTCCAAGAAACAAGAGATACAGAAGGAAGTCGTGTGGCTTCTAAACCTTCTATCTGGAGAATCACACTCCCGGCCAAAAATGAAATTATTATCTCTCTGTCTTGTTATACAGGTATTATTTTTGGATTTCTTCTTATGTTGTCTAATCCAACCTACACCTAAATCTTCCAAGATATTACTCTTGTGACATTCTGACTCATCCTTATACCTGGAGCTGTGCTTCCCCCCCTCTTCTTGATGTTATCATCCTGCACCTCACTGTCTGCACTCTCTGTTAACAGCAATCTTATTCCACAAGCCCTCAGAAAACTACTACAAAGGCACTTCAGTTTTTTTGTAAAGTCAGTGCTTTCTCAAACTTCTTCCACGAACTAAATCACCTCTCTGCATCACTCTGCTCACCTCCACTTTTAAAGCATTTCAAAACTTCACTCAGACACCCACTGGGCTGCAGTTTAATGAGCCTTCCCTCCTGCAGCACTGATGGTTTCAGCAGCATCCACCTGTTCCTCACCACTTTTTCCTATCCTATTCCTCACCATCTCTTCCTATTCCCAGTTCTGCTCATACAAGGACTTGTTCAGGTGCAAAACCAACTGAGTGAAACCAAGAAGGAAAAAAAAAAAAGACCAGGTTTGGAGTAAGTATTTCTAAAATGAAAGTTAATTTAGCGCACATCAGCTGTGCACAAATGACAGCACAGCTCAGGAGCTGGCACAGGACAAGACTTGTCAACAGCAGCTGCCTGACTTAGCCCTGGAGCTAAGGAATTACTGAAAATAATCTTCCTGCAACAGGACATTGAGTTCAGCTCCAAACATCCCATAAAGCAGCTGATTAAACTGTTAAACAGGTAACCCTGCACCCTCTCAAAGGCTGGGCTTGACACCTGCAAGGAAACTCCTCCAAAGATCTGTTCTCTCATTGCTTCCCCTCAGCCTCCTCCCCAGGGCTTGACCTGGCTGCTCCATGGAAGGAAACTCAGCAGTGTTTGGGTTTGGGATGGGTTGTTATCACTGACCCTCACCTTGGTGACTGATTCTGTGTTTGCACTCCATCTGAAAAACTCCAGCTTCCACTTGGAACAGAGGGGCAGAGCCTGGTTTTGCCAGGTATTTACACTACACTTGGCATAAACAGAAGGGGAATGCTGCCCAAGACTCATAAGCAAAGATACTGTCATCAGTGACACCCCAGCCTCCCCTTCCCTCTCAAAGAGTCATAAAATCCATTACAGAAACCATGGCTACCCACACGACAACAACAAGGTGAAGTTTTTTTGTTTCTCATCTCCATCTTTTATCTTGAAACAGAAATTCAATCTGGAAGTGCTGATATAATGTTCATCAAATCCCAGGCTGGTTTAGGTTGGGAAGGCCTCTAAAGAACAGCCATCTCCATCCCCTGACATGGGCAAGGACACCTTCCACTATCCCAGGCTGCTCCAAGCCACGTCCACCTCGTCTTGGACACTTCCAAGAGGGGATCCAAGGGATCCAGGGGCAGCCAGGGGCAGCCACAGCTTCTCTGGGCACCCTGTGCCAGGGGCTCCCTACCCTCACAGGGAACAATTTCTTCCCAATATCCCATCTCTCCCTGCCCTTTGGCAGTTCAAAGCCATTCCCTGTGTCCTGTCCCTCCATCCCTTGTCCTCAGTCCCTCTCCAGCTCTCCTGGAGCCCCTTTAGGCCCTGAGGGGCTCTGAGCTCTCCCTGGAGCCTTCTCTTCTCCAGGTGAGCACCCCCAGCTGTCCCAGCCTGGCTCCAGAGCAGAGGGGCTCCAGCCCTTGGAGCATTTTCTCATATGACAAAAGTCCTGTGATGAGATGAAAAGAGAGAATAGAAAGAAGGGAGTTGTTGCACCATGATACAGAGAACCCTGCTCTGATATTCCCTTCTCTCTGAACTGAAGTGTCTGGAAGTTTCAGTGCAATTTTTGCAAACCACCTGTCTTCCAGAGCAGGTGGGAAAGCTGTTTGGAGAGCATTTTTCTGCAAATGGAATTTGATTAGCACACGAACCTTCCATGTAATGTTCTTATAATGAGTAAATTAGTAGGTGATATAAACCTCTGGAAAAGGGAAGACTGTAATGAAAACCTTATTATCCTTTTTACAGTAAGGCTGAACAGAAACTGATGCTATGTTTAAATTGATCATGGTTTTATTCCCACCCCCAGGCAAACCTGCAAAAACTCAATGAGCAGTGTGATTTAATTAAGTATATGTATAATGAACAATTTTCCTGTCCTTTGAAAACAACTGATTTGAAGGAAGACTGCAGCATAATGACTGACATCTGGGTTCTACAGCCTTTTCAACCTGCACAGGATTTCCTACTACTGACTGAAGGTGAAAGAACCACAAACACAGAGAAAAGAGAGGAAAAACAGTCTTAATAAGCTGAAAGCACATGAATTTTAAACAGCTGAGAGAAATGCAGGAACTTAGTGGAGTTGGTGGGAAGTCTGCTGTGCTGAGAAAGCTGTTCAAACATCCCCTCTTGCTGAGCCTGGAAGAGGATGCTCAGGACACCCAGGGACTTCAAAGAAATCTGGAACTGTCGTGGATTTTACACTGCCCTGACCGTGTCCATTTGTACCCGAAGCAGGACAGCCCTTGTCTTGGGAAAGCACTCTAGGACATGGTAGAGAGAAAATATTTGGCTTTCCAGATATAAATCTCTGCCCTTGGGAAGGAGAGAGCAGCGGGGTATGAGACAAATACACAGAAGTTACTCAGCTTGCTTGGTTTTGTCCTAACTCCACAGAGGAAAGAAACCTGGCTGACCTCTAAAACTCAGAAAAATCCCTAGACTAGGAAAAAAAAATAGCATTTAAATGGGGAATTTTTTCTATATCTCTTACATAAAGATGTCTGAAGAACAGTGCTTGATCCTTAAAATATCCAGCACTCTACAACTGTACTTTTTGCACCAGGAGACATCTATAAACTCACATCGTTACAGGCTGTACAGTTCCAGTGAGAGAGAGACTCGGGTATTTCACTGAGAATCCTCAAAATCCATTCATCTGGAAAAGCAGCAGCCAGATCCATATGGTCAGAGGACATAAATCTGAGATGCTTGTGGCTCTGAACTGCCACATCCTCTAAGTTGGCCATTTCAAAATCATTATGGCAATTTCAAAGATTACCTGTTCTCAAAATAACTGAAATTTTAAACACAAAAAAGAAAATTCAAACTTATTACAGGAGGTTCAGTGCAATGGCATTTTAAGAGTTTAAAGCATTTTTTCACTGATGCTATGCTGTTACTCTCAGAAGGAAACTGATTTCAGCACTAATGGAGCTGAGAAGAATCTGGAGAAGCAATACAAAAGGGAATAGTATCAACTCGGAAAAAAAATATATAGATATAGAGATATTTAACAGAAAATCCAAGATACAACGGTACAGTAACCACAGAGCTGTATTTTGAATTGTTTGCAACCTGTCCAAGCAATTACCATCACTCCGTGCTCTGCCCACAGAGGAAACTAACAAATCTAATCTGGTTTTCAGTCTTCAAAACACCTCTCCAGCCTGACTCTGACTGGAACTGAAAATCCCCCAAGTCAAGGAGAAAGACAGAAAATGCATTTTCTTCTTTACCAGCATTAAAACATGCAGTAACTTCTTGCATAAATACAGAAAAACCTGATGTCTTCTGATGGGATTAATTAACAAGGGACTAGTATTTGCAGGCTAAAGGAAATGTGAGAAGTGAATAGGTGACAATGGAATGCCAGTCCTTCAAAAAAAGCAATTTTCCTAACAGCATATTAATTTTTCCACAGAGGAACTTTTCATACAGTTTTCATCTTGGTAGTGAATCTTTGATCAGTGTCTCTGAAAAAAAATAATCTCTGTGAAGATTAGGAAAACAAAGGAACCCAGATAAACTGAAAAAAAGACAATGAAACTTTCGAGCTGTCAGGTAAATAAATTATTACAGGCACCTCGGTGGAATACAGAGAGTTTCCATGTAGGATCATGATGGAAAATGAAAGGGTTTAAAACAAAACAAAACAAACAAAAAAAAAAAAAAAAAAAAAAAAAAAAAGGTGAAACTGGCACCTTTTCAAACGAAGTAATATATTAAGTAGTGATAAAAATTGACAAAATGCAGCCAATGTCAATCCAGGATCTAATCAATGCTCTCTGTGCTATGAAACCTGACCCCTGAGGCAGCTGCTGCATCTGAGACACGGGAACAAGGGTGAGACCAAACATGAATACACGCTGAGCTAGAAAGTAATTCAATTTTAGTGACATGATATTACTCACTGTATCCATTTCCTCTAAAACACCTTTAACCAACACTTCAGTCTCAGCTCATCTTTTCTGGAAGCTTCCCTGTGAACACCCTTCAGAGGCTGTTTCACAACAAAGATGTGCAGACTCTCCCTGGATTTTCCTTCTGGGCCTCGTCCTCTTTGCCTTTTACCTTTCCTACCTCCCTTTTCTACCAGCTGCCAACTCTCTGCAACACTTCTTGCTTCCAAAGCATCTGAAAAAGATTCATAATTGGTTTTCACATCTTGAACATTTCTGCAGAATTATTTTTGGCCTCCCATGTAACGTTTTGGGCATGGAACACTTGCACATTATGATACCTTTTTTAAAAAAAAATCTCTTATCTAAAAGTAGCTTTTGCTGCTGTCCTGAGTCCTCACTGCTTTTCCCTTATTTTCTATTTTAATTAATATTATTTATTTTCCTTACTTCCTCGAATTGGTTGGACTCTATGATTTCCCAGTTCCTTTCCAACATAAATGATTCTATGATGCTGTGAAGCTTCTCAAGAACAAAATCCCAAAGTGTTCTCTTTAATTGCCTTTTAATCATACATCCCTGTATGTGTAGTTCTTTCTGGAGATTAAACACTACCACAGTGAATTCGCCTTTTCCCCCACTCCTACAAGGCTTTGAACCAAAATTTCTGTGATCACTGTTTCAGATGTTTTCAACAGTAGCAGTTTTAGTCCCAAACTCCTTCAAAACCAAGTTTTCCTCTCCTGTGATCCCTGACTACACTTCAGTAAAAGTTGTCTTCAAACAAATTCTGCCTCATCCTCACTGAGCTTCTCCTACTTCACTGCAGAACTTCAGTCCATGCAATGGAATCATATTGCCTGTAAAAACAATTAACTCCTTTATTTAATTGGATTCTGAGCTTTCAGGAATGTAAAGCACAACCTCACATCTTCCCTTTGTAACTTGCACAGTATCACCAGTCCCCAGAAGGAATTCCTGCCAGCACTTTGGGGAAAAAAAAAAGGGTGAGGAGTAAAGTGACTCCTTCTAATGATTAATATAAATAAATAAATAAAGGAGAACATTCCATCATAAATCTCCATGTTCAGACTGCAGATCTTATCAAGCTCAGTGACCAGGGGCAAAAACGGCTGATGAAAATGCATTTTCATTGCATAAAGCAGAGAACAACATGGGAATACCATGGGGAAAGTAACTCTGCTTTACATGTAAAATGAAGATAGCAACTGATCCCAGAGCCCTCTGAAAAACTAAAGTTCTGCACAGCTTTGTTCATGAAAAATAAATGCAAAATACTTGTATGTCGCTATCTATTCTACATCTACATTCTTAATGCCTCATGTCTTTCCACCTCCACAAAGGTCTGGCAGAACCAGCAGAGGTGTCTATAGGGTCTCCACGACAGGAGACAAGGAATGTTTTCTGTATGAAGAGAGTCCAAACACACCTCATTATTCAATTTTTAAATAAGAAAAAGAGAAGAAAGATGATTAAACCACACCCCATCCCTGGAAGTGTTCAAGGCCAGGTTGGATGGGGCTTGGAGAAACCTGGGATAGGGGAAGGTGTCCCTGCCCATGGCCGGGGGTGGGACTGGATGATCTTTAAGGTCCCTTCCAGCCCAAACCATTCCATGATTCTGCGTGAAGACAGACAGCACAGAGATGAACAGAACTCACACCAGTTCCTACCACACAAGAACTTGAATGTACCTCAAATTCTTCACTCATCAGATTTCAAACCATCAAAAAGGCAATTATTTCTCCTCTCAGATCTGTGGAACCAACTGCAGCAGGATGTTCCAGAGGTGAAGGGAATATTAAGGAGGGACTCTATGAAACAATAACATCTGTCCTCAATTAAATCCTCTGGTCCAGTTGCTGCCCGGAGACTCCATAAACAGCTGGTTCTTAGAGGTTGGGTGGAATATCCAGGGATCACTCAAACCACACATATCCTCTTTTTTCCAAACACCATCACAGAAAGGACAGATTTTATTATTCACTTTCCCTGGGATCAGCATGCTTAGTATTTTCTGAGTTGCAGAAATCTCTGTACAACACACATTTGGACTTGGGCAGAGTTTGGCATTCCAGAGATGTCATCAGACCAACCCACAACTCTGCTAAAATCCTACACTTGTTCTAACACAGAACAGTCAAGGAACTTCATCAGACTTTCAGTGTTCAGTTCACTTTCAAACCTTACAGACATCCACGTGTTTGTGTTTAGGTTTAGGAACCAAAGCCCCTGAAATCAAGTCAACAGAGGCATTTCCAAAAATTCTTCCAAATATCTCAGGCAGATCTTCCCAGCCACATTAAAGTTCTACTGAATTCAACTCATCCCAGCATCTGCTGATTTACAGATTTATAAGACACCGCTTCCCGAGTCTAATTAAAACTTTCCTCACACATCTGTTAAAAGCAAAAAATATTCTAAAACAAACCAAAACCAAACAAACCCAAAAAGCAGCAATAATAAACTACATGCTCCACTTCACAAAGCTGGATGTCATTCACAAATCTATGAGTTTTATTCTCCACACGAGGCGACTTACTGCATGTTCACTCCCTTCAATCTTCAAACATTTTTTTAATATGTGCAGGAAACAAAGCTAGAAGAGTTTGCTTATGAAAAGGGAGGTTTTTCTATAAACCCAGAACTTGCAAAGGTGCAAGAATTTACCTTGAACATAAAAGAATATTTAGTATACAGTGGAATATGTAAGTAACAGAGACATTCCTTCAGTGGGATTTATCCACGCCTCACAGAATAACAGAGAAATAATGGCAATAAGGAGGAATTATTACATGAAAGATATACAAATAATCAGGTAAATTTGTCCTAAAGCTAGAGGCAAATATCAGCCACATATATTGGGAGGGATTGCCTGAGATTACCATTTTCTTTACCTAAGAAATGAACAGAAAGGCACAAAGCCCCAAAAGCTCACTTTCAGTCTGGATTTTATGATGATACACTACTCTTGGTCAAAATGTAATGGAGAAGGCGAGAACGCTGAGAACAGTAAAAACCAGAATTTACTCTCGGTCTTTCATCAGCCTGTTTTTATGGTATTTGACAGGAAGCCACCCTAGCAGCCCCTAAAGAGTAAGAACATCACAAATCTTAGTTTTATTGCCCTTTTCATAAAAAGTTCTTCAAAAGCTCATGTTTCATCCATCTCCTAACTCCAGATTTTTTGACTTTGATGTCAGGCTTTAAACAGACAGGTATTTTAAACTTCTTTTCTTGTTGTGCTTTCCACTTGCACATCATAACACCTAACCTGTCTCTCAGAATTCTTTCTACTCATTTTTATTTCTTAATGCGAGCCAAAGGAGTGCCTCCCCTACTTTTTCACTCCCCATTCTGTACCTGGCAGAAATCTCTATTTCCTTTGTTTGATTTGAAATCAGAGAGTTGTAAGAAACTAGACAGCTCCTCACAATAGCAGAGGAAACTTAGAGAGAGCTCTGTTTTTCTCAAACACAAGACCTATCATTTTACCTCATCTAGAGAAGAAATAAACTCTACAATTCCTTTAAATCAGGCCATAGGCTACAGCCTGTATGATCAATCATAAACCATTACTCAAATACAAACAGTTCCAACACCCACAGGCCTTCTCTGATAATAAAAGCAGCAAGACCATTTTTCAAACTGAAATACTGTGTAACAGTAGCAGAAAACAGAGCAAATTAAAAATAACCAAGTAAAATGAACAAAACATTTCAGTAGGTCCCACCATCCCCTGTTAACTGGTGAGGTTGTTACTCTTCTTCCTCCCAAATCTTCAACAAACTCAGTGTTTGCTTCCAGAGATGGGATTAATAAAAACTCTGATGACAAAGGGCTCTGTTTTTCTTTACCTCTGAACTTCCCCAGTCTGAAACACAAGTCTTGGTGAAAATAAAGACCTGTTGTGCTCTGGGGAAAACTCGCTTTTTCTCTTAAAATCAGCTGAAACCATGTAATCATTTAAAGTGAAAAAAAAAATTACCTAGGTGTTTCTGGTTTGTCACCTCCTGGATTTAAATGGAAGTAGAAATATGGGCTCTTTGATCATTACAGAACGTTTATGAAGCTGCACAGAAATAATTCACAGTGCTGGCCTGTGACAGCAAAGCTGCACTAAAGGAGACAGTGATTTAATTTCCCACACCTCAGCGAGCCCTGGCTGGGTGCTGGTACTACAAAAAAGGAAAATCATCCTTGATGAAGAGGCTCCTCCAACCTCCCCCTAAGCCAGGGCAGATTTGGGCAGAAGGGCTGTAAAAGCCAGGAGTCAGGGATAAAATGTGGTATTCTTTCTAGAGGACAGGGAGCTGTTGCTTAGAAACTGTTTACAGACAGATCCTACTGGTGTACCTAAAAAAAAAAATAAAATAAATTAGGTCATTCTTGGCTGGAGGTAGGAGAGATCTTTATTGATATAAACCCCTCCTTGTCTCTCTCTACTGTCAATAATTAACAATCCTTTAGGAAGGTTGTTTGGATGCTCTTTTAACCAACAACTGCACATTCCCAATGGCAGAATTACCCATTTTGAAACAATCTGGTGGGTAAATTGACATCACAGTTCCCTCAGGAGGGAGGCTGAGTTCCAGGCATAGACTGTGCCACCTTAGGGAGGGACTGGCATCAAAAGTGAAATCAAATGGGGGTGGGGGCAAAGTGCAACAAATCTTAATTGTTATAAGAAAAAAAAAAAAAAAAAAAAAAAAAGGAAAAATTAAGGAAAAAAAAAATGACAATTTCACCAGACCCAAAAAAAAAAAAAAAAAAAAAAAAAAAAAAAAAAAAAAAACCACACACAACTTGGTTCTACTTTTTAAACACCTGATGAAACCAGGTCTGCTAAAAACAAAAGGGGAAAGGCCACAACACTTCTTTGAAGCCACAAGAGAACAAAGTTTGCCTTGAAGAACAAAAAGGTGAGGTCGGAACTGGATCACTTTGTTAAGGGAAGCACTAAAAGGAGTTCCTAAGTGTCTAAAACAAAGTTGCAGGCAAGCACTCACTGCTCACAGAGAAAACAAATCCTTTCAGAGCAGATGGGAAAGAAAAATTATATCAATCCAGAGCCAGTTCTCTCCTCCGCATAAATAATCCACGCTTGAACAATTTTTCCTCACATAAATAACTACATTTATAAGAAGCCTCAAGTAAGAAGGCTCTTATATCATTATTCACTTAAAAACCACTCCAAAAATTCAGACAAATCACGGCTTTCTAAGTAAAAGAAAATAAAAGGCACAGCTTGCGGTAATAAACAGCTCATTGTCATCCCATTCCAGAGAAAGTCATTTTTTTCTCTTCACTTAAAAATAAACGTAGCACGGGATTGTTTTCTTGTATTGAGCAACTCACATCAAATTAATAAAAGTATTAGAACATGTAACCCAATGTGGAGAAGGGACAGTGATAACCTCAAAAAATAAAGTTGGTGTTGTAGAACAAGCACCTCTGGTTGAAACTTCAGGGGCAGATCTCGAATCCATTGACAAAGCCCACACTCTCTGTAGTGTCAGCAGAAGGTCACCATGCCATTCTTAAGGCCAAAAAAATAAGGATCAGGAAAGCCTTTGTAATTTAATCAAAGTTCCTTAATTCTAAGGACAAACAGGAGCCTGTGTTGTGACACCCTGAGTGACAAAGACTCTCTCAGGGTGACCAGGACAGGTGCAGTGAACAGGTAGGACACAGGTTTGGGATTTCAAGGGTTCTTACAACTTAACACGGGTTCAAAGTCTGGGGAAATTGTTTAACTCCTTCACTCAGTGCTTGGATCCCACCCAGGGAAGGTGGCGGCTCATGGGATGAGATCCTGCTGCCCCATGCCAGAAACACAGGCAAAAACAGCCAGGAAAAAAAAGAGCCTTAACAACCACAAGTATTATTATTCGCAAATTCATCTAGAAATACACTTTGCATTAAAGTAATGCTAATTATTAAAAAAATTAAAGATAACATGGCCCATTTCCCAAAGGCTCCCAAAGCCACGCGGGAGATTTGTGAAGCGTGGAGGAGAGGCCAACCTGATTTTTATTCATGTGTTGTTGAGCTTATCTACATGGGAAACAGAATTATGTTCTATTTAGCCCTCTGTCAGGTTGTTCAGGTTTTAAAATAACTGTTAATGAAATCACAAGCCTTCAACACAAACAGCAGAGACAAAAATAGCACCAGGACAGAAAACATTGGACTGCAGCAAGGAGCAAAAAAGCATCTCCCTAACATTCAACTGGCTTGAAATAAAACACAAGGAATAATAGATTGCATCTTACTGAGGCCTCACTACAATGATTTACATTTTGTAACAACCTTCGTGGAAATGCAGCTCTTAAAAATTAATTTTTCCTTTGGCTTATGAACCAAACTTAGCAAAAACTACTTCAGCATGGGAAGTGCTCATTACTTTAACATATAGAATATCTGGAAATCACCTAGAGCACAATAAGTTATCATAATAAAAAAACAACATTTCCTATTTTTCAGCTTCTTCACAATATTGCACAGGACTCAATTTTAACACATTCAAATGGTTTTAGCTTTAAAAATACTACTGACATGTAATTTGCACTCTACAATTTAGAAATATATAGACATACACTTTTCTGGTCTGAAGTTTATGTTGAATTTTAGGAATGACTCTCAACAAAATTCTCTCTTTAAAAGAATAAAATCACAGGATCCCAGAATCACTCAATGGTTTGCCTTGAAAAAAAACTTTAAAGATCATTTAGTTCCAAACGTCCTGCCATGGGCATCTTAGTAAAAGACGGTGGTAAGTTTTTGCTTTGCATTTTCACACGAGAGGACTTTGATAAATATAGCTAAAAACCCAGTAACTTCTTTATGGTGATTAAACATGCTCAGGGACTGTACATGGTGCTGTGGTATCACTGCTGGGACAGAAGAAATCCAAGTGATGACACTAAATCTGGTGATTACCTCCACCAAATCCATCTATTTTATTTAGTAGGATCCAAAAATGAAAACACAACAGTTTTTCTTCAGATACCAAAATTTCCTTGGGGAAACAAATAATGAAACCTTTCTAACATACTGACTGTGATCACTGCCCTTGACAGACCTTACATCTCTCCTTGTGATGTTTTCTACAATAATCTGTGTTTAGAAACACAGGCCCAGAGTTAATTCAGATTCATCACACAGAATATAAAATACATGTCTGTAATACCCACGATTTAAGACATTTGAAATTCTATTTCCACTTTGCTGAATCTTCTCTGAAATGCTGCTTCTCTCGTGACATTTCACCAGCATTTTTCATGTCCCCTGCCACACTAAAGACTGACCCTGAGTTTTTGTGGTTCCTCCCAGGGCATCTCTCCACCCACATCAGCACCTTTGGGGAGAAATACTTAAAGTGAAACTTATCAAGTAACTCAGTGCTCTGGTATGGCTGGGGTTATTTGTGGCACTGAGTTATAACCCAGAATATTGTACAGAATCAGACCTGCATGAGACCCATGCCCTAAGTGAGAATTAAAGCTGAACACTTTGAGGTTTCTCCTTCATATTTAGGTAACTCAATCCACCTGTAATGTTTTCTTCTACTGGCCCAACACGACAAAAGAAGCTTCTCACTTCAGAGGAAAAGCAGTCTTCAGATTAAATCAACAACACAAAAAATAGCTCATTAAAATGAAAGATTGAGCAGCATTGTATTGGGTATTTGCAGCAGCTCAGAAATCAGATGCAAAGAAGAGCTGATGTACCAGACACTTATTGCTAATGCTTTTTTTAATGTTAAAATGGCAAAAAAAAAAAAAAATCCTGCTCACATAAATCATTTGCTTTCTAAAGCATGTAACAGACACAATCAGTGCCCATGACTGCTCTATAAGGTAACACAGAAAAACATTTGAATTTTCTAGAGATAAAAGCAATTTATGTATCACTGTAATAGCACACAGGACTGGCTCCAGCCACACTTTTTTTAAAAAGACACAGACACAATCCACAGCCAAAGGCAGAATCAGCTCCAGAAGTGTTGGGTAAGAGCTTTGCAGCACTGATGAAAATTCTGTAATTAATTTCAGAGGATCAAGGATTTAATCTTGCATAATCTGAATGCCCAAACTAGTCCCTTAGACAAGACAGCCAGAAACCATCTGCAACGCTGGAAGAGGCTCCTGGTAAAATAAATCTTTCTACTCAGTCCTTGTTAAGTGTTCCTCATGTTTTGCACATTTCTTGAAACTGGAGAAACGGATTTCAGATCCAAGGCACAGAATTTACTGCAAAAGGGGGATTAAGTGAAGACCAGAGTTTAGATTCAATATGAGTGCTTTAGCTTTATTTTAATGCATAAAGGAGGTTTACCTGCTCAGACACAGTACTTTTTCCTTTTTGGTTTTAAATTTACATACTTTCCTCCTAATAAAAGGACCTCCAAGTAGTTGAAGCTGTTAAAAGTCTTGCTGTGATGTACCTGTCTCACAGCAGCTGTGCTTTGCCTGTATTTCCCATACCTGAGCTGCAATGGCCCAGAGGTGACTTCCATTCCAATTTCCAATTAAAGCTAGGTGGAAATCATTAAAACCATGTTTTTTTTAAAGAGTGATTTCAAAATTCCTTTCTCATTTACACCATCTTGCTTTCACCCCAATGAAAAACAACTTATTAATGAAAAACAGCAATGAAAGAGAAACATCCCAACCAGCCCAGCCAAGGAGTGAGTGGAAAAGGCCACTCAAAATTTTTGGAGATACTATCAGTCTGTGCAATCCTCAGCAGTAATTTCAAGCACATCTGAAGTGTTTAAACTCCTATGTCTTATTTTATAGAATCACAGAATATCCTGGGTATCATTCCCCAGTCTGTCCACACATCCAGAGCTGTCCCATCCCAGGTGCAGAACGCAGGACTTGCCCTTGATAAACTTCCCGTGGTATTTCCCTGGAGAATGTGGTTTTCAGTCCTGCCTTAAAGGTGACTTTTGTGTAATCAAACATTGATTTCTCTGATCCACCCATGTCCTAATCATTACACAGCCCATCTCACTCTGTTTCAAGAAATATTTAATTACTGTGGATTACCTCCCAAGGGTTGACCAGGAAAAGCTTTAAACATCACAAATCCTGCAGCACCCCGAGGGTGGCACAATCCTTTCCTCTGGATATCCTGGCAACAGAACAGATCTCACACCACTTCTAATGTGTTTATGGTACAGAGAAAGCAAACTTAAGAGATCCCCATTTTTACACCACCATGAAAATTCGTTTTAAAAAAAAAAATATTCAAAATATCCATCTCTAGTGTTTCCTCTTCCTCCTGACTGATCTTTTTATGAAAAACCAGCCAAGAAGCTGTTCTTGGGCTATGTAATTTTTATTTTTTTGTTTCTTTTGGCTGACTGTCAACCGCCCAGCAAAAATAAACTCATTAAGCTGACAAGAGACCTGAACACACTCATGTTTGTCAGTGCATCTCAGCATCATTCTCGTGAACCCAAAAGCCAAAAAACAATTAAAATAAAGTTAAGCTGACTCCACCCTTAGGATGCAACCAAGTTTGCAAGGATCTGTCAGTCCAAAGTCAATGTCTGGCAGCATCTGAGCTAAAGGGGATATGCAGCTTCAGCACATGTCAGGCCAAAATAGTTCTGAAACTAGCAGCAAAAAAGGAGAACATGGAGTGTGGAGCCTCCAAAAAAGCATCTCTGCCACAATTAGAGCTCTCAACCTAATTGTGTTTGCAAGCCTACTATTTTTGCAGCCAATCCACACTGCTCTCTCCCTGTGTTGAATCTGTCCAGTTATCTGGGATTTTTCCTTTGCTGCCACCACATTTGTAGTTTGCTGAGAGGATCCCCAGTTTAAGGCTCACACAGAGCCTTGGAATCAGCGAGGTTTCTGCTTAAAAGCAAAAGGGAAAAAGTTACCATGGCTACTACAGTCACTCAGCTTCCTCAACTACTCTAAGACATTAATTCTGAAGGCTTTCTGGCTATGTTTGCAGGAAATGTATGCTTCCATACTACTCTGTCATGTAAAATTAGGTTGTGCTGCAGCATTTTGAGATCACCTGGGACCATTCAATACCTTTGGCTGGCGTTCCAAGAAGACTCCACAAGAAGCAAGGTGATGGTTTCACTGATCACATTAAGGAAATTATAATTAAATATATCATATGTAATTAAAACCAATAACAAGATGTTGTTTCTTACCCAGCCAAATGAAGGTAAATACCTGAACACAGATACCCCAGACATTTCCTAGCACTTAGGCTGAATTTCTAAACAAAATACAGTTGGTAGAAATTACAGAATTAAAACAAGGCAAACCATAAAGTACCGGCAGAAAATGCTCTGGAAATGCACTTAAGCTATTCAGGAGATGAGGAAAGCATTCAGAGAATGATGAAACGTGTGTAAGATTTTGGTTTTCATTCAAACACTGCATGAGTAGAAGACAATCCTGCCCAGGACTTATGTCCCCACTGCTCTTCAGCACCTTGAAAGCACCTGAGCACTTCCTCTACACTCACCTGCATCCCCTGGGCTCAGGCCTGAATGCAAGGATTGGAATGTAAGTACAAAAGGAAAAAAAAACCCAACTCTGTTCAAGGATGCAATTAGTGTGCGAGAGCAAATTAACGCACTGAGGGATTCAGTTTGCTGCCTTAGCCATGCACAGAATTCTCCCTGAGCCATGCAAGGAAAATTAAGTCACAGGCTAGAAATAGTTCTTCCCTTCCCTCTTCTTCACCTTCCTGCTCTTGCTGGGTATCAGATGTGACCCAGAAACAATACTTAGCGAGGCCAAGAGTCCTGAACTGAGTGAAATTCAGCTTGAATTTTAAGGGAAGGATGGGCCACCCATGCAAGCCAAGTAAGAGTTCTGCAAACTCTGCAGCGCTCCCAGCCAAGCAGGACAGTTATCAGAGTGTTTTTGTCCTGATTCCCTCCCTACACTGATGCCTTAAGCTTTAGTTTTCATATTTGCAGATTCTGTGCTGCCCAGAGATGTAGTTCTGAGCCTCACATTAAGTGTCACTCAGCTCTTCACAGAGTAGGGAGACAAAACAAATCCTTTTCCTGCTGAGGACCAAGGACAACTTTCACCCCAAAAGCACAAACAAGGGTGGACTGAAGAGAGAAAACAAGGATGAGACCTCACAATCTGAAGCTGTAATTGGACAATTAAACCCCAACATGCAGATGGATGAAAACGTATAAAAATTTAAGATCCTGTGACCAGTGAGCCATTTGTGTGTGACTATTCATAGCGGACTCTGGGTGCAGCCCTGGTCAGGCTCCTGTCCTGCCCAGGGTGGATCCTGAAGGCCTTTCAATAAATATTTACTTTATTCTCCAGTTCTGTCCAGTCTCTGTCTCAGGTCAGCCTTCCCAAGGCATCAACACCACCTCATCCTCCTTCATTCACAGGCTTCCTGACGATTTCTTGTTCTTGGAAGTATTTCTGTGGAGCATCCAAGAACAGGGAAGGCAGATGACGGAGATAATGGAGACGTTTAAAATTAGACTAAGCAGCTGTAATTCTGAATTTGCATTTCTGACTTGATTATAGTAAGCACTGAAGACTAGCTGCACAAGAGCAAGAAAGGAGCTCATATGCTGCAATAAAAATATATGAATCTCTCTCACTTTGACCCCATTAAGGGGGGAAAAAGGGTAGTAAATGGTACTTTTATGGAAGTTGTTTCTTTGCTATTCTATAACTTCATTTTAAAGAGTCACCTGTGGATTTTAATTGCAAGAATTAAAGTTACCAACTTTCCTATACTTTACAAATGGAAGACCTACTCTCCTGCTTACCCTGAATTTTTCTCGCATCATATTTTAGTTGTTATCTATTTTTATACCTTTCCTTATAAACCTGTACAGTCTCTTATCTGAACAGTAAACATTTGTAACCATGGGATAACAATTTATGAAGTACTTTGATATATTCTCTATCAAAACCAAGCACAGACAACACAATTTTATTTAAATATTCTGTCACAATAGAAAATGTTAGAATCAATCTTGCTCTATTTTTGTAAAAAATGAAATAACTATTTTCATTGTATGATTTTTTACAGAGATGCAGAAGAAGAAAATAGTATTTGGGTTCTATATTCAAAGTTTCTCCATAAATATCATGAAGAATTAACCATGAGTAACTTATCACAGCTGGTAATTTTATATCTGGAAGAAAGACCCGATTATTACATTCAAGGAAGTTAATATCTAATGACAGAGGACATCACACCTATTCTCTGTTGATTTATAATCATCCATTTACTTAAAACCATTAATTTACAGAAATCTCCAAAATAATGTAAAAGTTACAGAACAGCCTTGAAGAAGAAATTTCACTATCCCAAGAAGCAAAAAACAAAATGTTCTCCTAGAAGTAGCAAAGGAGAAAAAAAATACCTAATTCCATAAAAACATCTGCCTCAGGTTATCTGTCTGCAAGTAATTCTTATGCCTCTTTTTGAAAGACTTTATTAATTTTTCTTAGTGTGGATTTCTGGAAAAGACACAACTATTGCTACTGACATGATGGCACTGCAACAGAACTACAACCAGTGCTTACCAAAGTTTTACTCCATTTTTTAGGTGCTTTCCTCCACAGTCTAACTTGAAAGTTAAATCTCCAGGAAGAAGCCTTTTGGAATTTCTTTTTGAAAGATGTTTGAAAAGACACAGAGAACTGATAAAAGTGGTTTTGTCAGCTCTGCACAGGATGGACACAGCTTCTGTATTTAAAACATAAGGAACATTTCCAACTGATCCTTTCCTTACAAGCACAACTGAGAGAACGGAGAGATTCAGCTGCTCCTGCTGAGCTGAATGGGCTTTCATGGAGAACTGCCATAAAAAGAGATTCAATGGAATATGCAAGAGTGGGTTTTGTTAGTAAATAACAGCATATTAAAAATTAAGGTTGATTAGTTGTAGAAAAGGGCAAAGTGAATAATCTGTTTAGGAAGCTCTAAGTAACCTAAAAGCTTAAGTTCCATTTGCAGAAGTCACCTGGGCAGCTGGGAGCCTTCCCTGACTGAAACCACTTCCACTTTTTGTATTCAGAATTTCAGTTCCACTTACATTCAAATTGCCTTCTATTTGAATATTCTTGTCTGCTTTAAGCATATTGTAACATATGCTTGTTGGGGATTTTTTTTCATACAAAGCTTCAAAGGAAAGGACAAGTCCACAGGAGAAAGAAATGTCACATAATAATGACTGTGACACCAGTAATAACAGCAGAATGGAGTATCTACAAAAATATCTTTAAAATGCTCTGAACACAGAAACTCTTTCATATAACTACAAAATCTACTGTTTTTCTTACCTCTCCAGTGCAATCCCTGAGAGATGTTCTTAATGTTACAGGATTCAGTTTCACTTAACTGAGAAATTCTCATTACTTAAGAAGCCTGAAAACTTGGGCAGCCTCTGCTGCAACGTTGAAAATGTCTCTCCACTGTTCCCTATACCAGAATAGTAATGCAGGGAGTGATGTGGCTGAAAAGCACAGCTAGACAAAAAAATATTCCAAAGGAGAAAAAAAAAAAAAAAAAAAAAAAAAAGCCTGGCTATCAGAAAATGCTGATTCAGCAGTTACAGTACTTCAAGGAAAGGTGTGCTTTCCCCACACAACCAACAAAAAACTACAGCAAAGCTTTCCTCCTGCCCCTTACAAAGTCACAGTGCTTTGTCTGATGACAGCACAAGACATCTGAAACAATAAAATGTGTATGGGGGAGGGATAGTCCTGCTAGGGGAAAGATTGTTCATTTTGCTGACAATTTTAAAATTCACCTACTCGTTCCACACCAAAACAAAAAATGATTCAAAACACAAAGAACACAAAAATCCTGCCTTCCAACCAACTGTACTGGTAACTGATAGTCACAACAGTTTATTTTCCCAGAGCAGCTGATCTTTGTTGTATAAATATGACTTCAACCTATCCTAGTGTTTGGAAACATTCAGGACTGTCTTTGTGTATCCAACCACTGCTGGAACCAGATATCACTGCTGGCTCAGTGGCTCATGTGTGATGCTCAGGAACTCAGGAGAAAACTGAGATGTAGAGCTCTTATCCAGAAACCTGATACAAATTTCATTTCCAGCTGTGGAGTGCTGAGCCTGCCCAACCAAAGACTTGATAGGACAGCGTTATCACTCCTGGATATATTTAGATGTACAGTGGATTCCTCTAAGACAGTAAGAAGCTACAATACAATAACTTAGAATCATAGAATAGAATAGAATCATGGAATGGCTTGGAATGGATCTTAAAGATCATTTTGTTCCAACCCCTGCCATGGGCAGGGACACCTTCCACTGTCCCAGGGTGCTCCAAGCCCCAATGTCCAGCCTGACCTTGGACACTTTGATGGAACCAGAGGCGGCCACAGCTTCTCTAGGCACCCTGTGCCAGGGCCTCCCCACCCTCACGGGGAAAGATTTGTCTGTATTTCAAACCTAAATTTCCCCTCTTTCAGTTTGAACCCATCACTCGTTGTCCTGTCACTACAGTTCCTGATGAAGGATCCCACTCTGGATTTCCTGCAGCCCCTCCAGATACTGGACAGTGCTGTGAGGTCTCCACACAACCTTCTCCTCTCCAAGCTGAACAGCCCCAGCTTTCTCAACCTGTATCCATGGGGAAGATGCTCTCGTCCCCTTAGCAACTCTTGGCTCTCCTCTGGACTTGCTCCAACAGTTCCACATCTTTCTTATATTGGGGGCAGTAGAACTTACAATGTTGTTAACTTAGTTATCAACCACTTCCTTTATACAGGACAAAACCTGGCTTCTGGTCTTTGTTGTCACTTCTTTAACTTTTTTCTTACGGTAGCCTTAAAAAAAATCCTGTCTTTTTACTTTCCACACTGCTCAAGGCAGGCTGGTCACACCTTGAGTGCTGTGTCCAGCTCTGGCCCCTCAGTTTAGGATGGACATTGAGACACTTGAGCACATCCAGAGGGGACAACGAGGCTGGTGAGGGGCTTGGAACATAAACCCTGTGAGGAACGACTGAGGGAGCTGGGGTTGTTTAGCCTGGAGGAGAGAACACTCAGAGGTGACCTTATCATTCTCTACAATCTCCCGAAAGGTGGCTGTGGTCAGCTGGGGGTTGGTCTCTTTCTCCAGGCAGCACTGACAGAACTAGAGGACACAGTCTCAGGCTGACCAAGGGAAATATAGGTTGGATATTAGGAAAAAGTTTTTTATTGAAAGAGTAAACAGTACTGGAATGGTTTGCCAGGGAGGTGGTGGAGTAACAATCCCTGGATGTGTTTAAAGAAAGACTGAATGTGGCACTGGATGGTTTAGTTGAGGTGTTAGGGCTGGGTTGGACTCGATGATCTTGGAGGCATCTCCCATCCCCCAGTGATTCTGTGTGTGATTCTCTCTGTGTGACTCAGCAGCAGTTTTCTCCCAGTCAGGTTAAGGTGCTGCTGATCCAGCTGGAGGATCTCACCCATCAGTGCTGGAGCTCCAAAGAGGAACAAGAGCTTCAGCTGCTCCCGCTCCCTGCAGCAGCTGCTGGCTTGGGAAGCTGCGCCTGGGGAACGTTTTCAGAGCACTTAATCCTAACAAATGTAACAAATGTAGTGTTTATACAAAATCAACAAGTTTATCTTAGTCAGGAGTAGCTCTCACCCTCCTGTGAAATACAACTTTATTTCTGTAACTTTCATCTTCCCTTCCCATTCTGGTCTTTTTTATATCTCCTTCTTTCACCTCACCTAAAGCAGCTCTAAGGGAACAATTCCTACAGACCAGGGCCACAAAACCTCCCATCAAGTTCTATCCTAATCATGCCCCTCTATTTACTAACAGCTTAGTGCTGCTACTATTTATTTCTGCACATTGCCCTTCTCATTTCCAACTGCATATTGTATTATTTATTTACTTACTCACCCTATGAGTGAGGCACAGGGTGCCCAGAGAAGCTGTGGCTGCCCCTGGATCCCTGGAAGTGTCCAAGGACAGGTTGGACAGGGCTTGGAGCAGCCTGGGATAGTGGAAAGTGTCCCTGCCCATGGCAGGGGAGTGGGACTGGATGATTGTAAAGGTCTCTTTCAACCCAAAACATTCTGTTGATTTTATGATCATTTCTGTACAGCTGCCCTTCATCTTTCCATGACCATTTTATATTATATCTAAACTCAAAGTATTCCTTTGCTTTATGCACCTATGAACAAACTGTGGAGCAAGTGAATAGAGAGTTCAGTTTCCTTTAGCCAAGCCTTGGAACATGCTGTACTAACAGCAAAGCCAAGTCACCTAAAATGTAATAAAATCGCTGCAAACAGGAAAAAAAAATATCCTCATGCTGGTGTGTTCAGACAGCATGTAATACCTGCAAGGCATTGTCATAACTACTACAATTTAGCCACAAAACAGATTTCAATAAATACTGTGCTTATAATTCATATGTAACAAGAAGATAAGTGTTAAGGAATAAAAAAAAAAACTATTTTCTGAAACAGTAGGTGTAAAAAACTAATAGGTGAGGATGAAGACATTTCTTGGCAGCAAGTGAAAAGCAGGGGGGAACTGTGGGAACAAAAGAAACCTCAGCTGTCACACAGGTGTGGTGCTAAACCAGGACTCTGAGCCACACCAATAGAGCAAAAGGGCAGATACATTCAAAAAGTAATTCTGCATTTGCAAAGAAGTTGATGATTTGCTTGTACTTCATGAGAATATTAATAACTTCTTGATCCCATGGCAAATACAATGTTAAAACAGTTTTACTTTGTAGTAAACATTTTCTGTCAGCAGGACCTAAGATCACCATGGAGGAGCACTCTCAGAAGTGTCCACATTATCTATCCCACCAACAGGGATCTTTAGGAATTCTGAAAATAGTGGTGAATTTGCAGAAGTCTGAATGAACACTGATGTTACAACCATCTCTCTAAAAGATCCATAGTTGTAACCATAGCAGGGTTAGAACAATGGCAGTCCTGAACAAACCAATAATTTAAGAAAAATTAAATGAGACTCAACTGATACCTCAGAGCTCTGTAACAAAAATTAGGAAGTGAAATAATGAAACATGACTTTCTAAAATGATTGTGGTTTAATTCCTTCCTATGACTGATAATTCCAACTGGCAGAAATATCTGCCTGCATGTATAAACTTCTCTGGCTCTTGGTGCAGTGTTCTGTAAGAGCCTGCAACTAAACTGGTGAAGAACTGGTTAAGTGACATCTCAGAATGAAAAAAAGCACAGCTTTTGAGAAGAGCTCATCACAACATAACTCAGATTAACATGGAGTTCCCCAAAGGCGGAGCCACTACCACAAAACACGTTTTCAATTATTTATAAGTCTACACCATAAATCATGACACAATTTGCACAAGTATAAATTGATAGAGTGCTACATAACTGAGATAAATCAGTTCCAAAAAGCCATCAGGAGTGCTGGGTATAATCAATCAATGCTGGAAACAAAACGTTATTTAAAAAAGCCACGTACAAAGTTATAAAGCTGCAATCAGGAAAACACATGCCAGTCTATGGAATGATGAACTCTTGTGGAAAGAAACAGTCCTGCAAAGGGTTTGCCACAGTGAGAGTACCCAGAGGAAGGGAGATCAAAATGCAGGGCTGCAAATGAAGGTTTAATATGGAAATGTGATGCAGAAGCAGGAGAGTAACACCAGAGAGGTAATATTTAAATGCACAAAACACTCCTGAGACAAAGCTCCGGTGTGCTGCATCCAGCTCACGTTTTGATAAAAATGCTGAAAAAGTGGATTTAAAAAAAACAATCCCCAGAAACTGAGTTGTGAGGGAAATGCATGCGGTGACAAATTTAAAGAATTTCAGTTCACTCAGTTTTTCAAGTAGAAAAGAGAGGGAATACTGGGTTACAGCAGATAAATATTTCCATGGTAAGAAAATACTTTGAGTTCTTTAGCATAGTGGAGAAAGGCACATCACTAACCAGTGACTGGAAGCTGAAGCCAAATAACTTAATAAACAGCAGACTCTCCACCTCTTACTGTCTTCCGATCAAAACTCCAATTTTTCTGGAAAACACGTTTCAGCCAAATGCAAGTTATTGCATTCAAGAGTAACTGGATGAAATCCAACTGACTACAACAGTCAAGGGGTCAGAGCAGGAGATCTAATTGCTTCCTTTGGCTTTCAAGCCTCAGTCTACAAATACTCTTGGTTTTCAGTGCTTCAAAGGCATTTCAGTAGTACCATGCATGCTCAACATTAATATTAAAAGAGCTCTCAGAAAATCTGCATGAATTACAGTTGTATTTCCATGTAAGGGCTCCAGTGACACTGGAGCTTTCCTGTTGAGGCTTCTGTCACCAGCAGAGCCTATTAATGGAATTACAGCTACCTTGTACCCAGCTGAGGTGGTGTTTGTGTAAACAAGCATTTACACAATTGAGTGCAGAACTTCACCCTTCACAGCAGTACTTTTCCTCCTCTAGAAAGAATCCTCTTTGACCTGGAGTATGAAAAGGCTGATACAATGCATCGTATCAATCACAGGCACTACAGGTAAAAAAAAAAGGAAAACCAGCAGCATTGTAAATAGCCACAAAGCCAGAGAAATCTGGTGCTCCCATCAGCAGCCTTTGAGCCTGCCCCTGTTTATGGTCCTTGTCTACCTGGCACTCCAAAACACACACAGCACCCACACTCTTGACACGTCCAACATTTTCCAGGAATAGATGCCAAGGGATTGTATAAGATACACGTTAAATATCCAGGCTCATGGAGTTGTGCTGTAGCATCGGCTGCTGTGGTATCTGTGGATTTCTAAAATAACACAGGGAGGGGGTTGAAACGTTTCTATCCTGGCGAAGTATGAACTAACTCCAAATTCAGCACTGGAAGTTTGAAAAGGCTGGAATTGTCCGAAGCACGCTCAGAATCAAATAAATCCTCCACAGGAGAGAGACACAAGCACCAAGAGCCAGAGCATCACCTCAAACAGAACCCAGGCACCACCAGCGAGACACAAGGCAGGGCATTCACCCCTCCAACCTGCAGAGGAGGAAGCACCTGCCACCTCACGCTACACCCCGCTGTAAATATATAAAATACATATAAAAGTTCCTCTCCCGAAGCCCTGGCACAGGGATGTCCCGCCGAGCATCCCCAACGCCACCTCCCAAAACGGGCAAAGTCTGGCAGCTCCCCACCAGCACCAGCACGGCCGAGCACAAACTTCTTCCACTCCAAGAAGCCCCACAAGGCACAAAGAGACACTTTGGCCGCCGTCGCCTTCCAGCCAACACTCCCCAGGGCTCCTGGCCATCCCCGCCGCTCCACGCAGAGACAAAGCCACGCTTTAAACTTTCGCTCCCTCCTCGCCGCCGGAGCAGCTCCTGCGCCGGGAGCCGGCACCTCTCGGGGCTGGGCGCTGCCTGGGATGTGCAGAGAGTGCTCGGGGAGGTGTGAGAGCCCGGCAGAGGCCTAGCGGGAGGGGATGGAGGAGCTGCCCGCAGCCCCCTCCCCACAGCCCCGCGACCCCTCCCCGCTCCCGGCACCGGAGCGGCCGCTGCTCGTCACAGGGACACGACAGGGGATGGGGGAAAGGGGAAGGAGCCTCTGACGCCTGAAGAAAGGAGAATTATCTCAAACAATACCCCCCTCCACCAAAAAAAAAAAAAATAAGACTTAATACGGAGCCAGGTTTCACCTCGAAGCGATGGCGGGTAAATAGATGAATAAGTGAAACAACACACCTTTGACCCTCTCTTTTCTTCCCTAAATATAATCCTCCCCTTTTCCCATAATACACACACCACCAAATGACCATTAATTCGCATCCATTCTTTGCAGGAGAGGGGGGATTATCTCTGTGACCGACTCTGTCTCTTTCCCTCTCCCCGGTCTTTCACTGCGCGAGAATTGAAATTGCATTTTTTAGGATAAGAAAAAAAAAAAAAAGGGAATAGAGGGAGGGCGGGGGGGAGAGGCAAGATTATTATATCTGGAGGGTGCGAAATGTGGGCACGGGGAAAGCCTGGGGGATGGGGAGGAGTGGAGAAAGGTGGCTAAGGAGAGAAGAAAGGAAAGGAGGACCAGGAAGCGCAGGGAAGGATGAGGGGAAGGCGAGATAAGGGGAAGGAGGATAAGGAAAGAAGGATGAAAGGAAGGAGGTCGGGAGGAAGGATGAAAGGGAGGAAGGGATGAGGGGAAGAAAGGAGGATGCTCTGCCCTGGCCTCACCTCAGCTCGGTGGGTGGGGGTGGGAGAATCTCTCGCCGCCGCCGCCGCCTCCTCCTCCGCCACCTCCTCCTCCTCCCCAGCAGCGCCGGTCACTGCCGGGCCGGGCTGTGCGGCGCGGCTCCCTGGGCCGGTCCCCGCCTCCCGCCCGCCGGGCTCCCTCCTCCCGCCGCCGGCCCGAGCCGCGCTCGCTGGGCTCTGAGCGGAGCCGGGCTCTGAGCGGAGCCGGGCGCTGCCGCCGCGGCCGCCCCGCCACAGCCACGGGGGGAGGAGGAGGCGGCAGCGCGCCTGCGCCGCCGGGCGCTGCCGCCGAGGGAGGGAGGGATGGATGGAGGGATGGAGGGATGGATGGAGCCGCCGCTCCCGGCTCCAGGGCCGGCCGTGAGTACGGAGCGGGCACGGCTGCGGCAGGTGGGGGGCCGGGAGCGGGGCACGGGCGCTGCGGGGAGCGGGGGATGCGGAGCGGAGCGGGAGGCGGAGGGGAGGCGCGGCCGTGATGGATGGAGAGAGGCCGCGTACCAGAGCGGGTTGTGACAGCACCGGAATGGGCTCACGCTGAGAGAGAGAGAGATTGTGTGGCTTTGGGTTAGATAATAGGAAGAAATTGGTCCGTGTGAGAGCGGTGAGGCCCTGGTACAAGATGTCCAGGGAAGCTGTGGTTGCCCCGTCCATGGAAGTGCCCAAGGCCGGGTTGGAGGGACCTGGGATGGTGGGAGGTGTCCCTGGCCATGGCCGGGGATGGAACGAAATGGGTTTCGGGGTGTCCTCCTCCCACCCAAAGCATACCGTGGCTCTCTGGGGGCAGTGCCGGCAGCGGGGGCTCTCTGGGGACAGCTCTGGGGGCTGTGACAGCAGCAGGGGCTCTCCGGGGCCAGCTCTGGGGGCTGTGACAGCCGGGCCTGCCCCGGGGACAGCTCTGGGGGCTGTGACAGCCGGGCCTGCCCCGGGGACAGCTCTGGGGGCTGTGACAGCCGGGCCTGCCCCGGGGACAGCTCTGGGGGCTGTGACAGCAGCAGGGCCTGCCCCGCGAGCTGGAGGCGCCCTCTGGGCCCCTTCCCGGCTGGTCCCATCCGCCGCCTCAGGGGCCTGGCCGGGGGAAAATCGGTGGGTTATGGATGTACCGGCAAGACTTAATGCAAGAGCCTGAATTCTCCTGTTCTCTTAAGCTACAAAAAACTCTGTGGGTGTCTTTTCTTCCTTGGGTGCTCGGCAGGAGGGGGTAGCCAGGTTGGGGTCAGGCTCTGGTCCCAGGGAGTCAGCGGCAGGAGGACAGGTCACAGCCTTGAGCCGAGCCAGGGTTCAGGTTGGGCATTAGGAGGGATTTCTTTAAGAAAAAGGGTGATGAGACATTAGGATGGGCTGTCCAAGGAGCACCATCCCTGGAGGTGTTTAAGGAGAGACTGGACGTGGCACTCAGTGGTGTTGGCCCATAGGCTGGACTCCATAACCTCAGAGGTCTTTCCCAACCCAATTGATTCTGTGATTCGCTGATTCTGTGCACCAAATACCAGGGTTTTCTCCTCTCTGCAGAGCCTTACACTCTAATTTCCCCCTTATTTCAACTGTATTGCTCATCTTACCAACCTTATTTTATTTTTTTTTCACTCTGCTGGCAGCACCTTCTTTCTGTCTCTTTTGGACAGACCATGGTGCCACCATCCTGCTCCAAAAGCCCTGAGCCAAATGTCCCATAAAACCCCAGCGGTGGAGGATCCCTGCAGAACGTGGGTGTCCTGTAGGGATTTTGCCATTCCCATCCCCTGCAAATCCCACTGACTGTGCTGTTGTTCCAGGCATCCTTTGCACCTCTTGTGGCATCCATCTGCTTCCCTGGTTTCTACGTAAACTCACAGGCAACAAGGAGGGGAGGGGGATGAGCCCTCCCACGCTTTTTTTTTTTTTACCTTTGCTTGGCAGTTTTAGGCTTGCAGGGCTCTTGCCAAAACAATTTCCCTGCCTCAGCCTCTATGGGAATGATGTTAGTGGTACAGGTGCCTGTTAGGCCTCAAGTAGAGGCAGCAGTTTCCAGTCTTTTTCTTCTCTCTTCCCATATCAAAATGTAGTCAGGATCTATATTCATGCTTACAGTGAATAAGTGAGGAGTGGAGCTGCATAGGAATCTTATCTCAGGGATTGAAGCTGGAGAAAAAAAAATTCTTAGGCAAGAACTCATTTAAATATGAATTTAAATGTGACCAGATGCTTCATGGCACTATTTGGTGCAGCCATGTAGCTGGAAGTAGTCAGAGTCAGGAGTGTACAGAAATACTTTGAATTATTTTAACCTCACAGTGTCAGGTGTGAACAGAGACCACACTAGCCTGAACTCCACTTTATGATGAGATGCAAATTCTTGGTGCAAGGCAAACTGGGGATTCAGTTTGTGTCTTTAATAGGCTTCCAGGCGGCACCAAATTCCTTTTCTAGGTACTGTAATTGTCCTTCCCGCTCTTAAATGGAGCAATGTGATGTTAGGAGACTGTTACCTGCAGACCTTCTGTTTCTTGCCTACATTTTTGGAATCCAAATGTTTTGGATTGCTGGTTCTTCTAGGTAAGGACAGTGCTTTCCTTTGGAGCTGGCTAGTGTGTTGTGAATATTAATGGCAACAAGGAATGTTCCCAAACAGAACATGGTAAATTACCTCCTGCTTTATCACCCTGCATTACTTTGCTAATTGAATGTCAGCTAAACGTTCCTCCAGGCATCTGACTGAAATGAGCGTGAGCTATAGTGTACGTGTAAGACCACAAATAATAAATAGGCATGATTATGAAAAATGGTATTTCTGCCCTTCACCAGTAGCAAGGCTTCAAGTACATCTCTTGTAAGTTTCAACCTAAGGACTCATTCAGCCGGTTTTGTATGTTTTTGTTTAAAGTGTGTCAATTTTAGACATAAATGAGATTACTTGTCCAGAGTCCAGATTACTTTTTGTCTGAGACAGAAGACAAGGATTGCTGGACTGTTGCTAAGAGATCTCCCAGAATGCCATGAAGAAATCTGAAGATCTGGAAGAGCTGTATGAACTTACTTTTTTTATGGTCCTGAAAGAGACTCCGTCATTAATTTCCTTTCCTTTCCTTCTTCCTTTCCTTTCCTTTCCTTTCCTTTTCCTTTCCTTTCCTTTCCTTTCCTTTCCTTTCCTTTCCTTTCCTTTCCTTTCCTTTCCTTTCCTTTCCTTTCCTTTCCTTTCCTTTCCTTTCCTTTCCTTTCCTTTCCTTTCCTTTCCTTTCCTTTCCTTTCCTTTCCTTTCCTTTTCCTTTCCTTTCCTTTCCTTTCCTTTCCTTTCCTTTCCTTTCCTTTCCTTTCCTTTCCTTTCCTTTCCTTTCCTTTCCTTTCCTTTCCTTTCCTTTCCTTTCCTTTCCTTTCCTTTCCTTTCCTTTTTCCTTTCCTTTCCTTTCCTTTCCTTTCCTTTCCTTTCCTTTCCTTTCCTTTCCTTTCCTTTCCTTTCCTTTCCTTTCCTTTCCTTTCCTTTCCTTTCCTTTCCTTTCCTTTCCTTTCCTTTCCTTTCCTTTCCTTTCCTCTATTGGGCACTTGGATTAGCAAGACAGACAAAAGGACTGTTCTGCTTAAGGAAAATGCATGGATGCTTTTTGTTTGCTTTTTAAAGTTCTATGTCAACTGTGGAACTGTCTGTCACGATCTAGAACTCAGTTATTAAGTGAGTTTTGTGCAAGATGAACCCTCTGACTGTGCCCATTCACCTCATCTAAGTGGAGTAGTCCTTAGCTATGGAAAAGGCCATCAGGGAAGGAGGGGATCGTTGTTGAGAGACCCCAGTGCAGGACCTGGATCTGTAAGGACAGAGTGACCCACCAGAAGGACAAGGGCATGGGTTGGACTCGATGATCTTGAAGGTCTCTTCCAACCTAACATTCTGTGTGAATTCTGTGTGAAGGAGGATGCACAGGAGAATCTATGGTGTCTCCAGGGACACTTCACAGGATTTAACGTGGCGGGATGAGCATTTAGGTTCTCTTGGAAGAACTCAAAGCTCTGTGGTCCCTGGGATAACAAGGAAAGGAAATTGATGAAGGGTGAAGTTTCTGTGCTCAAGGAACTCTGCATTGGGAATTGTGGCTTTACAGGCAGATTGTTGGTCCAAGGGTATCACACAGCAAATTCCAGCACACAGCAGTCCTGGTTCTCAAATATTAAACTATAGTTTGTTGATTCCCAGAAAGATCTGAACTGACTTTCTGAATCATCTTTTGAAAATTTTTTTTTGTTCTTTAGTAGCAATATTAGAAAGGAGGGACCTTGACATGATGTAATGTAGTGTAAATCATTTTCTTACAGCAAATACAGATTTTCTCCATAAAATTACATGTGACATGTTCTCTGACCAAGTTACTTTGATAATGAGGATGAAAATCTAAAACTTTTATCTTTTCCAGTGTGCCAGAAGAATTTACATCTAGGATAGGTCTAAAATTGAACTAAGCATATTTATAAAAATAATCACAATATTATTTCTTCATGCTAATTCTAGCTTTTTGTCTTTTTTTTTTTTATGTAGCAATCAATTTATCTCTTTTTTCCCCTCACATTTGGCTTAACTGGACATTTATAATTTGCTATAATATCTGTCACATAATTTGTCTCTTTTTTCCCTCTGTTGTCTTGTATTTTCCTTGCATCTAAGTACTGTACAATACCAGCTTTTTCAGTTAGACTTAATATTTGACATGTTTTCAGTCTTACAATAGCTTAGTCTGCTTCTTGAAAAATTACAAACTGTGTTTTTATCTCTACATCTCACTCTTGTGAGAACACCACAGCAGGAATTTCTCCCCTTTCCCCAGCCTAAAGTCTCAGCACTGTGTCTGTGTACACACACACAAAAAAAAAAAAAAAAAAAAAAAAAAAAAAAAAAAAAAAACCACCACACCTTTTACTCATCTTTTCTGTTGTGGAGTTTTCTTCTAGACCAAGAGAGCTTATTACTGAAAACCATTTTGATTGTTTGTTTCAAGGACATGATGTTTTTTGAGTTCTTACATCTCCTGTTATTATCTCAATACCTCTGTGTATTAATGACTTTTTTCATTCACCTAATCCTGAATGCCTGTTCCTGTTTGTAGAGCATTTGTGCTTTGGTGAAAAAGAGAATTTTGGAGAACAAGAAAACTAAGACCAGTAGAGGTTTTTAAGGAAAAGAGTGATTTAATTAATATCTAAGTGAGAGAAATTGAGGAGAATCTATCTCATGGGCAATTCAAACAGCATTTGAAAGCTGCAGGTGGAACTTGGAATACTTTAAGCTTCTTTTAGGCCCAGTGATCTTTAAAGACAAACCAACTTGTTGCTTTAATGTAGATAGTTGCCTGTCTGTGCTGAAGGGAGGTTGTCAGCAGCTCTCAAAAGACCTTTCAGTGCCTTGTATAATAAGACATTTCCTTTTGGATTTGACTGAGTGCACATAAATATCCAGGGATTGCCTAACATCACTCCCTGTCCCTGAACACATCTGGGTATCTGTATTTCACTTTGGGTGTGTCAGTTTTGACACATTTACATGAGCACTGGGTTGCTTGAGTAAATGTGTCAAAAATATTTCCTGCTTCTCCTGTGCAGAATATTCTGGGTATGCTCTGCCACCCCTTTCTCTGGCTCAAAAGAACCTGCCAGGCAGAACATGCAGGGTCTTTCCCTGTCTCAGACCCCTGAAACAACTTGCAGATGCAGTTTGTTTGGAAAAAAAAAAAAACAAGGCATCTGTCTATCCACCTTTTAATGCCAGAGAGGATGGGGCAGACAGATACCTTCATTGCTTTCAGACAGCTGAATTTAAAAGAAACACAAAAAAATACACCTGCTCTTTGCTCCTGTTAGACTTAGATCAATGCCCACCATAGCAGGCTGTTAAAAAGCCTCTTCCTTAAATAGCTTCTTCTCAAAACCATAGGAAAAGGTTTTAAATTTTGTTTAGATTACCCTTTGAACTTCAGCTGATGCCACCATTTGCCAGAGCAGGGGGTTGTGTGTTTGTGGAGATCATCTCTCAGCCTTTAATTGCAAGAAGGATGGTTTACAGTAGATTCATTAGGTCTCTGTATATCAAAGGGGGATAGAGAAAGAAGGGTTTAGAAGTTTTGCATATATTTAGAAAATGTGATAAAAATTTTGGAATATTCAGTTCAAATGCCATGACTTATTTTTCTCACATTTATAAAATGAATGTGTTTCTGTCCCAAAGACTGAGACTCAGGAAAATATATCTTTTCTGCTCTCCTTGGATAACTGACCTGACTTCTTTAAAGCTGCCTCAGTTTCTCTATCTTAAATCTTTCTTAATGGCACATATAGCAGAAAAAAAAAAAATCATTTTCTATCTCTCCTCAGGGCTCTTTTTTCCTACAAACCCCTTGTTCAGACAAGCAGCTCTTAGGCAGAGAGTGCTGCTCCCCATGTTGACCGCCACCTTCGAGCTGTTTGTCTCCCATCTGTTGTTTGTAAACACTTCATGCCTTGTGCTGCTGATGTTGCTAGATCCTTGGAAAACAAGTTCTATTTTCTTATGTTTGCACACTGCATCAAAGCAACAGGAAATCTGTCCATGACTGGGAAGCCCACGCAACGCCAGGATAGGTTTTTTTTTCCTCTTGCTGGGGATCTCAATTAAGGAAACTTGTCAGAGGTAAACAATGATGATGCAAGCTGGAATTCAGCGTGGTTCATCTGTGCACAGAATTCCTGTTCAAGGGAGTCTTGTCCAAGGGGAAGAGCAAGGAAAGGGAGACACCAGAGGGGGAGAGAACTGGGCTGAGGGTGTGAGAGAAGGGACAGGAGGTGGCAGAGGAACGTGGCAGAAGGTGCACAGATTAAGAGCTGCAGGATGTATTTTTGGCTCATGCCTTTGCAGAACTGGTTGAAAGTTGTCTTCTGGAACTTCTTTGTCCTTAGAATCCCTTTGTTTTCCCAGCCAAAGAAAAGCATAGGGAGAAGGATTAATATCCAGATCTTAATCACTGTCACAAAATAAGATTGACTTTGGAATTGTCAGTCTGAGGAGCAGAAGGGTTTGTGTGCTGCCATGGCTGCACATCCAGTTCAGAATTCTGCTCTTGAAGAAAACAGCCAATGGATTTGCTTCACTTCAGGGAAGTTACTGCCCTTAAACCTTCTGCTTTTTCCATTATTACATCCTGCTGTGCTTTCTCCACATAGGTGGCATGAAAAGCTGTCCAATACTTGCTCATGACAGTGAAAATTGCTGGATTCCTCAGCATCCCAGTGCTGTTCTTCAGTGTCCTGAGTATTGGGCTAAATTTTGATCCTTTCTCAGGCCTTATTATACTAATACATATATTAAACTCCTGTTGCCTTTATGAGATTTATAGAGGACAGAACATGACAGGGATTATTTATAACTGATTTATAGCTGATAAAATCTGATATGATATTGGTAGTCTAGAGGTACGGAGCATGAAACTTGGGTTTAGAAACTTCTCCTCTTGTTTATAGTCTCTGGTTTGCTCTACATTAATGATTCTCTGTGTTTAATCAAGGGTTAAAGCAGATGGTTGTGATGTATTGTTTCCTAATGAGAAGAAATGCAATCAAATCTATTTTCTATCTTTTGAACACAAAGCAATGATCAATTTTTTTTTTTTTTTTACAATAATGTTTACAGGAATTATTTCCCACATCATAAAGAATGTAAACTTTCTAATTCCTTTTTTTTTTGTTTTTCTCCTGACAGAAGCCCAAGACAATGTATCTTTCCAGTAACTCCTGTAAAAATGCACAAGAGACTTTGAACTAAAACAAGGCCTGAAGAAAGTTAATGAAGTTGTTAATAGTCTGTGTCACAAATGAGAAGACTGTGGATGATTCTGGTTTTTTCCTTCAGGCCTTGATGAGTCATGAAAATGATAGAAAGTTAATTTTTCCAATGGAGCAGGTTCTGTAAGTAAAAGAAGAGGAAAAAATCAAGAAAAAACTGAAATACAGACATCTGATGACAAGAGCTACTACTAGTGGTGGCCAGTGTGTTGTAAGCTGGAATTTTCTTGATTCTTAATGGACGTTTTGACCTAATTTACAGTCTTCCTTGTTAAATAATTTTTTTAGAAAGGTCAAACCTTTTTTTTTGCTAAAGGTCATGTACTTCAACTAAGAAATCTTCTCTCATCTACAGAACAATGCAGCAACATAAAATTCAGGTGTTTTCCATTCTGAACATATTAATGGATCATGAGCAATAAGCCTGGAGTATTTCACAGCCCTTTGCCCTGTCCTCATTAAATAATTCCTTTTTATGCTTGTGTGTGTGAATGATCCCAGGGTTATGCAGTTATCCAGGAGCAGGCTCATCCACTGGAGCCTGGAGATGGATGTCGTTTCACACAGAAGGAAAATGACATTCCAAAAACCCACATGGACCTGGTAATTGTGAGAAGAAAGCTCCTTGTAAAACAAGGATTTATTTTATTTAGATAAAATATTTATTTGTTTATTTATTTTATATAAATATTTATTTTATATATAAAAATACATATTCTATTGTATATTATTATTATATTTATATAAGATATTTATTTGGTTTTAATATAAATATTTATTTTATATATAATTACATATTCTATTATATATTATTATACTTATATTTATATAGAATATTTATTTATTTATATAAAAACCTTGATTTCAGTCTCAGAAATGCTGTGGACATTTCAGTTGAATAATGCAGCTTTATTGTTTCTGAAAATGGCTGCAGCTCTTGGTCAGTCAGGTCAGGGACTATGTAAGGGCTCACAGGCCTCACATATAAAGCACACCTCAAATGGGAATGGCACTGCAGGAATATTGACATTTTCACATCAATCTTCCTATTTGAATAACAGCTGAATAAACTGCCCCTTAGAAAAAAAATTAAGAAAGAAGACAAAAAATGTTTTTTTCATTAAGTTGGTGAACCTGCTCAGAAATATTGAAGGGACACATAGCAACAATATGTTGTGGGGGAAAAAAGCTACCACTATCCTAATTGGGGAATTTCTCTGACAGGAAACTAGAATCCATTCCACTTCACAGTATCGTCATGCAAACTACATTAAATATTTTATAAAACCTGAATGATTTCCGTAACAGAATTTTGGCAATTTAAAGCAAAACATGTTGCTGTGGCAGCTCCTGCAAATCTTTTAGCTTTGTTTTGTATTATAAATATGTCAAAATGAAGCCATTTCTGTCCAAACAAAAATTTTCCAGGCTTTTCAAAAATATTTCTTACTTGCCAAAGTCAGGATGAAGGCTCATTTCAAATGCTGTAACTTAGATCTGCATAACCATAAACCCACAAGGACATTGCTCTAGTCTTATAAATAAGTAATGTCATTAGATACTGTATTCTCAGTTTAATTGACTTCATTTGCTACTCTGTATAACAGTGGTTAAAAAATAAAAGACATTTAACATTGGTGAAACCTTTTCTAGTGGTTTCTGAACTGGAAGTCAATAAGCACAAGCCATTGCCAGAAAATGTTGTTGGTTTTGAGGGGTTTGTTTCAGTAGTAAAATCTTGAGTGAAATCTAAATGGATACAGGGAATCACATCTAATCTTTTGTAAATAAGAATCAGGTGAAATCTCAAAGGCAAAGACATAAAAATAGCAGAGATTTATCCTGCAGACATCACTGATGAAACCCCACATAAGGAACTCATTTCATTTTCTGCAGGTGGACCACTGTAAGTAAAAAAAGTGTCTTTTTATGGGGAATATTTACCAAGTTGGCAGTTGAGGCTTTTCCTTCAGAGGTATTGAAAGGACCAGATATTTTCAGATTTGGGATTCTTTACATCAGAAGAAAAGATGTTTAAGTTGGAGAAGGAGTTACCAAAGATAGAATTTATTTGTGTGATGCAATAAAGTTCCTGAATTACAGTTAAAGCGATTTCTTAAATTCATATCTGTTCCTCTCTTAAATTTACCCAGATGTGTCCTATACATGAGTTAGGCATGGGTTTAATCACAGATTATCAACTGAGGGTATCTCCTCAGAGGGACTGACATCTGTGTTGCTTTGTGCTGTGCTCTCTCAAAAACTGATTCAGGAGCTGCAACATGGCAACAAGAAATAAATCCTTACCTTTGTCAGGAAACTAGAAATCATTTTATTAGTGGCAGTTTATTTTCTGGTTGATGTGAAGTTGCTGAGAAAGAAGGAAAAGGGAATATCCCAAAGCAAGTAACAAGAAAAGCAGAGACCACACTGCAATAAAAGCAACAGAGGGTGGAATATCCTGAAAAAGTATCTGGAAAAGAGCTGATTTAAGATCAAGGAGATGAAGAACTGCAGGAGCCAGTGGTACCTACATCTTTTCAGCACATGGTGAAAGGCTTTGTGCTCAAAGAAATAGAACACAGACTTTTCTCTTGGTCTTTTCTACCCCAAGCCATGGAACTGTCTGAGACATAAAGGAGTTGGGAATGGAAGAGAAAGGTGGTCAATAGAACTGTGATGAGATGTTACAGAGCCCTATGAAATGTGATTCTGATCAGAAAATTTTAGAAAGACTCCTGGTTTGTTGGGCTTTTTTATATATTCAAGTTCTAGCTAACTTCACTCTTTCCCTCACACACTGACATTAATACAACTTTTGCAGTAGACTTGAAGGACCAAGATACATGTATTTTATACTTTTATTTTAATGCTTCAACGTTGTTTTTTTCCCATTAGCAAGTCATAAATGCATTTGGGTTCAGGAGAGCTTGAAGTAATAGGGAGTAAAATGCAAAGTGCTCCTGGAAAATTGCTTATTTATATAAAGCTGATGAGAAAACAAGTGTTTTATGGGAGGGCCATGACTCTCTTAAGGGATATTTGGATCGAGGACAGAGTACTTGCAGGGGCTCACATTTAGGTGTGTCTGTTATTGCACTGCTTTGTGCTGGGAGTGGAAAAACAACATGTATCAGGTGCTTTTTATTATATATATTTTTTTCTCTAAATGTCAGCATGTGTTGGGCATTTACAGACTGATTCTGTGGACTTGTACATCAAGAGTGCTGCTGTCAGTGAGCCATCAGACACTCAGCTGGGTTTGAGACATGGAAAATGTGTGTAAAACTGGCAGTGAGCTTGTTTAACACAATTCATTTCGAGGCTTAACAGGTGTAAATGTACCAGTAAAAAAGACACAAGTGCCAAGAATATCTGTAATTGCTGCACTAGGTTGTGATCACGTTTGAGGAAGCAGAGTCATAGAAGTCATAACAGCAAATGACAAAACAAAGATGTTCCAGAACATGTGGAAAGAATCAACAACAACAACAACAACAAAAATTCACCATTCACTGCCTGATTTTCTGAAGATGAGTGGCCAATACAGGCCATCCCACGAGGTGCTCAACTTTGTTACTGATAATATCTCAATTTACCCAACAGTAAAACACCGTCAGAGTAGTTCAAACCTGTGATTTGTTTGACACTGTAAATGCTTTAAAAATCTTACTAATGATTTAAGAAAAAGACATGCAAACAAGCAGAAAAAAATGAGCATTATCTAAAGTCAATGTGGATGTGATGCCTTGACCCATTTAGAATATTAAGAAATATGCTGCATTAAAGTATTGAATATATATTTTCATTATGTATTGAGTGGCCAAAAATATCTTAAGAGCCTTTTAAGGTAATGTATAATAACATCTCTTCCCCAAAAGTGGGTCAAGGCTTACGTAGTCTGCATTTCCAACGTGGGTCCCTCTTAAAAGGAAAATCCCAACGGTACAGAAGGAGCTAATACAGCAAAAGGGTCCAAATCCTGTATTTTGTGATATCCTTTGACCCTGGCCTGCCTAAACCCGGAGAAACAGCCACAGGATGTGATCTAATTAATGGCAAATTATCTTGAAATATTTGTCTTCAGTGCTGCAAAAGTGCAATGATGATGATGATGGTGCTGTGTACTGGCTCCTTGCTTTGCCTCCTGATAAAAACTCCCTGTTTCCCATTAAAACAGCAAGGGGAGGTGAAAAGGAGGGAAGCTCCAGGCAGCAGGGGTGAAAACGGATGGAGTGAGCAGAAGTTGCTACAAGATTCTCACCTTGTTCAGTTAAGACCTTAATTCTTGTGCTTGTTATTAGTTGCAGGGAAGTATAAACTTGTAAATTACAAGGTAATTTGATGAGTTACAGCTGCATGGACATCAGATACAGGTTGAAAGTGTAAAAGTAAGATACTCAGCAAATAAGCTTAAATACTACCCTGTTATGCAGTTCACATCTCCCTTCTTGGACTTTTTTTGCAATTTTATTTCCAAACACTAAGTTTCAGTAGAGTTTTCTTAGTAAGCAAACACTCAGGTATTCCAAGACATTCTAATACACTGAGGACATTTACTCTAAATCTTTCTTTTTTTTTTTTTTTTCTTTATAAGGTGACAGTGGTTATCTTTTGAAAAATTGCCTAATCTCTTCCGTGGTTTATCTCCAGATTCCCTCTGAAAACGGTATCACTAGAAATTGTAATGAAACTCAAAAAGTGACCGGAATAGTAATTGACAGAAGACTTGGCATCTTCAAAATGGGACTTAGATGCTTAGATAAATGTGGTGGAACAGAGCTGAACTGCCCTTCATGTGAGTTCAGAGCAGTGCTGGTAGGTGTGAGGTTATGTAAACGTGCCTCATCTGGGAAGACGAAGGGGAAGCATTTTAATGAGTCAATCTAAACTGCTAAAGGAAATGACCGTAATGATAGAGACTTGGAAAATTATGTGTGCTTAGATGTGGGACTGCAGCACAGCAGAGGAGGTGCTGGCTCTGGCTGTCACACAGACCTCCTGCGTGCTGGCTCAGATGTGCCTTCTGAGCCTTCTGTGCCTTTACATTTCATCCTAGAGCCACTTCGGTGTCAGTAAAATGGAAATTAGAGATGCCATCTTCCAGTGCTAAAGGGAAAAGTGGACTGCAGAGCAGCAGACTTCAGTTTCAGGCAATAAGTGGTTTCCAAGCTCTTCTCATGCCAGACTGGTCTGTCTGGGCACTGCTTACCCTCTCCTCCCCTCAGTGAACAAGAAGGTTCCAGCAAATGCAATAAAATTAGAAACCTAATTTCCACTCCTTTAAGTTAGTCTGTAACAATATCCCTCTGTCTTAAAATCAGGTATCAACTTAAGACACCCAAATTCTTTATTACCTCTTCTCTTGCCAAATTCATCTCTGTCCTGTAAGGTCGAACTCCCCTCAGACAAAACCCTTTACTAATGAGAATGAGACGCCAGTTTTTGCACCACAAATTTAAAGAGAGGGAAGAAAAACCTTTCAGCCATAGACTTTCCTGTACTGACAAGAATTGACTCAAAATTATTTAAGTATGAGAGGCTAAAACAGTCAAGATATTGCAGCTTTTCTGGAAAAGCTCATTTTAATGGACCTCCATATTCAGTTATGCACAGAATAAGCTCCTCTATGAATAGCATTAAAATACTTACCTTTCTGTGGATTCCTGTCCTATATTTTCTATACATTCTCCTCAAAATCTTAAAGTACCTCCAGCTTTTATTGTGCCAGGTTTTTGACCCCCTCACTGCAAGAAATGAGCACATGCCACAAAAAGCTTGGCTTTGCCAGTTGTCCTGCTAATGCACATATGCTGTCAGACCAGCTGGCTCTTGGCAAACAGCAGAGGTAAATGTCAGGTTCTTTCCTGTCCCTCGCTATGAGGAGAGCACAAAACTGTCCCTAAACAGCACAGTGCAACCAGAGTCCACTGACTCAGTTTTGTTTTGATAATCTCCAGGATAGTAAAAAATTAACAGCAGCAAAAGGGTCAGACACATGGAGGGGAAAGAAGGAAGCTCTTAATTTCTGATGAGAAATTTAAATTTTGTTGTTTTCATTTAAGTTTTTCTATCTTAATATCCAAGTGGTGTTACACAACTGATTAACTGTCTTAAGAGCTTTTTTTTTTTTCTTCTGTCAATAAAAGTGAATTTATTTCTTACCAATAAGAAATGAAGGGCCAAATCATTAGATGGGAGAGAGCTGTGTTACTCCATTCAAATAAGATTTATATCTGGCACATGCTGGTTCTGGTCTTCTTATCTGCTTGTGTGAAAAGAAAATAAATCCTCCTACCTGATTTTGTCTGAACTATCTCATTAGGGATCAAATTGACCTCCTGCTCCTCCACCATTCACCTTTGGGAGTTTTAGCCAAATCAGGTCCATTGGCAAAGTCAGAGTGTTGAGGAATAGTGGGGGAATTGCTCTGACACTTTTGGGGGTCATGCACAGCTGGGGGATGAACAAGGATGGATGTTACTGCTGGATTGATCATGGTTCTTTAACCTGGGAGACAAAATGTGTGGAAAATGTTTGCTGTAGGAAGGAAAAAAAAAAAAAAAAAAAAAAAAAAAAAAAAAAAAGGAATGTTCTTGCTTCCATGGACTGGCCAGGCTGGACAAAACATCCAGGACAAATGTGGCTGTTGAGCAGGCAGTGACACCACATGAAAAGAGCTTTAGCAAGGGAACAAAAGCGACGCTGTTTTATCTTTACTGCCGATTAAAGTCTGTAACTACTGTAGCTACAAAATTATGCACATTTTAAACAAAAGCCTGCAGCATGTCACAAAGCAAGAAAAACAAGTCACAGGGTGCAAGGCAAAGCTTTCCTCAGATGCACTGGTGGTTAATCAGTCCCTGTCCCATAGTGACTGTGGTGTCGTCTGAGCTGGGGACTCACTGCCCTGTGCCAAGCAGTTCCCAAAATACAACTGTTTAACCCTTCCCTGTGCTCAGCTGAGCCACCAGAAATACCAAGCCTGGGGCAGAGAGAAGGGGTTTTAACTGATACTGCCTTCATCCCAAAATACCTCACCAGACCCCCACACTCCTTCCAAACAGAGGAAAAAAATCCCAAACCCAGAAGGCCAAACATTTAAAATAAAATTAAACAGAAAAATAATTAGTGACATCCTGTTAGAGAAAGTCACTCTGCAGGAAGGATTTAATACAGCAATAAAAAAATTCAGGCATAGTTTTAAACAGGTACTACATAACAGATAAGGATGTCTGGAGAAACTCTGGAGGGGTTTGTTCAGTATTAAATGATGATGAAACATCTGTAAATTCCATCCATCACTGGGTGTGTGAAAGAACATTTGATTTGGCAAATTACAGAGGGTCTTAACCCTTCAGATTTTACAGAGGGGGAAAAAAAAGAACAGGTTATACAGCCTTGAAAATATGCAATTTTTCTTTTGTGTACATGGAAGCAAAATTATGTACAGCTTTTTTGTTTGTACAAGGCTGTTTCTGAACAGCTAGTCATTAAAAATATCAATTGTTCTCCTACAATGAAGGGCTTTCAAATATACCAAGGAAATGTGTTTTATTTTAAAAAGAAAATCATTTAATTAAAGATATAAATGCAGATTCAAATCCTACATATAAAAGACTTGAGATTTTACATTGCCAAACTCAAACCTGTTTTTTAGAGGTGTAGACCAAGCTTCAATTCCAAGTCATTTTGCCATCCTAAAGTTCATGGAGAACAATCCATTCCATAACACTGACCCACAATGAATCTTTTCTCTCCTGATCCATTTCATATTGTTTTGTTCATGTTTATTAACCCTTCAAAAAGCACCTTTCTTCACTGTGTTTCTACCAAAGCAATTAGAGGTCATCTGGCCACAAAACCCCTGCTAGAACAGGCAACTACAAAGGGTCACCTAATTTGGAGAGTTTTCAATCTCATCCACAAAATAACAACAATCCTGAATTTAAACTGTCATAGAATTGTGCAATGGTTTGGGTTGGGAGAGACCATAAAGACCAGCTAGATCCAGCTGCATCCATGGGCAGGGACATCTTCCACTATCCCAGGTTGCTCCAAGTCCCATCCGGCCTGGCCTTGGACACTTCCAGGGATCCAGGGACAACCACAGCTGCTCTGGGCACCCTGTGCCAGGGCCTCCCCACCCTCACAGCCAACAATTTCTTCCCAATATCCCATCTAACCCTGCCTTGTGTCATTTTAAGTTATCCCACAGCCATGTTTTTGAACATGAGCCATAAGTCAGTCCTAGCCCAAGTATCACTAATTCTGTCTCTAGAAGCTGCTTCCTTAAATCTCCTTAAACCAAGATCCAAAGTATTGTTTATGCTCATAGTGACCTGAAACTGTTGATTGAAATTCCCTTTCATTCTGAGTAAAGCCATGATAACAGGACCAAGGTTGTAGCAAAGGCATTTTGGGGAGCCTCAGAAGAGCATCCCCTCAAAGCAATTGCCAGATATTTTTTCCACTTCTACCGTGTTCAAAGTTCAAGAGAAAAGTTACTTTGAGGACTTGAATCAGGGTGTAACATTTCCAAAATGCACAGCTAAGCAAGAAATGTCATTCACTCAAGCCATCACTGAAATGTTTCTAATTACATCCCTGACTAATTACATTACCCTATCCCTTTTAAGTAGTGGTTTTAAAAGTAAAACCCTTGGCTCAGAATTGATTCCTTATTTTTAGGCAATTCTTCCTATCAACTTGAACCAACAGTGTTTAATCGGGTGATAAGCTTTCACACAGAATTGCTGATTATAGTCCCAAACCTGCAAAGTGCTACAGGATCAGAGGGGGAAGGGATAATAAAAATATTAAAAAGAGTGGACTGGATCATTTAATAATTCAGCCAGGAATAATTAGTGCAGTTATTTTATATGATATCCTAAGGATATATTGAAGCTCACTGTCCTTTGTGTGATACCAGAAAAGGACACTGCAGATACCAGTTGAAAACAGGCCAGAAATTTGAGATAGTTGCTCCCCAGCAGCATTTTTGCCACTGAATGGTACATTTCCATACAGCTGGAAGTCCCGAGTCTCCAAAAGTTGTCACATAATTCAATTGAAGGGCATTGGAGACACAGCAAATGCTGTGCCATTATCTTTTGTTTCTTAATTAATTTGGTACTGATGTCATGAAGAAGCCAAACATCCCTGGAAGTGTCCAAGGCCAACCTGGATGGGGCTTGGATCAACCTGGGACAGTGTCAGGTGTCCCTGCCCATGGCAGGGGGTGGAACGAGATGATTTTTTAAGTTCCTTTCCAACCCAATCCATTCTTTAATTCCATCATAGCTTAAAATTCAGGACGATTGTTATTTCGTGGATAAGAAAACTTCCAAAATTTGGTGGCCCTTTGTAGTTGCCTGTGTTGGAGGCACAACTACCACAAATTCTGTTTGGTTTTCTCTCCCACCCTCATCTCCCAACAGCAGCCATGTGCAACCAACTCAATATTCCTCAAGCCATTGCACACTGATGGCCCAGAGGGTGTGGGAGCTATTTAAAACACACCAAACATACCAATAGGGGATTTTTCCTGTCCAAACCCTCTCCAACATTTTTCAGGCCCTTAAACTGACACCTTAACTAAATTTTCTGATGTTTAGTGTCTTGCAAAAGGCCTGAACTAATGGGTTCAGATAAATCCTTGAAGGAAAACTTCATCTCTTGCCAACATTCTTGGCAAAATTTACGTTCTTGTTAATAGTTTTGTACTTAGACATTAAACAACCTTTAAGTGCTCCCACTTGGCTGTATAAATAAGGTTCTTATTCATCTGAATGTTTCTGTTCAGCATATTTGTTGAGAGATACCTGACCTAAGTTTAAATCTGGAAAGGACAGGAAAAGTAGATAATTTCCATCCTTTCCTGGCACTTGGTTTGGACTCTGAATAAAAAATCCACGCTAAGGTCCAAATATTTTTGTGACAGGTGTTGCACAAACGCTAAATGGAGGCATCATTGCCCAGCAAATTTTATGGATTGAAAAAAAAACACATGAAATTGGACATTAAGTCTGAATTTGCACATAAATGAACATAGTAAAGGATTAAAACATTTTGTGGTCTATTTATGTCCCTGAGTATGGGAAATTTTTCTGTAAATCTTTTTGATGGAAATAAAAAGTAGCTGAATCATATCGAGCAAACTATGTGCATAATGTTTCAAAAAAAAAGGATAGAGCTGAAAAGGATAATTTCAAACTAAAAGTAGTGTTTAAAAAGTCAATTTCTTTATAGTAAAAAATAGAGTTTAAGAAAGAATTTGAATTACTTTGTTTAAAGTCAAACAAATACTCTTTCAAGACAAAATAATTTAATCTTTCTTTTCATTTTTTGCCAGGCAGACTAGAAATGAAAGTAAAATGAATTATCAGAAGAAAATATTTCAGCCCACAGACAATAACAAAAATGAAATGAGGCAATTAGGCATTTCTAGTATTTTTATTGCTGTTAATGCGGGGTAGAGGTTGGAAGTAAACAAGTAGCAAATGGAAAATGTGAGTAGGTTACATGAGAAAAATGAGCTGCAAAACAGGATTTAAAGATAACAGATGTTTGGATTTTAATGTGATACTTCTACAAGGGACAGTGTGGAGATCCAGGATAAATTGACAGCTGGACAAAAGACTTTGAGAATTCTGTGAAAGGTCGGAGTCCTAATGGGTTAATGGATCAAAACCCTGGAGCTGGGAACTGCTGGGGTGTGAGCACAAAGCCAAGAAACCACTCCTTGCTGGAGAGGTGCACTCCAGCTGAACCTTCCCAATTTGGGGAACTTTCCCCAGATTTGGGGGTCAGGCTCTTCTCAAAACCAGGGAAAGACAGGACAAGAGAAAACAGCCTCAGATTGTGCCAGGAGGTTTAGATTGGATATTGGGGAAAAATTCTTCACAGAAAGGGTTGTCCAGCCCTGGCCCAGCTGCCCAGGGCAGTGCTGGAGTCCCCACCCCTGGAGGGATTTAAAAGCCATATTGATGTGGCACTTGGGGACATGGTCAGTGGTCACCTTGGCAGTGTTGGGTTAAGGGTTGGACTCGATGATCGCAGAAGGTTTTTCCAACCTTAAGGATTCTATATAAGTACCAATACAAAATGTCATGGATATAAACATGTTTCACTTGTTTTCTTCATTTTCTCCTCCACTTTTCCTGTCAAAAGCCACAGTGGCATTAGGCCACCCTGGGTGGTACATGAGGCACAAGGTCTCAGCTCACTTTTCAAAGCAGTTCTTATTTGCCAGAGGAGAGAAAATGTTTTAAACCCTTATTTCCAGGACTGATTCTGTGCTACATGAAATCTACAGTGTAATCTGTCTGTTATTCCCCGTTACACCAGGGTCACACCTATGTGGAAAAAAGCCTTGGTTAAGAGGCTGTTTTGCCTCCTGTATTTCAGATGTTCAGGGTTTGACATTGTTCTGCTGCTCTGTGGACAAAGATTAGAGTGTTCAAAAGCCACACTCACCCCTGGGTAATTCGTTTGTCCTTATTACAGTAAATTTGTATATTGATCTTTATTACAGTATCAGCTAACAGGATGTTTAGCATCCACACTCTGTCATGCAGGGCTCTGCACAGCTACGAGGGAAGAATGCAGAGTAGGTATTTTACCATACAGGAAACAATATATTTATATTTTACTCATGTAATTTAAGTTTATATGTAATAAAGAATTCTATGTGCCTGTGGAAGGAATTTTCCTGATATCTGATTGACTGTAGCACTTGGAAAATATTTTCCCTGGTGGGTGGGGTGTTTTATTCCTATTGCCCTTTCATGATTTCTTTTTCCTCTCTTACATTAATTTTGTTGGCAAATTTCTCAGAATTTCACTGAGATGAATTTTTCTGCTATTATACACCTCTACTTTCTTTATTTTATTTACTAATCTTACACTTGTTAACATTTGGAAGGATATCATAATAGCACAGCAGCCATGCTGTTTTCATTGGCCATTTCAATGAAGAAAAAATGCACTGTGACATAATAAATAGACATAGAAGAAAAATTAAGTCCTATTTCTCAGAAGAACATCTGAAAGTGAGCCTATATATATATATAGGCTTAAGTAATCTAAATGACTTGATGCATATTTTTATTTTAGTATCTGCAGGAAGATGGATCCCAGCCCATTAAAACTAAAATTTCCAGAGAGACAGGCACTCTGATGTATCATCTGTCAAGGTAAAGGGACTAAGAACCTCTAGCTGACTGATATGATGGATTTTCACTTTCCTACTTGCTTCAAGAAGGAAGAAAGTGTGGAGCTGAACAGCTGGTAACATTTGCTAAAAGATTATGGTGCTGAGATTCTGATTTAAATTTGACTTTTTGGTCGTAAACACATGAACAACATATGAAATGTTCTTATTCCTTTAGCATATTTTCACTTGAAAAGAGTGATTCAACTGCTTCCTCTATAAAACGTATATAGGATTAAAGAGCAAAGAGGTCTCCAACTGAAAAAAAAGACATGTATTTCCTGGAAAAGGAAGCCATGCAAGAGGCTCAAAGCTTTCTTTAGGGTAGCTGCTACCACCTTCTGTAAGACTGTTGAAACACATGTAAATGAGAAGTTTAAAAGTATATATATATAGAAATATTTGGCAAAATAATGAGACTCTTCCCTACATTGTTCCTTTTAGGCTTAGAGATACAAAAGACTTCCCTGGTCTGCAGAAAAACCACATGAAAATATCTCAGGCTGCTCCACCAGATGATGTAAATTTGGAAATATTTTAAAAAGAATGTGAAACAAGCCCACAGGCTGTCACAAATACTGCTGGCACCTCTTGTACGTGCAAATAAAGGGAGTAGCCCACGGTATTTGCAGCCTTTGACCAATCAGGATGTAAACTCTGTGAGTTGTTTTGGCAAATTTCAGAGGAAAATATTGGCTCACTAAAGCCAGACCAAGACCCCCAAACCGGTTCAGTTAAAAGCAAATCAATCAGTCAGTCAATTCATAGTGTTTTCCAAGCTTTCTCTATCAAAAAGCCATCCAGAAGTGAAAAGCTGAAGAAGCATTTGAAACTCTGATAAAAATAAATTATAGAATCCTTCAGTGGAAAAGACATCTAAGATCATAGAGGAAGACTATTTCAGTGGTTTTCTGAGAGGAGTCTGTAAACGAAATGTGAACATGATCCATCAGAACTCTGTAAAACCTAAATAAAATCTGGATTATAAATGGGGTATATGATCAGGCAGCACCCCTACATCATTTATCAACAAGAGCAGTCAGTGATAAAAAGTAAGAGCAATAAAAGACTGATTTCATAGAATGTTCTGAACCCTTTGGTGAGGCGGCCTGATTTAAGTAAGAGAAACTTCAATAAAACCAGGGAAAATCGTACAAATAGGAGCAGAAAATATGTCAGATATTTCAGATATGAAACCACGCCTTGCAAAGGAGCGAGTCCCAAAGAGTGTTTGGATTTATCGAGGTCTGGAAAGCCTTCTTTACAGCCAAAGACTAAACAATATTGATTTGTTTAGTTTATCTGGGGAAAGATTATGATTAAGTCACCTTCTAATCTATAAGTAGGAACATGGAGAGAAGACTTCTGATAATGGAAAGCTCTTTAATCTGGCTGACAGAAGCATGGCAAAAGCCAATGGACAAAATCACTTAAACCATTTTGGAAATGAAACACACATTTTGAGACCGTAGGGGTTCTGTGTAGCAAATTACTAAAGCAGCTTATTGATTCACCATCATTTCGAGTCTTTGGGGATGTTTTTCTGGGAGAGTCCTAATGCTGTCAAAAGTTACAGCCTTGATGGAAGAAGGGCTTTGTGAAAGTGCACGAACTGCACCAAGTTCAAATTAAGTGAGCATGTTGGTGTCTTCTGAGTTTTTAACACATGAATCTTCAATGTTAGGTCATAGTTATGCACGTCTGTAACTTCTGAGGTAAGTTGTGTTGTCCTTTGGGGAAAAAATAAAGTTGATAGTTGATATTTCTATTATTTTCTTTTCATTTAATGACACCTCCCAGTCTAGCTGGCTGGTTTGTGCCTGCTGGAAAGGAGAGCTGGTGTTATTTAACACTTCCCAAACATATGTCTCTGGTCTTCATTTTGTACACTACAGCTCACAGATTCCAAGAATTAATATCTTGTGTCCATCATTCTCCCACACACATCACTTGTTCTTTTTTTTTTTTTTTTTTTGGGTTGTCCCTGATATTTTTAAGAAATCCAGAAAACTTCCTACAGAGCAGCAGCGCCTAAATACTCTTATAATCTTAATTTCTGTGATATATTGTGTTGTCTCTGCTCCTATTGCTGCAGCTGAACTTTTGGATGTGATTTTAAGTTTCAAGTGGGGCCAATCTGTGTGGGAATATTACAGGATATTGCCAAGAATATGTATCGACAGATCAGTTTATTGAGCAAGAGGGAAGAATTTGACAGCATTTTCTAATTCCTGTAAATTATAATTGGTTTGTTTAGTAAAGAGAATTAAGATAGGCTGATCTCACACAGCAAAGCAAATGTAGATACCAAGCTGTAAAAGGGGATGTGTGGAGGGTGTCATAAGTTGTGCTCATCAAGCACTGGAAGACTTGAGCAGAGGTTTTGTAGCAGAAATGTTCAGGGAGGGCACATCAGTCCTAGTAAATAGAATTGGTGAGAAGTGGTTTTTGACAAATAAAATCACTTTTTTTATAATGCAGGAACTGGCAGTAATTTTAACGAATGGTTCTGCTGGCAGGGAGTGACTCACTCCAGCACAGTAAAGACTTTGTTGTTAAAAGTACTTACACTCACATTAGGAGCCTGAAATCATCCCAGACATAATGGCCCACTTTGAAAGAGCAGGAAACATTAAACAGATTGGCCAATCCAGAGAAAATAATCATAGGAAAATTTATTGAAAGGCAGTTCACCAAATAGCATATCCTGCAGTTAAATCCAGTGGGTTTTGCTCTCCTCAGACCGAGTCTCCAGCCTGTGATTTCTGCTCAACAGCATGACTCTGTAAAATAGGTCTTTCCAAGACCATAAAACTGGGAGAGATTTTGGGGCAAGGAGTGCGTAAAGATAGAAGCAACAATAAAATCCTTTTTCTGTAAAGAGGAGGGAAACCAGCGCAGCAGCAGCATGATTCATCCTCCTTAACTCCAGCCATCCAAAAGGTAGGTGTGGAATCAAAGTTAGTCATTCCTTTTTTGTCACTTGTGGAGGAAGATGTGTCCTGCCTGCTTCAGATAACTACTTTGGGAACTGCTATTTAGAAAGACTTCCCTCTCTCCAATTGCCTTGGAGGATGCCCAGGGGAACAGCCAGCACAAAGCAACATCTTCCAACCTAAATCTAGACAGGATTGCTCTATCTCTAGGTTGCCCAAAAAAGCTGTGGCTGCCCCTGGATCCCTGGAAGTGTTCAGGGCCAAGCTGGACTAGGCTTGGAGCAACCTGGGCTAGTGGAAGGTGTCCCTGTTTATGACAAGGAGTAGAATGAGGTGATCTGTAAAGTTCCTTCCAGCCCCAAACCATCCCATGGTTCTCAGAAGTCCCTTTCTAAGGCCCACTCTGCTGAAACCAAGGCTCTGAAAATCACTCTCTTCAAGATGTGTGCACAAAAAAGTATGTTGGTTTCAGTGCATACAAAAGGTTTCATAAAATAACTACACAGAAATCAAGAGATGGCCAAAGTAAAATTTACCGCAAGACCTCAAGAATCACACTTGGCATCTTCAGCCTGTAGCAAAAATAAACCCAAAATGGCCCACATTCCTAATCTCAGAGGATTGAAAGAAGGTAAAAAATTGTGTTCAAATGAGGTGATTTAACCAATATCCTGTCCCAATTGCTGAGGGTTCAGGGGGAAAAAAATTAAGGAGTAAAAATCAGCAATGAAAGTATAAGAAAGAAATGAAAGAGAAGTTCAGATCGGCATTGGATTAGATTGTCATGGGAAAGGAAGAGGAAAACTATGGCATCACTGAGACATCCCTGGAGGTGGTTAAAAACAACATATGTGGCACTTGGGGACATGGTTTAGTGGTGGCCTGGGCAGTGCTGGGGAAATTGTTGGACTTGATGATCTTAAAGGGTTTTTCCAACCTGAATGATTCTGTGATTTCCCTTTTTAACAGCTCTCTGCTTCAGAATGATTTATTGCAGGGTTTGTATTGATTTACAATTATTAGACAGTTATTGTAATTTATGTTGATAAAGCAATAAGGGAGTACTGAAAATATTTATTAAATATGAGAAACTTTGTAGCGCTTGGACATTAATCAAAGTTGATCATCTACAACAGATGTGCTAATAAACCATTAGTGAATATTTAACCTGCAAATACGATGAAAAAAGCTGATAGATTACCTCCTTCAAGAACAGAGAGACTTTGTGGGAATTTTGAATTATTTAAATTGTGACACAGCGCAGGATTTAGGAGTGGGAAGCAATTTTACTGTGAGATTTTCTTTTTTAGTTGCTGAGTTCCTGATAAAAAGAGTGATGGAACTAATTTTGTTTCTTGTTGATTTAAACATTAGCAATCCCAGGGTTTGGAAAAATGTTAAAGATAGTTGTAAGGATGAGTCAGATACTCTATTGTATAATGGAATCATTGGCCTTCTTTGATTTTAGTGTAGGAAGCATAATAAAAAAAGAAAAGCCCTGAGGAACTCGGGCTCCTCAGCACTTTGTTGCAGATGTCAGAGTGAGAAGTACGAGGGGTCAGTTTAGCATTTGCATAAGTGACCTGATTAATTGGAGATTAAATGATCGTTTGTTCAGCAAGTGGTGCAGAAGGCTGGGCACACTTCCCTGACCAGCTGAGCCAGGCTTTGCTAGGCACATCTCCAGCCTAGGGGACACTTCTCATGCTCACCCTGTCCTTGGAAAGGTGGAGGGATGTTGGAAGGGACACTGCCTGGAAAGGACTTAATCCATTAACACCTCCTGGTTGATTAATTTTCTGCTTCGACTCATTTTAATTCTCGTTCTGCTGATTGTTTCCTTTCAGGGAGGGCATTTGTGGAAAGGTTATCAGTTTCTTGGAAGGACATAACAAAGCCTCCAAGCACAAACCTAGCCCACTTTTCCAAATAAACAGCTGTAGACAAATCCTGGCTTCATTGACGGGAATGGAAGTTTTCAGAGAATGCAGAGTGGTTGGGGTTGGAAGCGACCTCTAAGATCATTTAGTCCAACCACTCCACTCAAGCAGGTTTTGAATATCTCCAAAGAAAGAGACTCCACCACCTCTCCAGGCAGTCTGCTCCACTCTCACAGGAAAAAAATGTTTTTCTTCATATTTAGGTGGAACTTCGCGTGCTTCAGTTTGTGCCCACTGCCCATGGTCCTGTTGCTGAGCACCACAGAAAAGAGTCTGGCCCCTTCCTCCTGGCACCCACCATGAAGATATTTGTATGCCTTGATAAATCCCCTCTCAGTTGTCTCTTCCTGTGGCTGAACAGCCCCAGCTCCATCAGCCTTTCCCTATAAGGGAGATGCTTCAGTCCTCTCTTCATTGTCGTAGCCTCCACTGGACCCTCCCCAGGAGCTCCATGTCCCTCCTATCCTGAGGAGCCCAGAACTGCACACAGCACTCCAGATGTGCCTCACCAGGGCTGAGCAGAGGGGCAGGATCACCTCCCTTAACCTCCTGTAAATTCTCTAATACATCCCAGGATCCTGTTGGCCTTATGGGCACAAAGATACGCTGCTTGTCATGGACACTTATTGTCCACCACGACCCCATGTCCTTCCCCCCAGAGCTGCTCCACCAGGTCACCCCCAGCCTGAGCTGGTGCTTGGGGTTGTTCCCCCCTGGGTGCAGGACCCTGAATTTACATTTGAATTTCAGAACTTTGCTAAAATTCAGGACTTTTTTTTTTTTTGGCCTGGCAAAGGAATCAAGCAACAATTACTTTTCAGAAAACATTCCACGGTAAAATAAATTCCATGGTAAAATAAATCTGAAAGTAACGGATGTTTGTTGGACATAATCTTAGTTCTTTAAATATCACAGGATTCTACAACGGTTTGGTTTGGAAGGGACCTTGAAGATCATTCACTTCCAATCCCCCTGACATGGCAGGGACACCTTCCACCATCCCAGGTTGTTCCAAGATCCATGCAACCCGGCCTTGGACATTCCCAGGGATCCAGGCGCAGCCACAGCTTCTCTGGACACTCTGTGCCAGGGCCTCCCCACCCTCACAAGGAAGGATTTCTGGTGCTCAGGGTTATTCTTCCCCAGGTGCAGGACCCTGCATTTGCCTTTCTTGAGATTCACTGGGTTTCTCTTCACCCAACTCTCCAACCTTTCCAAGGTCCTGCTGAATGGCCCCACAATCTTCAGGTGGATCAGCCACTCCTCCCAGTTCTGTATCATCAGCAAACATGCTCGGGGGACACTGTCCCTTCATCCAGGTCACTGTTGAATAATAAGAACAAGACTGAACCCAGCACTGGCCCCTGGGACACAGAACTACCTACAAGCCTCCAGTTGGACTCTGTGCCACTGGTCACAACCCTCTGGGCTCAATGGAGATGGTCAGCAAAACCCAAAAGTTGGCCTTAAGCAAAATTTTTCATCTCTGAGCAACAAGCTTGTGTGTTACAACCAGTAAAAATTGGTTACTTTTCAATTAGGACTGGAGAAAGGAGGAAATGGTCCCTAACAGACCATGGTCAGTATAGGTGGGACATGCAATGAAAATCCAATTGCAGTAGAAAACTGCAATTTAGCAGGAGAGCCTAACATGAGGGGTGAAACATTAAGCTTTGTAGATAGGGAACCTCACTACACAGAAGTTGGTTGTAATTACCAGAGGAAACGATAACGTCATGGCAGATACCAAGGAGGTGTATGATGCATTATCAGAAAGATTAGTTTGAACTGTAAAGGCCTCCCTTAAACTATCTTAATTAAAGATCATTCAAAACTTCCCCCAACACCTTGTTTAAATAGGCTGCAAAAGTACACCCAGTGCTAAAAATTTCCTTTGTGAAGTTTTGATCTGTGAGCCATTAATATTTCCCTTAATTTAGCTTGTGTGCTATTCACAAATCAGAATTGCCTGTCTATGGAAAGGGAGTTGTTGGAGCTAGTTATTCCTTTGCATGGGATGATTATTTTGTTGTTCCCCACCACTCCACCCGTTTACACCACCAGACTATTCTGCTTACTCACAGAAATGAGTCTTCACAAGGATTTTTTATTTCCCAATCACAATATTGATACAAAATACATTCCATCCTTCCTAGGTATTCACGGCACACACTGTAACAGTCCATCTGTTACCAACACCCTGCTCTGCAGAATGTTTAAACTGTGTGAATTTGGGAGTAAGAATGGATAGGATTTTCTTTGACTATACCTGTGATTTGCTTAGCCCAGTGGGCATGGGAGGAAGGAGAAAATAGCTTGGCTGATGGGAAGGGTTTTAATTTTTAATAATTTTAACTATTATTTTTAATATTATCAGCTGTGTTGTCCCAGCAGGACATGTAATACAGCCAAGCATAGCTGTTAGCACAGCTCTGCTGTTAAAATACTCAAAAATAAAGATGTTCTGCTATAGTTTCTCTGAGGACCCTTCTCGTAGGTGTAATCAATGGCAGAGGTAGAACCTGTTTTTATTATATCCTGTCAGCAGCATTGATGTTTCCCAGGATTTTTTCCCCCCACCACATTTATATCCATGATTCACCTGGCTGTGTCACTTGGACATTCACAGATTTACTTCTGTTGTTCAATGTAAAGATGATGCCAATACCCACTAAGTGATGAAACCATTTTTACTTCATACTGTGCAATAAATCAATTTCTGGACCAGTTAAAAGCTGCAGAAGATTATTCTTTTTATCCACAAGACCCACATATTCCGGGCTTTATTTGTGTCCTAGATAGACTGGAGGGTGGTAGTGAGGAAAAACCCTGTAGGTATATCCAGCAATTTCCTCCTTGGCAGCGTTTAAAAAGGAAACAAAAGAAGTTGATTCAGAATGTGGTAAACTGCTTCAACACAGTAAATTTTAGACAGAAATGCTGCTTGCCCCCAACATTTTTACGAGTTCCAGGTGGAAGTTCTATGGCCTCAATGATTCAGCAATATCTGGAGATAGCACAACCCATCAAAAGTGCAGGAATTATCCCGATCCTTCCTATCTGCTGCCAGCAGAATACACAGCCAGCAATTCCTGAAGTCTCCCTCCGGCATTTCTCTGTTGGATTCACATAACATGTCAAAGAAATGATTTTTCTCTTTGATTACTGCAGTAAAATAAAAAAGCACTGAAAAAAGAGCAACATCTCAGAAACTTACCTTGCAGTTACATGAAAAACCCAGCTCACTGTAAAGAAATGTAATGAGGAGGGAGTCACGGTCATTACTCCTTGTTACAGCACTTTAGAGTAACAATGCCATCCGGAGACCCTTGCAGCAGGAAAGTCAGGAAAAGCAAGTCAGCAGTCAGCTCCACAGGCCAACAGGCTAAGATATATCAACTCCAACTTTAGTGCATTTGGACTCTGCGGAAGTTCCTTGTGTTGGCTGAAATGCAAAGGCTGGAGCACAGCAAAATTTTTCTGTCCTGTTGGCTTTTTCCACCTCTTTCCATCTGGCAGTGACACTTGGTAGTTAAAGCAGGAAATTGAATTCTGGTTCTAAAGGTCTAAAATGAAATTATTGTCTTAAGTAATCATGGAGAGAAATATATATATATACACACACAGCTTTAAGGTACAGGTGCTTAAGTTTTACTAAACCAATTTAGAATTAGGCAACTAAGCACCTTTCAAAAGCTTACAGATCCCTTTCAAGCTCTGCTCCTGCCTTTTTCTCCCCTTCTTTTAGATTTCTGAGACAACAAGAAACATCTGTGGGGTTTTTTAGTGCTTTGCTTTCAGCCCTGCCAATTATGTGCTGTTCTAATTAGAGTCAATGAGAGGTGTGGGCTTCTACTTCCCCTGTTAAAACATTATCAAATGAAACAGAGCGTTTTATTCCAGCCTTCTTACTTGATTCAGCACATCACAGGTGTGGTAGTGAAGTTCTGAACATATGTTTTGAAGCCCTGAGAAGGAGAGAAGATGTTTTTGTGCATTGCAACTATTTGATTATTCTGGTTTTACAACAGGTTTGAGTGGAATAAGCACAAACTGACCCAGGGAGCACAGTGACCTCCCAAACAGTGCAGGCTTGGCTATGCAAGGTTGTAACTATGAAAATAAAAAAAGTCCTTTAAGAACCCTAGATAACCTCAACTCAAGAATTTTGTATTTAGCATATTTTCAATACAGCAGGAGGACATTTGAGGTCAGAATCTCAGGAGCCTCTGTTCAACACTTATTATTTCCCTTTCCATCCCCTCTACCCATCCCCACTACTAGACTTGCCTGGCTTCACGCCACACTGAATTGGCAATTTTTTCTCTTCGCATTAGAGAGCAAATTCAAAAAACAGCCATGTGTATCATGGATTGAAAGGCAGGGAGGGGATTTAAATCAGCTGGGAAATTCCGAGGTTGGAAACGCTTGTTTGTAGCAAGGGGAAACTAATGGTTCTTACTGAGTAGCACGATGTTCAATTCTGCTTTCTCACCACTATTCCCCATCAACCAGGGCTGCAGTTCCATATTTGTCTGGGGAAAGATAATGAAGGAACTGTGAGTAGAAAACAAAGAGCTTGTTACCAGTCAAAGATTAGCCCATGTTGTGCCCAGACATTTCCCTGCAAGCAATATATTCAGCAGAGCATAAAACTACATTTTACTGTTCAAGGTGCATTCAAATACTGATGTGATGGCAGGGAAATACACAACTTTTAACAAGACAGCAAAATAACTTGGATTTCTTATTTGGCCGGGAGATTAATTTCCTCAGAACTTGCCAGATGTTCAGGAGGAAAGCAGATTTCTGCCTAGAGCTGTTTGTCCCACCAAAGCCCCATAGGCTGCCTTGTGTCAAAAATTTGGGAAGGCAATCTCAATTTAGATACCAGGTGCCTGCTTTGGAGATCCATGATTAACTTGAGAAAATCCAGAATTCTGGTTTTCAAAGGGCAGTGAAATTACATCTGGAGGAAGATCAGACTGGTGTTTTACCCTGCAAAGGGCTATAAGTGTCAATCATCTGTCACACATCCTGTTGGCATTTATCATAGTGTGTCAGTAGAAGAGAGTAAGTGGTAAAATATAATTCAGAATACAAGAGAATTGATTCTGTATGGCTTTGGGATGGTTTCTAATTAATTATTCAGAGGGAAAATAAAACCCCAAAAAACAACTGCTGGTTCCCAAAGGAAATAGAGAACAAAGTTATTTAATGAGCTGTCATAAAACACAAACAAGTTCAGTTGGCATTATGCAGATAAGCTCAAAGAACTTTTTCAAGATTATAGTTTAAAAAGGGGCCATATTTCAGAAGTTCTAACAACATTACCTCACCGTCCAGCTGTTTATATTGTGCTTGCAGCTTCTTTGAAAAGATGCCAAAATAAAGTAAATTTGAATATTATCTGCAGAGAACTTCTCTATGGAATAATCACCAGACTGCTTTTCATTATACCACAATTATATCATCAGCATCTAATGATCAGAATGCAGAGCAGCTGATTATTTTCATAATGCAATTACTTCATTACATCTTAGAAAACTCAGCTGCATGCAAACAGTTCTCTCCAAATAACCCATTTGTCTGATTAATCATCTGACGGGAACTCCCCTCCCTCTTGCCCCCTTTTAAACCTCCACCTGTTTTCCCTGTGCTTCCTGTCTGACTTGGTCCTTACAGCATTAATCACCCAGGAGGGAAGAGGAATATGGGCTCTTTCTCAAAATATACAGAAAGATCCAGATTTTCCAAGTGAGGCCAATGCAATTGTTCACGTGGATTTGCCCTTGTCACACTTTTGGTGTGTCCAGACCTTGAGGTGTGTATATAAATCAGGGATTTGTGCAGGGGTTTATTGGCTGGTAAACGCAGAGGGCTGACATGATGCTCCCTGGTACACACACCCAGGCTCTTGATGTGTCTGGTGGGTGTTTTTCAGGCAGACATTGCCAAATAGCTGGCTTTAACCCTCTGCTCCTCACTGTCAAGAGGAATCTCTAAGGCTTTTGCTAATAAATGCTGTCTTGAATCCTAGTGGAGCAAACCAGATTAAAAAAAAATATATATATATAAAAGGCTGCAGTGTTTGATTGTTCAGCAGGATCGTTTATACAGAGATGCTGGAATAAAAATAATTAGCACTTCTAGGGACTTCCAGCTGAAGATCTGAAACCATGCTTGTGGGAAAAAAAAGTTAGGCTTACATTTAGTTCATTCCTTTTGCAAAACTCCGTGACTCAAAGAATAAATGTGAGGGTCAATGTACTGCTTCTTTTTTTGTTGTTGTTTTTTCGTGGTACTTTGCTCAAGTTGACAAATCCCAAACAAGAAGGGCAGGAAGGATCACACCTCCAGACTCCTAATCCGTCTCCTTGACAGATAACCACGGTACCTTTGAGGATCAATCACATGCTCAGAAAGGGAGAACTTATAAAAGAAAATATTTTAGGCAAATCTACTGAGGCCCAGACAGAAGAAGAATGATATTTAATTGAAAGAGAATCTGAATTAAATGCCCATATGAGAAACAGACTTGTGAGATTGTAAAAGAAAAATTATTGTAACAATTATAATGGTAATAACAATGCTATTAGAGATAGGATTCCTATTGTAAAGGCTTCTGTCACTTTGGGCGAGTAATTTATTCATTTTCATTTCCGTAGACTGGTGTGCAGATTATCAGCTTTGCTCCAAAGGGTTTTTCTACAATTTGGAAGGGGAAGACATTTGTAAAATAGCAGTTCCTTGTGCTTAAAATCTAATTACAGCTATAGAATCCCCTCTGTCTAACGTTTTACTTCATAGTGGTCCAAGTCACATATTTCACAGCTGGGTTTCTCTGCAACTGCTACACCTCTGCAATTTAATTTTGTTAGGTAGGTGGTGAACAGCAAGTTTAGGCTTGATTTTTAAACAGAACTTTCCACTGGCTGCATTTTTACAGTTCCTATTTAAGAAAGTTAAAAAAATTCCCAGTGAAAAATACAGAACCATGGAGTTCCAGAATGGTTTGGGTGGAAAGACACCTCAAAGACCATCCTGTTCCAACCCCTGCCATTGACAGGGCCACATTCCACAGATCAGTCCACCTCCCAAACTTTGTCCACCCTGCCTTGGACACTTCCAGGGATCCAGGGGCAGCCACAGCTGCTCTGGGCACCCTGTGCCAGGACCTCTCCACCCTCACAGAGAATAATTTCTTCCCAGTATCCCATTTATCCCTGCCCTCTGGCAGTGGGGAGCCATTCCCTGTGTCCTGTTCCTCCATCCCTTGTCCCCAGTCTCTCTCCAGCTCTCCTGGAGCCCCTTTATGCTCTGGAAGGAGCTCTGAGCTCTCCCTGGAGCCTTCTCTTCTCCAGGTGAGCACCCTCAGCTCTCCCAGCCTGGCTCCAGAGCAGAGGGGGTGCAGCCCTAGGAGCATCTCTGTCACCTCCTCTGGACCCTCTCTAACAGGTCCAGGATTTTCTTGTGCTGAAGAACCCAGAACTGGGATCACCCTGACCAAGCTGCAGCCCCTTCTCTTGGATGTGAAGTTCTCCTGGGCCCATTTCCCCACCTTGTGCAGGTCCCCCTGGATGTCTGTGTTCTCTTCTTGCACCTACTGCACCCCCCAGCCTCGTGTCACCAGTGGAGTCACCAAGGGAGCCTTCAATCCCACTCCCTGTGTCACTGATCCCACTCCCTGGTCCCAAGTCAGAGCTCTGAGGGACATCCCTTGATCCTCACCTCTCTGGGTGTGTCCATTGAGCCAATTCTTTATCCCCTGAGTACTCCATACATCAAATTAGGGTTCTCTCCAATTTGGACAGAAAGATGTCATGTGGAAACATCTCAAAGGTCTCTCAGAAATCTGGCTAAATGAGGGTCTTCCATCTTTCCTTGTAAGTGTGGACCCCACTTACAAGACACGATTTATTTTAAACCAATTTCCACCTTCTCCCTGAATACTGCTGAACAAAAGACTTGTCAATATCTAGTACAGATTTTCCCTGAGGCCCCCAAAATCCCCTTCAAGACATCAGATGTGTTTCTGCCTATGGGATACCCCATAAGGAGCATAAACCCAAATAAACAGCACATCTTATCTGCAGTGGGGATTCCAATCCAATGCATCAAACTGGTTGAACTGGCTCTTTATGCAGTGCAGGTATAGATTGGAAGAACTTTTGTAAAAGGCTTTACCTAAAGCCAATGTAATTCAGGGAAAAGGGCAAAAGAGAAGAAAAAAGCTGAAAGCCAAATAGAACTCAGCTGGAGCTTCTTCCTGTGCTGTAGGAGGGTCTGCACATCCCTGCTGAGTGTCTTTCACTGGGTTTTGGGGTGCAGGAAGACATTTGGAGGCACTGAAGCACAAGCTGGGGATGCTCATGACCTGAACTGTGGAAGCTGCTCTCTTTCTGTCCTCAGGGCTGGGGTTCAGGTGATGTTGTTTTACACTACAACGACACAGACTCTGAACTACAGAAGGTTGAAAATTACTTTTTTTTCTTTTTTGAATGTGTTTTTCTTATATACGATTTTACACAGACCAATCTGATTGGTGACAGAAAGACAAACTTCTTCAGTTACATTGGTCAGACTAGAGGGACATCACGAAGAAGTCCCTCTTAGGAAAAGGAATGAAAACCCAAGTTTTTGAAAAAACATGTCTTCTATTTACAGAAAATTCTTTGGGAAAAGAATTTCAGGAAACTAAAACATCTCAGGCATGAAACCAGGGCTATATTCAGGCACCTCTCAGGAGCTTCACACATGGAAAACACATCCTGCTGGATCAGGAGGACACAAGCATCTCCCTAAACCTGGAGCCAGGCTGCCTCTGAGGAAGCAGCAGGCAAGATCCTAGCTTGTCCCTCCATGTACCAGCAAGCAGGTTTGGTAAACACAGAAATAAACTCTTCAGGATTCTCCTTCTTGGGATTCTCCTTCTCAACTGCTCTTATTCCCAGCAGCTCTGGGAGGCTGTTACTTGAATGCTTTCCCAATTTCTTCAGCACTTTAAGCCAAGCCATTTTCAGTTAGTCATTTTTTTACGCTGTTTTTTAAACACATCGTCACCAAAAGATTGGCTGAATTTGTAACAAACCCCCTAAATTTGTGGCAAATAAAGCATTTAAACTTTAATCATCTTGGAAACATCTAAGTAAAAACCACCTAGTTATGAACCCTTTGAAGGACACAAACTCTAAGGGAGCAAAAGAGTCTTCTGGATCTTCCCAAAGAAGTGTGGGAAACAATTTGCTGCAATGTGATATCTTCACATCCTGCATGGCATCGAAACAGAGGAATAAAAAATCCCCATCTGTGGCCCTCATTAGGTGCATGTTGTTTATTGTGCATGTCACACTGGTAGTGTACAAGGGAGATATTACCCTGTGCACATCTTTCTTTTCACTCAGCTGGACTTTTGCCACCGGTTTCGAAGGGAGCATGTTCTCTCATAATTAGAGAAAGCCCAGGAAAAACAGAAAAATAGGTCATCATGTTGAAAACAACTGTGATTCAATGCTTCTGGCCAGTTATTTTCGTACACTGTGATTAATTTAAGTTAATTTAATTTAGCTTGTTTTAATAATTGCATAACTTTTATCTGGATGCCCATGCCAGATGGCTCAACCAGCCTGAAAACAGGAAGATGCTGTAATTGTGGCAGCCTAATAACATTTATTTACTACAAGCCTGACTGTCTGTGACACTCATCAGAGCTCTCCAATATTGTGCTTTGCACTCTATTGCTCCAGTGCACTTCACTTTTAGCCACACAGTCTTTCACCTCTCCAAAATTTTCTGAGAAAATTTGGGGGTTTGACGACCTTTTCTCCCTTTGTGCTCCTTGTGAGAACTCCAAGTGCCCCAGATCTGGGTTCTTCCTCTTTGCCTCTGCAAATCATCAGGTTAAACTGTGTGTGTCAGCTTCCTGGGCTGCTCATGGCCTGGATGATTTCTGTGCCTCAGTAATTATCTCACAACATTTGGGCAATTAATACCTCTTCAGGTTGTTAATTGCTTGATCCAAAATTGTGGAAATATTCTATGTCTGATTTGTTACCCAAAAAAAAAAAAAAAAAAAAAATTTCATTTTAAAAGCTGGAAAACAGGCTTTAAATGCAACATTTCTTTTGTTTCTTCTTATTTAATTTCCATTTGCTCACAGTTAGGAAGCCAAAGTAATTTTTCATTTAAGATTTTATACCAATGATTTCCAATCTTCCTTCTCTCTGACCTGTGAGTGTGAGTCTTTTGCCCTCGTGCACCCCAAAATTCCTGCCAAAACTCTTCTGTGACTTTTTCAGAGAGTTGAACAAATGAGGCAAATAAAGTGGAAATACCACTGAATTGGATAGTTTGGAGGGAAACATCTGAATTTTGGAGCCCATTTTGGTGCATTCAGGTTAGTTTATTTTCTTTACTACTTCTTTACAGTTGCCACACTGAAGATCCCCTGGTCTGGCAGCTGATCCACCTCTCAAACCATGTACAAAAAATATGGATTTTCTTGAAAAATCCACTTCTGCTGCTGGTTTTCTGCCCTAATGGAGAAAGAGATTGTTATAAATACACACCCTTGTGTATGTTGGTGCAAAAGTTCTATTTAAATTAAATAAATCCATCAATTTGCATTTATTTGGGGCATTTGCCTCTGTCATCCCCATCTGTGTTGTTTTACCAGAGATCCAAATACTTTTGTCAAACAGCAACAGGTCCTGTAGAAACATCTTTTTTTTCTCACTCTTAACAGAAATAATATGTCAATTTAATGAAGCTTTTTAGGTAATGGGGGAAGTTTTTATTGCTGAACTGAACCAAATATTTTCCTTAGAAGAACTAAAAATCAATTGACTTGATGAGAGATTTCATTAACAGGGACCAAACCCTATTTTCAGTGAAATCAGACCAGTGGGAAATTTGCTATGCATGACCAGGGACCCGCATTCTAATTACAATTAATCAGTTATCCCGTATATTTGGCTGCTCTTTTCCTGTTCTCAAATAATTTGCAAATCACACTGAATTTCTCATGTGCTTATTTCTTGTCTGGAGCTGTTCAATACTAATTTAAGTGAACCCATTTCAGCTCGTGACGTGTTCATGCACTATTTATTTAGATTTAAGGGGTATTTTTTCTTTTTCTGAATAAGACAGGGTATTCTTCTTGCCTGAATAGCTGTCTGAAATATCAAAGCAGGGATGATTCAAAAAGAAATGATCATAATTTATTTGGAACATTTGTTTTGTTTATTGACCAAATAAAATGTGTTCGGGTTTTCATTTTCCTTCCCCATTATCTCTTGAAAGCCATGGGGAAAAGAAAGATGGGGAAAAATAAAGAAGACAATAGCCAAAAATACTGGTGTGCATCTTGTTCTGTTTGAAAAACCAATGACTGCAAAATGCCAGGCAAAGAGAAAAACAAGATTTCTTCAGAAACGGTGGTTCTCTTAAAAAAAAAAAAAAAAAATCAGTGATGTCTCATAGGAGAATGATGAATAAGAGATGAAAAATAACAATAGCATAATATTGTGCATGTAAGAATATAGGTGCAGAGCAGCTGCTCATTGGCAAATACCTGATTCTACAGAGTTCAGTTAAAAACAAGAAGTGAACAACAATTCTGAGTCTAAATGAATGTTTCTGAATACTGATTTTACAGCAGTCAGATAGGTCTAGACTCACTTTCTTGAGAAATAGATAAATTGGGACATAATCCAAACTCATTGCTGGAAAAACTTCTCTTGATACGAATGGACTTTGGGTCAAGAAAGGAAATAATGAGTTGGAAAACGAGAAGAAGCAATAGAGTGGTCAGGAACTGTCAGGGCAAGTGTGATGGCAAGAGTTGGACCTTTTTTGTTCAGGCATAAATCCCAAATTTCTCCCCACAGCAAGAACAGGGGCCAGTTCCAGGGACTGGCATCCTGTGGATGCTTCCCAGGGTATGAAGCACAGACCCTTGGGGTTTACATTTTAACAGGGGAAAATTCTCTCCCCACCTCCAGTTTCCTGTAGCATCTTTTTTGGTCCATCACCTCCGTTCTTGGCAGTTCAAAGTTTTTAAGTCACTCAGGAAAATTTACAAATGAACTTTCCCAACATACTGTATCAGATACCCCGTTTAATTTGTCTTTATGGTGTCCCAGGATGATTAATTATCTTCTGGAAGTGCTTTGTGTATCTCAAACTTCTGTTTTACTGAATTTTTTAGTGTTACCTCTTTGTTGCCTGAGAGTGCACCTGCTTCTAATTATATGCAGATGATATACAATTATATCTTTAGAGGGATTCAAATGACAATGTTTCCCTGACTTTTAGTGCTTCCTTTCTGACATAAAGCTGTGGTTTAGTACAGGTTTTAACAAAGCTAAAATCAATTAATCATATCCCTTGAATTACATCGGTTTAGGCATTGAGAAAGAAAAAAAAATTTGAGAGCTGGAGCCTCTTCATTCTAAATTGGGCCAGTAGCAGGGAAAGATCTCATGAATATTTTAATTTTAACTGCTTTTAAATCACTATGGTATTTTCTTTTCAACAGTTCCCATTCTCACAGACAACTGTTGCAGCAGAATTTTGAAAATCAACTTAGAAATTGATAACAACCTCATTAGAAACCTAATTTTGTGATTCACAGTCATTTAAAAAGTGATTTTAGGCATATAACATGATGTCTTTGAGCACCACTGGCTCTTTGAATACAGAATCATTACAATCAAAAGCTGGCTAATGAGTCATAGAAAATATTAAGCTGTAGATACCAATAGTGTTTTCTGAAAAGGTCATAAACATGGATAATTCAAGTAGCAGGAACAGGTAGAATTCAGAAAATACAATTTTTTTTTGCAAACTTCTTTATTTTTATTATCATTTTAATAGATAACTAAGTATTTTCTGCACATTGGCATAAATTTCTTGTTATCATTTTAGCAAATACCCCAGTATTTTCTGCACGTTGGTGGCACAGGACTATGAGCAATCCTTGTGAGGTAAGTGTAGAATTATGCCCAAATGCCTGAGTGTGGAGAAGCATTTACTCACTGAATACAATATTACCACTGCTTCTTCCAGAGCAGGAATGCAACAATCCTCAAAATACTCTCTAATTCTGCCCTCCCACCAGGTGTGTCCTTGTCCACCCTGCCAGATGCACGGGCAGGTTGCCAGAATGTTCTGCCACATCAGGAAATTTTGCATTTCCAGCGTTTCCACTGCCCATCTCCACCTCGGGAAGGAGAGATGAAGGGATGCTCCAAGCCAATCTTGGATTTGCATAAACCATTTTGGAGTGATGAGATTGAAGATGGCAGTCCAGGCAGTACTGCAGTGAAGTTTTTGTTATTTAATAGCTCTGCAGTGTCCTTAGGAATAATAAATAAAATTGTGTTGTTTGAGCATGTGTAAGTTGGTAAAAGGCATCCATTCCTGGTATAGAACAGCAAATTTACTGACAAACCTGATGAACTTTTTTTTGTGTTCTTTATTCCTCTCCTATTAGGTAACACAGAAAAATAATCATCTTACCTGGCTACTCTGGACATGAGAGAGGGATTCCTCTACTACATTCAAATCAAACACAAATATTCACAGAATATTGATTTTGGGTTGGAAGGAATCCCTAAGATCATCCAGTTCCACTCCTCTGTCAAGGTCAGGGACACCTTTCCACTATCCCAGGTTGCTCCAAGTCCTGTCCAGCCTGGCCTTGGACACTTCCAGGGATCCAGGGGCAGTCACAGCTCCTCTGGGCACCCTGTGCCAGGGCCTCCCCACCCTCACAGGGAAGAATTTCTTTCTCTATGAGACCTCACAGCCTGCACAGACTCTACAGGATGGATTCAAGGGTTCCAGTTCAGGGTCTTGTCCTCAAGCAGAAGGCAGTCGATGAAATCAGGTGCCAGTGGAGCACTGAACACTAATTCTGTACTGTGTGTTACATCAGTACTTGTGATTGATTCTTTTTAGCCAAAAAGGATATGCACAGACACAGGCTTTAGGAAGATCTGTCTCAGATGAAGAGGGAAATGGTTATTTCATTATCCAGTGGCCTCATCATTTCATGCCCATTGGTAAAGATGCAGCAAACCTCTGAGCTGAGTGATTACTAAATTATACTTTCTACATCTGCCCTTCCATTACACCCTCTATCCACTTACCATGGAGTATAACTGAGGCTTTGCAGCTACTTATTATAATTTTCAGTGGAGCACAGTTAACCTTGTGTTTGTAGATAACTTCTTTTGACCCGTCCACTTTAAAGCAAAAAAACATCTCCAATCAGTTCATAACGGTGGAACAGAGGGAGGAATATAATGGTATTGATGAAATGGATATAAGACTACTGAGGCTGCATTGTAATGCAGTCCTGGTGCTGTTTGCATCTAATAAAATTCCTCTCAGGGAATTTTTTTTTAAGCTGACCTCTTCAAAGTAAATCACAGCATGATTCACTGTACAGTCAGTTTCCATAATCACAGCGTGTGAGATAAAGCAGAGCTGCAGTCAGGCATGCAGCTACAGGACAATTGCAAACCATCATCCCGCTAGGAATGAGCAGAGAAATTCAATTAACGCTCCACTTTTGATGAAGAATCGGTGAGGATTCATTGTATTTGCTCAGAAGAGGAAATGGCACTCAGGATTTCAACACTCAGGTCTGGCAGTGCCACCAGCCCTCTAAAGGTGGCCTTGCTAATGGAAAGACCATTTTTCCATGGTTCCTCTGCAGCTGGGGCTTTCTGGGGTGCCCCGTGGCCACTGCTTCATTGCCAAGTAATGTAAGAACAGATCTATGGGGTGAAACTTTTTTACCAAAGTGTATATGTTTTGAGTATTTTCATGGTGGAGCAACACCAGTCCTCCAAAAATATAGTGCAGCAGTGTTTTACTTTGCAATGCAAGATGTAACTAAAAATATGTATTCTGTTACCAGCTGTTAAAACCAGGTGGGGCAGTGTTCATTATCTCTTCCACCACCCATCCTCCCTCCAGGGGATATCTGCTGTTCATGGGCCATCCAGGCTCACTGATACAATTACATCATCCCATGGAGAGAGGCTCCACCCAGGGGGAGGAGCCAAACATTCCTACCTGGATAAAACCTGAGATTCAGAACAGCAGAACAGCCTGTTTGTACTGGATTCCCAGAGGAAGACCAGACCCATCTCAGCACCACTGGACCCTTCTACAGGATCATCTCTGCTCCAACAGAACCACATCTGTCACTGCAGGAGGACTTGACTGGACTGCTCCCAGCGCTCTGACCAACAGGGTGTCAGGTTGTGTTCTGACTCTGTCATTGTTTTCTGTTTGTTTGCTTTTTTCATACTACTACATTTTTATTTTAATTTCCCTAGTAAAGAACTGTTATTCCTATTCCCATATCTGCCTGAAAGCCCCTTCATTTCAAAATTATAATAATTCAGAGCAAGGGGGTTAACATTCTCCATCCCAAGGGAGGCTCCTGCCTTCCTTAGCAGACACCTGTCTTCCTAAACCAAGACAGCCAGCTTCTCCTAAGCCAGTCCATTATGGGAACCAACACGTGCTAAGTGGACACAGCTCATTCCAAATTTAGTGTTTTTCCAAACCGCTCATGCAGCCTGACCTGACGGGATAAGCTGAGACCATCCATGGATTACGAAGCTTCCCATCACGTGGCAATACTTCAGTGATGTACAAAGTCTGCTTCTTGATCCCGCAAAGTCTGGGTCAACTCCACAGTGGTGATCTGAGAAGAAGACACGAGTTTTAATGCTGAGTTTTACACTGTGAGATGATTTGCAATAAAACTACTTCAAAGAAAAAGCGGCTTTAAAATCCTTCTTAAGCTCTTCTTCCTTCTCCCCAGACTTAATGCAGTTTTATTTACTTTTAAGATAGGGATTCCCTTATAGGATAGTACTGAATGGTTGTCTCAGCCAGGCTCTTTTGAAACTCTATTTGCCTATTGCATGTGGCCTGTTATGAGGCTTAAGACATCTTTTAGAGGGAGAAAAATCAAAAGCAGTTGTTGATATTTTCAGTTCTATGGCCCTAATTTCCTCAGATTCAGAGATCAAAATGCAGAGGGAGAAAAATGCAGAAATAGTAGAGTCATTTATAAATTTTATAGCAGCAAACATGAGACAGAAAACAGATCCTTGCCCACGTGTGCTTTGGGTGCAGGCAAGGCAAATAGAATATGAATACAATATTTTTCTAGTGAAAATGAGTAGACAAAATGGAGGAAGAAGATCCAGATCCTCCTCTTCCTCATCCTATTCAGACCTCACTGAGGTATCACTGCTCTCCTGGATGGGAGTGACTGAATTCTGTCCCTTGCATCACTGTCTCCTCACTGCGGAGCTTGAATTGATTGCAGCTGGGGCTGCTGGGATCTACCAGTTTGCTCCCCATTAAAAGCAGATTTTTTTCCACTGAGACACCGTGGGAAATACAGACACAGGCCTGCGAGAGTGGAGTCAAACTCCAGAAAAAGAAATGAAAACAACCTTGAAGTTATTTATGGGGAAGATCCTGGTGAGTCTGGAGTCGTGGATTGGACTGAGTCACCTTTTTTTGTTGTTTGTTTGTTTGTTTTGATTTGGTTTGGTTTGTTGGTGGTTTTGTTTGTTTGTTTGTTTTGGGGTTTTTTTGGGTTTTTGTTTATTTGTTTGTTTTTGGTTGTTGGGGTTTTTTGTTTGGTTTGGTTTGGTTTTTGGTTTTCGGTTTTTGGGGTTTTTTTGTTCACATCTTTCCTTAAGTTCCTGATGCCTCATGTCTCGTTATCTACACCTGTGACAGGTGATAAAGATATTCCGTTCATCATTTTTGCTGTTTGATGTGTGGAGAAAATGCTGACAAACCAGGATCTCCCTGAAACACCCCTGCAGGGGCCCAATTTAACCATCCTCAAATTCTATCAATTTCCCTTTCACACTGATCCCCTCTTGCCATGGAAGACACAGCACTGTAAAATTATAACAGTGCCCAGGCTGCCCCAGAACCAACAGGTGGAAAAAAGTTTATTCCTCTAAGGTGAGGTTTTATCTTAAAATAATTCATGTGGAAAAAAAAAATCACGAGGAATATCAGGAGCCGGTGTAACTTCCAAAACTCTGATATCACAATCTGTAGTACTATACACTCGTAGGGATCCTGAAATATTTCAGATTATCTTCCATATGCTCCTTGTCAGAGTGGTTGTGCACTACTAAGCTTCCATTAGAAGCAGAATTTCTTTTATCGTGAGTTTTTAACGGTTTCTCTTTGAATTTAGAAATCTTTAGATGCAATCAGCACAGACGCCTTTTTTTTTTTTTTTAATATAACCCAGATTTTCTTATCACCAATCCTTCTTTGTATTCCTCTTCATTGTAGTGCTCATGTATCTCAAAAGAACAATGTGGTTGGCAGCACCAACTGTGGCTGTGTTCAGGGCAGGACTGGTTAGCAGGAGGAACTTCTTTCAGAGTGGAAAATAAATAAATTCCCCCATGCATTTCAGTGCCTGCCAGAAATCATCTTTCTATTTACAGCTGAATGACCTGAATCACCTTTTTACATATACAGATGAACCAGGACTCTGAAGGCAATCAAAAGACCATTGCACCGTTTCAGATGCTGATCTCTGAAGCAGAATAGAGGGAAGTCCAAAATTGTGTTTAGTGGAAAATTCAGGTTTCAAAATGTATTTTCCAGGTTGCTGTGGAACAGAAATGAAGTTTTGTAAATGCATTTTTGGTGACAAATAGAAAACAAGCCCTTGGCTTCCTTAGAACATAGAGAGAGTCTGGTGTCTGAAGCTCTGCTGTGAGGGGAGGATGGATTCAAATTCCTCCTCCTTGTCTGTTGGAATGACATAGAAATAAGTAATCCTGGGCATTCACCTTCTCAGTCTCCTGAATTTTTCAGTCATTATTCTATACTGGGCGTTTCTTGGGGGAAACCAAGAAAAATTGCATTTGATGGGAGTATTTTTGCACTAATGAATGAACTCCTTGGGTAAAATTTTCATTTGGACAAACGATCTCAGTGTTGTGCACATCTATGAGAGAAGGTGCCCCTTTCCCCATGACTTTGTGCACACTCTCTGCTCCCCAACAACCCAAGGTGTCACTTTGGGCTTGTGCTGGCACAGTGGCACCTCCCTCTTCAGCCTGGGGCAGCAGCAGGGCTGACCTTTCACCCTCCCCAGCCAGGCTCCCAAACACCCACACCCCATTGTGCTTCCAGAAAATCCATCCCCCAACCTGGGAAACCCTCATTAAAATTTCAGATACCCACCACGTAACTGCTCATCTACAAAGTCCCCAGCCAGCTCCCTTCTGACAAGGTTTGATATGGTGTAAGGCAAAATGCATATTTATCCTTGTTTTCATAACATTTTGTTATGGCAAATTGCCTCCCATCATATCAGGCCATACCCTGGAACTGATGAGATTGCAGCTGTTTGGGGCATGCATCACCTAAATTTTATAGAGTGCCTTCTACTCTTGATTTTCAATTGTCACAACCCACAAAAGATGTGCTGTTTCACAGCTTGGGGCTCTAAGTCACAGGAGATAAAGTGCATATTGGAAGAGTAAATTGAGTTTTTTACTTTAAATGGAAGGAAAGTCATAGTTGGGGTAGAGAAGAAATAATAAATCTACTTTCTGGAACAAATAGCAGCTCTCATGGTTTCCAGCAATAAAAGCAGGAAGAAAGGCCTAAAGACACGAACATTTAAACAAACAAGTTGAAGATCTTAAAGAAATGACAGTGGGAGCTCTGAAAACTGCTGCCAACTTTAAAAAAAAAAAATCCCTCTTTTATTTGTTTGTGTTGTTTTTGTACAGGAAGGAGGTGGGGAGAGAGAAAACATTTTAAATAGGGGCTTTGTAACCACATGGGTTGAGGTAGGAAACTATGTTTTCATACTGGTTGAATGCAGGGAAATTGTTATTTAAAAAAAATTTAGAGGGGAAGCTGATAAAAAAATAACAAGGGGCGGAGAGGAATAATAAAATAACATCAGATCCTCTGAACTGTGAGGCTTTGGGGAAGGATAAACAACCAAACCCCTGGTAGACGTTTCCCTACTGGATTGGCTTTGCATAGCCAGGTTTTGGTGGTGAGGGGGAAGCAGGGGTGGTTTCTGTAGGAATCTGCTGTAAGCTCCATGTCCATGGAGCCAACTCCAGCAGGAACAGCCCTGCAGCCCCCAGGTCAGTGCAGAAACTGAATTTGCTTTCCCCATGGTGGTTTTTGTTGGGGGATCTCCCTTCGTCTGAACTCTTGGTTAGATTTTCTCTCCCCTGTCCAGCTGTGCAGGGCAGTGACACAGTGGCTTTGTGGGTGCTTGGTGTCCAGCCAGGGTCAACTACAACATCTGCCATGAGAAAATTCAGGTAGAGGATGTTGCCCAAATCCCTTCTTGGGGCCTTCTGTACTCATTGGTGTCCAGGGACTCAACTGCAGCAGCAGGAATGTTCACATTTCCCTTGGGGGCTGCAGGAGCTTTGCTGTGCTTTATAACCCAAATTATCTCCTTCCTCCCTGCTCCTGCAAGAGCCAGAAACTCAGAAACCACATGCAACTTCTGTCTTGGATGTATCACAGAAGGGTTTGGGTAGGAAGGGTCTTTAAAGCCCATCTTATTCCATCCTCTGCCATGGGCAGGGACACTTTCCACCATCCCAGGTTGCTCCAAGCCCCATCCAGCCTGGCCTTTGACAATCCCAGGGATGAAGCAGTTCTGCCTTCCTCACTAAAATGCTTGAGTGTAGGAATGCATTTCCACACCCAAACAGCTGTTTCCATATAGGAAAGGTTTAAGACTCACCCCAAAACCTTTTAAGGGAAGAACGCAAGGAGTTTCTTTGCTCTCCTGGCAATAATTGGCTCAGTGTCAAGACATAAACACTGATTTAGGTCTCTTTACCTTTTCTTCAGAAAAGCAGCTATTCTCTATTGGGCTGTCTGTCAAAAAACCCACCTAAATTATCCAGTACTTTAAAAAGTATTCTCAGTGCACTCTCGAGGTGTTGTAGCAGGTGTGTGGGACCTGTCCCTACACTGTGCTCAGCTTTATTCTTTGTTTTTGTATTATTTTCTTCTTTTATTAAAACCTTTCTGCTTTTTCAAAACACACTTGACTGTGCCATCTCAATAAATTCTTTAAGCCATTTTCAGTGAGGTGCTGGACACCCACAGAGGTATTGAACCCTCGCAGAGCTAATTCCACCTGGCTCTTCAAGAAATTCAATACTTGAGGAAGGGAAGTGTAATCATATTGCAGCTTCCTACTCTGCCTCTTTTTGCCTTTCTTTGCTTAATTTATGACCCTTTGGGAAGTTTATGCCAAACCTTCATCGAGCAGAGGTTCAGCAGGGAGATCTCTGCAGAGACAGGGCCTGCAGCAAAACTGAAAGCAAGGCATAAATACATTACTTATTTTTCACATCTACTGTGTTCTCTTAAAATCTCTGCACTTTATTTGAGCAACATGGACCAGATTCCAGTGTAATATTTCATTAACTCTGTTGAAGTGACACCACTCTGTTGGTGTGCTGTGTTATTTAATACTTAGCCACAGACTCCACCGAGATGTGGAGTCAGATGCCAGCATTCTTGCTAGGAAAAAAACAATATCCATGTTAAGAATTCACATCACCATTTAATTATTAATTGTGCCTTAATTGGCTGTCATAAATTCATTTGCCCTTTGATCTACAACAGTGATTCTTTGGGGTTGTTATGACTGCCTGCAAGCATGAGTAATGACTTTGACTTCAATGCAAAGATGTGAGAATAGTGTTGCTGCTATAGCTGAGGTGACTGAAAGAAATTGAGTTGTGGAGGTAGTGGGAAGGTGGAGAAGTCACAGATTTCCAGCATTTCAAAGCACGATTATTTCACACCACAGAAGAATTAAACCAGCCTGCCAGAATAGTGACTACACAAACATCTATTCTTGCAAATGAATATTAATAGAAAATAATTAATTTGGCCTTTCTATACCTAAACAGAGTCCAGGAGAGCTGGAGAGGGACGGAGGACAAGGGATGGAGGGACAGGACAAGGGGGAATGGCTTCAAATTAACAGAGGACAGAGTTAGGTGGGATATTAGGGAAAAAAATCTTTCCCTGTGAGGATGGGGAGGCCCTGGCACAGGGTGCCCAGAGAAGCTGTGGCTGCCCCTGGATCCCTGGAAGTGTCCAAGACCAGGTTGGACAGGGCTTGGAGCAACCTGGGATGGTGGAAGGTGTCCCTGCCCATGGCAGGGAGTTGGAATGAGATGAGCTTTGTGACCCGTTCCAAATCAAACCATTCCATCATTCCTTAAAATCATATGATTTTATGATCATGGAAATAAATAAAAAATAGATCAAAATTGAAGAGCTGAAAGGTGCTGCCTGTAAAACAGATGGGTCCCCTTTCCTGACAGCTCAGATAAACCGAGGCTGCTCTCGGGCTGAGCCATAAATCTGAGCTGGCTTAGTGCAAAGTGAGACCAACACACAACACAAATCTGTCAGGCAATGCTTTATGAGAGCTGCCTGTTTTCTGAGTGCACGGCCACAGCACCCTGGAGCTGAGGGAAAAATCTCTTCAGAGGGGAGTCCTGGCAGAGGTGCCTGTGCTCGGGGCCAGGTCCCAGCGCGGGCGTCTGGCAGCACATCCACCCGCCCAGCAAAGTCTCACATCCCTCCCCATCACTCCTGCACGTCAGAAGACACAAACTCCTCCACAAAACACCCTGTAACGAGCACAGGCACTTGCACAAAATGCCAAAAGTCACGAAACTACACGAAGGTGCAGGAAAAGGAGTATTTTTAGCTCTAGTGTAGAGCTCTACATATATAATCTGTAGAAGGATGTTTTTCCTTGGAGTTCTCTTGTAAGGCTTCCACTGGAAAATGCATGTTATGAACAGAACGTGTCCCAGGCCAGTCCAGGAACCAGCTGCTGACTTCTGTACGAGCAAGTTGGCTGCAGATCTGATCCAGGTCAGCAGTTGGAGCAAGAACATCCAACTGCATTACGTAACTTGGCAAACTCCTTCCTTTTCCAGGCTCCTGCATATTCAATGCACCTCACTCCCTGCAACTTGCAAGTGCAGGCTTTGAGGGAAGAGTCAGCTTTAGCTTTGGATTTCCTACATCCTGCTTTGAAATAAACTCTCTCCCTATCCTCATGTCCTACACATTCAGTTGAAAGAAGATCTTTTTTGTGCACTCCAGGTTTTTGGCTCCTGGCAGGCTGAGGGGAGGATGATACCTGGCTCCCTTTACAAGGAGGACCCTTCTCTCACGCTTGCTGCTGCAAACATTGCTCTCCATCTCCAAGGAAACAGGCAGGGAGAGTCACTTTCATTCCCCAGCTGCTTCCAGAGATTCCCAGGAATGCTGGGGGTCCCTCTCTCTAAGGTAACAAACTGGGATTTTTGCATTCTTTCATCACTGTTGCTCTCAAGCTGTTGTTTGACCTTGGGGTGAGTAGTTTCCCCCTCTCACTTTTGGGCATTTTGAATATGTAACTCATTCAGGAGACCTGCTTTCTGCCTTTTTTTGTTGTTGTTTTGTTGCAGGTTTTCTCATTGTAAGTTTTTTTAATCACTATTTTTCCTTCTTCTTCTTTTTTTTTTTTTTTTTAATTTATTTTATTTTTTTTTTAAATTCAAACCACTGAGATTTTATGGCATTCTGAACGTCTTCTCTACTTCTCCTTGCAGTGTGAAGAAGAGAAAATAACAAACTCTTTAATGCCTGTCATGGATATCTTCAAAAGGCATCCCTGGTGCCCTAAGGGAATGATTAAATCTAACTGTCAGAGGAATTAAACAAAGAATGAAACTCCATCCTGTTACGGGATTTCTCTTTCTTGCAACAGAAAAGTTCTCAATTTTGTTCTGCATCTGTGTGTGTTGAGGGTGGGGAAGGACGATTTAAAATTTCATTTTTAATCACAGAACCACAGAATGTCTTGAGTGGAATTGACCTTAAAAGTCATTTTGTTCCAAGCCCCTGCCATGGGCAGGGACATCTTCCACCTTTAACCAGGAGAGTCAGCCTGACAGGGGAAGGATTCAGAGCTTTTTTTCTCCTGAGATGTCTCACCCTGTGTGTTTGGCAGCTTCTGCCTCCAGCCAAACCACCCACCTGCCTGGGCCCCTGCCATGCACTCAAATAAACTGCAGTCACCACTTTCACACCTCCAAGTGTCAAGAGGCTCCTCTCTTGGCAATGGCAGAGAGAGGAATTTATTCCTGAGCACTGCTGAATGACAGGGAGACAGGAGAAAAAACCTCTGCAGGAGCACAAACAAAGCAGCAGCAAGGAATCCCTCCCTGATGCTAATCTATTATTCCAGTCCCATGAGGAAGGCAGATGTCAGACAGCCCAAATCTATTTCTGGCTCATGGCCTCACCTTTTAAAACCTTGATTCTCCACGCAGAAGGTGGAGATGATCCTCAGAACCAGAGGATGCAAAGAGAATTCAAAAAGCACTTGAAAGGCTCTTGCCAGAATGACTAATATTTGCAGTAACGAAAAGATACCTAAAATAAGATACCTACAAAAAAGACTGGCTGTGGCACTCGATGCCATGATCTAGTTGGGTGTTAGGGCTGGGTGGGACTCCATGATCTTGAAGGTCTCTTCCAACCTGGTGATTCTGTGATTCTGTAATTCTGTGATAGATATTGATGACATTTTGGGTGGATACTGAATTAATCATCTGTTGGGACACCTTTTCTGACTCAGCTTTTTCTTTTTCGTAGAATCATGGGATCATTTAGGTTGCAAAACCCTAAACTCTGAGGTCATCCAGTTCAACCATTCCCCCAGCACTGCCAAGGCCACCCCTAATCCTGTCCCCAAGTGCCATATCCACATGGCTTTTAAACCCCTCCAGGGATGAGGACTCCACCACTCCCTTGGCACCCAGGGCTTAGAAACTCTTTCTGTGAAGAAATGTTCCTCAGTATCAAACCCAAACCTCTCCTGGTTCACTTCTACAAGGGTGCCCTGCATGTGTAGGAATTCATTTTCACATGTCCCTGCTGTCTGTGAGGGCCTCAGGTTTTGGGCACAAATTGTCTTTATTGGGTTATGAATATCTTCAGGCTTTACTGATTTCAATCAGTTTGTTGGCACTGAGCACCTTTGGAAACTGGCAGACTTGTCAGTGTTTCATGGCATCCAGAGCCAGAAGGTTTTTTTCCTAGATTTTTACAGATTTAATGATTCAGTCAAGGAAACATAGAAGTGATTTTATTATAAGGCAAGAAAAAGAATCCAGAGTCCAAGTTCCCTGATTTAAACTCAGAATTTAGAATCAGAGAATGACAGAGAAAAGTGGGGGGTTTTTTAAGGCTTTCCAGGGAAATGGCACGCTTTTTATTTTATTTAATGAAGAGACAGCATATTTACATTACCAGTAGTAATACTTTTCAAATGAAAATGAAGCCATGAATGCACATCCTTCTCTCTCCGAAATTCCCTTCATTCAATGCAAGCTTTACATAACCTAGCATTTCTGTACCACTGATATCAGACTTTATTCTTTAGTAATTACTGGAAGTGCACACAGCCACTCAGCATTAGTGCTTTTTCATCTCTCTGAAGGATTGAGATCTCCATGTCTGGGATAAGCTGAATTCTTTGCCTTTGATTCATTGAAACTCCAAGCATTTTGCACTCAGAGCAAGCACAATAATTTAAACAAAAGTGCTTTTTTCTCATCAAAGCTTCAGAGTCGCTGGTGAGGACAGCCCCAGGAATGGGCAGTCTGGAGCACTCACCACAGCAGCAGCTCACATTATCATCCTGTGGTCAGTCCCTTTTGCTCCATTATCCTCTCCTTAGTTTATCCTCACATCACCTATTATAGTTCTGCCTCCTTTACCTCGGCCGAGATGAAAAACACAGGAAACATAGAGTCGAGTTCGGTTTTGGTTGTTTATTATATCTTATCTATTTACAGTTAAGATTATAGCTTGAGTTCCAACTTGCCAGTTAAAGAAATGAGACAGAATGGAGAGCCTTTAACTCTTACTAAGACTATTTAAGAGATAATTACCCAATACCAAAGTGATACCTATATTATTTATGGTTTTGACCCAATAGTGACCATTCGAGGTTCGCAATGCAGACATCCTTCACTCAATTAGAGAAAATCACCCAAATCCATGAAGAAGGTGAAGAAGAAGTCAGACAAAATCCTGAATCCTCCACCTTGGCCCACACACATTCCTATATACCAAAACCCCAAACCTAAGTTTTCACCCTGTGAGATCACACACCACCACTCTAACTACACACCCACAACCCCGGTGCCATCACTCAATTTTGGGAGCCTGTTCCAAGGCCTCAAATCAAAGAGGGTCAGCCCCTTCTCAGCTCAGACAGCCCGAAATTTCCAGCCTCCAGGGTTCCAACACTCATGGGGGACTCTGGGCTGCAGCTCTCCCACCAGCAGCTGAAAGCTCCTCATCCCCACCAAACCCTCCACACTTTACCCTTGCAGTGTTTGGAGAGCTGGAGAACGGGAACTCATCATGAAAAATGGGGTTTGGGGTGGTTGTAGAATCTGAGCCGACATCGAGTTATTTGCGGTTTGTCTTTATGTCACATCAAGCTCCCTTCGGGTGCAATATGTAATTTTTGCCACTTTTCTTCAGGCCCTCGTTCCCATGTTTCCATCTGTGATGTGGCTGGCTTTAGGGGGTTGATTTCCAGGCTAGAGCACGCTGAGGGAGAGGGGCTGAGTGACACCTGGACGTGTCCCCAGGTCCCAGCATGGCTCTGTGTGATGCTGAGCCTCGGGGGCTCTGCCTCTGCCAGCTGCAGATTTTCCAGCCTTAAACAGATTTGTAGCAATCAGCAGTTCCCCGTTTCCAGAGGGACACAGCTACATGTTTCTGGATCGCTGCTGGTTTTTTCTTTCTCATCTGAAAGCTCTTCCCCACAGAACAAAAAAAAAAAAAAAGGGGGAAAAAAAAAAAAAGCCAGGGCAAAACCTCACACACTTCAAGAACTTCCTTTCTTCTCAGTTTCCCCTGAGCCTGTCCAACGTCCATCAGCCTGTTATCACTTCTGCCCAGCATGATGAGCCCTCTCTGAAAAATAAGACCAAAACCAGACAAAATAAAGCGTAGGGGAAAAAAAGAAAAACAGCAAAAAAACCCCAGGCTGAGTCTCCCTCCTAAAAAATGATGTTCCAAAATGTTAAGGGAAGCTTAGATATCCCAAAAGCTTTCAACCAGACTGGGTTTGTATCCTTTTATATTTCCTTGTGGATATAACATCTCTGTTGAAAAATGGTTGGTTTAAAACAAACCCACAATCTCTTCTGAGAGGAAGAAAATATATGCTTTGAAATTATTGACTTTTGTAATGTGGCCTATATTTTTAATGCAAATATTTTTAGTGCAAATACAAGGCTATTTTATTACATCGAAATTTCTAGCACTGCAAACACATGAGGAGGTGAGAAGTCAAAAAAAAAAAAAAAAATAAAGGGATGTATTTATTTCACATAGCAAAATGGGAACCATTTCAATTTTCAGGTGAAGAATTTTCCTGGGGGTTCACCTGTTACACTTAGATATGTCAAGTGATTGTACCATATATGTTCTGACACATTTTAGGAATTACAAAGCCTAATCAGAAGTCTGAGCTGCCAGGTTATGTAATGCAGGGAAGGGAGGAATTGAGGTCAGACAAAATCTGATGCTTGTACGATATTGAGATTATCCAAATAAAAGCAACACTTCTGATTTGCTAATTTTTAACAGTCCTGGGGTATACAAGATAAAAGAACAAATGTATTCAAGAAGAAATAATAAACCCCCTATGGCAGCTGTCAGAATACAAAAGGCAAAATAAAATGCTCTTTTACAGGTATTTAAAGCCAGGAGCATCAGCTGGAGCTTGATGTGACTTGCAGATAAAAAGAAAATCTGTGATTCTTGAATATGCACAGGAGGAGGAAAATCACAGGCACATCACAGGGATGGCACTGAAGCCCTCTCCACTCCAGGCATTCCAGCTAATTGCTCACTGCTGCCTTGTGGCAAAGCCCACAATCCAATATTCAGTGTCTGGCACAGGAGCTGAGCTGCTGCTGCTGGTTCCTGATGCAGATGATGGAGAAAAGGTCCTTAAAAAAGATAGAAGCTCAGAATCTGTGTAGAATTAAAGAACACAGCCCATAAAATATGGTCCATACAATCCACACAGTTACCAACTGCCTAAAAGGGTCTCAAAAATGCTTGTCCTGGTACAGATCCACCTGTCCTGGAACAAGAAATTCAACATCTGGCTTTGATTTAAGCTGGAAGTAAGTGAAGGGATCCCCAATAGAGTGAAGGAATCCCAAATAATAAACACCTTCCCAGGACACCCAAGGATAGACAGACCTGTGATCTTTGCCCTAAAACACAGTGACTTAGGAAATGGCATCTCCATCCATGAGGTGTGAGTGCTGAGCTGAAATCCAGCCTCAGCCTGAGAACCTTCATCTCTTCCAAGAGAACAAGAAAATATTCAGCCTCTGACACAGTGGGATCATCTATGGGGTGGCGAAGGAAGAGTTTAGGTGAGGTATTTTCCACTGGGCTGTTTTGAAGCTGCTACTCTTTCCAGCCAAAGAACAAATCAGGGCACCAAGAAAGCCCACAATATAAAAAATTAGATTACTGCCATTTTTTTTTTCTGAGAGATAAGAGAAGAAGGTAATTCTGCATTCTTTCCATCTTATCTGGGCAGCTTAAACACCATTCTATAATGGTTAAATTACAAGAACTGCCCCAGGAAGCAGCTGAAAACCAGAGACCTCCCTATGCTGAAGCACCAGGCTACAGAGAGACACATTTATGCCATTTTCCTCTCCTGTACACATGCATCAAATAGTAGCATTAAAAAGCTAAGTACAAAGTACCCAGAATGACCCAAAGCTGAAAAAATTAAATTTCTCTTCTGCAAGGTGAAACAAGTGGGCTGAAACCCTTTCAGAATGAAAAAGGTGGGGAGCTCAGCCTCCTGCTTTCAAGTTGAGCTCTTCAGCCACCACCAAATGACGTGAAAGGTGCTGAGTGTCACTTTGAAAAGACAGCAGTGAACTCCAATCATAGTTTTGAAAGAGAAGGAAGCAATTTCAGAGACTCCTTTTATGCAAGGAAAGGTTAAATGTTTGTACACCCTCCATGGCTGGAGAATGCTGGATGGATTGTTCTGAATTTTTATGGGTAGTCCTGAGGCCCTAATGCTGAACTGGCCTGAAGAGCCAGAAAATGACAGTGAAATAACCAGTGGAATGGGGTTTGGAGAGAACCAAACTCCCATTTAAAAAGGGTAAAATGGGCCCCAGAACAACTCCCCCATGGGGGAATAACCCCCAATTGTTTTTCAATGGGCAAGTCTATTTTTTTTTTTTTTTTTAATCTTGTGTTATATCTCCTCTTCTGTGCATCATGTGGAGCTCAATCTCTTTGCCCATTTCTTTGCTCAAGTGGTTGGTAGATTTTGTTGTCCATTTGTTTAACATTTCCTCTGCTGAGGGAAACTCACATTGCATCAGACACTGATCTGTGTCAGGTTCACCAGGGCAGTGCTGGCATATCATTATATCAGATTGCAATGTAACACCAACTGCTTTGGCTTAATCATGTTCTATCTTTCAGGGGGCAAAGGTTCCCATTTTCTCATTTTTTTCTAACTATACGAGGCTCAAAAAATATCAATCTAACACTGCTCTAAAAACACAAGTCAACATAACGCCTTGTTTCAGAAATACAAGGTAAGAAATCAGATTTTTGCCTCAGAAAAACAGCTCCAAGAAGCACACAGAATAAATAGTGACCATACACACTTATTCCTAAAGCAGTTCCATTGGAGCCCTTTGATGAGAGCAGAATTAATTGCAGCATTGTGCAGCAGAATTGGACAAACTGGGGAGAAATATATTGGATATTCATGCCAATGGAAGGCTGAGCAGTTTGTTGCTGAAATCTCTGTGTTTTTATTCAAGAACATTCAGGTGGATGATGTTTATCCCAATGTGGGCACAAAACAAAAGCTGCCCAGGGATGCTGTGAGCGTGCCAGAACAGCCTCAATGGGACTGCTCTCACAAACATTTTGGAAAGCTCCCTTTTCAAAAAAACCACTTTGCTAATGAATTGTGTCACATTGTGGCCGTGCCTCACCCTCGCATGTGATTTGGTTTAGTGGGTCAGTGACAATGATTTGGGGACACGTGGGAGTTGTGCCCTGTCTGCATCACAGGGTGAGCAGAGGGAAATATCTTGGTATTTTGAGAATGATTCCACAGGGTTGCTCATTTGTGCTCCTCGTGCTGGGTCCATTTAAAGCCTGGAGGGTGGTTCAGTTTGCAAATAATGGCTGAGTCACCACTTTACATGGAAATAGAAGGGGGAGAAGGACTTTTTTATTTTAGAAATATGTCATATGAGGATAGTGACACATCCTACACAGACAGGCCATGGATAGAATCACAGAATCATAGCTTGGCTTGGGTTGGAAAGGACCTTAAAGATCGTCTAGTTCCAGCTCCTTGCTGTGGGCAGGGACAGCTAATAATAATCATCAGCTCTGTTCTCCTCTAGGAAATAGGTCTAGAAGTAGAAAAATCTGCCAGCTAAAGAGAGTTTGGGATTAGAGCAGGGAAGAAGATGCCACTTCATCACTCTATCCTTTAAGGACATGGTTAAATCAGCCATTTTCAGAGACAGTTCAAACATGCTCAAATTGTCCTGAAAACATTGTCCTCAAATTGTCCTCAAAACAAGTGTGTCCTCTACCTCTGGATAGTGACTGGATCCTACAGTGAGAACCATACAGGGTGTGCCAGACAGGATTTCAGGAGATGGGAGAGGCAAGGGGGTTCAGATGGAGTGGGAGCACAGCTGAAGCAAGACAGGCAGCGAAAGATAATTCCCTTTTGATTATGCACCTCTGGATGCCTAAAGGAGCAGGGAATGCTTTCCTAACCCTTTTATGGCTTTGTGGCAGCTCAGTGGATGTCACATCTCAAGAGCAACAACTGAGGCATTTACAAATGGGTGCCCAAGTTTGTTGTCTTGAAATTAAAGCCAAAGGTGTGAAGGTTGTTTTCAAATGCAATGTGCTTTATCTTGGTCAGGAAGGAAGATAAAAAAGAAGGGTTATATTGAAGAGTTTAAGGAACATGTTTACTCCTATTATAACCATTTTTTGGCAACACAACAAGGTAACAGGACTAGCTTGTAGTGATTAATGAATAAAAGGAAATAATTTTCTCCACCCACAAACATCACATCTGAGTAGAACAATACATAAGGATGTCATTCAAACTCACTGTTTCCTTTATTTAAGTACTTACAGAAGCAATCAGGGTTTCCAAGAGTTCAGGAAAAGTGATTGCAATCAAGAAATCTCCAGCCATAAACTGATTTGCACCCTCCCTTATTTCTTTCCTTCTTTCTCCCCTCTCCCTTCTGTGTGGAAAAGGCAACTGGGAAATGAGTCCCACCAAGGCAGCATTAAGGGATATAATGTGCATAATCAATGGCAGTTTTCTGGTTTGTGACATTAATAAACCAGAGGGCAGAGAAGCATCTCCAGGATATCAGAGCCCAGGGGGAGAAAGGGTGCAGAGGTTAAAATATAGTCCATATGGGTTTTTTTGGCTCATATAATATCAAAATAGGAGGAGGAGAGCAGTTGTCCAGCCATAAAATTTTGAAACTGTCCTTACATAGCAAACTCCTCAGTTCCTGTGTCCTGGTGCTCTTTAATTCAGTATTTATACTCTCTAAAAGACTCTCTGTGTGTAGGGATGAGGAAAGCCCTGCTTGGAATGGAAGATTTTCCTGATGACTTCTTCACTCACACTTGAGCTCAAAAATATCACACAGGATGCGGATGGAAGCTAGGCAAAAGAAATATGCAAAATTTCAGGGGGAAAAATCAGAAAAACTATTTTAAAAATTATTTTTAGATACCACCAGTTGCCAAATGTTTTTTACACCATACAGCAACAAGTGAACACCAAACCCAGACCCATAGGGAAAACTGTGCCTCACTAAGCCTCTTGGAAAATAATGTTAAGTTTATTCAAATTAATCAGCTCCTTGAACTGTCTGGGCAAATGTTCACCCTTGAGACAGTTGATTTGTAGCAGTTTTCAGTGATGCATAACAAAACAACCCTAAAAATTGAACTGGAGGTCTGGGTAAACAACCACCTGTAGGTGATTTCCCAGAAGTTATGGGAATTTCTCTCAACCAGAAACCACTGCCCATAAAACCACCCTGGTTGGGAAGAGACCTCAGGAGATCCTGAGCCAAATTTTCTGCTCAGAGCAAGACCAGCTAAAAGGGCAGCCCAGAGGGGTCAAGGCTTTACCCCTCCAGCTTTTCAAGGATGATTTTCACCCACAGCCAAGCTCTGTGTCTGTTGAGTGCACAAAATAAAATATTCTCATATAAATTGTTTTCACTTTACTTGTTTTACCTTGTATTTGCACTAAGAGCATGCAAAAGACCAGTGAGTGCAGTTCAGCTGATAAATGGCTCTGCTTTAACCACGGCAGTGCCAGTGCTGGCAATATTTCCACAGGGACCTACCTGTGCAAACAATATTTAAATGAAGAGGCTGTTGACCCAGATTACAGCCTCTAGATGCTACTGGAAAAATAGGAAATGAGCACCACAATAATTGAAGTAAATAATCGAGTGTCCTACGGGCTAGAAGGAGGTTCTTACAGTGTTCTTATGCTCTGCAAATTAATTTTGTCTTATTTTAAGTACAGATTGCTGAGAAGCTTTAATTTTTATCACGGCATAAATAGTATAAAATAGGTTTTATTGGTACCACAGTCCTTTTCTGCAGGGAGACGGTCTTGTAACTACTGAATGCAGCAAAAGAAAACTCAACTGCTCAGCTACAGGAGTAACTTCCATGTGGACATGGAAGGATTAAATTTCTGCAAGCAGAGCTGACAGCAGTGTATTTCTGTATTTCTGTATTTCTGTATTGTATCTACTGTATTTCTGTAGTGTGCACATTTTCAAGGCAAGGTAGGTCTCTCCAAAGAAAGAAAACAAAGTATTACCCAGGGGTGTTTGGGACATTTCTAAGAAATTGCCTTTTCTTTGATGAAATGCAGTTTCATCAAAACAATTTTTTTTATTATTATTATTTTTCTTGAAGCAAACTAGATATCAATTTTCTCAGAAAAGGCATTTGGGCGAGGGCAGAATTTCTTGTAGAATTGAAAAGAGATGGGGATTAGGGACACAAAGCCACAATCCCCTATTTCAAAGAGCTAGTACCTCAGTGGGAAAGAGACAGGAGGCACTGAATCTTGTGTTCCTAACAAAATAGCTAAATTTGAGTGGTCCAGGTGCCAAAAGGAAGCAACATGTGATGCCACCTGCTTTCCTTGCTCCACAGATTTTGTTGGTACCAGTTTGCAAAGGGAGCTCAAGAGGCACCTGAGCTCCAACCATCTCCCCTAGAGAAAGTGTCTGAACCACTCAGGGGCTGGGATCCTGAAATGGTTTGGAAATTCATTGGATTTTTTGGTCAGAACATGTTAGTGAACTTTTCTTTCCTTCCTTCCTTCCTTCCTTCCTTCCTTCCTTCCTTCCTTCCTTCCTTCCTTCCTTCCTTCCTTCCTTCCTCTCTCCCCTTTTCTCTCCCACTTTTTTCCCACAATTAATGTTGTTTTGGAGTTTTTCTCCATACACAGATGTATTATTTTTTAAATTTCCCATATTTTTGCCAAGATAGAAGAGCTGCTTCCTGCCCTGCTCTGGTATTAACTGCCTGGTTCCTCAGGTTTGATCCCATCATTGCTCTGTGCACATAAATCTTGTTCAGCCAATGGGATTTGCCTGCCTGAAGGAATGCATGATCAACTGCATAGAGGAGCATAAAATAGATTTTTGTGTTTCACATCCTTAAAATGTTTTTTTTGTTGGGAAATAATTCCCAAAGCTGTTTTTTGGCTAATATTTCTTTTCCTTCACTGAACTATTTTCTTACACTTTTGGCTTGCTGAAGGATATGAACTGGAGTCTCATTTATCAAGTCTTTTGGTCCAAATTTTACTTTTCCTTCTATTTTCTGAGTTTGCTGTACTTTAACATTTATTTCAACACTTTGGCTTGATGTTTTCTCCCTCAAGAATTTTGAATCCTTGATTCAGACAGGTTGAGCAATCCAGCACACATTGAAGAAATCTGGAAATATTCCAGAAATCCTTAGAGTATTGTAATGTGAGATGGAATATTGCAGGCAAACCAGAGAACCCACAGTGCAAAACCCTCAGAAGTCTTTAATGACTATGAAATATATTCAATAACCGAGTCAGAGGGGATGTTTCCTCCAAATGTCCCTTTCTATCACACTGTTGGTTATGTCACTTCTTAGGGTACCTATCTCTAAGTTTGAATGTTGACAGTTCTTATGAAAGTGTTAAAGCTCTTGAGCTGAGACTTTGTAGGAGTATGTTAATTATAACATATATGTTATATATATTAATAATAATAATTAACAATACGTTAATTTGTTGCACATATTAATTATTTTAAAAGTCTCAAAATTTGACTTCTATCAGTTCATCTTTTGGACAGTGGCCAACCCCATAATTTGTGCTACAGGCGATGGGAAAAATGTTAATTTCTATTTATCTATACTCAGTTGCTTATTTCAATGTTACTTTCACAATTTTTTTTCCTGAATGTTTTCTCTTCACAATAAATTAATTCAGAATGACATTTGATGACAGTGTTGAAGATGTCTGCAAACCTCTGACTTAGGCCACAGCTTTATAATATTCCCAGCCTTAAACCTTTACCCTCTCTGAATAAATCTTGGCATTTTGTTTGCTTCTTGATCCCTGCTGTGCACTGAGCAGATGTTTTCATGGAGTGGTCTTCAGTGACAGCAAGATATTTTCTTGAATAATTGCAGTTAATTTATAACTCAGCTATGTATATGAGCAGCTGAATTGTCCTTTCCAGCATGTGTCTCCTCAAATTTGTCTGCAGTGAATTTCATCCGTCATGAATGTTGTGCAGAGAGTTCAGTCTGGCCATCTAGAATTCTCCAAAGTCTTATTTAGTCTTGGCCAATCTAAATTATGTCACATAAACCACTTTTTTTTTTTTATTATTTTCCTGGAACAACAACAACAACAAAAAAGTGCTGCTGAAGGCCTTGTTCCAGCTTATTCGCAATATTTGTTGATATTTGTTTCAGCTGCTGCCTGGACTTTGCAAGATATTTTTCATGTCAAAAAGAAAGGAGAAGCATTCCTCCAAGGAGTTCAGTTTTGAGGCAAGGGATCCCACAATATAACTGAAATATCCAGGGTGATCATTAACTACACCTTGTTAAAATAAAATAGTTTTTTGAAAGCGTAAATACAAAATTTTAATGACTTTTGGTAAAAAAAAAACCCCAACTGTTCTTAGTTACATGTCAGGTTACTCAGTGTCGCTGTAGGAACATCACAGGGTTTCATTCTTTGGTGGATTCCTTTGACAATTGTCCATGAAATGTGACTATCAAGTCTGACCCTTTTTTTAATCTTTTCCCCAGTTTTTAACCCCAGGCAGAACCTTACCCCATGATAGACGACTTTCTTAAGCAGCTTTTTGTACGGAATGCTGCTAAAAGCTTTTTAATAAATAATGTTAACTGCTTCTCCTCTCACCACTACTTTAACAACATCCTCAGGCTCAGACCCAGCCGTCAATCCACATTTAGCCGAACATTTGGTCAGGAGCTAAAAACTGAACACATGTCCCAGAGTTTGGGTGGAGGGGAGCTGGATTTAACCATATTTTCAGCTCTGCTGAACAGGTGACTTGCAGAGCAGATTAGGCTGAGCAGGGACTTGGACATCCAAAGTATTCTTTATAATGTTATCTTAATCTCTCAGCCTTCTGCCTTCATCTTTTTTTTTTCATCCCAGCCACCTGCTGTGTGTGTAATCCAGGGATTGGAATTCCCCTGGGACACTGACCACTCTGCTTTGCTGCCTGCCTGACCCCTTGTGTGGGGAAACACTCACCCCCACCTGGTTTCCTAAAGAAATGTTGTAGATGTGAGGAGTAGTAAAGTAGGAGTAGACTTTCCAGTAATTTGGAATGTCAGAGAACTTACCTGAGTGCTGGGGTGGTGTTTGTGAGGGTAATACTGGCAGGCTGAGAGAGATGGGGCTGTTCAACCTGGAGAAGAGAATATTCCAGGGACAGTTTCCAGGACCTTGCAGTACCTAGAAAAGTTCCAGAAGAGCTGGAGAGGGACTTTGAGGGATGGAGTGACAAACAGGACACAGGGAATGGCTTCCCACTGCCAGAGGGCAGGGATAAATGGGATATTGGGAAGGAATTGGTACAGGGTGCCCAGAGAAGCTGTGGCTGCCCCTGGATCCCTGGCAGTGTCCAAGGTCAGGCTGGATGGGGCTTGGAGCAACCTGGGATAGTGGAAGTGATACCTTGAGAAGGCTGATTTGGAACAGAGACTGGACAGAGCTAAGAGAATAAAGTAGATTTTTATTAAAAGGCCTTTAAGGACACAGTTGGGCAGCACAAGAGCCTGACCAGGGCTACACCCAAAGTGGACCCAAAATGGTCACAAAGTCTCACACTTTTATAAGTTTTGGTCCATTTGCATATTGGGGTTTAATTGTCCAATTACAGCTTCAGGTTGTGAAGTCCCATCCTTCTTGTTTTCTCTCTTGAGTCCAGCATTGTTTGTGCTTTTGGGCCTGAAAACTTGTGACAGTTGCCCTTGGTTGTCCAAAGTTGTCCTTGGTCTCCAGCAGGACAAGGATTTGTTTTGTCTCCCTGCTCTGTGAAGAGCTGACTGACACTGAATGTGAGGCTCAGAACTGCACCCCTGGGCAGCACAGAATCTGAAAAACATGAAAGCTGAAACTTAAGGCATCACTTAAGGAAGGAAGGAAGGAAAGTGCCTTGCTCAGGGCAGGAGCCGTAAGTAGATGATCTCTGATGTCTCTTCCAACCTGAACCATTCTGGGGTCCTGTGAATATCCTCATGGAACTGAGATTCCCACATTCCACTCTTATCCAGCCCTGCTGGAGAAGTGACCATCCATTTTGCCTGAAAGCAAGATGGAAAATGTTCGTTTTTCCGTAGCTAATTCCCAGCGAGAGAAGGTTTCAATGTGTCACTTGTGCCTGCAAATCTAACATTTATGGCAGCCCACGGATCACCCAAACAGCTTTTAGCTGCAGTTCTGTTTTCTTCCTTCTTTGCTCAATTTATGCCAGACCAATATTCTGCAAAGTATTTCAGTATCTGGCAGCACAGAAGATTGATGTAGATCAGGCTTCTCAGTTTCCCCCATCACCAACTTGGCAATGACAGCCAAAGAGAAGAGCCTTTTACAGCACTGAATGAAGAATAAATCTATACAAATTTAATTAACCTCTGCAGAGCTTATTGAATCCTAACCAAGTTTAGTCACAGTTCTGTAAGTTTGGAAGTGCTTGGCATATTTTTGACTCTCATACAATAGTTTCAGCTGTCTATATATACAAACCAAATTTGTAAAATGAAATTAATAGTTGCTCTTATCGGGGTTTATTGGGGCAGGAATTGCCACATATACAAGCAAAAAAACCCACTTCTGCTATAAATAGAGCTTTTATTTATTTTTCTGGAATGTAGATAACTAAAAAAGAAGAAAGCCAAAATCAACGAAGGTGACAAGAATCGATGGATGGAAACAAAATAGCAACATTCTTTATTTTCTTCTGACTGGGTTTAACATGGCTGGTGCTCTTTGGGTCCCAAAGATGTCAATGTGAGTTATGTCAGCTCATGCTGAAACAGTGGATTGAAAATGAGTTGTCTGGATTAATCCACCCCTCCTCCTCTGTTTCAAGAGGATTGAGTTAAAAACTTCATTCCAGCACTGAGGACCCCTCAGTGCTACCTTTGTTATTTATTGTTGTTCAAGGCTGTCACTCCTCCACCGTGGGGTCACTGACCAAGGCTCTGCTGCAGGGTGGGCAGGAGGTGTTTTGGCATTGAAAGATTGGCTCTGAGAATTGAAGTAAGGAATTGTGTCAGGGGGAAATCTTGAGGAGGGAATGAAACCGTGCTGGAATAGGCAGCAAAGCTTTACTGAGCTGCTGGAGGGACGTCAGGAGGGAGATCCTTGTAGTAAGGACACACAGATAGACACAAATAGCCAAAACCTTCTTTTCCACGTACATTCTGTCCCCCTTGCTCAAGCTCTAAGTGAAATACAACTACTTCTGCTGCACTGGTGACTCTTTCTAGCAAAGTGGAAAGGAGTTCTTGGACCTGGTTTTCTTCCATTGCAGCTAAAGCCTTGTCCAGGTGTTTTTGTCCTTTCCTAGAAGCCCAAAGGGAGACTCTTCACCTGTCCTGCCATGCTGACTTAATTTCTTAGAGCCACACAGCAAAACACAATGCTTTAAAGAAGTCTCATGAGGAAGTCAGGTGTGACAAAGAGCCAGAGCTTTAAACCGGACCTCAGCTGAATGCTTAGTCTGGTGTCCTCCTGATGCCTTGGGAAGGTTGACCTGGAACAGAGACTGGACAGAGCTAAAAGATAAAGTAGGTATTTATTGAAAGGCCTTTAAGGACACACCTTGGGCAGGACAAGAGCCTGGCCAGGGCTACACCCAAGGTGGACCCAAAATAGTCACAAAATGGATGACCAGTCATGAGGTCTCACACTTTTGTAAGTTTTGGTGCATTTGCATATTGGGGTTTAATTGTCCAATTACAGCTTCAGGTTGTGAAGTCCCATCCTTCTTGTTTTCTCTCTTGAGCCCAGCTTTGTTTGTGCTTTTGGGCCTGAAAACTTGTACTCGTTGTTCTTGGTCTCCAGTAGGGCAAGGGTTTGTTTTGTCTCCCTACTCTGTGAAGAGCTGAGTGACACTGAATGTGAGGCTCAGAACTGCACCCCTGGGCAGCACAGAATCTGAAATACATGAAAGCTGAAAATTGAAGGCATCATGCCCTTGGTACCAGCCCAAATTCTGGCTTTAACGCCAAGGAGAGGGATTTCCATGGAATAACAGTGCAGGATCCATGGAAGGGATCCATCAATCATTGCCCATCCACTGTTGTCATCCCAGGGGGAAAACCAAGGTTCTTTTCCATTAAAAAAACCTGGGTAACATGGCTGTCACCTCTGTCCTCAGGAGTTGAAGGGAACAAAGTATTTATACTTTTTATATTTACTCAGAAGGTGGTCTGAGTGGACAAACCCCTGAATGAAAATCCAGCCCGAGGGTCTCATACTCAGTTTCTGGGTCTGCTGCCCACCCTCCTTGTCTGCCCCTCCACTCTCATTGTGGATCTCTCTCTCTCTCTCTCTCAAACAATGTATTTTTCTTTATAATTTTGCCCTTTTGCAGACATTTTAGCTTCTCTTACTGATTTCTTTGAGTAAGATTTAAAGAGTAAAAAAAGAATATATAAAAGCTATAGGTTTTGGGGTTTTTTTTCCCAGTTTTCACCATTTAAAACATTTAAAATACCACATGTTCTATCTTTCTAAAGTAAGTCTTTTTTTTTTTTTTTTTTTTTTTTTTTTTTTTTTTTTTTTTTTTAAACATTCCAGTACCTGAAAGGAGCTTACAAGAAAGCTGGAGGAAGACTTTCTATAAGGAAAAGGGTTGATAGGACAACAGGGAGTGACTGCAGACTGGAGGAGAGTAGGTTTAAATGGGAGGTTGGGAAGAAACTCTTCCCTGTGAGGATGGGCAGGCCCTGGCACAGGGTGCCCAGAGAAGCTGTGGCTGCCCCTGGATCCCTGGAAGTGTCCAAGACCAGGTTGGACAGGGCTTGGAGCAGCCTGGGCTAGTGGAAGGTGCCCCTGCCCATGGCAGAGGGTGAAACCAGATGATCTCTAAGATCCTACCCAACCAAAACCATTCTATGGTTCTGTGTTTCCATGCTTTTTATCAAGATTCATCATAACTTTACTATTTTTTAAAAATCAAATATAAAGCATAATATTTTGCCATTCATGACCTCACTTGTTTTCTCCAAGACATGGGATGTAAGCTCAGAATATCTTAAAGTCTTTGTAAATCCCCAGAGTAAATGTCATGGTCAAAAAGTTCATTTCTTTGCCACGCTGTGACTTTCTTCCATATAGCGAAAGGTCAAATGTGCAGCAGATTTACTGGGGTCAGGACAATATCCTCATAAATTTTGCCTCCCTCCTGTAGAGGGCCAGATATTTGCCTTATTTTTCTATTTTTCACACCTCCATAAAAATATATAAATGTACTAAAAGACAGCCAGACTTCATGTCCCCTAATTAATAATATCCTTAAAAATAGAAATAAAACTGACCCCACAACCCTTTGAAAGGAAAACACTTCACTGCATGTGTTTGTCTTGCTGCAGAGACAGGAGAAAAAGAAATGTGATAAATAATGATGATATTATGCTCTGAGTGGAAAATATTCAGATGTTATGGAGATGATCTCAACATTGATATAAAAGACTCCAAAGCAGAAGAAAAGTGATCTTGGACTAGTCCCAAAATTTCAAGTCTACTTGTGAAGCACAGATAACACTTTCCCCCCCTTCTAACTTTAAAATACTGATTTCTGGAGCTGCTGCTCATATCACACAGAGTTTCTCTTCTCTTCTCTGCCTAATCAGAAATGGAAGAGTTCCAGTGCTGAAATATCTTCTTTCAGATCATCAGCTGGCAGAAGCCATCCACTGTCCGTTACACACCCCTTTGCACCAGCTGAGCTTCTGACCACAGATGTTTTCCTGCCAGTGAGTAGGAAATGAGCATTCAAGTGAAGCAATAAGAGCTCTCTATTAATTATTCATGAGGAGAAGAAGAAGAAAAAAAGAAAAGCTACATTGTCCTATTCATAGAATGTCCTAACTTTTGGATACCTCTATGGGACAGGGAGGCAGGACTGTCCACACTTACAGAGCTGCATTACTTGTGATTAGGGGAAACAGAGTCAACATGGCTCAGAGCCTTTGGTTGTTGGAATTCTGGAAACTGAGGATTTTAGGTTTTGGTATATAGTAATATATATGGAGGATTTGGTGTTGTCTGAGTCCTTCTTCTTCACCTTCTTCTTCATGGGTTTGGGTGGTTTTCTGTAACTGGGTGAAAAAGGTCCACATTGGGTGATCACTATTGGGTCGGAAATATAAATAATATAGATGTCACCTTGTTATTGGGTAATTAACATTCAAATAACTTTGGAAAGAGTTAGAGGTGCTCCATTTTACCTCATTTTCTCTAACTTGCTATTTAGAGCTCATGGCTGGTGAGTTTGTAAATAGATAAAAAATAATAAACATCCGAGTTCAAACACGAACTGTGACTCCTGTGTATTAATCCTGATCCTGGCAGGGAAAAAGAAGCCAGAACCATTGCATTTGGTGACTCATTTTTCATTCCATATGTGCACTCATGTGCTTTATTCACCTTCAGTCCAGCTGGAAAGAATGTGGAGAGAGAGAGAGGAGAAATCTAAGCTAATGTTTGAAAATCCTTTAATGTAGAATAAGCTAAACTGGTGTTTTCTGTAACTGGAGGACAACACAGTTATATGTCATAGTTTGGGACCAAGAGGCAAATGCTGGGCCTTTAATGGAGGCGAAGATCTTTATTTTGCAATGACAGTATTTCTCTACTTGCTTATAAATTTTGTGTATTATTAGACACTTGATTTTCAGCTTGCATGGAAACACTACTGCCCATGCTGCATCCAAATGAAAAAAGATCTCAGGCAAGAAAAATTCCTTGTTTAGGCCAAATGGAGAAAAATCCCGAAATTTGTGACATGGTTTTGTGTAAAATAATACAGTGGCTGCTTGAAGCCAGTCAGAGATTTCCAAAGTCAGAAGGAATTGGGAGGGAAAAACACTAAAGATGAAAGTCCGGGTGAGGAAGGCATGAAAGTGCAATTTATCACCTGCTTATGAGGTTTGTTACATAAAGATCAACACCAGGTGGGTTTTTTGCATATATTCCTCATGTTTTCCAGCAAAACATCATCAGCCTCCACAGTAGCTCAATGCATCAGGATACAGGACACTGGCACTTCCCAGTATATCAAATATATGCACTCACATTTTGCAGTAATGGTCATTACTCTGGGCTATTGTGCCAATAGGGCTGAATGGATCTTTTAAAATTCCACTTTAAACACTGCCAGGAAATGAGGGATGTGCGATCTAGTTGCAGGAAGAGCTGGGGAAAGGAAAATGTATTATCCAAATGTGCATTTAGCTCAGGAGGGGCACTGAATGCTCCCAACCCTTGTGAGCAATACCATGAGATTAGCTCACTGGAGGCTGCCAAGAGCTTGTCAATGTATAATGTTTAATTATATATATCTTATGTTATAATTACACCTCGTTAGTAGCTTGGCTTGTTCCATTGTCAAGGCATGCTAATAATTGCTATTTCTAGATAAACCATAACCAAATACAAAATACCTATTAGGATGATTATCTTTGTAAGTAGAAAAGAATTAAGCCCAAATTAGTTTGTTTCTTTTCTTTTTTTTTTTTTTTTTTTTTTTTTTTTTTAAGGCAGCTAATTATTTAATTTTCTTCTGCTCACTTTACCAGGGTTTTGCTGAGGATAAACATATTTTCTATCCTGGCTCTTAGCCAACGAAAGGAAGAAGATTGAGGGTAAAGGGGGAGAGAACCTTAGTCATTGCTTTGTAGCCTTCATTGCATAAAGACATAATAATTATCTATCCCTTTGTTCTGCATTCCTCAGGTAGGAAAAATGATCATTCCTAAGAAATAAGATTGCCATACCTGGTGACACAAATCCAGTATAACCACTGCTGTTGGTTGGCTCTCATTAATAAAAGATTCCTGTCCAAACCTAATTTAATTTAATTTTCCATCTGTTGGAACCTCTCTCAATTCCCTTTTGTTACTCAAAGCGCCATAACTTGAGATTCATAGGTTGTTTTCTAGTGCTCCTCAGTCACTTTTTAATAAAGAAAGACACTTCTACTCTTAGATCCTTTATTTAGAAATGTAGTGTTTAGTTTCCATTCCACATGTAAGTGATGGAGAGAGGCTGATCCTTAGCTCAGGTGCTCTGCCCTCCTGCTCTATGACCTCTGGAAACAGTCTTAGAAGAAAATGAAAATAAAATTTCCATTTAAAAAGTGGAATATTATTATTCCATCTTTGGTTTGGGTTGGTGGGTTTTTTTGGTGGTTTTTTTTTTTGTTTGTTTGGTTTCTTGGGGGGGTTGTTTGTTTGTTTTTTTGGGTTTTTGTTTGTTTGTTTTGGGTTTTTTAATAGCATGGGGGCCCATCAGGTGTATTAGGTCTTACGTAAAGGCACAGAGACTCCGCAGATCCTCAGTGGAAGTTATCAAAACATTCTCTTTTTCTTGAGTTTTTGCTTCATAGGAATTACACTGGTTGGCACCAGACGTAGAGCTGATCCTTTTCCTAGCTGGAATTCTCATCAGAAAGCGTCTCATACCTGTTCAAATGCTACTGAGGGCCTAAAATAGAAGCACCGAGGTCACACCTGCTCTGCACAGGGAGAGGAATAGGTGGGAACTTCAAGGGAACAGGAATGAAAAGGAATTTGTCAGTATTGTGGCCACTATCAGTGGGAACTCTGCCTGTCAGGAGGACATCACAATCAAAAAGAAAACCTCAAAAACCCCCTCACCATATGTGAGATTATCTAAGACATGTCCTTACAGAAGAGTCATGGATGAAGAAATGAGGAATGGCAGCATTTTGGCTTCATCACTGGAGCTTTTTGGGAGGATTTGTGTTGCAGCAGCCCTTTTGTTAGAGGGTAGAAATTAGCTGAGACAGAGTTCTTGTTTATCCCAGCATGAAAAGGGTCCTGGTTTATTCCTCTTCACAGCTCAGCCATCCTGACTCCAACCATTCACTGACTCTGCCTGCACAGAGCTCCTGCTGGAGGTCTCCCTTGCAGCCTCTGACTGCTGGTTATTTCCTGCTGAACTCTGACTGCAGGGATCAGTTTGCAGACTGCGACTGCAGGTTTTACCCAGCCAGACTGTGACTGCAGGTATCAGTTTGCAGACTGTGACTGCAGGCTTTTACCCAGCTAGACTGTGACTGCAAGTTCCAACAACAGGCTCTGACTGCAGAGCCAGACTGACCTCACAGCAGTAATCCTTTCTCCCCAGCATTCTTCTTTTTCATGAATTTCTCGTTCCTTCTTCCTCAAGGTTTCTCCTCCTTCATGATCCCCCTTACCAGCTGACCCATTCCCTTTTATCACGCTTATCTCTATTTGATATAGCTGCTACCCATCAAGATCGACTCTAAATTGGGTAATTAACACAGCTGTTACTTATCAGGGGTGAGGTCACTTGTGTTGCCTTCTCCTACAGCTTTGCTGCATAATTTTTAAAGGTAGCAACATGCAGCTCCTCTACTTGTCTGGAGCTTTTCCACTGGTAGGATGGTGCCTGGAAACCAGCAGTGCTGAGTGACTTGGAGCCAGCAGCTCAACACTCTGATGGGGACAAGGGAGAACTTGAAGCAAAGCCTCAAGTGGGTCATTGCATGGCTCTTGTGTGGGGTTTGAATATGTGGAATATAAATGGGAACCAGGCCACAGCAGGCGTAAGGTGGGACAGAAGAAGAATGAATAGTGCCTGAGGTTTATCTTGATTGGATCATCTGTATTTGCTTATTTAGCAGAATTTTGGGCATGAAGAAATAAGCTCAGTCTCTGTAAAAATGTTGGGAGACCCAAATGAGTGGGGGTGGTAGAAGAGGGAGGGATCTCAGACTTGGTCAAACCCATCCCTATGTTATATCTCCTCTCCTTTGCACTCTGTAAGAGCTCACTCAGATTTCCCTCAGGAAATATTCCCTAAATTTAGGCCTAAACTCATAGAAATGATGATATAACTGTGATTTGCAGAGTGTCTTGTCCTTTAACAATCAGATTTGATGCTCTTAAAGGTCTTTTCCAACCTTAATGATCCAGTGAATTCATGATGCTGCAGCCGCATTACAACAGGGCAGTTCTTGTGTCTCAGCTCTTGCAATGCCTTTTGCTGTCCTCCCCTGAGCTCATGCAATATCAAAACCTTGTTTACCAGGAAGCAAAATATCAGGAAGTGATAGAGCAGGACAAGCCCTCAGGAGGCTGGAGAGCAGCAGGATAAATTTGGGGGCAGCACAGGCCTGCTTTGCCAACAAACAGCCACTTTTTATGAGACAGTCCCATTAAATAATGATGACTCACTCTCCAGACAGTAATTTATTTATATGCCTTCTTTAATGTTTTGCAAATCACTGCTTTAAAAAATGTCCAGCTGGAAGACAGGGAGGCTTGGGAGACAGGGAATCATCTTGATAGAGAATCAGATTAAATAAAAATGACATGGAATTTGACAGTGAGGACACGTGGTTGGAAATAAAAAACACAACCATCCCCCAAGCAGAAATGCAGCCTCATTGCTGGGACTGGTTGCTGTAGCTCGAGAGACCAAATTTTTTACTGGATTCAGTGAGACAAAAACATTGAGGATGATAGGAAGAGGAAAGGAGACGTTGGCTGATATTTAGTGACAGCATTTCTTCCAGTCTGAAACATTGATGAGCTTACATTTTTTCAAGCCAGAAGGGACTACTTTGATAGCATAGTCTGAATTAAAAAACATAAAAAAGAAATGCTATGCCTTGTAAGGACAGACCAGTAGAACCAGTAAAAGACAGAAGAGACATTAAATTATAATTAATATTAGAGGAATTAGTCTAATTTACGCATAGAAAATTAGCATATTGAGCACAGAGGAGGTTTCAGTGCAGGTTGTAGCAGGTGTGACAGCCTGGGTTTAATATCTGGACTGGCAGAAAGGTCAGGGCAAGTGGAAGAGACAAGGCTAAAATTCCTTTTTGATTTCTAATTCTGCCACCAAGGATCTCCCATGCCCGTGTGCCTTGAATCCCCCAAGAGTGTGTGGAGGGTAATGCCCCCCTGGTAAGGTCCATTCAGTGTCATAGGTACAAACTGCTTTATGAAGGCCTAAAGTGAGGATTACCAAGGGTCTGGCTCAGTTTTAAAGATGATGAAACTGAGTTTTAAACATATTAATGGTGCATTTAAAAATCCCCCCTTAACAATTAATATCTAAGTATTTTAGGTGATGGTCTTTGCCACTGTCCCAGGCAGCTCCTCCACTCCCCTCATGGCTGTGACTTCCTGGATGTTTCTGCAGGACCTGTGCAGCCTGGGACAGCTCAGCTCCTCCTGTCATCTCCCTTTGAGATGATTATTAGCTGTAATAGAACCTGGGTTTTCTGACACTACTTCCATGTCTGACCATGTTGTGGTTTGAAAGCAAAATGAATGAGAGGCTCCAAGTCAGAGATATAATTTAATAAGAAGAAAGGTAAAAAGGTAAAAGTAAAATAAAATAAATACAATAACACAAAGGATCACTGACAGAGTCAGAATACAACCTGAGCAGGATGATGGAAGCAGTCCAGGTGACGGGCTCTTCCTGAAGCAGTGATCCTGTAGAAAGGTCTGGGAGCTCTGCTCCTCTGGGAATCCAGTGGGTAAGTGCTACCTGCACTGTCCCACATACCAGCTTATATCCAGGTGAGAATGCTTGGCTCCTCCCCCTGGGCAGAGCATCTCACAATAGCATGAGAAGTGTGAAATGGGTCCTTGATGGCCCATTAACAGAGATAACCCCTGGAGGGAGTTACCTGTGACTCGTGGGTCATTAGCAGGAGACACCCCAAAAGTTATTAGCAGAAAACACCCCAAAGGCGTTAATGGGCCATTAGCAGAAAAAGGCAGGGGGCTTGGGAAAACACTAGCCCACCTGGTTTCAACAGTTCATGAAGATGGTGATAGAATAAATACTTTGTGTATATCCTACACTGCAACCCAGGACAGACCACCTGCCTTAATCTGTGCCTGGGTGCACAACCTGTGTTCTTGAGCTGCTCTCACTGTCTGGAGCTTGTGCTTATATCCCATATGGGAATTTTATTGTTTGCTGGACAGCAGGAATTCGACCAACTCCCTTAGAATCATAGACTCATTGAGACTGGAAAACACTTTTAAGATCATAGAGTGCAATTTTTCACCCAGCACTGCCAAGGCCACCACTGGCCATGTCCCCAAGTGCCACATCCACACGGCTTTTAAATCCTGCCAGGAATGGGGACTCCAGCACTGCCCTGGGCAGCTGTGCCAGGGCTGGACGACCCTTTCTGTGAAGAAAACTTCCCTAATATCGAATCTAAACCTCCCCTGGCAGAACCTGGGGCCATGTTCTCTTGTCCTGTTGGTTGTTACTCAGGAGAGAAGACACCTTGTTGTGATCTCCTGTCAGAGAGTTGTGCAAAGCCATGAGGTGCTCCCTGATCCCCCTTTTCTCCAGGCTGAGCCCCTTTCCCAGCTCTCTCAGCTGCTCCTCACTCCCTTTAGACAATAAATTACAGCTGTTCTGACAACCTGGCCAAACACCAGGACAGTCTATAGCCCCCCTTTAGAGGGGGCAGATGCTTCACTGCAGATTTAAATAGAGCCAAGGCCCTGCCTGGGGGTGTGTGTGGTGCAGCAGCCCCAGCCTCCCCTGCCCGAGCTCTCAGCTGCTGGATGTGAGCCAGCTGCTGTCAGGAAACCATAAAGCTCCCAGGCCATGCATGGCTGTTCTCCTGCAGGAGCACTAATGCACTGATGTGGTTATGCAACTCCTGGTGGGGAGCAGGGACAGGAGCTCAGGTCCTGGTGTGTGTTGACATCATCACAGTTGCTCCTCCAGTGTTCACATAATGATGTTTCTCTTAGTTTGGGGTTTCCAGAAAACTCCTGAGATGGTTCAGTCTGAGGAACCTGAACCCCTGTGTTTTATCCCCCTCCCAGCTGGTGACATTGAAATCCCTCTTGCCTTGGTTCACATTCTCTGCATGTTCATATTTTTTTAGGGGTGTCCTGAGCTCCTCTGAAGATTCAGAGATCCTTTCATGGGAAGCAAAATGCCAATGGAAAGAATGACTCATTATTAACAGAACTGTCATAATTCCAGGATAGTAAAGGAGCACAGACTGCTGTAATTTCCACAAATTAATATTTTCCATGTTCTTTCAGTTCTCAGGGTAACACCTCAGTTTAAAAACAGGGTTTTTTGATAAATCCAGGGGCACAAAAATCAGTTGATGCTCTGGATCTGGGCCACAATCTGCTTCCAGGTGACCACTTTGTCCATGGTTGTCCTCAGTGGGACTCATTGCCTATCTTTGCCTTTGCAAAACTTGCCACCTTAGCTCAGGAAGCTCTGTGCTTTTAAGTGTAAAATGAAAGCACCTCAGGAATTAGCTAATGCTCTCCATTGGCTATAGAAGTGGCACAGGTGCTTGGCTTTCACTAAAGACCTGCCCTAAATATCTGTGAAGTGACTTTGGGCTTTACATTTTGGCAGGCATTGGTGACTTTTGCTGCTGGACACAGATGTGACACAGGGCTCTGATGTGCCACTGAATTCAGGCATTTTTAATTACCATTAACATTTGATTAAATACTTTTGCTCTCAAAAATAATTAACCTCAAAATTAGGAGGAAATCAGTAGCCAATGATCTTCTCACGTCAGTTCTTTGCTCCTGTGACTCTAAACCTGTGGTTATTTGTGCTGAGTTTTTGCTGTGAATTTCAACGACAGAGAAGCATCCACTGTAGAAAATGCTGTGTAAAACCTGTTTTACACGTTGCCTAAGTCAGATCTCTGCCAGGCCTGTGATCTATCCCAGAGCTCAGCATAACTCGATTAATGCTGCATTTCTTCTTAATGTTTCCATCAGCAATTCACCTCAGTTGGCTGCAAAGCATTCTGTCAATAAACCCTCACCCAATTCCTGCTTTATCAAGTAGAGAAACCTCTGGATTTGGGACTCAGATGAATGTTTCGGCCCCCACCTTTGGGAGCAGGGCAGTGTGTGGAGGCACAGCCCCATAAGGGAGGGAGGCATTCCCTGCAGCTGGTGGTGGGATTCCCCTGGGAGATCTGGGATAATTCTGTTGGCAGTGCCCTTAGAATGTGCCTGGATGGAGATGGAGCTGTGAGTAGGAGCTCCCTCCCTCCCTGCCAGCTGCCTTTTTGTGCAAATCCTCACACCCAGGACCACACGGGACCCGAAACACTGTGACCTTTCAAGGTGCAATCCAGTCACTGTCACGATTATTGCACCAGGTGCTGTTATCCTCAATTTGCCTGCTTTCCTGCCTGCTCCTATTTTATTTCCTCCCCTCTGTTCCTTTCCATGCCTGCATGGCTGTGGAGAGCATTCAGTTCCACTTAATTGTGATTTCAGGGAAATCCTTCTTGACGTGCAGAAGCAGCGAGGTTGGGGATTTTGTTCCCTGTCCTTTTTCTGAAGTGTGTGCATTTCTTTGCACGCTGCTCTGTTGACTGTACACAGCCTTGGCTCCTCAAGAGGCAGGAAGGAATATTGCTTTGGTCTCCAGACACTTTGCGGTGTCACAAGCTCTTTGTGCAGCACATTTAAAATTTAGCAGTGAGAAAAATGAGGATATGTGTAGGGTGGACTATGCAACACAGCAACGAGTTCTGGCGATTTTCTGTCTTAAGTATGAACTTAAATATAACTTAATTTTTATTTTTCTATTCCCTTAGCTCCAGATTTCGTATCAACATCACAGCACCATTCAATTCCTGCTTGCTGAGACAGCTTTAATTTGAGGTCAGAGTCAGAAATTCAGTGGATTTACTCCTGTGTAAGATCATAGTGAAGAGGGAGTTGCAGATTTTCAACCTTGGCTCTTTTTCCTAGGCTCTCTTCTAGATTTTTTTCTCAAGAAACTTACATTGAGGAGCCCAATGGATATCTGCTAATACGTTGTTGGTGTATCTTAAAATTTAAACCAAATACATAGATTAAAAAATGGCTTATTGATAAATTAAATTATCTTTTGCATTGGAATGAACTGTTTTTAAAAAGTAGAAATTAGACTGTGGAACCTGATTAGGTTGGAAATGGCCAAGGAAAGATCTGAGTTATAAAAATCACAGTGTATCAGCACAGACTGCTGCTGTTGAGAAGGTATTCTTGACCTGATATTGATAATTGGTGCAACATTCAGTAGAAAATTATCTTCCCTTCTCGCCCTCCAAGCAAATGAAAGAATAATTTTCATCTACATCCATGGAACTGGTTGGGGTTTTTTTTAATTCTGACAGATATTTTTTCACTGCTCTTGGCCCTGTTTAAACAAAGCTGAGTAAAACCCTGAAAAGCTGTAAATTCTTTGATTTATCAGGTTACTTACTCACTTTCAGTCCCTGCCTTCAACTTCAGCTTCCTCATTATCTACCTGGAGTCTTCTGTGTGCAAGACTTGATTTAAAAATATGCAATTCCAGACAGAAGGATTTTTATCCTTCATTCTTTTATTCCTTCATTCACTTTTATCCCTCATTCTATCAGTCCAGCCCTCACCTTGAGCACAGTGACATTTCCAGCATTTAGAAAGGGTCTTTTCCTGAATATATATAATTTTTTTTGTATTCTCAGTTATCATTTAACTGAGAGGACAGAAAGGGATAATTTGGAAAAACAGAAAGGGCCAATATGGAAAAACAGAAAAGAAGCTGATTTCCAAGATTTCACAGCCCATTTCATCTTGCTAGGAAAAAATATAAATTAATTTGACTGGGAAATAAGAGAGAAGTCTCAGCAGATTTATGTTGCTGTGATAATCTGAAACTATTGAGCACTGTGGGATGTGTAGGATCCCAAAGCCAACCAATATATTTTTGGAAAATCACAGAATCCTTAAGGTTGGAAAGGACCCTCAAGACCATCAAGTCCAACCTTTGACCAGGTATCATCCCTCCCACTAAACCACATTGTGAAGGGCCACACCTACTTCCTTTTTAAACACCCCCAGGGATGGTGACTCTACCTCTGCCCTGGGCAGCCTCTGCCAGTGCTTGACCCCTCTTTTAGTGAAGAAATATTTTCTAATATCCAACCTGAACCTCCCCTGGCAGAACTTGAGAATATTTTACCTTGTCCTATGAAAGGGCTTATTAGGTGAGATCCTGTAAGGAGAAATTACTTTCTGTTCCCTGTTTGACCCACACTGGCTCTTTCTTATATCATGAATCAAGGTGGAATCACTCTTTCCTCACTCACATCTCATTTTAATTTCTTTCTTCTGCAAACAAGAATGTAATATTTTCTGTTTAATATCTTTGTTGGACAGGGCTGGCTGGAAGTGTGTGCCCAGCTCCAGATGAGAAAACAGCTGCTTTGGAAGGCACAATTAACATTTCCTGGTGGCTCCTTGAAGCATTCAACCTGAAGCCTCCAGAATCACATTTGTCTTTTTGATGGCTTTGCCATGTCAGTGCCTCACAGCCATCCCCTGACTGACCAGCACTCCCTGTCATGTTTTCCTCTCAGCTGTTTGCACTGGAAATCTTGAAGCTTTACTAGATTAATAGTTCCCAATCTCCACATGTGTGACCTTGTCACTTCAAAGTGTTAAATCTCATCCCATTTCTGTTATTCAAGTTCCCATTCAATTACTTCAGCAGACTGAATGCCTCGGTGTCAGTGATGCCTCTTGTCATCAGTTTAATTAGTATGCTCTCAGTTTTGCCAAGTTTATTAGTGAAAGCACTACCAAGATCATTGTCAGCGCCCAGTATTTGTAATTGTCCTCTGAAAATCACTTTTCTTCTTCAGCCCAGTCCACTGACATCCTCTTGCTGCCTCTTATCCTCTTACTTACCTTGCAGCTACAGTTCCTCCCTTGTTCTCCCACTGAACTTTCTCTGGAACACCTTATTAAAAATTTCACTTCTATTTAAATGAGCCAATCTAACATCTAAACCAGCAGTTTCCAGGAGATGAGTGTCTGTGACAACAAAGGACTTGTTTCCATCTCAGTGACAAAGAAGGAAATGCTTTTCCCTTTATGATATCAAGATTCCTAACTGGTGACATGTGCCATGCAGAGTTCCATCCCCTTGGAAAGGCAGCTTTGAGTATGAGGTTGGATGACACATATCTTATCTCTGAGGTTCTTCAAAAGGAGCTTCTTCCATGATTTAAAAAAATCAGATTTGAGAGACAAGGAAAGGAAGAGAGCTCCAGGTGCTGGCTGTGGGAACAGGATTCCAGATGGGCTGCACAGTCTCCAGCCTTTCTCCAGGCTGGACGAAGCCCTGAGTGACTTGGTCTGACCTCAGAGCTGATCTTGCTTTGAGCAGGACTCCTGATAGTCCTTCCAGCCTGAATTTTCCTGGCACCCTATGATCCTACATTTTATTTTACACCATCTTCTAAAAGATATCTGATCTCCAGGATATCTATATCACCAGCAGAGAGAAGGACAGCTCTCCAAAGACAAAACTTCCTCTCTAGAGACTCCCATTTAAAATTAATTGACCTCCACTGAGGTTTTTTGGAGGGATATGTTTACTTATTTGCAGAACTGAGAATGTGATAAAAAGGAAAGGTGTCTGAGTACCTGCTGTTGTTTTTACAGGAGGTTTGTTTGTCAGTTTTTGATTTATTTTTTTTTCTATTTTCCCCACTATAATTTGACATGAAAAACTCCTTTCACTACTCTGCCTAGAATTGTTATGAAAAAGCTTCCTGCATGTACATGTTCAGAGAACATAAAATAAAGTGGCCTGAATTGCTGGGAACAAACCTCAAGCTCTTCACAGACACCCAGAACAAACCACAGTGTGCACATAACACACCACAGTGTCTGCACTCCTTCCCAGCCTATAAACTCTGACTGTGGCGGGAAAACATGGAAAAATATCACCCTGGGATAGGGGGTTACTGAGGCTGTGATTGCCTGGAGCTAAGGGCTGAAATTTCTTCACATAACACTGAGAGAACTTTTTTTTTCCCTTCTGTCCTGAGGGCAATATTTCACTCTGCAGTTCCTCAAAACAAAAGGCCAAAGAAATATTACTACAAGTCCCCCAGTGATTTTTTTTTTGCCACACAAACCCATATTGCCCCCACGGTTTTATTCCATTTCCTTTTAAACATCAGCTACTAATGAATAATGGGCAGGTCGAATGTGTTTCATATATAGAATAGAAAATAACTGGAAGAACAAAATGCTTAGGCTGTAAAGCCAAGTAAAACTCAGGAAATGCCACAGTTTAAGCTGTTCATGCAACTTGACCTTGACTTTGTTGTGGCTGGGCTCTGGGTTGCAGTTATTGCATGTTATTTTCCAAAGGCACATGTTGCAATTAGACTGTTTCATTCTGCTTCTCTCTGCTCCCACTAAGAAGCTTCACATTTCCAAAAAAAGCTCTGCTTATTTTCACTTGGAGTCCTCAAGCCTTCTTGTCCCTCTTGTTCTCCACTTCTGTCTGTCCCCCAAAATGAAATAAAATTAAATAAATCAATAAACCAACCAATGAAAGTAGGGATAAAGTACCCCTTGCACTTTTTTTTTTTTTTTCCCTGTGAAATTAGGAAAGCCAGAAGTGTTGCTTATTTCAGTGTGGCCCTTGTGTGAGAAAGCTGTGTTTGGAATTAAGTGTAAGGTGGCAGTAGAAATCTCTACATTGGTCCACAGGTCCTCTGGAAAAAAGCAGACTTCTCCATTCAAAAAAGAAGTGTTCTCCATTGGAGAAAAGCAGTGTTTTCCATCTGAAAAAAGCAGTGTTATCCAATGTAAAAAAGCAGTGTTCTCCATTGGATTCCTGGGGTCTGGTGCTGTTTGGAGGGATTCAAAACTCCAGCAATGAGTTCTGCTCTGGAGGCTGTGGTAAAATAACTCCTGAGGTTACAAAGGATTCCTGACCTTGTAGAGACAGGAATGGAACAAGGCACTGAACCACAGCCCAGCTCCTTGGTTGGAGGATCCTTCTGCCAGTGTTTCCCTCCTTCATTCCTGCATAGAATGATAGAAACACAAAGTCATGGAATGGTTTGGATTGGATTGGATTGCATGGTTTGGATGGGATAACAGTCCTACATAGACTGATAGAAGCACAAAGTCATTGAATGGTTTGGATTGGATTGAATGGTTTGGATGGGATATCATTCCTACGTAGACTTATAGAAACACAAAGTCATGGAATGGTTTGGATGGGATGGGACCTGAAAGACAATCCACTTCCAACCCCAGCCACAGGCAGCAGCATCTTCCACTATCCCAGGCTGCTCAGAGCTCTGTCCAGCCTGGCCTTGGACACTTCCAGGAATGGGGAATCCACAAACATCAAACACTGGCATAGCCCCAGGGATGACCATGGTACAAAAGCACTGACAAATCATCTTACCCTTCTCACAAGACAGTTTATGAACCTCTTGTGAAACTACCTCTCACAGACTTTTGGAAAAGGCATTTCTCTCTCCATTAGTTTTCTCTCTTGGCCTTGCAAACACATATGGAGGGAATTAATTTTGCACAGTTATTGTCTGTCAGTTACTACTTTATGCGTCAAGAGGTTTATTTGGAAAATTAGGGTGCTGCTCCTTCAGGCATTAAGCAGATGTTCACTGCTCACAGTGAAGGCAGCCCCTGAAATTCATTAAATCATTTGTATGTGGGAGGCTAAACAAACCTGCCTACATTTGCAGGAGCAGGGACCTCTTAGCTAAAAATAATGCATGTTTTGGATGAAAATCCAAGATTTCCAGTTAAGACAGCTGGTCCAGAACTTGTCATAGAGATACTGTTTGCTCTTTCTTTTATTTTTTTTTCCCCAGTGATCTCCTATTAACCTGATAATGGAAAAAGGGGCAGCAGATAGACCTAGACACAGAAATAGCAATGGTAAATTTGTCTGTTTACGTTCATATAACCCCAGCATATGGTGGCTCACCCTCCACAATGTTCTCCTCCCCCAGTCTGATTAAAATTGACTGAGAAGGGAGCCTATGAATCTTTTTTTTTATTTCTTGTTGGCATCACATATTAAAAGATGACAGCTCTATCCTATCATAGCAGCAAACCTTTGCCTGATGCCTGAGTCACACATTTCACTAGGCTGACAGAAGTGTTTGTATTCTTACACTTTTGGACACATATGACCACATTGTAGAGCACATTGATGCTCCAATATGTGCTCTACATGGCACATTAGAAATTTGTACTGCCTGCACTGTGTTTATGTGATTTTGGAGCTATTTCCATGCTGAGTTCCTTAGAATGGAGTGTAGACCCATTTAAATTGTTTCCTATTAATGCCTTCCAGTCATTTTCAGACACTTTAATGTATAAATACTTGATTTTTTCAATTAAAATTTTTAAATAAGCAAAGAAAGAAAGTTTAAGGTTGGTTGTTTTTTTTTTTTTTCCAAATATGATCACAATCACAGAATAGTTTGGGTTGGGAGGGACCTTAAATACCATCTAGTCCCAACTCCCCTGCTATGAATTTCACTAGAAATTTCGAATTTTAAATAACAGTTAATATAGTTTTTATTTTCTTTCTAATGGAATTAGAGTGGAACTGTAGCTTTGATTTTCTTTCTGATGTAAACAAGGTGGAACTGGAGCAGATCCCCAAATGGTGTCCCATGAGAAGAATCAGACTGTGTCATTACTTAAGTGCTTTGTGCCTCAGTTTCCTCATTTGCAGAGTAGAAATATTAATGACAGAGGTTTGAAGACACTGTCCACAACAGAGCAAAAGCCAAATTTGTATTTCTGCAGGAGAGGAGACTCATTTAACCCCAGCTGGGACTCAAAATCCTGAGGAGATGGGTGAGGAGAGCACGGAGCCTTCCCTCCCCACTCAGGAAGGGCACAGCACCCTGAGCCAAGTGCACTCCTCCTGCACTGCCAGGCCTGATTTTGATTTTACCCAGAGCATTTCTAATTTCCTTGATTAGCACAGCTGAAATCCAGCTGGGAGCCCCTTCTCCTCCCCTCATGCCATGACAGGACTGAAATCTCTGCTGGTCAGGTTTTTCCAGCCTGATGGTCCCTGTTGAAATCACCTCTTGACTTCTGGCAGTGACAAGGGCTTTATAAATCCTTTGTCCCAGGGATTCAAGCAGAACACACTTCCCTAAACCTTTATATTTATAACAAAGGTCTTCACACCTCTGCAAAATTCAGCTCCTTCCACAACAAGCTGCACATTCTAATTTTTCATGAGCATCAAGTTTCTGGAGTGCAATTGCAGATGTAGAAACAATAGCAACAACAAAGAAAACCCCAAAACAAAACCAGAAAAAAAGGAAAAAGAAAGATCATTGTCTTTTCCATGCAGGCTTATTAGACATCTACCCACACTAAAAGATTATAGAGTGAGTCCTCTTAAATCAAGCACAATTTTTCTCAGGTATTCATTTGTAGGAGACTACAATAAGAAACTGATGGCATAATTTGACTTTTTAGGCCTGAATGTTGTTTAGTGCTTTTGGAATGAAGGAGGTAGTGAAAGAAGGATTTTGGGAGGGAAAAAATAAGAAAACAATGGGAAAAACTGATTAATGTTGTCATGACAAAACAGCTTCCTTCAGGGGACAACAAACTGGGTTGATGTACTGTGTGTACCAGAAGCTGAAAAGATTTGTGGAGTTTGGGGATTCAATTGCTGCTTTTTCTGGAGTAATTTTCATATCCTTCTTCTCCCCCACCCCTAGTCAGGGAACCAAGTCAGTCCAGGGTTTGGGAAACAGAGGTGCTGCCTGCTGAAGTGATTCATGTGGTAATATTTGTAAAATCCAGGTTGAGTAAGATCCAGGGGCTTGGAAAAACCTGGGATGGTGGAAGGTGGGTGAACAAGGTGGTCTTTAAGGTCCCTTCCAACCCAAACCATCCTGTCATTCCATGCCTGAATTTTTGATGTGAAGAAGAAAATCTTGCCTGGACAGTCTCACACATCTCTGCACATTTCCATTTATCTTGATCTGTTTCTTCACAGTCAGTTGACCAAAAATCGGGGAGTTGATTCTGTACAAGACACAAGGAAGTGACACCCAATTTGGCAAAGCACTGCAAATGAGGTGGAAAGGACTAAGGGTGAGGCTCAGGCAGTAGATGGTCCCACTTTGGAGACATCTGAACTCCTGTGAGTTCTCCTGGAGAATTTCAGAGGCTTCTGAGCTCAGAGGCCTCAGTCTGTAACCTGGCACAGAAAACTGAAATGAGGTGTTTAAGGATGGGAGATCACCTTGAGGTTCTTTTACCTCTTGGTTTGTTGTCTCTTTTCTTCCTTGACATAATATTTGTTGGATTTGCTGAGAGGTTCAGGTAACATCAGACCAGACTTCTTCCTCTGCAATGACAAAACTTAAAGAAGTGAAAAATGAAATATTTTCCCGCTTATTCTTCATTTTTATTTCTCTTCTTGTTTATCCCTCTAAAAGAAGAGCAAAGCTTTGAAAAAAAACCAAAAAACAAAAAACAAACAAACAAACAAACAAACAAAAACAAACAAACAAAAAAAACCCCACCAAAAAACCCCCAACAAACTCCCTCCAAGCCAGGACACAGTAGAAGCTGATATATGTCCTTAAGCAGTTTAATGAACCTTTGGGTCAAATTTTAAACCTTCCCTGTAGGTGGTGACCAATTCCACAGCCTCCACCTTGGAGCCTCATCCTTTTACAACCAGCTCTTCCCCTTCACACCTAAAATTTTTTCATTCAAACCTTTACACATAAAAGATAAAAATGAAAAAGGCAAAATCAAAGCGAGTTATTCCTGTGAAATGACTAATGTGATTAGTGTTATTGTAAAGAAGAGGTGGTGGAGCTGCAGTTTTGATCTCTCCCTACCTTGGGAGCCATAGACATATGGAACAACAGACTTTAAGATCTTGTGCTCTCGGGCAATGGGTTTTGCCTTTTGAAGTGCTTCATTTTTCCCCCTTCTTTCCTCCTCTCTCTCCTTTTTTTTTCTTGGGTGGGCAGGAAAACCAGAGAAAACCAGCCTAGATTTTTATCACAGTCTAACTGAAGCTGTGATGGTCCTCACAGTTTGCAGTGTGACCACCAGGATCAGGACTGTGTGTTTTGGGCTTTTGGTTTTGTGTTGAACGTGGTGATAACTCTTCCCTGAGTCCCCAGGTGCTTTCCGGATGTAAAAGGGCAAACCCTGTTTCACAGCTGGGATATCTGAGGTGCAGGGAGGTTAAGAAATCACTTAATTTAATGCAGTAAGTAATGGAGCTAGGAATGAATATTCACCATATCTCCAGGCTCCCATGCACTTATTTTGTAAATGAAGTAAAAAAAAAAATAAAAAAATGCACAAAAAAACAATAGCATCATAAAATAGCCCAGCCACCACCACCATCTCCATCTGCCAACCCTGCTCAGTGCAGAATAAAACCACTTTTTTTTCTTATTGCTCCCTGGAGTGCTGTTTGTCATCAGCCTTGCTGAACTTTTCTCCTGTTTTTCTCAGTGTTAATCACAATGGTGGCTCTAAACTCTATTTGAGGGGGTAAAATCTGTGCTTTGCCAGGAGGTTTGTGCTTGCAGCATTTGCTTGAAGTCCATGAAGTTCTCACATAGAATTTTGATCAATGCAAGTGGTTATTAACTAATTAATAAAGACTTCAGGTGTTAATCCAGAAATCTGCCTGAATCCAGGTGAGTGCAGGATGGAGGCACAGCATCATGTCCTGTTCTTGTGGGGACAGGGAATTACAAGAGCTCCTCTGAGCTGGGGTGTTTACAGGGCTGGAAGTTCACTCTGAGTTAGTTCTTGAGCATCCCTTTAGAGCCAAGCAGGAGAAAGAAATGTTCCTACAACAAATCATTTATCTCACCACACTTAGACACCTAAAATCCAGACTGTGATGGGCTGCATTGTAAATTCCTGTCAGAGCCATTTAAATGACCAACAGACATGTGGACACTGGCACTACATAAAGTCAAAATTTAGAAGGAAAATGAATTCCAAAAGTAGTTCTTTTATCTGCACAATTGGATGTGGCAATCAGTGCTGTGGTTTAGTTGATATGGTGGTGTTTGGTCAAAGGTTGGAGTCGATGCTCTTGGAGGTCTTTTCCAACCTTAAGGATCCTGTGATTCTCTGATTTATTTCTTGGCTTGTTATAAATATTTTATTTTCCCTGAGTTTACATGATTGGTATATGTGTCTTTACTTTTGGATGGAGAAACAATGACAAGAAATAAAGGCTGAGGAGAGAAAAGGGTTGGAAGGAACATAAAAGGATCATCCAATCCAAGTCGTGGCCCTGCCCAGGACAGTCCCAAAAATCCCACCCTGTGTCTGAGAGCATTGTCCAAACACTCACTGGGCTGTGACAGCCTTGGAGCCATGGTCACTTTCCTGGGCTATGAGATAAAGGACCTTGGTTTATTTCAAATTTCATTTTGGTGCAAAGGGTCCAAAGTGTACGAAATGTTGACGAGGAGATCAATAAGGCAGCACAGCACAGGAGACCCGATGATGGCAAAATCCTATAATTACTAACCCTCAAGGTAAAAAATGACTGATGAACTTAGTCATTACCAATTATCTGTGTGCCAGTTGCCTCCTAGAGATCCTACACTGTACCCACAGGGCATTCACTTTCTGTCCATACTGACAGAAAGAAGGGCTGTACCTTGAAGACCTTATTAAGCCTTATACCAGAATGAGAAATGGCTGCAGAAACCTCTTTTATCAGCACAACACTGGAAGTTGTCCTTCCACACAGGCAGCTCTGTGGCCTGTTTTGTAGGGATGCACCCCACACCTGAGCAGGTGTTTCCATATAGGGAAAGGTTTAAGACTCATCCCTTGTGTTTCCTATAAGGTAAACAACCCAGAAACGTCTTTGCTGTCCTGACAGCGATTGGCTCAATGACAAGATAAAAACAGTGATAAGTCTCTTTAGCTGTTCAGAATGTAGCTGGATTCTATTGGCAGCAAGACAAATTGTCTCTCCTAAAACATCAAGTATTTAAGAAGGAGCACAAAGGAACTCAAGGGCTTTTTAGGGTGTCTTTGCAAGTTGTCAGAGGTTTCTCTGACACCTGTGCTCAGCTTTTTCTTTTGTTTCTGTATTGTGTATTATTTTTCATTTATTAAACCTTTTACTTTTACAGAACACACCTGAAGAGCTGTCTCACAATTTATTTAAGCCATTCTGAGAAGTGCAGGACACCCTCAGAGACTTGATACATCTTCACATGTCCCATTCCATTCTAGACATTTGTAAGGCTGTATCACTTTTTCCTGTTAATTGTTGTGAATGAAGGCCCCTCTATTGAAGGTAAGAGCTTGGTGGTACATGTTTCCCTCTGTATGTTTCATTTTCCTAACTTGGTTTTCTCCTTGATTCCAGCAAAGTGGAACAGATCAAACTCAGAGTTTTCTAAGGACAAAGTCTCAGGCAGAATTTCAGCACTGGGATACAAGTTAAATACACCTTACAGAGCCTCTCTTTAGGTTAAAAGTTAAAAATAAGGCAGCAGAAGTACTGGTGTCCAGAGCTCACTGTTTCCACCATCAACTTCCCTGTTTTCTAGGATTCATAAATCAGCTTTGAAAAGTTTCTCCAGGCTAAATTTTTGGCATAGAAGGTCACAGGCAAGACTTAGTTTACTAAAACTCATTAAAAATGGTTTGATGTTTTAAATTACACTGAAGCAAGAGAGGAAAAAGTTCTATTTCTGTTGCTTTCAGCATTTCCTCCCCCACCACCCCATCCAATTTGAATTAAAATGTGTCTGAATAACTATGCTATGGTACCACTTTCTTTTCTTGTGGTGTTGCCATCGAGCCTTTCTGTGGGTAAAGCAGTCCCTCTCCAATCTCCAGAATGTGCAGCTCAGCTGCTGAGCACAGTTGGAAAACATTTCCATTTCAGAAGTGTTTTTTTGCTTTGAAAACTTTGTAAAACCCGTGGCAACTTAATCCATCTGAGACCAGCTGAACACCCATTTATTTCTCTCTGCTGACCTCAGTGGACACTGGGAGAAGCAGCGTAAGAAACAAATGTGACTCCTTTGGATAGTTTTTCATTGGAATTGTGATATGGGTGGCTGGAAATGGGAAAGGAAGATGGAATTAGGAATTGCTAAACATAAAGGGACCCAAGTGAAAAGAATCCACCATGAACATGCATTCCCAGTGAAAGGCTCTACATTAATTATTGCCACTCAGAGCAGGGATCTTGGAGACCCTGCAGCCTGGGGCAGCAATTAGGAAATGCTTGGAGGCATTAGGAGTCTTAGGGATCATTAGGATGGGAATGGAAATCCAAACCACCCCCACAACCCTGTTTGAATTCGCATCTCTTGTGTCTCCTGAGATGTGTGTTATCTCAGAATGGATAATTCACCTCAAAAGGAGAGGGGAAAACCACACAAAGGTGGCAAAGATGGTCAGAGGTGTGTAACAATTTCTGCAATAAGGAAAAATCCTCTAAAATAGTCCCTTTAGCTTAGCAACAACCAGGATAGACATGATCAGACACACAGAAAACAACGAGTGACATTGAAAAAGTGAGCAGGGAGTCATTACTCTTCCTTTCTTGAAATACACAGAATAGGAGACATCCAATTCAATTATCAGCCGAGCAGCTCAAAACAAACAAAGTGAAACAGTATTTCATATGGAGCGTAATTAAATTACCCCAGAAAGCTGTGGAAATCTGAATGATTGTGCTCAAAACCTGACAAGACTTTTTTCAAGGAGTACATGTAAGTTTGGAACCATTAACTGCAGTGGCAAGTCTTTATGCCACGTTCTGCCTGAAGGGTTTGCCAGGGAAAAGATTTCACTATAAATGTCTTCTTAGTTATCCTCTTTCCCATAAGATCTGTCACTGGATAGTATCAGAGGTAAGGAATTAGCTTTGATGAATTTTCTATCTCGCTCTACACAGTTGTTTATAAATTCTTTTCTTGCTTTATTTTTGGGTTTATAAATTCCAGCCCTGGAAAAATGTGTTTGATTAATTAGGTTTTATAGCCCATGGGAGGGGAAGCCTGTTCTGAAAAGCTTAAGAAAGCACATAAATCTACAAAAGAATGTCCAGCTGAGAGAGGCTGTAGAGATGGGGAGGGCCAATTTTCAGCAGTAATTGTAGCTGGATGCATCCAGTTATTGATCCACTTCACCCTCATCCTGCATCTCTTCAGGGAGATTCTACATCCACACCTAAATCTGCAACTGTCCTTGCTGTTGTGTGCCTGGGATGATGGATGTGAGCAGCTGGTGCATTCCTGTCACAAAATGAAGCAACACATCCCTTTAATGCTGGCTTTGGGAGCAGGGTGGAGCTCAGGGTCACACATTTCATAACCCAATATTGCTCCTGAAAAACAGAAGCAGTTTATTCATCAAGTGTGACAAGGTACTAAATTGCTTTTGCCAGCTCTGGAGGGGTGAGGATTGTTAATGCAACAACCCCGGGATTCTTGTTATTATTGAGGAATTGCAGTTTTCACTTAAGAAGAAGAAATTTAAGGATGAGATTCGATTTGCTGAACAGATGGAAATTGTGATATCATAGAATTTCAAAATGGTTTGGGTTGGAAGGACCTTCAAAACCATCCAGTTCCACCCCCTTCCACTATCCCAGATTGCTCCAAGCCCCGTCCAACCTGGCCTTGGGATCTTCCAGGGATCCAGGGGCAGCCACAGCTTTTCCTTATCCCAAGTCCCTCTCTAGCTCTCCTGGAGCCCCTTTAGGCACTGGAAGGGGCTCTGAGCTCTCCCTGGTGATGCCTTTGGAAGGCTGACCTGGAACAGAGATTGGACAGAGCCAGAGAATAAAGTAGATATTTATTAAAAGGCCTTTAAGGACACACCTTGGGCAGGACAAGAGCCTGGCCAGGGCTACACCCAAGATGGACCCAAAATGGTCACGAAATGGACAACTGGTCATGAAGTCTTACACTTTTATAAGTTTTGGTCCATTTGCATATTGGGGTTTAATTGTCCAATTGCAACTTTGGATTGTGAAGCCTCGTCCTTCTTGTTTTCTCTCTTCAGCCCAACATTGTTTGTGCTTTTAGGGGCCTGAAACTTGTACTCATTGTTCTTGGTCTCCAGCAGGAGAAGGATTTGTTTTGTCTCCCTACTCTGTGAAGAGCTGAGTGACACTTAATATGAGGCTCAGAATTTCACTCCTAGGCAGCACAGAATCTGAAAAACATGAAAGCTGAAACTGAAAGCATCATTGGAGCCTTCTCTTCTCCAGGTGAGCACCCCCAGCTCTCCCAGCCTGCTCCAGCCCTTGGAGCAGCTCCACAGCCTCCTCTGGTCTCCCTGCAGCAGATCCATATCATGGGATGCTTAGTCTGGGTTTCTTCACAGTCAATCAAATAATGAAATCAGTGAGTTCTTGCAGATTCTACCTTGTGAGGCTGCTGGAATTGTTTTCTCTCTAGGCAGTGACTAAGTGAGATCTCAGCTAGACCTCAGAATTCCAGAAATTTGGAGGTAGCAGAGATAAAACTTACCTTAAAATTTACTTATTTCCAATAAAATGCTGCTAAAAATTAGCCAGAAAGACAAAATACAATTTAAGTCACCAGGTGAAATAGCAAGACATAGAACTAATCATAAATCGTTTGAGCTTTTTATTTTTAATTTTGAAGTCATTTAGCTTGGTGCAACACACCTGACTACCTTTGGGAAGGCATATCAGGAGAAGGAAAGTCCCTAGAAAAAGAGAAGCCCAGAAGTGCTGGGAATTAATTGTTTGTGTCAGTTTGCCTGTTTTTCACACTGTGTTAACAAAAGACTCTTGTTCCAGAGCACAGGTACCTTGGGAGTTTCTTTATTTGTTCGAAAGGTTTACTGAGACCAAGTTATGAGTCGTTCTCTGAGTCCCATCACAGGGTGTTGTTTGTTCTTAGAACACCAACTTGTGTAATGTAATGAAGTTTCTGGAACAATCTTTGCTTCCACCTAGGAAGGAACTGCTGCTCTCATAGTAGCTGAAGAAAAGCCTGAAGAAATAAGCTGGCAATTACATAAATTCTCAGCCATACATAAAAGGAATATCAAATTTATCTGTTCTAGAAACTTCCTGCAGTAGGGGCCAAGCTTTGAGCTGGTAATACCTTCAGAAAGTGTTTATCTTTCTAAACATTCCTCAGATATTCTTCTAAAATATTTTTCAATAGATAGACTCCATAACAATTCCTGAAGGTTTGGATTAAGTGTGGAGGCAAATAAGAGAACATCCAAATCCCTGTTGTGATTCAGGAGGTTTGACTTTGTTAAAATGCCCCTGTACAATCTTGTAGAGGACCAAGGTAGATGCAGTCCTTTATCAATACAGGACTTTATCTGTGAGATGTTATCACCTGCTTAACTTGATGCACTAAAACTAGTCAGGTTCATTAATTTAATCTCCCAGAGATAGTGAGTTTTCCTTCTGAAAATCCTGCTTTTCTATAAAATGAAGAGTAGTCTTAAAGAATATAAATTCCCTGTTAAGGTCTGAAGCTTGGTGGGGGTTTTTTGTTGGGGTTTTTAAAAAATTATTTCCCCATGAGGAGAAATAGGCACCAAACCTTTAAGATCCTCTGAAATGAAATGTACCATATTTTGAAACTGGTTACCATAATCGAGATCAGCAGTTGAATACAATATTGGAAGACAAAAGCAGCAGTTTAACCCACCTGAAATGCTTTGTTCTTCTGAGGAATTATATTTTATATTTTATTTCAGAGGCTTCTCTCTTTTTTTTTTTTCCTGAGAAACAACCAGATAGTACACATAAAACTCAAGCAACATTTTTTTAACAGAAATTCTCATTAGAAAAATTGGTTTAGACCAGTTCTACAAAACATTCTCCTAAAAATGAACATTTGAACTTGTTTCTTGATGTGGATTTGGCTTCTTATTTAAGAGTACAAACTTAAATTGCTTTCAAACAAAAAGAGCCCTTCAACACATCAGAATTTCAAACCATTTTGTGAGTTTTGGGTGGACACTGTCAGGCACTTTGCTGGTTTCATTTAGTCAGAGGCGAGTGAAGAGCTTTAACATGATGTTGACAACACTGGCTTAAGCCTGATTGCTTTTGTTCTAAATACTACTGGGCTTTCTTGCCCTAAACCATTGCAAAGTCAAAGTAATGAGTGGGTAGACATGAGCATTTTATGGCCTTTTGTTTTTGCAGAGAGAGAGAGAGAGAGAAATGATCTGTCTGTATTGTGTTTAATAGTTGCTGTGCACCCAAGCAGTAATTATTAAAAGATGCAGCCAAATATCAATATGACCTGAAATGCTTCACTGCATCCTGCTGCAGCTTGTGCTCTGTAAACCACATTCATGAAGATTGAATAATCCAAGTGGGGCTTGTGTGAGTGCTCCCCAGGGAAAGCTCATTCCTGCCTGGAAGCGATGCCAGCACTGGGGATCACACCCAGCCAGGGTGAAACTCCTCACCAGGGAGGGATTTGATACCTCAGAATCCTCCTGCCAGGGCAGGGGATGGCTCTGAGCAGAGCGGGACAGAGAACAGGCAACTAAAACACCTTCACAGCCACAGAATGATGCCACAGCACTCCTCCTGGAAGGAGTTGTCTATCGAAGGCAATGGCAAAAGTCCACTCACTCCAAGGGGAATAAGATCTGGCACTGGTGAAGACGTTTGGCTAAAGTGCCTTTGCCTGAAAATCACTTTCTTGGGATGTGATCTTGCTTTGCAGAGTTTGGATATCTGCTCAAGGATATGTCCCTTCTCAGTTACAACGTGCAAACTTTATTCTTCCATAAAGCAGTGGGGTGTGCAAACAGCAGTTTGAGCTGTGACAGAGTTAATCCTTGACACAGGAATTAACAATTTTTGTTCTTTACCTCACTGATAGACAACTAAACATCCCCCAAGTGGGATTGTGGATCCTGTGAAGTTAATGCACATCTGCTGTCTCTGTGCTGGCCAAGAGGCCTCTGGAAGCTCCCTGAGGACCACCCAGTGCCTGTAGATCCTGGGCTGAAAATCACAGGCACTTACCCAAACCTGAATAAACCCGGGATGGAAATCAAAATGAAGTTTCCAAATTCAAGAAGTCCACGGCTGTGTGTCAGAGCCTTCCAAGAGGAGAAATGGCACAGGTCCTACTTGGCTTCCAAGCTTCACTGATTTATGAATGAGATGGTAAAAGCCCTAAGAATTTAATTTTAGGACTACTTTATGTTTTCTGGTATGTGTCCTTGAACTCTTCCAAGGATAAAAAAAATTGGTCAGCATGAGAAGCCTTTTAAAATTTAGCTGGAATGTTTTAACATTTAATAGTCCTAGAAATTATTTTTCAAGCTGCTGATCCTTTCTATGGGTAAAATATTAGATAAAACTGGGGACTTTGTGCATGGTCCCACTTTTGGAGCTGTTTCATAGTTAAGATTGGTTCTGTATTTCCAAACTAAGCAAATGGGCACATGCAATAATTCTGATGATTTTAGAAAATATTGGTCACTGCAGTGATTCTGTTAATGAGTTTTCCATTTGTTTTTCCATAGAGGTCTTCAGTATATCCAGTATCATAATTGTAATTTCTTGTGTGCATTTACCAGTTTTACACCCTGAGATATTTCAGTACAGGCCACAATAGGTCTGGCTTAAATTACAAGCTGCTGACTTGAACAAAATCAAGATATGTTGGAAGATTATGTGAAAGATTGAAAGCAACAGACCTAATGTACATTGAAAAATCCCCACCTATTCTCTGAGCTAGGGTGGCCGAGCATGGTTTGATCTTAGTGTCACTTGTATTTGGAGGTAAAACCAGGTTATCTGGAATAATTCTGAGTGTGACTTACCTAACCCATTCAATTGCACTTGTGAAGTGACTTGAGAAGGGCGTGACCAGGGTGACACTCCCTGTGAAGGTCTAACTTCCTTTAGATCCATTAAGAAAAAAATGTAAATCTGTCCATAAAATCATAGGATCAAGGAATTATAGAATATCCTGAGTTGGAAGGGACTCACAAGGATCGAGTCCAACTCCTGTAGCTTTGCAATTTCTTTTCAATGTATTAATTGTTGAAACAATTGTTGAAAGTCACTTTAGCTAAGCAAGCCCATTTTTAACATATGCAATACATTATTTTCAGGCCATCCTTCTGCTGGCTGGAGCCCTGCTGCAGTTTTAAATTCAAACAGCCTGGAAGGAGGCTTTTTGCCTGAATCCTTTTTCTGTTGAAGGCAATGGCAGAAGTCCACTCACTCCAAGGGGAATAAGATCTGGAACTAGTGCAGACGTCTGGCTGAAGTGCCTTTGCCTGAAAATCACTTTCTGGGGATGTGATCCCTGTTTTGCAGGCAGTTTGGGTATCTTCTCAAGGATATGTCCCTTCTCAGTTACAATGTGCAAACTTTATGCTTCCATTGTGTGCCTAAATTGTTGATGATGGCAGCTAAGCCCAGCTCCTGCTTCACAGAACTAACTTATCTTACTTTTTTTACTGACTAAACTGACGTTGAGGCACACAGAGGTGCCACACAAAGTGTGAGCTCCTGGAAAACCTGTGTTACCTTTGAGACAGATTGGTGCAAGGCAGTGCAGTGCCTCACTTTTAATTTTGAGCCAGAAAGGACGATTCCCATTTTCTTTAAATATCACATATTCCTGATTAGCTTTTAGGACTTATTTCTGCTTCACCAGAGGCAGGTAACTCACACAAGTGCTTTTCCTTCCCTTCTTCCACCTGTGCTAAGCAGCAGGGAAAAAAAAAGCCTTCCTTCAAAGATTCTCCCTTTATCCTCTTGGCATGAGCACAAGCAGGAAGCAGGAAATTGCTTCCTTACAAAATACCTGATAAACCGGCACTTAGAGCCTGACAGTGGAAAGACACAGCCCTTTATTTCCTTGGACTGAGGTGGAAATTAAAGTTATGTTAGCTGTCTCCTGGGGTATTGATCCTGCTGCCTTTGGAAGGCTGCTGATGTGCACTTTTTGCACAGATGACCTCAGTGAGAAGTGTCCTCAAGCAGAGCCCCTGTGCAGCCAGAAAGGATTGCTGGATTCCCATGGAAGGAGCTGGGATGGGATGTTTAGAGAGGGGTAAGGAAGGCAGGTTGATTTTCCCTCTGCTTTTCCCCTCTGTTTCTTTACCCTAATAATTATCTTTGTCAAAATTTCTGGAGAAAATGATGAGTTAAATGACTGAAATTGTTTGCTGCTCTGTGTTGCAGCACAGCTCTCTGAGGTTTTTCCTCAGGTTGAAATGCAGACAAAATGCTTATCTGATTGTGGGATGTCACAGGAATACGTGGAAAGAGTTGGACTGATGGAAGGTGTCTCCACAGGAGGGCTTTCCTCTCTTTCCCCAGACTAGGACAATTATTTCTGTATCATTTCAGACAGATTTGATCTCCTTCATTCTACAAAAGGATCCTGCAGTGGTGTTTTCACTGTGTCCCTCAAAGCTGGTGTCCTACAGACACTCCTGGTCTCAGCCTGCACTGTCTTCAGCTTCACAGTTCACTCAACAACTTGATCACTCTCACTCCTCCTCTCTGGATTCCCTCCAACTGGACCATATTTTCTTTCAGCTGTGGTGTCCATAGCTGGACACAGTGTTCAGTGGAGCTGCAAGCCCACTTTATGCCTCCCTGAGGGTTTTTGTCTCTGCAAGAGCCTTTCTCATCTCTAAGCCCTTCACTAATCCTGTGGTTCCAGCCAAGAGGCAAAATGTTTGCTCAGAGAAGAGCAGGATGCAAATGTTGAGCAAAGCCTTGCTCTGGATGAAGGGAAAATTGTTTATTATATTTTTGAAGTTTTGGGTGACTGGGACAACTGAATAGAGGGGTCACTTAAGGTGGCATCAATCACATCAGATTAATCCCATCCACTGAGGTGCAGCAAAGCAAACCTGGCTCCATCTCTGCCCACTCCCTTCTGGGAGCCCCAGGGATGTGTTCCCTGCCTTGGTGTGGGGAGCTGCAACATGCTGAGCTGTGAAATGGGGGGCTGCACTCAGAGAGGGGCTCACCATGTCAGGTATTATAATGTGAAATGTGTGCTGAACACTTTGGCAGCTGTCAGAGGATTTGGTTTGGAGCAGTTCCTTGCCGCTGGTCGGTCAACAGGTTATGAATTTACGAATGCTTCCCTTTTCAGCTTCAGCCTTTTTTTTTTTTCCCTCCCATTTGTTTTTGGTGTATTTGTCATTCAAAGCAGTGTAGTTTAGAAGCATTGACCAGATTTCAGTCTTACTGGCTAAAAGCTTTACTACATCTAGTCATAATTTTAAAGGCTGATATGTAAATAGGAAAAACAACAACAACAACAACAACAACAAAAACCCCTAAAAAACCAAAAACCAAATAGATTGAAAGGGGGGGAAAAAAAACCCTCAATCAAACCAGGGAGAGTTTAGAGAGGAAATAACAGAATTTTGTGGCAGTTTCCTTGAATTTTACTGCAGTATTTGAACTGTCTCCCTGTGACTGACACTTACCTTGCATCTCCAGTGTGTTTGGCAGGCTGCAGGCTCTAAGCTGAATCCTGTCTAATAGTTCCAATTTCTTTAGAGGATCTCTGTGCTCAGGACTGATGGAATCAGACTTCAGAGGAGACAAATGCTTGTTCACAGCTAAAACCTCCCAGCTTTCCATGACTGAGATTTTCTAATGGGAACATTTTAATTTAAGCGATTATGTACAAATATTCAAAGAGTTGATTTCAAGAGCAATGACTCCATGGGGGCAGTTTTCCTAAAAATGCCCAGCAAACCCCTCACTCACAAGCTGCTGATTCATGGGCAGTTAACATCAGATGTGTAAATATTAATAAATTCTCTGCAATTCTATTCCTTGTTTGAAAATGGGGGCTGGTTTTTCTCCCACCTTAAATGTAAACCTGGGTTTGACAATGATAATAATAATATCCATATCAGTCATACACATGTCCAGATCAGCTGCCCGTGTGGTGAAAAGGACAATGTCTTGTCAAGGGAAGAATTTAAAGGCCCCTCCAAACATGGCCCTGTTTAAAGGATGCTGTAATAATCTACAAGAGACAATGAGCAGGGAAAAAGGGGGAATTAGCAGGTAACTGCCATGGTTTCCAAAGTAGGAGAAATCCTGAGGAAAAGTACCTTCCAAGCTGTATAAACAGCAGAGGAAATTCAACGTTGAGATGCAAAATATTAATACAAATATTAATAAATTCTCTGCAATTCTATTCCTTGTTTGAAAACGGGCTGATTTTTCTCACACCTTAAATGTAAACCTGGGTTTGACAATGATAATAATAATATCCATATCAGTCATACACATGTCCAGATCAGCTGCCCGTGTGGTGAAAAGGACAATGTCTCGTCAAGGGAAGAATTTAAAGGCTCTAGATCAGCCTCTGAATTTGTGTAACACTTTGGGAAGCTGCCAGAGCTGTAATGCAAGCCTGGCCTTTTTAAAGCCCAATGAGTTTTATTATTAACCTTGGAGTAAAAGAAGGGACCGTTTTCAAATTTTATTTTGATAATTATCATGCACAAGCGATAGAAAGCAAACAGCAACCTTCCCCTGGACACCTACTCCTCATTTCCACATCCTAATTACTTACATTTGCATAAACATATGAAAACACGGTGCTTTCCCCATTAGTGCTGATCACATTCCTCATTAAGTTAAGTAAATACCCCCAAAATACCAACACAGTTGTAGCCGAATTTGACATTGTTTCACACAGACTAACAGCCAGTGCACTCTTCTGGGTTTTGGTTATTTTGGATAGTGATTTTAAAGATAAAAAACAACGACTACATGGTTTGATACTGGAAACAAATGAACCCGTGGCTGGGTCACCTCCTGACTCTGTTCTCGTTTTGGTCTGCAGTTGTCAGATGCTGGAGAGCTGAGCAGCTGCAGGCACAGGCTACTCATCTGCAGGCAGCTAAAACAGCATTTCCTCCCTCTGAGTCCTGAGTTCAGCTCGGGGCAGCCCTTGAATCACTGCAGCATCACCACGGGCTCAGCAGACCCCTCTGCTCTAAACACAGAGAGAGTTTGGAGGGGAGGGTGGCAATAAACACATCATATTCCTGCCTGGAATTTAGGATGAGTGTTGTGCATCTGTGGGTGTTGTTTTGTGGGTGGGATTTTGGTGGGGCTGGTTGGGGAGCTTGGAGATTGGTTTTTAAAAAGTGCTGTGAAGTCATTCAGGACACCACTGGAGCCTCTTGGTGGCACAGAAATTCAGCTCAGAATATTAGGGATGAATTGATCATGACACCAGGATGAATATTTAGCTTAAACCCAGAGCTTACATTACAAGATTAATGCCTAAATCACAGGACTGCCGTTTAGCTTGGGTTGAAAGGGATCTCAAAGGCCACCTATTTCCAAGCCCCAAATGTGCTGCGTGCTCTGAAACAGCTCAGTGCTGTTTGGGATCCTCAAAGACACGAGCTCTACAGCAATCCCAGTGTTCTCCTGCCCTGCCTTGGGCTGAGCTGGGCTTGCAACTGCTCTGCATCAGCCGAGCAAAGCAAAGCAGGCACAGAATACTGATCCTGCTCTGGGAACACATTCCTGCCTCCAGGTGTACTGCTGCAAGCAGGGGAGTGCTGGAATAGAGATGTCAATTTGCTGAAAGCCTTCAGTGTTTCATTGAAGGGTAGGGACAAGCTCATCTTTCCTCAAGGGAAAGTTATCAGTGAGAGGTGCCCTCCAAACATGGCCCTGTTTAAAGGATGTTGTAATAATCTACAAGAGACAATGAGCAGGGAAAAAGGGGGAATCAGCAGGTAACTCCCATGGTCTCCAAAGTAGGAGAAATCCTGAGGAAAGGTGCCTTCCAAGCTGTATGAACAGCAGAGGAAATTCAACGTTGAGATGCAAAAATAATGTATAGTTTATTGAAATACTCAAATGTTTCTTTTATACAGCTGGCTATGGAAATTCTACATTGTTTCAGCTCTAGAAGATCTGTGAGTCATTATAAATAACTTAATGAAAGTGTTTACTGTGGAGGCAAGGTCAGTGGAACAAAATTGTCAGCAGCCAGCTGAACATGAGCCAGCAGTGTGCACAGGTGGCCAAGAGGGCCAATGGCTCCTGGCCTGGATCAGGACTGGTGTGGGCAGCAGGAGCAGAGAGGTCATTCTGCCCCTGTACTTGGCACTGGTCGGGCCACACCTTGAGTGCTGTGTCCAGCTCTGGCCTGTCAGTTTAGGACGGACGTTGAGTGCTGTGTCCAGTTCTGGCCCCTCAGTTTAGGATGGACATTAAGTGCTGTGTCCAGTTCTGGTGTCTCAGTTTAGGATGGACATTGAGTGCTGTGTCCAGCTCTGGCCCCTCAGTTTAGGAAGGACGTTGAGATGCTTGAACGCATCTGGAGGAGGCAACAAAGCTGGTGAAGAGATTGGAAAACAAGCCATATGAGGAATGACTGAGAGAGCTGGGGTTGTTTAGCCTGGAGAAAAGGAGACTCAGAGGTGACCTTATCACTCTCCACAACTCCCTGAAGGGTGGCTGTAGACAGCTGGGGGTTGGTCTCTTTCTCCAGGCAGCACTGACAGAACAAGAGGACACAGTCTCAGGCTGAGCCAAGGGAAATACAGGTTGGATATTAGGAAGAAGTTTTTCACAGAAAGAGTGATTAAATACTGGAATAGTCTGCCCAGGGATGTGGTGGAGTCACCATCCCTGGATGTATTTAAAAAGGGACTGGATGTGGCACTCAATGCCATGGTTTAGTTGAGGTGTTTGGGCTGGGTTGGACTTGATGATCTTGAAGGTCTCTTCCAACCTACACATTCTGTGATTCTGTGTTAGAGTGCAATGAAAACCACAGTGGAGAATAATAAAGAAAATGACACAAACGTGTAAATCAAAATGCCTTTTTCACCTTGAATGCCATGTGCAATTCCAAGCACCTAAACTTAAAATTGGACACAGAAGAAATGGAATTGATTCTGTGATTTGTAGCAACAACTATTCAGAAATGAGATCATTCATCTTGGAAAGGAAAAAATTGTCCACACCATTATAAATATGTATAAACAAATAAGCTGCAGAGATGATCCAACTGCAGAGCTCTGTTTGGCACTTTCTTAAATTTTTAGAACAAATAATATTTCCTGAAATAGAAAGGCAACTATTTTAAACAGGAAAGAGGAATCATTTTTGCAGTAAAATCATAATTAGCCTTTGGACTGCATTGCACAATGATGTTGTGGTGATCACTAAAGCTTGAAGATGCTGTTTAGTAGCAGGTGAAAACTTGGGATTCCTGAGGTTTGGATCCTAGATCACTCCTCTTTCCTGGCCTCACTGCCACCTCTCCCACCTGCTGGATTGAGGCAGTGGCCTGGCAGGACACACACACACTGATGAGTTAATAGGTATTTCTCTGAGGGATGAGATTAACATGTTAAAACCTTCCCTCTTTCTTCTTTCTTTCTGAAGGCTGGTGGAGCTTGACAGCTCAGAGACTTCTCTGGTTGAAACTGAGAAGCATGTTCAAAAGAGAAAGAGATAGAAAGGCTATCAGATCAAAAGAAATGAGGATAAAAGAGTCCTGCTTGTCCCTAGAGAAATGTAATTTGCTCTAGGCTGCGGTTCAGTTTTCATCCTGGAGGAGCTTCTGAGACTGATCCCGGAATGCCACCAGGTCTGGGGAATTGCAAAAGATTCTGTGAGTGTTCCCAGGGTTGGCTGAGCACTGAAGCTGGACAAAGCCTCTTCTGGACAGGGAGCCAGGAATGTGCCAGTGGTCATGATGCCTTAAGATTTAGTTTTCATATTTGCAGATTCTGTGCTGCCCAGGGATGTAGTTCTGAGCCTCACATTAAGTGTCAGTCAGCTCTCTTCACAGAGCAGGGAGACAAAACAAATCCTTGTCCTGCTGGAGACCAAGGACAACTTTCAGACCGAAAAGGACAAAAAATGGTGGACCAAAAGGTGAAACAATAAAGATGGGACTTCACAACCTGCAGCTGTAATTGGACAATTAAACCAAGGTATCAGTGGGGGGGCTCTTCTCTTCCCCCTGCCCAGCTGGAGGGGCAGGATGGAGCTGGGGACAGGCAGGGCTGGGGGCAGAGGAGCAGGAGGTTTGCTGGGGGACAGCCAGGGCTGAAGCCCAAATTTGACACGACAGAACTTGAGAAAGTTGCAGAGCAGCTTGATCAGGAAACTTTGCCAATCTATTTCTGTTTGCTGGGAGCGTCGTGCGTCACACAAGGCTTTTTCCTTCCTCCCTAGCTGCAAGAGAAACATTCTCTAGTAATTGTGGATATTTACTTTACACTCAGATAAGCTTTTTATTTTCTCTGACATTTTCCCTGAGAAGTAAGGATGTCTTGTTTCTGATGCTCCTTTTTCAGCTTGCAGCACTAAAAGATCAGATGCTGCTTCAAGAGAGTGAAGAGTGAATACTTCCAACTCAACATCACCTACCTGGGATCAAACAAAACTGTGTGCAGGAATAAAATGTCTCCAAGAGACATTTTGCTGTCCCTACACATCTCTTCTGTACAAACACAATTTGGAAAATGAAATATCTTCTGCCATCACACGCAGCTAGAGATTCTTCAAAGTCAGAAAATGCAATAATAAGCAAGGATTTCTGGGCTGTACAGCACCCTGAGCAAATAGTCCAGGTTTTATCTGTACCCTGGGAGCAGTGGTGGAAGATTCAGTGGCATATTTTGATCTCTGCATCCTCTGGTTTGCCTCAAAAACTTCTCCACTGATGCTCCTGAAGCCTTCAGTGAAACCAACTCAGGAGCTGACTCTGCAAGGCCAGGTCGTAACTTCTTATTCTGCCTTCACTTCATCCCTTCTGTTGGAAGCCAGCAAAAGATCAGGTGCCCCAAAAAGTTTTGAGAACAAGATATTGTGGGGCTCCAACGAGAACAGAATCCATGAAAAATCTGACTTATTACCACTGGGATAAATTTAAAGGTGTGTCTGCTCTTCCTGAGTATCTGTACAATATCTGTAAACTCACTGAGACAGTCCTTTTGTGGGATGTAGGTGGAAAAACCCACAGAGATGAATGAGTTTTACTAAGAGGTCAGGCCTATTTGCAACTTATTCAAGGGAGACTAAGGAGCAAAACTTTGAAGAGGGAGGTGTAGAAATGCACCCTTGAAATTCTAATTTTTTTTTTTTTTTTTTTTTTTTTTTTTGTCATTTTAGGAAATGTATGTGTGTGCCAAAGTATCTCGTTGTTCTTCTGATGTTTTTATCAGATCCATGCAAAATGCAGTTGGTTCCAGCCTTGAAATGCAAATTTGTCTTGCACTGCTCTTGCTGCCAGTAGGAAGACTAAAAATACATATGTAATGATGTTCCTGGAACATTTTCAAATGCCTTTAGATGATGATTCCAGAGGTTTTTTTCCCCTGCTATCCAAAATAGTGTTAATTTCACAGGCTCATTTTGGCCAAAATGTATGGACTTATATTTAAATTCTAAATTCCTCTGAGGACAAAATAACTCAGCTATTCGAAGAACTTTGCCAAGTAGGTAGGTCACCAAAATGGAGCCTGAAAAAAAAAGAATGAAATTAGGTTTTGGCAATTTATTATGCATACATCTGGTTTCGTGATTTTCTTGTTACTTTCAGCATTCTTTGCAGTATTAGAATCCCAAAACAGCCCACAAGCCTGGTAATTCAGGAAGGCTTATAATTGAGGCAGGTCTATTTAATTTTGTTAATGGAGAAAAATGAGAGAAATAACAAAAAAGAAGCACAATCATCATAACCAAAGGCAGTTGTTACAAAGGCTTCTGACTAATGCCAACAGAGATTTTTGGAAGTGGGGACGTTTTAAGGCTGATGCCTAAAAATATGGGTTTAGGAAAGCATACATAAGTGACTATTTAAAGCATCAGAGTCAGGGAAATTTTCCTTCTAAAACCATATTTCAAAACTGTCCTGAGTGGAGGCAGAATTAGATTGATTTCAAGAGCCAACTTTAAAATTTTTATGTTCACTGCATGCTCCTGTGTTTTTTTAACAGGAACCAGGAGCACCCAGACCTCCTGAAAACCAGGCATTTTAGAGATTTGGATCATGTAAACCTGGAAGGACAAGATGGGACGTTTTGAGCTGGCTTCCGTGTCAAATATTTAAATATAGATTGTACTTGTGGGCTTCATCTCATTGAACTCCAAGCCTCCAGTGTGGATATTTCTGTCGGATTTAGTTGTCCACTTTGCCTCCAGGCAATGGAGAGAAGAGGGGATGAATCATCTCATCCTGGAGCAGTTTTCCAAACCTGGTCATATGAATCTTCCCCTCCAAGGGCACATTCCTCTCCCAGGAGTGTGGGATGGGTGTTGACACCACAGATGTCTGAAATTTGAAGAGCTACATCTTGTCCTGGATACCAAAATCCAGGCACCAACCTGTGAACATTTTACTTCGCTCTTTCCCTTCACCACTTTTAACATATGATACAGCAATGCCCCTTTAATGATTTCTTTTCCACGGGGCTCAGAGGTGGAAGAGATTTATGTTGCTTGGCAAATTTAACTTCATACTCGGTGCAATAAAAAAAAGTGAAGGTGCACTTAAGAGTTATAAAAAAATCTTGGCTCTCAAACCATAAAATTTCCGCAGCGTGGGTGTTTCAGGTGTCTTATTGCTGAACGTGCTCAAAGCAGCCTGAATGGGCATCGATGATGGGAAATCAGTATCAGGAATGTGGTAAATCAATGTGTTGTCTGGATAGCAGGGTGAGCTTAAATATCACCAGCAGTGATATCAGGAAGTGTTTTGAGAGATAACCAATGCACGAGATTCTGGAGAAAGAGGCTTTAAGGCAAAGCTAATAAAAGATAACGTGGCTAAGCTGGAGTGATTCAAGGTGAAATTCAATTCTCAGAAAATTCTTGGTGCTTTGAGGAGAGCACATTTCGCTATCGTATCTACAGCTCCTAAAGAGGCATGGCAGTATCCATCAGACTTAGAACAAAATATAGGTTGATAATTAGCTGCAGAAAAGGATTTGAAATGATCCAGAGCATCAACAAAGAAAATAAATAACTGAAATGCTTGACAAAATTACGTGTGTTTAATGAGAATCAACTTAGCCTCATTTAAAATTACTGTAGAGACTTAAGGTCATTTCAGTCATCAGACAGTGATGATTTATTCCCTAGGAACTAACAGGCACACTCCAAACCTAAATAGAAATGAAGGATTTGCAGCATATTACAATATTCTATATTGGCACTGAGCAAGAAGCCTTCTTGAATGAAAGCAAATGACTTTTTGTAGCTGTAGCATGGTAATTGCTTGAAGAACAACAACAAAAAATCCCAACAAAAAAAACCCAGCAAGCTATTTCTGAAATACAATGCACCGACAAAATAAGAAATGAAATTGAATGAGGAAAAAAATGTATCTGCTGAGGACAAAATCAGACAGCAGGGAGAATTTATAGCCCTGTGCTAATTTCCTACTATCAGACACTGAGCTGGATGGAAAAATGACAGAAAAGGCCCTTATCTAATAGATGTGGCAGAAGTGATGGGTTTGAAAGATGACAATCTTCATCTGAACGGATAACAAAGGTTCATATTCATAGAGCTAAATGTTAAACTTTCTCATAAAAGCAAAGTGTTTGCACCTAATATATTTAGAAATTAGAATCAGGAAGAGCTTCTCCTCCCATCTCATCCCCTATAGCTTTTTGGAATAAGCTAAATGGCTTTACTGCGCTCGGGGAAATCAGGTAAGTGCCTGCTGAGCCTGTTTGCTCATTTACTCCCATCACCAAGCTAAGAGACTTGTGAATGTGTTTGTAAACAGTGAGTTATGGGGCTCTGAGTTTGCTGTGCTGCAGGATCATGCAAGTCACGTAGTGCTGTGCATTTACTCCTGCAGGCTTTCAACCCAAACACGGGCAGGCAGGGTTGGTGAGGGGCAGGGGAGGCCCATGTGCTGCACAGAGACAGGGTCAGTGTTTCACTGCCTGACAGTCTGCCCTTTAAAATACAGAGTAGCAGGGAATGAGTCAGCTTTGCCAGGATTTAAACCTCAGCCTTTTACTTAACTGCATAAATCTAATTTGGGCTGTTTTGCTTAAGCTCCTGGAAAGCTCAGGGATGCTGATGGGATGGCTGAGCTGCAGCTTTGGGGTCTCCTGGACCCTCTCGTGGATTAGGGCCAGCCTAGGCAGCATCATCAATATTGTCTCCCTTAATCTGTGGCAGTGTCCACCTGAAAGCTCCTAGCAGACCTAAAATCAGTGTAGTCAAATCAGTGAATTTTTATTCCTTTTCCCTACCAAACATCCACTCACTCAAGTTCTTCAGACACAGGCAACTGGTTTGCTCTTCTCTGTCTCTCTGCTGGGTGGGTTTGGCTTGACTCTGACTCATCTCTGAGCACTCCTGGTATAGCCAGATCTAAGCTATATATAATCTTGGGTGATGCAATGACTTCAGGATTGAGGAAATCTCTTGTTCAGGTCATTCTCATCTCAAACCCTCATTTGCTCTTTTCCCCAACAGCCTCTTCCTCATCCATGTAAATCCTTTTAAAACAGAAGTGAAATGACTATTCCTGTAGTTCATAATTTAAGGGAATAAGGCACTTTCACACCCCCCACACTTTTTTTTTTTTTCTCCATTGGAAATCTGCACAGAATTCAGCACAAAACACTTGTGCACTTTCATAGACCCCCAGAGACTTTGCCAACCCTTCTGAGGGTTTTCTTATGCTTCCCAATCAAAGAATTTATGTGTATTGCATAAATGCAATTTATTCATCAAATATTGATGGCCAAAACTGCAGGAGAAACATATCCACTGCTTGTTTTAGGGATGGATGTCTGAAGTGTTTGGTAAGACCATTTAACACTGAAATATTTACTGTGTAAAAGGAAAACCCTGCTAGCAATGTTGTGATGGGAGAATTGGATGCTAACACATTACTTTATACAGTAAAGAATTATAAATGCAGCCACAACAAACAAAATCAGGCACTGGCCTGGAGTCTGGGCCTGATACAAGCCTATTTGGGTTATTATTAAATCCCATCACCATCTCTATTATGGCACAAAGAGCTTCAGCTCAGGACTGAGCATGAGAGTGGGAGCAGAATTCACCTGCCTGCTGTCTTTCACATAAATATAGATGATGAGATCAATTATACAAGAACCAGGCTCCTTGCTGGCTCATTTCTCTCCTAGCAAGAAATCACAGAAGCTTCCAGAAGTTCAGTTCTTCCTAAACTCCTCAGAAGCTGGGACAACACATTAATGGAGATTGCAGACCTCCAGCATGTCTGAAAGCATGAATAAAATAAATTCACTCACCAGAGATGTGTGATTACTTCTGCACTGAGACATTGCTTGAAGCATCCTGCTGTCTTAATTGCAGACCAATCCTCACACTTATAAGGATATCACACATTTATTTTGCAATGTGAATATCACTATATATATATCTATATTTCCCCCTGTTTTGGGAGGAAAAAATTCCAACCATGTATTGCTTGCTTCTGGTTAGCTGGTGTTATAATGGTCAGAAAAGGTATGAAAGGGAGGGAAAAAAAAGGTATTGGCTTCAGGTGAGATGAAGGCTGAGGTTGGTGTGATCTGTTTGGCCATGAGCTGGTTAAAAGACAGGAGTGCAGAGCCTCCTGGCAAGGCAGTGAAACAGATGGACAACTCTGCCCAAACTAGAACTCCTCTCTTAGAGGGAAGTGTTGGAGAATCTGTGATGAAAGAGATGTAAATGAATATTCTGGGGACACAGTAAGATTTGGGCTGTGTCTTTAACTGGTGCGAACTGGAGTTCATGGAGCACTGAACTGGGAGTTGGACCTGTGGAACTTTGTCTACCTCTCCACTGAATGAAGTGGTGGAGAAAAAAACTTTGTCCCTATCCAGGTGTGTGAACAGCAGAGATAAGGGGAAGTCAGGGGGAGAGCAGAGAGAAGATATTCCATGATATTGTGGAGGATATGCAGCATGGCAAATCAGGACACTACAGAATACTTTGCAAATGCATTCCCAGCTTTAAATAAAACATTTTTCTGCTAAAAGAAACATTTCAAGATGATAACCTGAAGCCAGACTGGCTGCAAACCTCTGAAATAACCACAGGGCAGCACATTAGAAATGTTGGGGCCACGTTCACCCCTCCTTGGGCAAGGTAAGGCAGCTCTTTTTCACCCCTAGACTGGATGTGCAGCTGGCAGGCAGTTTTTGTCCTTCCATTGCATTCAGGGCATGCAGAAACATTCCCTCCCATGCCATACAGTCTTTTATTGCTCCTGGGCTGCTAAAGGATTATCTATAATTCAGGTGATTTGCAGAGAATTCCAGTAACAGTCTCTCACTGAGCCCTGTGCAAGAGATAACGATGAAAATGTATTTCAGGCTGGGAAAATGCTTCCTATCTCTCACCCAGTCAAAAGTAATTCCACAGCAGCAAGGTACTGTACTCTGAGATGGATTTTAATCTGCCTTACACCAGTTGAAATTAGAGAAACTTTGGGTGGAATCAGTGGACTTGCAGTAACATAAATCCTTTTTCAGCTCTGCATGTAGGGAGAGATTTTTTTTTTTTCTCCCAAATAAAGGAGGATTGAAAAGCAGAGTTCTCTTTCCCTACATATCTCTTCCCTGAATATACTGATGAATTTCAGGTAGAATGAGTTAAGACAGGGCTATGCACAAAGGGGATCAAGTAATGTTGACAAGAAGTAGCTGGTGACAACAGCAGTTAATACCAAGGAGGCTGAGAGAGGATTTAGTGGTTATGGCACTATTACACAGACTGCTGGAGATAAGGCAGAGGCAGGGAGGAGGAACAGAGTCAGCAAAAGACAAAAGGAATGAGAGGAGCAGCTTAGTCATTAGGAGGGCAAAACCACTTAGAGGTATTTGTGCCCTTCATCCTGTGCTTGGCTTTTCTGGCCAAGCCAGGGGCTATGTCAGGACAGGAGAATGGAGCCCTGCAGGTGGGAAGGGTATTTATTTATCGTGTTCTGTAGAGCCAGGCAGTTACATGGCCCCATCATCAGCATTTTGCCAGTTTGCTTGACACTCTCACCACACCAGTGGATCAACTGGTGAAGGATTTGTCTCCTGACCCCTCGGAGGTGCCTGCAGGGACCAGCCCTGTGACTCTCTTTCTACTCCTAATCTCACACAGAAACTTTGTGCTGTAATTTACTCCTCCAGTCTGTGTCAGGGTGATTGCTTTTCATAAGGTCAGTGGCATTTTCAAAGAGCAAAGCAACAGTTTTTTGCAGGATGTTGCTGCCACGTCCTGAGCACGCACCCAGACGCCGTGGCCAGCCAGGCAACAAGGTGTTAGGAGCATTGATGTGCTGACATGGAGCAGGGAAAAAAGAGAATTTCTGTGGGCTTTTAAACTGCTTGGAGTGCTCCTTCAGCCAGCAGATTCAAAGAGTTGGAGACAACACGCTCCAAACTGTGCTGAATAGGGATAAAAGGATTCAATGCTTTCCCCCAGCCGAGTGCACCAAGCTGCAGCTCTCTGGCAACACCCTGCTCCTGTCACTGCAGACAAAAGGCCTGGCCCTGCTGACCATCACACACTCACAGAGGGGACAGGCTGCCAGCCCCAAGCATGTGTGCTGCCCAGAGGATTGGGAATTATCATCTCTCTTTTTAACCACCCAGAGGCCAAGACCTCCCTGGAGTCTGGTATTGATCCGCACTAAAGAGTAAAATTTTACTTTTTAATAAGGAAAAACAGGTGGAGGCTGTAAAGCTGTGAGTTTTATCAATAGAACATAATTTTTCTTACTTACTTGTTTGCATTTATGGAGCACCATAAAAGAGGTGCTCATCCATGTGTACCCAGCTGTCTTTTGGACAAGGAACAATCGGGAAGATTTTACCTTGCAAGAACAAAAACTCACCTCTTTTAACTGAATAAGATTGTTCCTTACCTTCATCCCTGATAGCTGTTTTTCAGCATGGAGGTTTCAAATGTACAACACCAGGAGTAACACTGGGAGAGGTTTAAAAGGCGGGGGGACAATACCCCGGTTTAGCAGAGACAGAGAGCAAAACAACCTTCACCTCCTTTTTGTCTTCCTATTTTTGATGTGTGCCAACTGTTCTGGCAGCTGGGGACCAGAGAGCCAAATCTGGGCAGGTGGATTTCCATCTATAACCTTTGACCCTCAGCCTTGTCCTGGTCAGAGTTTAACCATCGCTGTGGACATTGATATTTTTTAGGGTGGTGGCCCCAGTGACCACAGTGACCCTGAGGCCATTTCCTACTGGCAGCAAGCCCCAGCAGAGCTGAGGATGAGGCCCCTGGATGTCGTCAGTACAATGGTTTACACTTGGCATGAGCATCCCCCTCTCAGCTCTGAGCAAAGCTGTGCCAGGAGAGTGGTGGGAGCTGCACAGCATTTAAATGAGAGCCTGAAAAGCAGCTCTGAGCTGCTCAGATGGCAAAGACATCTGCATCAACATCCTCAGCCCCAGACTATAAAAGGCACGGATCTCCAAGTGCCAGGGCACACTGTTAAGTTCACCAACAGCATGCAAAAATCAAGACAATACAGTCTTGGCTACTGATCTGTTGAATCTGTTACCCCTCCAAAAAAAAAAAACAAAAAAAAAAACAAAAAAACACCCCGAGAAACCATTCAGCAGAGATGACTTCAATGAGACTCGCCCCATCTCCTGCAGCAAGTTCGTTTCCCACAGAAAATAATTGACAGAGAATGACAGTTGCAACCCTTGTGTGTGTGAGACATGGAGACTGTCTCTGTATCTCAAAGCATATTTTTGTGAGGTTCTGGAAAGGAGCTGGTCGGGGATAATTGTTGCTGGAGACACTGAGAGGCACTGAAAGCACCAGCAGGCATTTTTTGACTAAACCCAAGAAATTCTTAAAATGTAAAACGCAGTGTGAAAGGGAAAAGAAAAAAAAAAAAAAAAAGGGAGAAGAAAAGAAAAAAGAAACCCCACTAACCTCCCCCAAACCCAAACTCTGGAGTTGTGAAGCCAAAGGAGCCCTCTGAAGACAGACTGTAAAGTCGACTCCCTGCAACGGAGAGTCCTTGCAATCAGAGAACACACAAGTGAGATTTTTTTTTCTTTCCTCATGACCTGGAAAAAAAGTCTTTGATATTCTAGAGGGAATTAGGAAAAAAAAAAATCTGAAAGCAAGTGAACTTCACTAACAGCCTTCTCCCCTTCCCTGCCCCTTGGCAAAAGGATATTATCTGACAGAATGCTCTCCTGTTTGAAAATGCTTTTTGCCTGCTATTAACTATTTTTCTGGAAGTTTCCTATCTTCTTTCTGAAGATTTACATGTATGATTTTCTGTATTTCTTGATGTCCAGAGTTTTACCTTATAAACAACAACAAAATTAATTGTGTGGCTGGGAAAGAGGCCTGGAAATGTGTGAGGCTTGGGAGGGCCAACACATGCAGAAGGTCTGTAGCAATATTTTAAAATTAACAACTTAAATCAGTAATACATTTCCCTCAGTTGCTTCTAATAGGTTATTAGCTGGAAAATTCAGGAGTAACTAACTAATAGGAGTTCTCTTGCCCAGGACACACCTCAGCCCTCAGATATTTTCCTCTGCCTCCAGAAGCTACTAGAAAGGAGATACATCCTTATCAATAAAATCCTCTGCCTTATCTTATGAAATAGAGGAAGATTTAAAGCCTTTCCTCTGCAGCACTTAACAGGTGAGCCTTATATGCAATGTAGAGAACAGAGCAGCCCTTTTCCTATATGGATTAGCACACAGGAAATTTTCTTCTCTTTTTAATTATTTTTCCCATATAATTATGTTAGAGATCCCCTTTCATCCTCTGAGTGGGTAGAAGACACCCGGAGAGTGAGAATGCCTCACTCCACTCACTCACTCACAATGTTTCACTCAGCAGTGTCCTCCTCATGGAAGATTTTTGGATAACACATTGAAACAATTCAAACTGGCATCAGCTGCAGAAGTGGCTACAGCTTCCCATTAAAAAGTAATTGTTTTTCATTGCCATTAAAAGAGAAAAAAAAGATTTTAGTTTGATTTTTCATCTTTGCTCTACAGTTGATACTCTTTTATGCACCTGTCAGTATGGCAATGTTGCCTCAAGAATGAAATTTCCTCCAAGCATCTGTTTCCAGCTGATTGAATATTCTCTTACTGTATAAGACGAGTCCATTGTCTGATGAATGCTCGTGATTTAATTTTTGAACAACATGTCAGGGACTCCTACAGCTCGTGTATGCAAATTCTTTACATTTGTGAAAGAGCCATCATCTTTGCATCTTGATGGATCACTTTCAAGGGATAAGGCAGATAATTAATTTATTATATATATATTTGGTTGAAAATATAAAAGGGCGGTTTAACAGAGAGAACAATTAAGAAGATGTGAAAAGTTTGCAAAATTAGGAGCTCTGGCAATGCAGATTGGTTTTCCTCACAAAAAGCCTTTGTCAGGGACACATTGATATTCTAGGTAAGTCCAGACACTTCTACGTTTTTTTTTGTTGTGGCTTTTTATTCTTGGTTTACTTTAAGTTGTCTTTTTTTCTTTTTTTCCTTTTTTTTTTTTGGTTGTCTGAGGTTTTACAGTAGCTGCTCTGAGATGTACAAATTACGAAGCTAAACACAAAATTAAGTGGAAATGGGAAATTAGTTTACTGTGCAGTACAGTCTGGCTGATGGATGGCTGCAGTTCACTTTCAGCTTGCTTTGAAAACAATGCTGCTTTAACAGTAATCTTTGAGAGCTGACTCTCCTTTTCACTCTTCCAGAAAAGAAAAAAAAAAAAAAAAAACATTAAAAAGCTTGTTCCTAACTTGAATTGACTTGACATCATTACTTTGAGATAAAACCCAGGCTAAGACAAGGCAGTTTGGCACTTCAGCCCATGTTGCCACTGTAAATTAGAGCCTTGATGAGGAGACAGCCCCAGGCTGGTGTAAATCAGGAGCAGCCAGCCCAGGGGCTGGGACAGCACCTCTGATCCACACAAACCCACCTGCTCAGTGACTAGCAGAGCATAGGAGGCTGCTGTGGCTACAGAGGGAAAAAAAACAAAACAAAACAAAAAAACAACCCCAAATATCCCAACTTTTCCAGGAGTTTTCCCACAAATCAACAATGTCCAGTACTGGTGGATTTAGCAAACCTGCTTCAAGCTGGCCTTTCAATGTGAATAACTGGGCAGGGGACACAACATCAAACAGTCCCACCAGGCTCAGATTATTTTGTTTGCAGCCTGTTTGCCCACCCAGTCCTTTAGTGCCAGAAACTTGGGGTAATATGGTCCCAAAATGGCCAGAGCTGGAGCAGCTCCATCCTGGCTGAGCAATCCCAGGACCAAGGCACTGCCCAGTGCTACAGAAAATGTTCTGTATTAGTGCAAACCTGCTGCCTGCCCTGCCCTCAGCGAGCCCTTTCACTACTGGATAAGCAATTCTGCATCTCAAGGCTCTTTGAAAAAGCTGCAGACCCATCCTGCATGCCCATGAGGTGATACAGTTTCAGAGATATTAAAGAATATTCTGGCTCCAGTAAAAGCAGCTAATAACAGTTCCTTGGGGCTCTCCAAAACTGGGTTTATTTTATTTTTTCTTAAACCACCAGATGTATCAGCATTCCAACATCAACCTCATGCACTGTGGAATAATGCAAAGATTTCCTTTCAAGATTTAAGTATTGTGGGCAGATTATGGATTTGTTTTTTATTAAAACAACAGGGATTTTTCTTCACGTGCTGATTCGTTCCATTTTCTTTCTGGTTTTATAGAAGAGAAAGTGCCAGAAACAATTCCAGGCCAGTTCCTTGGAGGACTCAAGGCAGGTTGTGGTTGTTGTGGAGAGTGCAAAGGGCTCTTCAGCCACATGGTGAATAATCCTGTATTGGAATTGGAATAACAGCAACAGACTGGTTTGGGTTGGAAGGGACCTTAAAGAACACCTCATTCCAAACCCCTGGCATGGGCAGAGATACCTCTCCCTAGACCAGCTAATTTGCTGAATATCTATTTCCTCTATTTGATGCTTAAATCTACATTTTTTTTCAGGGGATTGCTTGACAAACTTACCACTGATAACAAAAGTGACAGCAGCATAAACTCCTCCACCTAAAACTTCATGCCTGGTCACAGATGTTTATCCAAATCCATTGCCTCCACCTCAAACCCCCACTGACCAAAGGATGAAAAGGATGCTCAGGTCCTCACTGTCAAATTGTTCCTTCTAGAAATACAGGCTGCCTCTCACTGGAGCTGCTCTGGGAGGTTACAACCAAGCTCCTGGTAAATGTAACCCGGGAAAATCAGGGAATGGCAGCAGATTGTTCCCACCAGGGGTAGTTCATCACTGGATTTGACAAGGACAGAGCTGGCAGGGAGTGTGTATCCACAGGGGAGGTGAGGTAATGGAGGCAGAAGCATTAAGTTTCCGTGGGGATCACGTTTTTGTGGCTGATGGCACAAAATGCAATTAGAGAGGGAGAAAAATTAGATTTAGTGACTTCCCGTCTATAAACACAGGCGCTCAAGCTGCATTTTAAAGCAGGGCACAGCCAGATGCAGAGGACACAGTGGCTGCTTAATTTGAGAGACCAGCTCCTCAAGTCTTAGGCCAAGATAAGGAATCAAGGGCAGCTATCTCAGTGTGGAGGAGATTGAAGATCAGAGATTTCTTTTAAAATATTCGTAGAATGCTTGAAGCATTCCATGGATATCAATGAATATCAGCAGTCCTTGGATAAGATTTCATTCTGAACTACGGATTCTGAAGATTTTATATTCTTATTGAGGACCAGGAAATGAGGATGGTTCTTCCTTTGTAGGTGAGCCAATTTCTGTCTGAAATGGATGTTTTTCCTGCAAAGTTGTTACATCATCCACTTCATTAAACACATGAGGACCCACCCAACCTTTTTAATGTCCAGCACCTACGTGCCAACTGACTTTATTCTTCAGTTTTAAAAGGAAATAAATTATTTAGATTTTATCTTGCTCTATGATTTTGATGAGCTGGGGTCTCCAAGTTGGTAATCTGGAAAACTCTGTTTTAACTATTTGAATTTCTAGGAGATACAGCAAGGATTCTTTCTGACAATGATGAGAAAAAGGTTTATTTTTGCCTAAAATCACGTTCAAGGAAAGAGTAATTTGTTTATAATGATGTAATACCTATTTTTAGATGGCTCTATTTTCAAAACGTTGCTCTCATCATGTTTAAATAAAGAGAAACATTAAAACAAATGCACAAACCCATTAATGTTTCTTTCTTCTTTAATGGAGCAGAGGAAGAATCTGCCAATCCTTTTGTCAATCCTCTGGTTGGCTTCCACTGAGAAATGAGATGATCTAAGGCATTTCTAACAGGGTTTAAGTTACGTCTCAAATAATAATTGTGAGCTTGGGTTATCTGAAAGGGGGGAGAAATAATTGCTTTAACCTCGAGTAGAAACCATTACATTGGGGATTTTTAATGGAACTTTAACCACACAAGAGTTAAATGTTTGATTCCAGTACACTGTCTGTAGGAAGAGTGAAATGAAGAATAGTTTTACAAGGCTATTCATCTCACCTCGAGGTAGATAACCAAACCAGGAGCCTGGATCCCACCTGTTTCCAGTGAAAGAGTTACTTAATGAAGTATGACTTAATTAGTTGGTATTCGACGTCCGGCTGTGGGATAAATCCTACCAAAGTGAACATTTTGAAAAGCCAGGCTGAAACCACATCACAAAGAATATTCACATAGACAGGAAGACATGTATAAATCAGACCACTTTTCCTCCTTCGCAGACACCATCACTCACAAATCATCTTTAATGTGTGTTATAAAAATAATTAATGGCCCAATTAGAACTTATTTTTTTTCCCACAGTACTTCAGACACCTAATGTGTGTAGACATGCTCAGATCCCAGAAAGTGCCTGTTTGCATCTGGAGGAGCCTGAAGATCTTTGAAAAATCTGCTTCTGAGGGGATTTGAAAATGTTACCCCTGTTTTTTAGCCTTTTTTTTATATGAACTTTCCTGCTGTTATGTTCATTCCTTACAATAATGAAATGCAGCGTGGTAGAATGAGGGAGAGATTCTCTCCAAATACACTTGGAAGCTGCACAGCAGCACTTTCAAATTGCTTTTTGACTGGAATGATTCAACTACAGAGACTTGTTAACTCCAGTCATAGATGCACATATCTGGTTTGTTAAAGACTGGCTTTGCCAAACAAATCAACATCTTGTAGCGTTGCAAAGAAGCAACAAGCTTGGACTCCTTATGCAACAAAAAGAGGCTGCTGGTAAATCCCATAGCATTGCTTTTGTCTTTAAATAAACTATGGTGTGAATTCAACATAAAAGCAGACGTGGAGCATGTTGTCTGATAATTTGGCTTGGGTTCTAACCAGCAGTGTTTACTCAAGTGAAACGTGGTGATAAATACTCTGAATCAGAAGCACGTTGTGATGCGCTGCAAAATCCTCAGTGTTAAATTGGCTTTTTCCCCTCCTGACTGAAACATTGTTTGAACAGAGACAAGAGAAAACAATTTCTTCAAGGAACCCTGTAAATCAAACTCTGGATGTATCAAAGCCTATTCAATGAGCCTGAAGCTTCTATAACACAACTCGTAGAAAGAGAATTATTTAAAGAAGATTCAAATTGAAAGCCCTGGATTTGATTTTGGCTTTTTTTTTTTTTTTTAATTATGCCTCCAATAACCTTCTTCCTTACTATTTTTTTATAATTTTTTCCTAATTTCATCTATGCAAGTGAGAATTGGGAATGCCAGCATGGAGTCACAGAGAAGTGGGAAGGAAAGAAGCCTTTGCATAAGACTTGTTTAGATTTTTTTTTTTTTTAATAGTTGCTGCAAATATTTAGAAGACTCATTTCAGCACTGCTGCATTTCATTGTTTGGGCCCCTGGGCAAACCAACTAACCTTCCTTTCCCACTGTCCTTTCCTCCTGCTTTCCTTCCTCCCCCTTCAGTCCCTTTAAATCCTGTAAATGCATAAGAAACAAACTGCAAGTGCATAAGAAACTTCTCCCAGCAAAGCAGCAGAAACACAAATCCTGCAGGACACTTCCCCAAGCAGGCACAGCCTCCCCAGTCAAGCAAGGATCCCAAAGAAAGATGAGCCCTGATGAATTTCCAGTGTGTTTTTAGCCCCATGAAGGTTCATCACACTCTGAGAGTCTCCAGCAACCTCCCAGAAATGACTTAAAAATAATCAGTGAGATGGTGTGATTGGAAATGTGACAAAGCAGAAGGTTTTAATTAAAGAGAAAATAACAAATAACAAAATAACAAATAATTATTTTTGTATTGAAACTATACAAAAAAATTACAAACTATACAAAAGAATAAAAGTCAGGCACGGTGCAGGGAGGTGTCACCCTGATTTTTCAGCCTTCTGATGTTTTTACATTCTTGTACTGGAGTTCTCACGCTTGTAACAAAAACAAAGACTGATATTTTGTAAATAATACATTCCTTCCAGAGGGAAAGACAAATTGATGGACTGCTGGTTTGACCAGTTGAGTCAGAGAGTGTCAACCTCGTCCCCCCAGTCGCTGGTCAAAGTCCAAACTCCATTTAAACCCTGAATCCAAAAATAAAGTCTTTTTCTCGCTCTCAACCTGCGGGTGAATGTCCTTCTTTTCTCATCCTCTAACAACAGGGAGGTCCCTTGCACCTGCTAAGACACCCCAAAAAGCCCCAAGAATCTCTGTGTTCTCTCTCAAATATACAACGATCTAGGAGGGTTTTTTGCATGATCCCCAACAGAAAACAGCCACATTCCTCGAGGAACAGCTCAAGGACTCAACTGATGCTTTTGTCCTGGCACTGGGTCAATTATGGTGAGAAAAGCACAGAAGTTTCAGGTTCTTTTTCCTTAAAAGTTCAGGGGTGAGGCTTAAACTCTTTTCTTTATATGGGAACACCTGCTGGGGTGTGGGGGTGCACTGCAAACGTCACCCCCAGTGAAGGCACCCAGGGAGGTGCTGAGGCCACTGCTCTGCTCTGTGAACAGCAAACCACAAATTCAAAGTGCTCCATTCTCCCTGTGACATTTACGACCAGATTTTTCCAGCTTAGTTCACTGCATCATGCCCAATGTCCCGAGGAAAATCTAAGCCTTTGAAGTCGTTTTCCTTGATGATTTTCACTCCAGTCCACATGTCAGAGATCCCTGGAGGCCCCGAGGCTGCCCAAAGGAGGCATCAGGATAAAGACAAAACCTTGACAAGGGGAATTTGGGTTTGTTTCCTGAATGGTCATCGAGGTCTTTGGAAAACCTTGTCTTGAATCTCAATTCTCCATCCTGCAGATGGGGAATTATCTTTTTCCTCTGCTTTTTATACACCCTGTTTGCTTAAACTCCTGAAGATTGGTCTTTGGTGAAGCACAAGGGGACCTTGATCCTGGCAAAGTTCATCAATTCTTCAATAATTCAGATAGTGCAGAATCACCTCAGTTCCCACAAATGAGTATTGTGCATATAATGTATTGATTTTTTCCCACTTAGTGAGCTTCCCCTTTCTTTTCTCCTTTTTCCTCTGATCTTTTTGATAAAGGAGATACAGATTTATGAGGTCAGAGGCCTAACAGAGAAAGAGCAATTTAACTGTGCAACAGTAAAAAAAAAGAAATCTGAGCAAAAAAATATCAATCTGCAAAGGAAGAAAAATCAAAAGATAAATAAGAAGCTGAAGAAAGACCACATTTGAAAGAAAATTCCCCTTTAAAGGAGATGAAAGATGAAAGGCAAATGATCTTTAACATCAAAAAGCACTACCCAAACAGAAGTCCATCATGATTTTGTTTTAAAGTAGTAAAGGGGAGAAACAATTAGACTTAATAAGAAAGATGGAGAGAGAGCTGGAGGGAATTTTTACTCAACAGAACTAGGGAATGTGAAGCAAGTGGGAACTAAGAGTAAAAGAAGAGCTTTTGCAGGCTCAGAAGGCCACACAGCAGAATGTTATTTTCGAGAGACACATCTCTAGTTCCTTGAAGCTTGATGGAATTACCTGGTGTGGAAATTTCAGCTGCTTTTTGGCTTATCTGCTCTGTGACTTTAACTGGCAGCTGTCCTTCTCATCAATGTTTTGTCCTCACTTTCCTCCTCCATTCATTACTAAAATGATGAAACCTCCTGGTCGGTCCATTCCTGACCAAGGAAATCCAGACAGCAACATCTGTGCAGGAAATGCATTTTCACAGCAGAGCTCATTTTAGTGGTGACCCCACACCAGCAGCTGCTTGACAATAGACTAAAATCCATTTAAAAATGCCAGCTTGAAAGAGCAGCTGAAGGAAAGCTGGGCACACTCTCCTGAAATATAGGCCAGAGGTAGCTGGGTACATTTTCTCCTTTGAATTTGAAATGAGGAATCCTGCTCAGTGACCTTCCCAACTAAACCTGTGTATGGCAGAATGCATGGAAACATAGATGTAAAAATAAATGCATTGCAGTCACCCTCCCCACGCAGAAAAAAAAGATAAGAATTTGATGTAGATACAATTCAAAGCAATTTTCAAGGCAATTTTCTATCTCTGCTATCATTCACAGTAGGAGTAAATGTCCCAGCAGTGCGTAAATCATAATCCTTAACTTTCTGTGGCAAAAAAAACCCCCTAAAACCCAAAAATCCTCCAATTTTCTTTTGTAAAATGTTTGCTAAAGACCTTGATTTATTATCATTTAGGCATGGAAAGTGAAGACCTGCCTGTAACCTGTGAAGCACAGAAAATGAATGTTAAAGAATGCATGATGGGTCCCAGTCAGGATAAAATATTAATAATGTGAGAAGGACTCTGTGGATATTGCAAGCCTGCTGCCTGCTGCCATCTAATTAGAGCACATTGTTTCCTAGCAGAGTTATAATATAATTTTTTCTCCTGAATCTTCCCAAACTCTCTGCTTTCCACCCCCAAAGTGCTTGTGAAACATCAGCACATATTGTTGTTTTGACTTAAAAAATAAGTCCTTTTTTTTTCTTTTTTCTTTTTTTTCTTTTTTTTCTTTTTTTAGTTCCATGGTGGAGGTGAGTCCTCATGGGAATTCAAAATACAACTTCCAGAGTTCCTATTTTTTTGTCTGCTGCATAAGTGATTGAAAATAAGTCTTGAAAATTCTGTGTTGCTTAGAATTGGTGTTGAACCATCCTACTTATCAAAAGCAGAACCTCTGGACCTGTTAAGACAGGTTTCCAGCAAACATATCACAGGACCTGGGTCTTCCAGGATGCTCTAAGTGTTTGGAATTTAGGCTGATGTCTTGTCAGGTTCAAAACCATCTCAAGTTTCACTTGGCTCACATGAACACTCCTCCTATGTTTATTTATTAGCATATTATAACTATTTTAGCTCTTTCAGGAAGAAATTGTTCCCTGTGAGGGTGGGGAGGTCCTGGCACAGGGTGCCCAGAGAAGCTGTGGCTGCCCCTCTGCCCCTGGAAGTGTCCAAGGCCAGGTTGGACGGGGCTTGGAGCACCCTGGGATAGTGGAAGGTGTCCCTGCCCATGGCAGGAGGTGGCACTGGATGAGCTGTCACCTGAAGATGTCCATTCTCTGAATAGTTGTGTACAGGTGAGAAGACTTTTTACTAAACCTCTCAGATAAAAGTTGTGTAGCATTTGTGGCTGTTCTTCACAGGCTAAAGAACTGAAAGCTGAGAAGCAGCCCCAGGGTGTGGGGTTGTGTCTAAGAAGAGTTAATGAAAAGAGAAGAGTCTGAGCACTTCAAGTCAAAGCTCACACTTTTAATATTGACAACAATTGGTGTTTAAAAGCCAGAGCCAGGCTCAAAGCAAAGCTGGCTGATAAATAATCTCATAAAACTGCCCATTTACTTTCTTGCCCTGCAGTTGCATCTGGGTTACATTTGCACATTCTCCTTCTCATCAGAGATTTTTCTCATTTCCTCAGTGCCACATTTACCATTCCTTGGTTTCACCTGCTGGTACCAAGTGTCAGCACCTCAGCAGTGTGATCCTACACAGGGCACTGTGGGAGCCAGGATGAGACATGCTTTAGCACTGTAAAATCATAATTATTGCAATCAAAGGTTCCTGTGCATCTGGCAGTGCAGACCTTGCACCACAATTTTTTTTCAGAAGGTCATTTTCCTGTCATCACCTCACCTGAGTATTTCACACTGGACTGCCTTCTCTTTCTATGGCAGGGGATGTTTCAGGCCTTGCCAGATGGTCACTGCTTCAGGACCTGGAATACTTAGATGATAGTTCCTCAGTTAATTCCATGTTTCTGTTGGGTGTTTCCAGCCACCCCTGTCAGAGAATCGCTTTCTCCCTCTTTGACAGGAATATTCAATTAATTTAAAACAGGAAACTAGGCTCCAGCTTCACTACAAAGTCTGAGCGTACGTAATAATAAATCACAAGCATCTTTTGGTTTGCATCTTCCATCTAAGGATGCAAAGAATTTCACAAGAAATCTCGTGTTTGAAGCCACACTCATGAAAGTGTTAACTTGAAAAAGGCAGCTTTAAAAAAAGAAACTGCTGGGGATTTGCCTGTGATGAATGTAGGGCAAGATCAGCCACTGAGATTCCACAGCACTTCTCACGTGAGCTATTAAATGTGGCTGTCATGTCCCATCTGACATGATCTCGTTTCTGACTGACTTTGTTGGTAATAGTCAGGGCTTCTCACGTAATTGAAGACAGACTCAGCCCCTGGCACTGACTGCACCTTCCAGGAAAGCACCAGCCTTTGATTGAAGAGCTGACATGAATCACAGTCTACTCTCACCAGCACAGAGCTGTGTCAGGTGAACAAGGAACCATTTCCTGTTAACAAACTCAGATTATTAGGCTAAAGCTTTTTTTGGTAAGAAATAAAACAAAAAGCACACATGGTCAGCTGAGGTGTGGGGCACAAAGCACTCCAAAAAAAAAAAAAAAAAAAAAAAAAAAAAAAAAAAAAAAAAGTGATTCTGTGAAATGCAGATCTTGCCCAAAGTGCCCCAAAACCTTTTGCACTTACAGGGAAACACCCAAATAGCTGGAGGTCAGTTTTGGTTTCTCATGGGACTCTCTGATTCCTATGGTGACAGTAATAGCTCAGCTCAGTCGTTATCCTTGCTATCCATGGGAATACTTTATAGCAAAAAGAGTGTCTTTGCTCATTAGCATCCCAGTCATAAGAGCCATCCTGCTCATTATCATCCTAATAAGGGTATTTGAACAGGTGTCTTCTGCAGAGGGACACGACCAATCTCCATCCCTTATAGATACAAAATTCATTAGACATTTCTTTTCCTTTCAGTGCTCCATTTATCTTTTGTCATGGACCAGCAGTTTTTAATTCTTGGTTTCCTACAGCTCTTTATCTTCTCGCAGGCTGGAGTGGAGTACATGCCTGTCTGATCCAGCAGAAGCTGCTCTCTCTAGTGAACTGGAAGAAATATGACTAAGTCAAAATTCAGCTGAAAAACAGGACTTCCTATAGCTACAGTAACACTGAACTGATTTTTTTGTAGTGTTGGGAACACCTATGATGCTGTTTTGTTATGGTGCTGCATTGTTTTGTGTGAGATGAACCAGACACCTCTTTATTTGCTACCTCTACTCAGACGTGTCTTACATCTTCACACAAGGTGCCAAATTAACTGTATGTATTCCAATAGGATTGCAAATTTTCAAAGACATGAGTTGCTCCAGATGAGGACCCATTTTTGGCAGAAATCCTTCTTTTTTCTTGACTCTAGGTGATGAAGTTCCTAATGGCACTTTAGCAAATGCCCACAGTCAAATAATCTGAGCAGGGGTTGTTGGGCAACCCTTTTTGCCTACTTTGGGATATTTTAGCCTAAATTTTATTGGGCTATTTATTATAGCCTAAATTTATTTTACTTATCTGAAATGTGGTCCAGAAGACCAAAAATCAGAGCCTAAGTTCCCATCTGCACAGACCATGGTAGAGAGTGGACAATCTGTAGGACTGAGTTACTGATGATGAAGCACACCCCAAACAGTTTGAAGCACCCAGCAGTGGGTGTAGGAACTAATCTGAAAGTGCCTGATCTCACTGCCCAGCCCTGCTTCCTTCCAACACACTGTTCCTCCCCAAAAATGAGATTTCCAACAGAATTTGAGAGTGAAGTTGAGTGTGGGAAGAAGGGAGGGTTGGAGGGAAGGAGCTTTAAGATTTGGCTTTCCATCTCCTTAGCCCCACTCTGATGTGACTGGCAATAAATCAAACCACTGGCCCCAGTCAGATTTTTTCTCTCCCCTGTCCAGCTGAGGAGAGGAGGGACACAGTGGCTTTGGTGGGCACCTGACATCCAACCAGGGTCAACCTGTCACAAACAGAACACTGGAAAAAAAAATCTCAGGCTACAGATTCATTCGTGAGTCTTTTCCCTTCCCCACAGTCTCAGAAGAGCATCCTTGACTATCTTGGGTGTGTTCACCCACTTAACCCCAGGATTTTGCTTTTAAATTTCCTTTTTTAATTTTTAAATTAAAATTTCCTTTTTTAATTTTTCCTTCCTAATTTTACTTAGGACTTATGACAAACCACTGGCCCTGTGGAATTTGCCTCTTTCCAGTGTTGCCAAGATGGAAGAAGTTACAGCTAAAGCACATAGTTTATGATGGAAAAGAAAAAAAAAAAAAAATAAGCTGAGCTTGCTAAGCCACGTGGAAGAAATGGGCTTTAATAAGGGCATAGACTCCAGTCTGCCAATACCCTACCTGAATTTCTCTCAATGTCAGCAAAGCACATTTGTGTTGAACTTTTTCCATTGCCTCAAGTTCAGCCCAGGATTAGCTTCACACTAATCTTCAAAATTGGGAACGACCTGAACATTTCCTGCAAGGTGAGCTCAGACAAAAATACAGGAATCATTTGAATGTCATAAATTACCTCCACTCTCCTCTGTATGTGTGTGTGCACTTACAAGTAAATAAACAAGTCCTTATGTTTTGTCCTTCTAAAGAGCCTGTGGAAGCTTTTTTCAAAGCTAGGCTGACAAATTGAGTGTTTAATTTCCTAAAGAGGCAATCAAGCTCGGCCTGCTTCTAAACCCTCCTCTCCTCCTTTTCAGCTTCCTCTCCCTCACTTCTCATTGTCTCCAAGTGAACAACACATTTCTGCCCTCTGCATTCGATTACGTGTATGAGGAATTTTGAAGCAGCAGAATATAAAATATATGAACACTGAACAAAGAATTCAGTGAGGTTTTCCATGGCCTAAGGTAAACCAACCAGTTTGTTATTGCATATCACATCCAAGTTTTGACCTTGCACAAGCAAACAAACTTCTTCCCAAAAGTGGGAATTTTTTAATGCACAAAAACATCAATGAAAGGTTATGATCCTTATCTTCACCCTTTCAGATCTGGTGCTACCTGGCCTTCCATGCCAGGGCTCTGCAAAAAAAAAATATCGAACTGTAAACCAAACACATTCCTTTGCTGAATATTCCTAGTTCTAGAGGGGTTCCCAAAGTGGAAGGAATTTATCTGATTAGTCAAATAACCTGACAGTCAGTCTGAAATTCCCCTGTGTATATAAAAATATGCTGAATTTCTACTTCTGCCAAAAACCATTTAATCATGTGCTTAACTCTGAGTCCCATCAAAGGCAATTACTGTGAAGAGGAGACTATTTGGTATTTCTGTGTGCAGCCCGTCTACCCACTCAATATTGAGGTAAGTGTTTGCTCAACATTTTCAGGAGCACTCAAATATCAACAAATTCTGGATGCAAACATATTTGATGGACATAGATTTGGTTTTCTCAGTTACAAGCTGGTTAGACAAAACAGTCCACGTGAACTTGTATTAAAATAGGTTCAATATATTTTAATGTCTTCATAGATAACTGCAATCATTTATCACTTACAAAATATCAGCTTAGTCAAAGCAATCACTAAGTCAGCTGTGGACAACAACCTATAAGGACTATGATGGGACAAGTGACTTTGAAGCTAAATCTATATTCAATTAAATAATGCTGTTTTTCAACTGTTACAGCAAAAATAACCTGTTCATCTTCACATGTTTAATTACAAAGAAAATACTGCAACAGTTGTCTCTTACAGTGAAAAAAAATTACAAACCACTGACGGTCCAAAGAGAACTACAAGCAAATCAGGAGTGGATCATGAGCTGAATTCATCCTGGATCCATGTTGAGGTCAATGGCTTTCCAAGGAAACTTCTTAGATGGAATTGCATATGCTTGTTCCTACTGCCACACCCAACACATTTACATGTTCACGGAGGGGATGGGGAAGGGTCTGCAGGACAAGTCTGGTGAGAAGCAGCTGAGGGAGCTCTTGGGGGGCTCAGCCTGGAGAAAAAGTGGCTGAAGGGAGATATTATCAATTTCTAAGCTGCTTGACAGGATGGTGGAGCCAAGTGGTGGTCGGGCTCTTCTCCCAGGAAACAAGAGACAGGACAAGGGGAAACGGCCTCAAGCTGTGCCAGAAAAGGTTTAGACTGGAAATTGGGGAAAATTCCTTCACCCAAAGGCTTGTCCACCCCTGGCACAGATTGTCCAAGGCAGTGGTGGCATCCCCATCCCTGAAGGAATTTAAGAGCCATGTGGATGTGGCACTTGGGGATGCAGGTTATTGGTGGCCTTGGCAGTGCTGGAGGAACGGCTGGGCTTGACTATAAAGGTATTTTTCAATATAAATGATTCTATTATTCTTATTCTTTACTATTTTTCTTAGCACCATAAAGCTGCAGTCCCAAAAGAGGATTATTCCGTGTTAGATGCTGTGGAAACACACCCTGAAAAGGAAGATCTTCCCTGAAGAATTAAATGCAAAAAGAGATGAAAAACAAATGGATAAGATTACCCTAGGAAAGAGAGAAGAAGAAAGGGATGTAACTATTCAGTATCACAGGACACAGCCTCAAGAGGACTTTTGAATTTTCAGAGAACAGAAACACATCTGGGAACACGTGTACCTGTCACAGTTACATTTGCCCTGACAGCATCCTGCCTTCCTGTCAGTCTAGAGGGTAGGAAAACATAACCCGTGGAGCATCCCTATACCTCTTTTCCAGCTGCTCGTGGAGCTTAGGTTTTAAAGCTGGGCATGCCTAAACACACCTAAGACAGCTAAAGCTAGGAGAGATGAATCCCAAGTGATGGGAATTTGAATAAGAGTTTTGCCTCAAAGTCAAGTAGAAAAGGCTGGCATTTTGCTTGTTTTTATTTTAAGGTATGTTGAAAAAACTTTTCCCTGCCCTCAACCGTGATCCCTTGCCTGAAGGATGACACAAGCTGTCTAAATTCATAGATGAGCACAGGAATGGCTAAAGAGAACAGAGATAGCCCAGAGGGATCAGAGGGAAGGATTATAAACTTGGTTCTGACCTTGCTGAGCTTGAATTGGTACATAATCACACTGGAGATGATGTGAGTTTGCCTGGAGGGAGACTGGAGTAAAGAGATCAATCTCTGAGCTTCCTGCTTAGAAAGGATGAACATTTTTCCTGAGAGTTACCTACGAGTGATTGACAGACCAAGATCAAGAAGGACCAAGGAGAATGGCCTTATAAAATACAGGAAATATTTACCAGGTGGGAGGAGGAGGCAGGGTGGAAACAAGAGTCTGAACTCATTTTCTGATTCTGGGCTTGCTTAATGAAACCACGGCTACAGCTAAACTGACTTTGGTGTAATCTCTTTTTGTCATTGCAGATTCAGGGGTGCTCTAATGCAGCTTCCAGCAGGCAGGTATTGGGAAGTCTTCCTGGAAATCCAAGTGGTTTCCAAATGCTTTTATCCTTGCCCTTGGCAAGCAGAGCGCATTCATCTGTTCAGTGAAGAGTGTGCTCTCATTCTTGGAGGCTGCCTCTCTAATGATAAATTAAAAGGGGAAGAAAAAAAATAATTCTGCAGACTTGAACTGCCTTTTTGAGGTTTGCTATGAGGTCATCCAAGTGTGTTTTGGAACACAAAGCCTGCTGAGGCATCTTTGGAGAACTGTACAGGGTGGAGGAAAAGTTCACATGTTCTCCACGCAATGTCCCAGGAGCAGCCCCATTCCCTGAATTCCTCATTTCCACTCCTGGGCAACCAGTAGATGATAAAAGAGCATCATGGAACACATTAGTGATTAAATACCTTTGGCGGTCATGGATTAGACTTTAACCAAATTCCCTGCTGTATTCACCATCAAACAGTTCAAGAACCTGGAGGAGCACTCCCTGACATTGGTCTGCTCTTACGATTTAATTCCCTGAGGAACAAGAAGAACAAAAAAGGATGGGAGTTCGCAATCTGAAGCTGTAATTTGACAACTAATCCCAATATATAAATGGAGCAAAACTTATAAAAGTGTGAGACCTCATGACCAGTTGTCCATTTTGTGACCATTTTGGGTCCACTTTGGGTGTAGCCCTGGCCAGGCTCTTGTCCTGCCCAAGGTGTGTCCTTAAAGGCCTTTTAATAAATATCTACTTTATTCTCTAACTCTGTCCAGTCTCTGTTCCAGGTCAGCTTTCCCAAGGCATCAAAAGCACTGTGGGACTGCACCGTTGGAGTGCAGTTAGGGTTGTACAGTGATTTACAGGCATCCTCATGCACACACACAGCCAAGAGCACATGTGGAAAGAAATGTGGCAGAAAACCTTGGACAGACAGGAAAAGTACTGTTAATAAAATCTTCAGGGAATGACGGAACCTCGTCTGTCCGTAAAGTTTCTAGCGCACAATGCGGCCAAAGAAAAGAGAAAAATAAAAATTAAAAGATGAACAAGTCTCTGGAACAGAGAGGGCTGGCAAGGAAAACGTTCCCAATGTGAAAAAGCTCACATGTGGAAATGAGGTGTGAGCCCTGCCATCAATTTGAATCGTGGCTGATGGAACACAGCGAGCTGTGCTCGGGTGAAGGCAGCAGAGACAGCAGCAGATGATTCACAGCCACATGGTTCTCATCCTATTAAATGGAAATGAAGCATCCACAGCCCAGGCAGCAGCTCAGGGGAGGATTGTGGCTGTGGCCATGAAATAGCAACGGGTGAGGGATTTTCCAATTATTCAAACAACAGTGAGTGAGAAGGGCTGCCCTCCAGCTCAAGGGATGCCATGAGTGCTGTAGCCACAGTCACACTTCCAGAGGAGTTATTTACAAAGCTTTATGAGCTCCTCCAGTTCAGTGTTGGAACCCTGGGCACTGAGAATTTTAGACTTTCTGTGCTGACAGGCATTGACCCCCAAGCAAACACTGCATTTGACCTGAGGCCTTGGAAGAGGCTTCCAAAATTGAATGATAGAGCTGGAATTATGGGTGTGTAGTTTGAATAGACGTGTGTAATATCACAAGGTGGAAGACTTAGAGTTTAAGGTTTTAGACTATAGTAATATATATAAATCAAGATGTAGGTTTTAGGGTGGAGACTAGGCCTTTCTTTTTCACCTCCTTCTTCATGGGTCTGGGTGGTATCTTGTAATTGGGTAGAAAAATCCACATTGCGGGCCACAGTGGTTGGTTATTGGGTTAAAAGTAAAAATTATCTAGGTGTCATTTCTTAATTGGACAATTCATCCTTAAAAGGCCTTGTAAAGAGGTAGAGACACAGGAATTTTTCACTTTGTTAGCTAGAACTCACAGCTTTTGAGAATGTAATAAACATCTGAGTCCAAACATGAAACTCTCTCTTGAGCATGTAATCTCGGCTCTAGCAAAAAAAAGAAAATAAAAAGCAAGAGTTCAGTGCACGTTTAACTCACAGCTTTAGGGTTATGGGATATAGGGACTCATCTAGATCCATAAAAACCTCTCCCCTCCCCAGGAAAAAGGTTGTATCATACTGGAAACCCACTCTGGGGGTCTTCTGATGGAGGTCCAGTCATCCAGAACTAGGGAAAAGTTCATCAAAATCAAGGGAAGTGCTTCTATGTCGCATCAGTTGTGGACAAAGAGGAGACACTTCAAAGTTTCAGTGGCCCAAGCCGTACTGTAATGTCACTGTCTATTTTTATACAGTTTTTAAAGTCATGGTGTTTAATTCTAATTAACTAATTAATTAAATTTAATTCTATTTACTAATTAATTAGTAACTTTCTTGCCACTTAGTTCATTGGTTAGAAAGTGCTTATGTGTGTGCTAAGGCTTTCTCTTTGCACAGGTGTTTATGGTTTTTTTGTTTGTGGATTCTCACAGGATAGACTTTTTATTTCTCGCAGATGCAAACTGCCTTCTTACAAGAATAGATTGTTATGCAAACTGATTCTCATTCTTATGATTCTTTCTCATGGGAACAGGCTAACTTAGCTCAGCCTAAATAGCAAGGCCTAATTACACAAAGCCTTTCTTTTATAAGGTTTTACCTATGTGTAACTCTTCTTGTCTTCCACCACCTTTGGATGAGGCTCTTGATGAAACCGTCTGTTCCCATGAATCTTCACAATGGGAAAAACAGCTCCAGAGGAAGTTTGAGACCATTGGTCTTCTTTGCCTGTTGTTTTTCGTCCTTCACCATCTGCCCTCCTTTCTCCAAGCGAGTAATAAGAGGTTTTTAGGTGCCCCAGAAAGAGAGGACAGAAGGTGTGGAAGCTGTGGACGTGGATCACTCACCATTCCTACCAGGATCAGTAAACTCGTGATGGCATTGGAGCAATGAGTGTGTCCTGAAGCTATTCCTGAGGTGACAATTACTTAGGAGGAGTCTCAGTACAAACACACAAAGGTAAATGCAGGTATTGCAAATTCACCTTTTAGTTTTCCTCATCCTGCCAGGTACTGAGCAGTGCTGAGTCAGTTTTCTATGAATTTTGTTCTCTCCCGTAGGAAGTTTCAACCAAAGCACAAGTGCTTTCAATCAACAAAAAATAGCATCTTGTACAGAAATAGGAGAGCTACACAAAATCAAATCAAATGGGATTTTAAAAACATATGGAAAGAAAACACCTCCCACAAAGCTTGACCATCCTCAGCTCAAAATTCATATAATCAGGAGAAATACTGAGATTCCCTTTTCACAGCTCGTTCTACTCATCTGTCTAAGGTGTGGCAAAAAGAATTGCTGAGGATTTTGTTGCTGCTCTTTCCCTCTATGTCTGTTCTGTTACCTTTACTGATTGGATGATACATTGGAATTTTTTTTTCCAAAAATGAAACAGTTCTATTTAAACTCAAGGCTTGACTTGAAGCCAGCAGAAGTCATTCAATGGATAAAAAGATTTTTAGTCTTTTCCTTTAATTCACCTTCATAGACCATGTAGGTGTGCCCTGCCAGGCCATCAGACAGCGTGTAATCTACACAGGGAGGCAGAGGTATTGAAATACAGGTTCTGAAATAGCATTTCTGTAGCTTTTTGTATAACCCATACAGTCAATGAGGAAACATCCCACCTATTTGAAATCAATATCTAAGGATGGGATCAATGGCACTTCCACAGGTGCCAAAAGCCTTTTCCATTGACTGCTGAGAACCCAGACAATGACCTTGGGTCAGGCACTGAGCTTTTAGATGCATCTACATAAATGAGTGGCCTTTGCTGTAAATTCTCAAGGTTTTCTGCTGCTTTCAGTAGTCAAAGGAGAGCTTTCCCTTCTTCTGATACTCTCAGCAAGACAGCCTGTGAATCAATCCACATACTGCTTCATAGACAAAAATGATAGTTTTTCTCTGCATTCCTGGAGCAGGAGGGGCTGTAAATGTTGTCCTCTTTGCCTTTTTTTTTTTTTTTTCCCTTGAAGCTGCAATAGGTAAGGCAGTGAGATCTTAGCAGAGAGGAAATGAAGTTCAAGAACAGTCAGTAGAATGTCCTGTCATGTCATGTGGGAGTGATGCAAAGTTAAACTCTCCCCTGCGGTGGAGATAAAAACTTGTCAGGTTCTGGTATGGATGAACATCCCTGTTACCAGGGACAAAATTTTCAAATATTGTGCTGCTCCAGGTCATTCTTAAATCACACTGGCTGTTGGAATGATTGAGGTGCATAATGTGAACTCAGAGACTCATGGTTATTCTCACAGACAGAGAAAATATTACCTTATTTTTTTTCTGCGTCAGTGGTCAAAAAGTAAGTTAGGATTGTGATAAGAAAATGTGATTTGTGGGTTGGATTTCACTTCTGGCTCTTTTACACTTACTTGGAGTAGCACCTGAAGTGTCAGTAGCACTTTAGGATTTCCACCGTTCCCCCCTAACGTAGCTAAAACTCAGACATAGCATTGCAAGCACATCACAGAAAAACAACCTGACTGGGGTTCCACTGCTGTGGAGAATAGGAGTCTTATCCACTGCCTCAGATGGGTGTGACAAAGCCCTTGAGCACCTAATTTCAGAAGCAATCAGATCCTTTCCAGGCTACTGAGTGAAGAAGAAAATATTTTTGCCGCCTGGTTGGTTGGGATAGTGGATGAAAGATCTTTAAGGTGCTTTAAGTGTATACTCAAACCTGGCTCAGATCAGCACAAGCCACCTCTGAGCCTCTCTGTCCCCCCAAAACTCTTGTTTTCTGTTTACTGTGATCCTCTCTTAGGTCTGCCAACCTGCTCTCCACTGCTGTGCATTGAAATAACCTTTCTTTAAGGCTGATAAAATAAATGTGAGTGTAACAATGCAAAGAAGGTTGTATTAACACTCCCCCCAAATTCTCCTTGTCGACTTTCTGCAGTTAACTTGAAAAGCACAACAAAGTTAATGTGCTGTCAACACTCAGCTCTGAAAATCCAGCTGGGATCTAAAGATAGCAGATCAAAACCTGTCACTGGAATGGGGGCACAGTGCTGCTGCTGAACAAGCTGTCCTAATATTTACAGGTTGTTTTAAACAACAATGATGTTCTGATTCCCCGCTGATACAATCCCCTGGCACCGAGGGTGCATTGCAAATATCCTGGATATTGGCCCAGTGTCTCCATCTGATATAAAGCTTCTGCTGGTGGCTGGCTGGAATACTGGATGATGTATGGCCTTCAGCTGCTGGTTGTGGCAGGAGGATGAATGAAGCCATGTGAGATAAGAAGGTCACAGGCAGAGCTCAGTGGATAAATTCTTCCTTGAGGATCTTTGCTGGCTGATATAAGTCAGTTGTCCCAAGGGAAAAAGAGCTTTTACAAAAGTCACAGACATAAGTGCCTTCAGAACAAAACATCACACAGAAAGTCTTTGATATAAGAGTGTTTACATTCCATGATTGGGGTTTGGGATTTTAATTGACTGCTCTGGTCAGGCTAAAAAAGAGCTGCTGGAGGTTTCACAGAATCACAGAATGTGTAGGTTGGAAGAGACCTTCAAGACCATCGAGTCCAACCCAGCCCTGACACCTCAACTAAACCACAGCACCAAGCGCCACATCCAGTCTTTTTTTAAACACCTCCAGGGATGGTGACTCCACCACCTTCCTGGGCAGACCATTCCAGTACTTTATCACTCTTTCCATGAAAAACCTTTTCATAATATCCAACCTATATTTTCCTTTAAAGCTTACAAAGCATTCTGTTACCTTCCCTTAAATAAAATACCTAAGCTTATTTATTGTGGCTTCTATCTACTAACTTGAGCTCAGCCAGGGAAGTTTTAATTACAACCAGTAACAAATACACAGGTCCTGGCTTAAGTTCCTTAGTGCATTGGAACCTTGGAAAAGTAGAATCTGTTTGTAACTCATGGCTAAGAAATCTGAACAAGATTAAACCCAAAAGACACAGCTGGTGAATTTTTTTTTCTGTGTGTGGAAGCAAAAGATGCCACAGTAGGACAAGAGGTTGGGCGTGCCCCAGCACAGGAAGCACCTGGAGCTGCTGGAGACAGTCCAGAGGAGGCACCAGGATGATCAGAGAGATGGAGCAGCTCTGCTGGGAGGAAAGGCTGGGAGAGTTGGAGTTGTTCAGCCTGGAGAAGAAAAGGCTCTGGGGTGACCAAATTGTGGCCTTGCAGGGCCTGAAGGGAATTTACAGGAAATATGGAGAGACACTACTGACAGGGGTGACAGAACACTGGGGAACGGCCTCACGCTGACAGAGAGTAGATTTAGATGAGATATTAAAATATAATTCCTTACTTGTGAGGGTGCTAAGTCCTGGCAAAAGGTGCCCAGAGAAGCTGTGGCTGCCCCTGGATCCCTGGAAGTGTCCAAGGCCAGGCTGAACAGGGCTTGGAGCAGCCAGAACTGGATGAGTTTTAAGATCCCTTCCACCCCAAACCATTCCACAATTCTGTGATTCTCTGACAAGTAAATGGGCTGCATTATAAGTATTTTGAAAGTCATGGCAGCAGAGAGGGCTTTAGGACTGATTATTCTTTATAAATAAGTGTCTCAGAAGTGCACTCTTTGCAAGAAGGACTGTACTCAAGAGCACTAACAAGGCCTAAGCAGATGTGAATGCCACTGTAATTTCGTTTTTCTGGGGTTTAGTATAGTCCAGATGTCAATAGCTGATGAAATGGATGACCCAAAAGCTCAAAAGTGTTATGAAATCGAGACATCTTGACAAATAGGTACCTGCTTGTCCAATATAACCATGACTCAGTGAAAAAAATTTAATTCATTGCTTAAGTAAGATTGAACATCCTTTGAGGACATTTTGGGAATGCACTTCAACAAGCCATGAAATACATTCAGGAACACAGCTGCAGGGAAGGAATAAAGTGTAGGCAATTATACAGAGGCTTGAAAAAGATACAAACTGGGCAAATTGTGTGAATGTAATTGAATAAAAGCCTCCATTTTCATCAAATTATTCACTATGCACTAGTAAGGTACTTAAAAAATAAAAAGGGATTTTTTTTTTTTTAAATGAATGTTTGGGTTTGGATTTAGGCAACAGAAATGAGGTACCTTAGTCTGTCTATCTAAACAATGCATGAATTTTCGTTGTAATTACCATATGGAGATCCCAGAAACAGCACTAGAATTTAAGGGTCTTCAACAGCATGGAAACAAAGGGATCATTTTATCTGTGTACTAAACACAGGAGTGGTGCCAAGCTTGGTGCATGCTGTTGTAAAGTTTGGCCTCGGGTCATAATTGCTTATGCAAAATGCAATCCAAGATTGAAAACACCCTAAACAATGGGGTTTAATGGCAAAGATAAGTAACTACTTGATCTAAACTCTCAGAGGCTCATCATTCTGAAAATGCACTGCCTTGGACACTTAACTATGAAAGAAGGTGCAATTAGGTCTGCACATTTTAAAACCTTTATCTTAATGAATGTAGGAGTTAATATACGACTACAAATGAGGAGAAAAGAGGGCAACAGTTCTCAAGAGTTAAGCAACAGTTTTTTCTCTGCTTTTTTGAGTCTAAAAGATGATGATAAAGTGGGGGCTGGAGAGAAATGAAAAGAGAAAATCATAAGGGTTCATTAAATAGAAACTTCAAAAGCACAGATGGATCTGATTGGTCACCATATGAAACACAGGGTAGGGCAAAGCTTGCTCTGAAAGACAAAAAAAATTCTAAAATGGTGTCAAACTTCACCCTTAGCCAGTGTTATTTCACATCCAGGACCTGTGCTGTCTCACTCTGCCCTTCCCAGACCCTGCCCTTAACACTGTAGCATCAAACCTCTTTGACTGTGCCATCATAAGGATTTTCCCCGACTGCAGCCAACAGAGTCTACTCTGTCTCACAGAAGAAACGGAATAAAAGGAAATCCAGATAAAAAGACAGCTAAGAACAGAAGAAACAAAAAAAAGTAGAGAAGGACTGAGGTGAGGGGTGACCTTTTCCACATTCTCAGGACTGAACGCTGCAGGGGAGCAGCCAGATCCTCAACTGCTGTGGAGCAGATAGAGAGACCCAGATTCAGCCTCCCAGGCTTCACAAGGATTCCCAAATGTAGGATCCCTCTATAATTGGTAAAGACCATCCCATAACCCCAACACTTGTAAAAGAAGAGGCACTTCTCTCTTCCTTTGCTGGTTTTCAAGGCAGAAGTTTGGTCATCCTTGCAGAGTTCAGTGGTGATTTTTGGGACATGGATTGTGGATTTCTGAATATGGGTCTTTGTCAAGCCTGAGATAACCTCAAAGAAGCTTTCAAGGCAGGGCTGAGGTGTCTTTTCTCATCTCTAATCTGTGGGTTAAATTGTCAAAAGCAGCTACCAGAAGGTGACAATCAGATTATTTTAAAAGGATAGAAAGGAAGACTTGGGGACCTACTTAAGCCCCACCTGTGCTGGGAAAATCATGGAGCAGATCCTCATGGAAGCAATGTTAAGGCATGTGCAAGGCCTTAGGAGTGATTTGAGACAACCATCAGGGCATCACCAAACCATGCCTGACCAGACTGGTGCCTTCTAGGAGGGAGTGACTTTAACAGCCAACAAGGAAAGGCCAATTGGTTTCATCTACCTGTGTAGAGGGGCATAGAAATGAGTCCGAGAAATTAATTTTAGACTTACAAATCCATGTTTTTTAAATATAAATTCCCAAGTGGAATTTTCTCTCTCTTTTTTTTTTTTTTTTCCCTGCCAAGAAATGATGACAAATGGTACAAGAAAGGTAAGTTTAGTATCGGGGTGAATGCAGGCAGTTGTGTGCCTTTGGAAATTCTGGTGAGGTTTTATAGATCTCAGGCCAGCCTTCTTTCAGAGCACTGTGCTTAGGAGAATAAAATCCTACTGTGTCTTGAAAAAGGTACAGCAGAGTGCAATTAGGCTTATCTGAAATAAAAGGGATATGTATTTAAAATGTCAGATATATTGTGTTCCACTGCATTATATGGTGATTGAGTGGTTAATTCTATGGGAGAAATACAATTCTGATGCCAACATGTGAATTATATGGATCTAGCCTGCTGGAACAGATCACAGATGTGTATGAGAGACTTTTTTTTACTGTAAAATGAATGGTTTAACGAGAAAGAGAACACTCAACTCCTTTTTCAAGGGATCAGAGTGACATTTCAGCTTTCATATTAACCAAAATGTTCTGTGTTTGGATGTTGTAAATATTACTGTTCAGTAGAATAACTGTTTAAAATAAACCATATAATGCAGTCTTTAAGAAATGACATTTCAGACCTGGTCCCCATAAAAACCCAACCCGAACAACAGCGGTCCAGCAAATAAATAAAACCAAAACCACTGATAAAAAAAATATCCATGTATAGGAATTTAAAATTCTTTCCTCATCGGAGAGCATAAGGAAAGCCAAGGTGTTTGAAAGCCACTAATTATATTCAGAGCATAGCATGTCCTGAAATTCAGCCTTCTTCAAGGTGTCTCTAGCTGAGCACCTGAAGCACCTGCAATAATTAATTGCTTTTCCAAAACCTGGACGAGGACCCAGATCCCAGGAATTGCTCCAGGTCAGGAGAGCAATATTTGGTCCATTGATGAGATTTCTTTCTCATGCCACACTCCTCTGAGGTGCATGAAAGAGAGGAAATGCACAATTTTCAGAGTGACTGAAACTTGTGCTGAGCTTGGAAATCTTCCAGCAGTATTTTAGATTCTGCTGCAGTACAGACAAACCCAGCAGTAACAAACCTTGTTTGCCATTAGATATATTTTCTAAAATAAATGTGGAGGTAAAATTGTCAGCAAATTGGACCATCTGAGGCTTTTTACTTTCCTCCAGATTTATAGCTATAACACCCCTGCAAATTTTTAAGCTTGTATCAAATCCCTGCAGAATCTTTATCCTTCTTAAACCAAATAATTGTCTTCTGCAGGAATACCAATTTTCCTGTGCCTCTAGGCTTGCAGTCTATGACAGAAATTTCTTTTTTGGATGCTAATTTATTTGGTTATATTACAGAGAGAAAAATCTGTTTGCAGCCAGTTTCTGGTAGAGGGAAGTAACATAAAACTACACCATCAGTGTGTATTCCAGAAACATGATGAAAACCAGGAATAGGAGAAGGAAATTATGGATAAATGGTCCTGAATATATGGGATTCCCCCAGTACTAGGATCATTCACTCTAAGTGGCCATGCAAAGGGGCAACAGAGGACAATGAGGATTAAAGGGTTGGCTTGGGTCGCTCAGGGGATCAGATTCATTCTTGAGCTCTCCAAAAATTTGGCACCTTTCAAAGTGGCAATTTGGACTCCCAACAGCTGTTGTGGGGAAAGGAACACCTCTGGAAGATTTGCTTCTCATCCTAAGGCAGAGGTCTGCAATAGGTAGATAATTTTTCTTCAGAAAAATAGATCCAGCTCATACACTTCTCAATGTCAGCCAGTTTTTCCTTCAGCTTTAGTAATTTAAATATTCCTTTCCATGAAGAAGCCACGGGTGGGCCAAGTGCCCACTTGCAGCTCAACTGACCAGAATCAGAAGGACTTCAGCCTCGAAGTGTTTTCAGATTTTCCCTCTGGTTTGTCAGGTACCTGTGGAGTTTTCAAGGCAGATAAAGCAGCATCCTCCTCCTTTTTCTTCTACAATCTCTTGGAGAAATAACTTGACTGGCAGGGCGATGAGTCCTACAGCTTTGGTTGGCTTCTTTATTCTTCTGCGTATGGAGGTAAATTTATTTGCACTTTGCATTAGTAAAGATGATCAGTGCAAATCTGGGGTGCTAATTGGCACATCTCTAATTACCTTCTTCTGTCTTGGACTGATCCCCCATTGTGGGCGGCAGGGGAGGGAGGATTCTGCCCTGCTCAGGTGAGACCCCACCTGCAGAGCTGCCCCAGCCCCGAGTCCAACATCAGAAGGATTTGGAGCTGTTGGAGAGAGCCCAGAGGAGGCCACAGAGATGCCCCAAGGGCTGGAGCCCCTCTGCTCTGGAGCCAAGTTGGGAGAGCTGGGGGTGCTCACCTGAAGAAGAAAAGGCTCCAGGGAGAGCTCAGAGCCCCTTGCAGGGCCTAAAGGGGCTCCAGGAGAGCTGGAGAGGGACTGGGGACAAGGGATGGAGGGACAGGACACAGGGAATGGCTTTGAACTGCCAGAGGACAGGGATAAATGGGATATTAGGGAGAAATTGTTCCCTGTGAGAATGGTGAGGCCCTGGCACAGGGTGCCCAGAGAACCTGTGGTTGCCCCTAGATCCCTGGAAGTGTCCAGTGTTCCTGGGTGGAGCAGAGTTTGGAACAACCTGGGACAGTGGAAGGTGTCCCTGCCCATGGCAGGGGTAGAGGAAGATGGGCTTTAAAGTCCCTTCACCACAAACCATTCTGTGATTCTGTGACCCAGACACTTTTCTATGACACTTCTGCATGACTGCCAAATTGCAGATTTAAGGAGCCATCCTTACCTTGATTAGTTAACATGATTTTTAAGCTCAGGTGTTTTCTCACAGGTGTAGTCAAATCTTCAAGCAACCTAAAATTCCACTGACACAGGGATCAGAACTCTAAATTCCCAAGGAGTTGCTGACAAAGGGTAAATTAAAACCTTCAAGTTACCTCTGTGAATTCACACCAAGACAGTTGACACTGACATTGTTGCTCCTGCCTGAGTGGGAAAGGGATTTGTCTAACCTGAAAAAGAAGTACTAAAAAAAACCCCAAAAAACCAAAACCAATAATCAAACAAAAACCCATAACAAACTAAAACTAAGAAAAAAACAAACAAACAAAAAAAAAAACAACAACAAAAAAAACCACAAACAACCCAAACCAAAACCCCGTTCTTTTATTAACACTGCTAAACTACTATAAGCAGTAAAGTATCTGTATCAGCAAGAACCAAATCCTTAAAATTAACTAGATGTCAGACTCATAATTCCCCATTTAGGGATTGTCGCTTTGATCCCTTTGGAAAATAAGCTTATACTTTAAAACATGTGATTTCCTCTTTTATCAAGAAAAGGTAAAAAAAACCCCAAACCCAAACCTCATCTGGTGTTTATGCACCTTGTTCTGAGTGAATTCACTGAAAATCTTCAGCCTACAGAGCTTTTTGTGTTGCTTTTTTTGTTGCTTTTACCCGCCTGTGGACTTAATTGCCAAGACTCCATTGTTCATCTGCAGAAGTTTTGGAAACAAGTCATTGTCCCTGCAGCTCTGCAGGCTGTGGGAAATGATATTTCTGAAGCTGCGTGGGTCTCAACAAAACCAGGATTTCAAAATCTTTATTAACCATAGGTAGCTGCTGCTCCAGTAACCCCACTGAGTTCTCCTTCTCTCTTGCTAAGCAACAAGACAATTAACTTGACCGATGTCTTCGTAAATTTAAGTCAGATTTTTCAGCAGTTAATTACAGAAAAATGGTAACAACGTTACACTTAAGGCTGTGCAGTTTTCATTTCAGGAGGAGTGATAATGTTTTCTGCAGAACGTGTATGCTCTGAATTACAGCATTAATTTGGAACAGTTATTGTAATCCCTGCAATGATTAAAGTTTCCAGGGCAATTTGAAGGTAAAAGAGAAACCTCGGTGCTGTTAAGGCGGAAAAAAAAAATATTAAATGAATAGTTGAGGTGACAGTCAGAGAGTTAAGGCAGATTGTGGGCCTTATTCTGTGCTGGTTCCCTTCCCTGGCAGTCAGGGGAAATTTTCTTACAGTTGCCTTCATTTATAGCAACACCTTTTCAGATGCATTGTAATCTAACACTTATTGTTCACATTCTCCAGCACTTTAAAATTAAAAATCATGTGGTTCCACAGTTTCTCCCTTCTGTGAATAAATCACAAAGCAGGATTTTATCTCCAGGATTTTCCTGTCAATGCACACCACACAATGGGGTATTTGCTGCTATTCTGATTTTGCAGCAAGTCTGATTGAAAAGTCCTGCTTCATTTCTGAGCTGAAAGGAGGAATTAAGGTTGTATCTATCTTTTTTTTTTTTCTTTAAACCAGGTCTCAGCTGAGAACTCAGGTATGTATTCTCACTCCTTTAAAAATGAAACCAATAATTCAAACAGGTGACATATTATAAAAATCACAGATTGCATAGTTGGCTTGCTTTAAATAAATATTAACAAAAAAATATTTCTTCTTGGTAAGTGCCTGTGAATTGATCTGTGCAGCGATGTGCTGCTGTACTTACAGGACATCATATCCTGAAAGAATTTCCTTTTTGTTGAAATAATCTTGGGGTTGTCACTGCTTGGACTGCTACAACTGCAGTTCATCTTTTCATGTTGGAGTTTGAGTGGCCTTTGGTCCTTCAGAGACCAAAAATGCTGGTCACCAAAAATTTGGCTTTTTAAGAAAAATGCAGCTACTCCTGTGTGGCTGTTGCAGTAGAAGCCTCATTTCTTGGGGGTATCAGGACACTGGGACGGAACCACTCTCCCACTGCTGCAGCACAACTCTGTAATGTGGCTTTATGCTTTATGCAGCACAGAACAGAGTTACATCAGTGCAGCAACCCGATGCAGAGGAAAAGCTCTTTACCTCTGCAAGTCATTGTTCCTCAGAGAAAGAGATGTTGTAAAACATGTGTCCTCTGTTAGAGTCTGTGCTGGTTAGAGTTTAACTCTTCTTGAAGGATTCTAAAAAAAAAAAAAAAAAAGAGGTACCACAAACACAGCTGATAAAATGTCTGTTTTCTTTCTCTCACACCAGCAGCTTCTCTCTGGTGGTCAGTGAGAGGAGCCCAGGGAAGGTCTGGAGCTGTCCCAGGGAAGGTTTATGTTGGATATCAGGGAAAGGTTCTTCCCCCAGAGGGTGCTGGGCACTGCCCCAAATCTGCCAGAGCTCCAGAAGGGTTTGGACAACACTCCCAGGGATGCACAGGGTGAGACTGTTGGGATTGTCCTTTGTAGGGCCAGGAGCTGGATCAACAATCCTTGTGGTTCCCTCCCAACTCTGGAGTTTCTAATATTCTGTGACCTTAATGTATTGAGTGTGTTGGTTCACAGAGCAGCTCCTGACGATCCCAAATCCAGTGCCTGTTTCAGATGAGAGACTGCCTCCAATTCACACCCAATTTCCCATGTAGGCATTGGGCAGAACTGTCAGACAACACCAAAATGCCCCTTTTCAAAAAGAACACTTTGTAGAGGTGTCGGAGCTGGATTTCTATCCTTGCACAAGGACTCACTTTTGTGTCTCCTTCCAGCTTCCACCCTACATGTTCTGCAAAGCTTGCCATGATTTTGACTTTGGTCTGACAGTAAAATAGCTTTGTCTATATCTGATTATTTTCTGTAAATTATCGATAATTACAGTTCTTTCCTCCATTTCAGTGAAGTGCAGGTGCTTCTAACAATGCTACTGCAGGGCTTGTGAAAACAGAATGGGGGAAGAAAAGCTGTTGTTTCACAGGGGAAGGCAAAACAGGAATGAATTAACAGCAAATATTGAACTCTTAAAGGAGGGCTCATAAAAAGCTCTGGAACTGTTGGCTGGCTGCTGCTAGTGTAGAGCTCTCAAAAATACATAAAATTATACACATTTGGCTTAAAACTAGGACAATCAGAATTCCCAAATACTTACCTAGGAAGAAATAAAAATGATTTTAAATATCTACCTGTGGGCTTTTTGATCCGTAGTTCAGCAAGGATTCCCTCTTCATTTATTGTATTGAGGCATAAATATAAATCTAATACAGGTAGTGCCAGGTACTGACCCTGGCTGAGGGTCAGTCCAAAAGCCCTATTGCTTGAGAATACAGATGAATATAATAGAGATGGGCTTTATTTCTTTGTGTGATTTTTCCTCCCTGGAGCTTAATGAATAAAGACAAGCATTTTCCCATTAACTGGACTCACTCCTTCCTCAGTCATGTTTGCATTCATTATTAGTTTCCTGAGAAGACACAGCTACGTGATCTTGTGTCCACAAACCCAGCTCTGCTCCTGCTTCTCCCTCCATCCTCTCCTGACTTTTGCAACTCAGTCAATCCCAAAAGAGATTTGAAGGGGAGGAGGCAGGAGATCCGGAGAGAATTCAATATCCACAGGGTGGTGAAGGGAATTAGCACTCTGAATTGAAAAGACAGGAAGAACTGACATTAGACAATTTGTCTGGTGGCATCTGGCCAGCCTCACAGGCACTGGCCCACTGGCTGGCAGGCATCTCCCTGAAACAGGGATAACACACCTTGTTTCTCACCCAGTAAGACAGTGAGAGTCTCAGAGGGAGAGCTGGAATTGATGCTGTGAAGGCACAAACCTGTAACAAAGTTGGGTTTTTACTCCCTCTGTTCACAGAACAACTTCCTTCACCCTCACTTCATACACTCCCAGGAGCCAGATCCATTTAATTCAACAGAAATTACTGAATTTACTCAGGAGAAACCAGGTGGAATTCGGAAAACTTAAATTAGATGACTCCAGAAAACCTTCTGGCTTTAAATTCTGTGGCGCTGTGAAAAATACACAGATCAAAAAGGAAGAACAAAGTGAACTCCTAAGTGACCTGTGGCAGTGGATGGTAGAAATGGACTGTTTGGCTGGCCATGGTCATCCAGATGTGAACCAAGGCCATGCAACTTTTAGAGCCAGTGATAAATACACAACTGAGGTTACATTTTAATATTCCTGAACAGCGTATGACACCTGACACTGTCCAGAGAAGCTGTAGAAAAGTTGGGTTGGATGAGGCTGAGAGCAACCTGGTCTAGTGGAAAGTGTCTCTGCTGGAACTGAATGAGGTTTAAGGTCTCTCCCCACCCTAATAATTCCATGATTCTATCATCAAATTTCAGAAAAGGTGGCTGTGAAGTACAGTGAATTCACTGGATAATGTCAGTCACCATTTCAGGTGACATTTTATTTGCTCAATTTCCTTTCCCTTTAGGAGTGAGATTAACAACAATGGGATTCAAGTGGAATAAATGAAACTTTTACAACAGGGAGCACCTGGGAGAAGAAAATATAACAAGTTGGCCAACACACTCTTGTGCTTTAGCTTTTCACCTCTGGAGACTTGACTTCCAGTGTCTTTTAGAGCTCAGCAGGGAGGAGGAGACAGAAGAAAAAAGGGAAAATTAGAGGTTGCTGGCCAAGTTTTTGTATAGTGTGCATCCCTTGAGTAGTATTTGCTCCTAAAGAGCAATCCCATCAGGGACCGTTGAGCCTGATTCCAATGTGTCTTCCCAATTGCAACGTGACCCTGATGGTCACTGAAGGGGGAGAGAGGAGGATCAGGCTCTCTGTGCACACTCTTGTGAGGTGCCAAGACAGGACAGAGCTCATCAAAGGGGATTGTGTCTGACACAGCTCTTTTTTAAAGGGATGTTTAGTTTCCCAGAGAAGTGGGAATCTTGCCTAATCCATAATGACCCAAATCATTTTGAAATACGTCCTTCTAAGCGAGTTTGGCCATGTAGTTTCTCACTGACAAAATCCCTTGATTTTCTCGGGGTGTAGGAAAAGATTAGTGCATAAAAGACCATCTGTCTCCATGCTGCTGACAGGCTAAAAGATGGTCTTTTTCCTCTCTGTGGAGCAGGTTGCAACCCTCCCAATCTGGAGGCAGCGAGCGTTCGTTATCTCTGCGAAACACCAGCCTGGTGAAGCATTTCCTTCCCCTCGATTTGCTGTCCTGGGATAATCCCCTGGCTGCTCCTTGGACTGACCTGTGTGTGAGCTCCTGGAGCTCCCCACACCCCAGGGACACAGGCTCATCCATCAGGTATTGATGGTTTGGCTCCGGGATTGGATATAATCGTGCCTTTCTGCCAGGCAGACAAGCCTTCCATCAGGAAAGCTTTCCATCCTGATAAAGCCTTTGGAGAAAGAAGGGAGAGTTTTCACCTGGCAGAGGTAGCAAACAGATATTATTTCCTGTGTTGTGGCCAGTGCTGTGCAGTGAGAAGCAAAGAACTGTCTGAGTCTCATTATTGCTCACACCAGTGCAGCATTTGGGGCCTGGGGCTTTTCCATATTGTGTGTTTTGCAAACTCAAAATAATAACCACTTCCTTTCCTGGGGGATTGTAGCATGAATAGGTAAGACAGGCAAAGAAAATCCTTATATTTCTGTTCAGGGGTGGAAAATAGGCATGGAGAGACTGAGCAATCTGCCCAAAATACCATGGGGTGTAAAGTCAGAGGTGGGAGACATTCAAGTCTTTTCCCAATTTATTCACTATTTCTCTGCAACTTTCCACTTGGGTTTGTTCACATTCTGTCACTCCAGGTATGTGCTGACACACAGAATATAACCACATTTGATAGTTTTAAACATTAACAGTAGATAGGTACAGGAAGCATAATCCACTGTCATGGAACACTCTGTCCTTGCTTTTAGGTGTCTTGTGAAAAATAAAGTTACTTCCCCCTTACACATCGCACATGCAGTGGGCTGGTTTAATATCAAGTTAATATTTAATAGTTTTCAAAATGTTATGCTATCCTCAGGGAAAGATGCTTCCTGAATGTAAAATGGAATCTCATATTTGATGGATTTGAGTTTTGCACATGCCATTGGATCAGCCGCTGCTGTCACCAGATAGGCTTATCTAGAACCTGACAGAGCTAAAAAATTGCATGAGTGTAACTTTTGGGTTGTGGTCTGTGTATCCTACCAGCCACATTCAGTTCCTTCATTCTGGGGGTCTTTTATTTTTCTTGGAAAGGAGACTCAGTTTCTTGCCATCTCCCCTCCCTGCATGGTTTTTGGTTATCAGAATTCCCATTTCCCCATCAATAAATCATAGGGTTGGCAAAGCAGCAGAATCACAAGGTAGTGGTCTTGGTGCTTTTTCCTGTAATTGCTCAAGCTCAAACTTGCCACCGAGGTGTTTTGGGTTATGTAACAAAAAAAAATGTTTATTCTATTCCATCTGTTGAAACCAGCTGGGGAGGTGTTTTCTTTATCTCTTGCAACTCCAGGGGGATGGGGGGGGGTGCCTTCTGATAATGGGCAGCTGTTAAAACCAGGTGGGACAGTGTTCTTCCACCACCCATCCTCCCTCCAGGGGATATCTGCTGTTCATGGGCCATCCAGGCTCACTGCAGGGCTGATACAATTACATCATCCCATGGGGAGATGCTCCACCCAGGGGGAGGAGCCAAACATTCCTACCTGGATAAAACCATTGGCCACCTGGGCACAGCTGGCACATCTTGAGCCACTGTCAACCAGCACCTCCATGTCCTTTTCCTCCAGGCCACTTTCCAGTCACTCTGCCCCAAGGGTTCAGTTTATCTCTGCACTGATGTAACGTAGGGTTGGCCCATTACCTCCTGTGCTCACTCAGGCTGGGTACTTCACAACAACTTTTTAAATGCTTATTTAAACATGTGTGAGAGGCTTTCTGCTGTGCAGAGGATATGGATTTTAAAAAAGGGCTTTGTTTCATCCTGAGAAAGCCATGCTACTCTACAGAGAAGCTAATCCAGAAGTTAATTCCAGATTAGCTACTCTACAGAGAAGCTAATCCAGATTCCTGCAGCCAGGAAGCTGAGATGGTGAGTTTTAGATGCCAGCTGAGAAGAGTGTGAAATGAGTAGATTTCATTTATCATACTTGGATTGCTTGCCTGCTTCGTAACCTCTTTGCTAGGAAGAGTTCAAGCCCACTGCAAACACTTTTGTTGCCCACTGTGTATCTGCAAGCTTTTTGCACTGCCATATTCTACCAGGTTTGTGCCTCCACCACTCTTATTTCAAAAGGTAAATTTTTTGATTGTTGTGGAGCTGGCAGGAGCAGAGTAAAGTATGTGCAAGGTTGCGTTTCTGCATCCACCCCAGATGGGCAGCTGGAGCTCTGACATGGTCCTGCCTTCCTTGCCAGCAGATTAGGAAAGGATTAGGGAAGAGAAGAATACCAAGGGAAGCATCATTTCATATCTGTACTGCAGCAATCCTCCAGCTGGCATCAGCCTCCATTTGCTCCGTGCTTTACATGTGGCATCAACAAGGGAGATGCACAGAGAGAAACCAGGAAAGTCTGGAAGTAGAAGGCAAATTTCCTGGCACTTTTAATTCTTTTATATTCAGCATAGGGCAAGTCTGCAAGACAACTGCTGCACACATGGGGAGGTTGGATTAAGGATTTGGGCACTGCCCAGCATTTGTGTTTCTGCTGCAGCACGAACTCCCAATGGCCCTGGGCAAGGTACCAATGGCCAGGTGTGGAGCAGTGAGGTGTGAACACAGCAAGCACAGAAACTCTGTGAGAGGGACCACCAGGTGAGTTTTGGTGTCTCCACTATCACTTCAAACCAGTATAGAGACACAGCTTGTGACTGGCCAGGGTGAAAGTTGGAGTGGACCTCTCAAAATTGGCTACTTTAAGGTAACATGGTATAAATATGGATATTTCCATATCAGAACCCATTGCAAAGCACAAGACCGACCAGAGGATGGAAAACAGGTTCCTAGATCATAAAAGTTATGGTCATGAAAGTTAGTTCTTCAGCCCAGCTGTGTGCTGAATGGAGCACTCACACATTTCCCATCCCATGGCCCAGATCTGATGCCACCCAGTCTCCATTGTCCCATATATGCATCCTCACCACCAGGATGTTCCAGCCCACCTCTGGAAACTCTGTCAGCATCCAGGCAGAAATTCAATACCCACGGGGATGGAGGGAAAGTATTTATGACTAAACACACTGAAAAATATAAAATAATTGGAATTGTGAGGTTATGGGCTTGAGGGTTAGCACAGATATGAGAAAATTCCTATTAGTGTCCCTGAATTATATATATATATATATATATATATATATATATATATATATATAATTTTTTTTTTTTTGGCTAAAGTTCCTTTCCAAAGAACTCTGTTCTTTGTGGAAGTAAAGCTGTTGTGTCAGGTAACAGCAAGTGGCGTATTTTAAACCCACTACAGAGAACATATTAAGGTCATGGAATTTGTCTGAAGGCTAGAGTGAAAATGTAACTTCCCTGGATATGTGCTTCCTGGGGAAAATCTTCAGGACATAAGACAGGGAGCCATCTCCTAGAGCAGAGCAGAAACCCAAAGTTTGCAACTCTTAAAGCTCATCAGAGATCAGGGCACTTGCACCAGGCAAGGCATTACACAAATGGACATGCGACGAGCTAAAAGGTCATTTTTTTTCTCTCCATTTTAAATATGGATTCAGAAGGAAACATGCAAACAGCAAGGCCACCTCCTGCTACCAATTATTCAGAAATGTAGGAGTCCAGACTGTGCCACAGAGAACCACTTAGACCTTCTCATCAAAATGTGGCTCTGGCAAAGTGAATGCTCTGGGAGGTCAAACGCATTTCCACTCAGGGCAGTATCACTTCCAAGAGCCTGAATGAAGGATTAACAAAGATGACTTGACATTTACCTGGATTCATGTGCAGCTAATAGGGTTGATAAAAGTGCTCCATGAATAATGCATATTGGATAATTCACAGATGGAAAGATTCATCTTCTTCCATAAGCAGAAGGATGGGGGAAGGTGGAACATCAGACAGAAAAGATCGGTCTTGAGATCCATAATATCCTTATCAGTGGAAAGAGAGGTCAAGGTTTCCTGGTTTAGTAAGTGCTTCCATAAAGGAAGTAATTTTAATTACATAGAGGGTCACAGTCCCATCTTTGTTTTGAGGGGGTTTTTGGGGGGGAGGAGGGGGGAGATGGGATTTAGAGTAATTAGCAACATGTATTTGTTGCAGCTGATTTCCTTAGGGGTGGTACATGGAGGGGCTGAGCACAGTGTCACAGAAGCACAGAATAGCTGAGCTCAGAAGGGACCTCTGGGGATTGTCTGCTCCAGAACACACAACCACAGAAACACCAGCTACAGCAAAGTCTCCAGGCAAGCATCCAGGAAAGTTGGGTTTGAAAATCTCTAAGGATGAAAACTCCACAGTTCAATCACCTGACTGGAAAAAAATGTTTTGTTTTTTTTTTACCTTATATTTAAATTGCTTCTTGTATTTCCATTTACGACCATCATTATTTGTCTTGTTACTGGACACCACCTGGTCAATCTCCTTTACTCGGTGTGTTTTATACACCTGGAAAAGATCCCTCACAAAGACGAATCAAATCAAATCAGTCCCAACTCTCTCAGCCTTTCTTCACTGAGAGATACTCCAATCCTTATTCACCTTTGAGGCCCGTGAGCCAATGTTACTGTGACCCATTGTGGCAGTATTTTGACCATGGAAGAGGTGAGTCCTTGTGCTCCCAAGGAAAGGTGAATGTTTGGGGGGACATTTTTGTGTCCCAGACTGCAGCTGACAGGAACAACCATTCACCCTGCCCTGCAGTTCACTGAAGGGGTGACACAGTGACTCCCTGTCATTGTGCATCTGGTGTTCTTCAAAATCCACCTTGTGAGATCTCCTGTAAGAGAGGCTTAGAGAAAAGATGTCTTGCCTGGAAGCCAGGATTAGTGAGGTTGAATCCTACTGGTGGCCACAGAACTGATTCAGTTTGGAAAGAGCTGCTGTGGGGTTTTGTTCATTACTGTGATGGGACCACAAATCAAACACAACTTTCCCAGGGATGTGCCTGGATAATTCAGTAATATCCCCTTGAAGACCACAGTGCCCTTTAAATTCTAAAAACCAAGTTTTGCACAGACTAGAACAATTACATTTCTAATTAGGACAATTCAAAGCAGAGGGATAAAGAGAAGACACTTTGTCCTTGCTTCTCCTTTTGATTTCAATCAGCTCAGTGGTTTTCTGTGTTTCAAAAAAAGTTTAAACAGCTGCTTTGCTCTCTCCAGCAGTCTCCCAGTCTTGACCTGTGATATGCCAGGTCCTTGCTAACCTTTCTGCCTGCGTCTTCCTATGCCTGCCCTATCCTTCAGTCTTGAAGCCTCCTTGAGGAGACCAGTTAAGCCTGGAACAGGCTTCCCAGGGCAATGGTTGCAGCATCAAGCCAGTCACAGTTCAAAAAGTGTTTGGACGCCTTCTGGCACAGGGTGGGATTCTTGGGGTGTGATAAAAATCTTGCACGTGTCCAGAGTGGAATGACACAGGTGAAGATTTATCAAGTCTCTGAGGGTGTCCTGCACCTCTCAGTATGGCTTAATAATAATGAGACAACTTCTCTGGACATGCTTTGTAAAATAAAAGGTTTTAATAAAAGAAGACAATAATAAACATCATCAAACAAAGAAATATAAGTTGAACACAGTGTAGGGAGCATTCTGACACTGGTAAGGCAGTCCCAAAAAAGCAATTGAGCTCTTTGTACAGTCCCTTTAGTACTTGATGGTTCTGGTGGGCTATTTGGTACTTTGCCCAATGAAATTGGCAACAGTCTTTGAGGTGCACTTCTAAAGCCCAATCAGTGTCCCTGTGCTGGTACTGAGCCACTTACAATGAGAAAGCCATGGAAAGTTCTAGTTTAACTTCCTTACATGTTCCAAGGTAAGCTGAAACTCTTTGTCTTATATATGACAATCTGCTCAGGTGTGGGAGTACATTCCAACAGAGGTGTCCTGCATGGGGCCAGGAGTTGGACTCGATGATCCTGATGGGTTCTTTCCTACTCAGAATATTTCTATGTTTTTGTGATTCTGAGTTCCAAAGGAACTTGCTGTCCCTCTGCAGATTTCCATCTATCCCAGTCACTTTCCAAAGGCATGTGGCATATGACACATCTTTAAAAAGTCAGATACCCTTTGCCATAATTGATCAGCTGAGAAGGCTCTGTTCTGTTGATGCAAGAGGGCAGGAGGAGGTTCCCCATGCCACCAAAATTCTCCCTTCCCCACAGTTCAAAGTTAATTTGTACTTCAATGAAGTGTCCTTGAACAAGGACATCCACTTCTTCATTTCCCTCTAAATTAGATCTGGACTTTAGTCTGAAGTTGCATTTAAATGAAGGGCAAAATTCCTTCTGCTTTCAACAGAAGGAAAATTTCCTCGCTTGAGTTGAATTTTACCCAGTCAAGAGTTCACACTTGTCTTGGTAAATAGGAAAAGACATGCCCAAGCTGGTGAGAGGGATTCTGACCAAAATCCCTGAGGCTGCACAGAAGGGTGCAGTCTTCAGGGACACAAAGGCAGGACATCTGCCTCCAACTCTGGAGTCTGCAGGGGTAGGACTCGGCCATGCCTTGACTTCAGTGGCACAATGTGCACACAGTTCCCGTCATCATGGTTGTCCTCTGCCACACTGTCTTGGTTTGAGAAGACAGGTGTCTTCCAGGGAAAGTTGGAGTTTCCCTTGGAATGGAGAATGTAAACCTCCCCGCCCCCTTCCAAATTATTATAATTTTGCAATTAAAGGCTTTCAGGCAAATATTTGGGAATAAGAATAACAGTTCTTTACTAGGAATATTAAGAATACAAGTATAGTAGTACAAAAAACAGGAAAATAAACAAAATCCTAGAAACCATAACAGAGTTAAAAATACAACCTGACACCCTGTTGGTCAGGGTGTTGGAAATAGTCCAATGTAAGCCCTCCTGGAGTGACAGATGTGGTTCTGCTGGAGCAGAGATGGTCCTTGTAGAAAAGGGTCCAGTGATGGCGAGATAGTTCTGGTCTTCCTTTGAGAATACAGTGGAAAACCAGAGGGCCCAGTGTTCCTATGTCTAGGTTTTATCCAGGTAGGAATTCTTGGCTCCTCCCCCTGGGTGGGGCATCTCCCAGTGGGATGATGTAATTGTATCAGCCCTGCAGTGAGCCTCGATGGCCCATGAACAGCAGATATCCCCTGGAGGGAGAATGGATGGTGAAGAGATAAAGGACACTGCCCCACCTGATTTTAACAGCTGCCCATTATCAGAAGGCACCCACCCCTTCCCGCCTGGAGTTACAGGAGATAAAGAAAAACACCTCCTCAACCATTTTCAACAGATGGAAAAGTAGAATAAACTTTTTTTGGTTACATAACCCAAGACACAGACCTCAAAGAGCAGTGACATCCCTGCCAAGAACAAAGCTTTAGAGCTTCCTAAAGGGGTCCAGCTCATGCTGGGCTGTGCACACAGGCTGGTGATAAGCAGGTGACACCAGTGTCACTGAGGAAGGGAGAAAGCCCCATGGAACAAGAAACAATGAGAATTGATGTCCTCTGCATTGTGTGGCTCCTAAAGCAGGATATTTAATGAGGGGCTGGGCTCTTTTGTGTGATGATTTGTAGCACTGCAGTCAACTGAAGTTTGAGCTCTTTATATATTCACAAACTGTGTGAGACTGTGTCTGTCTGCGGGTGTGACAGGCACTTGCAGCCACATCCCCTCTGGGACATACTTGTGGAATATCAACTATTCAGTGCCATTTTGTTCACTCAGTGGGCAAGCCAGAAATAACTGTGGAACAAACCCAGAACAAGCTTTTCCTCTCCTGGAGGATCTGATGTATCCCTTATCTCACCAGACACAAGCCAGGAGAAATCACAACCTGGATATCTTGTGGAGACTGATCCTTGCTCTCCTTTGGATGTGCAGTATCCCAGGTGAGGTTTCCATGCTGTTTTGATACTGCATCCAAGGCAAGGATTATTGTTTTTCTGTAAATTGTGGCTGAACTTTCACAAGAGGTAACTTCCAGTTTGAGACTGGATTGCTTCTGAGTACAATGGACTGAATACAAAGGGATCTGAGATGCAGCAGAGTGGAGAGAGGAGTGGCAGGGGTGTGGGAGAGAAAAGGATCAATTTGGTGAAAACTGAAATAAATGAGACCACGGGAACCTGTTCACTCCATGCCAAGTGAAAAAAACCCCTATTGGTAAATAAAAACCATAAATATTTCTAATTCAGAGCACTAGGGAGAAAAATAAATAAGAAATAAAGAGCCGTACTCCCTAACTGGAAAAACAAAGATGTTTTGTTGCCCCAAAACACAGTGCCAAAACACTGACAGAGGAGGCACAGATTTCACCCCTGACTCTGCTTTGGTGTGTAAAAAACCCCACATCTCCACATCCTTTAATCCTTTTGTTGTCGGCTATAAGGGGCATAATTATTTCTGCTATTGCTTTTCCAGTTTGCTTGTCCATTCTGGGTGTAGCTCTTTGGAGACACCAGTCCCACCTCCCTTGTGTGAGTGCCCCACCGTGTGCTTGGGTTCAGGGAATATTGAACACAGAATGTGACCCCTCTGCCATGAGGATTTGAGGGACAAAATAGCACTACAGACTTCACCTCACCTGAAACAAGCAGCTCATCCATGAAAAGCAAAGACTCCAGGGAATACTGACGTGGAGGCAGAGACAAGTCTGATCTGGGCTCACTAAATCTCTGCTTCATTTCACTAAGGCGGGGAAGAAGGATGAATTTTAGCAGCCAGGATAATTAATAATCAAGCCTCATGTCAGGTGAAAAGTGTAATTAGCAATGCCAGATGGAAGTGCATCAACAGGAGGCACGAATGCTCCCTCTCCCTTGGAATGTGCCACACTGCAGCCACACAAGGTGCTCCTCCAGGAAAGCAGGGACTGAAATCTCCTCAAGCAGAAGATGGAATTGGATTTGTGTTTATACCCATGGGCTGACACCACAAGCCCTGGGCAATTGGTGATCATGACCTGTGGGGTTATTTTGCTCCTCTCCCCTTTGTTTTCTGTTTATGCTGCAGCTACTCAGTGAGTTGTCTAAAATTCTGGATAGTTTTGGGGAAAAGCTATGTGATGCTTTCTTTTGGTAAATCAGCTTGTCACCTTTCCATTTCTTATCCAGTTCTCAAGTTTCTTCCATGGAGGAAACATCCAAGTTATTTTAAAAGCAATTTTGTTTTATTTTGAAGCAGCCGTTTAGTAAACAGGTGCCTCAATACAGACTGCTCACTTCCATACTGAGGAGGAGGAATTTCTCTAATAATAATTAAAGTACAATAAAGCACCCCCAGGAGGCTCCCTTTATCTGGGAAAGGTATTGGAATGTTCCCACCTGATCACCATGACAGAGAAATGCAGTTTTTTAAAGGGGGAAATCAATTTTCTCTTAGCATTTGCAAAACTAACAATGCACTTTACTGGAGCTGAGTGTTTAGATGAGATCATACATCCAGTGCTGATGATGAGTCTGAAAGGGAGGGGGCAAAAGGCAACAGTGGGGTCCAGAGAAAGAGAAATTTATTAATAAAAAGGAAAAAAGAAAATTGTTAGATGGTTCTGTCTCATCAGTTCGGTTCCACACCAGTACTGACACATCTGCTGACAAATCCTCAACACTCACCTGGAATTCTGGTCTCTTTTCCCTCTCCTGCACCCTCTCCATTACTTTCTTTTGTGAGTCACAGTGGTGGCAGCAGTTCTGCCCCCTGAGATCACATAAGGGACCTGCAGAGAAATTCATCCACTGGAAAACTGCATTGTCAACCAAACTTAATTATTTTAATGAAAAGTATTTCCTTCCTGTAGAGAATTCACAATGCCTGCTTAAAAAACTCCAAGCAAACCCCCAAACTGAAATACTTTCTTCTTGAATATTTCATTTTATGATACGAGAAAAATCTATAGGGGTGGAGTTCTTTTGTTTGCTTAAGAAAAAATCCATTATCCTACTCAATGAGACTTTATGAAGAAAAAGATATGTGGATTAGATCTTAGGAAGAAATTGTCCCCTGTGAGGTGGGGAGGTCCTGGCACAGGGTGCCCAGAGAAGCTGTGGCTGCCCCTGGATCCCCGGAAGTGTCCAAGGCCAGGATGGGGCTTGGACCAACCTTGGGATAGTAGAAAGTGAACTTGTGGTAGAATAATCTTTAAAGGTCCCTTCCAACCCAAACCGTTCTGTGATTTTAAACACAGAGAGTAGTTGAACAAATCTGACCTATTTCTTCTCTACAACATCCTCGTCTCCTGAGAATTTCAGTTTTGTCCCATTTTTTTCTGCATTCAGCCCACAGTGTTTCTTTCTTGCCCTCTGTTTCTTTCCTTTTTTTTTTTTTTTTTTTTTTTTTTTTTTTTTTTTTTTTTTTTTTTAAATTTTCCTTCATTCCATCTCTCCCCTGTTCCATCCGTTCCAAGGTCAATGTAAAAAATTCCAGCTCTGGGAAAACATGGACAAATCTGGCATTCAATGTTTTTGTAACCCCAAACAGAAATCATATTAAAACCTGAAGTTCAGTGAGTCTATGGATGTATGCACGGATAGATATGATTTATTGGATGTGTCAGGGGTTCATTTCATCTTTAAATAGAAAAACCATGAGGTGTGACTTGATGACTTATTAAAAAAGTGTCACACTACCTAGGAAGAGTGACACCATAAAATACTTACACATGCAATTCCTGAGAGGGGCTTGTCAGGACGATATCCCAGCATACCATTTAATGGGAAAGAAGAATTATTCACGGATTGTTAGTCTTGCTTTTTACAAACAATGAGTCCAGTTAATTTTGTCATATCACTGGCTTGTGTTTGCAAGCTTCAATCACTCCTTTAAAACAGCCCAGCCTTCCCAGGGCACATGGAGTGGAAAGGCATCATTTTAACGGGCTTGTAGCTAATTAAAATGTGTGACATTCAGAACGCGGCTGGAACGTGGCGTAAAAAAGTAATTACAGGACAATACATCATGTCATGGACAAGTGGCTAAATGTGAGCATGTGCTGGCAAATACCATGCAGGAAAATCCAGCTTGAACCAGGCTCTTCCAAGCACTCGCGTCTCTATGTGTCATCCAGGAGTGGTGGATGTGTTTTCACTATGGATAAGTTTCAAGACCTGTTTTGCAATTTTCCAAGGTTCTGTGTTTGATGTCCTGGTGTAGATTGAGCTCTGTCCTCACAGGTAGTGGCTGTTTTCAGGGACAGCAAAAAATGTTTGATTCCCAGGGGCAGCATTTGGTGCAGGGAATGACAAAGATTTGGGTTTTTTGCCTGATGTTGTGTATTCCAGGCTGCTTGGTCTCCTTCAGTACACCTGCTGAGGAAATGAGCACATTCTGGTATTCCAGGTTGCTCCAAGTCCTGTCCAACCTGGCCTTGGACATTTCCAGGGATCCAGGGGCAGCCACAGCTTCTCTGGGCAACCCTGTGCCAGGACCTCACCACACCCACAGGGAAAAATTTCATTCTAGTATCCCATTTAAATCTTTCTCTTTCAGTTTAAAAGTGTTCCCTTTCATCATATAACCCCATGCCCTTTCCAAATGTCCCTTTCCAGGTCTCTTTTACTCTTTAGGCACTGAAGGTGCTGGAAGCTCTCTCTGGAGTCTTCTCTCCTCCAGGCTGAACAATCCCAATTGTCACAGCCTTTCCTTACAGGAGACATGCTCCATCCCTCTGACCATCTTCATGGTCCTTAGAAGAGCAATTTCAAACACCAGCCTGGGTTTCAGACGTCAGCTCACCAAAAAAACCCAAAACCAAAACAGCCTGAATCACAAAGGCTCCAGAAAAAAATTTGGAAATGATGATTGGATGGAGCAGTTTGGACGGTGTTTGCACACCCTGTACTAGTGGAAGGTGCCCCTGCCCATGGCATGGGGTTGGAACTAGGAGATTTTTAAGGTCCCTTCCAACTCAAACCATTCTATTACTCTATAACTGAAGTCTCCAAATAGATTATGAAAGGAAATATTGCTGTATGGGCTGATAAAGTTAAATATTTTTTGTGTCCTAGCCTTCTCCCCCTCTGCTTTTCAAACGACTTCTATTTATTGCAGATAATTAATTCTTTTTCTTTCTTAGCTGTGAGCGTAGGCTCAGACTACTGTAAAAATTAAAGGCTTTTTTTTCCATTCAAAATCTTGTTAGAATTAACCCCAGATTCTTAACTTAGCAGTCAAAATGGACTCCATGCTGAACTCAGCAGTTCTTTTTAAAAAAGGGAATTAAGAATATCTATTTGTCTGCTTTTCAAGGAGACTAATGTTGGAAAAGGGAAAAAAGGGGATAGAGAAGGAAAACAAAGTGTACCAGTACTGTTAGATTTATTGCTTTTATTATAATTTCTTTGGCTTATGTAAATTTAACTGAAATTTTTCAGACCATTAATCCATAATACTGACTATAGCCCTCTTTGTTCTTAATTTAAAATGGATGGATTTATAAAAACGGGATGAGGTTTTCAGAAGTACTCAATGCTGGCCCAAGTCTAGTTTGATGAAGTCAGTGGTGAAAATTCCTCCAGAATCTCTTAAGAACAGAGTAGAGCTGAGCATTTCTGAAACCCCTTCCAGAGTGAAGTGTGGTGAGAGATCATTTCTGAGAGCATTTCCAGGGGTTCAGCATTGTGATTTCCATTAAGTTCAGGTTTTTTTTTTTTTTGTTTTTTTTTTTTTTTTTTTTTTTTTTTTTTTTTGTTTTTTGTTTTTTGTTTTTTGTTTTTTGTTTTTTGTCTTTAAACTGGTTTGAGTTGTTTAAAATCTACATCCCAAATAGATTTTGTGGACTCTAAAGGAGTCTCTTGAGCTCTTGTGGTTGGGTCCAGAAATTTGGAGTGTTTGCAGAAAAGTGCATTAAAAGCACACAAAAGGGATTTGGGAGACACCAAGAGTAGCAGTGTTTGAAAGCTGAAATGAGACAAATAAATGTGGCAGGAAGGGATTTAGAAAGTCTCAATGTGTTTATTACTCGCAACTGACACAAGTCCCTAAGGTCAGTAGTAGTTTTAACACCTCCGTCCTCTGGAAATCCAAAGGGAAAACCAGAAAGTGCAGAAGAACCAAACACAACAGATGAGTCCTGGTGCAGAGCTGGGAGAGAGGAGCCACCTTGCAGCATCAGGAAAGAGAGTTCATGGAATCACAGAATGGTTTGCGTTGGAAGAGACCTTAAATCCATCCCATTCCACCCCCTGCCATGGACAGGGACACCTTCCACTATCCCAGGTTGCTCCAAGCCCTGTCCAGCCTGGGCTTGGACATTTCCAGGAATCCAGGGGCAGCCACAGCTTCTCTGGGCAACCTGGTCTCCCCTGCCTCACAGGGAACAATTCCTTCCTAACACCTACTCTAAATCTAAACAGTATAACCAAAATCTTAAAACATCCTAAAATTCCCTGTGGTTCAGAGCATCAGGGCTGGTGGGACAAAATTTCAAGCCCCACCAATTATTTTTTTTTTTCTGTGGACGCCCATTTTGTTTATCCTCATCAGGGAGAAGGACACAATGTGTCACAGAGACTCATTTCCTGGGGGATCAGGTGGAGAACAGGACATAAAGTGGGAGAACTGACCCGGTGGCTGTGTCTCTAACTGGCCAAATGCCTGTGAAAACACACGGCCCCTTTGCCACCACAGAGGCTGGAGGAGAGGCAGTTTAATGGGGCTCTGCACACAAGTTTTAGAGCCTTTCATAGCACAGATATAAATGATACATTTCATCTTTATGCCGCCCTTCTAAATCACTAAAAAGTAAATTCAGTTAATGCTGAAAGGCAGAAGCCCTGAGCTGCTGCTTTGCTTGGCTATTTATAGTGTCAGAACCAGCTCTGGCTTAATCTTCTGGGTGTCATTCAATATATTTCTGACCCAACCAGGTAGAACAGAAGACTTGGCTGAATTTCCAAGCTCTCAGAGGTTTTTAAGACAATCCCACAACTTTCGCTGCAAGCAATTTTTGCAGTGTACTGATAAATAATCTCAGGGAGAGTGTAATTGTCCGCAGGGAAACAACATCATCTGTAGACCAGAAAAGAAAATCTCCCCACCAAAATTTAAAAAAAGTCAAACAAACAAACAAACAAACAAACAAAAAAAAAAATAAAAAAAAAGAAAAGAAAAAAAAATAGGAAAGGGACATACTGACTTCATTTTCCCAGCAGATGTCTTTGCTGAAGCCCCTCCCTTCCCTGGCTCCATTTCTGCCATGTTAATTGTCATAACTACGCCCTGTAGCTCCTTGGTAGGAGAATTGTCACAATTAGCCTGTGACTTCACACCAGCTGTCTTGGCACAGACAAGACAACGTGCTTTGGACTCTGAACACCTGCAAACCCAGTCCATGGTGGATGTTTGCATGCTAAACCAAACAGCTGCTGCATTTCAGGCTTGTTCCCTTGGGGAGGCTGGGGGGAGAGAGGTGGAACAATGTTAATATGCCCAAATGCCATAATTTTTCCTTTTTTTTGGTTTATTCTGTTCATTCTCTTCCAGTGTGCTGCCTGTCAGCTGATGGAGGGATGGCTCCAGCAGTTATCTGGAGATTACAAAATCTGTAGGGTTCCATATGCTGGTGGCTCTGAGTAGCTAAATAGAATGGGGGCAGGGGGTGAAAGAGAGAAAAAAAACCCCTCCACATTTATTTTGATTTATTTCTAATTGCTTTCTTTCCAGGGCTCTGAGAGGACAGTTTGGTTTGGTTGGTGCACTTCTGGATGAGTGTGATGTGGGAGCTGGCAGGCAGCACTTTGGCAGTTTTACCCCAGTGAGTTTAATAACCCAACGAGAATTGCCCAGAACAGTGGGATCAGATTCATGGAACGAGCCATGAATGCATTTCTGTTCCCCAGTAACTGTTCAGTGGGATTATTCAAGAGATTTAAATGTGGGTGGCATCAATTTGAAATGCAGATGGTGTATCTTATTAAACACCATTTTAGCTATTTGTAGTGCTCAGAACAGTAGTTGCCCTGAATTTAAATAACGATGTACAGTATTTGTTAAAAAACATGCTTGGGCATGTTTTGTTTAATTAGTGGCTTGAAATTTCCTAGCATATGGCTTGTCATTTGCTAAAAAGATACGCAATTATGAAGTTCCTTGAAGTTTTACTATTTAAATGCAAAATTAACTTAGTATGTTCAGCAGTTAATGGCAGGCTATTAAATATAGTATTTACTAAACAAAAGACATATAGAAGCAGCTGAGTGTGCCTGTGCCATCTGTACCTCAAGCACTGTACATCTTTTGGTTCACAGGAGGTGGACTGGACCCACTCTGCTCCCACAGTTCATTACCATAGTTTTCTGCACTTCAGTGCAAATGACATCGTGTCTGGTTATTATCTTTAAAGGCCTGGATGCCGCTTTAGAAGCATCAATTTAATTTTTATACCTCAGGAAAGCAAGCAGACCATCTGCTTAGAAATCCCAGCACTTTCTGAAGAGCTGCAGATATTTTTATTTTTTTTTCCCTGTCAGGTTTTGAATGGCCTTTTAAAGTTTTTGAAACTTTTAGTTGCCTGCCTGTTCATTTTTCATTAAGAAATGGAAATGAGAGTCTGGAAGACTGAAGGATGATGCATGGAGGGTTTTTTTTTCCCTCCATAACTTACCTGCTCAGCTTGCACTCCTCATCACGACAGATGACTAATTCAGAGTCTGCCTCCCCTCCACCAGCTCGGCTCGAGCCAGTTCCTCCATCCAACACCTCCATCCTTCCCCAGTCCCAGCAGAGCTGATGGAAAGACTTGCCTCAGGCACCTCCACCACCCCTCATTGCAGGCAATATTATGCACTCAAATGAGTCACAGACTGGAGGATTCTCATTTTTACTCCTGAGAGCGACTTACCTCGGGAAGCAGAGAGGGAAGGAAGCAGTGGAGCCTGATGAAGAAGTGAGAAAGGAATGACCCCCAGCCTGACACATCCCTTCCCTTCACAAGTCTGATTTCATGGCTTTATCACACGCTGCACTTCTTCAGGCACAGACAGCAGGATTCATCTCGGTGCATTATAGACATCTACACAAGAGCCAGGCCCTCCTAGGCTGAGAATTTATGCAAGAAATAACCTTTTTAAAGATTTTACCTCTTCTATACATTTCCCTCTTGAAGAAGCGAATGACAGCCCTGAAACCCCCATTTCTGGTTATTAACTCTGAAGGGAGTGTAGGTATCTGCACTGAGGTACAGACTGCAAGTGAAGAGCTCACAAAACTCATGGTTGAAATCTTCAGGTATCACTGAAAAATTCCTGTGGATTTCAGGAAAGTCTGGGTTTCTCTTTGTTTCCTTTCTTATCACCACTATATCTTTGTTCAGTAAGAACAAGAAGCTCGGCTCTTCAGAGGGACAACCAAAGCCATGATCCTTTCCAGGGTGAGCTGTCAAGCAGATGAAAAGAGAAACAAAACAAACCAGAGGGGAGAAGGTGGGAAATCAGAAGCATTAATCCATATCTCTGTCTCTTCGTGGGTGATATTTTTCTTCTGACTTTAGCCAGGGTTGCCAATATTTTGCTTGTATTTTACCTCTCTTTCATCCCACTAGCCTGACCACAGTATCCCACCATCTCACTGATCTGCTTCACTCCCTCTGTGGTGAATTTTTTCAGGATCCTCTTTTGATTTCCAGACTGGGCTCCTGCCTTTACCACGGTGCTTCCTTCTGCTTGCTCCTCACCCTGCCTGCTCCACTCCTTTCCCCGACCACTGCTGATTTCCCGCCCCAGTTCTGTTATTTTTTACATGACTCTCTGAGCTCTCTGTCTAATGAACAACTCCCCTGTCTCCCAGCTCCCTGCTAATGAAGATGGAGAGAGCTTTACCCCTTCAGTCACAGAACCCTGGGCAATATCACACAGCAAAAGGAATTACAATACAAAAATAGGTCCATAATGTGCTCACTCCTTCTTCTCTGATTGAGAGTGACTTCCTCGAGGGGAATATTTCTTTTGTTATCCACCTTCAGCTCTTATTTCCCTGGGCTCATGCTCTGGAGAAAGGGGAAAGGGAAGGGAAAGGGGTACCTTCTGCTAGACCAGATTATTCATCTAATGAATTGGTTTTGGGTTGGTGCTTATTTTTGACTTATTAAGACCTCCAAAGTGCTTCATTTTTGGTCCAAATATGATGAGTTGAAATATTGTTTGATCCCCTGTGTGGATGTTCCTTGATGGAAAAAGGGCTTTTTTTTTTTTTTTTTTTTTTCTTTCTTTTCTGCAAAGAATTAAAAGGGAAGAGATTTAAAAAATGCACCAGGTCATTCATCCTTTTTTGGCTTTAAGCTGTTACTCCAGCAGCAAAACAAGCCCACACACATCAGAAGATATTAAAGAGACTTGATAGCAAAGCATTAGAGGAATGGTGGAAGGAGGGAATAATAAAATCTTTTAAAAACACAAACACATTCTAAATAAAAATGAAAATATGACTTTTCATCCCTACCCCTACACATCCAAGTGGAATTCATTGTGGTTCAATTTTGACCTTCTCAGGTGCCCCAAAGTCTAAACATTTTTTATGATATCCAGTTAAGGGAGGCACCAAAAATACATTGATTATTCAGAAGAAATTATAATAAGGATTCACCACAAGGAGTTCATTCCTCCAAGTTGTTGAGAACCAGTGCTTGGGGGTCTCTGTGTTTAGGGATGTCATTTCCTAAGAAGAAGACATAAAAGACACCTTGACAAGTTGTCATTAAAGATTTCATGGCAGTAGCTGTGAGTGCAGGAATTCCTGCTCTGTTGCCGTGGCACAGTTCACATTCAGATGATTACATTTTGCCTGCTTACACTCAGGCTGCATTTTCAATTCCATGTGTCATTCTCCTTGTCTTCTCATCTTAAATTATTGTATAGTGCTGCTGTGCATTATTAAACAGTTGCCACATTTCATCCCGGTGGATCTTGCATTTAAATGATGGATTTACAAAGGCTCTGCTGCTTTGTTAAGTTTCCCTGTACAGCTGGTTGAGGGTTTACCTCGAGAGAAAAAAAGTTTTCCTTCAAAAGGAGACTTGAAAAATCACTTGGTTTCATTAAAAGTTCTCAAAATCTTTTCCCCCTTTCATTTTTTTCCCCCAAAAGTTTCTGGGTTTTTGAATTGGAAATTAAATTAAATAGAGGTATTTACAAGAGACAGAGGTACAAATCAATGTTATTAATAATAAAAAAGAATTTTTTTCCAATTAAACACTGAAAATCATTCCAACGGTATTTTAGCCATCTGCTTTCTGGATATTACAGTGAAATTAAAAAAATAAAAAAAGGAAAAAAAGGAAGAAAGAAGGAATTGATTTCAAACAACTGAGAATGGAAACAATGGCTGAGCTGCAAATATCACAGCAGAAATCTTTCAATTGTTCCCAGCAAGTTCCTTTTGTGCATCATCTTTTGAAACTCGAAGATTTCAGAAAGAAAAACTGCCTTTAATTCTGTTCCATAGCACTTGTATCCATAAAACGAAACCCAAGCGCAATTTGTTTCTTAGATTAGAGGCTCAATGAGTCAGGGATCACTGCTCCACGAAATTAAGCACGTTGTGTGTAGGCTGAGGGAACATTCCTGAAGAGACAAAGTGTTAGGAGGTGTCCCAAGGAGGATGCAGGGGTTTCAAGAAATGGAGGATTTAGACAATGATATAAAAAATAAAATATACAAAATGATATAAAATATAAACGTTAGGAGGTGGTTGAAATGAAATACTGATGAGAGGGGTTACCTGTTGGTGCTCAGGTTGGATGGGCTTGGAGGAACCTGGGGCAGTGGAAGGTGTCCCATGACAGGGGACTGGAGCTCAAAGATCTTTAAGTTCCCTTCCAATCCAAACTGAACCTGTGACATGACCCCATGGCATCTGTTATGCTTCAGCTGTTGTTCAGTGGGAAATGAAGAACTGAGATTGATGGGCCCAGTCAGGGAAACCATCACAGTGTCTGTGTGTTGTGTTATCCTGGGGATAAAACAATCCCCAAAGGCAAAATTAGAGCAGTCAACACTCTTGGAAGAGAACTCATGCTATTTAAAGATGTGTGGAAAGATCTCTAAGGATGCAGATTCCCTAGAAAACTTAAAAAAGCTTTAAAGCATCTCCTTTTATTTATAGACAGTTTCACAAAGTCAGCTGCTAAAAGGCAGGGAAATCTGTGCTACAGAGTCCTTTTGGAAACAACACATTTCTCAGGATCAGAGTTCTGACTGGGGCTGAACTCCACACTCAAATGTAAATATTTTCTATGGCTTAAAGCACTGACTGCAGGGGCAGCCCTGGGCAGACATTAATCTGCAGATTGTGTAAGTAATTTTGGAAAGCAAGGGCAAGCCAAGATGTGCCACACTTTGGAAAGACATTGCTGGGTGCTACTCTTAGGAAAAATTTCCCTTTTGTGTTTTTTAAGACCACAGTCTCCTTGTCTGACTGTAAATAATTTCCAGCTCTGAGAACAGATGGGATTCTGCCTCCTGGACTTCATAGAAGTTTGTTGTGACTATTGGGAGTATTTCAGGAGATGTGTATTACTGATACAAAAAAAAAGAGAGAGGCCTCCCATCACCACCTGTGCTGGATTCGTCCTGTGTTTTAAAGAAAAGCTGAGATTGCTATCAAATAATCTGGTTTAATGGGCTGGGTTTCCAAGGGAAACATGAACGCAAAGAAGTTGGAAGAAACCACCATTATTCTTCATAATCACCACTCTTTTTTTACAATTTTTATGTAATTTACCACTTTTTTACATCAAACTGGATTAAGGGAAGTTGCCTCACAAATTAAATGCAGCCTTAGAGCTGTTTGTAGCTTGTGTGATGGACAAACCAGCACACAGAAGTCTTCTGGATGACTTTGAAGGGCCTGATCCTTTTTTCACCCAAGTTCAGTAAGCAAGGCATCATCTACATAATGATTCAAGGATTTTAAAGAAGTGTTTAAGGTGAGGTTGAATGGGGCTTGGAGCAACTGGATGTAGTGGAAGTTATTGGATGGTTTTCCAACCCAAATCATCCTGTGATTCTATGAATAGACAAGGGGTTTGTGATAGCCCAGTTTAGAGGTCACTGATAGGTGGCTAAATGAGACAAAATTTTTAATGGACAGCAGGAATTGCATTGGTGAATTCCAGCTGTGCAGCTCATTTTATTTTCAGATAATTCCATGAACATCCAGTAATTAATCCTCAAAGAACCTTGAAGCAGACAGCTGGAAAGGGCAGTTAGGCAGACATGCCAGTGAATATTTAATTTCTTCTACTTCCTCCTTTTGGTTTGCTCTTTTTTTTTTTTTTTTTTTTTTTTTTTTTTTTTTCATGGCCTGTTTTTCTGGAGTAATTCCACAGGTGGACTCATTGGTATCAGCCCGTTAGAAGAGGAAACAACTGTGACATAGTAGATAAGATACATTTTCAAAAAATAATCCTAGAGGTGATGTAATATTGCAAGCAGAAATCACTTCTTCCACTGGCACAGTGCAGAGAAAAAAATGAAACAGCAGAATGTGCAGTGACACAGATGCTCAGGGGACCTGCTTTGAGACTCCTGCTTTATCTCCAACTACAAAGGCAAGATTGTCCCTTCTGTGCAGCAAGGATGTGCCAGAGGAGGGGCTGCCATGGCAGAGAACAGCCAAAATGAAATCTCCCAGCCCTGAGTTTGTCTGCTCCTATTTGCAGCCACTCACCCCTTGGGCCAAGCTGAGGTGCAAACCCTCAGGAACTGGTGCTCAGACCCGCCAGGGAATTCTTGTCTGGGCAATATGAGGATGGATTTTGGCACTCTGTAGCAGAATTTCTCAGAGAACGAGGGCATGATTTGTATTTGGATTGAGGTTTGAGCTACCACAGTCTGGGCCCTAAAAATCAGGACTGTGAAGCCTGTGGTGCAGTTAGAAATTGTGTTAAGGAATTAACAAAGAACAATGATTTTTCTAGGTATTAATAGGTAGAACTGGTAGTGTGAACACTCTAGCCACCTTAAGAATGAAATAAACAATGTCTATTTGCATTTTTCTTTTCACTGTACACCAATGAGAATATATTTGTAATGGTAAACTATATTTAAGTGCATATAACCTGCCATTTTAGAAAGAATATACGGAGAACATATGTTAACCATATTGGTTGGATCTGTGTTGCTCCTGTCCAGCTTCCCATATTTTTAAGGTGTTCCCTGCCTCAGCACTCCACATCCCCACCTGTTTCAAGGGGCTCAGGCACATGCCGGAGTCCAGCCTGATGGATTCCCCACCCTGAATTATGCCCTGGCCATCTTCCAGCCAGGCCATTTGGGACTTTGGTGTTGTTAAATCCAATTCCCTTGGCAGGGTCAGGATTGATCAACACAAGGCTTATTTCTGGCAGCACAAAGGAAGGTGTTTATTGGCCAAGTCCTGTACTAGTAGGAGATGTGAGTAAATCTCCCCTTGCCTTCACAAAGGTCAGCTTTTCAAATTACCCTTGTGCATGTTCTGCACCAGGCCATGAGAAAAGGTGTTGAGTATCTTTGTCACACTGAAGAGAGGGAGTGCTTTGGTTAACTCAGCACCTTTCAGGAGCAATTCCACTTTAGCCAGGATTCAACCCATACTCCAGCTTAGGAAAGAATCCTGCCTATTTCTGCTGGTTTTGCTTCAGCAGAAATGTGAAACCAATCTGCTGGCTGCATTTCAGCGTGGATAATTACATTTCGCTCACATAAATTACTTTATTAGTTTCAAAGAGGGAAAATTTCTCTCTCCTAACTCTTCCAAAGCTATTTGGTAGCGTTAGTAGGAAAGATGAAATTGGCCAGCCCACCAGGGAGGTGGTTGTGTTTTGATGGGCAACGAAATTCCCCTTGCAGAGAACGTGTTTTGTGCAGGGAACTTCAGTCCATGTCCAGCCTACATGAAAGATGGAGAGCTATTAGCTCCTTTCTGAAGCCTCACAGCTCTCAGCCCGTGATGTATCTCCCTTAGCCTGACTCTCATGTATCAGGCTGGCTCTCTGACAGCTCTTCTGGGATGGCTTAATAAAGCCCTATTAAATCCTCATTTTCCCATTGTAAGCTGGCTGGATTTTGCCTTTCTTTCCTCTAGCACCATGTCCCGTCCTTCAGGATCCACTCTATCAGCTGGGCATTGTTTCTTGTTATCACTCAGGTTAGCTGCAAGGCTGCTTGGCTCTGCATCCATCACATCTGGAGAAGCCGGGATTTTCCAGACAGGATAAAATTTTCCAGACAAGATAAAAATCTTGTTGATGACCTAAACACCCAGTTCTGCATCCCAGTGTCACACCATCCATCCACGCCTCTGCCTGGCACAAACTGCAGCTCCCAAATTATTCTCTACTGCTTTGAATGATCCTTCTAGAGCCTGCTGTGGGAAATATGCTTTAACTTGTCCTCACTCTTCTATATTTCTGAGACAAGCTGATTTTTTTCCCTCTGTACCACATCCAGTATTCTTATATTATATCTTGGGCATTAAATCCATCACAAGTCTCATCTTTCTTATTCTTTCCTGCCCTTCTTAAATTTCTTCAGTGTTGCCATCTATCACATCACTCATTCTAGACTTGATATTTCCATTGTCATCACTTTGGGTGTCACTCTCATGCCTGAAACGTCCTAATTTTTCTCATCTTTTAAGTATGTGACCCAAAATGACATCCTGCCTGAGTCAGGGAATCAGCACCATTATCTTTATGATTATTCATTAAACAGAAGTTTTAGGACAGCTAATGCATATGCATAAACTTTTTGTTCACAAAGTCTAATTGTTTAAACACTCGTTCTGTGAATTGTTCCTGCAAGAGGAAATTTCTCCAGTGTTTGAAGAGCACAGCAAAAGCAGGATGGGAAGGTTTTGAAATGCAATGGGCAAGATTTTTTTTCAAAACTCGTGATATTTGGAGGTGTTGAGCTCATTCATTTGGTCAGACCTGGTGTTTTACAAAGGTTTATGCACATCTAATCTGAATATTGCCAGTGGTCCCACAAATACAGGAGGAAAGGATTGGCCTAAACCATTGCATGGCCCGGACTTTCTTTGGGCAGGATTTGTAATTCTGCCCATCAGCTATGAACTTATCTCATCTTTGCTGCTGAAAGGTTTATTATTATTTTTTTAAATCTTAGATTTTTCAATTTCTGAAGGTTGCAGCAATTTTAATGGGTTTGGGGATTCTGACCTTGCACTGCTATTCAAACAGAGATGAAGAGCTCAATGCTGAAAAGAAAGACACAAATACATTCCTTCAATACCCTTATAAAAGCAAGGAGATGAAAGAAATATTGTATCAAAATTTCCCATCAAAAAACCTGTTGTGCCATGAACTCCATTTCAAAAGCTGTGAATGTTGAATATTTTGGACAGTGGAAGATTTTCCTCACCAGTCACTTTTTATCAGCTGCTAATGTATACAGCATTTGTCGTTTTCTTCTTTTGAATATCCCTCTGTGATTAGCATTTTCTCACTAAACACTTAAATACCCTTTTTTCACCACTATGTGCATCTCTTCTCCCTCAGTCCTCTCACGTGCAAAGTACATTTATGTGATAATGTATTTGAACAAACACCAGGATGTAAGATGAAACAGGAGTGCTGGACATGAACATGAACAGAAATTCAAGACATTTGCCCTTGTCTTGGGTTGCAATGCAAGATGTAACCTGTCGCACTGCTTGACACAAAAGAACGACACTGACATCAGGTTCAGATGGTGAGCAGGCAAAGAGGAAGTTTATTATGATTTGGGGTTTAAATAGGATTTGGAAATTGATCAGGGATTGGGAGATGAGGAGAACATCCCTCTGACCCCAGTGGTCAAACCAGTAGTCCATCACAGAGAGAAATGAAAGCGATCTACTTTTGTTTATGTTACATGCGTGAGAGACTCCAGTAGAAAGTATATAAAGATCAGAAGGGCAACATAACCAAAACTATGTATTCTGTTACCATCTGTTAGAACCAGTGTTCTTTATCTCTTCAACCACCCATCCTCCCTCCAGGGGATATCTGCTGTTCATGGGCCATCCAGGCTCACTGCAGGGCTGATACAATTCCATCATCCCATGGGGAGATGCTCCACCCAGGGGGAGGAGCCAAGCCATTCCTACCTGGATAAAACCTGAGCGTCAGAACACCAGCACAGCCTGTTTGCACTGGATTCCCAGAGGAGGACCAGACCCATCTCAGCACCACTGGACCTTCAGAGGAAAACTTCACCCTTCTACAGGATCATCTCTGCTCCAACAGAACCACATCTGTCACTGCAAGAGGACTTGATTGGACTGCTCCCAACACTCTGACCAACAGGGTGCCTGGTTTTATTCTGACTCTTGTCAGTGGTTTGTTTGTTCGTTTGTTTGCTTGCTTTTTTTTTTTTTTTGGTAATACTAAATTTTTTAATTTTTTAATATTCCTAGTAAAAGACCGTTATTCCTATTCCCATCTCTTTGCCTGAGAGCCTCTTCATTTAAAAATTATAATAATTTGGAGGGAGAGTGTTTACATTCTTCATTCCAAGGGAGGCTCTGGCTTTTCCTGGCAGACACCTGTCTTTCCAAACCAAAAGAGCCCTAAATTACAGCAGAACTTTGGGCTCCTGTACTCTAAGAGAGCTTTGTTAAGGTCATCTACTTGTTACACCTTAGGCAACGGCCACCTGGAAGGGAAAATTTGGCTTCCATAAATGATCTTGAAGCCATGAAAAATGTTAAATCTGAAATCAGTGGCAAAGAGGATGCACTGCTTTATTTTTCCTTGCTGCAGTTTTTGTTCTGCAGAACTTAAATACTCCAGCTTTTCATTCCAGATTCACTGAGGTAATCTGACCACCCCAAGGCTACCTGTGTTTCTCCAAAACCAAAATGTGCTTCCCACTGGTCCCACTTTTTTGCTGGGATGAGCAGGATAAAGGAAATCTGCACATTCTCCTCTGTGGAAAAAGACTTGGACAGACTGTCAGGAACTGGGAGCTTAGAACCTGGGCAGCTGTGCTGTCAAATGCCTGGTGGGCTGGGAAATCTGGGGTTTAGTCAAAGGACTTGCAGTTCTGGTGTGCCCTCCTATGAAAAGAGGCCAGATGAGCTCTTGTTGTGCTGGGAAGCTCTGGAACATCTGATCCTGAAGCATCCACATTCAGAACTTCTTGAAAATCTGCCCAGCAGTCAAGGAGCTCAACTTCACTACTATTTGTAGGCACAATTTTCTTGGTCTTCTCTGAAAATAGATCCACTAACTGAAGTTTCAGCTCTACGATTTCTAATGGAGAAACATTTTGCTCGGAGAACTCCTAATTATAGTTACAGAGTCCCTCCAGAGCTGCAGGGCTGCTTTCCAAGTCAGCCTTCACACTGGGCTTGCAGAGAAGCAAGGGAAATGTTGACTGCCTCTTTTTCACTGGGAAATTTCCCCTTTATACATCACTGAAATACACCCACAGAGCTGGAGAGAAATGTTTTCTTCTTCCAAAAAATATGACATTAAAATCCCGTAGCACATTACAGAAGCAAATTTTGATATTACCTTTGAAACACTGGGATTCTTATTTTGAGAAACCTTGCTTGGCCACCTGTTCTAAGCTGAGGAAATGCTGAATGGACACAAGCTCAGGTATGCTGGAAAGGAGGGGTGGGGTGTGAGAGCAGTGCTGTGTGGAGTGTCAAGCCCGAGGACATGCAGCCAGACAATGTGACAACAGGGATTAGACTCCATAAAAATTTCAGTGTTGTCCTTGAGAGGGAAGTCCTGGAACAACTGCATTGCATAACAGCAGCATCATTTATTAAGTGTGTCTTGTAATTGGTTGGGAAGACATTAATGACAACTTGCTTCCAACCCAAGCAGCTGGCTCTGGGACCCTCTAGGTAACAACAAATGCAAGAGCAGGAGGAACAGGAATAATTCAAATGCACAGTATAGCCAGTTGCTGTTCCAAATCCTAAGCTATTAACTTTTTATGTATATTTCAATGGCAAACCAATCCTGACACCTTTTTTGTTTAAATATGTAACCACTGAATGAATCTGGGGGGAAAAAAAGTGGATTTAATTATTTGCTTATTTATTTTATCAGTGCAGCACGAGGTGTTTCTTTGGTGCAATTGCTCTCCTTTGTGCCTAAAAAACCCTCAAGAATGCATTATGTTCTTAAGAGCATCACTATCGTAGATCAGTGTAGCTGCAGTGACTTTAGAAATGCTGCCATGATTTATTTGATTTGTAGCAGTTGTGGATCCAACCCTCCATCCTTGGGTGCTTGGTACCAGCATAACCCATCACTGAACTTTACTAGAAGGTTTCTGATCAATACAAAAAAAATTGAAATATTTTTTCTTTTCTTTTTCCATGACAGGAATTTCTACTTCCTTTTTAAGATTCTAAGCCTGCAAAGTACTCAAACCCAACTTTCCTGCTATTTTCAAAGGCCTTTCATGGAGCTCAGTGGGAAACTGAGGCTCTTGACCCTCTGCAGGACAGGACCTCAGAGTTGGAAGGAAATTGCCTGGCATCTTGTGCAACCTACTAATGTGCTTGTGCATTCATGCACAGTAATTGATCTTACAAGCTTCTGAGCGTTCACTGGACTTGCCATTACACCATGAATATTTTATAGCTGCACCACTGTAATAACAGTAATTACATTTGCCCTTTTACAGAACCTTTTACATAAGGGTTTCAAGGTGGTTTATGGATGGTAATTAAGCCCCATGGTCTTCTTGTGGAGTGAGAATTATTATTACCCTTCTGCAAATGGGGAAGCTGAGGTACAGAAAACCTGAACTTGACCTTGCCCAAGGTCATATCTCACATCACTGCCAGGATGAGGAGATGAATTCAAGTATTCCTGCTCCAGGGTCGTTGTAGTTATTTATTTCACTTGGATTACACCTCCAATTGCAGAAAAACTTTTCAAGTTGAAACTGAAACTCTCAATACTTTTCTTTTAATTGGAATATTGTACGTTCTTCTTGTTCTGAAGAGTTGCTGTGCCTCTCATCACATCCTCACAAAAAACCCCCAAGTGTCAGAAGGTACAAAAAATCCCACTGCCAGCCAAGAGTAGCCGATACCCAACTGTGGCAATTATTGGTGTGCAGTTGCCAATGAGACAAATCCTGTAACTGATTTATCTCATTGGACCTCTGATCTTCTTAAGGAGCCCTTTGAACCTCAAGAATTGGAAATTCTTGGTTCTTTAACAATGGAACTTTGCACCTTGGCTAAAGGAGGTTTGCAAAATATGTTTGTATGTATTGATATGGTAGCAATATTAGTGGCAGTGCCTTGTGTACTTCACTGTGTGCAGCAAATGACAAATAAGACCACCAACAAAGTTTTTACAGTTCGAGAAAGAGGGGGAGATGTGAGAAATGGATTTGTAGAGGATTCTCAAAGGCTGACTGAAAGCTCACAGTCTTGTCCATCTGTATGCAAACTCTGAGATCAGGTGTTCTGACTTGGAAAGGCCATGGAATAGGACAAACATTGTTAAGAGAGAAATTGAACAGGAAACAAGATTCCAACTAAGGCCTTGCAAACAGACCAGATATTTTGGAGAATTAGAACTGTGAAAGATGAATTGTAGCAGCACCACATGGGGTAAAATAATAGATGATTGGTATTAGAAGTATTAGCAGCATTGTGTGGCAAAAACTAATAAGCTGAAAAACATTTATAAGATATTGTAACAAAGAAAAATTTGGCTTTTGACAGAATGACGTTGAGTTTTACGTCTCTTGTGTTTCACCCTTCTACGAGATTGATAATAGAATAAAATCTTTAAAAACACCTCTCAGTTGCCCTGTGTCTGTGGAGCTGAGTTTTTCCAACACTCATCCTACATAGAGATGCCAGTGGGGACCTGTCACTAAGGATTAACCCAGGTACCAACACAAAACCATAAATGCCACCCTGAGCTGTCCACAGCTGTGAACAAAGCCCATGGTTGAAAGGCACTTTCCTCTCAATTGCTCTGCTAATAGTGAAACAACGTCCCAAGGTAGGTTGTAAAGTCTCTGCCTGTCGTTGAGATGAATGGAAATGACTGGCTGCGATCGCTGCCTTGATAAACTTATTTACTACCAGAGTGGCAGCCCTTGGCTGGGCTGTAAAAAGGGTGTAATTATTATACAATGATTATATAAGGAAAAACATCTATTTGTTGGGGGGAAATGAGCACATTTCCTGAATGGTACCACTCACCCTAAGTGGGGTGCAGGCTCTCAGTTAGAGCAGGGCAGGGCAGCATTTGGGGAGATAAAATTCCAGCACGAAATTCCCGAGCAGCGAGCCCACAGGCACAGCAGAAGGAAGCTGTGGTATTTTTATCTCAGTCACAGAACATGAAGTGTCTCCACTTTTCCAGCTTCAGATTTAATGTGACTGGGACCACGAGTGGGATTTCCCTGCAGCTGGGGAGCAGATGGTGCCAGGTTATGCAATGTGGGATGTGGGGACAGCGAGCCAATGCCCCGACCTGCTGCTCCCTATGACACTCAGAGAAGAGAACTCTCAGAAATAAATACAAAAATATAAAATGTTCTCCAAGAGTACAGAATCCTGGCTTCACAGAAGTAACTGGAAAATTATCACTTAATTCTGCCTGTTCAGAACGCCCTTCAGGGAGTTCAGAGATACCTTTGGCACTTAGGAAGACACTGTAATTACTGTAAATGATGTAAAATCCTTTGAGCTATGAGAGGTTCGACCAGTCTGATCAATACCTTGCAATAACAAGGTTTAGCTTGGTAAGAACTGTTGTGCAGTAATAACATTGCTTATGATCTATTCTGCTTTGCTTCCAAGTTTTTAGTCTGACAAACCTGTGTATTTGAACAAAACAGAGTGGCAGAGCAGTGCTAGTGGGTTGGGTCTTTTGGGTTTTGCCACAAGGCAGCAACGTGCTCCTGGCCTGGCTGGAGGATGAAAGGGAATGAGGAGGGTGCCAGCACATCCAAGATAAGCAGGGAAAAAACAAGACCACCCTAAGCACAGAGAAACGCCTGGTGCAGACAACATCCCTTGAGAAAAGAGTTATTCCCTTAGCACAAGTTCCCCATCCTCTTTTTTTAAATTATTTTTTCACTTTTCTTCCTTGTAGGATCTACCTATGGATCCTACCCCAAAAAACAATGGGGTTTCCTGTTCCTAGCAGGGCTTTCCTTTTATTCTTTAAAAGAGGATCATTCATGGAGAAAACATCCAAAGGAAACTACTTGCTCTGTCTTTGGCTATAACTACTCATCTGAAATAAAACATTGGACATGGCAACATCCACTGAGTAATGTTCCACAGATTGCAGCTCTCTGCACTTTATGTTCTGAACAGAACTATATTTTAAGTTCAAGCTCTGATTTGCAAACACCTTAAAATGCCTGGAAATTTCACCGCTGCCTTTTACTTACTCATTTCAGCTCCTGTGCCTCAGCAGCTCTCAGCTTTGATGCATTGAGAGTCATTAGCAAGTAAAGCACTTTGAATCTATGCTTCTGAGTTTATGTTTTTGAACACAAGCAAAAACTCATAGCCATTAGTTATTTACTGAGCTGGAGACTGCTAAAATATATCTCGAGGAGGTTCACGGGTTTTTTCATTTCAGTTCATCTTATTGGGAGTTTTGTTAATGGAAGTTTCAGCAGGTGAGGAGCTCTTTTATTTTTACATGCACTATATGCAGTTTAAATGCCATTTCATTAAAAGCTGTTCATGAGTAAAACTCTTGAAAGCAAATGTGAATTGCTCAAAGCATTTTTCCTCATTGTCTGTGCTTGGGCTGTTCCCTGAAATCAACGATTTGATGGACTTTTGTTTTTCTTGCGTTACAGGTTTTTATCCCATGCATGTAACAAATGAAAACCATGAATTGGAGTGGACGTGGCATTTTGAAAACCACAAAGCACTTGATTTATTCAAATTATGTTTACACAGGGATTATTTCACTCACCAGTGAAATGCAGCTGCCTCTGGCTTGGAAAACGTCAGTCTTTAAAAAGAAACATTGCTAAGTGAAAAGAACTTTATCTCATATAAAACTTGAGGAGGAATGTAGGCTTGCAGAATGTAATTACTCATTTGGATCTTAGCCCAGACACCAAAGCTATCATTGCCTCTTTAGCAAGAGTAACTCGGAATCTTAAGTGCTTGCACATAATGAAAGCCTTGATTCTGCAACCTTTCTGGAAAATAAAATTAGTATTAGTAGTATAATGCTTCCCAAATATTTAGATGTAATTGCACTTATAATTTACACCACGCTTTGAAAAAGAGACCTCCAGGCACTCTGTAAAAGTAAAGGTGGGTTTGATTTTCAGAACATCCTGTTCACCACTTCTGGACATCCACGCTCTAGAGCCTGAAAAATGTTGTCACAAGGGAAATAAGTGGCTCTGTTCTGGCCATGGCATCCATGCAGAACTTTGCAGTATTCCAAAAGGGAAGTTTTCTCTCTGGATCAGGAAACTGGCAGAGGCAGCTACAGGGATGTGGTCACACACTGTGACAGCAGGAGCTGCTGAGAAGGATTGGTTCAACTCCCAGCCTATTGATTGTGGGGGTTGCAGCATCACTTTTAGTACTGGTGTCAAAATCATCGATGGGTTTGTGATAAAACTTCCATGATTTTAAAAAGCAGTGAGATTCCAGAGTGGGTACATCTGTTTTCTCTGTGATGTCCAACATCTATATAATCATTTCTATCCACAGCAAGATTGGTGAGCGTGTTCCAGCAATGAAGTTGTTATCTTTTTCCTTCTGTATCCTTGGCATTTTCATCAGTCTCCCCAAAAGATTCTCTGTCTTCCCTTCCCAGATTTTGAGCTATTGCCAGACTGTCATCTGAAGATCTGTGTTATTTTAACGCTGTCTTGGTAAAATATCTGACCTAAAATTGGAGGAGAAGAGAAATATCATCCAAATCGTACTAAAATCTATAGTTTACATACTATGGGAGTTTCATAAAACCTATTGGAAAGATAGGAAGAGAGAGAAAAGAATGGAAGTTTGTAAGGAATGACGCATAAATGAAAAGAATAAAGGTGTGGAGGTTTTCATTTTTTTCTTAAACAAGAATATCTGGTCTGTCCTAAACTGACAAAATTTTTGGTCAGTGTTACCTTACAAAGTGATAGAGAGTCTGTCGTGTGAAATTTCTGTAGTAATAATTAAAAAAAAATTAGTTCCCCACAGTTTATGAGCATAGAATCATAGAATTAAAGAACCATAAAATAAAGAATCCTAAAATTAAAGACTCATAAAATTAAAGAGTCATGGGATGGTTTGTGTTGGAAGGGACCATAAAGACCACCTCATTCCAACCCAGCCATGGGCAACTGGCTCTAGGTGACCTTTCCTGAGCAGGGAAGTTGGACAACAAGACCTCCAGAGGTCCCTTTCAAGGTCAGCCTTTCTCTGATTCTCTGATGCAGTAATTCTATAAACTATATATGAGTTTAAATAACTTTCAGCCTTATGAAAATGAGGATCTTCAAAATAAGATTAGAGATGTAAAAACATCTGGCTTTACAGATTCCCCCTGTCTGTCAGAAGTACAAATACTTCTAAGTCTACCAGTTGGTCTGAAAATTCCCTTTTCAATGTTTCAAATGCTTTTGATTTTAAGTATCCTAAACCAAAAGGACTCTAATTATACATTGCCCTGGGGAAGGAAAATCGCAGGTTTCCTGCATCCTACTATTGGATTCCACACTGCCCATCTGAGAGGGGGCAAGAGGCAGAAACAGGTCAGTGTGTGGTGGAGCAGAGAGCAGCAGGTGAGAAAGGATGATAGAGGAGTCTGAGAAATTGCTGGCAATTGTGGTCCAGCCCTTCAAAAATTCCTGTCAAGAGGCAGAACTAGACACCTGTTATTTTTCAGTATTATATGAGCCTTCATGGTAATGAGAGAAACTTGAGGGATTTTTTTCCCCCTCTGCTCTGTGTGCATTTGTGGCTACATTGCAGAGGGAGGAAGGAGCTCTTTGTTTTCTTGCAAATTGATATTTGAAATCTTCTCCCCTTTTAACAAACTCATTCATCTTCACAGCACCTTTGCAACCAGGCAATTTCTACAAATCAAGCTGAGCATTCGATCTGTGTTGTTTTTAATGATCTTTCTTGCCAATATTTATAATGTGCCTTGAAAGCTGAGGCAGACCACGGGCTAGATATTTAATATTAATTAATGTGTCACTCCCCAGAACACGCACATGCTGAGGAAACGAGTAAACATGTTTAATTCTATCAGAGGGGTTGGAGGCACTTGTAAATTGCTAACTAATTTTAAAGGTGTCCTTTCCTCCCTTTCTTTGGAGATTCATTTCTTCGTACTCTCCCCTGCTTTTTAATTGCTGCAATCTCACTTCTGCAACCTGAATTTCCCCTCCCTTTTGCTCACACTCCCATTGCCAGTGACTCTTTCAAGCAAGATTAATAAAACTTTTTGTAATTGCTATCAGTGCCTATTTGGTAGCACCCTGTGGGGCAGATAGTTTTGGAAAGGAAAGAGAGGGTTTTGGAGAAAAGGATCCCAAAAAAACAGAGGACACAGAGGTGACTATAATTTTTAAAAATTCATGTTATTTCTACACTCTGCTAAATGTCATTCGAGAAAGGCCAAGAAATATTCTGCCATTGATATATTGTGAATCAAGGCCAAGATAACAGGCAGAATATATAGATATTAACAACAGATCAGGCAAAAGAAACCCTATGAGACAGCTTTGGTCTGTGTGATAAGGGAACTGTAAAAGTATTATGGAGCCAAAGATGATCAGAAAATCAACGTTCCCTTTTCTGTAACAGAACTTAAATCTTGCCTTCAGGACATCAGTAGCTTTGGGTCTGCTCTCTGTCCATGTGAGATTTACTTTGCTCTCAGAGCATGCAGGGTTGAGTTGACGCATGGTGGTTTTTTATGCAGAGATATCCCAGGTGATAAATTAAATGGCCAGTGCAGGGATGATTATGCACAGATTTTCCCTGCCTCCTGTGTTTGTTTTCTGTTTCCCTTTCCCAAAGCAAAATATCACACTACCGGGGTTGTGTCTCAGTGGAAATCAAAAAATTGAAATAGGAGAAAGGTGAGGAACATTTTCTCCCCTCTCAGCAGCTTTTTTGGGGTGGTGTTAGTTGGATTTGCTGTGCCCTTGAATCGTGTCAAGCTCAGTTCTGGTGATTTTCCTATAAGAATGCAAAAAAAATTGTATATCAGAATTGTTAGTTTTTCTGTTAAATGTCATGTAAATGCCATTAGTCTGAATTAAATTCCTGATTTAGATTGGCTTTTTTCTGCCTTTATCCTTTTCCAGTAGGTTGCTATTCCCATGAAGTCTTAAACATTTCTTAAAGCTCTTCCTTTAGGCTAAAATATCCCTTCCTATATTTCTCCCTCTCTCCAGCTGCCTTATTCCTTATGAAATTCCCTCCTTATCATCTCAAGAGAAAGTTTGTACCTTTTTAATGTCTAGTTCCCCCTTTCTGGGTTAATGTGGGATAAACCTAATCATAGCTGCTGTTGAGAATAGCACAATTTCACTGATGGAATTAATAAGGAAGGAATGAAAATATGTTTTCTAAGTCTGCCCAGCTCTGTCCTAGATAGTCCTTCAGATGGGTGTGAACTGAATGCTCTGGGTTTAGGAGATATTAACAAATCCCAATAAACCCAACCAGATTTCACTGAGCTCTGCATTTCCTGAGCTCCCCATTACCTCACCTCCAGCGTATTGGTGACACGCCAGCAGATTGATCTGCAAAATTTCTGTCTTTATGACATTCTATAAACTACTTTATGGGACAAAAGACAGATATATCCCTGTCTCACAGAGCTTCCAAATTGCAGCTTAATTAAAGCGCTGGGAGACACAAAGGGAAGACAAGGGCGCAAGATAATAATCAGAGGGTTGTATTCTTGCACAATGGATTCCCATTACCCTAAACAGAATCCTACCAGGGGATGGATGTCTCTCAGTGAGATATCTTTTATGGCACTGTAAATACAGCAAAGAAATGCTGGAGTTTTTGTTCTGTTGGGCAGGGAGAAGGGAAGGTCAGGCAGAAAAGGAGAAGGGAGAGTCTTTAGGGAGTAAAAGGGTCCCTGGCACAGGGGGACAGAGAGCCTCAGTGGGCAGATTCCTGGCTAAAAGGCAGTAAAGCTGTGTGGTGGAAGCCCGACTGAGGCAGTGAAAAGGCAAGAGAAGAAATCTCTGGGTGTGCCAGCAGAAGGACCGAGTCACCTCCCCAGAGCTGCAGGTTCTGCATTGCTGTCACAGGAAGCTGCTCCTTATGATGGTTGAGTCCTGCTCTTTTTATGTTCCTTTAGGTTTGGGAACTGGTGCAGAACCCATCACACAAGTGCAGAGGGGAGAGAGAAGGTTGGTAAGCCCTGTGGTAAATAATAAGGCATGTGTATGCCATTAAATTTTGAAAATGTGATGTGGTGACAGCCAAGCTGAAGGCTCTTGGATTCAATAGCAAAGCACAGGTTTGTTTCAGCCTGGCCTCAAAGAGTTAAAAGAGATAAGAAGCAGTCTGAGGAGATGGAAAAGCATTATTTGGCTACCTTTTAGAGATGTGACTGTGTTCAGGCAAATTTAAACTGCCAATAACTATTAAAGCTGTTAAGTTTGTTTATTCAGACTGACAATGAAGGAAGATAAATAATCCTGTCTTAGGAAGAGGTAGAACAAATCATGCTCAGAAACAAGCCTGAATAATGATTTTAATCACAGACCCACAGAATACTGAGTTGGAAGGATCTCACAAAGATCACTGAGTCTGACTCCTGGTCCTGCAAAAGACAACCTCAGCAATCCCACCCTGTGCCTGACAGCCTTGTCCAAACGAGCTTCTTGAACTGTGTCAGGCTTAGTGCTCTGACCACTGCCATGGTGTCTTGGATTATGTAACAACAAAAAAAAAAAGTGTATTTTATTTTTTCATCTGTTGAAACTGGTTAGGGAGATGTTTTCTTTATTTCTTGTATAACCCATTCCTCATGACTCTGGGGGCGCAGGGGTGGATGCCTTCTGATAGTGGGCAGCTGTTAAAGCCAGGTGGGGCAGTGTTCTTTATCTCCTCCACCACCCATCCTCCCTCCAGGGGATATCTGCTGTTCATGGGCCATCGAGGCTCACTGCAGGGCTGATACAATTACATCATCCCATGGGGAGATGCTCCACCAAGGGGGAGGAGCCAAAAATTCCTGCCTGGGTAAAAAAAATGAAAGTCAGGAACACCAGGCATCTGATTTCCCACTGGATTCCCAGAGAAAGACAGGACCACTAGACCTTCAGACCTTCAGCACCACTAGACCTTCAGAAGAAAACTTCACCCTTCTACAGGATCATCTCCAACAGAACCACATCTGTCACTGCAGGAGGACTTGACTGGACTGCTCCCAACCCCCTGACCAACAGGGTGTCAGGTTGTGTTCTGACTCTGTCAAGGTTTCTAGGATTTTTGTTCGTTTGCTTGCTTTTTTTTTTTTTTTTTACTACTACATTTGTATTCTTAATATTCCTAGTAAAGAACTGTTATTCCCATTCCCAAATCTTTGCCTGAAAGTCTCTAATTTCAAAATTATAATAAGTTGGAGGGAGGGGATTTACATTCTCCATTCCAAGGGAAACTCCAGCTTCCCCTGGCAGACACCTGTCTTTCCAAACCAAAACACGTGGTGAGCCTTTTCAGTGCCCAGCCAGTCCCTGGGGGAAGGATGTGGTTAAAGTGGAGTGGTTCAAAAAGAAGGAAAACATGAACCTTGACTGATGTAAGGCAGGATGCTTTAGAGCAATTAATTAATTAAATGTAGATAGCTCTTCCCTGTGAGGGTGGGGAGGCCCTGGCACAGGGTGCCCAGAGAAGCTGTGGCTGCCCCTGGATCCCTGAAAGTGTCCAAAGCCAGGTTGAACAGGGCTTGGAGCACCCTGGGATGGTGGAAGTTGTAAATTGGAACTTTGAGTGGAAAGTTTGGGGCATTGACAGTTTGGATTCAACAGCGAGGATTTTATACCATGAAATATTAGAGAAATTAAGCAATCCAGTCCTTTCAGAGGGTTGTATCCTACAAGGACATCTTGAATGAGCATAAGATGCTGGTTTAATTCCCAGCCTCTTATGAGTAGCTGGAATATTCTTAGCCAAACTGAATTATGCAGCAAAGCCACCCCAAAAGCTGTTCAAACCAGTGTGTTTTATTGCGCAACTGAGATGGACTGAGAACCCAACTGGTGGCTGTCAGGGAGCTGGCAGTGAGTGATAATTCAGTGCTTTTAGTCACATCCACATTCACATTACTTGGAAGCCAACAGAGGGAAAAACAATACGAATAAAGCCAGAGGGGTTTTTTTGCTGAATTTTATTGAACTAAAAATGGAACTATGAAATGAAGTTGGTCAGGCAATAAGATGCACGCACAGGAAATTTTCAGCTTCAATATGAGGATAATTGAAAACTGCCAAAGTTTAACATTAGCCTATTAGCAGTGGTTGAGTCTTAATATTAGAACTCCAGATGAGGAAAAATGAAAGTCTTTCCTCCTCCTTGTGGTATGTGTTGCACTGCAAGGAAAGAAGGAAAGTACCTAGAGCAACACATAATTAGTTAATACCAGGAATTATCCTTCTTTGTTAAAATCAGCAGCTTGTGTTGAGATCCATAAGTGGCTGCCTCCTGGGCATTGTTCTTTAAGCACTATTAATTGCAGATAATGGTATTAATTGCCTTTTGCATTTGTCTGTCAAACGTGGAAAGAGCTATATATTGCACATGCAGTCTCTTCTTGATATTCTTTTTCAGAAATAAGGTTGGGGAAGACTGAGGAGAGGAGGCTCAGAGACATCCCAGCCTTGTGTGAGGAAAAGTCTCACAAATTTCCCCTAGGAGAGTTGTAGCCTTTGTGCTCAAACTTTGTAATAATAACGGGGTTTGGTTTAATATTTTATGGAGGGATTTTTTAAATTGCATCAGAATTCTGCCTTAAGTCTTCATTAAAAAGACATTTACCCCCCACCATGCCTAATTCTTCCCACGGAGCTGCAGATTCTGCTGATTTTGTCTTAGGGATGATCAAGCAGCAGATCTGCTCATGGGCAGCACTCATTTCACAGGGATCAAAACCCTGGCATGCGCTGCTGTGTGAGTGATGTTGGACCTGCGCTACACAGCTGGGAGGGGAGCACAAATTCCCCTGTTCAGCCCCAGAGGTATCTGCCTGTGACCATCTACAGCCTCGTGCTGTGAGCCTTGTCTGTAGAACAAAGTCTGCCACAGGACTGTTCCTCCAAAATATGTGTTATTACAGCTCAGGAGTCTATACATGCCAAAGCCACAAATCATTTCCCATTATCTTTTTGCAGCTGGGGCAAGAAAACCACCATGATTTATCTGGGATCTAGAAACATTTAGCCTGACAATGATCTGCTTCCAGTTGCTCCATCCTGGGCTGCACAGGGCACAGGGAGAGCATTGTAACCACATAGACAAAATTCCACAGGTTATTCCTCACTGCCCTACAACTTGTGCTGTCATTTATAAATATAAACATTAATGGGTTTCATACAGGACTGTAGTGGTTTCATGTTCACCAATTTCTGCCTTCCAAAATCAGTGCAATGGTTTAAGTGTTTACCAGAATCATTTACTCTTTTTCCACTGTGAGAATTTTCCATGCCTAGTCACTGATTGGTTTTGCTATAACATCCTTGAAAAAATCACTTCCTTCCCAAACTACCACAGGGACTGAACAGAATACCCCACGAAAACCTCTGTGCTCTCAGGAATGGGGTGAGGTTGTTGGTTTTTGGGGTGGTTGGGGTGCCCTGTGCAGGGCCAGGAGCTGGACTTGATAAACCTCATGGATCCATTCAGACTCCAGATATTCTGTGATTCCATGGTGATAATCAAGCTGCTCTGGAGAGGCAGAGCCTGCTCTTCTAAATCATCTTTTACTCCCATTTGTCAGTGTGGGAGTTTGCCCATGCAGACAGACAGACACCAGGAGAGCAGACAGCAAACCTTGGGTGTATCAAGATTATTGACTCCCTTCACTTGTATTTGCACTGGACTTTTAAGTTAGAATTTCAAAATTTAGGTGTTTAAATTTTAAAGTGTTAAAACTTTACAATTTTAACAAGTTCAAATCAAACTGTGGATTCCCTTTAAGTCATGCTACTGTATCAGGGTGTTTGACGCCAAGTTTGGAGCAGCAATCAGTGATTACCAAGATGTAATTGGAACAGCTCAATTGGCAAAATAGGGATTTGAGCACCTGCCTTACAGAATTGATGTCAGCTTAGAAATGAAGAATGTAGAAATCCTTAGTGACTGCTGAAAAATTTGGTGAAATATAACTGTAAGTCAGGGGCTTTACTTTCTGAAAAGTTTAGAACTTACTACATTGCAAAGCAAGGTTTAAAAAGCCACTGTATTCTCTTGAATTCATGTTTTCACTTGCTTTTAGGATTGTTGGTAATATCCCTGTGGGACTCAAAACCCCCAGGGAGAACCTGGTTTCTGTGTGACCATTTCAGTGCAAGGTTTCAGCTGAACTTTCCACAATGGGAACACAAAAAGTCAGAGCAGTTTGTTCTCAGATCAGAGAGAACCAGAGGCAGTGGAAACTCGAGCTGTGGTGATACAGATCTTTATCCAACAGGCAGCACAACCTGGAAATTAAAAACCTGTTCCCATTTGTTGCAGTACTGAGCCAGAGAGTGTTTCCTGCAGAAGGCCTGACATGAAAAATAATTTTAATAAGTACTAGAGATGTGTTTCAAGATTTTATAAGAGATACTCTAAGCCATGATAAGTCTGGTACAGAGAAAGAAAGAGAGAGAAGGGGATGGAAAGAGAGAAAAAGAGAAAAAGAAGGAGAGGAGGGAGAAAAAAGGAAAGGAGGAAAGGAGGGAGGAATGAAGGGAAGGAAGAGAGAGAGGGAGAAAGAAAAAGAAAGGAAGGGAGAGAAAGAAAGATAGAGAGGAAGAAAGAGAGAGAAAGAAAGATAGAGAAGAAGAAAGAGAGAGAGAAAGAGAAAGAGAGAAAGAGAGAAAGAGAGAAAGAGAGAAAGAGAGAAAGAAAGAAAGAAAGAAAGAAAGAAAGAAAGAAAGAAAGAAAGAAAGAAAGAAAGAAAGAAAGAAAGAAAGAAAGAAAGAAAGAAAGAAAGAAAGAAAGAAAGAAAGAAAGAAAGAAAGAAAGAAAGAAAGAAAGAAAGAAAGAAAGACCCAGCCTGAAGCAATGGGAGATAGGAAGATAAACTCAGAGGTAGATTGTTAAACTCATTTAGCAGCCAGGCAATGCTAAGATAGCAGCTCTCTGTTATCAATGAGAGTTGTGCTCCAGGCAGAATTTCCTCAGCGCATTATTGACCTTTAAAATTACATCCTACTCCCAAATATTGCTCCATGCTGCTATCTTTTATTATACTTGGCTTTCTTACAGCATTTGTTTATCAGTCTGCTCTTCTGTGTTTACCTTCAGCCTTTCAGAAGCAATTACAGAGGATGGGCATAACTCAAAATAACAGGTACAGCACAGAGACAAGAGAGGCTAACAAAGCTCAGGATGAAGGAAAAAAATGGGGATGAAACTAGGGCTGGAAGAAGGAAACAGTAATAGAGTTTATAAAGAGGAATCTTGTCTCTTCTCATTAGGATTTGACAGCACTGCAGCATAAAACATGCACAAACTGGCCACCCTTTGTCAGACCAGGTGTCAGGTGCACCATCTGTAAAATAACACTGAGAGGTGCTGGTTGCACCAGGTCAGAAATGACCCTTTAATAGGCTCAGACCTTGGAGTTAACCTAAACCCCACTTTGAACAGGTGAAGTTGCTGCAAGGCTCTGTCTGAGTGCAAAGTGGAAGGGCCCAGTGGATGGAACAAGGGATTATCCTTCTGCAGCCAAGCAGGGATTCCATGTGATTTCAGGTGCCACTGATAAATCAGTCTTCCCTGCCTTCTGAGTCTTGCCTTGAATAATACAGAAAATACATATGGAATATAATTTCCTCCTGACATGACTTTCTTCAAAGGATTTTCTTTCTGGAAGGGTTTCCAGGACATGGCTATCCCAATAAAAGCACTGTTGTTCCTGCTCCTGTAAACATTAGACAACAAGTTTCTCCTGATCTTCATTCAGAGATTGAAAAATAATTAATCTCTCTGTATGAACAGTTTAATCAATAGATCCATAAGTAAAAACAAGTGGGAGGGAGCATTATGCTGCTTTCCAGGGACTTTTGCACTATCTCATGAAGTAGAAAAATATTGTAAAAAATAAAATAAGATGAAGAAAAATTGAAATGTTGCCCAAAAAAAAAAAAAAAGAAAAAAAAAGAAAAAAAAAGAAAAAAAAAAAAAAAAAAAAAAGTGGATTCATAGAATGGTTTGAGTAGAAGAGGACCTCAAAGTTCATCTGATTCCACCCCCTGCAATGGGAAGTGACATATTCCACTAAACTGGATTCCTCCCCATCCAGCCTGACCTTGAACATCCCAAGGTGGTAAATTTGTCCTTGAGTCTTCTTTGCCTTGCTAATGTCAAGGCAAGTTGCTGGTTTTTCAGGTCTGATCTTGCTGTCTCAGTGCACAGGGCTGACACAGACACACTGAATTTCTCCAGGCTCCTGTCAGGCAGGGCAGTGATGCTGGGAACAGGGCAGAGGGATCTTCCCTTACTCCTTTATTCATAATTAAAATTATGAGCAGCTTCAGATTGACAGCTGAGCAAGCACCCAAGAAAGTCACCCAGGCAAAAGGACACGAGGTTGCCACAATGCCTTTAACTGGAAAATCAGCTTTGATTCCAGGAAACTCCCTGGGAATTTCTTGGAAGAAGCTGGATTATGTCCTGTGTGAGCACTGGTGGGCTCTGTGTTGCTCTAATGAAGACAAAACCCAAGGAAAAAAATTGCAATTGGACATAAGGGGAGTATAAACCCACATATCTCCTACACATTTTCTACTTTGTGTTGTCTGTATCTCATGGTTTAGTCTGCTGGAGTTCCTCTGTCATGCACAGGAAGAACTATACACAAGTTATACAAGGATTAGATGCTGCTTGGTTGAATCCCAGAGCCTTTTCCAGAGCCATCCCTTGATTTGTGGAGACCTATTAACATAAGCCATTCTCTCCACCTGTGAAGATGAATGAAATAGCCCCTCTCTGTCTCACGAAAGTATTATAAACCCATTATAAAGATTACAAGGTGCTTGGAGACCAGGAAAGTGTAAGAATTATTAGCAGATTATGATGTAGGAGTTGCACTGAGACCCCTGAGCTCATTTTCACACAGGCCTACAGTTATTTGTCAACAGCTAATGATTTTTTTACCTTCATCTGCACAAGTTAAATCCATAGTTGTGGTGTAGAGCACATTTGCCAACATATCTCAGTCAGATCCATTCAAATCCTGGCCTATCCCAGCCCTGGAATTGGGTTTTCCAGTGCATGTGCTCAAACAGGGCAGATTCAGATGGAACAGGTTGCCCAGGGATGTTGTGGGATCACTCTTGCTGGAAATGTTGAAAAGAAGTGTGAATGTGGCACTTGGGTGTTAGAACCCTGGAGGTCGAAAATTTCAGGCTTTCTGTATTAAAGGGTGCTGACCCTCAAGCAAACACCACATTTGACTTGAGGCCGTGGAACAGGCTCCAGAGATTGAGTGACAGCACTGGAGTTGTGGGTGTGTAGTTTGAATTGTGTGATCTCACGGGGTGAAAAATTTAGAGTTAAGATTTTAGTATATAGTAATGTGTGTGAGTCAAGACGGAGGACTTTGGGCATTGACTGGGTCCTTCTTCTTCACTTTTTTCTTCCTTCTTCTTCATGGGTTTGGATGGTTTTCTGTAATTGGGTGAAAAACGTCCATATTGGGTGATGATTATTGTATCAAAACCATAAATAATATAGGTGTCACCTCGTTATTGGGTAATTATCACTTAAATAACCTTGGAAAGAGTTAGAGGTGCTCCATTTTACCTCGTTTCTCTGACTTGCTAGTTATAGCTCATGGTTCATGAGTTGGTAAATAGATAAGAAATAATAAACATCCGAGTCCAAACACGAACTGCAACTCCAGTGTATTAATCCCAACCTTGGAGGAGAAAAAGAAGCCAGAACGGTCACACTTGGGGACACAGATCAGTGGTGGCCTTGGCAGTGCTGAGGGAATGGTTGGACTCAATGATCTTTGAGGGCTTTTCCAGCATTTATTATTCTATGACTCAATGAATAAGCTACTTTTGGGAGAGGGAATATTTATTTTTCGTGAACTTGTAATCAGATTTTCTCGTGGATCAGCAGGAAGGCCACAGGGTATAATGGAAACATTTGCATAGACTTTAATAGGCTTTGTGCTGGATCCACAGCATTGTGGGATAACAGAGTGTATTATTACTTCTTCATCTAATAATCCCACACAGCAATGGCATTACACATGTCCTGTTGCTTTCCAAGGATAAAAATACCTCCTTGATCAATTTTCCCTCCCTGTTAAATTATTCTGTCAATTATTTGGCAGTTTTGTTTTTCCCACGATGACTGGCATCACAAACACCATTTCCATTTATTTTCAAATATCTGTGCAGAATTTCTGAAGAATTCAAATCCTCTTTATCACAACAAACCACCGTGGAAAATATATGTGTGCTGGTGTTTATATCTTTCTGTGTCCTATCAGGAATTTGGCTCATTTCCCTCTGATACCATCAATGTGTGTTTGTGTGGTTTAGGACTCAGGGAACTGCATTTTTCCATGCTTTCATTAACCATGTCAGACCTTCAGCTGAAGGTAATTGCAAAGTGCCAGTCTGAAGAAATTAATTTTGTGGCTATCATCATTAGGTGGAACTGCTGGGGGTTTAATTCTGCCCTGCAGAGGAAACCTACAGAGCAAAACACCAGAGTGGGAACAGCTATTGCTTTCTCATTTTGTAGCAGGAATTACTCATCAGATCATACTTTTTTTTCCTGCTTTAAGCACATTTTCGCTTAGTTCTCTGTGCAAGGGAATTAAAAATTCAGGGAAAGTGTATCTGAGTAATCCTTCAGCCTGCAAAAATTTAAGCACAGCACTTTACTCTGGTGTGAACAGTGAGGATAGCAGCACACTGGCAATTTTCTTTGGACCTGTGAAAAGTCTTTTGGCTCATCCTCTGGAACGCATTTCCACACCCAAACAGATGTTTCCATATAGGGAAGGTTTAAGACTCACCCCAAAACCTTTTAAGGGAAGAACACTAGAAGTTTCTTTGCTTTCCTGGCAATAATTGGCTCAGTGTCAAGACAAGAGCACTAATAGGTCTGTTTACCTGTTTTTCAGAAAAATAGCTATTCTCTATTGGGCTGTTTGCCAAAAAACCCACCTAAATCATCCAGCACTTAAAAGAGAGCACGAGGCTTTTCAGTGCACTCTTGAGGTGTTGTAGCAGGTGTGTGAGACCTGTCCCTACTCTGTGTTCATCTTTGTTCTTTGTTTTTCTATTATTTTCTTCTTTTATTAAAACCTTTTTGCTTTTCCAAGACACACTCAACCATGCCATCTCACTAAATTCTTTAAGCCATTTTCTGTGAGGTGCTTGACGCCCTCAGAGGTATTGAACCCTCACAGAGCTAAACACATCTGGCTCTTCAAGAAATTCAATAGTGCATGGCAGCTGCTTCGGTTGGGGTCCAGAACAGAAGGAGCCTCACTGTGTTACAGATCCTCTCCAGAAAAACTCTTTTTTCTTTCCACATGGACCATCTCTCAAGGGTGCTAAGCTCATATTTGCTGTTTTGGCTGTGAAAAGGGGTTTAAAGTTAATGCAGATAAATAAAATGCCCATCAGGGTGGATGTCAACCCAAAAATAATATCGGGGCAACCTCATCCAGTCTGGCCTTGGACACTTCCTGGGATGGGGCATCCACAGCTTCTCTGGAAAGGTGCCAGGGCCTCACCACCCTCACAGGGAGGAATTTCTTCCCATTAACTAATTTAAATCTACCCTCTTTCAAATTAAAACCACTACATCCTGTCTACTCTCTTTCAGGTTGAATCTACCCTCTTTCAAATTAAAACCACTGCATCCTGTCCTACAAGCACCAGATCTGGGTGCTGGACAGGGCGATTGAAGCTTTCACCGAATCCTTGTGATATCACAGAATTCTGGCAGATTTTCTGTGCTGGGAAAGTCAGAAATAGCAGCCACTCATTCTTCAAGGCCAGGCTGGATGGGGCTTGGAGCAGTCTGGGATAGTGGAAGGTGTCCCTGCCCATGGCAAGGGGGGTGGAATGAGGTGATCTTGAAGGTCTCTTCCAACCCAAACCATTCTGATGTTCTGTGATTTCTTCTGGATCTTAAATTGTTTTGTGAAATTTGAGTTTTCTTTTAATACACAGGGTAATTCAGCACTTTAAAAAATATTTTAACCCCTCAGGAAAATGCCTCCTGATAATTCTGGGCTCTTTGCTCAATGAAGGCAAGGCTGAGTGAGAAGAATTACTAACATATCCTTTATTACTCTGCTGTGTTTCTCCACTTACACCCTGGTGGTTTGAGAGAGTTCTCAGGGGAGATGAATGTTTGAGTCCCTTCGAGCAGGAAATGAAATTGAACCCAGAGAAGTGCAGCAGCAATTCAATTTTGGGTTCAAGGCGGTTATTTGTAGGGTTCTTTTTTCTGCTCAAGTGCTTTGATCTGCTATTCACACTGCAACCCTGTGAGATTGCTCTCTGCTTTCCTGCTCCAGGAGAACAACTCCCAGGCCTGGATTCAGTACACCCTCCTAGGTGTTTCCTGTAAACGACTCAGGCCCTCAGGCAGAGTCAGAAGAAGAATGTTGACAAGTAATTTGGGGATTCAGATGAGAATTAAATGTGAAGCAGGTACTGGCAATCATGCTCTTTCCCCTCCAGAGAAGTAATTTGCTCACAAACATGAACAGAGAATTGGGATATTTAGAAAATTTTCAGGATTAAAAAAAAAAAATAAATCGAAATGTCTGTGGATTTGGGGTGTTTGTGACAGCTGAGGAATAGGAGGGGGTTTTTTACCCCTCACAATCATCCAGCTCTCAATTTAACTTGTCTCCTTGTTTTGTCCTACACATGGCTGTGTTACAGGCTCCAGAATTTTGTGAAAGTCCCAAAGAGGCACTGAAAGTGGTTCCCAAATCACAGAACTCGTTATTTCTCTATCTTTGCCTTAACAAAGAACCACCTTCCACCAGAAGGAATTTACAGGCCAACTTTCAAACTTTGACTGTGACCTTTAATACATAAAAGGTGCAGACAGAGTTTGTCTTTGAAACGGGAACATAAAAAGTGGAGCAAGGGGCAAAAGGGCCTCAGATATTACCAGTGAGCTGCAGTTGAAGATGGAAATGAAAAGGAATGTCTTACAGAAAGTATGAGATGTCTGGAGAGAGCAAAGTCCAATATAAACAGCTTTTCCAAGTGCACTCGATCCTCATTAACATGCTTTGGGGCTTTGCTCCTCCCCTGTGACAGGTTTGGAAAAAGGATTTGAAAATTTCCTTTTGCTTCTAGCAGGTAGGCTTAATTCCCCATCTAAAGCTCACTGAAATCAAGGGAAAAAAAAAAAAAAAAGGCTCTCATTGAGGTTGGTGGACCTTGGCTCAGTTTCTCTGACATTTAGCTGAGGTAGCTGAAACCTGTTCCCCTCGAACCATGCAGAGGTTGTGTGGAACTGAGCTTTCCCTCTCTGTGTGAGGTATAGGAGGCCATAGCTGAACACATTAATGAAAAGGGAGGTCAGAAATTTGGCTTCCTTGTTAGCTCTGTGTCCTGCTGCTCACAGACTCCCTCCAGGCATTGGGGTGGAGAACTGGGAAAAAAAGAAATTTGTGGGGTGAGATAAAGACCGTACAACAGGGCAGGAAAAAAAGGGGAAAAACCACCCCAAAATAACAACAATAATAATAACAACATCAGAAATATTATTATTAACAACAACAACAACAACAACAATAATAATAGTAATAATAATAATAATAATATCTAAACTAGTGACGCACAATGCAGTTCCTCACCACCCACAGACTGATGCTCAGCCCATTCCCAACCAGAGGTCCCAGGCCAGCTTTCCCCAGTTTATGAAAACACCCCATGATGCCACATGGTCTGGAATATCCCTTTGGATCAGCCTGCCCTGGCTGTGTCCCCTCCCAGCTTCTTGTGCCCCCAGCCAGCTCTGGCAGGGCAGTGGGAGAAGCTGAAAAGTGCTTGACTCAGTGCAAACTGCTCAGCACCAGCTAAAAGTCCATGTGTTATCAGAATAATCCTGACACTGAACCCAAAACACAGCACTGTGCCAGCTGCTGGGAGGACAGAACTCTACCCCAGCCAGGGCACACTGCAAAGGCTCAAAATTTGGTAAACGCTCTAGAAGACTTGGAGGCAAAATCACTAAATATTGGGGAATATGTATATGTGAAAGCCAAATAATTGGAAACAATTTATGCTTTCTCTTTGTGGTTAAAAAAAAATTAGAAAGAAAGGGGGAAAGGCAAATATTTGCTTCTGTGTTGCTGTAAACATCTGTTGTAGCAAAATAATGTGGATGCAGAGCAGGATGCACGGCAGGAGATCAGCACCTGGTCTGGGAGAGCAGCATCCAGGGCTCTGGAACAGCTCCACGGGCTGTGCTGTTTGTGATGCACAGCAGAGCAAGGAATTTCAAAAATGGGTTCTTAAAAAGCAGCATCCTGAGCTAAAAACCCATCAGATTCTGCACAGAGGAAAAGGCAGAAGTAAACAGTTTAATTCTCCCCATTCCTCAGAGTATATTTCTTGTCGGGAAATCATTCCTATGTAGGACTGACAAACATTATCTGTTCTCTCAAAAGCAGGAACTTTCTTTGCAGAGCTTGGCAGAGAGTTATTCCAGTTTTCTACTGCACAGTAGGTTGTTTCCACTTTGTACTTACAAGCCAGTTCTGTTATCAGAGCACCTGCAGGCAACAGAGTAGATCAAGTGCTTGTCTTTTCTCATCACCTGGACTCCAAGCCCTGTGCTCAAGGACAGAGTTGTATCCTGCAAGGTAAAGGAACAGCTCCTCATTCATTTTTCTGGAAGTTTTCACTGCTCAGACACAAACTGAGTGTAGATCACCCAGAAAAGGTGAAAAAGGGAGATAATTGTGGTGTGAAGCCATTAGGATACTCCTCAAGAAGAACGTTAGGGTTTGAATTCAGGCTGAGGACAAAGATACTGATCTCCTCTTCAAGGGCTAGATCATGGAATAGAAGAAAGGTTCAGGGTTTTTAGCAAGCTTAAAGCTCACCCAGTTCTATCCCCTGCCATGGGCAGGGACACTTTCCACTATCCCAGGCTGCTCCAAGCCCTGTCCAACCTGGCCTTGGACACTTCCAAGGATAGAGCATCCACAGCTTCTCTGGGCACCCTGTGCCAGGGCCTCACTGCCCTCACAGCAGATGTATTGCACAAATGCAAAATGTATAAAGTAAATGTTAAATGTATAAATTATATATAGATATGTAATGTAAATAAATTTATGCAAAATTTATGTGAATAAATTTGCACTTGTATAACCTGAAAAACAACTGCCAGAGCAAGGTCACCCACTTTTCACATGCTTACATGGACAGTGGCTTCAGGTGGTGTTGCCTTTTTCTGTATTTCTGGTCCCTCCACATCTCTAAAGTCAAATGTCAAATTTCCCAACATCTCTTCCTCTTTTCTACTTTTCACCCAGACTCTGATCTGAGTTTGAGGTCATGCAGGGTAGGACAGGACACTCAACCTCATTCTCCAGGCCCTTGCTGAGAGCTCCAGAGCAGGTAAAGGTAGGGGAGGTGTTGGAATGCTGGAAACTTCGAATTTGGGGTTTTAGTATATAGTAATACATGTGAGTCAAGATGAAGGGCTTTGAGTGTTACCTGAGTCCATCCTTCTTCTTTCTTCTTCATGGCTTGGGGTGGTTTTCTGTAATTGGGTGAAAAAGGTCCACATAGCAGGCATTGGGTGGTCATTATTGGGTCAAAAGTACAAATAATATAGGTGTCACCTCATTATTTGGGTAATTATCACTTCAATAACCTTGGAAAGGTTATTGAAGTGATAATTACCCAATAATGAGGTGACACCTATACCTATTACTCTTGGAAAAAGAAGTACTCCATTTTACCTTCGTTTTCTAGCTTGTTAGTTAGAGCTCGCAGCTCGTGATAAGAAATAAATAAGAAATAATAAACATCCAAGTCCAAACATGAAACCTACATTTCCTGTGCAAACACAAAAAGAAGCCAGAACCATCACAGGAAGGACTCATAGTATCCCCAGGCATGGCAGAAAGGAAAGTTTTTCCACCCCTGTGAGCTGCATGGGGCCCTTTTCCAGCCACCCATGCTCTGTGTATCCCTCCCACTCCAATTCCTGAGAGCAGCTGGGGAGAACATGGGTAACCTACAGGGCTGGGAGGATTTAGGGCTGAGTGAGGCTAAAAGACGGATCAAGGGTTTCCCTGCCAGCCTGGAGAGCCTCTGTGCTTGCAGGCAGCATTTCCTCACTGATGCTGTAACAACACTGCTCAGGAGTGCCTGAGTTTTCACAAGGGAATGATTTAAAAACCTCAGAAAAAATCAACACCAGTGATGCAGAAATTAACTCTGCCTTGCAATGGACCTGCAGGTTGACCTCTGCCTGCACCCCACCACACCCCACAATATTCACTGTGCTCAGACCTCTGTTTCAGACATTTTCCACTGAAGGTTTCTGTAGATTGTCTTTCCTTAGAGAGATAAACATCCATATCCTCAATTGCTGCCAGAGAACTCTTTCCAGATCATTATGCTAAAGATTGTTTTCCTGTGTGGAGTTAAAGGAAGGCTGTTACTACTACCTACAGAGCTTGCTCTACCTTGACAGCAATTGTGCTGGTGATTTTTAACTCAAAGGATTCACCTTTTCAACTTTTTATTGTTTTTTTTTTATTACTTCTTCAGTGCAATCTTGAGGATAAAATCGGGTTTTATGAACATTGGAATAGAAGACACGGTGTTAAGTTTGAAAGCCCAATTTTCATTCCGTCACCTCAGTTTTAAGCCATGTAGCATCACCTTCACTGATGTAAAAATGCCAAGCACTGAACAGAGGGGCAGGAGGAATAGCAGAGCTGCTGAGATGTTTTACACAAACCTGGCCAACCCTCACCACCAGCTGAAAACCAGATGTCATTTTCCCACATCCAGGCAACTTGAATTTCTCCCCTCTGCACAAGAAAAGCAAATAGGAAGGTGCATTTCCCAGAGCTGGACTAAGCCTTGTAAAGAAAACCATCATCTCGACATAATGCCATAAACAATTGAGCTCATTCTGTGTTCTGACCTTTTCCTGGAGGTCTGGAGGCCTAGGCCATGGAAATCAGATATCATATCCTGCAAGAAGAAGCTGGATCCCCTCCTGGATGACTTGTGGGTATCCTGACAAATCAGAGGCTTAAGATAGTTGGCTTTGTCAATCTTATGATCTTTTTGACACACATAACAATAGAAAAATATGGGAACCAAGGAATAAATATTTTTGTTCTAAAGCTTACAGGTGACAAGACAAATGATTTCTGGACAACACTGACATTTCCAAGGGTTTAGAAGGCAGGGAGGGAGCAACAGGCTGCAGGACCAAGTTGTTTGTGACTTTATTGTCTTATGTTGCAATATGTAACCAAAAATGTTTATTCTATTCCATCTTTTGAAAACAGCTGGGGAGGTGTTTTCTTTATCTCTTGTATAACCCATTCCTCATGACTCTGGTTGGGATGGGGCGGGTGCCTTCTGATAGTGGGCAGCTGTTAAAACCAGGTGGGGCAGTGTTCTTTATCTCTTCCACCACCCATCCTCCCTCCAGGGGATATCTGCTGTTGATGGGCCATCCAGGCTCACTGCAGGGCTGATACAATTACATCATCCCATGGGGAGATGCTCCACCCAGGGGGAGGAGCCAAGCATTCCTGCCTGGATAAAAAAATGAGAGGCAGGAACACCAAGCATCTGGTTTTCCGCTGGATTCCCAAAGGAATATTGGACCCATCTCACCACCACTGGACCCTTCCACAGGACCATCTCTGCTCCAACAAAACCACATCTATCACTGCAGGAGGACTTAATTGGACTGCTCCCAACACCCTGACCAACAGGGTGTCAGGTTGTGTTCTGACTCTCATGGTTTCTAGGATTGTTTTTTTTGTTTGTTTGTTTGCTTGAGGCTTTTTTTGTACTACTATATTTGTATTCTTAATATTCCTAGTAAAGAATTGTTATGCCTATTCCCATTCCCAAATCTTTGCCTGAAAGCCCTTAATTACAAAATTATAATAATTTGGAGGGAGGGGGTTTACATTCCCCATTCCAAGGGAAACTCCAGCTTTCCCTGGCAGATACCTGCCTTCCCAAACCAAGACATTTATACAAAAAGAAAATGATGTTGTAGGTGCTGGAGACACAAGTAAGAAGCCACCGGAACAAAGTGCAAGACAGAAAATAAAGGTAAAATCTTCTCTGTCAAGGCATAAAAGCCACAGGCATCCAAAGAGAACATATTTCCCAACATGTGGATTCCATCTCCCTCCTGGATTTGTCCCTGCAGTGCATCCCACACTGTGAGCCCATGGAACATGTTTGGAATATACCAGTAGCCCTCTAAGCTGTTCATGAGCTGAACACTGTTATTTATGTCCCCAGCTGTGCCAGGGTGATTTCTTCCTGTTATTTTTTATTGCAGTGCTAGAGATACGTAACAGCTGCTGTACCCAGCCTAATTTTAAGCATGTTGAGCAATGGGATTTCTCTCAGTTTCCTTGTGAGGATCTTCTGCAGTCTCACAGATCAATCTGTGTGGGAACATCTTTCTTGATCCCTGCCTCCCTGGGTTCATCCCATCACTTGTGAAATTCTGCATGGACCTTTTCATCAGGAGAATGACTGTTCCCAGGATGAATTTTCATGTTCTGCTCTTCCCTCAGACTAGAGTTTTATCTGTGCAACAGGGCATTTCACAGTTATGGAGTCAACATATTTTAAACCACCATGATATATTTATAGGCCTCCTTGCTATACATTGGCACTTTTCCTTAAAGGTTTCTTAAATTCTCCCAAGCCTGGTAAAGATTTACAACAAGTTCACAGATCTCCTAACCTTATTTTATTTATAATTTCAGACATCAAAACCCCACTGCCATGAGGGGTAGTGGTTTGAGGAATTCATCACAAGAATCTTATTTTATGTATAAGTTCTGTTTTATTCTGGTTTGTCAATCTCCCCTTCAAGGTATCCCTAGCAGAATTTTTCTTTGTGTAAATTGGTGATGAAGATAGTCAATTAAGAATCCCTGAAAAGTGTTTCTTTATTGACTAACAGCCTGCAGAATTGCATGTTCTCCCTTCCTGAGAAGCAAGGCTCTTCATCATGATTAATTACTGTCAAATCTCCATAGGTTTGTAACAGCAAGATACAAGATATCTACCATAAATCACCAAATAAAGTATTTATTAGAGAAAATAACAAGAGGAACATTTCAACTGTCCTGATGAATTACATGCAGGTCTATCTGGCTCAAGTTCCTTCTCTGAGCAGTAACAGAACCCTATTTATTTTTTCCCCCTTTTTGTCCCTTTTTTTTTTTTTTCCTTCCTGGAATATTTCATAGCAGATCTGGTGAAAAAGGGTTCTTGTACCATTCTTCTACGTCTTCCTGTTGTGTCTGGAGCACTGCTTGAAATAATGTGTCAGATTTGGATGTCTGCTATCCATAAAGCACAAAGGCAAACTTGGAAAGGATTTGGAAAGAAGCTACAGGAGGAAAATCTGAGCGAAATAACTAAAAAAAGGGGGATTCATTTTCAAAACTCATGTAGACAACCTGAGCTTAGAAAAAGGCAAGCTCATTCCTTGAATTTTACTGGTTGCTAAGGGGTCTGTAGTGTGGAAACAGTGACAAAGTCAAGCTTTTTATCTATAGGTGAATTTTGAGAAATCATGTCTTATTTTTTCTATTTAATTATTAAACACAGAACACTCAGCTTTAAATTGGAGCCTCTCAGCCAGTGGTGGGTATTTCTGTAGAGGACAGAGAACAGCTTGACCTAACTGGAAATTTAGTGCTGCATTTTCTGTGTCTCTCAAAAACACATGATGGACAATCCTCTTTCCACCTTTTAACTGAGTGGCATCTTCACTTACCTATGAGCAAGGAGGCCAGTTAAAGGCAGACAATTTGAGGGAAGAGAAAGGTCATGATTGAAGTGATGCAGCAACAATTCATTTAATGGGAAGGGACTGTGCAAGTTTTGAGATTTCTTTAGTGGGGAGGCAGCTGGGTATCTGTCCTTAATCCCTTTCTCTTCAGCCCTGAAGAGAAGTTATGAAGCAGGAATGGTTATGAAGCAGGAAACTTGGCTAATGTTGATGAGAGAAATCTGCTCCACAAGGCTACCCAGGAAGGCACAGCTCCACAAAACCCTTTTGCCAAGAAAATGGGGACTCAGAACCCCAAAATATTGATTATTTAATACCAAAAGCAACAGCAGTGGACATCACCAACTAGTTTCCCAATAGAATAAAACACGTGGATGTTTGCAGAAGGTAAAATGTCTCATTTTCTGTGCTGTGCCACCAAGGATACCCACATGGAGAGAAACATCTTTGAATCCAGAGCTCACAAGGCAGATCAGCAGGTTCCATGTGAGAAACCAGCCAATGCTTCTGCTTATTCCCTGCTGAAAAACTTATCCAGATGCTGAGAATTAAAAAACCATCAGGGTTTTAATTGCACACCCTTGTGCCAGGTTCAAGCTCCAATTCCCAGGTGAAGAAATAATCCTGGTGCTCCAGGCCCATTGCAAGGGCTCTGCAAAACTGGAAAAAAAGGGGTTTGGCAGCATTTTGGACTGCCAGATTTGCACTCTCATAGCCAGCAGAGGGAACTTCACTCTCATCTGTGACAAGTGGAAATTTGCATTTCTTGTTTTCCTTTGTGCCCCCTGTTTAGCTGGAACAACCTCCTGAGGAAAGGAGGTGAGAATTAGAAATGGTAAATTATTATAGGACAATGGAGAAAACCATAACATGAGAGGAATGGGAGAGGTGAAATGACCGAGAAAGGTGTTTAAATGAAGAGCAGAAACATGACATTGAACAAATCTTGACATTTTATTCTTACTTTTAATTGGATCTTGTAATTTACTCTTCATCTAATGCTGCATAACGTTGCAAACATTTGAAGCATCAATTCTCTGCAGACAACGCAAAACAAATGAATGTACTACTGCATTTTCTCTTCTTAACAAGAGAATATTTTCTGATTCCTGTTGCAAATTAAATATTTTTTTGCTACTTTTATACAGGACCATAGTTCATTCCTGTTAAATGCAGGGAGTCCTCTTTCCTGGGAGGTGTTGGCCAGCTCTAGAAACAATGGGAAACATTTGCTTCTGTATGAACAAAAAAAGTTATTATGAATTTTCTAGTCTGGTGGGTTTGCAAAATATGAAACAACATTATGTCAAAACAGAGAAGATGTAGTTGTAATCACTCTGATGCGTGACACACAATTAACAACGTTCGCAAATTTGCATTTATGAATAAAATTCCAACTGAAATGGATATTCAGCAGGCAGCAATGAGGTTCTGAGGACACAGCCAAGGTGTGTTCACACAAAATAAATCAGTGGAGCATATGTGCTGAACAAACACGTCAGCAGGGAGAACACATTTCTAAATGGAAAAAGTCAGAAGAATCCTGGCGATGTCGAGCACTTTCATCAGCAGCCTCTGTGTGCTCCTGAAAGGACCAAAGCTGGCAGCAGGATCTGGTGCTGGATCACCTTGAGGGACAGCAAACATTGCTCTCTGCTTGGGTGAGTTATAAAAACGTGCACAGTTTTCTCATCACTCTCCCCAGCCAGCAATCCTCAGCCATCCCTCACTGTTTATCAAATCATTCTGCTTGGAGATGGGCATGAAGGAGGGGATGAGAGCCCAGCTGACATTTCAATGTGCTGGAAAACATTGGTAGATTTTTTTTCTTCTTCTTCCCTTTTTTTCTAATTTTTGGTGACCCTCCAATGTTTTCCCTTGCAATATTTCATCCAGACAGGTTTGGCTTTATTGCAGCCTCAGGCATCCATGCATGCAGGTGTTCCCAAGTAATCCTTGGAAGTACCAAGCATGAGCATTAAGGTTTTGCCTCAGGCAGATTTGAGGGATATTTGAATTGGGCAAGGAACAGGTATTTTTGTGAACACAGTAATGTAAAATATCCATAAACTATGAACTATGAAAAGGTGCACTCTGGGTGCAGGTTTTTCCAACTCAAGCCTACAAATGAGGTACCTACAATTTTTTTCTAGGGGAAAAAAAAAAAAAAAAAAAAAAAAAAAGGAAGGTTAAACAGATCTTTGCCAGTTTGAAATGTGTTTCAAGGAGATTGGCAAAGAAAAACAAAACAAAAAAAAAGAGCCAAAAATGGTAATTGCAGGAAAAATAGCAAAACCCAGCTATCTGTGAAAATTAGCCTTGCAGGTTAGCACAGGGATCAATTGTTAACACCTGCCCAGGCACATACTGATAAATTGGAGGTAGAGGATAAATTGGAGATAAAGACAAAGAGAAAAATGATTAGTAGGAAGAAGGGGCTGACTGCTGAGAGAAGAGCAGGACTAATGAGGTAGAGCTTGGCTAAAGGAGAGCTCAGGAAAGGGGAATAAATCTACCTGTCTCTAAGCTGAATACCAAACCAATACCAAAGGCAGGGCTCTTTGAGTTGGATCATAGCAAAACTGGGTGATCTGTGAAGCAAAATGGGGGAAAGAGTTCACTAGAAAATGTGTGTGGAGAGTGGAAATGAAGATTCTCATCAATTTTGATTGACTCTGATCTGTATCAGACCCCTTGCTTCAAAGCACTGCATTTGAAACCTCTCAGTTCCCTGTTTTTAAATGCCATGTTTTGACTTTATCACATTTCAAATGATGCCTTAAGATTTCATGTAGTTACATTTTACTGTTCACAAAACACTTTCGTGTTCTTGAACTGTTTTGTTTGACCCAAAAAATGTCAGGGAGAAGGGCTTTTCATGTGGTGAGAAAAACCAAATGTGTTTCCTTTCCAATCAACCTTGAATAATTCCCCTCCCTTCAGTTTGGCAACAAAACAAAACAACAACAAAAAAATCAATTATTCACAGAGCTCTACTCCTGAGGGCACAATTAAGAATAACTGGAAGAAATTAAGCAAGAGAGAATGTAGGCTTCAATAGTAGGGTGAGCTTTTCTCCTGGTGAGAAACACGGGCTTGATCCTGAAAGTCACTGAGTGCTGCTTGGTCTTGTTACAGCATCCCATGGGAGATGCCAGCAGTGTTGGGGCACTATTAAATATCCTGAGAGCACAGTTTAAAATCACACTGGCCATAACTGCTTGGAAACTCTCTTCAGGCCATCAGGCATCAAGGCTGTGTTGTCCAAAAAGGGAGGTGACAACCCCAAATCATCTCACTTTCTCTCTCCGTCTCCTACCACTCCTTTGAGCAACAGCTCATTTAACACTACTTATGCAGGGCTCTAATTCTTCCTTTTTGCAGAATCATTGCTGTAACAAGTCAGGCAGAATTTTTGGAGTTCCTGGATAGGTGTAAAAGAATATTTGTATTTGAGGAACTTCAGGCTGGGAGAGGTGGGGTCAGACTGCAATTAAGGTATAGAATTATGGAATAGCACATATATGTCTAACAGTAGCAGTCTATACAGCATATAACTGTAATTAATCCATCTGATTCCATCCACTGGGATTGGAACTATTGCAACTCTTTCCTTTCCTTTGGGGATGGAACTAGGTGAACTTTGAGGAGCTTTCCAGCCCAAAGCATTCCATGATGCCATGACACACTCTGACCTCCACACGTCATGGTTACCTGAGTTTTATTCATGTAATCCTTCCCTTCCCTTCCCTTCCCTTCCCTTCCCTTCCCTTCCCTTCCCTTCCCTTCCCTTCCCTTCCCTTCCCTTCCCTTCCCTTCCCTTCCCTTCCCTTCCCTTCCCTTCCCTTCCCTTCCCTTTCTCATTCTTCCTCTATCCAAAATCCACCCCTGTGTTTTTATATTGAAAGATAAGGGACTACCTTATAAAAATTTCCATGCCAAGTGTGTGATTTTCTGATAAAAGTTTCTGCAGACCCTCTGACAATTGTTGTTCCTTTTCAACTGTGGGCATGTGCAAATCTTGGCTGTTCCCTTCCCCTTTAGGTGTGGGATGCCACAGGAGGGTGTATTGATATTTTGTAGTGTTTTATTTTTAGCTGGGGAGTTGTGCAATATATAGATGAGCATTTTAGGAAAGACTGCTACATTTAGCACTAAGTTTTCCGGCCAAAACTGAAATATAAAGAACAAAATTGAGGTTCTTTGACAAGGCCCATTTTCCAGGCACAGTTTGGATTGGCATTAATTATATTTACAGCCTTTACCAAGGGAATCTCATATAAGATTTTCCATTATTTTGCATGGGAGTGACGGATGCAGGGTGTCCAGCCTCACTCAATATTATCTCCCATGTTGTCCCTCCATCTTCTGGAATTTCAGTGCAGTGAGATGATTTATTAACATTCACAGCAACTTATCAGCTGCTCCTCTGTCAGATCCATCAGTGTCTCCTGAAAGTTGTGTGAACTGGCTGAGCATGAAAAGGGGGGACTTTGGTGCGTTCGGTTCTTTATTCCTTGATTTACCAAACTTATAAACAGTGCTGCCATCACTAAAAGTATGGAATAGCCTCTTGTAACTTGTATTCTGTGATATTGTTCATAATGGTTATCCCCATCTCCTGCAAAGTTTCTACTATTAATAAGATTTTTTTTTTGCTGTAAATATATTTAAAATTTTCTGTGAAACTGCTTACAGTGGCTTTTACCCTCATGTCATCAGCTATTTTTGTCAGTTAATCTCAGAATATTTTGGTCATAGAAGTTGCCCTTTATTTCAATCTCTTAAAGTTTTAAGTTTTCCTCATTTTTACTTCGGCTTGTTTTTTTATCAATTTCTGCTTTTCTTTCTCCCACTTAGATGAGTGTTCAGTTTATTCTTATTTGATCTTGACATGGTGGGTTTTTTTGGAGTTTGAATCTATATGCTAAAAGAAAATCTGATTTTTCCATCCCTATTTTGTATTCCTCCCTCTGTTGGCTCATCATTTTCTTCAGCACTGGGAAATAATCCTGTTGAATGACTAAATGAAAATATTGCTGCTTAGGCCTGTCCTCTATTTATCCTGCATATAATCAGGTTGTGACCACTGGTGCCTTAGCAACCATCATTTTCTAGTCCAATGATTAATTCAATTTTTAGTCATCATACCCAGATCCCCAAAAGAGTTATCTTGCATTCTGTGTGGCACATTTTCTTTGAAAATTCAGGGAATTCTGGTGGAAGCAGGCTGGATGGTATTAAATTAACAGCAGAGGAGCAGACACCAAGAAAGACACTCATCTTATGTTTAAATCAGCACTTCACAGAGAAAAATAAAAATGGGAAGAAATGGGGAGATTTGAAGCTCTCACAAAGGGTGCTTAGAATGAAGGCCAAGCAACCCAGCAGAAATACAGCAAAAATAAATCAAATCTTCTTCACAACTGGCCCACACATCCGTTCAGGGAGGTGCAGGAAAACACTTTAGCAAGTGAGATGTATTTAATAAAGATGGTCCCAAAACATCTGGAAAGCCTTTTCAGTTCTACAAGTGTTGGGACGTGGATGTGTATTTATTTGGTTTGCCTCTAAGGTTTTCCAAAGAGAAAACATTTCAGAGTCCATTCTAAGACAAAATCCATCTGTTTCTCCAACAGTTTCAAAAAACAGTTTACTTTCTCTAAAATTAACTTGTCTGACACATTGTCATGCTTGGTTACCACGGCGACAGCAGCACCAGCCATGCCACGGGATATTCATTTTATCTGAATTTTTGCCACCTAACTTTTTACTTGCATGTGTGTAGATGTGTGTGTGCAATACAGAGTTCTGCACCAAGCTCCCAGACAGCTGAAAATACCCTTTTTTTCCCTGACAAGCCTCAATAAAAACACCCATACTGATATTTCAATCCAAAGATTTACTTTTTTTATCTAGATGCAACCAGCAGTTTTCTTAGTTCTCTATAAACAAAACGTGCCAAGATCTTTCCTGCTGACCCCCCAAATTCACTGGGTTTCACACCCCAGTCCTGACACCCCCACAGCACCCTGAGCAAGAGGCTGAGGAGGTGGGAAAACATTTTTGTGACACCACAGCAGCGCAGATTGGAGCTAAGGGCATTTTTAGCAGTGTTTTCCCATTTCTTGCTTTGGGAAAAAATGGAAATAGGTCTAATGGGGTCCAATTTATAACAGGAGCTCAGAGGTTTTATCATTATAACATCACTGCTGTAACAGTGCAGGGAAACTGTGGATTTCAACAACAACCTGCCTTAAAAATATGTGTGAGATCTTTCCTTGTCCTCCCTTCCCCCTGTAATTTCACCATCTGCCATCCACAACCACAGCAGAGCAAACCCAGACTGATCTTCTCCTGGTCATCTTATAGAGCTGGGGATTGCAACCCAGGGAAAACAGGGGAAAAAAAAAAAATCTGCCATCATTTTTAAAGTCTTGTAAAGGTGAACTTAACATTTCATTTAAGATGACAGAGAAGTAAAGGGTACATTCAGCTTTGATCTTTCAAAGCCTGTCAGTCTGTTGGATGGCCCTAGAAAGCCTCAACCTGCGAGAACTGGAGTTTAAAAGAAAACAAAAGTCAATAAGAAGAAATTATGCTAGTAGTATCAGAATTGATAATTATTTGGAAGATCTCTTCCTTGCCCAGGAAACCAAAGGAAGAGAATGGCTTGGGCAACCTGCCCACCACAGAAGAAGTGAGGAGAGCTGGAAAAGCTCCTCAGATCCCATGAAACACTGTCCTCCAAAACCTGGAGAGCCTGTCAGTGAAGTCCCAAGAAAAGGGGTTGTGAATTAATATATTGTGCATAATTTCCAGAGTTATGTTAAATAAATTATTTAATAGCTCGCATATTCTAATGGATATTTCTTTCTAGGTCGTGTGTATTTTTTGTAAGTTGAATCAATTTTATCAAGGACCATAATGTAAATGCAGGTTACCAAAATAAAAGTTAAAAACAAAACAAAACAAAACAAAACAAAACAAAAACAAAAACAAAACAAAACAAAAAAAACCAACAACAACAACAACAACAACAACAAAAAAAAAAAAAAAAAAAAAAAAAAAAAAAAAAAAACCACCCATTGTTTTTATTCACTTACTGATCAAACCTCTGCCTGCAACAAAATTACTGAGAAACCTCAACCTCACAAATCCTCTTTTCCAGTCCTTTGTGCCCTGTGAGGGATGTCCAGGAGGAAGATTGGCGTTAGATGTCAGCTGGGACACCACCAAAAGGCAGAACAAGTGTTTAAACCGAATAAATCCTGCTCTTACAGCGAGCCAACACAAGAGGGTGGTAGAAGCATGTCCGGAGAGCTTTTTGGCTGTCATGGAAACATGCGAGGCCGGGGAGATGCCGCTCTGATGCTCATCCATCGATTTGTCCCCGTTACCAGGAGCGCATCAGGGCTCCGCTGGGAGATCCTCATCAGCATTCCAGGTGGGAGGGAAGACACCGGGATCCACGAGGTCGAGGTCTTCCTTCAGGTGATGCTCTGTCTGGGTGGGGACCAGGCAGAGCAGACCAAACAGGCAGGTAATGAATGGAAAAGAGAATGAGCACAGGCAAAGTGTTCCAGACAGGATGCATCCCTTGTAGGAGATGCTCCCTGGAAATGAGGGCTGCCTGTCACTCCGATTAGGAACAGCAGTAAAAACGACACACAGACTCTCAGGCTTGTTAGCAAGTGAGAGTGATCTTTACACTCTGAAATCTTCTTTTATAGACAGTTCTGATAGAGTAAAACCTCATTGGACAGCAAACCAACACATCACCATCACTGCACGGGTAGGAACAACATCCCTCAATCATTTCTTGCAAGTGAACAACAGGGAGACAAACAACACCTGCAAGGATTGTTTTACTTTCTCCAAGGACTGTTAAAAATCCTCCTTCCAGTTTTTCAGGCCACAAAATCCCAGGTCACCCAGCCAGCTGCTGTTAGAGCTGGATCCCCTGAGTGTCTGGTCCTTGCTCCAGAAACCAGGGACAACTTGCTTTTTAACATCTCCTACATCCCAGCTGTGCCTTGTTTTGAAATGTTGTCTGGTTCCCCTTGAAATTAAATATTGTCCTTTCAAATCCCAGCTGTGGTCGCAGGACTTTGTCTGTGATGTAAATGGTGGGTGCCTTATGCCAGTGAGATAATTCTTGGATGTCCCAAAGGATGTCACATTGCCACTGGAGACAGAAACAACATTGAGTCACCACGAATTGTGTTAAATTTTAATATAGCAGACAAGGGGGAGGTTGGGTGCTGGGATTAAAGTCTGTAGCCAGTGCTGTTTCCCTAAAAAAACCAAATTCTGCTTGATCTGTGTGAGGAGTGGGTGGACCTCAGCTGGCAGAAGAGAATACAATTCCACTTCTAACAGCAGAACTCCCCTGTCCTGCCCATCTTGGGATCAGCCCATCAGCATTCCCCACATTCCAAATCAGAAGAACATTTAAAAATGCAGCTGTAATTTTATACTTGAGAACTTTTTCCAGCCGGGCGCCTGTCTCAGTAGTTTTCTCTTCTCGACTTAAGCCGTGGAAGAGCTGCAAATCGATTTTATCAGGATTTAATTAAATTTGTGCTGTGACCTGCAATGCAGTGTAATCCACACGAGTGAAATCTCTGATTGCAGAGGGGCTGGGAATGGACATGAGGGTTTGTTATTGGGACCCTCTTGCAATCAACAGGGCCCAGCCTGTCTTTTCTAATTTATTCAGGAGAGTCCTGGGAAAATGAAATTACTTCTCAGCCTCTCCACTTCAAATTGAGCACATGAGGCAGATTAAATAGTGCATTCAGAACCCCAAATAATCTGCACCAACCTTAGAGCTCAACCTGGGATTCCCAAGGGAAGCTCTTCAGTGTCAGGAAAAATACCAACACTCCTCTCCATGGCAGCATCTCCTCCTCCATGAAGACTCAATGACAAATCAATGGATGTTGTGAATTCTCTGAAACCAAGATTATGATTTTGCAGTGCAAGCCATTGACTCTTGACTATTTGCAACAGTAATTAGCTTAATTACCATCACTGCAGCATTAAGCAGATCTTTTAAATGTCAAAATACAGATTTTTTCTAAATCTGTATTGTAAGTGTATTCAAACATGACAGGCATTCAGTACAATTCGCCTTGATATGAAAGCAGCAGTCAGTCTGATTTCAATGCCAAACTCACTGAATTTGTGTCTTTATGCTTTTTTTTTTTCACTTGCTTTTGAGAGCTCAGTCCGCTCACAGTTGTCTGCACCTCCTTTGGGAGGAAGCTTCATTTCCAGAGGGGGAAAAGAAGATTCTAATCACTGTGCTCACCCCAGAGCACTGAGATTACCAATTACCTGAGCCACCAGAGACATTTGGCAACTTGAAGAGCAAGGCTGGTGTCCCAGGATGGATTCCATAGTCTGTAGAAAGATTAGCAGGGTCAAGGAAAATGCTTTTCCAGCCTGAAGGGTTCTGGGATTCTACAAATCCATGTGGGACTCAGCTGCCCCTGGCTAACCACAGCTCACTGAAACTTCCATCAGGGGGTGGTGTCATGGCAAAATTCAGTGCCAAAGTCAACACCAGGAATCGTGGGGTCACTGTGATGCCTTGGGAAGGCTGACCTGGAACAGAGACTGAACAGAGCTGGAGAATAAAGTAAATATTTATTGAAAGGCCTTTAGGGTACATCTTGGCAGGACAAGAGTCTGACCAGGGCTACACTCAAGGTGGACCCAAAATGGTCACAAAATGGATGAATAGTCACGAGGTCTCACACTTTTATAAGTTTTGGTCCATTTGCATATTGGGGTTTAATTGTCCAATTGCAGCTTCAGATTATGAAGTCCCATCCTTCTTGTTTTCTCTCTTCAGCCCAGCCTTGTTTGTGCTTTTGGGCCAGAAAGTTGTCCTTGATCCACAGAAGGAAAAGGATTTGTTTTGCCTCCCTACTCAGTGAAGAGCTGACTGACACTGAACATGAGGCTCAGAACTCCCCCAGGCAGCACAGAATCTGAAAAATATGAAAGCCAAAATTTAAGGCATCAACTGGAGATGGATGGGCACCTCCTGACAGGGAGAGGGTTGTTTAGTCCTAAAGCTTTTTCCATGGAGCACCTTTGGATATGTGACAGATACAGCGGGAACCTATATTACATTACAGTAATGTAATTTATATTGCTGGTATTCAACCAAAAAAAGAGATGTAAGAATAAGAAACTCTACAAATGAACATTAATACATTGCATGATTCAATTCAGTGATTTATTAATATTCATAAATACATTTTAAAAATAATCATGTCTCAGGTAGATCATTGATTTCTCCCTAATCCCTACAAAGCACTTAAAATTTCCACAGCATTCCAAGGGGAAAATATGATATTGGAAAGCTGAAAGATGTTTTCCAGCAGAGCTTCTGCTCTTAGTCCCTGCCAGCTAAAGGGAATCTGATTTAGAAAGGTGTCTATAAATTAGAAACTGGCAAGGAGATTTATATGGTACATAAAGCAAACATTCTCAAATTGTAATGCTGTGTTATCTGCTTCAATATGGATTTCACTGCCCAGTTTCAGGCATTTCACTTTGAAATTAGTTGAAATGCAAAAAGCTCAGTCCCAAGCACGGTTAATGAAGAATAAAATAATTCCACTGAATAATTCACAAACACTTCATGTACTGAAACGGGAAAAACAATTTGAGCAGTGCAAAGTGAAACAAAAATGTTTAAAAAGTATTACCTGAGAAGTCCATAAAAACACCTAGAATTTATCCACAACAATTTAATTTAGTAGAAATTTTAATCAAAATAAGCCCTTATATCATTCTGTATATAAAGGCATTGAAAATTAAAATTTTGCTGGGGCATAAAACCTTACCTTGATGTTGGGATATTTAATCTATGTCCAGCTTGTCCCTGGAAATAGGCTTTGACTAATATTTAACACCTTTATGCTTTAGCATCTCTGGCTCTGAAATCAAAGTATTGTTGTTTCTGACTTACCCATATGATTTTTTTTATCAATATGTTTAAAGGATTTAAGGATGCCCATACAGAAAAGTAAAATATTTTCACTGTCACTGTAAAAACCCCATCCTGCACATTCCTACCTGCTTATATGAAGTACAGCCATAGTTTTCTTGGAAAAAAATTATAATTATTAATGTGTTGCCTTGGTGTAAATGGCTTTGCATGAGCAGCTGAGCACAAATTCCTGACATTGCTTGGTTTGGCTTGGTTGTGAATACTTCAAGAGTCATCCAGGGTTTATGATCATGGAGTCATGGAATGGTCTGGGTTGGAAGGGACATCAAAAATCACCCAGGGCCACCCCCTGCCATGGGCAGGGACACCTTCCATTATCCCAGGGTGCTCCAAGCCCTGTCCAGCCTGGCCTTGGACACTTCCAGGGATCCAGGGGCAGCCACAGCTTCTCTGGGCACCCTGTGCCAGGGCCTTGTTCCCAACATCCCATCAAACAATGAGCTATTCCCAAAGTAGAAGAAAAAACGTGAGGGTAATGGCTTAAAGCCAGATCCATATAAATCCCTACCCCACAGGCACCCACCTGTGCTTTGCAGAAATGATTGCTGTATTCCATGTATTTCCTGGCAGTGGACATTTCCCACTTGTTGAGAACAATTGGTATCACTGGCGTGGGCTTGAGAAAGGCTGTCAAGCCTTTTGTCAAAATTTTGTGATGAGTTTGGATCCAAAACCTGCTGAGTCTCTGCATCTGTTACCTGTGAGTGATTTAATATCATTCAGTCCCTTGTTCACCAAGATCATTTCACTTCCAGGGAGTTCCTGCTTTCCAGGTTGTGCACACTTCGGGATGGAGCATTTTTTTACTTCAGAGATGAGTTTGGGTTAATACTGCTCTTCATTTCCCTGCCAACTTTCAGTGTTGGAGCTGCTGCTTCTCTCTATTTTTTTTTTTTTTTTTTTTTTTTTTTTTTTTTTTTTTTTTTGGTAAAAAAAAAGCTGAGCAGGGCCCTACCAGTTTTAAATGTATTAATACTCTTGATGCATTAATACTCTTGATGTATTAGTGCCCTTGATGTATTAGTGCTCTTGATGTATTAATTTGCTGGGGAAGTCATTTAGACAGAAGACAGAATGAGTTCTTATCTTGTTCCCACATAATTTTAACAGTGTTTTCTATGATGATGCATTTGTGAGCGCTGTGCCCACTTTGGGGCTCTCCAGTACAAGGAAGGGTGGTTAACATGGGGGAGAATAGAAAAATACAAGGAAAGGTGCAAAGAACATGCTGTGCTCAGATTTAAACGCAAGAGCAGAGAGTGGATCACTCAACACACAGAGATCTTGCTCAGTCCAACCTGTTCTGTGATGCTGTGGTTTTATACAACATGAAAAATAGGCAAAGTTTTAACATAATTAAATAAAATCAAAAAATTGTAGAATTGTTCAGGTTGAAAAAGATCTGCAAGATCAAATCTGAGTGTTAACTCAGCACTGCCAAGGCCACCACTCATCTCTGTGCTCAAGTGACACATTCACATGGTTTTAAATCCCACCAGAGACTTAATTTAATTTAATCCACCACTGCCTTGGGGACCCTGTTTAGGTGCTTGACAACCCTTCCCAGGAAGAAATTTTCCCAAATATCCAATCTGACCCTTACTCAGTACAGCTTGAGGCCATTCCCTCTCCTCCTGTCCCTGTTCCCTGGAGCAGAGCCCGACCCCCCGGCTGTCCCCTCCTGTCAGGGAGTTGTGCAGAGCCACAAGGTCCCCCCTGAGTCTCCCCTGGATGTGGGAAGGAAATTCCTGCAGACACCACAGCTCATCAAGTCCTCCTCAGTCTCCATTCACCAAAGTATTGCACCAATTAGGGAAAGGGGGGTCAGGATATAAAATCAATACCTGCACCATCAAACCACTTCACATCCCTCTTTGGAAAGGTATTGGGATATTAAGAGAGACAGGACCACTGAGAGACATCTTAAAACATGATTTATTGCCTCAGTCTCAAGGAGTGAGAACATCTTCACCGCATACACCAGGAGTTTGTGGTCACTGGTCACAAGACTGAAGGTTACAGGGGTTTTGAAAGGTTAATTAGCCAATAATCTACTGCCACACAGATTGTTTTCACTTTCACACCAATCCCTAATTAATTTGTATCATGACTCTTGCTGCAATGAGGACCTTTTTAACCAATCATCTGATGACACAAAAACTTACACAGCTACACCTTAAAACTTCTTATCACCTTCATAACTACTTCTGTATCTTAAAATTTAAACTTCAAAACTTTCCACTACCTAGCTTAACACATTTCTGCTTAAACTACAAACCCACCTTTTTTGCTTATGGTCTCCAGATCTGGAGGCCTTTTCCAAGGTCTCAAGTTGAACCCTGTATTCATTTTCTATATTTAGGCCTTCATGCACAAGATTTTGAGAATTTTCTGTGCCTGGAATTCCCACAGAAAGGGTGTGACAGCATCAATCTCCCTGGCTGCAGGATTGTCGGTGGAAGAATGAGACGAGAACTGGAAAGGTGAGAATAGGGAATTTCTCTGCCAGGATACAGCATGTTCCTACCTCTTAACCTGAGAACGGAGGATACAGAAATACCCGAGGCAACTTTCTATAAACAGCATAAGTTCACCACACAGCAGTCAGTGTGAAAATCTCTCCAAGAGTCACCAGGTGAATTAGCTGAGGCAGACTGGTTCACCAGCAAGGCTGTGCTCTCACCATCCCCATTTTCCCATCCTGGATATTGCACAGCAGGGATTCACCCAGCTGCACTCCACGGTAATGGCAAAGATCCCAAACCCAGTACTGCCACCCAGCTTCAAGGCAGTTTTTTTCCCTTCACATATGTTGTTTTTATCATTACAGCAGGTTAGCAGAAGAAAGGACTTTTCTTGAAAACAGCTCCTGAACAAGGCATGTGAAATAAGTGGACTGGCACTGGGAATTTGGATCAATAAGGAGCTCTGTAGGGTACAATGGATAGGGAAAATAAATTTGTCTCTGTTCTGCTGTAGATCAAGAGACTAAGATATTGATTTTTGCTTTCAGCACAGTATTGACCTAAGAGGGAATTTCACTTGGTGACAGAGTGCAGTGGGGCTCGGGCCTCTCTTTGTATGACATGCAATTTCCAGTGGGCTGTGGAATATGAATGGGAAAGTGGGCAATGATTACCAAAAAAAAAAAAAAACAAACAACCAATAAAATAAAATATCAGCAATAGAAACATGTCTGGTAACAAATCTCACTTCTCCAGAGCATCACTCATCCTCATCCATCTGAGCAACATCCTCCTCCAGAACTAATCCTGCAATTACACAAATGTTTGCTTAACTAAACACAGAACTCCTCTCGACTGGAGCAGAGGGTTCCTGGGCTTGATACTTTCAGCGAAGAGAAAGTGAAGCAGCTTGGCCAAGCACAATAATCTTCTGGTGGATACATTCAGCAAACAAAAGGCTTCTGCTTGGTGTTTGCTGCCAGCCTTGGGGGCTGAGGCTCCAGGCTGCATCATGAAGATAAAATAAGCTCAGCTGTGGCTTCTTGCATCCCTCGTCTTCCTTAATGTTGGAATACTGAGGGGAGAAAATAAACTGCTAAGGACCTGCCCCTTTGAAGACTGTCTAGTGTCAGGATGCCCCAAAAGACTGTGGGAGAAAAGAGCTGTAGGTGAGAGACAAGAAATAGGTGATTCAAACCATGAATCACCATGAATCCTTCCACAGGTCTCAAGTTTGGCTTTCTTTCCCCAAGAATCAGGTGGTGGTTCTGGTGGTGGTTTGAGTGAGTCTTTTTTTGCTCTCTGCCCTCTGAAGGCTTTGAGCCTGTGCTTGGTGCAAGAATGAAGCGGAGTCTCAAGGTCTTTTTTTTCTCTGGTTTCTCATGTTGTTTATTATTTCTTATCTTACAATTCTCTGTGCCTGGCCAAGGTGTTCACAGCAGCTTGGACATGATGCGATTCCCCCTGTGATGGGGCATTGCTTTGCTTTTATCCAGATAATTACATGTCTATTATTTACAATTTCATACCAATGCTTAGTATCTATACAAGAAGTGTCATTTCTACTTTGACCCAATCCCCTCAAACTACCTTTTGCCCATATCACTGCAGAAGATGGATGCCAGGGGAGAAGGAGAAGAACCCAGAGTACCACCCTAAATCCTCCACCTTGTTCCCCTGCACCTACATTCTGAAAACCCCAAAACTACAAAACTTTCCACCTGGTGATAAACTACACCACTGTCTGTTACATATTTGTGACTTGTAATTCCTCTCTGTGTTGGAAGTTTTTCTCATGGACTGAAATCAAAGCCTGTGTCTTCCTGGGCTCTGTGCCAGGGTCTCAAATCCCCCTGCACAGACCCAAGGCCCTCTTTTTTGGGTTTCAGGGATTTCTATCGAGGTCCTTCCAGGGTATCCAGAGGGGTGCCCTGGACTTTGACACACAGCGAAGGAGTTAACATGGGATGGCAGAAATAAGCCACTCATGCTTTTCATGGCAATTGCATTTTTAACACTTTCTATAAAAAATGGGCTTTCATTTGTTAGTTTGTTTGCTTGTTATAGAGAAATAATCCTTCCCATTTTTTTTTACTTTTTTCCTACAAAAGCAAGTTTTGGCACAATTTTGAAACGCTGCTCTCATCTCTCCCCAAGGTTTGTGGTATGTTTTGTTCTTATTCCATTGAAAAGCGTGGGGAAGATCTACCCAAAAATAGGTAGATTTGCATTTCTAAAATGCCACCAATAAAACAAGGGCAAACACCTGTTGTATGAAACAGGAGGGAAAAAAATTAAAAGGTCATCAGTTCCTTTTGTTTTGTGTAAGTCTTGTGGGAAAATGAAGCTGTTCAAGGATGAAATATATTCACAGCCGTCTTCAAAAAAGCAGACAAATCTCTTCTTTTTGGTAGGACCCCCTGGACAGAAATTTACTATATGGAGTCATAGAATTCTTAAGGAATTTTTAAGGTTGGAAAAGACCCTCGGGATCAAGTCCAAGTGTCAGTTTAGCACCACCACCAAAGGTCTCCTGGGTTTGTTTCCAGGTGTAAATGTGTGTTCAGGCTCAGGCAGAAAGGTTTTCCTTTGTCCATCTTTTATCTGCTCTTCAAGGCATCTCCTGAGTAGGTCAGACCTCAAGCTAAGGCCGAGATTGTTTATTGTGTCTGAGGAAATATCATTTAGGGTTTTTCCACCTTGAATATGGCACATTTGCCCTCCTTCAGAGACCATGTCAGAGCTTGCTGTGAGAGCTTTTCCTGGGCTTTTGCCTTTTTTTCAGATTATACTGCCAAATTCTCCTGTCAGAGGGGCAAAGGGTGGTTTGAGAGACCTAAACCATCTTGAAGGTTTATAATCTGTCACTACTCTTCAGCAGGGTTGATCTTTAGCCCCCCTTAAATAATTGTTAGAGCCAGACAGAGTTAATAATTTCTAATCAAGCAAGATTAGCATATAAAATTGGATATTGAGATTTTATAAAACACTCACTGTGTATTAGCAGATGAAAAATACTCAACATTGAATCCATGCAGAAACAAATTGTAGAATTCTTTTAGAGTTAGCTGAAAAAAATCAGGAAGATCCATGTGTGGTCTTTGCTCAAGGTCAGTGTCTGTAAAATTCTGATTAACTGAAAATGGGAACTTTTGGTTCTGGAGGTTCTAATTCCAAGTACGTTTAGTTAGAACTACTGAGAAGGGAAGAAGAGATTCCTCTTTCCTTAACAATTTCTGGATCAAATTGATTAATTTCCTTAACAGTTTCTCAGTCAACAAATATAATGAAAAGTGCATTACTTGACCTAAAGCAAATTTAGAAAGTCAGTTGTCCTACAAACCTCACCTCAGTCTAGTATATATTATAAATATCAGGGTCAAGTCCCATCCATCATGTGAAGTACCTATTATAACAAGACTCTAATTTTTTGCCTCTCTAATTGCAGCCTATAATCAATGTAAAGGTTTCTAGATTATTTCTTCCAAAATACAGAGGAGAGTTCACAAATTTAAGTTATGAATATGAAATTCTCTATCCACTAATAAGGAACGTAGCCTGGGGGATTTTACCATGAGAGACAGAATGAAAATCCATTTTTCTCTGTGACCCTTATTTATTACTGTCTGAATATCTTTGACATATTGCATGAAATAATCGTGCTTGGAGAGTCTAAAAGACTTTGAGAAAATGGGCAAAAATGGAGGGTTTTTTTGGTTGCGTTTGTGAATGAGGGCCCAGCATTCATTCAGCACAGAGCTGAGATCACAGCTGACCTCCCTGAGCTTGCTGAGAGAAGTAAACCCAGGAATCTCCAACACCTCGATTTCTCCTTCACTGAGCTCCACAAAACTACTTTTATTTTATTTTTTGAGACCAATAAACAGAGAATGTGACACATCTGAAAACTTTGACACAGAGAGGCTGCTAGAAAAGACAGCTAAAATGCCACTTGTCTCTAAATAGGTCTGTTGGGAAAGGAAAAAGCAGATTTTTTCAGATGGTGTGTACATATGGGAGGCTCCCATTAGTGTGGATGTTTCCCGGAATTGGTCCTGCAGCAGTTAAAAACTTTGACATAAGCTGAAGGAGAGATAAGTTGGGGTAAGAACATTGCTGATCCAGAAAAATAACAACTTATTATCACCTATAGCCTGAGCATAGAAACTTTAGTCTTTCCTGAGTCAAAATTCAAGAGTTTTAAACTCAATTTTTGATATAGATACAGCCACAAGAGCCTGCTTCTTTTTTTTCCTTTTTTTTTCAGTGGATTAGACTCTAGTGATTCTCAAATTTTAGTCAAACCAAGTAAATTTTTATGTTCAAGTGGGCAGGTGCACCATGTTAAAGCACTGAGTCCATGCTGCAGTTGGGCTTTTATGTGCCGGCTTTTCTTTTTCATTTCCCACCTGCACCACCTCACTCTGTCAGGTGAGCTCGACCTCAAGTTTGATTGCCAGTCATAAACACCAAAATCACATTGCTTTTTATGGCAGCTTATTTTAAAGTATCTGGGTGTTAAATTCCCATGGAAATCTGAGACACGGCTCATAAAACGTCATGAAACACCTTTTATACCCAAGTGGCAGTTACCATTCATCTGACATGACAGCCTCTTCCCAAAGGGGTTCTGCAAGGCAAAGATAACCATGCAGCCAGGAGAGGTTCTTTCATACACAAACAGTTATTTAAATGTGACTGGTTTTATTAATCCAGTTATTAATTGATCTTGTGAGTGGCATCCCATCCCATGGCATGGGGTGAAATCAAATGATGTTTAAGGTCCCTTTTAACCCAAACTATTCTGTGATTCAATGATTAATGTGGGAGCTTCCTAAATTTTCTTACAAGAAGAGTTTTCCTACAATTTTTATGTCAACTTGGTAATTGTGGTGTGCTGTTTCCCAAAACATTAATAATTTTGTTAACAAAGATTTTTTAAAAAAATTTATTACTGTTTGGTAATATTTTTCTTGTTAAATTCTTACAAGTCAGTGACTCACTTCTATAAATCATACTATCCAATTTTCATTAAATCCTTGTGTTTCATGAGAAAATTATTCTGATTTTTAGTACACTGTCCCAAGCTCTTCTGTCTTAGCAACATCAGAAAGCTGAAACACTATTTGATACAGGAACCAGGACATTTTCTTAATCTGTCTCACATATTTTCTCAGTTTTAAGGAAGTCTTCGTATTTCTCTTGTCAGCTCTTTGTTACCCAAACAATCCTCAAGATGGTGATTCTCAGCAATTTCAGGTCGGTAGCTGGGACATCTAAGGAAACACATGGAGGAAGGAATGAGGGTTGGTAGTTGTACACATTTTATCACATTTAACTTCACCCCTAGGACTGAAATTTTACAGATTCCTCTGGGTCATATTTCAAGTTCCAGAATTGGGCCAACACAGTTTTTCAGTGAATCCTTCAGATCAGCCCCCTCAGAAATCCCCTTCTCTATTTTCTCCACCTCAGTGTGAGTAAGATACAACTCTGAAGAGAAAAAACACTTCAGAATTCTGTTTTCAGCTGGTTCATCTGTGATTTCTCAGTGATAATCTGGCTCACAAAGTTTGGGCTCTTCTCCTCCAAGTTCTGCACGAGCTCCGTGTGCTGCTCATTTCCTGCCATTGTCTCTGCTCTCAAGGGCTGGTGCATCTGCCTGAGTTCATCCAAATGATGAAGAGAAAGGTCCTGAAGTTCTGGGTTTTTTCATTAATTTCAACAGACCTTGGATCAGGTCTTGATAGCTCCTGAACAAAGGGGAACATAAAGACAGCAGCCTTGTGCAAAGGTATTTGTGTGGGGGGAATGAGGGGAGGGAAGAGAAAGGGAGAAGAGGAGAACAACCTCTTCTTTAGTAGGGATAAAACATGAACTTTTGAAATTTTCCTGACTTCTCTAAGTTTTTTGTCAAAATCCTTTCAGGTATGTGCTTGAATATGTTGCAGCCGGAAAACTGTTATTGCTTGACCCCATCAAGACCTCGGCTGAGTTCTTGTCATGTTCGAGAAACTCTTCTTCCAAATGTCCTCAGTAACAAGCCTGATAGTATCTGGAAATAATTGGGCTCCATGTCACCTTTTACTTTTTCCTAAAAGCTGTGCAGTTTTCTCCTTATTTCACTTCCTATCCATGTGCATCTTTTGCTGTCCTGAATCACAGGAGAAAAACTTTTTTTTAAATATCTACCTGCATATAAATTCTGCTATTGCAAGAAAATATTCTATGGAAGAGTAATTGGGAAAATCATTTGAGAGACACCTCAAATGTTATCCCACTCACAGAATCACAAATGGTTTGGGTTGGAAAAGACATTAAAGACCATCCAGTTCCAACCCTGACCATGGGCAGGGACACCTTCCTCTATCCCAGGTTGCTCCAAGCCCTGTTCAACCTGGCCTTGGACACTTTCAGGGATCCAGGGGCAGCCACAGCTTCTCTGGGCACCCTGTGCCAGGGCCTCCCCACCCTCACAGGAAAGAATGCTGGATGACTTAAAGGTTGGAACAAGATGATCTTTGAGGTTCCTTTAGCCCAAACTTTCTGTGATTCTATGATTTTATGACTTGGGTAGAAAAACATGCAGATAGGAGTAAAACCCAATGAATGCCATGACCCATGCAATAACCAATAATTAACATTTAAGATGATGAAGGAGGAAAAAATAACCCCAATGTATGAGCCTGTCTGTATGTGCACTGTAAATATTTATCCCAATGTGACTGGCTTTCCATCAGGATAGGTCTTATTTAGCAGAAGGAAGAGAATAGGATTAATGTTGATACTAAAATTCATTGAAGGAGCCTCTACCATCTGTGAAATTAATGTGACAAAACAACATTTTCACACGTCATTTATTTTTAATTTCTTTTCTGTTTTTTTAAAAAATAGTCTAATTAAAGGAAAGATTGTGAAGGAGAAGAGCAGGAGGGGAAGAAATCTCAATGCAGAACTTGAAAGCACCATATTGCAATTTGGGATTAGAAGAGGGAAAGATGAATTTGCATGTTGATGCCTTTCATATTTATTCAGTTACAAAGCTGTTTATGGAATGCTTTAGGCACAGAGTGTTACGAACATGATCAGAATTTCAGCCACTCAAAAACATGCTCTCTCCTTAAATGGATGAAGATCAGAAGCCAGAGGCCCCCAGGCCAAATGCTGGAGCATTGGTCCAAAAAGCAGCAAATCTCGTTTGTAATCCTTCTCCCTGTGACAGTGACAGCACCCAGGGAAGGGCTGGAGCTGTCCCAGGTAAGGTTTATGTTGGATCTCAGGGAAAGGTTCTTTCCCCAGAGGGTGCTGGGCACTGCCCAGGCTCCCCAGGGAATGGGCACGACCCCAAATCTGCCAGAGCTCCAAGAGGGTTTGGACAACGATCCCATAGACAGGGTGGGATTGTTGGGGTGACTGTGCAGGGTCAGGACTAGATGATCTTTGTGGTTCTCTTCCAACTTGGGATATTTTATGATTCTATTAATTGTTTCTTTTCCAAAATGACTTTAACGTACACCCATAGTTGAATGTATTGAAGCTAGAAATTAATTCATATATAGTGCTAGAACAATGTGTTTGCTTTCTCCAACTGGACAACTGAATCAGAACAGGAAAATTAGAAAAGCTGATACAAAATAGAAGGGAAAACTAACCAGAGCCACAAAAACCTGTTCTTGGCAGCTCTAGGATTCATTAGTAACAAGTGAAAAACAAGGAAAACTTCCAGCATGCTTCCACATAAAGTAGGAGTTGTCAACAGTTAACACCAAGAGGTGTTAATGTCTTTTTTGCTTCAGCCTTCATCCTTTGTCAGATACACTGATAAAATTTGCACAGAGCAAAAAGGCCAAGCTAAAAAAGGCAAGAGGTAACAAAACCAGATATAAAACACAGGTGGGTGTGATGCCTGGAGAGGACACCTGGAACAGAGGCCAGACAGTGTTAAAAGAATAAAGTAGATATTTATTTAAAAAGCCTTCAAAGGATACACCTTGGGAAGCGCCCAGCCAGGGGACACCCAACAAAAGTTCATGAGTTTTCACACTTTTTGTAAGTTTTGGTCCATTTACATATTGGGGTTAATTGTCCAATTCAGGTTATGAAGTCCCAGCTTCCAGTTTGCTCTTCTCAATACACCGGTTTTTTTTATATTTCTTGGGCCTGAAGCTGCAATGGTGTCCTTGGTTCTGGGGCTGGAAAAGGATTGTTCTGTCTGACTAAACTGTGAGGAGAACTTGCTAACACTTTATATGAAGTTTAGAGTCACATTCTAAGGAAGTAGAGAGTCTGAAAAATATGAAAGCTAAAACTTGGAGGGAGGTATTAAAAGCTCCCATATAACTTTATATTGTTTAATTACCTTTACGGAGAGATCTGGTTTTAGTAACTCCCAAACAGGTTGTGATTCTTCTATAGAATGGAAACCTGAATGAATAAAGCTTCCAAACAAAAAAAAAAAAAAAAAAAAAAAAAAAAAAAATGAAACCAAACCCCAAAAAAACCACAAATAAACAAAAAATCACACCCACAAAAAATACCCCCAAACAAACAAACAAACAAAAAAACCCCAAAGAACCAACACAAACCTAAAAAACAACAACAAAAAAAACACCTCAACCCCCCCCCCCCCCAAAAAAAAAAAAACAACCAACCAACCAAACAAACAAAAAACCACAAACCCCAAAATACATTGACTATCTTCTTATATCTTCTTAAAACCCTGTAAGTTCAGCACTAAGGAATTATCAGCATCCCCAGGATAAACACAGACACTGAGGAAATCAGAAGTTTAGGAGCTAACATGAACCTATTCAGTACCAAGAAATGGTTCAGGCCAGTCTATTTTCCTTTCAAGATACAAAAATAATTTTAAGGGGAAAAGATGTTGATGTCAAATGTTTACTTTTATGAACACTTTATTTTTACTTTTATGATAGCACTTTTTGTGTTATCCTACAGAACATTCTTGAGGTAAGATGTGAAAGCATTAGCAGAGTGTCCAGAGGGTGTAAAGGCTCTATAGAGAGTTCAGAAAGAGCTGAAAAACTGTCCTCAGGTTGTTCAAGGTTCAGACAGAGCCACATGGCACTGAAACACTTGAGTTTGGTGCTATTATGTGTACCCTAGCCCTGATTAATAAAATATTGTGATTTTAGGGTTGTAGGCAAACTGAAATTTTGTAGTACTGGAGAGGAGAAGTAGAATTATAGAGTATTAATAGAGTATTATTAATAAAGATGGGAACCATGGTGCTATTTATTACAAACAATTGCAGCTTTCTCTATTTAGACAGGGGTGATCTGCTTCAAAAAAGCAGAATAAGGAAAACTGGTTCAACAGTAAATTCACTGAAAAGAGATTTATTGAACTTCACAGTGAAAACTATCAAAGGTAACTTGTAGTAAAACAAAAAAATAACATTTCTGGAGAAAGACAAACTTTATCCTGGGCTGCAAAATGCTAATATTTTATATATTTATAATAATATGGGACTTGGGTGGGAATTGGAGCAACTTGGGATAGTGGGAGGCGTCTCTGCTCATGGCAGGGGTGGAACTGGATGGGCTTTAACATCCCTTCCAACCAAACTGTTCTGTGATTCCATGATTTGAACATCACACCTGAAACCAGGACAGCACCAAGGGGAAAAATATGAAGAAACTGCAGTGACTGAGCCTACAGAAAACAGCAGCAGGTGGGGCTGTGGCCAGGCTCTTCAGACACACCAGAGGAAACTACAAAGGCAAAAAACTATTTTCAATATACACAGGGATAAGACAAGCTACTAAGAATAATTTCCAGCTAGCAGATCCCTGAGGATAAGACAAACTAAATTATCATTTAAGATCCCTATGCATTTTTATTTCTATTACAACAAGATCTCCTTGAATTTGCTTTTCTATTTCTACCTCCTAGAAGAGGGAAGTTTTTGGGGTTGTTTGTTTGTTTGGGATTTCCATTTGTTTGTTTGTTTGTTTGTGGTTTGAGTGGGGTTTTGAACACATATGCAATTTTTTTTCATGATTCTGAGGATCACTTTAGACAGAATATTGTCTCATATATATATATATATATATATATATGTATGTATGTATGTATGTATGTATAACTTAAAATGAACACTGCACTAACTGTGCTGCTCTTTCACGAGCCCACATTGCTTCTCCCAATTATGAGGGAAATTATTGTTGTAACTCCTTTGGACCTAATCATTAGCCCATTAATTTGGACATTCTTTCACTTTCCTGCTTATTAAGTCATGGTGTATTTCCCCAGGGCTTGCAATAAATCCATAAATGCCAGCAATTTGACAGGGGAATGCATTGTTAGAGCAGCAGGAAAGCCAGGGCAGTTACACAACCAGCACATTTCATCCCACAGGCATCGTGGGGCACAAATAACGGCTATTTTACTCTTAGCCTGGTAGAAACCAGATTGCAGATGCTTCACTTGCAGTTTTGAGTGTTTGCTCCCATGGGCCAAAGCATTTAGAAATCTGGCACTTTTGTGTTGGTGTGATATTTCTCCCAGGCTCCTCAGGAAATCTGACATCGTGTTTTGTGACATATCTTGCAGATAGCATTTTCTTTTCAATTGCTCACCCAAATGTTCCCTGCCTGTTGTACACAATACAAATTAATATCACAAGCTGCTGCTATTCTCTACTGCTAAAATGTAATTTGTTCTTTGTATTTCTCCTGTGAAAAGCTGCTGACGTTCATTTCTAATGCTCAAATTAGAGAAGAAACTCAGAAATGAGGTTTGCAATTAGGCAAGGAATTCAATAAACATCAAAGAATTCATGACTGCTGCTTTTTAAAACCAAAGATCAAAATAAATTCCAGAATGTGTATGGGTTTGAATAGCCATTTATGCAGTGAATAAAGAACAAGAGAAATGTCTGACTTCAGAAGAGATACAATTAAAAAAAACCCAAACCTATGTGTAAAATTTTAATTATGTGGCAAATATTGCCTAATGTCATCTCCATAAAAAGAATGGATAGAAGATACACCCACTTCAACTAAAAAAAACCCAAACACACAAAACAAAACAATTTTCATCATTTGAAGGCAAGTAAGTGACTGAAATTTAGATAGAAATGTAGATTAAAAAATTAATTATATCTTACAAGATTACTGTGAGTCAAGAGGAACACTTTGTTTAACTGAAACCGAAGAAGCCTTAACCTGATTTGCATATTTGGAATTGTTCGGGTGCTTTTTATTTTAGCCACAGCAAGGGGATCTTTCTGAGAATTCTCCACACTTTATCACTAGACAGGAAACAAGAAAGCAAATGCACAAAACAAGTATTTGCTCAGCAGGTGACAAAATGGTGTCAGCGCTGGCCTCAAGTCAATAAGAACCTTGGGCTTGCAAAACATGCTAAGAGAACTGAGCACAATTCATTATTATCTAATTTATTACTTGTCCTGACTTTTGCTGACGAAGGAGTTATGGCAGGCCATTTGAAGCCTTTTGAGGGATAATTACTGGAAGTTCTTCTTCCCTGTTTTTTAGTGTCTTGGCTTGCAATGCAAGATGTAACCAAATGTATTCTGCTGTTAAAACCAGGTGGGGTAGTGTTCTTTATCTCTCCCACCACCCATCCTCCGTCCAGGGGATATCTGCTGTTCATGGGCCATCCAGGCTCACTGCAGGGCTGATACAATTACATCATCCCATGGGGAGATGCTCCACCCAGGGGGAGGAGCCAAACATTCCTACCTGGATAAAATCTGAGAGTCAGAACACCAGCACAGCCTGTTTGCACTGGATTCCCAGAGGAAGAGCAGACCCATCTCACCACCACTGGACCCTTCTACAGGATCATCTCTGCTCCAACAGAACCACATCTGTCACTGCAGGAGGACTTGACTGGACTGCTCCCAACACCCTGACCAACAGGGTGCCAGTAGGTTGTATTCTGACTCTATCAGTGTTTTCTTTTTTTGTTTGTTTGCTTTTCTGTACTTTTATATTTTTATTTTTGATATTCCTAGTAAAGAACTGTTATTCCTATTCCCATAACTTTGCCTGAGAGCCCCTTAATTTCAGAATTATAATAATTTGTAGCAAGGGGTTTTACATTCTCCCTTCCAAGGGAGGCTCTGGCTTTCCCTGGCAGACTCCTGTCTTTCCAAACCAGAACATGTAGTCATGCACCTTATCCACAGAGAGGCTTGCAGGGATATGGAGCTCCAGCTCCAAACTTACCAGGAGGATTTGTGAGCTGTGGTGCCATTAAACACCTTTTTGTTCAGACACGAATTAAGAGTGTGGGCAAGTCCTGTATGTATTTTAAGATGAGAAAGGACTGTGTCACAGTGACCATCCAGCCTCTCCAGGCATTCCCAAGCAACTGGAGCTGTGATGGAGAGCTTCAGATTCAAAATTCCATGTGGCAACATGAAGGGATTTGCAAAGGAATATATTTTGGTCGCAGGGTGCCACATATCCCATCCAATTAACCTTGCATGGATCTGGGACTGCATCACATAAAGCTCTGTGCTCCCTGCAGCCTCCATCCCCTGCAGGGTCCTGCCCAGCCTCACAGCTCAGCAGTCAGAGGCATCTGTGCATTTTTCCCCTTCAACTGAATTAAGGAATAAATTTATCTTCAACCCAGGGAGCTCAGTTTGGCTTCAAGCAGGAACATGCTCCCAGGCCTCTGATATAACCCTTATAACATTAAGTATTTACTAAGTTAAATCAAGGCCTAGATTTGCTCTGCAATTCAGCCTCAGATGTTCCTCCCAGGCATCAGGAGACTCCAACACAAGTCCCTTTGCCAACTAATATTTAATTAGCTTTAGTTGGAAGGGGAAAGACCAAGAGATCCCCATTTCACAGCAATGTGTATCTTCTGGGCTAAGGTGAAGACCCAGCAGGTAAGAAGCATTAGCACAAGTGTTCATCCTTTTTCTCAGCTACAGGAGCTAAAAAACAAACCAAACTTTGCACCAGCTTTGGGATTTGAAGTGCTGCCTCTGCAACAAAATCTTGAAAGTTGACAGCGCAGGAAATTTTACTGACTTTTTAGTACAAGGCCTTTGTAGCAGTTTGACACCTGCCACCTTCTCCCCCAGCAGTGCCAGCAGCAGCAGCTCAGGCACTTAACTCAGATTTGTGGAATCTATCAGACAATTGGGGGCCTAATGGGCAGTGCTGGGTTTAACTCTGCTTTGTCAATCTCACAGCATACACTTGTCCTCAGACACTTTTCCCTTGGGACAGCTCAGCAGTTCTCGTTTCCAGCTCATGGCAGCAAAGAGAAGTCTGCAAGTTTCCTTAAACAAGGAAACAATAGTAAAAGGCTTCATTTCTCCCACTTGTTTCCTGAGACACGCTAACCTGGGCATTGTGCTGCATAAACCAGCCTTACAACCCTTCTTGGGCTCCCAGTCCTACTGAGCAGACACATGGAAGAACCATTCTGCTTCCAAGCATTTATATTCCCAGGAGAAGAAACAAAGATGGTTTTGGTATGACATAGTGCCCACACAAGCCATACACAGCACCACTAGAAAAATAAGGAATTATATTCACTGGTACCTATAGATTTTTTTTTTCCAGCCAAAAATATGTGTGTGACCACAATATTGATCCAAATATGCAGAACAAGGGATGGAATTGCCAGAACAAGGAGAAAGATGGAGAAGGATTATTTACAAAAGCGCATAGTGACAGGACAAGGGGGAGTGCATTCCCACTGCCAGAGGGCAGGGATGGATGGGAGATTGGGAATGAATTCTTCCCTGTGAGGGTGGGGAGGCCCTGGCACAGGGTGCCCAGAGAAGCTGTGGCTGCCCCTGGATCCCTGGAAGTGTCCAAGGCCAGGCTGGATGAGGCTTGGAGCCACCTGGGAGAGTGGAAGGTGTCCCATGGCAGGGGGAGGTTTTTCAGTTCCTTTCCAACCCAGTCCATTCTGTGATTCTATGATTATGTAGTTTTAATAAAATGTAATAGAGAACAGTCACTTTTCCAAAGCCCTGGATGTCCAGCAATCTGGATGAATCACTTCTTCCACTGCAGGGCAAGACGTGACACAGAGAAGTGACAACTTTTGATTAGAAATGGGCAGAGTGGGAGACAAGAGGGGTGGGAGGTGGGAAGTACAAATTTGCTAAATGAGGCAATGGCCACAATCTGGTGAACGGTCCCCACTGCACAGACAATAATGCAGATTAGTAAGATTGATAATTAAGTCCTCTTATTGCTCACACACCATGGTAGAACTCAATATTCATAGAATCACAGAATTGCTAAAGTTGGAAAACTTCTAAGATCATCCAGTCTGACCCTTAACCCAGCACTGCCAAGGCCACCACTAACCCATGTCCCCAAGTGCCACATCCACGTGGCTTTTATATCCCTCCAGGGATGGGGACTCCAACACTGCCCTGGGCAGCTGGGCCAGGGCTGGAAAACCTTCTCCATAAAGAAATTTTTCCCAACATCCAATATAAACCTCCCCTGGTGCAATATGGAAATATGTGTGTCCTTTGGAGTACACAGAGACTGAATTACTGTTGACTTATTCAATTTGGGATTGTAAGGATACAAAGAAAAAAAATTTACAAAGAAGCAGCTGGATTTTAATAATTTTTTTTTTTTTAAGTTGTTCATAACAAATTCACAGCTGGTAGCTGCAAGTGGCGCCTTTGTAACTATTACAAATGACTCACGAGCTCAGGAAAAGCACAGTTTTTAGAAGGGAGATTGCAACATGGTCAGCAGTACTTGTGAAGAAACTCTATAATAAAAAAACAGATTAGCCGGTCAATTTATCAGTAAATAAATTCTTTTTCTACGAAAGAGTCCTTGTCAAGCTGTATGACCAGCATATTCAATTACCTTCCAGAGTAAATATAAACCACTTTACAAGACTCTTTCCCAGAAATAAAAGAAAAAGGGAGATAGAACTGAATAGAAAATGGTGCTCCAGCCATTTCAACCTGAGTCTCTCAGACTCCTTTATAGTGCTTTTCTGAGCTCATTTCACTGGAATTCTAATCTTCTATTTTGTTAAATATAAATAGGCTTCTAATAATGAGAGCAACATGGAAATTGCAGATGCTCAGAACTTGTGTATGATTCATCCACTTGGGAATATCAAGGCTGGTTTCACTCCCACTTGCAAATCAAATATATTTTCCAGAACCCAAATGAATCAAGGTACCCCACAGTGGCCAAGGCCCCCATACCCTTCCTAGCAGACATGACTTTGAGTCAGAAAATATTATCAGAAATGAAATATTGTTGATTTTTCCAGTGTTTCCAGGAGAAGAAACATGGTGCAAGCACCCACTGTGAGCTGCAGAGTACATTTTGGGGCAGAGGGTTCTGGGGATTTAGGAAGAGTCCTTTAGTTGGTTAGGAGTAAAATTTTGGGGTAACATTGATGGGAAAGCCAGCATTTCAAATAGCTCCCCAAAAAAACCTAATCATTGAATCATGGAATGGTTTGGGTTGGAAGAGACATCAAAACTTATCCAGTTCCTCTCCCCAGCCATGGGCAGGGACACCTTCCACCATCCCAGGATGCTCCAAGCCCCATCCAGCCTGGCCTTGGACACTTCCAGGGATCCAGGGGCAGCCACAGCTTCTCTGTACACCCTGTGCTGTTGGGAAAGATGAATCAGGGAAACCTTATAAATATGATTGCTTAGCAAAAGATTCTGAAAATATGAAACCTGTAATCAAAATGAAAGCGTACTTCGAGTTGTAGGATACCAAGTCTTAGTTGCTGTATAACCTGAAGACAATAGCCTGGCCAGCTGAAGGAGAATCCCTTTTGATTGAACAATACCTTTCTGCTGGCTAAGGGATCCAAAGGTCAATGCAGCAAAACAGAAAAGTCTAAAGAGTAGTTTTTAGAGTTTAAAATATAACACATGGTAATGTAGTAGTTCTTATAGGCTGTATGTAGATTCTATAGGGTTTTGTGTCTTGTATTGGTTGGTCACTGTAAATTAGAATATTCATCACAAAAGGAGATATAATGTATTGTAACCTGGACTTCACTCTCTTGGTTTTCCCCCTCTCTGCTCTTCTCTTCTCTTCTCTCTTCCCCCTGCACTCTGACCCCTGCCACGTTTCTCTAGCTCTCTCCCCTCTTCTTGCCAGCTTACCCTCTTGCTCTCTCTCTCGTTCTCTCTCTGGGACTTCCCTTCAGCCGAGGCTGGTGGCTGAAGGGAAGGCCCTTTCTACCCACGACCCTTGCAATAAAACCACATATTCTAGAATATCTCAGGTTTGCAGAGTACCTTGTCCCTGTAAGTCACAGATGCTTCTACACTGTGCCAGGGCCTTCCCACCCTCACAGGCAGGAATTCATTCCCAATATCCCACCTAACCCTGCCCTCCTTCATCTTAAGGTTGATGAGTTGCTTTTTCTCACCACTCTTTGCTGAAGTTCGTTTTCTGACCAACCTTGCCTGATCACATCCAAGTCCTCAAAAAGGTACTGATTGTCTCTTGGGAAGTATTTTGCAGTTTTAGGATTCTTTCCTGATTCTACAGTTTGGGTTTGTCATTGAAACCATGTTCACACTACAGAAAAAACATTTGAAAACATTTAATGAAACACTGATGGTAACCTGAAGTGTGTAAATATATTAATACTCTTCTGTGAACCCAAAAACCCCACAGAGAGATAGAATCACTTTTCAAGGCCACTTGTTTAGAAAAGAAACAGGAGTAGTACTTGAAAATTAATAGCTCAATAGAAGATTTTTGATCCTCCTCAGCTTTAAGTCCTTTAGGTTAAGAAAAACCATCTTTACTATCTGGATCATATCTGAATCTTGGTCTCTCAAGAGCCACAGCTGTGAGGTAAACCAATGAGAAAAGATTTTCTGAGAGATTAATTTTTTTTGCAAAGATGGAGATTCACCCCTAATTTTGACTTTATGAGTTTATTCTCACTGGAGAGGGAGGAAAAAAAAATGATAGAAGGAAGGGAATGATTGAACTTGTAATATATCTATCTAAATTTTGTCTACTCAAGCGTTTGTCAGGGATGTGGTTTTGATTGGATTCCTGTGAGATTCCCTGAGAGATATCCAGGTTTGAACTTTCAAAAATAAACATACAAGACTGAAACTGTTCATGCCCAAATCCAGTTCTTGGCTGACACTACCAAACAACAATTTCTTCACGTAGACACATCAGATTTTCCCCAGAAATATTACATTTTCAGTCATGGAAATGAACAAATATTCTGGAAACTGATTTGTTTTAATTGTCTGCCTTATCCCCAGTAGGAGCAATGCAATATTGACAGTGTGTCCTTCCCCTACTCGTGGACACAACCGGTACTACGTTTGAGCCAAGAAGGAAAATATGAACAGATTCTGTGCTATTTTGGCAAAATTAAAAGCCTTGGAATGACTGTGGGGGAAAGCCTTGTGGTAGAGATATCACTTTCACAAGTAGAACAGCCTGAACCTGCATGAGTTTGGGTTGGGTTGACTTTCCTCTGTGACCAATACACAAGAACATATTTTAGGTTGGCAGCACTCAGAGCTGAAAGATTTGCTTCAGGCTGGAGGTTTCAATTTCTTTCCAAGGGATCTTATCCAGGGAATGAAAATGGTGTATCAAAAGTGGGCAAGTGGATTTCCTTGGAGGGCTTTTCCCTCAGCTGATATCTAAGAAATCCTGTTCCATTTAGACTGAACACAGAGAACAGTGCTCAGCATGTTCCAAGCACAGGGGACAGCTGCAGAATTCCTCACCCATGGTTAGTACAAATCAATATGATGGATTGATACAGTTTTACACTTGTCCAGAGTGTAATAACCCCTGTGAAGATGCATCAGGTCTGAGGGTTGACCTGCAACTTCCCAGAGTGGCTTAATAATAGCAAGACAACTTCTCTGGACATGCTTTGTAAGAAAAAAAAAAAAAAAAAAAAAAAAAAAGTTTAATAATTACAAAAATAACAATCATTATCAAACAAAAGAAATATATGTAGAATACAATGCAGAGAACACTCTGACACTGCTAAGGCAGTCCAAAAAAGCAATTGAGCAGTTCTTTGCAGTCTTTTAAGTAGTTGATGGTTCAGGTGGGCTTTTTGGCACCCTGCCCAATGAAATTGGTTACAGGTTTTGAGGTACATTTCCAAAGTCCAATCAGTGCCCCTGTGCTGGCATTGGGCCACTTATGATAAGGGAAGAACAGAAGGTTCTGGGGCTTCTTTTTAAAAGCCAGGGGTGAAACTGGAACTCCTTTTCATTATTTGGAAACACCTGCTCGGGTATGGGGTGCATTACTATACTGGATGAAAATTTCTCTGTGAAAAGTAGTTGGATTGAGAATAAAAAGCTCAGTCTAGCACACCTTTGCAGATCCAAGATGGCCTGGCTATGGGCTAGTTTCAGGGATATATTTTTGAAGGTGTGGTGGCTTCATCCCACCTTACAATGCTCCAGTTCAGGATACCACATGGAGGTTCCTCACTCCTTTGCACTGGTGAGATCTCTTTGCTTGGCCAGTTTGGGATCCCAGGCACAAGAGCAGCAAGAAGACATGAGAGAGGATCCTGTGAAGACCCTGAAGGTGATTAAAGGCTTGGAGCATCTGACACATAAGATGCTGAGTCAGTTAGGGCTGTTTATCCTCCAGGAGAGAAGATCTTACCAACACAAGTTGTAGCTGATGCCCGCCTGATGTGGGGACCCAGATTTTTCTCAGTGGTGCCCATTGAATGGACAAGAAGCAATGGGGAGGAATAGAAATACAATAAATTTCATATAAATACAAAAAACACCTTTCCTGTTGTGGAGGTTGCATGGACACATCATAGCAGCCTGTCAGTCTTTGGAGAAGGACACTTCATCAGGAATTGTGACAGGAGAAGGGGAAAAGGCTTCAAACTGGAAGACAATAGATTTAGATTAGGTATTAGGGAAAAATCTCTGAGGGTGGGGAGGCCCTGGCACAGGGTGCCCAGAGAAGCTGTGGCTGCCCCTGGATCCCTGGAAGTGTCCAAGGCCAGGTTGGACAGGGATTAGAGCACCCTGGGATGGTGGAAGGTGTCCCTGCCCATGGAACAGAGAGGTCAAAACTGGATGGTCTTCAACGTCCCTTCCAACCCAAACCATTCCACGATTCTACGAATAATAACAGAAAGCACACAGAAGCATATTCCAGCCTTTTGCACAACGATCCAGCTCTACTGAAATCTGCAAGGATGTGGCCAAAGCATTGTCACAGCTGTCCCTGCAGCAAGGAAGGGACACATTCCACAACACGGAGTGGCTAAGGATGGAGTGGGGGACCTTGGGAGCAGACTTTTAACGTGCAGGCACTGACAACGAAGCTGCAAGATTTTAATCACCGTTTTACGTGTGCCACACACGCCACCCTCTTATTTTGGGAACAGCTCATTACTTTGTCTGGTCTGCTGCAAATGCTAATGCCGTGTAGATGCTAATCAAGATTCCTGCTCTGCCTTCCCGCCTCACCTAATTGGATTGCATTAGAGCTCGTTTGGGAGTTTGCACTCAGAATCACAGATGGAATTTGGATCACGTCTCCCCGGCCTCGGCGTGGTGGCAGCTGTGCTGCAGAGGAACAGGGGGAACAGCCAGCAAGGCCAAAATCTTAGTGCAGCCAAATAAATCCCTTTGTCATGAAAATAAACGTCCTGCAGACACATAGAGAGAGGTTGCACACCTCACTCCAGAGGATCTAGCTGAAATACAGAACTCTATTATATTGCAACAAGCAGCAGAGGATTTGGAATGGCTACAGGAATGAGGTGTAGCCCTGGTTCCATGCCTGAGGTGTTTTGGTTTTCTGAAATTCTTTTCCCAGGGAATTCTCTGTAAACAGGAGAAATGCTTTTGTAACTGTACCTTTGTTATTAATTCCTTTTACTAAGAGGAACTTCTTCTTGATGTCCCTCTGCTCTGACCAATGTGAGTGAAGGGGTTTGCCTTTGTGTCACCAATCAAATTGGTCTGTGTAAAACAATATAAAAAGGAAACACATCGCAAAAATAAAAGAGTCATTTTCAGCCTTCTAAATCTGGGAGTCTGTGTCATTGTGGTATAAAACAGCGTCAGATGTGGGACGTGCAGGAGGCAGGTTATTGAAATGTGGCACATTAAAAACACTGTGACCTGACTTATGGAAGAAGGGAAGGAGTAAGGAAGGGGTTATGAACTCCTCCCTCCTACTATACATTTGGCTTAGCTGGTTTTGAAGCCTGAGGAGAAGCCCTATTAGCTGCCCTTTGGTTCTGAGTGCAATATTTGAACTTCATGGAAGTAATTGCTCCTAAATCACAAGGAAATGAACAAAAAAAATATCATCACTTAGCTAAATTCAGCCAGTTTTAGTGTGCACTCTCTTATTACAGTAGGGTAGTTCTGCAGTTATTCATATTTTTATTCGTAGTCTAAAGCCTGAATTCTCAGAAGCGTTACTTGGGTGATTGATTCAAAATTTTCTGAAAAGAAAAGCAAAGTGAAAATATCCATCCTAGGAATAAAGAGTTTATTTAATCTTTTAGGGTTTTTTCCAAGCTCTTCAATGTGATGTGATTGGAAAGAAAAAACCCACGAAAAGTACTGAGTTACTTGACTGTTCCCTGGCAATTTTTACCTAACAATCACAACCCTTTATATGATACATGATATATCATATGTGGTATATTCTATAATATATATTATAGAATATATTTTATATTATGTTATATTTTTATATTTTATAATACATATTATCTATTATATATATATATATATATATATATATAGTATTTATCTGATAAAAAACACCACAAATATTTGTGGTCAGAAATTCTTTGGGACAAGAAATCTGAATGAAAATGATTTGGCAAGAGCTGGAACCAATCGCCCTGAAAACTACACTGATTCCAAGCCCTCATTTATTTTTGTGAAACAACCTTGCCTCCTTTTTTCTTTCTTCCACAGAGAGTTTGAAAACACCAATTTTTCCATCTCTATACAGAATCTCCAAGTGGTAAGAATGGTTTGTTCCCTCCTTTTTGAGAGAAATGGAAACAAGAGCTCAGATGTGTTAAAAAGTAGAGCCTGGAAAGCATTGAAGTACTGCTAAAATTCATGGCACTGAGCCTAAATCACTTCAGGTTTGGGTCATAGATGATAATGACATCTTCACTCATTTTATGTCTGCTGATGTTATTCACTGAGGTTTGTTGTAAAACTGTCTAATCCAAAACATTTTTCATTATTTGTAATTTTATTACTGATTGAACCCAGGAATGAGGAAGAATCAGGAGTCCCAGGCACAAGGTTTACACATTTTTCCTTCTAACACTCAAACTCTCTTTCTTGGTTCCTAACTCAGTGCCACAACATACTGCTGTTATTTTACAATTTTCTTTACATTCTGGCAGGAAAGAAGCCTCAAGAGGAGGACAGAAGCCTCTACTCATTTTGGCTTTTCATGGAGAGAAAGACTGAATGGGTCCCTCTCAGTGGGAAATGAAGAGAGGCTCAGGGGCCCTCCAAAGAGCCAAGCTGAACCCATCCATGGGATTTGCAGAGGTTATGAGCCCACCAAGATGATGAAGAAGCTTGAGAACAAATTAACTTTTAAGGTGAAAAAACAATCTTTACGTGGCATGTACTAGATTCAAAGAGAAGGGATAGGATTAGAGAGAGAAAAGTACTGAAAGGAGTTGCTTGGCAAGAAATAAAGGGGAAAATAACCCCAGTATGATTATTGCCACTGTCCTGGTGGTTATATTTATATTTTTATATTTATTATATAAATATATAAAAATATTTTGTGTTTTATATATATATATTATATAAATATATATTATATATATTTATATAGTTATATATTATCACTATATAGCAAAAACCCCTTTGGACTTCTTATAAATCAACTCCCCTGTTTATTACAAACACAGCCCAGGCTAGGAATCAGCAAGAGCAGGGATGAAAGAATTATTTCTGCTCCTCTGAGAAGCCTGGCAGCTTTCCCTTTGCTAATACTTCCTCTCTGTGTCTCCTAAGGGTTCAGCCCTATTTGCTGCAATCTTCATTGTGGGTGCTCAGTGCTCAGTGTCTGCAATATCCCTGCCAGCCTGACATTGAGTAATAGCTTTCTAGAAATGCCTCCAAGGCCATTTTAAATGTGGCAAAATGGTCTGTAACAAAATAGGTAAATTCAAGGACCTCATGGGATTTATATAAAAAAGCCCCTGAAGAAGGAAAGGAAACTAATTGCTGTCTGTGTTCAGCTGTTCTGTTAAAACATCTTTTGCTTCAACACTTTCCATGGATACAATGCTAATACATTTTCTTCTGGGGAGATGTAGCTTTTCTCACATGGATGTCTATCACCTCAGGGATCAGACTTTATTCAGGTCAAGAAACACGCCAGGAATAAGAGAGTCACATATGGGAGCAGTTTCAGACACTTTATTCTTTTCCAAGGCCTCGCAGAGCCTCGTGGAAGATCCTTCCATGTGTCAATCATCTCCACAGTCCCAGCTTCTGATTGAGAGGTGTAATAAAATCTCTGGTAATGGTGGGGAATGGTAAAATAGATCAAAGGAAAAATAATCTGCAGTTGAAAATACTCCAGTCTACGTAAACTTAACTATAATCTGTATGCACTAACTTGTATGTGAAATTTTATTCCATATGTATAAGTACTGAGGGTTGACAGCCATCTACAGAAGATGACAGAACAATCTCTTAAATCACTGATTTCTCAGGAATCAGCTTCTCAGGACTGGAAAGAAACAACAAAGAAATAATGCTTTAAGATTGAAAAAAACCCTGTTGGATAGGTGGTTACCAAAGACTTTATTTTCTGATAACTATCTTTTTCTGCCTCTGCTGGAACAGAAGCAGGATTGATGAGCTTTGTTGAGGCACATTTTGTGGCTGGGTTTCTTTTTGTGGCCCTCACACACAATCTGTGTGTGCTGTTTGAACTCTGTGCCAAGGCTGAGAGGGGATGAGGCTGCCCTGGGTGGGAGCCTCACTTACCTCTATGTCATTGGAATTTCTCACCAGAGGAGGAGAACAATGTGCTGTCAACCTGTGAGGATGTGCCACTCTCCCCAGCACAGTGAGGAGCACCTCAGAGACACTTTCAAGCACAGAAAACCTCCCAGGAAGTGAATTTGGCAATCAACCTGGCAGCCTTCACTCCAGTGAAACCATTATTTCAATCAGCCACATACTGTCTTTTTTTTTTTTTTTTTTTTTTTTTTTTTTTTTTTTTTTTTTTTTTTTTTTTCCCAAAGTAGACACTGCAGGGTGTAGCCTGAGATGTCTGGATTTTATTTCATAACTGTTCTGCTTTATATTTCATTTGTTTTAGCTTTTCCATTTCTCTTAGCTCTACCAGCTATTGGGAAGCTTTATTATTATTATTTTTACAGCCTCCCAAATGCATTTCAGGGTTACACCAAGCATTTCCAATGTCTCGAGGCAGTTCCCTCCTGCCTGTTGCTAAATTGCTTTGAGTAATGTGGTTATTCAAAAAATAAATACATCTCTGTGCAATTGATCTAAATGTGAACCCCTCTGAAAATGAGTTTAAATTCCATACCACATCTTTGGCTCAGAGGTTTTAGGGATTTTTATTTTTTTTAAATCCCTCTCTCTCAGGTCTTTCAGTCACAGCTGAACTTTCCAGGAATAAAACTTCCAAGAGTCTTACACACGACACGACGAAATTCTGCAACAGAAATGACACAAACTTTTATCCACTCGTTGGAGCCAGATTACTTCAAGAAATGGGTTCTGCTCAAAGGCCTATCATGTTCCTCTGCTCTGTGTGTTTCTGAAGCAGTCGTGGCTTTCATCACTTGACTTTTAAGGAGCCTTATGGTATTTCTCTGTGTGCTGAACTACAGCCAGTGAGGACCTGTCAGTCTGGATTACTTTCATTCTCAGAGTCATCATCAGGAGGCAACTAGAAGAAAATCTTGTTAAGAAATAACATCCTCTGCTTTTCTGTGTAACCACAATTTATGCTAAAAAAATAAAAATCCTAAAAGACACCTGCCTGGTGAGACCTTCTGAAACTAGTAAAAAAGGAAAGAGAAAGCAAAATGTCTTTAAAAGTTCTCTGCTGTACCCACTGAATTTTGTGACTGAAAGCCCTTCTTTCAACCACAAACACCCTAAAAAAAAGAAAATAAAATAGATGCAGAACGCATTCAATGCAAAGAAAGGTGTCCTAAGGAAAAGAAGACTCCAGCCGGCTGACTGTCCTGTTTAAATTCTTGTGTCACTGTGACCCAGCTGCTGCACAGCACAGACCAAGCACCTTTCTCCATGGCACTTTTGGGAAGTTTGGCTGCAGCGGAGCCCTGCCAGCCACAAGAGATTGTGGTGTTGGTAGGGAACAGCTCCTTGTGCTCACCAGCAGTGCTGGAACAATCCAAATGGGCATCCCAAGGACTCACAGGATCATTAATGTTGGGAAAGACCTCTGGGATCATCAAGTCCAACAGTAAACACAGCACCACCACCACCATGTCCATCACTAAACCATGTCCTCTTGTGCCATACTCTCAAATTTGGGATTTATTTGCAACACTTTTGGGGGTGGTGACTCCAGCACAGCACTGGGAATCTTGTTCCAGCACTTAACAACCCTTTTCCATGAAGGAATTTTTTGTGTTATCAATCTAAACGTCCCCTGATGCAACTTGAGGCTGTTTCCTCCTGTCCTGTCCCAAGGAGACTCGGGGCTGGAAGAAAGAGTCTGTGGATCAGCATTGTCCTGGAGGAGCAGTGGTGGCCTTGGTTTGGGTAGGAAAAGGTGATGGGCTGCAATAAAAGGATGGAAAGTTGTATAGGAGAGAAGGAGGAGGAGAAGGAGAAGGAGAAGGAGAAGGAGAAGGAGAAGGAGAAGGAGAAGGAGAAGGAGGAGAAGGGAATGGGGTTTGGGTTGCTTAACTCAGCAGCTCCTCTGTTTTACAGCTCTGCCTCGAAAGCACCTTTAAACCACCTTTAAGGGACAGTGAATTTATTTCCAACATCTTTTTTAAGAAAGATAACCAAGCTGCCTTGGGGAAATCATGCAGAGGTATCAGAAGAGAATTCACAGGGCTTTGGGATGGACTTGCAGCTGCTGAGGAAGTTGATTTTGCCTGCTAGAGGAGGGAAGCTGCTGACAGAAAAGATTGTGCATGTGGGGAGTTCACATTTCTTTAGCAAACTTCACCTTCCAGCAAGAATTGCTCAGGAAACCTTTTCCACAGTGTGATGGTATCTGCCAGAAAATTGTAGCTGCTGATGGAGAAAATGGCATGTGCTTAGCCAGGAAGGATTTATCCATCTGCTCCTCACTACTAAAAAAATATCTGATTATAATGGGAAAGGCCTAAAAATATTCTTTAATTTTCAATTAAACACTTCACTGCACAAAGCACTACACAAGATTTTATTTGGGCTCCTGCTAAACATGTTGGAACAAGATGATCTTTAAGGTTCCTTCCAACCCAAACCAGTCTATGACTTTATGAAAGTCTTTTTTTTTCTGTTTACAAATGTACAGACACTCGTTTTAAAAGTCACTAATTGTCAAAATAGAAATAAAAAACACATTCTGACACTTGGAGACAAAGTTCCTCCATAAATCAATTGAAAACAACTTTTAATGACAAGAAATGAATTGAAAAATAAAAACCACTGGGGTAATATGAAGGTCAACATGAAACTTCACATTGAAATGCTGCCCCAATGTTTAGAGAAGAGTGAGCAGTGAAAATATATTGCTTTTGGCCCACAGAATCAGACTAATCATGGGACAAGAATGATCCAACAGAGGTTTTTGACTGAGCTCTGTGCATTGCTGGGATGGAGCTCTGGGAATTCAGTCCCCTCTGTGTGATTAATAAACGCTGAATTAATGGGCAGAAGGGACCAGCAGATCAATCACGGTGACATCTTGCAGAACAAAGCTCATGAGAGCTCACACACTTGTCCTGCACTGCTTCCAGGAAAACATCCAGTCTTCATCTGTGGAGAGCCAAAGATGGAAAATCTGCTGACTCCTTTGGGACCTTGTTTCACTCCTAAAAATCTCTGTCCTTCCAGCCACTGGAATACCCCCAGTTTAACTTTTCCAGCTGTTGTTTCTCACTAATATTTTCCTTTCCGACCTAAAAAACTGTTTTGCATTTGTGGTTATCTCCCAACAGGAAAAGTAACATTGTTGTAATTGTTATCTACTAATAATTATAATGTGTTATTTTTCTAAGTAATGCTGACAATCAAGTTTTCTTCCTCATGTTTCTTTTTGATAAGAGTTTATTGGTGTATGGCACTTCTCATAGTTCCCAAAAAACTTTTTGCAGCTCATTTCTTTATTTCTTCAGGACTGTCCTGGGAGATTTTGCATAATGTGGACACCAGCCCAGTAATGCTCTAAATGTATATATTAGGTAGATGTTGACAAATTTCAGCTTCTTGTTTGAAGGGTTTCTTCATTCTCCCAAGACAAAATGCTGAACTTTTCACATACTCAGTGTTGTAATGAGGGTAACATTGCACATTTTACTATTTCTTTACTTTCTGACTTCATGTGGCCAAATGTTATGTCTGACATGCAAAAACCAAATAAATTTTTAAAAACTACTGCATTGTTACAATTCAAATGTAATTTAAAGAAGTAATGGGATGTATTTACCCACTTGCATTGCACCTGTGAAGTTGCACCAGGCAATTATTCCAAAGGAAGTCAGATCTGTTCAGTCCTCTGCCTTCCACCTTGGCTGTTCCACCTGAATTTACTGATCACATCATCCTCCTCAAGGAGAGGAGGCTGCTGTACTTTCTGATTTAGAGCTCACTCCTCACCCTGCAATCACAGTTCTCATTTTAAGTGTCTGTCACGCTGATGGTGGCCTGAACCATGAAACCTTTCCTGCAAATTTAAATACTCCCTGGCTGTGAATGTGATTGACAGCCCAGCCTTAGATGTCTGTAGTGGCTGAACTCCAGCCAGCAACCAGGCACCACACAGGGCCTTGGCCACCCCACCCCTGCTGCTCCTTCTCTGCAGGGATGGGGAGGACAATCAGGGGAAACAAAAAACAAACCAAAACAAACAAACAAACAAACAAAAAAAATAAAAAAATAAATTAATAATGATAAAGGGTGAAGGAAGAGAAAGAAAAGAAGGAGAAGAAGAAGAAGAAGGAGGAAAAGAAGGAGAAGAAGAAGAAAGAAGAAGGAGAAGAAGAAGAAAGAAGAGGAAGAAAGAATAATAAAGAAGAAGAAGAATAAAGGAGAAGAAGAAGAAGGTTAAATATTGGGAATGATGTTCTATGGAATATTCCATTGGCCAACTCATCCAGCTGTCCTGGCCATGCTCCCTCCCAGAACATGGAGAACTGAAAAGTCCTGGATGTAGACTAAGCATGACTTCGTAACAGCCAAAACATCAGGGTGTTATCGACATTATTCCTGCATTGAATCCAAAACACAGCACTGTGCCAGCTACTGGGAAGAAAATTCTCTCTATCCCAGCCAAAATCAGGACAATGTTCCACAGAGCCTTTTCCTTGGCCTGCTTTGTCTCTCAGAAATGGTTTCACGTGTCATAAGAAAGGCACTGTCCTCACTTTTGCTTTGTCATCATCTGGCTAAAAATTATGAGTACTATTTTATACAGATGCATTCTGTCTGTCTGCATTTTGTGAAAATGGGGCAGTCTGAATCTGATTCCTTCCCCTCTGCAATTTTCTCATGGGATTCATCAAACCCCATTGTGTTCTCACTGAAGAAGACACTTCTCTTTTAAGCACGGTGAGTCAATGACAAAAAGGTGACAGTCAGGGGAGAATCAGAGAGACCAAAACCCACAGGCTTGGTAATTTGGTCTGTAGAGAGGAGGAAAATGAACTAAAGAAGTTTCAAAATTTGAGATAGACATTTTATTTATTAAATAAAAACAAAGATAAAATGTCTATTTGTGATACACATTAATCAGAGAGGAGATGTTGCTACTTGCATCAAAACTCTGTACAATTATTTATAGAGAATCCCGGAGTTACAGAATGGTTTGAGTGAGAAGGGACATAAAGATCATCCAATTCCATCCTCCTGCTATGGGCAGGGACACCTTCCACCATCCCAGGATGCTCCAAGCCCTGTCCAACCTGGCCTTGGGCACTTCCAGGGATCCAGGGGCAGCCACAGCTTCTCTGGGCACCCTGTGCCAGGGCCTCCCCACCCTCACAGGGAAGAATATATTCCACATTTGTAATCTAAATTTCCCCTCTTTCAGTTTGCATGTAGCATTTTATTACTTTCCTTAATAAAATCAGTCCTATTAAATGTTAACAATGAAGAAAAACCTACCACGTTTTTCCTCTTTGAATTTGTGATTGGATTTTGTTGTTGAGAGATTTTTATGATAAGGATTTCCAAAGCCATTTAACCACCTAAATCTGTTGTACTCTGAAGTTGCAACACCTGTTTTGGTTTTTTGTCCAGTGTGATCTTGATGTGCTCAGTATAAGCAATTCAGATACTGAGCTCTACATATTTACTTTGGACACATCTCTAGACTTATTTATCCTCTTGTTTTCTCACCCTTTTTACCCCAAAGCCCCTGAAAAGCCCCCATGACTCAAACAATTACTTTCACTAAACGGTTCATGCATATGACACTGGATCATGTGCCTGCATTGGACTAAATTAAGGTTTTTGGCATCGAGCCCCTGCCCTAAAGAATTCCCTGCATCTGCATCTTGTTACAGGCTGCATCCCATCCAAATGCCAGGCTCAGCCCACAATTTCACAATCCTTTTGAGCCAACACAATGGAATATGGTTATTTGGCAGGATTTAGCTATAAATCTGGAGGAAAAAAATTGGCCTTTGGAGGTTTACTGGTCATTGACACTTACAGGGTTGCTCTTCCACATGAACAAACCAAAAATTGTTTAGCCAGAACTGTTCCATTGAATCCATCATAATTTTTGCATATTATTGAGTTTCACAATAAAAATAACTTTTTTTTTTTTTCTAATCACAAACCATTAAAGCAATTTGAGATATTGAGTTAAAGGTAATTTAAACCAAAAGAGAAATTCCAATTTATACTACTTCATGGTTATTTAAAACAGGTAAATTCAAGATTGAACAGATTTAAATGTCCTTCTGCAAATGGTTTAAATCTCTGGTGGGACAAAGATAATCCAGCTGGATTTTGCCTTTTTTTTGTGTTCAAGGAGCCTTTGCTCAGTAACTTGCAGGAAACTGGATGGTTAATGAGGTCAGACCAATACATTTATTGGTCAGAAGCAGTCATGTCGTCAAAGCATTACTTGGGAACTTAGAAATCCTCAACCTCGGGTCCTATTCTGCCCTAATAAGAATGATACTTAAAGATTTTTTGAAGTAATTAGGTGTCCCACAGGTGCAGATTTTTATTCACATTGCACATTAGTTGGGCCATGGTTGGCTTTTAGTGGAAACCTCAGGGTTGGGCTTCCAGGTTCAAATGGGATTTCAGAGCCAGGCATGTTCCAAAGCTAGAAATGAAACATATATAGAAATTAAATAGAAAATGAGTTGGACTAGAAATGAGCTGTGGAGGACAGTACAGAAATGGCAATGGAAGTGAGAGGAATGACTGACTTGTCTTTACAAACAAGCAGGGGGTCTGCTGGGAGATAAAACCAGCACTGAGAGATAAAAGGAACAATGGGAAAGGATTCCAGTGATTGATGAATGGAAAAGAAGATATTTACCTTTACAAAGAAACTGTAGGTTTGCTGATAAATGAAATTGGATATTGAATGATGAAAGAAACAATGGGGAAAACCCATAAATTACATAAGAATTAAACATTAAACAGGGGGTTATACATTAAAGGGGAATTTTAGATACTGGGCACTCCAGGAAGTCTGTAACTCTCAAGTAGCTCAGCCAATGGGGAAAGAGAGAGGGAAATGTGGATGGGAAATTGGTATAAATAGGAAGCTGTGTCCTCCAAAAATTTGAGAGACCTCAGGGGAAATGCTCCATGGCCTCTCTCTTTATTCAAATAAAGTAAAATGACTCCTCTGTCTCCTTTTTGGACAAAAACCTCTGGTGTTTGTGGATTAATTTTCCTAACACAGAATTTAATTTGCCTACACAGAATCATGGAATATCCTGAGTTCCAAGGGACACACAGGGATCATCGAGTCCAACTCCTGCACTGGGCAGACCCAATAATCCAGGAGGATGGAGAGATGCTTTCTCTCAGAAAGGAGAGTAAAGGATATTCATTATTCAGGAGGATGAGGTTTAGTCTCAGGATACTTCACATTATGGGCAAATCTGAACTGATTATCAGTTCAAAGTCTTGCATTTAATCACCCAGAACAATGGAATAGTTTAAGTGGAGTTTAGGATGGTCACAGAAAGGAAGGACTGAAACAGATTAGCTGAGACAGCAGGAACATCTTCAGCCCCAGAGGTTTCTCAGGATGGGTTTACACAGGGCTGTGCTTGTCCTGAAGCAGAAGGATGGACAAATTGACCTTCCAAAGTCCCTTCAAGCCCTGTCAACTCCAGTTTAATAATTCCTGCATATAAAATAGGAATGGATTAATTCAAATGCACTAATGACAGGACCTGAGGTGGGAGCTGAGAACCACAGGTCTGCCAGGATTGTTGCAAAGCTGCTTTCTTTTCCTGCCCAACAATTCTGGGGTGAAAGGATTTATTTAAGCTATTAAACAAGAAGCCCTTTTGCATGTTCCATAACTTGATGGCAAATTTAATTTCCTGAAGATTGTAGAAGCATGCACTGAGGTTAAGTGCCAACCAGAAGCACATCTTCTTCCTCTACCCTAAAGGTTATGGGGCAGCATGAGAAAAAACAGATGAACCAAAAAGAGCCTGGGCACAGTGAGAATAAATAATTTAGTCACCTTCCAGTATTTGATTCTCTCCGTGCTTGAAGAAAAATGTTATTAATTCTGATATAATGTAATTCTCCTCTTGGGGTCACATTTACAACCCCCGAAGAGCTGGTTTCAGCTGCAGCACACATTTGTCCTGCCCGTGTCAATCTCTTTTCCAATTATCACCCTCTAGATCCCTTTGCAAACAAAATCAGTGCATGCAACTGGCTGTGAGACTTTTGGGAACAACAAACAGAATGAGGTCTTGATGAAAAGGTCAGTCCTGATCCATACCTGACATCTCTCTCACTCTGTTCTGAAGCTTCTGTGAAGGGATTCTGACTTAGGCAGACCTGAGTGTGAAGTCTGACCCTTTATTTTGAGTGATATGGGATGACAGGTAAAGAAAGGGGAAGAATTTAAAATCTTCCAAAAAAAAAGCTATTTTTAATTTTTTTTTTCTTTGCAAACAGAAAGGCTGAATTTTTGTTACTTTTTTTTTTTTTTTTTTTTTTTTTTTTTTTTTTTTTAAGAATGAATCTCAGCAGATTGACGGAAATAAATTTAAGGTTTTTTTAATTCTACCTAGATCTAGGTCTTCTTTCCCTATTGCCAGTATCCAGACACACTTCCTGGGAACCTGAGAGCTTTTAGTAGGATATTCCCTCCTCCTTGGAAGAGTTCCAGGCCAGGGTGGACAGAGCTTGGAGCTTGAGAGAAAATTGTCCCTGTCCATGGCAAGGGGCTGGAATAAGATGATCCTTAAGGTCCCTTCCAGCCCAAATGCTTCTATGACTCTATATTTGGAAGGAAAAACAAAACAAAACAAAACAAAAAATAAGCAAAACAAACAAACAAACAAAAACCCAGAGATTAAATAGACTAAAGATGCCTGAGGAACAAAAAGATCACTTTCCCTGAGAAAACATCTCTGACAATTTTACTTCAAGTGCAACAAATATCTTAAGCCAGTGAAGAACTGTTGTTTTCAGGTCTCCCTTGGGTCTTCCTCGTGATAACTCGTATTTTTCTGCTTGAAAGACAACACAAGGACAAGAAAATACATATGATCCTTGTTCACCAGAACAAGTCAGTGAAAATTTTTGGGGGTGATCTATGGTTTTTTTCAAGAATGGGATGTCTATACAGGAAATATGAAATGATGCATGAAGATAAGAAAACATTTTTAATCAAGACACAGTTACTGCTTAATGGAACATATCATTGAAAACAAAGTGATACAGTGGAAGGTTTGTAGCTGAGGATCCAAGCCCAGTGATATGAATTTTGATTATTCTGGATTTTTTTTCCCCTTTCAACATAGAAGGATTGAGCACTGATAAAATGTTTCATGGAGACATCTCAACATAACCAGATGGAGGTTGATGTGATTTATCTCCGTTCCTTTTTAGTGAAAACTGAGGGGTTATGGACCTGAGCAACTCTGCTCCAGGTGTGTCATGATCTTACACAAGACAGGAAAAATCACAGAATCGCAGAAAGGTTTGGGTTGGAAGAGACCTCAAAGTCCATCCAATTCCACCCCTTGCCATAGGCAGGGACACCTTCCACCATCTCAGGATGCTCCAAGTTCCAATGTCCAACCTGGCCTTGGACACTTCCAGGGATCCAGGGGCAGCCACAGCTTCTCTGGGCACCCTGTGCCAGGACCTCCCCACCCTCACAGGGAACAATTTCTTCCCAATATCCCATCCATCCCTGCCCTCTGGCAGTGGGGAGCCATTCCCTGTGTCCTGTCCCTCCATCTCTTGTCCCCAGTCCCTCTCCAGCTTTCCTGGAGCCCCTTTAGGCCCTGCAAGTGGCCCTGGAGCCTTCTCCTCTCTGGGTGAGCTCTCCCAGCTCTCCCAGCCTGGCTCCAGAGCAGAGGGGCTCCAGCCCTTGGAGCATCTCTGTGGCCTCCTCTGGACTCTCTCCAGCAGCTCCACATCCTTCTGCTGTTGGGGATCTGCAGCTCTGCAGGTTCCACAGCCCATCATTCCCTCTGACTGAATCATTGCAGCTCCTTGCACACCAGGCTTGGATGCTCACCATGCACTGGAGTGTGGCTCCCCATACTTTTGAGACCTCATTCAATGTCCTCTCCCCCAGAGGTCTATCCTAAAGCTCTTGGAAATGAGGAAAGCACTGCCAGTTCTCACCCTCTGTGTTTGTACCGGGGTGCTGACTCCACTCTCCAGTGATCCCAGATGGGGCAAAGGGCAGAAGTCACCAGTTTCCCTGCTGAGCTCAGATCTCGAGGCATCTAAAGGGAAAGATCCAGAGAGCTTATCACAGCTCTCAGTGAAGATTTATTAATGGCAGAAATGTAAACCTTGTTCAAGAATTCTGACTTGGCTTTGCCCATTGCAGAGCCTCGTGAGCTCTGCTGGTGCAAGGGGGAGGCACTGCTAACCCAGGAGAGGCTGCAGCTGTGAGCACCAGGGGGAAGATATCAGCCAAACTTTCTGCAAATATTACATGGAAAATCTCTTGACTTGTGTTTACTGTAAGGCTTTAGCTGGGATTATCACTGAGCTCAGTCCGTTCCTGCGTGAGCTGAAGGACAGGATCTCATGAGCACTGGCCATAAAAGATGCACACTCTTAATCCCTGGACTCAGAGATGGATGTGAACTGCTCACTAAGCAACTATTCACTCTTCCAGGGGTTCTTAAATGCTAAAATGTCCACATTAGAATCCACTCCCTGCAAGAACAGCTTCAGTTACTGGTAGCTGAGGGAAGAAAAGGTAAACAGCTTAAGGTCCCTCGAAAATCCATTGCTTTTCTTTCCCTGAATTGCAAAAATAAGTGTTAAAGCACAGGATGAAGCCATTGAAATGTGTTTTCAGTAACACTGGGGAGGGCAGAGCCAGGCAGGGCAAGGTCACTTTGGGATGTTAATGAGCTGCTGACTTGACCCTGCCTGTGACCCAGAGCAAGTTTGTGTGTTTAATTTATTTCACTCCTTACTGGCTCTCACAATTCTTTTCCCACAATGCCAACCAGCCTCTATGGAAATATTGAGCTCTCTTCTGATATTAATGGTTGTGCAGTGTGTAAGATTCAACACAAGAAATGTGTCTCCATGCATGTGCATGGCAGGTGGGATAGGGAGCATCCTTTGTTTTCACAGAATCATGGAACAGTTTGGGTTGGAAGGGACCCTAAAGACCATCCCTTTCCAATCCCTGCCATGGGGCACCTTTCACTGGACCTGGTTGCTCCAAACCCCACCATGTTTTAGTGAGACAGTTCATATTTCTGAGGCAAATTATGTCTGACTGATGGATTAAGAGGCAGGAACTTTCCTACCCATGCACAAACGAGCCATAACCACCATCCCCTCTGTTGCCTTCCATCAATATTTTTGCCTAAAATAAATCTAGAGTCAGCACCACAAGTGACTTTAAAGCTGTGCACATCTCCTTTAAATATCCAGGAGTTAGGGGAAGCAACACTTAATGATGACTTTATTGTACAACTGGCTTCTCTCCGGACAGGGAGAAAAGAAGAGTGAATTTGGGGACACACAGGGGCCTGACAAGTGGCAGTGCACAGGAGGACAGGAGTGGGAATTTTCCCTGCTGGGATGGAAAGGGGAGATCCTTGCAAGAAAACCCACAAATCTCAAATCTTATGACACTGCCCAAACTTGGAGAGTGATGGACATTAAATACCTTTCACAATCTGCATAAAATACTGCCATATCCATGCTGCTGGCTTGGATTATTTTACAGCTTTGCAGCCTCTGGCTCGGGGCATAGTCCCACTGTGCTGAGCTGTAAAAGTACAAAATGAAAGGATTATCTTTGCCAGTCTAACCACATGACAACAAACAGCAGGAGAGTCGAGAAGGAGAAAACACTACTGGGGTATTGCTCAGCGTGTGAGGAAGACAAATGGCTCATTTCACATAAGGAGGGGAAAGGGGAAAAGGCACAAATGAGAAGTGACGTGCTCGGATGAACTTCCCCAAGTCCAGAAAAGTGTGAGAGGGGAAAATTCTGCAGATGTGACAATCTGCAACCTTCACAACAGCCAAGACATGAAATCAGGAGAGCTGTAGCTCTCTAGCAGAGATCACAAAATATTTCAGAAAGATTATCTGAAAGCACCACAAGTTTCAGATATGACCTGAGTTGACACTGAAGTCCAGATCAAAGCCCATAGGTTTTGTCACCTGTAACTGTTTACACCATTTCCAGGCAATGAGAAACAGCTGTGAAAGAGTTAACAGGGCACAAGGCTCATCACAGACTCATCTCCAGGTGTTTTGCCCTCCTTCATCCAGCCTGATGCTTCTGACAGTTGAGCCACCTCATTTAAAGGTGCTTGAGGGGTGGGTTAAGACTTTTCTTGTCAGCTCCTCATGTGCTGCTTTCAGGGATTGCTGGTCTGAGGTGCCTCAGGTAACAAATAGAAGTTTCTATGGGATTAAGGGGGGAAAACTTGACTGAAGAGTTCCAAGGGGAAGGTTAGGCATTGAGAGTTAAATGTATTTAGTGTGAACTACTTGTTGGGCATAGGCAGAGAAAGCAAGAGGTAACTGAGTGAGGTTCTTGTAGTATTTTAGCTGCCTTCAATTCTGTATCAAATGAGGTACATGATAGTCTTAACAGGTGGTTGTTTTTCTTCTACATGTGCTATCTGAACCCAATACTAAATACAATCCAAAAGCACTCTGAGGTGTGGAGGTTTGGGAAAATGGAGATAAGCAACTTCAGTTTTGAAAATGATGCTCTGAACCAGTTAGCTGCAAAAATAACCCAAAAAGGATTAAACCTAACAAGCTCCAAGGGAAGTAAACAAGGCCACTGCTTGCTGTTGGGAATTGTTTACTTGGTGTAATGTGTCTTTTAGGTCACCGTGTCTGCATAGGTAATTACAGGGAACTGCTCTCATTAGCAGCATGCCTCTGCTGCACAGAACCTTAAACAGCAAAAGGCTGGTGAAACATGAGGGGGTTCAAAAGACAAGACTGTAGGATAAGGATACCCTTAATTAAAAATCAAGGCAATGTGGTTAATTTGACTAGAGCACACCCTCTTCCCATAGCAGAGGAAAAAAACATGTCTAGGTGAATTTGTTCTTCCCAGATTGAGTGGCCAGGTGGACATTTTACAGCTGGGCTAAAGAGAAGGGGTCTAAAGGAGATTGAAAAATGCAATACTTTTTTTTTTAATCATTAAAATAAATTGATCTAAGAGGCAGGTGCAGCCTCTATTTAGAAATTGCACTTTTCATATCACAGGCTTGTTGGTGGGACACTCTTTCACCTCCATGAAACTTCATGGTTCCAGAGTAGAAGAATAGCTAAAGCACAAGTAAGGAAATACAGCGTTTATGATATTTTGGGTTCCTTTTTTTTTAAAAAAAAAAAAAAAGAAGAGAGTGTTGTATGAAAGGATCAAGGGTTCCAGAAGGGAGAATTGTGCATGGCTGTGTTTTTATGGAGATGGCTGCTTCCTGACCTGCTGCAAACTCCTGGGTGCCTGATAGAGCACAAGAAGATAATAAGAAACATTTCAGGATTTAATCCAAGGGAGTGACCTGGGCCAAACAAGACTGTGATAAAAATAGGGTAAAAATTCGTGTATAAAATAATAATTCGATGTATAATGAAACAAAGCTAAAGTAAAATTGTAAAATCCAATAGAAGGGTAACCGTTCTCTCTCAGTCTGCTAATCTCAGTTGAAAAGACAGGACGAAGGTCATCAACTTAGACAAAAGACACTGGCCAACCCTGATAAGAATCACTTCCTCGCCAAGGCAAGGAGAAATTCCTTCCTCAACCTTCTGGTGCCACAAGCGGAATGAAATCAACATAAGACGGACTTTTGGAATTGACATAAGAAAGGAGCCTTCCCGAAATGAGACAACTAGACTTGATGAGGTCTGGGAGGGCCATCGAAAAGAAATCCGGACTATTCAACCCACCTTGGACACCTGGACTGCCTAAGGGCAGAAAATTCCTATAAAACGGTGGACTGAGAGCTGCACTGGCGTGGACTAGGGCGTCTGGCACATCGGTGCGGACCTCTATCCACCCAGCGCGCGCTGACAATTTCCTATTATTGTGGTTTTTCTCTTTTTCAGGTGCTCGATATTCTGTTATTAATAAATTGTCATTTATTAACCTGAAATTTGCCTTTGCATTTATAACAAGACCTAAGGATCTTATCACTTTTTTACAACCAGAACTGCCAGAGCCAGATGGGTGTTGGTTGTTTGCCCTGAGGAAAGAGTTTTAACTTGTGTCAGGGGAGGTTTAGGCTGGATATTAGAGAAAATTCTTCATGGAAAGGGTTGACTGCCCAGGCCAGTGGTGGAATTACCACCCCGGAGGGACTTAAAAGATGTGTTTGTGACATCTGGGGATGTGATTTGGTGGTGTCCTTGGCAGTGCTGGGTTAAAAGTTGGACTTTATTCCTGAAGGTCTTTTCTGTGTTTAATGATTCTGTGAGTCTATGGTTCTGTGCTCCACAAGTCTCTGACATTCAAAGCCTCAAAATTAAAAAAAAAAAAAGCAGAAGGAATTAGTTTTAAGGTGTATTCCTCGGACAAGCACTTCTAGTGCCACTTGTTTCCTTGGGAAAAAAACCTCCTCCCAAGCCTCCAACCGCATCTTTGGTGTATCAGGGTAAATCTTGTATATACATGAAAATTTACTGCCCCAAATTGCTCAGGAAGATGTTACTCCCGGACCACTCTGGTTGTCTCTGAGTTCTTGGCAAACATCAGATGATTCTGAAAGGCTTCAGGGTAACTTCTCCGGGCTGGAAAACTGCATTTTGGAATGCATGGTGGGGAGCTGTGGTTTCCTGAGCGAATGGATTTGTGCAGCAGGTGTCAGCACAGCACAATATTTCATTTCTGCCAGGATCAAGTCTCAATGATTTGGTTCTGGTTACTCAGCTGTTAAGTCTCTTCTTGACATGTGTGTAATGCAGTCTGTGCCAGCCCCTTTTTGCTATCATTTCTTTCATTAGTGCTCAGTTGTGTTTTTCTCTGCTTGCTGAGATGGGTCCTTGCCTTATTAGGCTGTGCAACCGCTTCATAATTTTTTTCCATCATTTAATGTTGCAGTAAAAAGTCTGAAAAGAAATTAATGCTGCACTGTATAATCCATGATAAATGTCTCAAAGATATTTAGGAACGTGACTCAGCTCTTAGATGACATTTTAGTTATCAGTGTTCTAATCCTTGCAGCTTTAGGTCCAGATTTAAAGGCGTTTAGGCAACTGATCTCCAGTAAATTAAAAAAAGAGACAGTTTATCTAGGACATATCTTCAATTCAGATTTTCATCTGTGAGCTCTCAGATTGTGCTGAATGTTAAAGCCAGACTTGCCTTTACCTCTTTGAGAAGATAACCAGGCAGGAAGAGGAGAGAGACCACATTAAAAACATGACATGGTCTCAAATGTCTTCTCTGATCAACTCTGGAAGATGTTTTTTAAATCACAGAAAAGAATTACGAGCCTCAGACATTCCTGCAAACACATCTCTTTAAATCTTCACCAGAAGAAATTCTATTTTGGATAAATAAATACTTACTGGAAGAAGTGTTTGACCTTGTGTCCTTGCCAAGATGCTGGGAAAATATAATGACCAAACAGTAACTCATTTTCTGGCTTGTTGGCTTTAGGTGCATTGGAAATTGAATTATTTGCAGAAAACAAACTTCATTGTGATTAATTTATCCAAACCTCAAGTCTGAAGCAGCAAAAACCTATAGTTTGTTTTCTGCTTCCAATCAAACACCAGTGGAAAATAAAAGCAGGTTTTCCAAATCCCAGAGCCCCCTAACAGTGGGGCAAAGCCAGTGCCTTAGGTTGCAATGCAAGATGTAACCAGCAGTATGTGTTCTATCAGCAGCTGTTAAAACCAGGTGGGGCAGTGTTCTTTATCTCTCCCACCACCCATCCTCCCTCCAGGGGATATCTGCTGTTCATGGGCCATCGAGGCTCACTGCAGGGCTGATACAATTCCATCATCCCATGGGGAGATGCTCCACCCAGGAGGAGGAGCCAAACATTCCTACCTGGATAAAACCTGAGAGTCAGAACACCAGGACAACCTGTTTGTACTGGATTCCCAGAGGAAGACCAGACCTATCTCAGCACCACTGGACCTTCAGAGGAAAACTACACTGTTCTATGTTCTGTTAGTCATTGCTCCAGCAGAACCACATCTGTCACTCCAGGAGGACTTGATTGGACTGCTCCCAACACCCTGACCAACAGGGTGTCAGGCTGTGTTCTGACTCTGTCCATGTTTTGTTTTTTTTTTCTTGTACTGCTGCATTTTTATTTTAATTTTCCTAGTAAGGAACTGTTGTTCCTATTCCCTTACCTTTGCCTGAGAGCCTCTTAATTTCAAAATTATAATAATTTAGAGGGAGGGGGTTTATATTTTCCAAGGAAGGCTCCTGCCTTCCTTAGCAGACACTTGTCTTTCCAAACAAGACAGGCAGATAAGGACTCTCTGTAAAGGGCTAATGCCAGATTTCCTCTGTGCACAATGATGTCTCAGCAATAGTTTTGGAAAACCCCAGAAGATAAATCTTCCCAGGGAATCTGGGATGCCACTGAAGTTCTGGAGCTGTGTGAACAGTTGGATGACTGTGTTTGTGCCCACTGGCAGACAGAAAATTAGATACTGCAGGAATATAAATTACAATGGGCTCATATCAGAGGAAAAGTGTGATATTTCGAAGTCTTGGCTTCACCTGAGCATGAAGCTTCAGCATCTAAAAAACCTGCTGATTCTCTCTCCCTTTGCTGTCTCCACTCGCATCAGGTGCAGTTTTTGTGGTGTTGGCATTGATGCATTGGACTTGACACTGGGCTGGTGGCCCAAAGAATGATTTTCTGCATGTTATCTGAGCAGATTTTGTTAATATTCAGCCTCGTTTTTCCCGTTACAAGGAGAATTTGCCATTGCCTCAGGCTTTTCTTTTGTTGGAAGGCTGCTGTTTGCAGGGATCACCTGCACAGTTCTGCTCTTCCCTGCTCAGGAGAAATTTCCTCTCCTTTCCTTGGGTCCTGGTGACCACATCCAGCACTCTTCCCATAAACCTCTCATTCATCCCACTGACAGGTTGGAAAAGGAGGAAAGCAGAAATAGCTTGATCTTTTTGAAGTACCTTCCTAGTTTAATCAGGAAGGAGCTAGAGCTGTTCTCTTTGGTATGCTCATGGCTAAATGAATTTATTAAATTGCCTTTTTTGATCAGCTGGAAAAATTATTTGGAACTGAGCAGATCCAAAATCCACTGAGTCACAGGGGGTGTTTTTATAGCTGGTAGTGAACTTTTGGTAAAAACTTGAGGATGCAAAATCCAAGTATTTGCAAGGAGTGTAATTGAATAAGATGAAGGAAATTAATGGTTAGCATTGTTGTAAAACATTTATTTTGACATTTTGCAGTGTTGTTTCTTGCAAATTTACCTCTCAATTAGGTTATAAAACTTTTTCCAGAGTTGTCTTAGAACTTGAAGCAATTTTTGGTTGGTGGAAATGGTCTAGTAAATTTTAATTGAAGTTTGGAGCAAAGTTATGGGGAAATTGATGTTTATTTTTTATTTTTCATTCCTCTGAGACCACTACTTTGTTTGTCATAACAAGTGAATGAGACACTACATATCCTTTGGAGATTTTTTTTAAACAGTGTTTATTTATGAGATCCTGTGTAAGGGGCTGGGAAATTATACAAGTGCTTTACTGTAAATACCTCCAGATACTCCCACAAATAATCCTAAATGTTCTTGGAGCAATTGAATTCAGGACAATATCCTAGTAGATTCCCTTACTACAGAAGTCACTGGAATTTTTGCTGTCACTTCCAGCCCTTCCCAGCACTCACCTTTTCATCTGCCCTTGATACAAATCTGCTCAGACTGCAGAATTTAAGTAACGGGATTAATTTTTTTTGGTGTTTTTCCACCAGTCTCTACAGACGGGCTTTGATCTCTTTTTGTGGCTTCTAGGATTCTCCCAAACAACTGTGTAAATAAAAAGCTGATAATACAATAAACAAAAGAATGAGAATGCATGTGAAAGCATACTCAAATCAAGAGAACCAGTGCAGTGGTTCTCTTGCCAATCACCTCTGGACCCAGAGAATCCCAAAAATTCAGAGCAGAGAAATATCCTGGCTTGCTGTGGCCTATTTTCTAGGAATGCAGGCAGCTGTGGGTGTGATCTTGTCCACAAAAAAAACACCAAACAGATTTCTTGTACTAGCGCATAAATTTCCCAGCTTGAAAAATAAATATTTATTAAGGCTGTTTTGCTGTAGTTCTAGCAGGTTGAGGTTGTTTTATAATGAGGATTCCAAAATGCTGTTACCCCTTGTCAGGTTCTTTTACAATGTGGTTGCACAGCTCCAGCATTTTGGTTTGTGGATTATAAATTACATCAAGTGGCATTCACACAGGTGCAAAACTTGCAGGTTGGTTTTGCTCAGAGGGAGAGCGAGCAGGGCACGGTGAGCAGTGGAAGGAGCTGGAATCTGGCTTAGTGCATCCTTGGTCTCCCTCTTCTGGCTCAGCTGGAAGGAGCTGCTCCCTCCAGGATGTGCTGCAGCTCAGCATCCCCCTGCTGCCAGGGCCTGAAGGGACACTGGTGAAGAGAATAGGTGAAGAAGCTTTTTTCCTGTGTGTGGCTGCAAATACCAGCACAGAGATCAAGGCAGTGGGAGTTTCCAGTCAAGCTCTCCACACTCCTCTCATTTTTTTAGTGCATCAAATGCAAACTTTGAGAAAAATCATCAGTATTTCTTTGGAGATGATGGAGATCTGTTTGGATTTCTTTTTCTTTGGCACACATGGCGTGGAGGGGAAGGGATGAAGGAGATTTGGAAATATGAGTGGGGAAATATATTCAGGTTGTGACTCAGGATGTTCTGTTTACTGCTGAGCTCTGGCTCCTATGTTTTACCTGCTGGATGGCATTAAGGCTTTAGACATTCTAAAACCAGGTCACTAAGTTAAAATATCATTAAAATATAAATTTAATTTTTTTTTTTTTTTTTTTTTTTTTTTTTTTTTTTTTTTTTTTTTGGTGCATTTTTATACTGGTGCAAGTTTTGTCTCAGCAGGGCCAGGGCAGTGACTGTCCCCTGTGCTGGGCTTTGCAGAGATACCTCAAACCTTGGGGTCAGTTTGGGGCCCTTCAGGACAAGACATTGAGGGGCTGGAGAGAGTCCAGGGAAGGGAACAGAGCTGGGGAAGGGGCTCAGCCTGGAGAAAAGGAGGCTCAGGGGCACCTTGTGGCTCTGCACAACCACTTGAAAGAAGGTTGTAGCCAGGTGGGGATTGATCTCTCTTACCAAGTAACAGGACAAGAGAGGAAACGGCCTCAAGTTGTGCCAAATGAGCTTTAGATTGTATATTAGGGATAATTTCTTCATGGAAAGGGTTGTCCAGCCCTGGCCCAGCTGCCCAGGGCAGTGCTGAAGTCCCCGTCCCTGGAGGGATTTAAAAGCCGTGTGGATGTGGCACTTGGGGACATGGTCAGTGGTGGCCTTGGCAGTGCTGGGGAAATGGTTGGACTCTGATTTTAGAGGTCTTTTCCAACCTAAATGATTCCATGTGTCTCTAAGTCACCCTGTCAGCAAAATCAGATGATAATTTGAGTTTCTTCTAAAGGAATTTTGATGTGAAGAACACATTTTGTATTTCTGCTCTGAGCCTTTCTGCCACAAACTGGCCTGTAAGTAGTTTTGTTTTTATTTCTTATATATTAAAAAAAAGTGGTGGTTACAGCTGGTAGCATCTGACTTTAAAAAATGCAATATCAGACTCCTGTATTTCACAATACTGAGGTTTTTGTGTATTTTGAAGCTGGGAATTAAACTGTGAGTAACAGCATCACCCACTTGAATTGGCTTCCTTTTCCGCACACCTGGCTTACATATGTGTCACAATATGTGACATTTAACAGGGAATCTGGCAAAAGAAAAATTTAAAAAATGGATGTTGGATCAAAGTGAAAGCTCTGAGACACAGGAAGAGACCACAGAGAAAATTATTTTTTCTCTATGGTGAAACTGCTGCCTCTGAAACACAGGGAATTATAACCCACTTTTGGCTGGTCCTGTTTCTGACACTTTTAGGACTTTTAACCTGAAATTTTATGCAAGAAACCTCTGCCTGTATATATAAAACCAGTATCAGGAAAGCTGGATTTGTTTTTGCTGTGCTGCTCGTTGCTGCTTCTGATTTTTCTTCATCGTGTGTCTCCTCACTGATGATTTATGTGTGAAGTCAAAACAAGATTTCTGAAGTTTGGAAAAGAATTTGATCTGGTTATGTTGAGGTTTGAATTTCCTGTCTTTGTACCAACTTTCTCTTTGGAGAGACGTGGTACATGTGGAAAAGTCCTACAAGAACCTGCTTGAATAGGAACTGCAACCCAGCCCAACACTTGCTCAGCTTTTTAATGCCATGAATGACCTTTGATAATAATAATGAAAAGATAACAAATATTATTTTTATTAAGACTAAGAATCTTAAAATGAGATTAGCATCCTAAACCTGGCAGGGTGCAAATCACCAGTTCCTACAAGCTGTTGCCTATTTGTGCCTAAATATCATGAGCTGCCCAACTCTTTAACTCTCTTACCCAAGTAAAGGGATTTCTCTTTGCTGCAGCACAGATTAAATTTGTCACTATTATAAATTAGGAATATGAGGGGGCGGGGGGTGGGAGGGGGGTGGAAACTAACTGTACCAAGATTGAAAATGGATCCCACTTTGTTAGGGAAAGGGGAAAGTTGGCTTTAACACAAAAACTCTTTAAGCTGAGCATTTAGGCGCACAGGGATGTAAATTGTGTGTAAATTTACAGAAGCAGATGTGAGCAGTGGTGTCTGTGGGCAGAAGTGAGGGTGCCCAGCCATGTGATGGGGCACATTTTGTGTGATGTTTTTTTGGGATTTTCTAATTAGTGCAACACCAAGTGCCTGAACTAACCCTAGAGGGCTCTCACGGCTCAGGAACAGACAGGATGGGACTGTCAGAGGAGAGACTTCGAGCTCTCAATTTTCTCCTTTCTTAAGGACATACCTGCTTTATGTTTATGTGTGTGCATTGGCAAGGGTGCAACATTTATTTATTTTTTTTACAGAATTAGAAAGTGTTTGGGGTTTTACTGTGCCCTCCCCTTCATGCAGAGAGAGAATTTTGTCACTAAGAAGAATTTTAAAAATGTTTTTCAAACCTGACAATTTCAAATAAGCCAATAAATGTCAGCTGAGATGAGCTTTAATTGTTGGAGTCTCTTGTGAGAATTATGAAAATAACTCTGAATTGGAAAATGTAGCTGTAATATACCTTCCCTTCATTCATAAGGCCCTGATGCTTTAAAAAAAAAAAAAAAATGAAGTGCAAATGTGAGATCTATGATAAAGTTCTTCCCTGTGAGGGTGGCGGGACCCTGGCAAAGGTTGCCCAGAGAAGCTGTGGCTGCCCCATCCCTGGAAGTGTTCAACAATTCTCAGCTTTTTTTCCTCCCTCACAAACAACATACCTTTAAAACAAAAAAAAAATAATTTGAGATTTTTTTTAATACATCCACTCCTTTGAACTTTTAGGGCCAAGACCAGGTTCTATTAATCATATTTACCCAATCCATAACATTCCCTTAGCGCAGTTTCATGTGCTGGGTAATTTTTCCACCCTTACTGGCTATAACGGTAATTAAACCCTTGAACTTAAAAGTGAAAGTACCCTGATTAAGGAAATACTTCTGTAGCACTGAGAGAACACTTTACATTAAGGATTTTCAAGTGACTATTTATACACTAATGATTTTAATCCTAATGAGGACTTGATGTTCTGCTCCTCCAGAAGAAAAAAGCCCTGGTCTCAGCACTAAAGTGATGCAAGCTTTTCTTTTTCCTGACATTCTAATTATATATGAGAACAAAAACAAGACAGCACTGCTGGCATGTCAGATGGAAATTTTTTTTAAAGAGGAGAATGGCAAGTAACTGGTTGTAGCCAAACCGGAAAATCCCACATTATTATTCAGGATTTGTTTGTTTGGCTTAAAAAAAGCAGGAAAGGCTTAGTGATGGGCATATTACCTTTTTCAGCTATATTGGCATGTTAGTATTATGATTTAAACATTAAAGATAACCTGGCTTGGGTGCCAGTGTACTCAAACCAAGCAAAAGTGTAAAATACAAATAAAAAATAAAATTAATCTACCAGAGGAACAGATTTGTTTTCCTGAAACATGACTAATTCCTCAGGATTAAGAGCTGCCTTATATTTTAGGAGCTGGTATAAAATACTCATAATTCTTTTGCCTTTTGAAATGTTCCCCCTCAGTTTTTATTCAAGCATCAGAAGTGGTGCAGCACCCATGTCAGCAGCAGGGAAAACTTTTCCCCTCTGTGGCAACTTTCTCCCATTAAAAAAAAATAAATCATCCAGAAAAGAGTAGGAGAAATTGGATATAAGTATCTCAAAGTTATTTGAACAAAAAAATATTATGGTCTTGCTGCTGGAGGTTGGGGAGTTGAACCCTATCCACTGGGTTTGATATCCACTGGGGTATATCTCAGCATTCTGAGTAAAGAGAACATTCCCATGAAACATTAGCATTTAAAATCAAATAACAGCTAGGATGGGAAAGAACAAGCCGTCATGGTGTGGTCTCTTGAAAAGGAGAAAAGTTTTGCTGGTAAGGGATTATTAGGAAGGACAGGTTGGCAGAAGCTGATTCATGCACAGCTTTGCAAAAAGGTTTGGATTTGTACTTTTAAAAGCATCAATTTCTGCAAATTTCTACCATGCAATGGAAAAAAAGAAACCAAAATTAAGCTAAAAAACTTGCAAGTTTAAAACATGTAACCAACAGCTCCAGAACAGCAGAAGAGGTAGTGGGGGACACTGAAGTGTTTGGGCATTTATTTCTTTTCCTTCTAGTCCACAATATGCCACCTTCTCCCCTCTCATCCTGTCTACCTTCCTGCAAAATAAGGCCCAAACACATCCACTAGATAAAAAATGAGAAGGACTTCTTGTAAAATGAAATCTCAATTTCCAAAGGGCCCAACTAAATATGCTGTGCGAGTCTTGTTTCAGGCCCAAAGTACTATGGTATTACTGAATTAACTACAGAATCTCAAATTCAGTGTTTTTTTCCTTGAAGTTATTAGTGCTTTTGCAGCCTGAAATCCAGCTATTTCCAGAGAGAAAATCTTTCTCATCCTTGTAACACCAGAAGAGATTTGGGAGGTGTGTGCTGTCCATGTAGAATAACTATCTTTAAAGAAGAGATACAGGATGTTCAGTGCAGGCTCTGTGCTTCATTGCATGATTCAATAACCCATCACTGAACAGACAAAGACTTTTCAGATGCTTCTAATAATGTGCATTGCAGGAAAATAGAAAAGAAGAAACAGTCTGATAGAGTTTGAGTCTTTGCATCAAAGGATGAGCTGAGGAACAATAAGGTAGATGTGGATTTGGTTGTGTGGTTTTTTTGGTGGTTTTTTTTTTTTTTTTTTTTTTTTTTTTTTTTTTTTTTTGGTAAATACTGTTTTAGGCAAGGCAAATAGAACATAATTTCTTTAATTAGCATCTCCTGAAGCACATAGAGCACTTTAGAGAAAATTAAGGAGAAAAAAGAACCAACTGTCCCCTCCTCACCATTATTCCACCTTTAAGAAATCTAAATAGAATAGAAAGAGGCTGCTGGAAAATACCAGGATGGGAAACTCCAGCCCAAACTGGTTCCAGTTCTTGTTTTAGAGTTCTTTGTTTGAGCAAAGCTGGGCTGGGTGGGGCACAGGGCAAAAGCCTGGGGATGTTTCTAACTCAGAGCAAGAACTGTGTCCCCCAAGGCAGAGTGTCAATCTGTCCTTGGGGCTGGGGACAGAGAGGTTTGGGGCTCCCAGGCATGGCAAGTGCCCTGAGAGGCTTTGGGGATGTGCAGGTGCCCCTGGCTCCATGGAATGCTCCAGCATGGCAGGGATGAGGCCTCAGGAGACACCTCAGGGGTCTCTTGTCCTTTCATGGGGCACAGCCCAGCCATGGGACGACCATCAGGGTGGCTTGGGCAGGATGGGCTCTATGCTATGCCTAACCAGGGTCTGCAGTCCCTTCAGACCTGCTGGATAAACCTTTCTCCCACCTCCTCCAGGCCATGAATGTGGGAATCACATTCCTCCTGGCTGTTCTGGCCATCCTGCTTGGGCAGACACAAGATCCACACACTGATATGGCCGTGGCCCAGCAGATGCAGCAGCGCGAGGAGTTTCTGCACCAGGAGATGTCACGGCTGTGGCGGGAGGTTGAGCAGAGGGCCCTGGTAAAAGCTTTCCTCGACTCTGTGATTAACTGGTCCTTTTGGGCTGCTCTGGCAGCTTTGCTCCTCAAATTCTGCATGCAAAACCAGCTTGGCTCCAGCAGCTGCCCTGAGCAGAACAACTGCAGCAACAATGATAGGGATGATAGTGAGGAGGATGAAGACCTCAAAGGAGCACAAAATGCTGCCAGGTCTTTGGCTTGGCTCACTCTATTTTCAGTGCAGGAACTGCCTGACCTGAGCAGGAATCTGAAGCAGCTGCTGGGTGACTTGATCGACCGAGACTTTTCACAGAGCACTCTCACACCAAAGATTTCCCGACACACTGGGATGAACGACACCCATGAATCCCACAAGAATTACATCTTCTCCCAGCTGCTCGTGTTCCTGAAGCCACCCCCTGGTCCCTCTTCCATCCTGGAGCAAAGGCACTGTGGGGCAGCACCCAGAGAGGTGCTCTGACACCTGTGTGGTACTGGAGCACTCCATGGAACAATCTGATGAGCTTTTCCTTGTGTTTTCTCCACTGCTGGGACAATGAGCTGCCTCAGGATCAGAGCTCACTGCTCCTAGAAACCCTCTGCACAGGCTCCTGCTTACACCTGGAGCAAATCTCCAGCTGGGTGCAAAACTTGCTGTTTTCAGCCTGGCTGTGTTTGCTCAGTGGTGTCTGACACTGCTGCCCTGCTCCTGCTCCAAGTTCCTGGTGAGCAGAGCCCCTCCGAGGAGCAGAGCTGCTCTGACATGGGTTTGGCAGTGCAGGAAGGCAGCACAGGCAGCTGCCTGATCCTAAGCTAGGCAGGAGCCAGCTGTCCCAGTGTGCTGGTTTAACTGGGGCAGAGTTAGACTGGTAAGGGCTTAGGCTCATGTGGGGCTGTATTTTCACTTGGTGTTTAAAAACTGAAAATAAAAAGAGATGTTATTGCTGAGCTGTGCTTGTGCAGTGTCAAGGTCCTTTCTGCTCAGTTGGTGTCACCTCCAGGCTCATCCACATCAGAATCCCAGGAGTGATGGGAGCTGCCACCACGTTGGGGCTGAGGGTACCAGGGGAACTGAGGGATGGTGGAAAATCTGAGGGGATTTGGGGCCTGAAAGGGATACCTGGACACACATGTTGCCTGGAAGGCTGACCTGAAACAGAGATTGGACAGAGCTAGAGAATACAGTAGGTATTTATTGAAAGGCCTCTAGGATTCACCCTGGGCAGGACAGGAACCTGACCAAAGCTGCACCCAGAGTGGACCAAGAATAGTCACAAAAATGGCCCCCTAGTCATGAGATCTTAAACTTTTACAAGTTTTGGTCCATTTGCATATTGGGATTTAATTGTCCAATTACGGCTTCAGATTGTGAGGTCTCATCCTTCTTGTTCCTCTCTTTAGTCCCCTGTTTATGCTTTTGGGCCTGAAAGTTGTCCTTGATTCTCTGCAGGAAAAGGATTTTGTTTTTGTCTCCCTACTCTGTGAAGAGCTGAGTGACACTTAATATGAGGCTCAGAACTACATCCCTGGGCAGCACAGAATCTGAAAACATGAAAGCTGAAACTTAAAGCATCAACATGTGACACTAGGGGTAAGGACAGGAGAAAACCACGGAGCACATGAACCCATAGCCTGAACCTGTTATAAAACAACAGCTCAGGCAGCTTTGGAATAAAAGTAGAAAAGACATATTAAGTCAATCAGAAATAAATTTGGTCAACAAGAATGAAAAAAAACCAAGTTGCTGGGGCTGCATCTGGGATTCCTGATGATGCCTGGTCTGGTGTGGTGGTTTTTCACAGAGCCAAGGCACAGCCAGAAGTGGCACAAAGTGTTCCCATGAATCAGCCTCCTCCATGCCTGTGTGAGCCATGCTGATCAACACCACCTGGATGTTTGACCCAGGGGTTGTGTTTTCTGGGGACAAGTGGTCAGGTTTCAGAGCACTCTGTGGAAATGAATTTTAAGGGTGTTGCTTCAGTCTCTCGCAATCTGAAATGATGCAGGTTGCTTTTTCTCTCTCTCTCTCTCTCGCTTTTAACACAACAACAATTTTTGCCTTTGGGGGCCTGCTTTAATTAACAGCATTCTCTGGTTGCACATCAAAGAGCTGAGGAATGAAAATGAGTTAAGACCTGGGCTTTTGGACCCTAGGAGTTTTTCCATCCTACTAAAATTGCAGGAAATGAAAGTGGGGGTTTTTTTCCCTTCTATCAATAAAATATTTAGATGGATTCAGCTAAATCTGTTTCCTTGCTTTAAAAAGAGCCTTAACAAGTGTTTGAAAACCACCTTGAGTACTGTGTGCATCACTCTGAGACCTCTGTCCACTTCTGCGCCCTTCACTTGAAGAAAGAAATTGAGAGGCTGGAGCTGGAGATGGGTCTGGAACAAAAGTCCTATGAAGAGGAACTGGGGTTGTTTAGCTTGGAGAAATCTCATTTTCACTATTCTATTGAAAATGCTTTAGAAAATGGGCAAGTATAAAGAACTTTTTCCTGTCTTTTTCCTGCCATTTTTCAAAAAGTCACAATTCTTGATCATTCAGGAATATCTGTTTTTCTGTGGCTGCTGAGAGCAAGAGTAGGAGGGCAGAAGGACTCAGTTTACTGTTTCTTTGCAGCACATGAGTGAAATTCTAGGTGCCACAACTCTCTCTGGAAATGTAATGCTAATTGCAGTAATTTCATGTTCACTTTTGTAAGCCCAGGGTTTTTATTTTTTAAAACAATATGATTTATGTGTTGACACCCCATCCCTGGAAGTGTCCAAGGCCAGGTTGGACGGGGCATGGAGGAACCTGGGATAGTGGAAGATGTCCCTGCCCACAGCAAGGGGTAGGAACTGAATGGTCTTAATTCATCCCATTTTTCCAATGATTTCCTTACCCTCCCTTGTCCTTTTCCCAGCTTTAGACTCTGTAGGTGCCCAACCAGAAAGGTCTCATTGAGGAATCCAGCAAGCTGTGAAGGTCTCTGAGGTGCCCTTTCCTCTCTCTCTGACAACTCAAAGAAGGTCCGACCCAAAAATTTTCTTCCATGAATTTGCTAGAGGAGGGATTGAGGGATTGTAATTTTCACAAACATGACCAAGGATATTTCACTGAATTTAAGAAACAGATTTCCTTTCAATGTTATCCTTAAAGCTCCCTTCGAGATACTTAATATCTTGAACATTTTTTTCTTGCTGTTCTCTGCTAAACAACTTCTGGTGCTGACACTGTTTTTAACATTCTGACCCTTCAAAAGCTGGACTTTGATAATAATAAAAGCTTTTCATTCTTTCCTGAGCAGAAGGAATTTTACTTGATTAAGAACAAGAACATAAGGAAAATTCCTTCTGCGTCCAAATTCCATGAATATCTCTATTTTCCATGCTCATTTATTTTATTTTATTTTTTTTATATAACTCACAAACACTATTACAAGCTTGTCAGAGGAAACGGGTCACTGCAATTTATAAACAGCTTAAGGCACTCACCAAATGTGTCAGTGATACTGAGGTGCTGAGAAAAGCCATCAAAGTAATATTTCCAGGATATTTTTAAGTGGTCACACTTCAAATTTGCACCCTACAGGCATAAATTCTGTGAAATTAAGAGAAATGTCTTGGTTTATTTATTTTTTTTAATACTGTACAAGCAATTGAAGTTCCTTTAGCCAAAACTGAGAAATAAAAGCTTTACCAGGGGCTTTCTCATGTTATTCTAAGAAGCCAGGAGCTCATTGCATCATGAGACTTGTCCAGAAATCACAGAAATATTTAGACTTGTGCCATTCACAGCCTGAAAGGCCAGGACATGAACTCCTTGGGGACAACCAAGACATGAAACCCTTCTGCAAATCAATTACTTGCTCACAGAAATTTAGAGTCTCCAGAGAACCATTTGTGCAGGATGCCTCCCAGTATGATGTAAAATCCAATGGGTCTATGACTAAAAATGCTCACAGATATAAAACTGCTGCATCTGAAGGCAAACACATTCTTTCCTCCAAAGAATGAGGAATTACAGTCTTTTTAAATTCAAATTAATCTAATCTTTGTCTAATTTTTAAATTTTTGTTTGTTTGTTTTTGTTAGGACCTGGCTGCAGTCGAAAGTAACCACCATCAACCAGAGCGATGAGGTGTAACAACCTCTTTTATTTTTCAGTCCTTTATTATTCTGGAAATATAACGTTAATGACATTAACATTCAATTCATAAGAATAAACCACAGGTGTCCACTCGTTATGGCTCTAGGGTTATGTGTATATCTATTAGGATCGTGTATTTTCCATTTACAGAGAGTTTTAGATCAATAAATCTCTTTCTACACCACAATCAAATGATCATTGGTGATCCATACCAGTCCAATATCTCAAATGGAAAGGAAAAACTACCACAGAGAGTAGATCTTTCTCCATTAAAAGCAGTCAGAATTTTACATTTTCCTTAATATTTGGTTTGAGCTGGGTGCAGCTTGAAAGAGCACCTGAAATCCTGTGCTCTGTGGTGCAAATCAACTGTAATACCTCATAACACTGTTTGTCTGTTGATATTTTTACAACTTTCTCATTTGTAATCCACAGAGGAGCAAAATTTCTCATCAACTAATCCTTTGTATAAGCTTAATACCTTGCATGAGTGAAACAGGATGTGAGTCAAAGCAGGCAGTGATTCTGGGAGTGCTGTTCATTACAATTACCATGCCTTTAGCAGCTTTGCCAGCTCTTGCAGAAATGTTTGATGTTCCACTTCTGAACTTGAGCAACTTCTGGTTGTTTATCAAATGAGATTCTTGGGGGGGGGGGGGGGGGGAAGGGAAAGAAAAAGAATGGCAAATTTTCCAGCTCAGAATTTGAGGGCTTGCTGAAAATCTCATTGTCTCCTAAAGGTTAAAAAGGATCTTCAAGGTCTCACATCCTGATAAGAACAAGAAATTCTTTAAGAATAATGCAGTTTTCTGAAAATGTAACTAAAATCCGAACAGAATCTGGAGAATCTAAGATTTGCTGCAGGGAGAATTTTCCAATTAATATGTTAATGTTAGTCCAGCTCCAGTTGTCAGGTCATTTTCTCATGTCAAACAGTATTTATTTTAGAACTGGGCAGCCTCTCCTCTGTGTGTGACTCATTTTTCGTTGATCCCACCACCTCCACTTCAAAATCTAGAATCCTGCATGCTTCGTCCTTAATTCTGATATGGGTGAGTGGTTTAGTTTTGTTTTTCATGATGTATATATTTAAAAAAAAAAGTCTTTATTTAGAGAACTTCAGCCTTGTTCAATTACAATGTGTCTTGTAACCAACCTACATCTGTAATTTCCCTTAAGGGCAGATGTCCTTGGTTGCAACCAAGTACCTAAGAAGCCAGGAGAGAAAAAATAAAAAGAAATTTTTGACTAAATGGTTATGAAATAGGATTATTTTAACTCATGTCCTTTCTCTCTATTACACCTACCTGCTGTATTCTGTGCTCTCATTCTTCTTTTAAGTACAAAATGTCATTCTCACCTCATAATTTTCAGTAAGATGCCTCTCCCTTGCAGAACAGCACAACCTCGTTGAGGTACCACCATGTTTTCTGGGATTTTGGAGCATTTTGAAGGTCAGAAAAGATAAATGCAGGTGAGAAATGGCACAGGTTGAGCTTTGAGGATTGAAAACTGAGAAGAGTTGAATTTCATATGGTGAATCCCCAATAAGAAAAGTGGATGATTTTTATGGAAGGTAAATTTCCTGCCTAAAATCAGGCAGGAAAACAATGGGTGAAATTATTTGGGAAATCCTGTACCAGAGATCCAGCAGGAAGATAAATTTTCTCCCATCTCCTTCCTCTCTGACTTGCACCTTTGAATCCCAAAGGTAGGAATCACCATCTGCATAATCTTTATTGTGTGTGTTCACTGCTCTGAAAATATTTGCAGCAGCAGCTGAGCTTTGTTTCTCTGCTCTTCTGCAGAACTCCCAGGTAAATGTGTCACTTCCTGTGTTGTTTGTGGCATCTGAGGTCACTGGAATGGCAGAAATAACCAGTTTGTTACATATTTGTAGGATCCTGTGGGAAGCCGTGGGATTTTTGGGCTGATGGCTCCTAATTCATGGCGAGATCAGGTTTTGGGGTGGGAGTTATGCTGAACTCTTGGAGGGACTCACTGAGAACTCATCCCAAATTTCCAGAGGCAGCATGAAAGAAAACAGCCTCAACTTTCAGTTTTATTGCATCAGTGCTGTGCTTCATCAAGGGCACTGTGTGACCTTCCCTTTTGGCAGCACTGCAAAGCATCCCCAGAGAGCTGCAGCCAAAAAGAGCCAGCACTTTATTCCATGTGCGCTGACAGGAGTGCAGTGCTCTTGTCTAGGGGCTGGTACAATTAATTAAGCTAAAGGAAATTTGGTTTGGATGTTTGGTTCATTGGTTTTCACAGCTGAAGTGAAGGATAAAATCAGCTTTTTTATGATTTGTTAGAGGGGGAAAAACATAAAAATCCTTTTTTTCTTTTTATTAAACTTCCACAGCAGATGAATTAAGTAGTGGGATGTTTCCATGTGCTCCTTTATCCCCACTTTTTCATGCTTGTGCACCAAAGAAAGCTCTTTACAGATGGAAAAAAAAAAGAGATAAACAGCACAGTCATTTTCCAATAACAATTCCCTTTTCCCCATGTGACTGCTTTTCTTCAGAAGGCATCTGCTCACCAAAAATAAACATGAGGATATTAAATATATTTCTTCCTGTAAGTCATATGAGACCTGATCATCTACTAAAATTGAAACTTGTCTGGGAGATATTCAAAGCAAAATTGCAAGGCTTACCAGGAGTGCAGAAAACAAGCTGAAAGAAAGGCATTTCTTTTCCTGAATTCAGACATTGTTTGACAGGAACTACCTGCCTTAGTTCTTATATTCACAGAAAATGCACTGGTTTCTCTCCCAGGCTCTCTCTTTCTCTCCTGGCTTTCAAATTTATTTGGTTTTATTGAAGTGATGGAGCCTCAGGAAGCAGAGCTGCTGAAGGTGCCTTGAGTGAGTGATTTGAGTGGCAACCACAGAACACTAAATATTGGTGGTCTGAATAACACCTTCATATAGATGGATTTGGAAAAAAATCCACATTTTATATATAATTCTATATCCAATATATATACCGTGAAGAAAAGATGTTTTACCCTCAACCATGATGCACATCTGAGATCTGGATTGTCCTCCTCATCCTTTATTTATATATAAATAACTTGTCGGACCTCATGGCACAGATTAATCTCAATTTTAGGCAAATATGTCTAAATATATGGCCAAATACAGGCAATTTGGGGTTTAGGTGGTCTGGGAATGCCTTGGAAAAGTCTTTCCCTTCCATCTGTTAAGGTATTTTCAGCTTCTGTAATTGTAGATTCCACCAATTTGTGAACCAAGTTTATGACAAAAAAAAAATCTTAACATGTAGAAAGTAATTTTATTTGGAAATAAATAATATTTAAAATAAACAATAATAAAACATGTTGTGTCATAATGCAAATAGCTTCATGCTTCACATTTAAATTTCATATCTGCAAAAAAGCACTGCTGAAATGATGGTATTTAGTTATTCAAATCAAGGCGTGTTACTCCTGCACCTTCCAAAGGTATGAAAAATTGGTGTGTTACCTAATGAAAAATGCATTTCTGAGCTTTGCTAATGTCGCAGGAGATGCAAATTTTGTTAAAGTGTTAACTGTTTCTTTGCTGTTAGGTATTTGGGGTTTGCAGCTGATGGAATTGGATACTTTGCTGTCCTCAAGCCACCTCCAGGGGCAAAGCTTCAAGTGTTTGATTTGTATGTAAGACCAAAATATGTTTTTTTATCTGGACTCTTCAACCCTCATAAAACCACAGAATTCATCCCCAAACAGGGTTGTACAACCCAGGGTGACAGATCCTACACTTCTTCAACAAGGAATTTTATTTGCATTGATTAGATCCAGTTGTGCAATTAAAGAACATAAGCCAAGAAAAGCTTCCCATTTCTACAGCAGTGCACCTAAAGAGTTTCTTCATCAAATAACATCCAATAATTTTAGATGCTCTATTTAGTGGACTTCCTTCAATCTGACAATTAACACCAATTAACAGCAGCAAACTCAATTCAAAATCAAAACAAAAGCCAGCAGGTTGGTCATGCAGACACATCTTTCTATCTTGCAAAGGCATATTAAGATTTCATGGCTGGAAACTGAATCTAGGAAAATCCAGGCCTATAATTAAGTCTGAGTATTTCTTACAGTTGTTTCAATTAGCCCTGGGAACATTTTAGGAAGGACAGTGTGAAATCTGTTGTCACTTGAAGTCTTTAATTGAATCTTGTGGCTCCAAGTAAATCACACTCTGTGGGCTCGTTGAAGGCAGACGTAGAATAAAGGACTTTGGTTTGTGTTATTTAAATAACAGATGGGATAATTGGATTTTATATTCTGAGAAACATGCCAGCAAAAAAAAAAAAAAGTTCAAATATCATTGAATTAGTTGATCTAATAAATCAATACTGAAAACTTGCCAAGATGACAGATCGCTTCCTCTTTAGTCTGAGAGCAAAACAAACCCCAGCCTGTGTTACACACATATCCAGGGCAGCAGAGAGCAAGAAAGTGAGAACATCTCTCCATGTCTTTAATGTGAGTGCTATTCCACAACCCCTGATTACTCACTGTGTCAGAAACCTGTTAAAAGTAATGGGAACTGCTCTTTATCCCATCTAATATCATTAAAAAATTTAAAAAAAAAGAAAAAAAAAAAAAAGGAAAAAAAAACCACCCAAAACACACCCAACCAAAAAACCCCCCAAACAAATGAACAAACAAAAAAAACCCTCCCAAAGTGATTTGCTGAAATTTCTCCCAGCTGGTTCTGAAACAGCAGAGCAGTTTGCAAAGACAGGACTATCTGGAGACACTGTAAACACCTGTGAGCCAGCAGCTCCTGAAAACATGAGCTGTAATTAATTTCTGTCATTCATTATCTCCCTCTGTCACCAGTGATCCCTGATGTGAAGGTTTGTGGCCCTGTAAAGCTCTGCTCACCTTTGCTGATCATTCTTTCATGAGTTCAATCAGAAGGTAACTATGGCATTAAAAATCCTTTTAATTTTATTTTTCATCCAACCAACCCTGCCACAATTCAAAGGTCTTCCTACTCTGTAATTGTCCTGATCATGGACAGACCACACAACACTACCTCCATTTTGTGACTGTTTTAAAATAGAAATTATCACCTTGGTGAATTGGTATTTTTTAATTTAAGTAATTCCCCTGGTTGCCATCAGAGGATTTTATTCCAGTGTCATTGTCCTATAGTACATTGGGTTGAACTATTCCATCTGGTCTTTGTGGAATGCAAACTACCCACATTAGGTCATTAAGGAGTTACAATAATTATTTTTCAAACATTAAAATGTATTTTTTTTTCATCAAATGCAGTCGATTTCCTGAAAGAAGGTAAACAGGGAATGGTATTGGGAAGAAATTGAAGAGTGTGCCACAGCTGACGTCATTTCAGAAAGTGATTCATTATGAAACCCAATGAAGAACACTTCATTTCATGCCAAGTAGCTGCAAACAAGGGCACTGTGCAAAGGGCCCTTCTAAATTAATAAAAGTATATTAATAAAAATGTGCTTAATAGATCCTTTGAAACGTCATCTATAGCACTTGGAGAAGAGGAAAAGAGGCTTTAGTAGGAACCTGCTCTGAAAGACACTGAACAGAAGAATAATTGTGATGCCCAGGTCTCTGAGGTGCTTCATAACACACTCAGGAACCATTTGGGGGGTGGCAAAAAAGTCTGGAGCTTTTGTGGTACTGAATCAAAATCCCATCTCTCCTGCACTTACAGCAAGTAACAGACTTACTCCCAAGTGACAGACTGAGAGCATGTGGCTTTTGCAGAAGCAGCAGCAGATCTGGAGAAAATGGGATTGCCATGATGCTTTAAGTTTTAACTTCCATGTTTTTCAGATTCTGTGCTGTCCAGGGGTGCAGTTCTGAGCCTCATATGAAGTGTCACTCAGCTCTTCACAGAGCAGGGAGACAAAACAAATCCTTTTCCTGATGGAGACCAAGGACAATGAATACAACTTTCAGGCCTAAAAGCACAAACAGTGGACTGAAGAGGCAAAACAAGAAGGATGGGACTTCATTATCTGAAGCTGTAATTGGACAATTAATCCCAAGGTGCAAATGGACCAAAACTTATAAAAGTGTGAGACCTCGTGAACCAGTTGTCCATTTTGTGACCATTTTGGGTCCACCTTGGGTGTAGCCCTGGTCAGGCTCCTGTGCTGCCCAAGGCGTGTCCTTAAAGGTCTTTTAATAAATATCTGCTTTATTCTTTTAGCTCTGACCAGTCTCTTTTTCAGGTCAGCCTTCCAAACTAACATCAGCCAGACATATCTTTGACTCTTTCTGCCAATCAAGGCAAAATGAGTCTTGTGCAGCACAAGGAAATCCTCCCAGGGAATTGCAGGATCTGGCTTGAGGAGAGAAACCCTCCTTGGTGGATGACAGACCATCCTTTCTGCCCAAGCAGCACCAGAAAATCACTTTACCTTGAAATAAGTGGAGTTTTCCATGGCTGCAGAGCTCGTTAGATCAGTGCAGACAAACTGTGTGGTGATGGAACCTCACAGGGGTATCAGAACTGTAAGAGCCTTCACACAGACAATATCCAAGCCCTCCAACCTTTGATGTGTCCCCAAGGCCTGGTTTTCTTCAGCAATTTGCTTTGACTGTCACAGGAAGAAAGGTGGAATAAAAATTAAAGTGAAAAGAAGTGACAGCTCATTCACTGCTACCTGGCTTGTAGAATTAATATGATGTGAGGCTGGTTTGATGAGAATTAACATTTTAAGGAAAAGAGTATTTTAATGAAATGAGAGCATCTGCTTCTCTGTTACTTTGGAGACACGAGATTAAAATATTGGAAATACAGACAGGAGAAGATGGCTTTCCCTGACCAGTTTTCTGGGGGATTTTTTGGCTGTTGAAGATGTAACAGAGCAACAGAAGATATGACAGAAACACAAACAGTGGAGAAGAACAAACTATATTTGCATGTAGTGCTCATTTGCTTGGCAAACCATGTGGTCATTTTTTGAGGACTGAATATCAGAGCCCAAAGATGGGGAACACTGAGCAGTAAAAAGCACCAAGTGAGTGAATAAAAAGTGCTAATAGCTGGTCAAACACAGATAAAATCCTTAGGTGGCTCCACAGGTGTTTTGTTGCTTTGTAATTGTGAGTAACTCTGAATTCTGCAAGGTCAAATACTGTAAACTTGTGCTGTAAACACCCACCCATCCCCAGTCTGGACTGATCCTGGGGGTTGCCCCAGGTGCTGTAGCCATGCCCTGTGGGATGTTTGACACCAGATCTGGGCTTGCATGGGAACTCTTTGGCTCAGCTAATTAGGTTCACTCTGTTGACTTGAGGATCTCAGAGATCTCTTCCAGCCTTAAATAATTCTGTGGTCTCAGAAATGTTGAGGCTCAGTGCCTTGGTTTGGAAAGACAAGTGTCTGCTGAGGAAGGCAGGAGCCTTCCTTGGAATGGAGAATGTAAACCTCCTTCCTCCAAATTATTATAATTTTGAAATTAAGGGGCTTTCAGGCAAAGGTAGGGGAATAGGAATAACAGTTCTTTACTAGGGAAATTAAAATAAAAATGCAGTAGCACAAAAAAGCAAACAAATAGACAGAAAAATGAAAACACTACCAGAGTCAGGATACAACCTGACATACTGTGGTTGCTCAGGATGTTGGAGGCAGTCCAGTCAAGTCCTCCTGGAGTGACAGATGTGGTTCTGTTGGAGCAGAGATGATCCTGTAGATGGGTCCAGTGGTGCTGAGATGGGTCTGGAGTTCCTCTGGGAATCCAGTGCAAACAGGCTGTGCTGCTGTTCTGAACCTCAGGTTTTATCCAGGTAGGAATGTTTGGCTCCTCCCCCTGGGTGGAGCATCTCCCCATGGGATGATGTAATTGTATCAGCCCTGCAGTGAGCCTGGATGGCCCATGAACAGCAGATATCCCCTGGAGGGAGGATGGGTGGTGGAAGAGATAAAGAACACTGCCCCACCTGGTTTTAACAGACGGTGATAGAATGCATGCTTTTGGTTACATCTTGCATTGCAACCTAAGGGCACTCAGCATTTTTTCCTGAAGGGAATCAGGGAGTCTCAGCCTCAGTATTGGTGCTGGCTGGGGTGTCACACACCTCTTGGGCCAGGCTGAAAATTGTGCAGATTCAATCTGCACTGCCTGAAATTCAGATGTTTCACACTGCAGCTGAGGGAAGAAAGAGCCAGGGACGATTTTACCCCTGGCAGCACCACTGCTCACTAATTCAGCATCAGCTGTGCTACAAATAACACTGGGGTTCCCAACATGAGGTTTTCAGGCTTCTTGTGGGTTACACTGATTTTTCAACCAATTAATCTGATCTGATCATTGCTGAAACATATTCAGAGTGAAGATGCTTGGTTGTAAGGCAAAAACAAAGAAAAAATGAGTGACAGAATTGTGGTTTTGCACAAAATGACACCAGTACCAGCCTTCCCTCAGTGGCAGCAGCATGAATTTTGTTGTTGCTGATCCTTAAGCTTTACACTTTAAACATCCAACATTTTAGGAGTTTGCCAGCTTTATCACTCTTGTGTTCACTGCAGGCAGCTGCTTCCTCCCCATGGTGTTCCTCCAGACAGCCATTTCAACTGGAGCAGGATGAGTTTGAACACCCTTAACTGCAGCAGAGCTCCAGCTTGGGAAAAAATGTTTGTTGGAATGGGCTGGTGAGGATTAATTCTCATCTATTTAAAGCTCGCTGCTTGAGGCAGGCACCTGTGGACAGCAAGGGCTACTAGAAAGGGCCTGGGACCACTGTCTGAGGACTCCATGCAGGAAGAAAAACAAATCTGTCAGTCTGGGGACTGCCCTGGTCCCTGCTGGGCGAGAAGGCAGAAGAATCTCTCCTTTAAAACAAAACACAAGGTTCTGCCTATGCTGTGTGCTGGAGGAAAAGCTGCTTCTTCTTCCAGAGGGATTCCTCTATGTGAGCTGAGACTGTCAGTCACATCCCCTGGAATCACCCAAAGAGGCCAAAAGAATCACAGTAATTTCAGTTTTATTTTTAGGGGAAAAATAATAAATAAATAAATAAAGCAAAGGTGGCAGCAGAAGCACCTGGGAATATTAACGCAGAGGTCACCTCATCACAGCACTGCTGAAATTAAAATAACTGCCTAAATTAACTTTTGACTTCACAGAGGATGTAATTTAGGGTAGATTTAAATGAGATGGGCTGGAATGACCTCACTTAAAACTGCAAAGCACTGGTGAAATGTGGCAGCTCAGAACTGCAGCCCCCGTGGTGCACAGTTTGTACAGCTGTGCGCCTTTGATGGGAGAGCTGGGCCAGAACTGGGCCAGGAGGTGGGAAATATTCCAGAGGTCAGCAGTGTTTACTCTGTCAGATAAAAAAGGAGTGTTAGTGCTGGCAAAAAAGCAGTCATATTTTCACAAGTGCATGGGATAAATTAGATTACTTTCCAACAGAATTTATGTTTTTTGTAAAGAATCTGAAAGTTATTTATAAAGCCTCTAGAACCTGCTGATTTTTCATTTTTTATACCCTTGAAGCTAGAATCATTCTGTGTGATCTCCAAAGATGAGTTTGTCCATTTTTTTGGTCCCAAGGTAGGATCAGGTATAATTTTGACTTTATCAGGTATTTTGTCCAACCTATTTCCAAAACACTCCATTAATAGAGTTTTAGCAATGTCCCAGACAATTAATTTCAACACTTCACTATCTCTGCTTTTAGAAACTTCTAATTTTTTAAAGAATCTTTTTATTGTTGTTGCAGTACCTCACTTCACTTTCTGCATATCACAAATATGGCACCAGATTTCTTCCTTGTTTTTGCTGTAACAATTTCCCTATATGAAGATATATGGAATATATATATTCCCTAGATGAAAATATATGGAATATATCCCCCGCATGCTGGGTGGTGAATGAATGGGGATGTCAGCTGTGGATCTCTCCTCTGTGACACATTGCAGAGAGCTCCTGATGTCCCAGGAGCAGCAAAAGAATAACTTTGTTGTGCAGCACTAGGTGGAAATTGAGAGGAATCTGTTCCGTAAAGTGATTAATAGTATTTATTTCTTTTTAATTGCAGTGAGTTCTTTATGAGTATGTTTGAATGTGAAACTGGATAAAGGTGATATAATGAGGCAGCTAAATGACTCTTCCAATACCCACTGAGGTGCATGAAGGAAGAAATAAAAGTCAGGGATGATGTTTAACAGCTCATAGGAAGCACCTTTATCATCCTGTGCCCTGTCAGGAGCCAGGTCCCAACACCATCAACTACTTTGAGGTCCAGGTCAACAGTAGCTGAGCTGCTGAACCTACAGATTGAAACAAGCTGCTCTGCTGGGAATTAATTTTGTTCCTCTAAGGCAGGATAAGTTGGCGGTACAGCAGGAATTGCTGCTGGTGATCATTAGATGGCAGCCTTCCTTTAGCTTAGGGAGGGAAGGTTCTGAATTTGCCACAGTTCCTGCAACCCGCACAAAAAAATTATAGATAGATCCTTCCCACCTGTTGTCACTGGCAAGATTTTGTATTAGTTGCCAAGTCGACCCACCACCCACTCTGAATTTACCCCACTCATCCAAACCTTCCCTGGCAGAGCCATCCCAACCCTTTCCCACTCTCAGCTCACGCTGACTCACAGAGATGCTGTGCAGGGAAAAGGGAGCACGTTCCTCCCTCTGCAGACACTTCCACGTCAGCCTGGGCTGGGGGGATTCCTGCACAGAGAGACCCTGTCCATGCAAAGGGGCACCAGAGGATTTGGCAGGATGACACAGCAGGACTGAAAAAGGATTTGGGAATGGGAGAGAGGCCTGGATCGTGCTGCAACATTCAGTGTTGTATTCATGGAGCATAAAAATCATCTTAGTGACCTTGGCTTGATGCCTTTCCATTCCTCATCAAACTCATGTTTTCAGGCCATGATTTTGTTTTACTTTGCACTCAATAAATGCCCATGTTGATGGATTCTTTTTTCATCCTTTTTTAACAAAAAGAAAAAATTCCTTTTCATCAGCAGAAGATTTAACTGTACAGGAAGTTCTTCTAATTTATTTTGGTGCTCATCATTGAATTGACTGCTTAGCCAGTTCATGATTTTTAGTGCCAAATTGGAGGGATTTTAGGGAATGTCCCTTCTATTTTCTTGCTTTGAAAGGCAAGCTGTTAGCTTGCAAATCAGCTTTAATGTTCTTCCAGATTTGAGTGAAGGGAACTTGGTTAATAGAACTAAACATGAAATGAAACAATCTCCACGCTCCATGAACTAGTAACACTTTGCTCAAGACACAGCGAAATTGTGTAATAAATTGCTATGGAACTGATTAGGATGGGATCAAATCACACCTAAAATACTCCTCCAGCTCCGTGGCACTCAGAAATGAAGCAGAATTAACAGTATCTGAGGTGAGGAGCCCATGCTTATTACAAACCCAACTGGTGCGTTTGCTAAATTTATCAGTACACCTGACAGGACGTTAAAACCAATAAAGCAGCTGACATTTACTGGTTGGAAATGTAATAAAATACAGTGTTTCGGTAACTCGCCATTTAGCAGTTCCCAAATTGATGCTCCTGCCACGGCAAATTACGTGGAATCATTTAATTTCTCCCAGCACCTGCTCTGCAGTTTATCTGCAGACTTCTTGCCACCTGAAAGTGTGATACAGGTTTGCATGTGGTCAGAGTGCAAGGGACCACCTATAAATGTATCAGTCTCTGAGGGTCCAGCCTTTGCAGAGAAGTGGCCAAAATCAATTAGTCAGACTGCTCTTCAGACGTGTTTAGTAAAGCAAAATATTTAATAAATGAAAAAAAACAAAATAACAAAAAATACAGATGACAAATGAAAAGCCCCGTACAGGTGTCCAAGAAAACCTTTGACACCCTGCTAGAAACATTCCAAAAAGCCTTTTCTTTCTTTTGTGCTCCTTACTAAATACTGAATGTTTCAGGAGGAGCCAATGAAATTAACAACAGGCTTTGATTTACGCCCTAAGAGCCCAATCCATGCTCTTGGCACTGGTGCTGAGCCAGTTACTTAAGGAAAGAACACAGAACTTTCTAGTTAAACTCTCCTAAAATGTCTAAAGGTAAACTGAAACTCTTTCCCTATTGGGAAACACCTACTGGGGGTGTGGGGTGCATCACTATGAAAGTGGAGCTCTCATTCATCCCTGCTCCCAGTTGGGGCTGGTGTGAACCCTCCAGCTCCCAGGGATGGGAGGGAAAGGGAAGCTGCCTGAGCCACCCACGGCCCTGCTGCTTCTCCTGCTTTTATTCTGTTTGTACTCCAGGACTCAGGGGTCCCTGTTGTGCTTGGCACTGAGCTGAGAGGAGCACACAGGTGTAGCAAAGCATCCCCCACACTTCCAGCAGGTGTTTCCAAATAGAGAAAGAGTTTCAGTTTACCTTTAGGCATGTTAGGAAGTTCAGCTGGAAGGTTCTGTGAGTTTCTCGTTGTAATGGGCTCAGTGTCAACACAAAGGGCATGGATTGGGCTCTGAGAGTGTAATTCTTGGTGATGCTATTGGCTGTGAGACAGTTTATCCTTCCTAAAACATTCAGTATTTAAGAAAGAGCACAAAAGGAAGTAAAGGATTTTTGGAGGTGTCTTAGTAAGGTACAAGAAGTTTTCTCAGGCGCCTGTGCGCGGCTTATCATTTGCTTTCTGTAACGTTTGTTATTTTGGTATTTTTACTTATTAAACCTTTTTATTTACAAAACACCCTCGAGGAGCAGTCTCACTCAAATTAATTACAGCCACTTCTCTGACAACAACTAGACCCTGAAAGATTGATATATTGGCACATGGCTTGTTACACTCTGGCCATGTGCTACTCAATATCGCACAGAGCTTATCATTTAAGTAGGAATGATTCTGTTGGGATGGAAGGAGAGTTATAACACAGAGATGATTATTTGATCTTGTTCCTGGGACTTTATAGAGGAGTTGTTTTTTTGACTGTGTGGACAAGCAGGAAGTGAGAAACAACAGGAGGCTAAAAGGGAAGGAGGGAAGTAAAGGGAGAAGGGAGGATTGTGGAATGAAGGGAAGAAACAGCAGAAAAGCAGAAAAATTGAATTGCTTGCTACAGACAGTTCCTGTAGCTAGAGGTCTCAACCCAGATGGATTAAAACAAATTAGTAATTTCTCCAAGGCAAGTTATTTAGGGATCCTGTTACCTTGCATTTGCAATAGTACATAGATGGAGATGGGGGCCAAAAATGTCAATCTTTGGAATTTCTCCTCTGCCTCCAGTGATGATGGAGCAGTTCTGGAGGGACTGGTCCACCAGATACAGGTGCCTCAGATGGATGTCTAAAGTTAGATGGGATTGATCCAGGTTTTGGTGTTTCCAAAGGGTCTGTGGTTTGGCTCGAGGTCTCCCCAACATTATCTCACATGCACTGAGTTACTGGGAAGAGGGTTGACCTTAACTAAATACTTTGCAACTTTGTTTTTCCTGTGAGTCTTTGCTTTGCCTGCTGCTATTTCTGCCAGTTGGAGAATTTGGAATTTTCTTTCTCTAGTTCCACTTAATCCCCCACTGGCACATGGTGGAGTCTAGTGGAGGCAAGAGAGTATCCTGGTGTATCCTGACTAATCTGCTCCTCCTCCAGCATCAGCTACAATTTTAATGGTGTCAGTTCTCAGAAAAAAGAAAAGGAAAAGCTCCCCATTAACACCATTTGTCACAAGTCCTTAATATCATACTTGCCTTGTAGCCTTACTCATCAACATCCAGAGGGGAAAATAAAACCCAAACAAAAAAACATTCTGAATAAATCAGATTTGACAGAACTTTCCTCAAGAACAATGACTTTAAATCTGGCTGGAAAAAATGCTTTTAAAAATAGACCAAATTGATCTGTCGCCTTTGAAAAAAAATCAATCTTCAGAAGAAAGAAAGAAAAACTCTGTTATTCCCCTTCCAGCTTCTCATAATCATTTTTGAAGCCTGGGTTTCACCAAGGAAGCCTTTTCAGTTTGTTCTTTTAAAAGAGTTGAAGAGTTCCTCCATTCATTTTTCCTCTTTTTTTTCCCCTTTGGTGTAGCAGCATGGTACAAAACACCTTTCCTGTATGTATGGAAATAAAGGATGTAAATCCAAGTTCCAAGACCATGAAAACATCATCAGCATTAATGAAATTGGGCATATTCCTACTGCTGCTGAACAGATTGTCAGAGTTGCTTGCTTTTACTTACACATAATTTATTTTTGAATCTCTCACTGGCTAAAAAAATCCAGACAGTGTGAGATACATAAAAAAGTCAATTAACAATCACTTCTCTGTGAACCCTGGTAAGCTCAAAGAAGATGTAGGCAATACTCCAACTCCAAAATGCCCTCAACAAGACTGGTGGGTTCATCCATCTGCCAATTTTGCACACCCAAATATTTGATCACTCAAATTTATGGGAAGACGGTTGTTGATTGTAATGGGCTCTGTACAAAATCTGTAATTTCAAGCTACTGCTAAATGCATCTGCCATGTCCTGAGAGAGAAAAGAGAGAGGAGAGAGAAGAGAGAAGAGGTTTCTCATTCCTCTCTAATTCCCAGCTCACTGGGAAGTACAAAGGCAAAGCTTTTGGAGGATACACACTAACACACATTGGTTAATTATTATGAGAAACTGATAATTGCATCCCAGTTATTTAGTTGCTCAGAAAATGATCTAATCACCACTTGGCACCAAAGATTCTTCATGCCTGACTTCAGGCTCCTGAGTGACTTGGCTTGGCCGAGCTCTCCAGCTCAGAGTTAGTGACTTTTTTGGGGATTTTGCCACCCTGAAGCCCTGGGGAAACATCGCAAACTGGGTTGTGAGATGGACCAGGAACATTCACTCTTTTGTCTGGTAGCTTTGGGGACAGTCATTATCTTGTTTCACACAAAACTGCACAAGAGAACTTCAGCATAGACCTTTGCATGAGGAAATGTAGGAAATACCTCTTCTGAGAAAGACTTTTCCTAGGCACAGAATATGGAAGTTGCTTTAAATTCTAAATCATTATGGGGACTTTTTTTTTTTTTTTTTTTTTTTTTTTTTTTTTTTTTTCTGGTATAAATCTGTTAATTTGTTACCTGACTCCTACATTTAAACAAAACCCTCTGTGGAATAACCCACACTTTTCTCAGTGTTTGATTGTGTTACCTGACAAGCGTGACAAGCCCTATAATATATCACAATGTAATTATTGCATTAATCACCAGCTGAATATATTAATTATCAAATAATTGCATGACAAGGAAGCCTTCCAGACAACACAGAGCTAGATTTATCTCTGCTATGTGCTTTTACAAGTGCTCACAGCTTGGGTTAGGATTTCTAAGTCTTTAGAGTCGTTGCCAAGATATTTCTGGTTCTTTTCTCCTTTCCCTTTTCCCACATTCTTTCCCCAGAGTACATTGGTACACACTTTACACTCTCATTTATCTCCATTTTCTTAGGTGATTATTTAGGATGATGACCCCAGCAATAAAAATAAGTCCTTTGAGTCCTTTGTTCCTTAAAAATAAAGGATCGGCAGAAGGATTTTGCCACAGAATGGGTGTATTTCTTTAATATAACCCTTGACAGTTGCATCTTCTGAGTAAAAACCCAAATTGCTGGATCATCCAGAGTGAGTAGGTGGGAACTGATGGATTCAGAGCCTGCAAATCCTGATTTCAGATGCACTCAGCCAGTTCTTCATGTTGCTGACATGACATAAAAATACAAATACTGAAACAAGCTGAGAGCAGATTCACAATGCTGAAGACCTCAGACATTTTGGGTTTTATCAGTAGGGTTTAGAGTTCAAACTTGCAAAAATAATAAAAATAAAAGTGTTTAAAAAATCATAAAAACCACTGCATTTATGGGTAAAACTATAGAAATCTTTGAAAATCTTGATTCTAGACACATTTTTTGAGAATTCTGTAATAAAAAAAAAAAATAATGGACTTGTCCAAATCAAAATGACGACCCTATGGACTCTGGATATATTTGATATCTTTTTTGGATTGTTGGTGGTAACTGGTTGGCATCTTCACATCGTAACATCTTCACTGCAAACCCACCAAAATCTGGTCTCACCATGTCGTTACATCATACAAATCATATATTATATATATATTATATAATTATACACATTTTAAATATTAAGGAGATTTCCCTCTGGGGAAGGAAAAAGAAGAAAGTTGAAGACAGCTGCAAACTTATTATTCCAGGGTACTAAAACTTCATACTAAACTTTATACATTATTGAGATTTTAATATCATTTCCTTTAAAGAAATAACTCGTTATGTTCACTGGGGCTGTGTTTAGTAATAATAATGTTCAGGGAACATAAATCCTCCTTGACCAGAAAGAAACTTCATCAAATATTCAGCATAAATTTTTATGAGGTAAATATTTAATTATGTATGTACAGTCTTGTAATTGCAAAGTAATGATTTGGTTCAATATAAATTTCCTCCATTCTAATATTTAATTGTATATAAAAAAAGTTCAGGCAAAACTTATGATGAGTTATTTGAAACATGAATAGGATTTTAACCAGATGTGTTTTCTTGACAGTTCTAGTAAACATATTGTCCCTAGTAATAATTTAAACTGATTTAAATTAATGCAACATGTCCAGTTTGGAGTTTGATGCATTGAATGAACCAGAAGGCTTTATGGGAAGTTAACTTTTCACAGGAATATGAGCAGACGTGAAGACTTTATCTGTTGATTAATATCCCCTCTAACTCCACACCGCCAATGTGATTTTTTTCCCCATTTTTTGACTTAACAGACTGAAGTTCTGCCACTGGGTCCCAGATAGAGTAAAAGATAATTTCACAAAAACCCTCCAGTCATGCTGAGAACATCACCAAGTTTTCCTTTGTCTGCATGAGAGATTGAGTAGAAAACTAATTTCCCCATGGAGAGCAAAGCAGAAGTTGCATTGAGAAAAGGGAAAAAAGGAATCAAGGCTGCCCCCACAAAATGTCAGAATCAAAACTTAAAATAAAAGTCAAAGCATGTGCACCACAGTTCAACATACTTAACCAAAAAGATTGATTAATTGGCTCCTGAATACTGAGCACTGAATCACCTACAGAGAATAATGGATAATAAAGGCAGGTTTGTAACAGGGAAAAGCCAGGCAAGCTCCAAGGCATTAACATGAAATCCCAGGGAATATCCTGCAGGTTAAATTGGTAAAGTAGAAATGCTTCATTTTGATAAGTTGAGGAAAATGCAAGCAGAGAGATGAAGACAATACAAGTTACTATGCCAAGATATGAGGAATACAATCCAAACCAAAAGAAAACATTTGTAGTTCCCACTCATTAAAATCACATTAGATTTCCAAGTCTTTTCTTGACTAATATCAAACTCTTGATCATTGCAGAAGCAAATGAAGCAAGCAAACAAAACCCACTTTTGACTAATCAACTCCTCATTCTTTCCCTGTGTCCCAATATTTTTTGGTTCTTGTGCAGGAATTTTGGCTTTGGAATGAAAGTCTGGGTAGAATCAGTATAGCACAAATATGAATAAATATGGAAATAAACCAGAATCATAGAATGAACTAGGTTGGAAAAGACCTTTGAATTCAACAGGTCCAACTGATAGCACAGGGTTAAAATACTTCTAAAAATCAAGGGAATTGTATACAATAGATTCAGGGGAGGTGGAAAGAAAGGTTGGGCCTGGATAGGCCTGGGAAAGGGAACCAAAACTACACAGGCCCTGGAAACAAAGGTCAGATTCTGTCTTTCCTAGATCATGTAAAAAACTGCACCAGCATAATCATCATACGATAAATGATATGATTGTTAAATGTAATGATTGTTTGGTAATTGAATATGATTATTGTTTAAGAATCATGAGAAACTATATTTGGGGGGCCTGATGAAAACCACAAGAATTCATGCTTGGATAAGATCAATGTATACAATAGAACAATATAGGTTTAATAATTAATATACAGTTATATAACAAAAGGGTATAAAAACATCCATTTTGAATCCATGTTGGAGTCAGATTTGGGTTTGTACCCTGTACCCCTGATTCCCAGAGCTCTTCAATAAAAGCACCTGCAGATAATCATTCTGTGATTATGTGTTTCAAGGCTAACACCTAACACCACCTCATCCACTAAACCATGGCACTGAGTGCCACATCCAGGGATGGTGACTCCACCACCTCCCTGGGCAGACAGTTCCAGTGCCCAGTTGATGTGTACTACGGGAGGCCAGAATGTTATGAGCCCCCCACAAGTGCGCCAACTCCTGAGGGATGCCAGCAACCTCAGAAATGGCTGATAAAAACATCCAGACAGTGTGATTGGAGGTGTTTGGAAAAGCAAAAGGTTTTAATTTAGGCGAAAATAACAAACGATACAAAACAAAAGTGAAATAATCTGTGCAAAGTGCAGGGAAGTCCCTTATCCCTGCTAAGATACCTCGAAAATGCACCGAGGATCACTGTGCTCTCCTTTCAGTATGTAACGATTTAGGCATTTTTTGGCATGTTGCCCAATAGAAATAGCCACAGTTCCGCAGATACAGCTTCAACCATCCAACAGGTGCATTTGTGCTGGCCCTCGGCCAGTTGTGGTGAGAAGACCATCCAAGTTCCTGGTTCTTTGCCTTACAAGGTCAGGGGTGTAACTCAAACCCTTTCCTGATATGGGAACCTGTTGGCCTTGGCAGTGCTGGGTTAGCAGTTGGACACAATGGTCTTGGAGGGCTTTTCTAACATAAATGATTCTGTGTTTCCATGATAAACACATGATTAAACAGACATGTTCTGCTGAACCAGGAGGTGGGATCAGCAGCAGGACAAGAAGTGAAGGCAGTAAGTGGAAACACAAGAAGTTTCACCTCAACATGAGGGAGAACTTATTTATATTGAAGGTGGCAGAGCACTGGAACAGCTGCCCAGGGAGGCAGTAGAGTCTCCCTCTCTGGAGACATTTCAAACCCACCTGGACACATTCCTGTGTCACCTGCTCCAGGTGAACCTGCCTTAGCAGGGAGGTTGGATCAGATGATCTCCAGAGGTTCCTTCCAACCCCAACTATTCTGTGATTCTAAGAATATTTTACCTTCTGTTTGTGAGATCCACCTTAATTTAACAAATTGAAATTCACAAAGGTAGTTTCCTTAGTCTGAAATGGCAGGTAATGGATGAAGAGAGGCACCTGCATGGTTTTCTGAAACATATGTTGACATTGCCATCTAGAGAGTTTTGGTATCACTCGGGGATTTCATGTAAATAAATACTGACAGTTCAGTGCAGCATTGGGGCTGTTTAGTTTAAACTAAGTGCTCTCCAGATTTTCAGAAAATGCAATTTTGTTTCTGTGTGCAAACCCAGCTATTTTTCTTTTACCTAACTTTAGTCCTTTTTTTCCCCCCACACTTTATTCTCACAAGCTGCATTTAAATTCATTTTGGTTTTTGAGAAATAAGATTTTTCCACTTGTCATTTCTGGAAAAGAGAGTTTTTAGGGGAGAGAACAAGATATAGAGATGGCCCAAGTTTGAAGTCTTCTTATACTTTGCTATGCTATGCCAGAATATAAAGAAGTGATCCAGGAAAATGCCAGTCACTATCATTATTTTTTATTTGGAATGATTTTTAGGAACAAAAATTTCAATTTTAACATGTGAGCATGCAAAACAACAGTTTATTCCATCAGCTCAATTAAATCAGGAAACATGGACCTGGGCTTCTGTTAATGAAATAATTGTGATCCTAGTCCTGTTTTTCAAAACTCCAGCTCTAACCAGGGCAAGCAAACACAGCCTTCAAAATGTGCAGACATGAAGTGATAACTCAGCCCCAGAACTGTGATTATTAAGACAATAAATATTAAGTGGTTCACAGAAGCCTGGCTCTGAACCCCAGCTGCAGCCCAGCAGACGATGCAACTCCCTTGAGTCTGTAAGAGCAGCAATACCAAAAGAAGCAGCAAAATGCTCATGTTAATTTGCCATCGGAATTATTTCTTAAAGTTCCTTTTGTGGCCCTCATGTCAGATCAGAGTGGGTTAGTCCAGGGAGGAGAGCCACCACTGAATAAACTTGAAGCTGCCTCCCATCCCTTGCAGCAATTCTTACCACAAAATCTGCAAAGTTTAAAACAAGACCATGGTCCTTTACAGGTTTAATCTATCCAAGTTAAATCCTCAATATAGACAAAAGGTATTTCCCAGATGAAAAGACATGGAGCAACCAAACACCTACCCTCCAATATTTTTGTTTTCATCTATTTTCTTTCCTCTCAATGTCCATTCCTCAAATACTTTATTCTCTTTACCATCTTTTATCTTTTCTCTAGGCTGATGCAGGTTCTATGCATTTTTATTGCCTCTACATCTACTTCTTGATGTAAAACCAGACTGCTCTGTTTTGCCTCTGCACAGCAGCTTTTATTTAGCCTTCTGCAGCTCTGATGTGTAAAGCTGTGATGGGCATCCTGCCCACCTGAGGGGTCAGCAACTTCATATGAATTCCACCAAAGTCTGGACTGAATGTTACCTAGAGCTGGAATTCCATTGCTGTCTGCTTCTTACAGTTTGGTGAGAGTGATAAAACATTTCCATTGGCTGCTCTATTCAGTTCAGGGAGAGGTTTCCAGGAGAGCAAAGCAGGTCTTAGGGGAACATTGTGCATGAGAGCATTGCTCCAAATGCTCTTTGAGCTCTGCCAGACTTGGGACCATGACACCTTCTCTGGGTAGCCTCTTCCACTGCCCAGCCACCCTCTGGGTTAAGAACCTTTTCCTGATACCCAACCTAAACCTTCCCTGACAGATCTCCAGCCATTCCCTCAGGTCCTGTCACTGGTCACAGACAGCAGAGATCAGTATTGCAATAATGCTCCCACATCACAGACAGGACCTGAGACACCACAATCAACCTGAGTGCTCAACCTTGCTGATATCCTTTCAAAAATAGCAGCAGAACTTCCTAGCACAGAACCACTCAAAATGTGTTTGATAGATGAGATGAGAAGCCAAATACACCCAAATTTCTCTGCATCCTGGGCTGCTGAACACTTCTCTTGTCTCCTGAGCCTCCCAGATTGCAATCAGTGGGATACTTCGGGCTGTTCTCCTTGACTGTGATGTATTTTCAAAATTATTTTAAGGCTGTCTGTACTTGCTATTGTTAGGGGCTCGTTTTCACTATGCAGATGTATTTAAATGTATTCATCCTCCCCCACCTTTCCGAGTAGTGGCTGTCAGCTGTGTCTGCACAACCTGCCAATTACAGTAACTTCCAGATCAATAACAGCCTAATTGATAGGCAGAGTAAACGAAGGAGCAAGGGGGAGATCATCAGTGCTGGCAAATCAACACCCAGAGTGGTCATTGGGTGTTCTGCTCCCTTAAGGACTCCAAAACAGCTATTTGAAATTCACATTGAAATGCATGAAGTGTGTGATCCTGCCTGCTTTCACTCAGGATAGGGCAGAGTGGGGAATTTAAAATCATACAGGATTTTAGAGCCTAATTCTCTGGTATTTGAACTAAGGTCCGAAGTTTAACGAGGGAGGATCTAATAGAGAAGGATCACTCACAATATTTTGCTTAATCTGTGTAGCTCCATATTGCCTTCAAGGGCAGGCAGTGCCCAAGCACAGCAGCACAGTCCTCGGGCTTGATTTAATTTTAGATATTTTCATTGTTTTGAGTCTCATTTCCACATTTCTATGCAGCAGATTGTATCTACTCAAATACTCCAAGTATGGAGACGCTTATTTTACCCATGCAAAAAACATGAGATAAAAAGGTAATTCCCAAAAATGGAGCTCACATGGTAGACTGAATCTTCTCTTGTCTTTGGGATGATGAGCAGCCAACTTCTACTTTCAGTAACATTTGCCTTCTCTATTCTTGCTGTGGTCATGGGTTGATTTCTTGGGCTGCAAAAGGAGATAAAGTCCTGGACAAAAGATTTCTGAATCCTTTGTGTTGTGGGTAGTGTCTAAAATTTGAGGCAAATACCATCTGCCAGCCTAAAGCAAAGGTTTAAGTTGTGCATCTCTCTCAGTTTGTCTGGGGGACCCAGGCAGTGTTACTTTTACACACACTCTGTCATCTTCCTTTTCTTCAATTACACTTTGAGGTTTTTTGGAGGGATTTATTGAAAAAAAAAAAGTGTGAGGAAGACTTTAGGGCACTAAAAATCTGCTTTGCTGAAATATTTACATGAGACTGTGGGAGCTGATATTTCTCATAGGAGGCTGCACCTCTCTCCTCTCCACAGCAAGTTCTATTCCAGATCATATATAATCATATAAATAATTATGAACAAACACTGCAGTATTAATGTCAGGGTGAGCCATCCTGCCAGTTCCCTGTTGGAAGGCACTGCTGAGGGTCAGAGGAACACAATGATTTTAGGAATGGAGTAAAAATTTTTAGGAGAAAAAGTACACAAATGTCCATCTCTTTTGAACCAAAAGGGAAAGAACTAAAAAAGAAGCTGGCAGAAATCAGAGCATCTTAGAAGTCCAAGGCTATAAATCCTTAAGGGCACTCAGATACTTGTGTTGCTGCATTCCTTTGCAGGGAAACATCACTTTATCTCAAGGAGTTCTCCATACTGGAATGGAAATTTACCTAAATAATGCTTTTCACCTCAATTTTTTCCCAGCACATTACCCCAAACAAGACATAGATTGTCGAGCCTGAAAAGACCCAAATAACAACATGATGGTGCTAAAGCTACTCCAAGTCTTGAGGAAAATAAAATACAGACATATAGGAGCAAGTATAGGGAGGTAAAAGTGGCAAAGAGAAGTACAATAGGAAAAGCTTTAAGTTTGTTACTAGAAAACATAAATATTATACAGAAATTTACATGCGGAAATAATGATTTTATGTACTCAATAGCTATAGAATAAGATTATGAGTTCAAAAATAATAGTAATCATCACCATTATCATCATCTGGCTCGTATATTCCTTTTGTCCCGAAAATCACTGAGCACTTTAGAGAGGGGGTCAAAAACATTGGCACTATTTTAGATTCTAAAATTCACCTGACAGAGGATTTTAAGCAGAAAACCCTCTGGAGCCTGCTCTTGAATTTTGCTCCTGATGGTTTCTTCTTTTGTCCATCAGCAGCATTTGCAAGTCTAAGCAGCCTGGCAAAATATTACCAGGTGTACACAATTTTTCCCTTTTAATAAGTGAGTGATATTTCTTTTTCTCTACAGTGACTCATCAGAACAAAACCAGGGAAAACAGCTTTGCTTTTACACATTCCTAGAGCAAGACAAGAAGGTTGCTTTAAGATTTTCCCTGGAGGGTTTTCCCTTCCATGTAATATTGAGTGGCACCTTGTTTTCCAGTCTGAAATGTTTCCAGCTACATTGGGATCATTCCTTGACCTTGTAAAAACCCTCAGCCACATCTTACCTGGAAATAAGTTTGTGTGAGATCATCCTAAGACATGGTGGCTGTAACTCGGAAAATGAAAGCACAGTGAAATCCAGTTATTTCCCTCCATGTGTTGCTGTGATTATTGGGATATTTTTAGTCAACTAGAAAGAGATTCATCATTACAATGTAGTGAAGAAGAATTTAAAGTGTTTGCAAAAAAAAAAAAATTTGAGGTGGGCATCAGCATCCCTCAGTCTTTACAAGGGCTATGTCAAGAAAAAGATAAAAATTATTTGCTTCGTGAGTGGAGCAACCACTCTGGATTTGTTCAACCAACACTGGGAAGGAAATAAAACCAACCACAAAGAAGCAAGCCAAAGACCAATTTTAAAAAAATCTTCTAGTAGATTTTTTATCATTTATCAACCAGGGTAAATGATTGCTTTAAATATCAAATAGCTCAGAATCTTAGAAGGCTGGAGGAGAAATTGTTCTGTACCTCCTGCAACTCCCTCCATTCCTTACGTTCAGGGGTAGGGGCTCCTTTGGTCTTACATAAATTTGAGTGGAGTGAGGACAAACACTGAGAGTGGATAATTTTATGTTATTCTCTCTGTCAGGTCACAGTTTGACTGAAACCCACTAAACCATAAAATTTTATACACAGCCATATAAAGCAAGGGACATTAGGCCACATTTATTTCAATCTCCTACTGTTCAACAAAACTTCATATCAAAAATGAATAACCCACATTTCCAGCATTCCACAAGTAAAAAACCCACCAGATAAAATCATTATTAATCTAATTTTGACCAAGACTGATGCAGTCTCAGTGAAATTAGACATCTCTATGACTTTAAAATCAGAATATTTTGGAAAGCCTGAAAAAGATCATGGAAAAGATTTGGAAGCCAAAACATTTTTTTCAAAGAGGAGAAAATAGCATTTATTGTGTATTTTCCAAATTTACTCATGTTCTAAGCAGAGTCATAGAACAGTTTGGGTTGGGAGGGACCTTAAAAACCATCTTGTTGTCATGGGCAGGGGCATCTTCCACTAGACCTGGTTGCTCCAAGCCCCATCCAACCTGGCCTGGAACATTTCCAGGAAAGTGGGGGTTTCCTACTGATGGTTGACAGAAAATATGAGTTAACTACAGGTTTGAACACAGTTATGTCAACACAGGTTTGCCTGGAGTCAGATCCCAATTCTGCAATGAGAGATGTGTCCCTTGAGTGTAATTCTTTTCTAAAAAATCACATAAAGCAGCAACTTAGAAAATAAATCTCATATCTGAAGCATAAGACAGGTTTGTCATTGTAAACAAGAGGTAACAGCCCAGGGGGAAAGGAGACAATAACACCTGAAACAGCGCATGCCATGAATTTTGGGATATTTTCAAATCAATTTATCCATCATTTATCCAATTTGTCTCCATTCCCTGACACATCACATATGCTTCAAGGTATCCTGAGATGCCACTGCCTGTCCCAGCTTTCACACCAGCTCCAAACTCCATTATTTTGCTTGTCCACTGAAAAAGCAGAGTGTGGAAGAGTGCTCCCAGCAGATGGATTTGATACAGCAAATACAAATAAAATTCCTTGGCAGAAATCAAACTCTCATTTCCCCATCGTTCACTGCAGAGGGTGCTGTCTGCCCACATTCCTGGTCCTTAGGAGCAGGTGGGGAAAGAGGGTTGTGAACTATTTAAAAGTTGAAAAGGACTCTTGTGGGATATGACCGAAATGCTCTAAAGTCTTGCACAATTAAAGACATAAAATCACATTTCAGAGTCATGGCAGAGTAAGTGCCAGGGAACTAAAGCCACTGTCATAAGCCACACTGGAATTCTGAACAAGCACAAGGCAGTCAGCCCTGGTTTAAATAAATAAAATTAAAATCAAATCGAATCAATAAATAAATAAATAAATAAATTAATTAATAAATTTGGTTTTCCTCCCTGCCTTTTATGAAGTTGAAATATTTCTGAAGTCATTCATGTAGGCAGTGATGCTAAAGTATAAACAGTAACTCACTCCTGGTGAAATCACACTTTTGGGGATCTGTTTTCATACTGAAACTCTGGGAAACAGTTGAAACATCAGAATTTTGTTAAGAAACAAGAAAAGTGGGGCTCAAAAGTCAGTTCTGTCCTGTTCTGTGCACATTTGTGGGGATGTCAAGGCAGATCTTGATTTCAGCTGGAGCCACTCATCTGATAGCACCAAAAATCAAGATTTTTTCCCTGAATCTGGAAGGGTTTATCTATAGTTTAACCTATAACAGTGTTGTTTAAAATAAAGATGAGTATCTTTGGTATGCAGGGAAGATGCCAGATTTGCTCTTACCACTTCCCTTCAGACCTTGAGCCTTTTCAGTTTCCAGTTTTGAAACAATCTGTCCTATGAACAGTGACCACCCTCCCAAAATCCATCATCTGATGGGAAATGAATGCTCCTGGATTAGAGGAAAAGACCTTTCCATGCCAGGTGATTTAGCTGGGAACATTTTCCTTTAACCAAGGTAGGAAACAGATCCTTGCACTTGACTTCTGTCAAGTGCCTGATTGTTGCTTGTCTAGGAGCAGAGAGGATAAATAAATCTGAACACCAAGAAATGCAAAATACCAGTAAGAAAGTCTGAACCAAACCTTCAGGAGATACTTGTGGCAGCAATATGTAGGAACATGTAACCCAAGGACAAACTGGCTGCACATTGCTCAGAATCAGGGACTTTGCTACAAAGGACTAAACCAAACTGGTGGCACTCAGGTCTTGAGGAGTGAGTGACCTCAGGAGTGTTATGGGAACCACAGGAGGGACCAGGGGTTATAGGAACCAAATGTCACCACATCCCCCTGTGCTCTGCTCAGGTGAGACCCCACCTGCAGAGCTGCCCCAGCCCTGGGGCCAACAGCAGAAGGATTTGGAGCTGCTGGAGAGAGCCCAGAGGAGGCCACAGAGCTGCTCCAAGGGCTGGAGCCCCTCTGCTCTGGAGCCAGGCTGGGAGAGCTGGGGGTGCTCACCTGCAGAAGAGAAGGCTCCAGGGAGAGCTCAGAGCCCCTTGCAGGGCCTAAAGGGGCTCCAGGAGAGCTGGAGAGGGACTGGGGACAAGGGATGGAGGGACAGGACACAGGGAATGGCTTTGAACTGCCAGAGGAGAGATTCCTTAGACTAAATGGAGATTCCTTAGACAAAATGTTAGGAGTAAATTCTTGGCTATGAGCACAATAAAGCCCTGGCACAGGTTGCCCTGTGGTCTCCCCATCCCTGGAAATGCTCAAAGCCAGGCTTGGAACAACCTGGTCCAATGCAGTGTCTCTGCCCATGGCAGGGAATTTGGACCCAGATGATCTTGGAGGGTGTTCTGGTTTGGGTTGAATTAGGGGAAAACCTTCAAGGAATCCCCTAATAACAAAACCTCTACCACCCCTCCCCCCAACCCTGGGTTTGGGAAGGAGTCTCTTGAACACAAAGTGGAAAAAACCGGTTTATTAACAAATGAATAAACACCCCCCAACACAAGGGAAAAAAAAAAAGAACAGAAAAAGCTCAGGTTACTGTGAGGGGAGGGGCGCGCAGCTTCCTTTACAAGCCCCGGCGATCTTCCTCGGACTCCTCCAGCCAGATCAGCTCCGGGTGCCGGTCCTAAATCTTAAAGGGGGGGGGGGGGGGGGGGAGGGAAAGGGAGAAGAGGAAAAGGGAAAAAAAAAAAAAACAAACAGAGCACAGAGGCGGCAGAAAGAAAGGAAGAAAAAACAAAAGAACGAAAGGGCAAGAAACTAGCAGAAAATTGCAAGACAGCGAGCGCCTAGAAGCAGAAGCCAAAGCCAAGCAAAGCGGAGCCAGCCCAGCAGGCCAGTGCCCGCCCCCCCTAAAGGGGACGGAACACCTTCTTAGACATAACAAGGGTGTCCACGATATGGGATTATGGGATAGAGAGCACTGTCAACCCAGGACATTCCACCCCTTATCCCATATCGTGGACACACAATAAAAAACTTCCATCTCACTTACTCAGACCCTTGACACTTACACATTTCCATTCATCTTACTTGCTCAAACCTTTGACACTTACACGTTTCCTTCTGTTTCACCCCACATTCAGATCTCCCTGAGGTACACATCGTGTTGTTCCATCTTTCTGCATTATCCACCACGTATAACCTGGTCCTTGAGCAGAGACAATTCCACGGATGGGTTTGTCTGTACTCGAGGCAGGGTTGATCCATACTGTCTTTCCCAACAAACCTCTAACATGGGCCACTGGAGCTTTATCTCCATCTACTATATTAAGGAGTTGGGACTGAGCAGGACCCGCTCGGTTGGTAGAACCTCGGGTGTTAACTAGCCAGGTGGCCTTCGCTAAATGCTGTTCCCAGTTTTTTAAGGACCCCCCACCCAATGCTTTCAGGGTGGTTTTTAACAACCCATTGTACCTCTCCACTTTACCTGCAGCTGGTGCATGGTAGGGGATATGGTACACCCATTCAATGCCATGTTCCCTCGCCCAGGTTTTAATAAGATTATTTTTAAAATGAGTCCCGTTGTCTGACTCAATTCTCTCGGGAGTACCGTGCCTCCAAAGGACCTGCTTTTCAAGGCCCAGAATAGTATTGCGGGCTGTAGCATGAGACACAGGGTAGGTTTCCAACCATCCCGTGGTGGCTTCTACCATGGTCAGCACATGGCGCTTGCCTTGGCGGGTTTGAGGCAGTGTGATGTAATCAATCTGCCAGGCCTCCCCATACTTGTACTTAGACCACCGCCCTCCATACCAGAGGGGCTTCATCCGCTTGGCTTGTTTAATGGCAGCGCACGTCTCACAGTCATGGATAACCTGAGAAATGCTGTCCATGGTTAGATCCACCCCTCGGTCTCGTGCCCACTTATAGGTGGCATCCCTACCTTGGTGACCTGAGGCATCATGGGCCCATCGTGCTAGGAACAACTCTCCCTTGTGCTCCCAGTCTAGGTCTATCTTCAACTCTCCTATTTTTGCAGCTTGATCTACCCGCTGATTGTTTTGCTGCTCCTCATTAGCTTTACTTCTGGGGACATGGGCATCTACATGGCGAATCTTCACCGGTAGTTTCTCTAACCGGGCAGCAATATCTTTCCACTCGTCAGCAGCCCAAATGGGTTTTCCTCTACGCTGCCAGTTGGCCTCTTTCCATTTCTTCAGCCATCCCCACAGAGCGTTGGCTACCATCCAAGAATCAGTATACAGATAGAGCCTTGGCCATTTCTCTCTTTCTGCAATATCTAGGGCCAGTTGAATGGCTTTGAGTTCAGCAAATTGACTGGATCCACCCTCTCCTTCAGTGGCCTCTGCGACCAGTCGTGTGGGGCTCCATACAGCTGCTTTCCACCTCCGACTCATCCCTATGACGCGGCAGGAACCATCGGTGAATAAAGCATAACGTGCTTCCTCTGCCGGCAGCTGGTTGTATGGCGGAGCTTCCTCAACCCGAGTCACTGGTTCTTGTTCTTCATCTGCGACGCTGAAACTTTCACCTTCAGGCCAGTTCGTGATTACTTCCAAAATTCCAGGGCGATTCAGTTTCCCAACTCGGGCACGTTGTGTAATGAGGGCAATCCACTTGCTCCAGGTAGCACTGGTGGCATGGTGGGTGGAGGGAACCTTTCCTCTAAACATCCACCCTAGCACTGGTAGTCGGGGTGCCAGGAGCAGTGGTGCTTCCGTACCGATCACCTCTGAAGCAGCTTGGATTCCCTCATAGGCGGCCAAGATTTCCTTTTCCGTTGGGGTGTAGTTATCTTCAGACCCCCTGTAGCTCCGACTCCAAAATCCCAGTGGTCGGCCTCGGGTCTCACCAGGTACCTTTTGCCAAAGGCTCCAGGACAGACCATGACTCCCAGCTGCAGAGTAGAGCACATTCTTCACATCTGGTCCCGTTCTGACTGGGCCGAGGGCTACAGCATGAGCAATCTCCTGCTTGATCTGGGTGAAAGCTTGCTGCTGCTCAGGACCCCAATAGAAATCGTTCTTCTTGCGGGTAACCAGATGAAGGGGCCTCACAATCTGACTGTATTCCGGAATGTGCATCCTCCAGAAACCTATGGCACCTAAGAAAGCTTGTGTTTCCTTCTTATCCGTTGGAGGGGACATAGCTGTAATTTTGTTAATAACGTCCGTAGGAATCTGACGCCGTCCATCTTGCCACTTCACTCCTAGGAACTGGATCTCTCGAGCAGGTCCCTTAACTTTACTTTTCTTAACAGCAAAGCCGGCTTCCAGGAGAATTTGGATGATTTTCTCTCCCTTTTCGAACACTTCTGTTGCTGTGTCTCCCCACACAATGATATCATCAATATATTGTAGATGTTCTGGGGCCTTATCCTTTTCTAGTGTGGCCTGGATCAGCCCATGGCAGATGGTGGGGCTGTGTTTCCACCCCTGGGGCAGTCTGTTCCAGGTGTACTGCACTCCCCTCCATGTGAAGGCGAACTGAGGCCGGCATTCGGCTGCCAGAGGAATAGAGAAGAATGCGTTTGCAATATCGATAGTGGCGTACCACTTCGCTGCCTTGGACTCCAGCTCATACTGCAGTTCCAGCATGTCTGGTACGGCTGCACTCAGAGGTGGGGTCACTTCATTCAAGGCACGATAATCCACAGTCAATCTCCATTCTCCATCAGATTTCCGCACCGGCCAGATGGGGCTATTAAAGGGTGAGTGGGTTTTGCTGACCACCCCTTGGCTTTCCAGCTCTCGAATCATCTTATGGATGGGGATCACAGCATCTCGAGTGATTCTATATTGCCGCCGATGCACTATTGAAGTGGCAATTGGTACTACTTGTTCTTCTCCCTTCATAAGTCCTACGGTGATTGGGTTCTCGGACAGTCCAGGCAAGGTGTTCAACTGTCGAATACTTTCTGCCATCACAGTCGCTACTCCAAAGGCCCACCTGAACCCTTTCGGGTCTTTAAAATACCCACTCCGGAGGTAATCTATGCCCAAGATGCATGGGGCCTCTGGGCCGGTCGCAATAGGGTGTTTCTTCCACTCATTCTTAGTCAGGCTCACATCTGCCTCCACTAATGTATAGTCCTGTGATCCCCCAGTCACACCAGCAATAGAAATCGATTCTGCCCCTACACATCTCGAGGGGATCAAGGTACACTGCGAGCCAGTGTCAACCAAAGCCTTATAGTCTTGTGGCTTCAATGTGCCAGGCCAACGAACCCACACAGTCCAAAACACACGATTTTCCCTAACCTCTACCTGGCTAGAGGCAGGGCCCCTCTAAGCATGGTTATCCTTCTTCCCTGGGGTATATGTCTTAGAGGTTCCTTCAAGGGGATCGGACATGTCATCATCGACATCATACTTGACATCCTGGCTGCGAATAACTGGAGCTGCTCTCTGTTTAGTGAGACTTCCTCTTTGAATCCTACCTTCCTTCAAATTACGTACCCGTTGTGCCAGAGCAGCAGTGGGCTTTCCATCCCATTTCCTCATGTTTTCTCCAGATTCACGCAAGAAGAACCACAACTCAGCTCGTGGGGTGTACCTTCTCTCCCCATCAAAGGAGCGCCTGCGTTGGATACCAGGGCCTCTAATTTGCACAGCCGAGATTTGGAGGAAGTCCTCCTTAATCTCTTCCCTGAGTTTCCTATGATTCTCCTCTATCTTGTCCTCTAATTTCTGCAGTCGTGTTTCCACAGCTGCAATTCTGGCATGAGTTGGGCCATGTACAGCATCAGCATATGCTCGAAGCTTTTTCGCCATATCGAGCACAGTCTCATCTGTCTCCTCTCGCTTCATTATTGCTAGGGCAGAGGCGTATTCAGATGGCCCAAGTCGCACAAGTTTCCTCCACATTACTGGGGTACATGCTACCAGGTCTGGATTCCTAGTTGTTACGTCATCTGAAAAAATAAGCTCTGCTACTGCCATCTCTCTCAGACGTTGGATCCCCTGTTCTATGGTCCTCCACTGTGTCTGCTGCAAATAAAGATCATCTGCACACAGGTATCTTTGTGCTACACCGTCCAGAATCCGTTCCCAGAGGCTGTGAGGGCTAGCCTCCCTCATCATGCCCTGATCAATAACAGGGTCTAGCGACAGAGATCCCAAATGCCTCGCTTCCGTGCCATCCAGAACTGTAGCCTCCCCTGCAGCATCCCAAAGGCGGACTAACCAACTTATTATAGATTCGTCAGGTTGTCGTCTGTAATCTTTTCTCAGGCCTCGAAGGTCCTTTAGGGAAAATGAATCAATATTGGCTCCAGAATCTACACCCCTCGATGTAGTTTCTGATTTTGGTGAAGGTCCTTCTCCTGGATTATCATCATCATCCTCCACCTTGCGATCGGTCTTAGTTGTACACTTTCCGCCTCTTCTATTAGCAGCAACAGCCCTCGGTTGAGCCCTGCTGTCTGATTCGACTACTGGCCTGGAGCCTGGGATACTAGCTGCAGCCTGAGTAATTGGGATAGTAACTAGCTTATCTCCCTGTTCCCTGTTTTCTGTCTGCTGCCCTTCAGTATCTAAGAGAGTGCGATAAACATATGCCAGGGCCCAGCTCACTGTAATAATCCTTTTCTCCTTGGTATTACCCTGGCACCTCTCTTTCAAATACTTAGCCACCTCAGCTGGGTTCTGAATTTGTTCAGATGGAAAGTCCCAGGCTATAGGGTCAGAAAATTCCTTTAAAATTTGGCCCATATCTTCCCATTTCCCACTCCACTCAAGATTTCTCCTACTTGGGTTTGCTGGTAACTCAGAAGTCTCATTAGCCCCTTTGGAAATCTCAGCTTTCAATTTATATAAACTGCAGACAATATAGAGAATGCTTATTAAATTAAATGTCAGAAAGATGGTCTCTTTGACACTCAGGGGAAACTGAACATTTCCCAATAAAGATATAAACAATTCAAAGGAGAAGAGGGAAAACAGAGGCTGAAAAACCTCTTCCCCTGCTTCTCCCCTAACAAACTGAGTGCCCAACCATAACAACGAATCATCAAACATATTTACAACCTTCTTGTAAACAATCACAAACAATCCGAGCCCGGTCAATATTCTGGTTAGGGCCCCACGGCAACATAAGTTACGTATAAGAAGAAATGCTAAAGCTATCTCCGGGTAAGGAAATAACCCTAGACACCACAGAGGTAATAAAACCTCAAAAAACCCTAGAGACCAGAAATATTGACAGGCTTTCACCCCGAATGCCATTACGAGTCCAGAAAAAAGCATCCTGATACACCCACCAAACAATTAGAATCACCAGTATTATTATTAAGGTTTTTTCCACTTTCTTTGACTCGGGTTTCCCGGCCAATGCACCAAAATATGTTCTGGTTTGGGTTGAATTAGGGGAAAACCTTCAAGGAATCCCCTAATAACAAAACCTCTACCACCCCTCCCCCCAACCCTGGGTTTGGGAAGGAGTCTCTTGAACACAAAGTGGAAAAAACCGGTTTATTAACAAATGAATAAACATCCCCCGACACAAGGGAAAAAAAAAAAGAACAGAAAAAGCTCAGGTTACTGTGAGGGGAGGGGCGCGCAGCTTCCTTTACAAGCCCCGGCGATCTTCCTCGGACTCCTCCAGCCAGATCAGCTCCGGGTGCCGGTCCTAAATCTTAAAGGGGGGGGGGGGGGGGGGGGAGGAAGGGAGAAGAGGAAAAGGGAAAAAAAAAAAAAACAAACAGAGCACAGAGGCGGCAGAAAGAAAGGAAGAAAAAACAAAAGAACGAAAGGGCAAGAAACTAGCAGAAAATTGCAAGACAGCGAGCGCCTAGAAGCAGGGAAGCCAAAGCAAAGCAAAGCGGAGCCAGCCCAGCAGGCCAGTGCCCGCCCCCCCTAAAGGGGACGGAACACCTTCTTAGACATAACAAGGGTGTCCACGATATGGGATTATGGGATAGAGAGCACTGTCAACCCAGGACAGAGGGCCCTCCCAACTCAAACCACCCCATAATTCTACAACTCTGTGTATCTGTGACCTTGTCAACTCAGAACTGGTGCCTTTGAAGGAGAAAGTGAAGTCTGGGTGTGCAGAGGCTGGAGTAATGTGACAGTCCTTGGAATAGTTTTGAGAAGCCAATAAAAAATTCCAAATTTGACACCTGAGACAGGAGCACACTGGAAACTACAATTCCATGTGAACCCTCCTCTGAGCAGGAATAGAAGGATCGTGGAGACAACAGAAGGGATTGCAAGGCAGAGATGGGTTACAGCTGATTTTTGGAAATAACCAGTGAGCATGGCTGCCACAGCAGTGGCATAGAAATCTTTGCACCGTCCCTGATTCTGGATGTGTCCAAGTGCTAAAACAGACCCTCCATCCAGCCAAAGCAACCCTCAAGGTTCAGATAACACTCCTGTGTTTTGCTAACAGGCCTCTACTCACCTTGGCTTTTTTATTCTCATTGCTGTAAAAAGATGTGTGAGTATGAAACCCAGAAAACATGGGGCTGGGGGAATTTTATGAATGAAATCCTTTCCTGTGATGTGATAAGGCTTATGCAGGTTGAGTCATGGTGTAATCCTTCTCCATCACATAATCTTCAATGAAAATTCAGATTCTTTGTTCCCAGTCTTGCAGCATTTCAAAGCTTTCTCCTGGAGCCAAGGCTAAGTGCTGTTGAAGTGGTGGTTTCTCTGTGTGAGACGAGAGCAGGGACACAGCGAGGGATGACAAGGTTTAAAACCCAGAACAATATTAAAAATCATGAGAGCTAAAATTAGAGAGGGGAGGGAAAATAATCAGTTCTGACTGTTGTTATCCCCAGCCTTTGAGTCTTTTGCTAAGAATTCCTTTTTCCTTGAATTCTGCCTGCATGAAGCTAAGGATTGGAAATATCAAGGCTTGACTGAGAAAAAAGAGTAATTCTTGTCTACAGTACTAAGTCAGTTATTTGCTCACCTTCCACAGAATGAATTTGCCTTGACTGCTTAAAGAAAGCTCATGAAATTTGAGCTGAATCGAGTGAAGAACCTATTGGTTCTATCCCATTGAAGATTCTCTTGCCTCAATGAATTTTTCACTGCATTAGGCCAGTGAAAGTGAAGTTGCAAAGATTTGGAGCCAGTTTTAATCAATACAATTTATGTATTCAATGATTGGTGTGAGTTCATGGAATTGTTTAAAAGCCTTCCCTCAAACTGAATGCATAACTGGTATTTTAGTGAAACCACTTATCACAAAACAGCTCTTTCTCTAGAAAGCACAAATTCTACAATAGACACATAGTAACTTTTCCTCATATCACAGACTATTACTATCTTTAAATTTGACCTAACTACTTTATTTAATATTTATTAATATGCCAATAATAGCAACTTTACCATCCTCCTCCTAATTCTTCCCTTTGTTTTTTAATTTATGTGGAGTACAGTTGTATTTTCTGCTGAACTCTGCCTTTCATGTCACCAATCTCAACTCACCATCAAGGACTTGCAGATATCAGCACTAAATTCCTCCAGCCTCATGGAAAATTGTTCACATTAATAACACTCTGAGTGTTGCAGAGTGCTCTAATTTTGATTTTTTGATATTTCATGTAAAGAAATACTGGGTAGATGGGCAGTGACATAAAATATTCCCTTTCTGGCATTATACTTCTACAATTAATTATAGAATTCAAGTCTGACCAGATCCTTGAAGATTTTTCTGGGCATTGGCTCACACATCAAGATTCAAATACGTTGAACTTTGATGGTCTGCAGCAGCTGTATAGAAAATACATGAAATATCTGCTGTGACTGTCAGCCATGTAATAGTCACTTGATACATTAAACTACATTTGATACTAATTTTGAGTGGGGAGAAGGAAAATGCACATTTAGCACTTCAGCATTTGAGCAAAGATTGCTGAATTATAGAGATCCAGGATGAAGTGCAAACAGCAGAGCTCCTCTCACCTCCTTACTCACCACACTGACAACAATTAGCTGATGTGTGAAACTCAGGGAACAGGAGCTTTTACGGGTGTTATTAACAGGGTGACTCCCCACCATCACTCTACAGATGGTAAATTCCTTTTTTGCTGTTGTGAAATGTATTTCTGCATTGTGGCATTTTCAGTTGCTGTTACCTTCTCTTCTGCCTTTGAGCTGAGCTTCACAGAAGCAGCAGAGATCAACTCTAGACCCAAGGGTGAAAATTTTGGAGCTCCAGGCCTGGGGACCACAGCTGAACTTCAGGATAATTTGTTGTTGTTGTTGTTGTTGTTGTTGTTGTTGTTGTTGTTGTTGTGTTTGTTTGTTTGTTTGTTTGTTTGTTTGTTTGTTTCTAGATAAAAAAAGGTAAAGAGAATCTAAAATTTCATGGCGTAAATTGTGTTAATGTGGGATGCTGATGGAAAGAGATATTCACTGTGAGGATAGAAGCCATTAACTTCTCTTGGCTTCCCTGTCTGCCAGCCCCACAGCTTGTGATCCAATATAATTAACTCATTATATAATTAATTCAGTGCAGATAGCTGAACTGAGAACTGGCCATAAATACATTCATTATGTGGCTTCCATGGCATTTATGAAATCCCATAATGATGCAGCAGAGGAGGTTCTGAGCTGCTACACTGTCCAATCCAGATTCCTCTGGAATACATGGGGAAAATCCCTCAGGTCTTTCCTTGCTCTTGAGAACTGTGCTGAGTTTCTCTCCCAACTTGCAGACCTTTTTCTCATTTGCTGTGTCTCTTCTCAGCTCCTCACCACACCTAACTGTTCATTTAAACACCTCCTTATTAACTGCTCTATTCCACTGTACAGTAGAAGCTTTTGGTTTCACATGCTGTCAGATTTAATTACAAGCTTCATGTTTTCCTTCACTACATGTGCCTTTGCTGATGTTCAACCAATCTCTTTTTGTTCGGGGAAGAGGAGAGTTTGCACAAAAGCTCTGATTATGGTAGAGATAATTACATATCAGTTTTTGGAGGATTATTCTGCTTAGGTGTCTATCCCTACATGCTCAGAGTCACTGCCGCCATCTCCACAAAGCAACAGCCAAAATAATATCAATGGGTAAATAACAATAAAGTCACCAATAATGTGATTTTTCAAGGTGCAAAATTACTTTTTGTGTTCTATTCCTGCAGGGAATTTCAGGGGTTGCAGTCAGTCCATGACTTGTTCTCTCTGCAGCTCTTTCCTCCTTAGGGGAGGACTCTTCACACTCCTCCCCTGCTCCAGCCGGGATTCGTCCCACAGTCCTTGATGAATTTCTCCATCATGAGTTGGAGACCTCCAAGAACTGCTTTAGGGTGGGTCCCTTCCCACTGGGTGCATCCTTTAGGAACAGGCAGCTCCAGCATGGAATGTCCCACGGGGTCACAAATCCTGCCAGCAAATGTGGGCTCCTGCACGAGCTGCAGGTGGATCTCTGCTCTCCATGGAGCTCCCTGGGCTGCAGGGGCACAACTGCTTCTCCATGGACCTCACCAGGGGCTGGGGAAATCTCAGGTTGGACACCTGGAGCAGCCCCTTGCCCCTCCTGCACTGCCCTTGATGCCTTAAGTTTCAGCTTTCATGTTTTTCAGATTCTGTGCTGCCCAGGGTTGCAATTCTGAGCCTCACATTCAGTGTCAGTCAGCTCTGCACAGAGCAGGGAGACAAAACAAATCCTTGTCCTGCTGGAGACCAAGGACAACAGGTACAAGTTTTCAGGCCCAAAAAAGCACAAACCATGGTGGACTGAAAAGAGAAAATGAGAAGGATGGGGCTTCATAACCTGAAGCTGTAATTGGACAATTAAACCCCAATATGCAAATGGACCAAAACCTATAAAAGTGTGAGACCTCGTGACTGGTTATCCATTTTGTGACCATTTTAGGTGTAGCCCTGTCCAGGCTCTTGTCCTACCCAAGGTGTGTCCTTAAAGGCCTTGTAATAAATATCTACTTTATTCTCTTATCTCTGTCCAGTCTCTGTTCCAGGTCAGCCTTCCCAAGGCATTACCAGGGGCTGCAGGGCTCCCTGGTAATGTTCCCCTCATGTTCTCACTGCAGTTGTGCAGTTTTTTTCCCCCTTCTTACACACATTATCCCAGAGGCATCGCTGCTGAACTCAGACTCATCCAGCAGTGGGTCTGTCTTGGATTTGGATGGAATTGGCTCCTTGGACAGGGGGGAAGCTTCCAACAAGCTTCCTACAGAAGCTTGTTTGGTACCAAAACCTGCCATGCAAAGGCAATGCACCTTTTAAATCTTCTTCTAAACCTGTTGCACACATGGTCTGACCAGGGGTTCTGAGTACAAACCACAGGCTTGTTCTATTTTGTTTCTAGATGCATTCAGAAAAGAAATGTTCTTTTAAAGCTAAATTCTTTTCTTCTTGAACTCAACTCTACTTTTTATCTCCTTTTAAATAATCAGTGGCACTTCCAATATCGTTTTCACTTTTTTGTTCTTTTGTCTACTTTTCCTGTCTTTGATTTATTCTAGGCTGCTGCCTGACATTTTATGGTGTTTTGGTGGTTGCTGTGAGTTCCTTCACTGCTCCTTCAGCACAGATAACACTCAGTGCTTCCACCTTACTTATTCAAAGTGACAAGTTTTCTATGTGTAAGCACAGAAAACGCTGTAAAAACTGCTTCAATTATTTTTTTTCCATGTTCAGGAGAGATTATTTGCATGTTTGGACGCTGTAGCAAAAGGACCAGTGACCTTCAGCCAGCTGAAATCCTGTTTTCCTTCTGTGCCTGTCAGTGTGGATGGATTTCCTTTTTCTTTTTCAGTCTTCAATTTTATTTTAGTCTGTTTTGACTTTCTCAGCACGTTGGCACTGAGCATCTCACAGGGAAGGAAGGAAGGAAGGAAGGAAGGAAGGAAGGAAGGAAGGAAGGAAGGAAGGAAGGAAGGAAGGAAGGAAGGAAGGAAGGAAGGAAGGAAGGAAGGAAGGAAGGAAGGAAGGAAGGAAGGAAGGAAGGAAGGAAGGAAGGAAGGATCTGATGATCTTGCCTTTATTTAGCAAACTTTGCACATTCCAGAATACTCTGGTGTGGAGAACACTATCAAAAAGAGAGTTATAAAATGTATTTGCAGCACGTGAATTTAGGTCATTGCTTGAATGTCTTTAGGTGAAATATGGTAAAATACATGTAATATTTGCAGATGTCTGGGTTGGCTGGATTTTTCCATTCTGAAGTGAGTATAAAACTTTTCTCTCCCTGCTTGCACCAGCATATTTCAAGAAAACTTCGAGTTTCACAGCTGCTTGAAATGAGTCTTGTCTTACCCCAGAGGGACAATCAGGTGGGTGCCTTCTTATTCTTTTTTTCTTTTCTAATTTTTCTTTCAGAATGAAGAAATTTTGCTTTGCTGTGTAAGACAAAAAGGAAGAGCAAAGTAGTTCAACACCAACCTTCTGTGTTTCCAGATTTTGAGATTTCATCTTCACATTTGAAGACCACATTTGGTTTTGATGTATTTTAGCCTTTTCTTTTTTTATCTTTTATAGTTTGTTGTCGCTCTGAATTAAAAAATCACCTGATTATAATTAAACAGGAATTTAAATTAAGGAATTACAGGAATAAAATCAATCCATCCTCCCCTGATTAAAGCACAGTGTTTATCACACTATTTGAAAGAGTGGTCAGGAGAATTGTGTCTCTAATTGTCATTCAAAGATTCAGTGCTCGAAGGCTGGAATGATCAGTGTTCTCTCTTTTCAACCTCCCTTCTCTGGACTGAAGGGAACTGAAATTACCCTCATAGTACCAAGCTCACCAGAACTGAACTTAATAGTGAAAAAATGAAGGCTTTGAACTTGCGGGGTCAATAGTGGTGGTTTTTGATGTGATGTAGAAGCTTTTTGCTTGGAAGTGACTGAGAAAAAAGAGTTGTGTACACTGAGAGTTCACAAGCAGAGACACTGACTCCTTCAGGCCTGTGCTCAGAGAATTCCTGGGATTTGGACACACTGCTGAGCCATGGATGTCCCTTGGCCAGAGGAGAACAAATTGCAGAGTCACAGAAACACAGAATAATTTATGTTGGAAAAGACCTCCAAGATCCTCGAGTCCAGCCTGTGACTGATCACCAGTTAGAGCAGAGCTCTAAGTGCCACATCCACCTGTTTCTTGGACACGTGCAGGGATGATGATCCCACAACCTCCCTGGGCAGCCCTTTCCAAGGCCTGACCACCTTTTCCATGGAGAAATTCCTCCTGATGTCCAACCAGACCCTCCCCTGGCCCAGCCTGAGGCCATTCCCTCTCCTCCTGTCCCTGTTCCCTGGGAGCAGAGCCCAACCCCCCCGGCTGTCCCCTCCTGTCAGGGAGTTGTGCAGAGCCACAAGATCCCCCCTGAGCCTCCTTTTCTCCAGGCTGAGCCCCTTTCCCAGCTCCCTCAGCCTCTCCTGGTGCTCCAGACTCTTCTCCAGCTCCGTTCCCTTCCCTGGACATGCTCCAGCCCCTCAGTGTCCTTCCTGAATTGAGGTTCCCAGAACTGGACACAGCCCTCAAGATGTGATCTCACCAGGAACACAATCACTGCCCTGGCCAAGTTCTCACACCAGACAGGAAATTCAAATATATCAAACTCAGTTGAAACAAGAAGTTTAAATTTATTTTTTTTTAAAAATGCGTGGGACAAAATGTTCTGAGAAGACTTCCAGAATAATTTTGCCATCAAGTCGTATTGTTCTATACTGGAGCAATGAAACCCAGGAAAGATCCAGCCTTGGATAAGGAAGGGAGAGACTCAGCTGGTTTTTTGTACATTAAGTGTCTTCAAAAGGCTTGGGCTAAATTAACTTCACTTTAGGACACTTGCAGAACTGAGAGACATTAGAAGTTATTTTTTTACTCCTTATGGGTGATGATTGAGCTTTCAAAGATGGTAATAGCTGCCATAAAACTGGAGAGAACCATCCATGCAAGTATAATAATAAAAGTTTCTACAGGCAGCCCTTCACCTCCATCCCACGTAAAAAAACAGGTTTTGCTCTAGAAAACAGTTTTTTGGCAAAATATCTACTTTTATATGTGACTAAACCAACATTCTTTGTTGTTGTTGAGTCACTTGGTGCAGCTCAGGTGCAGGAATAAACAAGTAGTAAATAAAGTATTTAATCTTTAGCCTTTATAGCAATTAATGAAGCCTCAGTGTACCTGGTCCTCAGGGCCTCCCAAAGTGAACTGGGGACTCCCAGGAGGAAGGAAAAAGCAAGAAGAAATCCTTGGAAGAAGAAATCCCTGGAAGCTGCAATGGCAAAGTTCAGCTTTGGCAAAATGCAAATGTAATGGCAAAATGCAGATGCAGATACAGACCCTGAACAGGCAGGACTCCTGCCATGTGCTTGGATATGAGAGATTTATCTGTTAATTCTTGATAGAAACACACACTGATGGAAGAGAGGGATCTGCTGATAACCTTGTAAAACAGGCAGTGCTGTCGTGTTGTGGGAAAGAGGCAGATAATCAAAAGGAATAATGGAGTTTTTTTTTTTACTTTCCCGGGGATGTATTTGTTATTTTCACTAAGAAACTCAATTTGAACAACCCCACATGGGTTTTTTAAAGACATATTGTTAAATCCCTTACTGCATGGACCATAAAAATATGAAGTTATTTCACATATCGTTACAGATGGAGCACGGTGCAGATTCAAAAGCAGATATTCTGTAGATCCATCTAACACTCACTCACTCACTTCAGCCAGAACTCTTTCAAAAGACCATGATTCATCAGGGAACGGAACAATTTCCACGTCTAAAACTCTTTTTTTTTCTTTTTTTTATTGTGTCTCTAAGTACCTCACAATCAGCGGAGAGCTGTCATTTTCCAGCCCACTTTATGTCATGAGCTAAGTGACTAACCTGTTCAAAGTGTTTAGTGTCAGCTTGGAAAACAGAAAAATCCAGACAAAAGGAGAAAATTAGCATCCTGAGGAGTACAAAAAAGCTCATAGAACGATGAAGATTCAAATAATCTCAATTTCAATCTTCTGAAAAAATACCCAAAGGCCTATGAGAAAGGAGTTTTGCTAAATTTTTGGCTGATGATATATCTGCAACTGAGTTTTCCCCAAACAGCAAGTTTTATCACACTAGAAAAGTTGGCTCTGAGGATGTGTGAAACTTCTGAGGAGCCTTTGGAGCGCTGTGTGTGAAGAGTCAGAAACAAATGAAACAGAAGACAAAATGCAGGCTTCTCTTGGTGTGGGTAGATAATGACAAAATAACTTGATACCTTTCTTGGAAAAATTAAGATTTTCCATTAGTAACGTTACACATTTAAATCTGTGAGTGTGGGTAGGGTACAGCCCCTGCTCAGTGACATGGGGACACAGCCAGAACTCCTCTGAGGGACACCAGGAAAAGGGGAGGTGACATCAGGCAGCAGGTGAAGAACTCAGAGTTTCCCAGGAAACAGGACTCAGGCCTCAGCTTATGTCATGGTTTCTTTTATGAACTTTGATGCACTTTCTTTTATGCACAAAATGACACTGTAATTCAATTTCCCATTGAAAAGCTGGAGGGCATCTTCTATTAACAGGAAAATCAGGACTTTATATCCTAAAAGCTGCATGACTGGAATTAAAAGAAAGCTGAAAGGAATTTAATAGAGGGAAAAAAAGTAAGATTGCATATTTGGAGACTGACCACAGGCATTTCTGTTGTGAGTTGGGACACAGGAGTTGCAAATGAGTGAGGAAGAGGAGCAGTGGTGCAGCACAGCTGATAACAGGCTGAGGGGGAAATGCTGGGGTGATGCCAGTGAGGAGGAAGCTGAAGGCAACAGCCAAAAACCATTTCCAATAGGTTGAAGGAAAATGGTTGGCCTGGTATGAGAAATGGAAGAGATCTCGTTTGAAATGCAGTGTTCACACCTCTCTGTTCATGGCCAACAAAGACTGAGCCATGAGGAGGGGTAAAGAGAGAGTACCTTGGTCAGGGAGTGAGACCCCTCTTTGGGATGGAGTGAGGCAAAAGCAGCCTTGGAAAAGGCCAAGCAGAGCTGGGATTGTCCTCTGTCAGTAGCCCAGTTGAACAAACTCCAGGGATAGAAAGGAACTTTTGAAGCTTAAAAAAAAAAAGAAATTTAGAACAAGAGCATCTGATTCGAGCTGTCAATGAGTGCCTTTGAGATGACAGCAAAAAGATGGATGGACCATTCACTTAAGAGTTGGACTTGGTGATCACTGTGGGTCCCTTCCAAGTCAGAATATTCTGTGATTCTGTGATTTCACACTTTAGGACTGGTGAAGTCTTGGAATAGTATTTAATGGAAGAGAGAGAAATAAAAGTGGTTTTGTAACAGCTGCCATGTGGGATTCAACTTCAGGTTCCATCTCTCACAAGAACACAGGATGCTCTTTCTGAGCAAAGTACTATTCTCTATTTTGGGCTAAATCATCTCCTGGCTAAGTGCTCATCTCTGAATCTGCAGAGCAATGCAATGGTGATTTCTTTCCTGGCAGATGACAGCACGGAAAAATAATGGCACCTCTGCAAATCTTATTTTACTCTCTTAGAGTAGAGCGTGATGAGAAAATAGTCCTCTCTCTTGAGCCAGGGAGATGTGATGCCTTGGGACCTGGAACAAAGACTGGATAGAGCTACAAAATAAAGAGATATTTATTGAAAGGCCTTCAGGGTACACCTTGGGCAGGACAAGAGCCTGACCAGGCCTACACCCAAGTGTAGAGTGGTCACAAAATGGACAACCAGTCACAAAGTCTCACACTTTTTGAAGTTTTGGTCCATTTGCACATTGGGGTTTAATTGTCTAATTACACCTTCAGGTTGTCAAGTCCCATTCTTCTTGTTTTCTCTCTTCAGCCACCTTTTTTTGTGCTTTTGTGCCCATTGTCCTTGGTCTTCAGCAGGAAAAGGATTTGTTTTGTCTCCCTACTCTGTGAAGAGCTGACTGACACTTAATATGAGGCTCAGAACTCCACCCCTGGGCAGCACAGAATCTGAAAAACATGAAAGTTGAAACTTATGACATCAGATGGATGGAGATGCTGATGGGTTCCTGTGTGGCACATCATGATCGGTGTCCCCCAGTTGAGATCTCCTCTCTAAACTGCTCAAGTTCAAATGTTTACACCACTGGGCAGCACAAAAGAGTGAAATGTGCTGCTCCACTTTTAGGATCTTGCCATCTCAGACCCTTTCTCATAAAAAAGAATAGTAGTGGTTGCATGTAATCTCTTAGCCATTGGAAAAACCCCACCTATGTATTATTTCACTTACACTCAGCTCTGAGGTGTTTAATATTCCAACTGGGTTTTATTCATAAAATTGTGGCTGTTTGCTCAAAACAGTTAATTTGATTGAAATGAAATTAATTGAAAAGGGAAGTGGATTTCCATTCAAGCTCATTGCCCTAAATTTCCAGAAATTCTGCTCCTTACAGTGTTGCTTTCTCTAATTTTAACTTCTTCCTCTTCTGTATTTAAATGAAACTTGTCACTGAAGCTTTCAGTGTGCAGCACGGAAATGTTCTGTGTGATGTGACCTTGAAGCTTCACTGATGGCAAGGAACAAAACCTGGTGCTCTGCAGGGGGCTGATCATTTGGGAGAAATACTGGAGATTCTCACAAGCTCTGTGTAGATTTTATCTTATTACTACTTTTAAACATGTACAACGAAACACAGAATTAATCTGGACTCTTTTTCTTCTCAGCTGGTGAGAAGATTGTGGATATAATGTGCTCTGAGATACCTCAATCGAATTGATTTTGCATCCCTTGCTCCTCTTCCATTTTCCTGGAGCTGCCCAAGTCCCATCACCTGTGTTTTTAAGACAGCACTTAGTGTTGTAGACACCTGAGAAAAGTGCAGTGTACCCTTATCAGACACTCTGAAACCATTTCTTTCTTCATCATTATTTCCTTATGTAACAATCTCAGAGCCCTGATCTCATGGGAAAAATCAGAATTCTTTGAGGCAGGATAAGAAAGTAAAAAAAACCTCAGCAAATATGATCCTGTTTCCATCTTTCTCTCCATCTTTGGAGGAGGGCCTGGCATAATTTCTGACTGACTTCAGCAGAGCAAGAGCTTCCTTGTCAGTGTTATTCCAGGTGAGGTTTTCTCACAGCTTTGTTTTAGCAGGATGACACTGAGAGGAATGTTGTTTATGGTGGGTGTAAAAAAATTCAGGATTTGGTTGGAGTAAAACCAGAGAGATGGGGCCTATTTCACTGGGGTTTTTTAAGGGATAACTCATTTGGACCTAGTTTCAAAGGCAAGTTTTAATTAAAAGCACATTGTGCAGATTTGTAAGAAAGTGGCTAACTGGTGGAAGGTCAGTTATCTTGTAAGCAGCAAGTCATGGGAAAATTGTGCTATTATGGGTTACATAAGCATAACAAAGCTTTCATCTATAATTACTGTTAAATTCATCCTCTTTGAATAGGCTCCACAGCTCTGCTGGCCTTCAGGGCTTTAGCTAACATGGGGTTTGACTTTTTGCTAGTGAAAGATACTCCCCAATCAGCAAAGATTATAATGAGACCTGATTCCATCCTTTCAGTGGGCAAAGGAGAGAACAAAGGCAAAACAACACAGAGAGAGCTGGAGCACACATTGCAGCAGCTATGTCAGCTGGTGTTCCAGGACAGAGCAAATTTAACCCCAGAAAATCTTTGTTCATTTATGAAACCTTGAAGAAGGACATGTTCTGAGATGACAGCTGATAAAAAGGGACATCACTTGTCATCTGCCAAGAGTAGACTGGTCTTGGGCAGTATGTTGTATTGAGAGAGAGGAGAATGATTGCTTATCACAGCTGTTCCAGAAATTGTGCCAGGGAATTGATTTATCCTCAGGTTCAGAGGTTGGAATACAGATCAGCACCACAGACATTGGCTGTAGAGAGCAAGGGAACACAGGCAGAGGGCTCAGGTCTGGCAGATGAAACAAGAATCACCAAAAGTCAACACAAATCTTTGAGTGTGACATGGAGCTCCTGGGCTGGGTCTAGTGGAGGCTGCAGAGGTGATGAAGGGACTGAAACATCTCTGTGCCCAGGAGTGGTTGAGGGAGCTGGGGCTGCTCAGCCTGGAGAGGAGCCCCAGCTGAGAGGGACTCTCAGCCCTGTGTGTCCCTGTGTGCCCCTCTGTGTCCCTGAGTGTCCCTGTCTGTCCCTGTCTGTCCCTGTCCATCCCTGTGTGCCCCTCTGTGTCCCTGTGTGTCCCTGTGTGCAGGGAGGGTCACAGCAGTCCTAGGCTCTGCTCCAGGGCCCAGCAATGGCACCAGAGCCACGGGCAGGGACTGAGCCCAGGGAGTTCCATCTGAACATGAGGAAGAACTTCCCTGTGCAGTGACCAAGCACTGAACAGATTGTCCAGAGAGGCTGTGGAGTCTCCTCCCTGGGGATATTCCAGAGCTGCTGGACACAACCCTGTGCCCTGTGCTCTGGGATGGCCCAGCCTGAGCAGGGAGGTGGCACCAGGTGACCCCACTGTGGTCCCTTCCAGCCTGACCCATCCTGGGATCCTGTGATTCTGTACATGCTGTTGCACACATTCTAAATACAGAGATGGACTTCTAGCTTTAGTCCTTTCCATGTTGTATTGCTATAACCAAGAGCAGGAGAGCTCCTGTACGTGTTTAGGTATAATCAGGGCTCATCTTGGATGTCCTTCACGGAGACACATTTGCTTTGGTTCTGCTCAATTCATTCAGCTGTATAAATGCCCACAGAACATCTAGCATTAATGAATTAACATCTAGCATTAATGTATTAACATCTACCATTAATGTAAAATTAATATCTAGCCTGCTTGAAGTCGGACACGGCTTCTGAAGCTTGTCTTAAATGTTGCTGGTGGTGGCTTTTCCTTTCAAACTCCTTTTTTTTTTTTTTTTTTTTTTTTTTTCAAACTGACAAATGCCCAAGTAAGTCAAACAAGTAGAAACAAATTACATCTGAAATGTGGACATGACCCCTTCCAAACTGAAACATTTCCCTAGTGACTGGGTATGAAAAACACAATCTCAGGTTTATTTAAAAGAAGTTGCACTCAAAGAAAGCATCACTAGCTCAGGTGTAGAGCAATTCTGAGCATCTTTACTGAAAAAATTGGTGACTTGTGGAGCAAAATTCTTTATTTATGGTTATCGGTATGCCCAAAATGAATGCAGTAAAATTCTGGCTAACTGATGGTTTTTATGGGTTCTAATAAATCTAAAATATTTTCTTTCACACAGCAGGACATTGAGACATCACCTCTTGTGATTATTTTGCCCTAGGACTATAAATCTGCTAATTATTTCTATTTTACCTGTTAGGATAGTGCAGATTGGGTTGTAAGTTTTGAAGAAAAGGTGACTGCATAATATTCCACATTATCTTTCTTCCCAATACCTTTTTTCCCCTCAGTTTCTCTTCTTGTTTTTCCATATTAAGATTGCAGTGTTTATTTTTATCTGCAGCCCAAGGAGTTAATTCAAACTATTCACCTGCAGCATCCATTTTTTCATGTCTTATTCTCTTCCAAATAACAGAGTTTGGCTTTCAGATTTGGAAGTGCTTGTGTAAATTCTTGCAAACTTACAGCATGGGAATGGGATTATATTTTTCTATCAAATATTACAAAAATAGGATTTTCTAGACATGGATTTCAACAAGCTGGAATAGGAAATGGAAAACAGAGTATATGGGTTTCCAGTACTTCTAGTCATTTCTGCCTTTCTTTCCTACACTTACAATATAGGGCTTGGGAAAAGAAAATGTATTTGCTTGAAGAATATATTTAAACTTACAAAAGAAGGCGTGAGAGTTCCTGCCTTTCAATAAGACCTGTATGTATATAAAATATATTTCTACTTCTTAATTAGGATCCTTGAAAATTCATGCTAAATATGTGAATGAACACTGTTCATACCTCAAGGGTTAGAGGGCATCCTACAAGAAATATAAATTTACAGCTGCAGAAGGTCTCGAAATTGGAAAGCAAAATTGAAAACATGATTGTGCAAATATTAGCACAACTCAGAATGATCAGATTAATCCAGTTCAGCTGCTCATGATTTCCAAGGGTTTAAAGCTGACTAGACCAGAAAGATTAAATAAAATTGAAATAATGTTGCTGCTTTATACCTGCTTAAAGTAATCCAGGAGATCAGACTTAATGAAGGTTAGGATTTTAGGTGATGGGTTTGTGTATGTGTGAGGCAAAAGAAGATCTTGAAACAACAGCACTAAAGCTGTTTTTATGATCCTCCCCTATTTTTCTACAATGTACCTCTGGATGCACCCTAAATACAAATTAATTTCCATCTCTGCTTCCATTTGGGGGGTTGTTTCCCGACTTCTTTCCCTTCTTGTTTTCATCTAGATATCCTTCCTAATCTTCTAGAGTTAACAAATTTACACAGAGAGCTTTTCTTTTCAAAAGGTCCATTTGATCGTCTAAGATGAATTTTTTCTGTGACCGGGAGAGATAAAACTTGTCTGTCAGTGGGTCTGGATTTCCACTGTCCTGAGAGCCCCTTCTGGATCTGAAGGATCTCCTTCTCTCAGCAATTAACCAAAAGCCACTCATCAACATCCATCTCCACAGTCCTGGAGCAGGGGCTGTGCTTCAAACTGCTCAAAGGCCTCATGAAACCACCAGGAGATATCACTGGGACACACCTGCATGAAAAGGTCCCACAATTTTCCTCTTCTGTATTGTTCTAGACTAATATTGACCTTCCCAAAATACACCCAGTCTCCATCTGAAATTGGTACAGCTCTTGTTTTCCTGGTTCCAGTTGCTGTTACAGCAGCTGCTCTAATTCTCCTCATGATTTGTCTCTAGTTTACTCTGCCCAGATTTTCTCTGCTTAGTCAAAAAGTATTTTATTCCCTTGTATTATATCTCAGTGCAGGAACTTACTTTAAAAAGCAAGCCTCCATCTTCTCCTCTGATAAACTCTGATCTTTATCCCCTTCTCACTGTGTGACCTTTAAAATCATTTTTGTGTCTCTTTTCTGAATCATCTGCTTGTTTTTCTCTCCCAAAAAACTTTATTCATGTCACAGAACTCTCAAAGGCAGTAGCAGTAAGAAAGTCAATCCAGTATTGAGAGCCAAATTAAGAAAGTTCTACGTTGTTTTTATTGCAGGAGAATCTGCAAGACAGATTGCTGTAAACATAATACAGAAGTCCTTGTAGTAGACTGTAGAAATCTGTAGAAAACAGATTCAGTTTCAGGAAAGGCTGTTGGTTTGGCTGGCAGAGATGAGATTCCAGATGAGAAAAGAAGAACAAAAAAAATTTGTTAGTAGTAGTAATGGTAGTAATGGTAATAAAAAATCACCAATTGTGCTGAATCTGTATCTGCAACAAAGATTTACTTTTAAAATAAAAACAAATCTCCAAGTTAGACGTGGAGAAATAAAGAGGTACAGAAGATCTACCCAACAGTTAATGGAATCAAAATTCAGAGTGAAAGATAAAGCAAAACTAAAGGACCTTAAGGTTGCAAGTTGGCCTCAAACTGAAGCCTGAACTGCAGTTCAAAGTGGAAAATATGGATTTATGTCAAGAGGCCACAGATTAAGATCTGCCACCTGCCCTGAAGACTTTACACTCAGAGTAAATCAAAATGAGTGTCTTTCTGGGGATTGCTGAGTGCCCCTGGAAGGAGCCTTATGATTATTAAAAAGATGCCTTGGGACATTTTGAATAAACTTTTTTGTTTAAAAATAAATGACCCAAACTCTGTTTTCTGTTATCCTGCAATAAACCCATTGTAACTCTCCTGATAAAAAACTTGGCTCACGTGCCATCACTGTATACAAAACACTAACAAAGGATGATCTTTCCAGATTGTAACAAAAATTGTAGAAAAAAAAATCCTGACACAGTAAATCTGGGAAGATTAACTAGAGACTCCTTAAACTTTTGGCCTAACAGTTCCAATTTCTGGACAAAAATAAAACAGAAATACAGAAACTAGGGCAAAATTTCCAGCTGAACACATATTTTGTGTGAACACTCTTCTTTCCCCAGCTGATAAGAAATAACAACATTTTGTCCCCTAATCCAGGTTGTAGATAAAGGTATTAATGTCCCCATTCCAGTGCTGTGGAAACCTTTCCCAGTTTTCCCAAAGTCCTACTGCAATGGATAATGGAAAAAAGGAACAGATGCTCAACATCAAAACTATCTTTACACTAAGCGAAGCCTCACAGCAAAATGCAACCACCAAAAGGAAAAAAAGAAAGGATATAAAACCAAAATTAAAAGGGAAAAGAAAGGGGAAAACTTGATAATTATCAGGAAAAAAGTCATAAAATAATGAATTGTTGCCATTAAGTTATGCTGTGGCCATCTGAGCCAGGGACCGCAAAACTGAACAGGGAAAGTCTGTAATGATTTAAAGATCCCAATGTCCCTCAGAGGGACAGGACTTCAGATCATTTTTGCAAAAAATTGACTTTCTTCCCAATCCAGAGAAGATGAATATGTGTTTCTGAGGTGTGAGGATAAATAATCAATAAAGGGAGAAAGATGCAAACACACAATGCCAACAGGTGGTTTGGTCACACACACTGAGCTCTGAGGCATTAAAGATGAAAGGTAGAAAAACTGTGTCCTGGAGATTTATTTTGTGCACACCATTATTCTCTCTAGGGCCCTGTTCATTTATTGACACAAGGGGCAGTGTCCCATGTGCACAGTTGGCTCTTCTTGCTCATCCAAGCACTAAAATGGAGAGTTCTTAAATTAAAATATTAATGCACTTCAGAAAAAAAAAATTAGAAACTTAAAGAGGTTTTAACAGGTATTTTTTGCTCTATTTTCCTATCTCATCATTGGCAAGGAAAGTAATTTCTAGAGGATCCCATTACTCAGTTATTATGCAGAGCATTCAGACACACAGTACAAGAAAATTTCATGGAATCTCAGAATGGTTTGGGTTGGAAGGGACCTTAAAGACCATCCCGTTTGATGCCTTAAGTTTCAGCTTTCATGTTTTTCAGATTCTGTGCTGCCCAGGGGTGCAGTTCTGAGCCTCACATTCAGTGTCAGTCAGCTCTTCACAGAGTAGGGAGACAAAACAAATCCTTTTCCTGATGGAGATCAAGCACAACGAGTAAAACTTTCAGGCCCAAAAGCACAAACAACAGTGGGCTGAAGAGAGAAAACAAGAAGGATGAGACCTCACAACCCGAAGCTGTAATTCGACAATTAAACCCCAATGTGCAAATGGACAAAAACTTATAAAAATGTGAGACCTTGTGACTAGTTGTCCATTTTGTGACCATTTAGGGTCCACCTTGGGTGTAGCCCTGGCCAGGCTCTGTCCTACCCAAGGGATATACTTAAAGGCTTTGTAATAAATACCTACTTTATTCTCTAGCTCTGTTCAGTCTCTGTTTCAGGTCAGCCTTCCTAAAGCATCAATTTCTACCATGGCAGGGGTTCCACCCACTAGATCAGTTGCTCAAAGCCTCATCCAACCTGAACACATCCAGTTTAAACCCATCAGGAAAATCTCTTACCTGCATGTTTGCCGCAAAGTTAAAATTTGGGCTGAAAATTGCCTCTCTCTTAGTGCATTTTTCAAAGCCTTTGATGAAGGTGGTAAATGATGGGGACAGATCACAGCACAGGTGGGCAGGGATGTATGGAGGGGGTTTGGGATGAGGAACAGGACGTGGGAGATGCCGCTCGTTCACAGTTGAGAGTGTTTGAGGCAGTGATCCAAACAAAGAACAAGCATCCAAAATGGAAATTAGAATTCTGCACATCAGTGACTTGTGAGGAAAAATGGGTGTCAGTGCATGGCTGTTTAAATACAACTCCAAATTACAAACCCAAAAGCCTTAAATACTTCTAAACTAGAGTTTAATCACACTGCACAAGGGTTGTATGATGGGATACCCACATGAAAAAATCCCCTAAAAGTGGCTCTGTGCCCATAGAGCCCTTCCTGAGGAAGTCCAGGAAAGAAATGGCACTGCAAATTTAAACTGAAAAATCCAAAAATTTGGTTGTGCCACTTTAAAACAACACATCATTGGGCCTCTGCATGATGTGGCTTTCAAGTGTTTTGCAGCAGTGGATGCCTGATAAACAAAAGCAGTATTGTTGCTGAATAATTTGGGTAAATAAATGAAACTGTTATTATGACTCCAGTACCCAGAGTGTGCTCTCGCTGTAGGATTTCATCCAGAGAGGATGCAAACAAAGCACTGAGAATTAGCTGCGGCCAGATGAGAGCAAAACAGCAACAAATGAAGGCCAGGGAAATGGGAAGATGAAAGCTTCATGGCAGCACAACTGTCCTGCTTCTCTGAGCCAGCTCATCTTCAAAGCAAACTGAAAGCAGATGAACCTGGGAGCAGGACCTGCTGAGCACCCTGAGCTCTGCTGCTCCTCTCCAGGGAGATGGGAGGGAAAAAATCCATCAGCCTCCTTGTCCTGGCAAGGACTGCCTGTTCTCACCTGGGGGTACTGGAAGGGTTTCAGCACGCTGGACCTCTCCATGCCCCCACAAGACCAGTTTTTGTTTTGTTCTGTGGCTGAGAAACCAAAGCTTGGGGACGTCAACTGGCTCCTGGCAGCAAAGCTCCTCATCCCTCTTCCAGTACTCTCTGTCCCAGAAAGTCAGCCAGGAAGATACAAATTTCAATATTTAATAGAACTAAATATTTAATCCATCTCAACACCCACCTCTTCTCTGCTCTATTCCATTTCTTCACTCCTTCTCCATTTCAATGTGCTCATTTTGCCTCTACCTCCACCCCCTCAGGTGGTTTCTCTCCCTGCAGCCCCTGGTTTGTACTATTTTTACCCTCTTAGTCATTCTGTTGCTGCTTTCTTGCCTCTCATCCATCACCCAGGAGTGTGCAATGTTTTCCATCACACACTGACTTGATGTACAGAAATTCTTGAGAAACAAAGCCCCTCATCTGCTCTATTCCTCCCCTCATCCTGGTCTCCAGTTTGGGGACTTATTTGATCCCTACATGGCTCAGTGCTGTATAAGAGCCACAAGAAATGACCACATCTCATGCATTAGGATGAGTTTACCCAGAGCAGCTGTCCCTGGATCCCTGGAAGTGTCCAAGGCCAGGCTGTTCAGGGCTTGGAGCAACCTGGGATAGTGGAAGGTGTTCCTGCCCATGGTAGGGCATGGAACTGGATGATTTTTGAGGTCCCTTCTAACCCAAACCATTTTCTGTCTCCATGAGTTGGGTGTCCCCAGCACCACCACAGCACTTGCAGGGGGACCAGCTCCTGTGCCAGTGGAAACATGAGCAGGTTTTTGAAAAGGGCTGGAGAGCTGCTGCTACTTGAGATCCTCTTCTGAAGACTCTCAACTCCATCTCTGCTGGTGCCCAGGGATGTTAAAGCTGCTCTGGAAATCACCACTCTCCCTCTCCCCTGCTGGGCCAATCAGGTGAGCAAAGGATGAGGGGGAATGGAAAAGCTCATCCAAATTCCAGAGCAGGCAGGAGAGGGAATCAGTTTAGAATCATGGAATGGTTTGGGTTGGAAAGGACTTCAAAGATCATTTAACACACTCCCCACCCCACTGTGACTGTGCACAGGTGACAGGTCACACAAGTGAAGTGTTACTGGAAGAAGGAACATGTCAATGTCCTCAGGAAAGCAAGGAAAAGACCCTGACACAAAGATGATCAGAAAGTTAAAACTTGCCAATTTTTGCAACACATTGGAGACAGTTAAACTCTCACCATTTCATGTTTTATATCATTTTTCAGTCAAGTTCTGAACGTATCTTACAGAAAAGGGCTGGTTGGTTGTCACTAACATGACAATGTTTGTACTTACTCCTCTTTTATTCCTCTGAGAGTTATGCTATAACTTTTGAAGTTGTAGATTTGTGTCAATAATCTATTTGTTCAGGGACTTTCTGCTTTCCAACTTCCACCTGTGTTGTCACCCACTCAGAGACAAACTAAGGCAGAAGTGTCCAATTCCATAAATGGTTCAGCTGCAGCATTTCACACACCTGTCCTGGATAATTGGATATTAGCCACCTAAAGTTTTGTTTCAATTCCCTGGTCTTCTACATGGAGACACAGTGAATAGTAATGGACAAAGACTTTCCTTGTTTCCAGCTAAGTCAGTCCATCCACATCTGAACAGGAGTGTTTGTATGAAGAACAATTGTTCCTTAACTCCCTGACTCAACAAAACAATCCTCTGCACAAAGAAGTGAAACAGCAGAACACAAAAAACAAGCAAGTTTGACCTGAGCACCTGTTAGGAAAAAAAATGTTCTTCTGGATATTTGCAATCAAAGCCTGCAAAACTCTCTTATTTGTCCCAGATTTTGTGTCAAAGAGAAACACAAGTAGGCTTTACTGGGAGCTTCAAAGACATTTCCAGTGACACAGGGGTTGGATTTACGGCCCAAGGATTTGCTTAGCTTTTCCACAGAAGCAGGCAGTGTAAAAAGCAATCCAAAATCAACTCTGGAGCTCCAAGACACAGGACAAAGTAATTTTTTTCCTGAGCCAGGGCATTGTGCGGGGTGAAGCACCAGGCACAGGCTGCTCACTGGCACCAACAATAAGGGACCTCTTAAGCCCACTGAATCCTGTAAATGTGTTTTTATTTCAGAGCCTGATATGAGTGTGTAGTCAAACATTGCTTCTCTTGGACTCTGGGAAACTGCCCTTCATCTTCATGTATAAAATACAAGTTTCTTCCAGCAGGGTTGGTATTTTTGATCCTGGTTTTCCCAGTGCTGGGCACCCCTGGTTTCTGAGTAGGCTGCTCAAGTCCTACAGCACTGCAGGTGGTTGTTCCCACTACTCCCATTCCTGATTCAAAGGGACTTTCACAGAGAAGGTTTTCTTTTATCTCGAGGCAATCAGTTGGGAGCAATTTCAGTGGTGGAAGGAATTTTAAAAAGTGGTGGAAGGATTTTTAAAACCCAGGTTGGAATCAGCATTTGTGTGAGAAATCAAGGAAGGTGACAGGCAATGGCCACAAAATAAAGAAACTGAACTTTAGTTTGCTTTAAATGGCAGGACACTAGAGGGAGTGTCTGTCCTTTTCCTTCCAAAGACTTCTTGGAAGACTAAAGTGAAATAATTTCCTTCAAGCAGTGAGTTAAATGCAGTTCATATTTAATCACAAAGAATCGCTGGAGGTGCATAAACACAGCTCTGGGTCACCACACTGGCCTAGCACTGTGACCTCTGCTCTGCTGGCTGCTCCCACAGCCAGGGAGTGCTTCTCTCCTTCCCTGTTTTCCATCCCCAGGTAGGATTGCAACCTGCTCTGTTCTCACTCTTCTGTGCTCTGCTGAACTCCTCTTTCCCCCTTAAATAACTGTGACAAGCAGCTCAATTCATCAGGTTAGCTGATAATGCAAAATAAGTCTTTAAATCAAGACATCATAAACAGATGGAAAATTTTTAACTTTATCATTACAGTTGGCAAGTAATAGTTTTGCAAATATTAAGGAAAGACAAGAATATACATTAAGATCTATATTTATGTAATTATACTTCTAAGTCTGGTGGTTTTTTTAATATATTGTACATTAACATGCAAAGTATCCAAATAGGATCCAAAGAAACCTGTTGAGACTGAGGATGTGTTTCAGGGCATGTGAACTGCATTAACCCCATGCATGACTAAAAGTGAGGGTGAAGCATTAATTTATAATGACCTAACATACCAATTCCTGAGGTTCAAATAGGTCTTTGAGGTCCTTTTTGTTCTGCAAACAACATTCAGAGCCGAGCCCATTAACAGAAAGGTAGAGAAGGGAATTTCAGCCTCCCTCTGGTGTCACAGGGGCCATACAGCTACAGCAACTCAAAGAGGAAACTTCTTACCAAGCACATGCCAGTAATTTGAGAGGCTAATTGGTGTAGAAAGCAACATCCCAAAAGTTCCTGGAGAGATTAGATGGGAATTAATTACAATGATTTTAAACACTTTGGAAATCTCGCTATCAGAAATGACAGTCTTGGATAGAACCATAAAATAACTGATTAAGTGGAAATAAATGCAATTGGATTTGGACAACTGAACCATAGAGAGCCAAAAAGGGATGTATTAAAATGTGATTAGGCTAATCTTGAAGGGCAAGTGAAATGAGAGGAATTTGCCAATCCTTAGATGCTGTCATTATATTTGTTAATGTGGATGATATTTGGTTTTGAAGAGGTGGAGCATAAAAAAGAGGTGCACAAACTAATAAATTATTTAGCAAATGAATTCATACCATATTCCTATATGCCCCCTTCCATACACCAAGGAGAAGGAAGGAAAGCAAAGCATTTAGAAGAAAAGAGATAAATGGAAACATTCTCTTAGAACAACTCACAGTATCTCGAGCTCCCACATTTTTGCAAAATTCCAAGAAGGATTAGAAATTCCTACAGACACGACAAGCAGGAAAACTACTGCAACATATGGGGAGAAAAAGAGTAAGAGGGGCCCTTAAAGGTTAGATAAATCATTCTCCAGAGTCAAGAAAAGCTGCTCTTCCTCTTCTAAATTGCCTTACCTCAGAAAGAGTTTACCAGTTTCTGTGCGTCAGAGATCAGCCTGTTCTCCTGTACAGCTCCATGTTGCAGCTTTGACCATCCCTGGGAGACAGAAAAGTTGGTTAAGGCAGCACATTGTTCCTTGCTCTGTCCTGCCTGGTCTCTGGGTACAGAAACTTTAGACACCTTTTCCGAGTGCACAGAATTGCCACAGTTGCCCTTTGAGCTGTGAGTTCATGAGGTCGTTACAGCCAGATCTGGTGACATGGAAATTAAAAAGGTACCATGATGTCCATGAGGGTTTTACAGCCCTTTCAAAGAGAGAGTAAAGAAATAACAGGGAGCATGGAGAACTGATTGTGATAATTCAGGGTGAGACACAGCAGCTTTTGGAAAGCTTTGGAAATACACCAGTTTTTACCAATATGTTGTGTTGCCTCTTCTTCCCTCGAGGTCTGTGAGTGCACACAGCCACTGCCAGAGAAAATGCCACAACTCTGAGTGTCCCCTGGGAGCTGTTTGTCACAGCACTGAGGAGTCCAGCCTAGGAGAGCACTACAGGCTTCAAAAGCCAGGGATACAGAGAGGAGGAAAATAAATGAGTGCTCTTCAAAACTCAGGATACATGACCCAGGGCCACACAGAGGCTTCAGGCAGGGCCAGGAGCTTCCTGTGCTCAGGTCCAAACAGGCACAGAATCCTCCCCAAAGCTGGAAAAAGCCCCAGATGAGAACCCAAACACACAGCCCAAGGTAGCACTCAGGAAGAAGTCTACAAGTACCAGCACAGCTCACAAACAACAACAGTTACTCATTTATTATGGTAAATCTATGGCCAGAAATTCCCATCCCCAGCGCTGGAGCTGCTCTCAAACCCTCAGAGATGAGATGTGGAGGGATGAAATGAAAGGATTGGCCAGTGCTTTGCAGCCCAGGGGGGAAGATGAGCAATCCTTGAGGTCCAGATCTGAACAAACCAGTTCAAATAACCATTTGCTGCCCCTCTTTGGACTCTGATTTTGGTGTTTTACCCTAGAGGAGCAGGGTACCAGACCTTGAATCATTCCTCCATCTGAGCTGCCAGAACAGTTCTGAGGCTGCAGCTCTGGTTAAAAGGCTGAATGAACTTTTTCCCACACATTTGGCTGATGGAGGATCCAACCTTGAGCAGAAAACTCTTTTGGAAGCACTGCTGCCTTTATCAACACAAAGAGCAAGAGAAGTGTTTTAAAGAAAGCAAACATGAATACTTTATCCCCCCATATTTCATCTTTACTATAGAAAATAAACCAATCTTTACTCAAATTCCTGAGTTAAACAACTTGATGTAAAATCCAAACAAGGTGAGGATGATGTGGTGCAGAGTTTTCATTAAACATAGCAAGTAAAAACCACAGGCTCCTCTGTAACCATAATTCTGCTTGCAAACACATGAAAACTTCCCTCTGAGCAGAAATCTCTCTGGCATTCATGGGTTCTTGTTAAAAATGCTGAACATCTGAGTGAAAAGAAGCCTGTTTTCTTTAATCAGCAATGCTGAAGGCAGCTGAGTTTAGTCACAACAGGTAATTTAACTATGGAAAGAGAGGAAGAGAGGGAGATATGACAGGAAGTAGCTTGAATAATCAAAGTGGGAATTTCTTGATTAATGAGAAGGAAAGTTTTTGTTGTGTGAACAAAATTAAAGGTGTTAGGGAAGGGAAAGGGAAGGAAAACTTTGGAAGCAGAGGCAAAATAGAAATAACTGATATATGCTGCCTCCATTGTTGGTTTTGACTTAATTTTATATGTTCAGGGGCATGAAAATACAGAAGATTCTGAAGGAATAAGCTACATACCTTTTCAAAAAACAGGAGAACACAACGGAGCAATATGTTAAACAATTATTTTAGTCTGGTACCATTTTAATCAGATAAACAGCAGGATACAGTGCAGGTAGAGGCTCCAGAGATGATCCCACCCACCACCTTAAAACTGTTACTTAGAAAAAACTGAGAGAAATGCTCCCACAGTGTTTCCCAGATTGCTTTTAGTGCAGGAGAGCACTTTTGCACCACGCAGCCTGTTCTAGGGGTCAACTCTTCCTCCAAGAAAAGCCTATGGGGTGGATAGAACAAATCCCTCTTGCTGTAATTTAAACCATTTCTCTTTCCCCACATGTAGTGAACACAGAGAGCGTGTTTCTATCTCTGCTACCTTTAACTCAGTGGCAGACACTTCTCACATCTCCTCTCCACCTCCTTTAATACCCAGAGCTTTAGGGTGATTTTGTAGACTCTTGCATTGGTTTTTAAAATGTTTGAGACATGCACAGCCCAAATGTAGCTCATCTCATTCACAATAAAATCTGCATTTCAGCTCATTACACTCATCCCTTTTGGTAGTCAAGGGAGACAGACACAGCTCTGGAGCTTCAGACAGACAGAGCTCTGGAGCTCAGACAGACACAGTTCTGGAGCTCTCAGACAGACACAGCTCTGGAGCTCTCAGACAGACACAGCTCTGGAGCTCAGACAGACAGATACAGCTCTGGAGCACAGACACACACACAGCTCTGGAGCTCTCAGACAGACACACAGCTCTGAAGCACAGACAGACACACAGCTCTGGAGCTCGGGCAGACACACATCTCTGTAATTCTCAGTTGATGACACACAGAACCACAAGGTGTTTGCCCCCCTCAAGTGTCTGCCTTGGAGAGGAGGGATTCAGCTGTCTGAGGGGGGTTTGGTACCACTCCAGATGTTTCAGAGCATGTTGGACATCTCCATGGAGCAGGCAGATGTGCACAGCCTGTGGGATTCCTGTGCCATCCTGAGCTGTTCACAAAATTCCTGAAAATATTTTTGCCCTCTTGATCTTGGTTCTTCAATAAATTCTAACCCTTTCCCTTACATAAACATGTACTAAATCATAGGGGGGTTTACAGAAAAGTTGTTTCAGAACCCCAGAAATTTGGGAGCTATGAGCCTTCTGATTTCTTTTCAACTTTACCTAAGGTCATGGAAAATGCCATAGTCTTTTCCACTAATGCCAACATGTTCTTTAGCTCCAATTACTCCTTTTATATTCTCTGGTGTTTTCCAAAAAAGTGTAAAGAGAGAAATTTTATCCTTGACCTCGCTGTCAGGTAAATAAGTAAATAAGATATTTTGCTTTCCTCTCAAGAAACTTTCTATATTCACAGTACTTTACAAGACTTGCATATATATATATATATATATATTTAAAAATAGTGATTTCACCCCGTTCCCATTTTATGAGTTCTGGAATCTTTGTCCCATGTTTAATGTCCCTGCCTTTTCTGTCTGAGTCCTGCTTCCCCTTTCTGCTCCTTGTGCTGCTGAGGATGGATCCCAGGACATGGGGAGTGTCTTGGGCTGTGAGTGCACACTGCTGGGTCATGGGGAGCTTCTCTCCAACCAAATCCTTCCCTGAAGGATAATTCCATTCTCCCCAAAACCTGCATTTATGCCTGGGATTGACCTGACCCAGGTGCTGGACCCTGCTCTTGCAATAGTTTACAGGTCATGAAGTTCTGAAGGCAGAATGGGGATGATCCTTCCAACCCAGGCAAGTTATTCTGCAGCATTAGGTGCTTACAGCACTTCACTCCTACTTATTATCCATTTCCTTGCTTGAAACAGGAACAAGCCCTGTGGCAGGCTGGCAGGGGATCCACACAAAAACTTCCCTGGTTTCTTCTACCAAGAAAAGAATAATATGAAAACTATCAAAGTGGCAGCCTGAGGGAGCAAACCACCTACTGCCTCTGCTCGCTTGCCTTTCCTCATCTGAGCACAGCGGGTTCCGACACAGTCCAGGGGAACGTTGTTTTTCCAGCAGAAGAACAAATAAGGACAAGATGGGGGATAAAGTGAATAATCAGAAAAACAGAACAATAATAGGGTTAGTATCTACCTGCTGGTTACTTCACAGCTTCACCAGGATGTGCATATGAAAAGCAAGGAATCTCTCAGCCAGGAACAAAAGTGTGGAGTTTTTACAGTGCTCATTTGCAAGCTCTCTACCCCAGCACTGAGACATTTCTGGAATTATTTATGACCTGTGAAGTCAAACAGCAGACTCCAGAACAATGATCTCAGCTGATTCCTCTTTTCCAAACACCTTTGATCAGAAATGCTCGTGCCATTGATCCATTGGTCAACACAACCTTCCATGAAAACGGAGCATCATTTGTTTCCTTGTCCATAACTTTGGCCTCACAGATATTTGAGTACACATTCCTTGGTCGTTGTTAGGTTTTTATTTAAGAGACCTGTGGATGTGGCACTTGGGGACACGGGTTTGTGATGGCCTTGGAATTGTTTGGCTCAATGATGTTAGAGGTCATAAATAAAACCCCACCATGTAAATCACAATGGATGTTGTCTCATGATTAAAAGTGTTTGGGTTTATAAGAAGGAAAGCGATAAAAGCAAAAATCTGCACAGGCAAATGAGGTTTCCTAATAATCTATGCAGATGCCTCCAGATTAAAATTTTCACCAAATAATTTATGCCTGAAACCTCGTCACATTGACAGGAACCAGAACACCTTTGGAAGGAAGCATTCACTCTTTCAGATTTTTTAGGTAAATTATTCAATTCAAGCAGCACTTTGTGGACAAACAGCTTTTCTGCTTCATGGATTATATAGAAGGATAAGGCCTTGAAATTAAAACAGAGATTTCTACTATTTGAGATAAAAAAATATTATTTTTTTATGTCAGAAATATTAAGCTCTTAATCTGCATGTATAATTATTGCCAGACTATGTTCACATTATTTTTTCAGTAATATTTGTCATGTAAACACAGTCAGCTCTATTAGTTTTTTTGTGAAAATTCTTAATCCCTCCATCCCCTTTAAGCCATAGTTAGTTCATTTTAGCAGACAAATTCAAGCACTCTTGTACTATAAACCTGTGTGTCCATCAGAAATCAAAGTTGATGTTAATAAAATGTTTTGTTTTCATTTCCTAATCTGAGCATTGCCAGGAGATGAAAAGACAAAGCAGATTTATGTAACTATATAACACAGTCACAGAATTTTCTGAGATCAGTTTGCTGGAATGCTATTTCTTCTATTTAAACTCTTGAAGAATTTAGAAAAACATCAATTCCCATGCTAAATTCTGAATTTCCTGAGGGAAAGTTACCAAATATAGATACATTCCAGTGAAGTTTTAAGTTGCTTGACACTTATTGAATTTAATTATTTTGCCTGAATTATCTTCGTTCGGCTTAAAATTTTATTACCGAGATAAAAATCAGTCATTTATACTGAATATATTAATTAAAAAGAATAAAAGAAAACCTCTTTTCTTGACCTGACTGAAATTTTGAAGATAAACATATAAGCGCTTTATTCTAATGAGATAATTTTAAATTTTTTTTTTATGGCTATGTTTAGTGTTCATTAATCACATTTTTTCCTGCATTTTTAACAGAACTTTACAGCCTTCCTAGAAAATATAAGTCAACATATACTGTAGAAGAAGAATTGAAGCAATGAATTGAAGAAAAAAGTGAATGCCCTTACAAGCTGAACACTTTGTAAAAAAGAAAGTGGATGTTTTCCATCACCTGTGGTGGAGCTCAGGTTTCTGAGATAACCTGTGATTTAATAGGAGCAGGACAGGACAGGAATATTCTCTCTGGGATGTTTTTTGAACAATGTGTTGTAAGGAAAATTACTTATCCTCCTTGGCCAACAAATCATCTTGTCTGCAAGACAGTAAAACTGAAATACAAAACAAAACAATTTTAATAGGCATTGTCTGAAAAAGTAAAAAAATCTGAGAATTTTCTGCTCAGATCTTCAAGTCCTCTGCACCTGAAAACAGAGCAGAGACAAAAAAAAGCCAAAGACATTGGCTTTGTTCATTCTCTTCATACACCTACCCTGAAAAATATAATTCTGGGATTTGTTGTCTGTGCATTTCTTCTTTTGGCTTCCTAAGGCACTGGCAGAAACAGCAGGGATGAAGCAGTTGCCCATGCCATTATTTACTGCTGTTCCTGACAGTCTGTCAGCCTCTTTCCACCACCAGAAACCCGTGGGGTGTCTGTAGATCAAGGACTGAGTCAAACTGGACACTGGGATTGACTGTGAATGATGTCAGGCTTGGTCTTGGATAAAAGAATCGTCCAGGTTCTGAAGTAACCTGAAGCAGTAATGGCTTTTTGGTATCTTTAGAGACAAAAGTTGCCTTAAATTAGTGTCAAAAAGATAGTTACTGTGCAGTTAACTGCTTTTTGAGGCTAAAAGAGAATGGAAAAGGTCAGGAGAGAGCACCTGAGAAATCTCCTGGAAGTTCTTTTATTGGCAGCTGTCAGGGAGCTGTTTATTTGAGAACTTACTGTTGGTAAGAATTTACTGGTTTTGTTTATCTGAAAAATTATTATTTTTGAGAATTTATTATTTTTGTTTATCTGAGAAATTATTATTTAGATGGGGATCTGAATCAGCTAAAATACATCTGCCTCCAAATGTCATGACAGACATTTTTTGTTTATATTCAATTGCTCCTACAAGCCCACACAGCAACATTTTAAAGCAGGGTTGAGATCAAGAAGTTCTTGGTTTAAAAATTTTCCTCTTTGTCATCATCAGCTGATGACTCTGAAGAAGAAAAATGCCCAGAGTGCACTTGCAGGATGCTGTTGCTCAATATCCAAAGACACAGGGACAATCCATCCTTCCAAGAAAAACTGGCTGAGATGGATGGGATGAATTAGTTTCCAATTCTGCCTCTCTCTCTGTTGAAACTGAAGGAAGTTTATAAGGATAACTTGTACCAGACAATGAAATTTCAAGCCAGGAGAACACTACTCAGCTACCATTAAAAGCCACGGGTAAGTGAATTGTAGCACTGATACCTGATAAAGATGTAAAGCCTAATGTTTGACAAAGTGCTTTTCAAAATGCATGAAAACACCTCTATTACCCCAATATAAACAAAGACCTGTTAAATGAAGAAAGAAGATGTTCTGTCCATGGTGGAACAGACACGCATCAGAAGCTTGACTTCTCTAAACGTTACAAAACCTGAGAAGAAGCTGCCTGGTAAATCAAAGCAACGTTTTCACCAAATGTGAGGAAATGAAGAATTCAAAGTCACAGTGTCGGGCTTGCTAGGGTCTTCATAGAAGATTAGAGAGCCTGGGTTGTTGTAAAAGTTATTTTTTGGTTTGTTGTAAAAGTTATTTATTGCATGGCTAGAAGATCAGCCTCAAAGGCAAGGATAACAGTTTGTGCTTTTATGCAAATTTTGGCATAAATTCCCCATGTCCCGAGCAGAAGCAGCAGCCTCTCCATCAGCAGCAGAATCCATCTGTGACAACCAGCATTGTCAAAGCAGTGCATGTAGTAAAGCATCCCCCACCCCTGAGTGGGCATGCCTGTATAAGGAAAGAGTTTCAGTTTACCTTTAGACATTTTAGGGAGTTTAACTAGAAAGTTCTGTGCCCTTCTCACTGTAATTGGCTCAGTACCAAGAGAGAAGAGCCTGTTGGACCTTGTCACTGCTCTTCACATCCTGTACTTCTTCCTACTGGCAGCAAGCCAAATTGTCCCTCCTAAAACATTAGGTATTTAGGAAGAAGCACAAAAGGAACTAAGGGGCTTTTTGGAGTGTTTCTAGCAGAGTGTCAGAGGTTTTCTTGGACACCTGTGCATGGCTTTTCTTTTGTTTTCTGTAACATTTGTTACTTTTCATTTATTAAATCTTTTTACTTTGCAAAACACCTTTGAAGGGCAGTCTCACCAAGATTATTTTAAACCAATCTGTAAGGGCTGGACCCTCAGAGATTGATATATTTACATGTGGCTCATAACACTCTGGCCATGTCAAACTGTATCAAGTGCATTTTTATTTATATTTTTTTTACCCAATCAGCTACAAACACAATTCTACTACTGTCTGCTTGGACCTATCCAGGCCTGATATTGATGTATGAAAGTGGTCGTAATTTCTTACACAAATTCTACATACATAGCTCTATCTGTTCTATCTAGAAAGGCTTGCAATGCTACATTATGGGTTTTTTATGTCTAGGAATTAGTTAACTCTGCTACTGAACCTTAAACTAGGCTTTAAGGCTTTTCTTGCTAACTAATAACAGACTCTTTATTTGCTCAAGGCACTTAAAACATTCTTTACTTATTTAAAACTAAACTTGCATTTCTACCTCGTGTTTGCGTGGATTTATATGTTTTAGTTTCTCCGAAGGTTTTAATTCAGCCCTCACATTTCTGAGCACTTCTGGGCACGTGTGAACCAGAGGGGCCCAGAAGGGTTTGCAACCCAACATCACAGTGTGGAATTCAGGGCCATTTGGGTTTGGAGTCATCCAAAATACTCCATCCCATGTACCAAGGTGATGTCACCAGCAAGACACCTTGAACTGGGCCACTACTGAACGTTTCAAACTCCCTCCCATCTCTCTATGGGTTTCTTTTGTGCCATCCTTGAAATTATACTCAATGCCAGGATTAAACTACCAAAGATATATTTGTAAAGGATGTGGAAACACCAGTCACGCTGCTCAGGATACAGAGTATTCCATTTTAAAGCATTTCACTTTTTATTGGGTTTTAATGTTCTTATTTTGACGTTCTGATCCCGTGGTCTGTACTGGCTGTGTCAAATTGAGCGCCAGGCCCATTTTTATTGACAGCAGGGATGTGCACGACGGGGGAGTGGTACAGCAGCAGATAATAAAAAGGTATAAAAAGGGTGCTTGAATGGCTGCGTTCTGCCATTGTTGAGTTGCCAATCAAAACCCACATTATTATTCAAAAATAGGTTGTTACATCCCGCCTGTCAGTCTGAAGTGTTTGTAGACACAGCCTCAGACCAAGGTCTAAAAATGGTTTGACTGACAACTGTACCCTGCAGTGAGAGCAGAATCCTCTCCTCCCAGTTTTAACTACATGCCTCTTGCAAATAAATGTAATTAAAAAATATTAACGAAGATGCAGCTGTGTTTAACTATGAATTTTTTTCCTAATTTTCCAGACTGTTTCTCAGTATTTGTGCAAGGCTTTGAAGCACTGCATGACATGGTAAGTATCATTGCTAAGCTGTCTGCTGCTCATTGAAATTACAGCACAGCTAAAAGAAGCAAGAGAATTTCCACTGTAACCCAGGACTGTTAGATGCTGAAAACTTTCAGAAAACAAAAGTGTTTTAAGCATGAAACTTTTCCTCTCACTCTCCGAGTTGAACAATTTGAAAGGAAAATAAGATCCACTTTTTCTCACTTGGCATTTCCATCCCAGCTTTTTCTCTGACTTCCACTCTTCTTATGTTGACTCAAAATGACTTTCACAGCCCTGAGTGCAGCTGCAATGTCCCAGCTCTGAAAGCCTTGCAACTTCAAAATTCAAGGACAATGAATCAATGGAATATAAACCAACCTGGATAAGTTTAGGCTTTTGGAAAAGAGAATTTCTGTGTAGTATGTGTTGTTCTGTACTAAACAATGAGATATATTTGAAGGCTATTTTAATCAGGATGGGCTGTAAGGTTAAGAGACTTTTGTATCTTTCACTAAGTTGTAAACTAAATTTCCATTACACTTTGTGTCAAGGAGACCAGCTACCTTTTTAAAGAACTTTTTCCAAAAAGACTCTAAATATTTTTGTAGCTTTTTTCCCCAAGTCGTCTGCCTTGAACTTTTTACATTTCTGTTTTTACAATTGCCATATGGGCTTCAGTTATGATAATTTGTGTAGGGTGCTTAGGTATTTTTACACATAATTTTTATGCCTCTTAAAACTGGCAGATGGAGTTCAGCTGAAGTTTGTAGAGCTGTAAACAAGTGGGTATAAACCAGGAGGGGTGTGAAAGGCTGTGCTAGGGTTGCTCCATGTTATTTGTTTAATAGCGAGAAAACATCAAATCTCTTAAAATTATATTGGCATCGGGAATTGCTGAGCAGTGCAAGAAGGAACACAATCAAAGTACTGAGTTCACTGTAGCAAACAGCCCTCCCAGACACAGGAGGAGCCCCTGCTCTCCAAAAGCTGCCTTGCAGAGGGGATAAACACAAAGGAGTGAAGGAGTAATTAGGAATGGGCAAGGAAAGCAAGGAGCCTCTGGTAAATTTGCTGGATTAGCCAAACTAACAGATTCTGTTAACATTTCCAATGTGCTCGGTGGGAAGATATTGAATGGGACCAATTTACTTTTCTTTGTTCCATCAGGAGAGCAAAAAGTAGTGCTGGCTGGAGATGCTGGAAAAAAGTTGTCGAAAAGGACCTTTCTTAGATTAGAAATGGGAAGAGGACCCTGAGACTCCTCACTGATACAATTAATTGTTATTAATGCACATTATAAAGTTGGCTTTTTGCAAATATTGAAATGAATGCTATATGTATAATGTAGGAAGGTTTTTTGATTTCTTTTTAACAGAGTTTAGAAATGGTGATATGATGAATATGTACATTTTGGGGGTTATAACATAGTGTTAAAAGTAAAAAACTGGTTTTGTAACATCTAAACTGCCAAACTGGAAGATAGAAGGGGGTCCTCCCACATTCCTGAATAATCCAGATGAAGATAGTGGTGAACCAAAGCTCCAAGAAGGAATTTACTGATCTTCTATTATCAGAAAACGGGACATGAGACAACCAAGAGGCGCCACCAAGAACAAGGAGTAATGTTAAATTAGTAAAATGGTTGGGGGAGAGTGGAAACTGAACAGAGAAATTCACACACCAGAGGAATGTTTGAATCATGCATATGAATTTATAAATATGCAACAGGCTGGTACTTTTAAGGAATGAGCCTTTTCATTAGCAGGTGAGCTCTTGACTGAATGACAAGTCACCCGGCCGTATAATTAATATTTTGCTTTATTTTTGTCTCCTAATTGTCTTTTTATTACACTTTTTAAATTTTACCAAGAAAGTGAACCTTGTTTTTCACAATCTTACACGAGGTCAGCGTGTAATGAGCCCCATGAAGGTGTATCAAGTACTGAGGGTGCCCAGCACTTCTCAGAGGTGGCTTAGAATAGTTGTGAGATGGCTGATCAGGGGCGCTTTGAAAATCAAAAGGTTTTAGTAATGAGAAAATAACAAATGATACAAAAACAAAACAGAAGCTGTGCTCAAGTGCAGGAAGGCCCTTACACCAGCCTAAGCCCCCGCAAGAAGCCCTGAGCACCTCTGTGCTCTTTTTTAATGTTTTAGGAGGGTTTTTTGGTTTGCTGCCCAATAGAAACAGATACAGGTTTTGAGAAACATCCCAAAAATCCAACCAGTGCCCCTGTGCTGCCACTGGGCCAACCACGGTGAAGAAAACAGACGTTTCTAGTCCTTTTCAGAAATGGACATAATGGTTGGGTGATGCTTATTACCCATATTTAATATGTTAAATAGGGGTAATTAACCAGGCACCTAAACTCCCTCCAGAAAAAGGAGTGAAATACCAAATCTGCAGCTGCAGGGGAAATCAATGTTGTATCACAACTGTTGCTTGATTTCTTTTGTTATTAGTCCTCCAATTATGATAGGATAAGGTTATTAATTAACACTGGATGAGGGGAGGGGAGGAGAATTCTCTGCTCAGCACATCCAGCAGGGCACTGTCCCAGTCAGGGTCTCCAGACAATAAACCAATGTACAAATAAATGGTTATTTCAAGTACCTAAAGCTGTTGGTGTGATTTATATCATTACCCTTTATCAAGTGCCTACTAAATGCCACAGCCTTTTAATACAATTTCTTGTGCTCTTGTGTCAATTTTTGGAGTGTTTTAGGGCACTGAAATTCATTATAGATACAACTACAGTGACATTTGGTTTAATTAATTTCTCTATTATGTCACAGCTTGAAAGAGAAGTAATCAGATATTACTAAAATATGAGAGCACTCTGCTTTTTTCATAGTTTGGAAGAACCTTCAATTTGCTTATGGAACAACTTTGGAAGTTGATGTGTAAAAGCAAAATAATTCTCTACTCCTCAAGGGCTGTCGGGGTTGGGTTTTTTTCATTTTTTCTTATGGCAGAAGATGGTGTTGATAAAGTCCTGGTGTTGCTGGTGGCAGGGCCTCCTTTTTTTTTGTTTTAATCAGGTACAACGGAATTCCTGTCTTACAATGGGGCTTCCTAGGTACTGTTACTAAAGATTTGATTATAATTCCCAAAGAGGAGTATTAGGTTCATCTTCTTAGATGACTGATCCCATGTCCAAAAAAAAACTGGGATAAAACTTAAAGCAATTTTATCTAGTCCTAGCAGTGGTTAAATCCCAACTCTTCAGTGGAATTCCTCGTGCAGAATCCCTCTGGTTCAATGATCTGCTCAAGCTTAGGTGGTCATTATGATTTTTCAGAACAGGGGTTGGGCTCACTTTTCAGGCCAGAATTTGGAGTTCTCTGGAAATGGGAAACCTACCCTCAGGCCTAAGAAATCTGTAACCTGCAGGTTGGACTCTGGAGAGGGATTCACCAACCTGGGTGTGCAAAAATAAACAAAAAGAAACTGAAATGAACCCAGTCAGAGACTGAGACTGTTTATGGCAGTCCCTGAAAATCCCAACTCTCAGGACACACTGAGATTCTGCTGCCAGGGGTTGTTTTACATTTATCCCAGTGACTTTTTAGTAGAGCAATCAAAAAAAAAAACCCAACATATCTCTTTCCTAGCCACAAACTGGCACATTCCTGCTTGTCAGAGGTTTATTTAACAGCAAAAATTAGCAGGTGGGTGCAAGGAGAAAAGCTTTAAATTGTGCTGATAAATGGCAGCTATTGCTTGGATGGGAAGTAATTAAGACCTTGATGATAGTTTTAGCTCAGGAGGCTGAGGAAACAGAAATAACACCCAGTATTTGCAGTCATTAGGCACGGGAGGATCTTGCCAATTAAAATCCTACAGTGAAGAGAATGCGTGAAGCATTGCAGGGTGATGACTCACACAAACCTGCTAAATGAAGAATTTTTCATGCCTTCACAACTGGATTTCTTCTCATTTTGATGCCCAGATAATAACATCAGACTCAATTTATACTGAATTAAAATATGCTGGAGAGATAAATAATTCCCCATTCCTTTAAGAACACACCTGGACAAAAAGTTCAATTGTCAGTTCAGTTAGAACATCCCAAAAAGCAAAATAATGTTGATAGATATTTTTATCCAGGGGTAGGTTTTGCTGTGGTTTAAACCATGATGTCAAACCTGTGTGATAGAATGGGCCAGTCTGACATGACTGTTAACATAAAACCAAAAAAGAAAAAGAAAAAAGGTGCAATCAAAGGAAGGGGTCAAAAATATATTTTTTTTAAAGAAGAAGAAGAAGAAAAAAGTTTCTTATAGCATAAAATCTTTGCAAAAAATATAAAATGAATATATGCCATGTGGGGGTCACTTTACACAGCATGAGGCTTGGTTTGACTCAAGCCTGATAGCTGCCTTAATTTCAGATGCTTTGATTATTGTAAACATTATTTCACACAGGAAAAATCTTTCTCTGCCTTAGGACTGCCTATCCCAAGTTTGTCCCAAAAGGATAAGATTGCCTTTATGCTTCTTTTCCCTTATTGCCCAGAAGGAAACTTTCTATGGAGTTCCCAAGCAATAATGCAAAACTGAAAAAGCAAAGTGCAGTAACTTCTATTTTAGACCATTATTTAAGAAACAGCTTTTTTTTCCCCCCCAGCTTTACTCCACCTTCCCAAAATCAGATTAATGGAATGTATTATCATTAGGTTAATAGTATTATTCTTCTCAAATGCTCCAGTTTGGTTGACAAGGTGAGGGAGGTTTGGTTAAAGGACCAATCTTTGCATTGGACCCAATGGTCCTGGAGGCCTTTTCCAGTCTAAATGATTCTATCATTCTGTTTGTTACACAGAAACTCACATTCTCTGTCTGCTAAAATCCCACCTGGATTTTACTGGGACGAGATTCACTTCAAAATTAAAATCCACTTAAAAAGCCACTGGCATTTTCCCGGGATCTTTGCTCAGGGTGTCCAGTCCCACTCATGCATCATTCATTGATAATATCTTAAAGTGTACCCAAACCACAATCCCTAAATACAATAAATATGCAGAAAGAATTGTGTTCCATGGCCATTTCTGCAACTGCAGGAAGAGTTTTTGTGCAAGTCTCTTTTCTACATGCACTGATCAAGACAACGCGCTGCCATCGCCCTTTCCCTAATTATTATCTGCTGCCATTGCAGTTGGCTGGTCACCACTGAAGCCCAAAGCACTAAAAATTTGAGAGCTCTACCACTTGTTGCCATAAAAATCCACAGAAAATGTGAAGGTAGTGTTTTATCCTGCTTAGTATATAGGGAAAACGACCATAACATTTTGCACTCTGCTTCTTTCCAAGGCAGTTTTAGAGAATTCACCAATGGCCCTCTGATTGTTTTAAAGCAGGATGTAAAAAAGTAATATTCTGCTTTTATCTGCAGCTTTGAAATGTAGAGGAAAAAAAAAAAAAAAAAAAAAAAAAAACCAGAAAAAAATCCCTAAATACATTATAATCAAGAGATAATCCAAAAGGCTTCCTTTAAACAGATTTTTAAGGCACTGAAGTAATCTAAAGGTTATATAAACTTCAACTAAGCTCCTTAATATAGGTGTTTAAGCATTATGGAGATTTGATTTTTAACTTAGTGTCGGTCAAACAGGCCCTCAGCCTAGCAAATAAATGAGTTAAACTTGAATGCTAAGCAGAGATTATTGGTTCATAAAGCCACCATAAAGTGCAGATATTTTCATAGCTAACATGAGTCACCCAAACTTAAGATTTTGGGTACACATTTCTTTCAAAATATCCATGTTTCTGAGGGGGAAAAACAATTAATTAAAAGTAGATTAGCGTGTTGCCTGAAAGAAAATGCATTCAGATAATGCAAAGTGCCATAGAGGGAAGGATATTACTCATTCCTTTCTGACCTACAGGATTTAATCTTTCCTTATTAAAATCAAAAAATAAAAATCAGCAGACCATAGCCTCTCTGCTATCCACCACATCATCAAGCCTTTGTGCATAATTTGGTTTAAATAAACACCAACCCAAATATTGGCAGTGGAAATGGTTTTTTTTTTTTTCCTCATTTCAGAGGCAAGAGCATTCAATAACCCGTTACTGCCCTGGTCAGGAAGACCAGACTTTAAAGTTTGGAGATATTAATTAGCAGAACAACAGCTTGTTTGTTTTTCATGGAGGATCTGTTCTTTAGAGGGCTTCTGAGAGCTCAAAAAAAGGATATTTTGAAAAAAACAGAGGCAGCCAAAGCCAGCAGCTTTCAAGAGAAAAGCAGAGTATTTCAGGAGGGATGTGAGCACTGCAGGAGGGTGAGGGATTTACTCTGAGCACAGACCCTGAGCAGGGTGGGTGCAAATGCAGAAGAGAATTACACCAGGTTTGCTCCTAACAACCACCCCCTTGCCAGTCCCAACACTCCAAGAATTAAGAGGCAAAGAGGAGCACCAGGAGATGAGGACTAACACCAGCCTTGCTGTGTCACATCCCTCCCCAGCAGAGTTTTACCTCTTTGATCTTATTTAAATTTCATTCCCAGAGGAAATCGATTATCTGTGATCATTGCCAAATGAAAGCACTTAGAGCTGTTATTACTGAAAATATATTCTTTAATGTTTAGGGACCTTCCCAAGAAGATTCTGGCTTCTACAGCATTTGAAATGTAGGGAAAAATAATAATTTTTAAAAAACCAAGAACTTTAAATCTCCTCTTGTTTTCTTTCAACTCAGAAATGTTCCTTCCACAGTGATTTGTGTCATTTAGAGGGCCATTTATTTGCATAAGGAATCAGATTTCACTTTTTTGCCAGTTTTATGCTGCTAAAATTGCTGTTTATCCCATTGCAGCTCTGTCTGCAGGAGTACTGTCTTGTACAAGTCTGGTAAATAATATATTTAATTTCTTTGTGTGCCAAGTGGAACGCAAAGTCAGTGTGGGGTAGCATTCAGAGCTATCAGAAGAGCTCCCAGAAAAAAGATTTTGATGAGATTTTACATTTTCTCTCAAAATGTCATTTAGCTTTATGAGAATCCTGGATTGTAACTTTTCAGGGTAATGCACAAAAGACATGACTCATGGCTATTTTTTTCTTTCTTTCTTTTTGTTTTGAACAGGGGGGTGAATGCAGTTACTTAAAATATGATGTGTTTGTGAGAACTTTATTTAATCCAACAGAGCCCAGGACAGTAAATCAATGTTAACCAGGTAATACACCCAGGGGAAATCAGAGCCATCATCCCATTTGGCACAATTATTGTTACATTTATGAGCTCATCCAGTTAATTAATTATTATAAAACTCACAGTGTGTCAGAGTGGGATGCTCTAAGGGTTTCTCTCCTGTTCACAAAGCATCTAAAATGTTTTCCATTTAAAAGGGTGCAAATGTTATGAAAAGCTGCCAATTCTCACTGCCTGCACAAAACTCTGTTTCAAACAGATATAATGAGATGGGAGTGAGGAATGAGTTTCTATAAATCAATTAGGTATGATTTTTTCACCTGTTACTTATTACTTACTTGCAATATCTGTTCTTGTGCATAGTTTTTAATGAAAACAAGGTGGGTGATAATTTGGTTACCAGGCTCTGCAGGACTCGGACAAATTCGGTTTGAGTTTTCCTCAGGACTACACCAGCTGCAAAGGGATCTAAAGACCTGCAAAGGGATCTAAGGAGTTGTAAATCCACATCCTGCAGAGCTTATTTTGTGGGAAGGAAAAAGTCTGATGATAAAAGAAGATGGAAAAACAAGTCCAGGTGTAATCCTGCCTGTGTTCTGGGAAAGCCTGGACCTGGCTCAAGCACCTCTGCATCCCCCTCAAAAGGCTTCAAAACTGCATCCAAATAAAAACTTTGCATTCGCAATTTGCATGGGTTCCTAGGAGACTTTGGGACTAAACAACAGCTTGAATTATGTTGTCTCCAGAGGCCCTGTGCTGTTGTTGCATGAAGATGCTGCTCCCTCTGGGTGCTTCAACTCTTCATTGGATTTGTAGGATGCACATCATTGAACCAGAACCTTGTTTCCTGTGCAACAAACCAAAATATGTACCTTTTTTACATATATTAATTGTGTCTAACTGCTCTGGGCTTTTACTGTGGGAAACAGCAGCTGAGATTTTTCTACCTTAGGGAAAAAAAACTGGAATAAAACCGTCTAATTCTTCATACAAAAAGAAAATATTTTGTACATCAAAGTCTGAGATCAGTAAAAAACAAATAGGAGGGGGAAAAAGCAAAGAAAACCCAAATAGATAAGACAGAAATAACTCAATTATAATCATACAGATGGTATATTCATCTTCAAAGGACTTGCTGACAGATTTCTTTAGTAAAGAACTTTGAGCAGCAGAAATCAGAGTAGCCCTGACATGAGTTGCAGGTTTCTCTCTGAGAATTCTGGCACAGAGAAGTTGGAGAAGTTGAGATTTGGTTACTGAGAGCCCAAATGTCCTTTTCTTCCTACTCAAACAGGTGGAAAAGGATTACATGGGTCCTAAAGATCTGCAAGAAATGGAAGATTAGGACACGGACTGTGATGAAAAGTTCAAGACTTCTGCTGCCAAAGCTCCTGATTCCAGGTGCCACCACCTTCAGTTCCTGAGGGAAAGACTCCCAAAATTGCCAAGAGAACTTTAGAGCTGTAGCTTTACAGCTGCCACCAAATGCCTCAAACCAAGCAAAAATAGTCAGTTTTCAACAATTGTCCAAAACATCAAATGACTTCCTACTGAACTCATTTTCAGTCTATTATGTTTTCATTTCCTTCTCTCTAAAAAAGAACAAAGCCTTCTGTGCAGGAAGAGTACATTCTGTTGCTGTCACCTGGTTTTTAAGTCAGATTCCAGGACTTTCTCCTTTATTTTAGCTTTTCCATTTTTTTTTTTCCTCTGGACAGTTCTCAATCCTAACTTTCTCAGTGCATTGCTAGCACATCTTGTTTTAATTTACTATTTGCTTGATTTTGGTAAATAGTACAGGGGAAGTTTTCTAAAGTGATGTGAAATAAGTTTTGAAAACAGTTGCAGTATTTAGAATGATAATTGGATTGGCCAGAGATGAGTCATAAGTAATGAAATGCAAGGAATAAAAATCTGATGTTATCTTGTTTGGCTGAAACACAGTTTTATTCCTTCAGGCCAAACAGAGTCAATAATTATGTCTTCTACCTTCTATTTCTATGATATTTTTTTTTTGTAATTTGTTTAATATAATGGGATTATGCATCGTGCTAAAGAGAAACACAGTTGTTATGAGTTTGCTCTAAAAACATAACTATTTTTGGTTATGATCTCAGAATTATTCTTTTCCCAGTCAAAGTCAATTCATCCCCTGTTCATGCATTATTCCATTAATATCACCTGTAAGATTTATGGAAAGTAGCAATGAAGTAATAATTATGACCCTTCTCCTATCAATCACCCTTCACAAGGGACAATACAAAAACATAACTTGTTTTCACAAAGTCGGGAGCCAAAATGGGAAGTTTCAAAGCCAGACTTAAGTGTATTCAAGAAAAAAACACAGGAGCAGACAAGAACCAGAGGAAGTGGTCTCAAGTTGAAGAGGCTTAGATGAAATTTAGGAAAGAATTCTTCACTGGAAGGTGGGAACAGGCTGTTCAGGGAAGTGGAGGAATCACCATCCCTGGAAAGGTTCAAGGCATGTGGCTGTGGAAATAGAAAATGTTTTGTGGTGAACATTGTGCTGGTGAGGGGATGGTTGGACTCAGTGACCTTTTCCAACTTAATAATCCAAAAAATCTATTAAATAAATGGAGGGAGAAGGCCCAGCTCTGTGGTGCATAGAAATATTTGTATCAGGGATCCAGCTGAAGAGAAGGAAGGAAGAGAAAACATATCAAAGAAATGTGTAGGGAAAACATATCAAAGCCTCCAGCCCTCACAGGTCTGAAGTCCCAGGGGAGGGGCTGCACCCAGCACAGAGACACCCAAGGTGCTGAAGATGTTGGTTTTCAGCCCAAAATTCACTCAGCTTGATAATGTGGACATTATCCCTACAACATCATCCCTACCACAGCACCCAGAGGAATGGGGTAAGCAGGCCTGGAGGGGAGGCAACATTTTTCCCTCCTAACTTCAAATGCAGTTACAATTTATGGTGTAGGAGGTTATCAAGTAATGCACATCAGGAGAAAATAATTCAGGGAAGAATTTGAAACTGCTTATTCAGAATGCCTCATTTGTTTTTATTGTTTCTTTTAAGGAGTAAGAAAAGGTTATTCCACTTACATTCTATTCAAGGAAAAAAAAAAACAAAAAACAAAAAACAAAAAACAAACAAACAAACAAACAAACAAACAAAAAAAAAAAAAAAACACAAAAAAAAAAAACCAACACGTTTGGTTTGATGGGCTATCAGAGACTTACCGTGTTTTAAGAACCTTGAAATTTAATCCTAAATGTTTGTAAGGCCAGATCTGCAGCAAGTATTTAACAATGTGGATCTGCTGTAAGTTTAGGAGAGAGATAGAAAATCAGAATACTTAATGAATTGTCAGGTCTCATTGCCTTTGGCAAACTTTTCCTCCTACAGTGCTCAGAGACACGACTGTGAAGAGAAAACAGAGGGTGCCACAAGGTCAATGCTGAATTATTTCCAGTATGATCTTGTCTTAAACCTTTGGCCTCTGATACATATTTTCATTATGCAAACGTTATCACCAAACCTCATAGATTTAAGCTCCTTTCCCTTTTCTACAACAGTCAGACTTCTCCTTTGCTGTGCCAGAGAAACTAATTTAGCATAGGGTTTGAGTGGGGGGATTTTTGTCAGAGTTTCTCAAGGTGAAGCCCAATTGTGATTTTTTTGTATTTGTGATTTATTTTTCCTTTTTTCATAGAATCACAGAATAATTTGGGTTGGGAAGGTTCTCAAAGACCATCCAGTTCTAAAACCACGGGCAGGGACACCTTCCACTATCCCAGGTTGCTCCACATCCCATCCAACCTGGCCTTGGACACTTCCAAAGAATGTGGCATACACAAATTCTCTGGGAAACCTGTGCCAATGCCTCACCAGCCTCACAAGGAAGAATGTGGTATTTTCTTCTTTTTATGTTTGGCAGAGCACAAAAAACAAGCAACAGAAAGGCGTAAAATTTCCATCTGATAAAGGTATAACACCAAGAAAAGAAGTACATTCAAGGTTGATGGAGTGACTGCTGTGGAGTTAATATTTTCCTCCACACAAGAACTTTGATGTCTGACAGCAGAGAATCCACACAATAGATAATTTTTCCTTCAAGTTGACAAAAAGATCAGACTAGAAATAAAGGAAGATTTTCCTTACCTCACTACGGAATTGTGTGTTAATGAAATGAAGAAATTTGGATGAAGTTTCAGTTTCACACGTGGTGTGCTGAGGCTCCTGATGCATTTTTTGTCTGTTGCTTGCAGGACACACATTTAGTTCCAATGCAATGAAGCCATTGCATTTCCATATCCCCTGTGGTGAGACCTGTGGGAAATGAAATAATGTGACTTCATGCTTCGGGGAATTTTTGTACTTCTTGGAACATTTTAAACTTCATATTCCTGGAAAGTGAGGTTGTTCTAGCAAACCACAGCGATAAGGGCAGATTTATGGAGAGACAGTGCTATACCTCCTTCTTAATACCCTTAGAGGCCAAATTCTTCTCACTGTGCATATTCAGCTCATGAGGACTAACACTGGCATATAGGGTAATTCAGCAACTATGCAGGGGTGGTTTAGCTGCCTTTCCCATTGGATTAATTTTCTGTAATTTCCAGGAAACCATGGGTTTAATACAAATGGACTTGCAAGACCTCAGTACGGTGTGGTTTGTCTTTCCAGATGAGCTGAGGCAGCATTTGGCTGATAAGAACCTGCCAAGAAGGATTAATGTTTCCATTAATGGATAATCAATTGCTTTCCTCTTCCAAACATGAACACAAACGCAGAATCAAAGCTCCACTATCCCACATGCTTTGACAACCTGGTGATGAATGAGACAGTTTTCAACTATTTTGCAGCATTTTGGAGAGTTATTGCTTGACAACAGGGAGTTAAACCCTGCACTTCCCAAGCTTCTCCTGCAAGGAACAGACAAAATCCTCCTGTGAGAACAGTTTAGGAGTTGATTTGCATTAAACAATTCTGGGCATGTTCATGTAGTTTACAACAAACATCAATCACAGGGAAAAGATCAGCTATTGAAATGCTTGGAAAAGCTTCCACATGGAAAGTGTTTTGCAGAGTTGTTGTACAGACAGACAATATGAAATTTATTTGGTTTGTGTCTTCCAAGAGACTGTCATTGATTAGTCCTCACTGAAAGTGTCAGGATTTGAGCCTTAGATTTGGACATTCTGACCACTGGGGAAGACTTAATCTTATACTGATAAATCCTTCCTTGGGCAGAAATGAATTATGTCCTGGAAATGTCCATTTCTCTCCACTGTGCAATGACCATCCAAGCTCAGACACATCCAAACACATCACAGACACAAAGAGTTTGGTGAGATGAGTCATAGCCCACAGATCAAAAGGATGAGTTACTACAGCAATCCTCACCTAACTTATCTCTGTATTGATAAATCAATACTTGTTTACTAATCCAATTACTTATCTTTTAATGTCAATATATCAATATTATTTTATAATTAAAAGTATGGTATCATTAGTGACATTTATATTTTTGCTGCAATTTGTAATGCTAATTATGAATATTTATTAACTTAAGAAGGATTTACTACTTAAATTGTACAATTTTTTTTTTGTGGGAACAGACCCTTGGTCTTGTAAGTTTCTTAGCTCCTAAAAAGTCATGTTCTGGGGAAATTTATTACTATCTATTTTACAACATCCTGAGATCATAGATTAATTGTCCAATATCAGAGCTATCCACAGCAAAAGGCACAACTTTGGTAGAAGGCCCAACACATGGGATTGAGGGATAATGAAATCAAGATTGCAGTGTGTTCAACAGTGCTGGGATCCATCATTCCAGACAGGAAAGCCAGGATGCATAAACTTCACAGAGATAAAGGGAAAAGAACAAATTATTTCATCTGGCATTGCTCAGAGAAATGTCATTTGGAAAATACAACGACTGATGTGACATGAAGAGCTCTGTTAAGTGAATATCAATCAGCATAAGGACAATTTAAAATAAATTAATAAAATATTTTGACTATCGTCAGAATATGAGGGAAACTCATATAATATATTGATAAAATCAGATAAAATATTATATACTGATCCACAAGGTGCCATGATTGTCAAACATCCTCAATTTCTGTGTCCAAGATCCCCTGAATACATAAAAAATACACAAGATTTAGATATATGTGTGTTCTACACGACCATCTGCAATATTATGAACATTAACTCTCCTCACTCCGTTGAAACGAGTTAAAACAGATTAAAGTAATTGGAAAGACATTTTTCAGAACGCTGGCACATTGAGTGTTATCAAGATAAAATGCTCTGCTCAGGGTGGCTCTCCCTGTTCTGTCTGCTGATTGCCCTGAGCGGAGAGAAAACATTACAAGATCTCCAAGTGGTAATTGGCAAATTCATCTGGAGTGAAAAATGCTCTGGAGTTCAGAGGAGAAATCAACCCCTTCCCAGCCCTTTCCACCCTGACTCTTCCCAGCCCTCCCAGGAACATCCAGGAACGAGCAGGAATCACTGCTGCCTGCTTGGGTGGGAGCAAAGACCCATCGATTCTCCATGGGGTTAAGTTCAATATTTCTTGGAATCAACACCTTCAAATGAGGGATAAAGGCCTCTCTTTCCAGCCAGGGCTGATGCTGTGCCTATTTTCAGCCCCATTTTCCTGATTTGCTCGAGTTATTGCTGCAATTAAGGGCACAAATGGGGGAACTGCAGACGAAGGAAAAGCAGGTTCAAGATTGCCATTGTATTTATATTTACCATTAAGAGTGACTCATCTCAAGGATGGGCAAGAGCAAACAAACAGAGCTACATAAAGAAAATTCTGCAGTTCACCTGATGCTTCCAAGGTGTAACGGGGTTGTTGATGCTTAGGATTTTCAAGTTAAGTTAAGCCTTACCCTAAAAAATGTAGGAATAGGGTAAAATCTAACCTGTCATTTCTTCTAAGTGCTGCTAACAAGCAATCTCTAAGTTCCCATATGAAGCTATTTTGAGAATGAGAAGTTCCTTTAACACAACAATCTATTCTGAAGGTGAAAAATAAGTGCACCTGTAATAACAAGGGATTTGTCCCATGAGAATCAGTAAAAGAAACATCTAAACAATCTGAGAATAGATAGATTTGATGGACAAGTAAAATACCTTTTACTAACCAATAGAATAATTAACAAGAAAGCCATTAGAACCAATTAGAAGTTGCCCTTGAGGTTTGTAAAAACTGTATAAAAGACACCATGTGGCCATAACAAAGGGCCTTCTGAGCTGTCTGAAGATTTTACCATTGTCACTCTGTGTGTTGTGTCTGCCCTAACAATGACAGGAAAATAATATTAATAGGGCTTGTTCCTTTTCTGAATCCAAAAGGAATTAACAGGTTTGGATTATTTCTGCAGAGGAAAAGCAAAAATGGGAGTGTCAAGCAGAAATGAAACCTTGAACTGGGACAGTCTTGGTAATCTCAGGCTGCAGAGAATTTTCTGAGGAAGGTTTCAATTAACACAGACATTGACAGGAATCAAGGCCATGACTGGAGGTGTAAGATGACAAATTCATGCCACAAGATGTAATTCTGTCAGAGCTTTGCTTAATGTGTCTGTCCCTTCACCATGCTGTGAATGACTAAAGAGACTAATTGATTTTCTCCACCAGAAAAAAAACCCTGAAGGCCTACAGGGAGTGGAGAAAAGTCTGTGTGCACACCCAGGACATCTGGGCTGAAGAGATCATTTTCCTGTCTTTAGGGACTGCTGGAAAGAAACTTGGCCATGGCATTTCTGGTTAACATAAAAACTGTTCACTCTTGAAAGAAGCGAGAGCACACGTTCAGATCTCCATTTTTGGACACACAGAAATCTATAAATATGGAGATAATTGTGAATACAAGGCATGAAATAGCTTTCAGCTCAAAGTGAACCCTACCAGCGCGTTCCTTCCGCTGGCCCTGCTTCCATAACTTCTCTGGGTAACAGCAGAGAAACTTGATATGGGCTTGGAAAACGTCGTGGAGGGAACCAGTTGTTCAGTTCCAGCATTCTGCCCTGAAGGCACTGAAATAATGTCAGAAATAACTGATTTCGCTGACAAAAAACAAAGTAGGCGCCAAAACATACCAGCAGAGCAGTGAAATGCAAATGGTGGGGACAGAGCTGAGGAGAAAACTAAACATAATTCACTCTGGATTATTTATGTTATAAATAATAATTGTTAATTGTTTCAGTCAGCATCAAGAATAATTTCTGTAGTGGCTCATTATACTTTTTTTTTTTTAATTATAGGAACAGAGACACAAATATAACATGGCAGATGTGCTCTTAAAACTCTGTGTTTAGGTAAGAGTTTCCTCACTGACCCTAAATTAAGGTTTCTAAAGCTAAGAAATAGCTTTTTCCCAGTAAACTCTGCTATTAAATGGGGAAACTTGGATGACTGCACAAGGTTTGTACAAATAAATGATCTGTTTGTTTTGGTGGTGGAAGAACACGATCCAGACTTAGAAGCAGGGTGGCCCCTTGTAAAGGAGGAACCTGGGCTCCAGGGTGTCCTCCAGACCTCTGAGCTCTGTTACAAGTTGGCAGGACCATTTGAGAAAGGCACTTTGCTGGTCGATTTTTATCATACCTCTCTTGGAGGCCATACAGAATTCCCATCCCACCTCTCAGTGGGTTTAAGGTTCCCCTCAGGAGCATTTCTGGTCCTGGATGGAATCATGTGTAGCCTGGACACCAGTGTCATTCCAGAATGGAGGTTTTGCCTTCTTTCACAGGGCTTGATGCCTTAAGTTTCAGTTTTCATGTTTTTCAGATTCTGTGCTGCCCAGGGGTGCAGTTCTGAGCCTCATATGAAGTATTAGTCAGCTCTTCACAGAGTAGGGAGACAAAACAAATCCTTTTCCTGCTGAAGACCAAGGACAACTTTCAGGCCCAAAAGCACAAACAACGGTGGACATGAAAGTAGGAACAAGGATGGGACTTCACAACCTGAAGCTGTAATTGGACAATTAACTCCAATATGCAAATGAACCAAAACTTAAAGAAGTTTAAGACTTCATGACAGGTCAGCAATTTTGTGACCATATGAGATTCACCTTGGTCAGTCTCCTGTCCTGCCCACAGTGAATCCTGGAGGCCTTTCAATAAATATCTACTTTAGCTCTGTCTAGTCTCTGTTCCAGGTCAGTCTTCCCAAGGCATCAGGCTCTCAAGGCATTTCATTTGGTTTAGGTTGAATTTCTGTAGCTTTGAGAAAGCATCTGGGTGCTCTGCCTGTGGTGCCTCTAGACCTGGGTGGAAATACAAAAGTGGAAGCTGCTGTGGGTGGGGGTGTCCATTACAATATCAATAGAGATGAAGTTACACCTTCACTGCCAGGTGAGGGATTGAATTCACACAGCTGAGGCTGATCTCTCAATCCTTTGTAGTGTTTATGTGTTGATTTATGATACAGTCTTACATGTGGCCAGAGTGTAATGTGCCCCTCAAAGATGTATCAAGTCTGAGGGTTGACCTGCAACCTCCCAGAGTGATTTAATAATATTGCCAGATGGCACTTTGGGCGTGTTTTGTAAAGCAAAGGTTTTAATAAATGGTAAAATAACAAACAATACAGAAACGAAAGAACAAAACCATGTGCAGGTGCCAGAGAAGCATCTGATACCTGAATAAGACATCCCCCAAAAAAGTCCCGAACACCTTTGTGCTCCTTCTTAAATATTTAATGTTTTGGGAGGGACAATTTGGCTTGCTGTCAGTAGAATCCAGCTACATTTCTGAGGAACAGCTAAAGGGACCTGTCAGTGCTTTTATCTTGTCATTGAGCCAATCATTGTCAGGACAGCAAAGAAGTTTCTGGGTCCTTAACTTTATAAAAACAGCAAGGGGTGAGTCTTAAACCTTTCCCTATATGGAAACATCTGCTCAGGTGTGGGGTGCATCCCTACAGATTTCCTCTCTGGCTTAAGTCTGGGACAAGCCAGCTGGATGTTCAGGTGGACAGCACACCCCCAGGGCAGGTGTGACAATGCAGGACAGGCACAGGCTGGCACTCTCTCCACTTCCAGCTTCATAAATCATCTCTTCACCCTCACCAGACTTCAACAGAGGAATGACAGGATCCTAGAATGGTTTGCATTCAAAAGGACCTTAAAGCTCATCTCATCTCATCTCATCTCATCCCACTTCCTGCCATGGGCAGGGACACCTTCCACTAGATCAGGGTGCTCCAAGCCCCGCCCAGCCTGGTCTTCAATCCAATCCTTCCTGCTTTCCTCCTTCGTCTGTCTAACAACTGGAGCATCTCCACAGAGCCCCTGAGCCCCACCTTTACCCCTCTGCAGGAGTCCCAGCAGTGAGTTCCCCTGCCCTCATCCACCCCTGTCTCTCCTCAGTGCAGCCCACACTCCACATCCAGCCAGCAGCATTCCTGCTCAGCCAGGTGGAATTCAGAAGCAAGATAGTGCAGTAGGTGTTAAGGACAACCCCATTTTGCTCTGGGAGGAAATGGAAAGCCTGTTGCTCTCCACATACCAGCCTCAATAGGAGCAGATAATTAACAGGTCTGTCTCTCAGTAAAAACTTGATAAACACCAGTGCTACCCACAGAATTCTGGTTTTAGGCCTCCCTTGTGATTAAGGTGGAGACATATGTACAGAAGAAAGCACAGATATAAAGATACATTTTTTTACAACCAATACTAACTAACACCAAAAAAGTTCCTTTGAGAAACACATTGCCATGGTTGGAATGCTGCACCCAGTCAGGAATTCATATTTTAACATCCAAGAAAGTCGTACAAATTATTCAAGGGGAGGAAAACATGCCCTGCACTGAGAAGGTCAGTTTTGGTGTAGTTGCTGCCTCTCCTTCACCAAAAGTTTGCCACACAAAATGAATGCACCACTTAAACCCTTCACCCCATTCATTTGGGATCTTCAAGCTGAGATTGAATTAGAAGAATAGGTTGCTCTAAGAATTGTTTTATGCTGTATTTGTGACATTTCCAGAACACATCTCAGTTTAAGCCTAGCACTGCCTAATCAATATTGAATCAAAGAGTGAATAATTACTTCAATCCTCATTTTAAAATTAACCTCAGCTATCAGCTGAGTTCTTTAGATACTAGAGATGGGACAAAATACACCTGCATTGCCCTCAAAATATTGAGTCTTTTCTGCCGAGCCTTAAGATAAAGATAATATTGAATATTCATGCTTCAAAGTTCTGTGTCTCCTGGGTGAGTTGAGCAGGATTTGAATTTCCCTCGGTACAATCTAGTACAGATCCATGTGTGTGTGTGTTGGAACCCTGGATGCTGAAAATATCAGATTTTCTGTTCTGACAGGTAGTGACCCTCAGGAGGGCACTGCCTTTGACTTGAGGCTGTGGGAATGGCTTCCAAAGCTGAGTGATAGCACTGGGAATGTGGGTGTGTAGTTTGTATAGAAGTGTGTAATGTCACAGGGTGAAATACCTAAAGTTTGGGGTTTTGGGATATAGAATATAGTAATATATATAAGGGACAATATGGAGGAATTCAGGCATTGCCTGAGTCCTTCTTGACTGTCATTTTACTCCTTCTTGGGTTTGGGTGATCTTTTCTAATTGCAGACATTGAGTGATCTTTAATTGAGTTATAAATAAAAATAACTTAGGTATCAGGTTTTAATTGGTTTTGCTTATTGCTTAAAAGTCCTTGAAATTAGTTAGAAGGGGCCATTTTTTCTGCCTTGTTAGACAGAGTTCACACCTCGTGAGACTGTAACTTAGATAAGAAATAATAAACAACTGAGTCTGAACATGAACACAATGTGTCTAGAGCCTTCTGTCCAGACCTGGCTAGAAATAACACCAGCATGTGTATGTGTGGTTTGCTTTTGTTTTCATTCCCTCAGCTGGAGGCAAGGCAGGAGCAGCACAGGTCAGAATTCAGCAAGGCAGACAGGGAATAGCTCCTGCTCACACTCCACTTACATCTGTGTTCACAGCATGCGTCAGGCTGAGGGTCAGGAATATATCTCAGGAATTGCTGCCATCCACTCTCTGAGCTTTTTTTATCTGCTCAGGCTCCACCTGGCACCCCCCCACCTGCTTCTTTTAAGCTGCAGGCCCTGTGTTCTTCCATACCCACAGCACCTCATGAGGAATGAAATGAGAAACATCTCGTTCTACAGATACCAGACCAACAGGGTCATCGAAATCGTGGGGCATGGCAGGCAGCTGCAAACTCGTGTTTTTCTTCACAGAATCACAGGATTTTTGAGGTTGGGAAAGCCCTCCAAGGCCATGAGTCCAACTGATCCCCACCTTGTCACCAGCCCAGAGCACTGAGTGCCATGTCAAGGCATTCCTGGGACCCCTCCAGGGATGGGGACTCCAAACCTCCCTGGGAAGCCACTTTCAATGCCTGGCCACACTTTCCATTAAGAAATTTCTTGTGATGTCCAACCTAAACCTCTCCTGGCAGACCTTGAGGTCGTTTCCTCTTATCTTCTCACTGGTTCCTGGGAAAAGAAGCTGACCCCCATCTTGCTCCCCTGCAAAGTCCAGAGTGGAGCTGGCCTGTGTCGTGCTACCTCAAAAATGGTTTTTGCATCTGTTTGAAATCTGTTTTCCACATAAAGATATCCAGGTAGGATTTAATGAGCAGCCCCAGTCTTTGCCCCTCACTACAAGAAAGACATTTAGGGCAACTGAGCTGGGAAAGGGTCTGGAGCACCAGGAGCAGCTGTGGGGGGCTCAGCCTGGGGAAAAGGAGGCTCAAGGAGGACATACTCACTCTCTACAACTACCTGCAAGAAGGTTGTAGACAGTTTGGCTTCAGCCCCTGCTCCAAGGAAACAAATGGCAGGAGGAGAAGAAATGCCCTGAAGTTGTGCCAGAGAGGCTTAGGTTTGATATTAGGGAAAATTTCTTCACAGAAAGGGTTGTCAAGCATTGGATCAGGCTTCCCAGGGCAGTGGTGGAGTCACCATCCCTGGAAGTGTTCAAAAAATGTGGGGATGTGAGAGCTGAGGACATATTTTAGTGGTAAACCTGGTGGTGGTGCTGGGTTGATGATTTGATTTGATTACAACTTTAATGTTTCTGTGATTCTATAAAGTTTAGGGTCAGGTGAGACCATGAGTTTTATTCTGACCTCATTTTTATTACAAGTCCTAAAATGAGGATGCAGAGGCAGTAGATACATTTAGTAGATTCCTCTTTGTGTGTTTCAGTTTCTCATCAAAATAAGCCCAGTAATTAAGGGACCCTGTGCTTACCTCAAAGAGGTGTTGCAAAAATTAACTACATTTACGTTTCGAAGAAAGAGCACTGTATTAATGAGGCTGACAATTAAATCCATAAGAAAGTTAATTATTTTCAACCACATGTACTGAAGGCAGGAGCATCAGCCATGGTAGAGAGAGGAAGATGAAGAATGAACTCTTTCGGGGAGTCCGTCCAACCAAGGCCAGAAATGACACAGAGCTCCTGCAAGAAGAAAAGCAAGATGTGATTCTCTAATTCCACAACACAGGCAAGTGAGGGATGCTAGAATTAAGTAAATCAGAGAATCCTCCCTTTGCCTTTTTCTAGTTGCAAAATTGCACCTACAAGGTGTTCCTTGAAAAGAAAAGGAGGTTGCTGTGTTCATGTGCTTTTATAAAAACACAATTCTTGCTTGACTGGGTTTGTTCCCATTCCTGCAATGTGACCATTACTGGTATTTCTACAATAATTTTCACACCTGTTGGGATTTTCAGGTCTTCTCCTGCATCTCTTTCCTGTCCAGAAGTGCCTTGGTCAAGTGTTCCTGGTCATAAATGACAAAATCAGAGAGCACAAGTTTTATCTGCATGAAATACATGTAACAGAATTTATTAAAGACCATCAGAGAAACACCAGCTTTTAGTTGGATCAACACCAGCAGTGTTGTTGTTATGAGGTTTTGCACCTCTGTAAAAGATTACCCAATACACCTCGTGTTATTCATGATAAATTTCTGCTCATTTTGGAAATACTCCAACACTTAAAACACCTCCCACAGTCCATCCCTTTGAGCAGATCTGAACATTTCAGCCTAGTAGTGAATTTCAGCTGATCTCCTTGTCATTTTGCCCAACCTCTGAGACACCACAGGAGGCCTCAGGCAGTGGTTCTGGTGCTCTTACCACCCCTCCCTTCAGGAATTCAGGACAGGACAGGGAGTAGAACCATTATCTCCAAAGATTTTGGTTTCCCTCCAAAACTCTCTGCTTGCCTGACGTAACATATGTCCACATTCCCTGCCTGACATATGTTACCAAACTGTGAGTGGGTTGCTAAAAACATGTTTTACTGTTCCTTTTATCTATGCATATCTACAATGCATTTGATTTTTACACACACATTTGACATTTATTGCCTAGGTAGGTGAACTGATGAGCAAAAGAACTTTGCTTGTTTAAAACGTTTATGTCAGATTAGCTGCAATAATTATACAGACACCATGTTTAGTGTATTTTTAATTTTCAAATAGTATTCTTCTTTCAAGAAAAAACTTCTGAGTAAGTGACAACTCCAAAGGAAATTTCAGATTTAATTCTGTCCTTGGTCACTGGACAACTCAATACATCTTTAAATCCACTGAAGATTGAGTGTTTGAGGGTGAAGCTTTGCATCACCTCAGGTTAATCAATTACCAAATCCACCTTGCTTTTCTTGACATTTTAAAACCTTATAACCTCTGCACTAATGAGAATTTCGCTGTCATTTAACTGAAAAAAAATTAAAAAGATGATGCATAGCTGCCATGCAAGTTAAACACACATGGCACAGCAGAAGATGCAGACAGGGTGTGAGGATGAATATGTATATGCTACTTAATGCACAGACACCCAAATGTGAATTTGCACATTGAAGGGAAGAATTCTCCTGTAAAAAAAACCCAACCAAAATATGCCACCAGCTCTTTAATGAGCACAAGAAGGGTACTTTGATTTCCTGCTGTATATGACTGATTGCACTGAGATCCAAAGCAGAATTAATCCTTGTTCATCCTCGGCACCCATGGACACACCAGAGGGCAGAAACTTCTCCTCTCTGATACACAGAGGAAAATGTTCTTGCCATCAGGATGTTAACTCAGGACAGGGGAATCCTGCTTTTATAATTCACTTCTCAATCCCAGTAAAGCACCTGGTAAGTTACTAAGCACCAGCTCCATTACTCTCTTGAAACCAACAGAGAAAAAACTTCCTTCTGTCTTCAAGAGCTGTTGCCATGATAAATGTTTTCAAAGTTACAGACAGTTTTGTAATAGATATTCCCTGCAGTGACTTCAGACAAATCTACTAAAGATGAGGGTAGATGAGCAACTGCAGGAGAGCCATTCATAATAAATACACCTGTTCATCCAGAAATATCTTTTAAAATTCTGCTCTAAAACTCAGAAGTCATCATAAAACTCATCTGTAAAATTTATCAAGACAGAAAACATTCACATCGTTCTGCAGGCAGACAAAATATGTGAGTACAAAAAGGAGCTTTCTTCCTAAATACAGAGCTAAATGGTCAGAGGCAGCATGAATTTATTCTCACCTTTTTGTTTTCAATGATGTTCCAGTGCAAACAGAGTCAGAACATTAAAAAATAAGAAATATAGATCTTTTTTTCAACACCAGGCTCTCAGTTCTCGTATAAAATTAATACATTCTCTCAAATGCTCTTCAAATACTTTTATTAATAGGGAAGTTTTCCTGACTATGTTGATTTCTGAGGCAAAGTCTCTTGGGATTTCTTCAGTAACCCCAAAAAATGAACATCAATGTGATGGGTGAACTGGCTGAATCCTAACCAGGAATCAATTTCTTGTTCTTCTGTAAGGCAAGAGCAGCAAGGCAAGATTTGCATTTAAATCCTGCTGCTGTAGTTTTACCTAATTTCTTTATTTATTATTTTCAGAAGAGCCTTAATAATAAAAGTGGTCGATGTTTTCTCTGCTTTGCAGCCTTATTTATATTTTTACAAGTTGCTCAAAATGAAGGAAAATGCCCAAGTAAGTCCCATTTCCTATTGAGAGGAAAAAGGAATATGAAATAAAATTCTGAGTAAGTGTTGAATGAGGGGATTTTGACATCACCATGGTGGTGACCAACACTACAACACATACTGGGAGAACCTTGAGGATTTAACTGGTTCTGGCCATGAGCTACCAAGTGTGCAAATTTCATTTCTTCCTTCTTTGAGCAGGCTGGATTAGAGAGCTCCAAATTTCCTTCCCACCCCAAATCCAGCAGTAATTCAGTAGGGATTTGGGCTCAAGACCAGCCTTGTGCCAAGTGCCCTTTGTGAAGGACCCCAAATGTCCTGAGGTGCTGGAGAGTGGCTCTTTGCAGTGGCAGCAGAGCGGAAAGCAGAAGGTGATGGACATGCACAGCCCAGGGGTCAGAAAATGTTGTCCAGATTTCCCCAAGTGCTGTGGGGCAGGATGGTTTTCCTCACTGCCACAGGCTCCCTTCAGGCACAGGAGTGTGTTGGGAAAAGTTTCTGCTCTGGAGGGACCTGTGGAGCCAAAACACATTAATCAAACCTGAAGAAAGCACATTTTATCCCAACACCTCATCATCTCTCTGTGCTCCATCGCCCCAAGCCTGTTGTTAATGTCACCTCTAAAATCCTATTAAAAACAGACCCCTTAGGGCCTGGGTTAGGTCTCTTCAGAGCTAACCAAGCACCCTTTGGAATGTTGTACAAATATTCCTATCAGACCCTGAGTGAAAAGTTAATGAATTCCAAAATTGTCCTCTGTGGAGCAAAAGGCGAGCAAATGCAGCAGCCACTTAAAGCAAATCATAACTCATGATCTGAAAATATGCAACATTAAGCACAGCCATATTTTAAATAGCAAGAATTACTTTGCAGGGCTGGAGAGGTTATAAACCACTTGTATTTGTATTTCAGGAGCACTTACAGTGCTTTGTTTTGAAAGCTTTATATTATCTTGTAAAATCAGCTGAGAAAAAGACATTGTTTTGTCATTGTCACCACAATGATGGCACCAACTTGTCTGTCTCTGTGCTTTGTTCTCTCTACATGAGAAATAAAGATCCCACATATTTTATTTTATTCTTTCTCCTCCTACAGGCACTGAGTGGGGTGCAGCTCTGCCAAATGGCAATGACAATTGCTCTAAAGAAATTAGAACCTCTCAAAAAAAAAAAAAAAAGACCCAGAAATATTCTTCTGACAAAGCAGAACCTTACGCTGCCCCAAATTCCCTCTCCTCTCTTGTGCCTTGCTTTGAATCCTGCAGGTGGAGGCTTCTCAAGTGTCCTTGGATGCCTAAAAACTCTGGATACCTGCAGGAGGAGTGTTCAGTGATCCTGAGCTTGCACACCTTTGCTTGTTTGGTTTTTTTTTTTTAAATCAAAGTGCACTGAAGAGAGCAGCTGACACAGAGCTATGGATCTGGCTGTGATTACTGGCAAGCTTCTTTGCTCCTGGATTCTTACAATACTGACCAACTGTAACCTTTGCATCTTGTGTATCAGTTGTAATTGATTCATGTGCTTCTCTGTCACCTTGGCAAGTTTTTAATCCAAGATCAAAGCTATTTTATTATGATTATCTTCAGTCTTCAATACCCTCCAAGTGTTCAGAGCTCTCAAGTGGAGAAGAGATAAAATAATTTTTTAAAAAAGTTCACAAAATGACTTAAGAAAATAAACAGTAAGAATTAATCTTCTGTCACAAAATATTCCTTTTAATCCACTGATGTCCTGGAGGACAGGAAGAGGTTGCTGGGGGAGGGGTTGTCCTCATGAGCACAGAGGCCACAGGGACTTTTTGAACTTTGCTGTCTTGAAAATATCCAAACCCCTTCTAGCCAAGGTCAAAGCAATGCAAACCCACTTATTTTTCTCTTCTGTAGCAACCAGCATAAAAAATTTCATCAGTTCTATCTCCTTTTAGCTTTACCTTCTAGAAATGATAATAAAAAGCTCCAACCCCCTTCAACTTTGCATTTTATCAATTGTGTTACCCAAGGGAAGGATTGGTGATGACCCAGCCTGGGGTAAATGAGGAACACATGGATGTTGTCTGCACTTGAAAGAGCTCCTTAACTTGGCAGCCCTGGGACATGGATTTCCAGAGTGCCACCCCTTGGAGCAGATCAAGTTAATCCAACAGATTTGCAAAGTCTCTTATCAACTGGGACACGTCTGCAATACCCCTGACAAAAATACCTCCCATTCAGCACAGAGCTTGGTAGTGGTCAGTAGGAATTGTTCTTGTGGGCCAAAAGAAATCTGAATAATTTTCAGATTAAAAAAATAATAATTAGTTTTTTCAACTCAAATTTGTTGATTCTGGAATATCAAATTTGAAACCTCCTAGTTTCAAAGGAACGTGTTTTTAAACAAACATAATTACAGACTCCTTTTTGACTTCTGGGTTTTTCCTATTTGTATTTCAGGAACTTTATATTTGAAGGAACTTGAAATTGGACTGTAGGCTTGGAAATTGAGTATTTATAGTAGTTAAATCTCTGAATCCAGCATGCCAGATTGAATTCACAGAAATGGGAACATTCCCCTTTCAAAACTACTTCAGCTGCAAGATGTGATGGTGGGGAATGGTGGGGAATGGTGGGGAATGGTGGGGAAGGGAAGGGAAGGGAAGGGAAGGGAAGGGAAGGGAAGGGAAGGGAAGGGAAGGGAAGGGAAGGGAAGGGAAGGGAAGGGAAGGGAAGGGAAGGGAAGGGAAGGGAAGGGAAGGGAAGGGAAGGGAAGGGAAGGGAAGGGAAGGGAAGGGAAGGGAAGGGAAGGGAAGGGAAGGGAAGGGAAGGGAAGGGAAGGGAAGGGAAGGGAAGGGAAGGGAAGGGAAGGGAAGGGAAGGGAAGGGAAGGGACCTTTTCCTAGTAAGGGTAAAAGTCACCTTTCAGCACTGGAGGAAATACTAACAGCTCAATGGGGGTCTTACATTGGTGTCAGGTTTCAAAGATGGGTGAGGATGAAAGGCAGGACACTGGACAACAGACTAAAGTGAACCAGCCACAGAGCAGGGACTTCATTATGCATTATGTCCAAGAAAATTCCGTAGAGACTTTAAAGGATTCCTAGGCTTTATCCTATCCCAATTTTTAAAAGCAGAAGTTATGGACAGACTGGAAGCTCTGCCTTCAGCTTCTGATTCAGGTGCACAGCCATGAAAAGCTGCACTGTTTTGGAATCATAAAACCACAAAATGGTCTGGGTTAGAAGGAGCATTAAAGCTGATCCAGTTCTACCCCTTCCATGGGCAGGGACACCTACTAGCCCAGGTTGCTCCAAGCCCTGTCCAACCTGGCCTTGGACACTTCCAGGGATCCAGGGGCAGCCACAGCTTCTCTGGGCACCCTGTGCCGGCGCCTCCCAATCCTCAAAGGGAACAATTTCTTCCTAATACCCATTTCAAACCTACTCTTTTTCAGTGCTAAGCCATTCCCTGTGTCCTGTCCCTCCATCCCTTGTCCTCAGTCCTTCTCCAGCCCTCCTGAAGCCTCTTCAGGAACTGGCAGAAGCTCTAAGGTCTTCCTGGAGCCTTCTCTTCTCCATGTGAACACACCCTGGTCTCCCAGTCTTTTCTAATAGGACACAGGTTCCATCCCTCTAATAATTTCTCTGGCACTTCTCTGGATCTGCTGCCACTAAAAGAGGAGCATGGACACCTTGCTCAGCCATGGGGACACCAGCTCTGTGTCCCCAAGCCATTGCCCTTGACTAGAGACACCTTTTGCAATCCAGCCCAGCTACAGCTGGTGGTTCAGAGTTTGCTGCTCTTATCTGCAGAGATGTAGAGCCTGCAGTGCCATGTGCAGCCATTCCTAAAAGCTGCACTTTCATGTGAAGAAACGGGGCAGCTCCACAGCCCTGACTCTTCTCTTTGACCTGTAATGCTGCAGCACCGTGAGAGCTGAAGGTCACGGAGCTTTTGGGCTTATGGGTGGGCAGATGTGCAGCCAGGACACATCTGTCTGAGCTTCTGGGTGCTCTGGGGGCTTTCCTGGAAGCTTCAGAGGGAAGATCAGAGAGGAGGAGACACTAACACCACATTATAAGAAAACCTGTGCTCACTGAAAGGTCAGCAGTGCACTGAAGTTCCCAAAGCTGCTCAGAGACAGCTCTCACTGATGGACACATTATTGATGCACTCAGGGGAGGACTCCAGTGCTCTTTCTTAAACTGTGCCTGTACCTAGGGTGATGGGAAATAAATTCAATGGACATAATGGAGCTATTATTTTTAATTCTTCCTTTAAAAGAGAAAAAAATAAGAAAAAGAAAGATTTCTGCTTTGAGCCAGATACACCTAATTCATGCAGACAGTCTCCATGGTAGGACAGCATCCTGGGAAAATTGCAAAGCTTCTTCCTGACCTTTTCCAGCCTTCCTCTTCCATATCTTTTAATCTCAGGCTCCAAACATCTCCCCATCCTCCTCTCTCTGCCTTGGATACAAACTTTCTTCTGTATCTGACTACTACAGACATTCTATTTCAACATTGACTTGTTTGGAATAAAGTGCTTCAGTTCTTTTAGGCTTTCCTCACTGGGCATGTTTTTTTTTAGGAACTACTCTGTATCTTAAAAAAGTAATTTTCTCCAAGATAAGAGCTTCTGAATGTGTTGTTTTCCCTGCAGACACCTAAATAGCACCACAGAGCACAACCTCTTAATGCTGACTTCCTTTCAGAAACGGTTCTATCTAATTAGTGGCTCACCAGAGACCTTCCTGAGCCAGACATCCATCTGAGGGAAAAATGCTTATGATTGCTACGGACTGATAATCCCAGAAAGCCACAAGAAGGAAGAAAATTTCCTGGCTAATAATGTGCCCTCGTGAGACCAAGCGTAGTTCTGTTCTCTGAAACCACTGAAAAGGCACCAAGTTAAGCTTGGAAACTGAAGGGAGCTCGTCTGGAAGTGGCTGGAGGAGGAAAGGAAGATGTCTGGTCAACAGAGGTTTTTATGAAGAGTTTCCACCTCTTTCAGCACAGTGTCTGATCTCCCCATTTAACCTTCCCAGCTCTATAGGTCTGAAATTTGCCATCTTTGCACACAACTTGCTGAATTCTGAGCGTTATTTTGGTGATCCTGACGTGGCTTCTCTGCATTTGATTTCCAGAGGAGTTCCTTAGTTCCACATAAAACTCCTCGGTCTGAAATACAGAAAAAAATCCCAGAATGGCAACAGCACTGCTTGCTACTGTGTAGTTTTGCTTGATTTTTTCACTGTGTTCTTTTTCCAACTGAAGAGAGACTAATTAGCGTCTCTTTTGTACGTGTGTTCTTTTCACTTAAGGAAGGAAAAATCATCAGCTACAACTTCATCGGCTCTTCCCCAGCTGCCCACTTCTCAGCCTGCTTGGTATTTCTTACCTCATTAACCTTTAACCTGATGATAAAAGTGTTTATTGATTTATCTATTTATTAGATTATAGAAGGCAAATTATTTCTGAAGCTGGTTTCATAATCTCTGTAAAATTTGTGCTAAAAAAAAAAAAAAAAATAAAAATAAAAAAAAGATTCGTATAAATGTTCTTTCCAAAAACAGATCTTCACCATGAAAAAAAAAAATCCCAAATTAGCAGCATTTCTCCACAGTGGAAAAGTGTCAGAGTGTTGACCCCGCCATGAGTCAGAGTGTCTGAATGGACATAAATCACAGGGAACGGTATTGATTGACTTCAGTCACGCTGCATAATTCATCAGTGTGAGCAGCATCACCATGCCTTGCCCCTGGACAGCACAGCAGTTCCTGTGCTCACACAACCTGAGATTTCATGATTTCAGAGCCCCGAGGGCAGTTTTAGCCAACTTGTTCCTCCCCACAGCAACGGGGTGAAGGACATGGGCACAAGGACGTGCTGTGGCCCAGATGAGGACAAGTGAACCATTAAATGTAAGTAATTGGAATATTCATGGCCATAAATGCATGAAGTTTGGCTGGAATAAAAGCAGCAATTTTAGAGCTTGTCTATGAAGCACGAACTTACTTTGGCTTGACAAAGTGGAATTAAATGAATGCTGGAATGTCCTTATTTTGTTATGTGCTCCCATGTTATATAATTTTTTCAAGACAGAGTTTCTTTATTGAAGAAGTCTTTAACAAAAGGAGTCAGAGTCTACAACTTCACCCCAGATTTATGGACTGAGCTGAGATGTCCTTGAATTTATTTACATTAATCTTCCTTCTAAAATCGCTGGAGGAAGTCAGGCATCTCCAGAGACTTTGCTCTTAGAAGAGCCAAATAAATTATCTGCCAGAGGGGTTTTCTGTAGGGATAAAAAATATAAAAATGGAGATCAGCTTCCAAATTTAGGCATCTAATTTTGGATCTGGAAGGTGAGAAACGGATCATTTTCCTTGTTGGTTTCCTGGAGTAACTTATCACTCTGCAATGAATTTCATGGCTCCCTGCAGAGCATTCAGGTAGTTAAAGCTGAGGGCAGCTGGATGAAGAAGAAAAACCTGGGCATTGGGAGGAAAAGAGAACAGAAAGCAGAGCATGAATGAAGATATTCAGGTCTTAACCGCCTTTAAACTGACAAGTACAACTCAAGAAAGTAATAGGAATGTCCTTAATTCACACTAACCTTCTAGCTGGCCTGATTTTCTCTGATTTCCCCTCAAATGTGAACAGAAAGTTTTTAAAGGTAAAATATAGATGGGGGTACATGACCTCCTGTTTCAGCAGTTGTTTTCCAGCACAGGAGTTGCAGTGACAGTGGTCAGGTGAAGCCTAAGAGAGCAGGCCTGAAGTTAAACCCCTGGATGATTGGATAAGGAATAAAATAGGGACAGTAGGTAAGGAATAAAACAGGGTTTGTACAAAATTAAGTCAGTCAGTGTAACTAGATTGAACAGTAGTTATTAAAAGTTCTCTTTATTCATCTTTTAGTTAAATTCCTCTCTGACTCCAGTGGCAAACTCCAAGTCTCACAGGTCTGTGAGTAGGTATGTAAAGCATATTTATTTTAATATTTCTGGGCAGACTTCAAGAGAACCAGTGTTGCCTACACAGGCACACTCAGACCTGTGCCTCAGAGCCTTTGGATTTGCCATCACTAACACTTCATTTTCTTCCTTCCAATCCATGCCCAGCATTATTGCAATGAAGCTGTTAATGTTTCACACTCCTGCTCAGAAAACTGCATTTAAAAAGGGAACCTTTCAGACCAACAACAAGCCTTTTGAACCTGGATACAACCCACAACACATGAAAAGTAGGAAATACAGTAATTTTTAACAGTTCACGGGTTTGTGTACTGGAAGAGTTCCTTGAGTCTTCAAGCAGTGTCAACACCCTGCAGCCTCTTCAAATGCCCATTCCTGAGGGCTGTGTTTTAGACAGGAAACAGAATTAATGATGTGACAATACCAAATGTGTGCTGTGCCGTGCTGAGGAGACCTCAGACTACACACAGTAGTGCTGACTTAGCAGCAGCAAGTTAAAACAATCCTAGATTTGTTTTTAAACTTGGGCTTACTTTTGGAGTAGGAGTGTAGCCTGTGGCAGTTTTATGCTCTGGTTCGCTCATTTTTATAAACCATATTTTGTATCTCAGTTTATTTTACAACTTGTAAATTGTGGATTTTTCTAACCACATGAGAAAATCATGCAGAAAAGGCTGCACAGACTATAAAAGACAAGAACAGATCTTTGCATAATAGAGAAAGTCTTTACTCTCAAGAAGAAAAAAATAGCCATAAATCACATTTGCAAGAAGCATATGGAACAAATGAGGGTAGATTTCCAAGTTGTGTGAACAATCAGTATGACTTTAGTCTTGTGTCTTCATGGTCTTGAACACAACCTTTCAGCAAGATACACTCCAGTGAAGATGGAAACAGTGTGAGTGATCCCAAACACAAAATGCCAAAGGAGAGCTTTGTTTGTTTCTGCTCACTCCCACTTAATGAGCAGATTTCCTCAGCTGCCATTGCCCTCATGCTCATCCCAAAACTTCCCTGAGTGAAAAGACAATTAAGGCAACTGGTGAGTGCTGTGGTGTGTGATGTTCTTATTCTAAGACAGAGATCTGGAGAGAGTTGAGGCAAAGTGGAAGATAAACTCAAGAGCCAATTATTTTTTTCTCCTTTTTCTTTTACTTTTTTTCTTTAATAAACCTGTGTCCTGTTTGAAGCAACTTGAAGCTGCTTATGTGAAATTTCCTTTTGCCCTGATGATTTTCCTGGTGGATATTCAGGTAATAATTCCTGGCCCAGCTATCAGAAAGAACACACATGTCTTTGCTACCACACACAGGAATTCCAGGCTGGAGCCATGAATTCAATACCAGAGCAATTAAAATGATCGGTTTGCTGCAAGTCTTCAAACCTGTTCAAGATATCATAAATTCCAGATAACCCTCAATCCCACTTGGTGTCAATCCCAAATGAGAAACAAGATCTTGTCCAAGTAGATCCATGACTCTGCCTAAATCTCAAAGGATCCCAGGATGGGCCAGGCTGGAAGGGACCACAGTGGGGTCACCTGGTGCCACCTCCCCGCTCAGGCTGGGCCATCCCAGAGCACAGGGCACAGGGTTGTGTCCAGCAGCTCTGGAATATCCCCAGGGAGGAGACTCCACAGCCTCTCTGGACAATCTGTTCAGTGCTTGGTCACTGCACAGGGAAGTTCTTCCTCGTGTTCAGGTGGAACTCCCTGGGCTCAGACCCTGCCCATGGCTCTGGTGCCATTGCTGGGCCCTGCAGTGTAGCAGTGAGGCAGGAAGGTGAAATGCTGCTGCCTTCTCAAAGCATCTCCTTCAGAAGACACTCAGAGTAGGACACAGGAGAATCCATTTCCAGTCCCTGCACACACACACACCCCCCAGACAGCTCAGTGAAGGAAAGACAGGAAGAGCCTCCTGCATGAGGAATTCCAGTAAGGTTTTATTATGTCCACCACGTTGAAGGGATCAGGAGAAAATACCAAGATCAAAGGTGTGCTGCAGTGGTCGGCTACCAAGGGTGCAGCTCCGGCCAGCCCTGCCGCCACCACAACCCGGGGGCCACTTTGCCAGAGGAGTGAGCAAACCTGACCACGGTGCGGATAGTGCGCAGAATAGAGAGGCGGGACTCTCAGGATTTGCAGCCAAGGGGGTGCGTGGTCCCCAAGTCAGTGCTCCGGAGAGACGCTGACCTTGGGATGACACGGCTCTTTATTGAGTGGGTTACAGGGGTGGGATTGAGTGGGACCAATCATAACCTTTTGCCAACTTGTAACAAGGGAATGAACAAATTTTGAACCAATAATAAGTAACTTGGGGAGGAGGAATGCATGATGAGGGGGTGGGGAAGTTATATAACTTAAAGATTGACATATAACAGAAAACTGTTAAACAACTATTATGGGATGGGGTAACCGGGACAACCAAGGTTTGGCGGGAAAGTCTGAGGGAAGGAGAGGCCATCTTAAACAATAGTAATAATTACAATTTTCCAAAACAATTATAAAACACAACTTATAAAACCAAACTGGAGCAGTGAAAACCCAACTGGAATTGAATTCAAGCACCACCACAGTGTGCACAGGGTTAACTGTGGGGTCAGGAACCAGTGGTCTGAGGGCACAGGGCAAAGGGCAATGTCCTATAGGGAACACAGGGTAAGCCACCAGGGATACCACACCCAATGGGGAAACAGGGAAAGGAGAAACCACAAGAATTAGGGACATATATAAACTCTAGAGGGGGGCAAAGCCCATGGGCCAATGGGGGAAGTAAAACTGAGGTAGATCACACATGAGGGAGAATCTTTTCTTTCAGCCTAGGCAGGGAAACTCTATGGTAAATTCTTCCAGATCAAAGCCATGGAGGTTTCCCTGAGTGGTTCAAGGGTTTCCACACTGGAGAAGAGCCTGAGCCCTGCTCTGACCCTCTGTGCACACAGGAACAGACAGGGACACACAGGGACAGAGAGGGTTGAGGGCCCCTCTCAGCTGGGGCTCCTCTCCGGGCTGAGCAGCCCCAGCTCCCTCAGCCTCTCCTGGGCTTGGAAATGCTTCAGTCCCTTCATCACCTTTGCAGCCTCTGCTGGCCCCACTCCAGGATCTCCAGGTCTGTCTTTTGCTCTGAGACATTCTGTACCCATCAAAGGCTGTGGAATTGCCCATGGTCTCTGCTCTCATGAAAGGATGTGTCACTTTTGGGGCTGTGTTGTTCTTGTAGGCTTTGCTGTGAGCTTACCTGAGGGACAGAAGAGATGTCTGCAGATGACAGCACGAGATCTCCAAAACCTGCCAGTGAATTCTGCATTTTACCAGTCATTTTCTACTCTGAAGGATGTTCTGCACGTCTGTCTAATTATAGCAAAATCTGTACAGATTGTGTCAAAACTGCCCACTATTATCCAGGCTGTACCAGCCACAGCTGACAAAATATGAACATCCCCTAATAAAGAACATTTGAAAACCGGCTTATTTAAATTAAGAAAACCTCCCAACCTTCACTTTTTGACAAGTTACTCTGAGATTCTCAGAGGAGGAGGGAGAAGGACAGCAAGAATATTTTAGATTTCTTCCCTCGCTTCTTACCTCTACAGAGCATTAAAATAAATTACAATGTGCAAACAATACGTCAGAAAGAAAGGCTTTGGCTTGACAGATTGCAGGGCACAGCATTAGCTATAATTGTGTTGTTCTGAAGATCTGAAGTACAGAATGTAACACACTTTAAACGCTTTGTTATTCTTGAGATTTCCAAATGTTTGGACACCCCAGGTGATAGCTTAATTCCTTCATCCATTCAAGTCTGTGTAAGAGAGCAGAACACAGCTTTGCTAACGGTACAGGAGGACTTGTAGCTTGATTTTCAGTCTGTGCTAGGGAGAATGTGATCAAAGGCAGCAATTCCATCAGGATTCTTTATCTACATATTACAGCTCACTGTCATTTCCTGGTGACAAGTGCACTTTGTGAGGTAGACACTTTTCCAAGCACCTGCAATTCTGTTCTCCAGCCCTAGTTTGGAAGTCTTTACTTCCAACCAGCTCCAACTTGATGATGAAGAAAGGACCAAATTCTGCACCCAAGAGGATCCCATGCAATCCCAGGTTCCTGGTGTGTTTTTTTCTAATACACCAGGGCCAAAAACTAAATTGAGTAATTGAGCCCTGTGAAGATCCTAAGGGCAAGTTTCATGTCTAAGAAGTGATGAGAGGGCAAGAAAGGGAAGAGAGTGTTATCCACCTCAGAAAACACAGCAGAGACATTGCTCTGGATCTAAGGGCATCAATCAGGGATGGTGACAAACTGAGCTGTGAATTGCTTGTTTCATATATTTTAAGTCTTTTCTAATTATTATTATCAGTTAATCTGATAATTATATTATTATCAGATAATGATAACTAATTATCATAATTAGTTACTTTCATCCAAAGATTTTTATTCAAGAAAGTGGTATTAATTTCAAAATCTCCAGTCAAAGTGACCTCAAATTAGATTTCTGGTTAAAGTTTTCAGTGCTGAAGGAGATTAATATGGCCTTCAAACAAGTACTTGGCAGAAACAGATTCAGGGTGAAAATTTCCAGGTTTTAGTCCATTGTCTTCCAGAACTCATTTCAGCAGGAGAGAAAATGTCAGTTTGACTTGTTTTGCCATTGTCCAGCTTCAGGCCCTTTAGCATCTGATTGGTTTCTGCAGGTTCATTTTTCAGCCTTAAAAAACATGGAAATCCAAGTCCAGAGCTCATGAAATAGAGAAGGGCTATAGTCAGCTGTTGCTGGGAACAAAAGTCAGACTCCAAGAAAAAAATTACAAAAAATCAGTGTCCCATGATACACAAGCAGAATTGGTATGATTATTGCTTATTGATAAAAAAGCAATCAATAAAAAACTGGATATGGCTAACAAAAAAATCTAGGAAGAACAAGGTTAAAGGAATTTGATTTGCAAGTAGGCCAATGTGTGGGGGAAAAAAAACTATAAAAACTCAATATCTTTTTTGATAACATTTTGACACGGACATTACTGTTAAAGCAATTCAGAAACCTTGAAGAAAACCACTTTGAAGTGTTGAGGTGAAGAAATTTTCTGTTTCTGAGGTGGATCAGAGTCCATCTCAGTTAAAGGCAGTGAAAGAGGGACCTCAAGAAAAAAAGCATTTTTTTTAATAATGTGTTTAGTGAACCTGATGCTTGAAAAAAGGGAGAACAGCTGTGAGACACCAAAAATCCTTTTGTAAAACATGAGAAATGTAAAATATTTCTAGTCACAGACCAAGTGTTAAAACACCAAGTACTTCTATTTTATCATGGGTTCAATAAAACTCATTGATTCCCTGCAGATGGCAGCTGTTGCTCTCTAAGCTGGCAAATTACAAAACCTCTTTCTCTATTATCATTCTTTCTTCATACCTTAAATAATCGAGAAACTGCAAAATGATCTTTGTGTAGTCTCAAGCACTTTGAGAAAAATAAAAGGAATTTCATTTCACTTCACGTATTTAAGATACTCCTTATGAGGAGCCACATCTCCAGTTCTTGCCCTGCTGTTTTCAGATGCAATTCAAGGTTTCCTCCAGTTTTATTTATTCATTATTCTAAGAATTAACTAGAGTAAATCCATTTTGGAGCTCAGAGTCTGCTGCCCAATAATTTCATGAGTGTCCTGATTTTCAGCAGTTCTCAGTCTTGCACAGGGTGATGATTTTAACACTCATACTACAACCACTGAAAGATGATAAAGTCTTTTAGCTATCACTCTAGACAGTTGGTTCTTTTTATTTTATTTTTTTTGGCTGAAGAGAAAGAGCACAGCCTGAAGAAGTACCAAAATGAAATATTTAATGGATTTTATCTCACCCAGGTTATATCAAGCCATAAGCAGTTATGAAAACACTTCTTTGAGGTATAGAATTTTATCATACCTGAAAATGGTGGGACTTCAATTGTTCAAAATGTCAAACATGGTTTTTCTTCTCATTTGCACCTCAAAGTGCAGCTCAGGAAGATAAATATTTCCCTTTTGGGTTTGGGTGTTCTCTTTTCCAGGCACTCATGATTACTGCTAATTAAACTGTGAAGGTTTTCACAACTGCCACTAACGAGCAAGTGGAGGAGGAGTAATTTGCGGGACAATTTGCCTTGTGAACTGCAGGAACGAATTAAGGCTCCTTTATTTCAGTTGTTCCTGAGTTAGTGAAGCAACTGCTCTGTCAGCTGAGCCTCTCACTTCTGAGGGACATTGGAGCAGGAGCAGCTGCTCCTTGGGTGAAAACATGAGCACTCTGGGTTCTTCCTTCGTTGTAACTTCCCTGCCAGGAGCTACATGTGGCATTTTAAGGAAGGTGGATGCTGCCTGAGCTGATGCTGTCCTGTCCCTCCTGGCTCTCATGGATAGAGCTGACATTCCCAACCTTTATCTGCGCTGAACACAGCAGGCCAGTGTGGGTTGTATCACCTTAAAGTGACATAATTGAGAACTACTGATCAAAATCCTGCTGCTTCTTCTCATGGAAACACAGAATGGGTTGGATTGGAACAGGACCTTAAAGACCATCCAGTTCCACCCCTGCCATGGGCAGGGACACCTTCCACTAGCCCAGGTTGCTCCAAGCCCTGTCCAGCCTGGCCTTGGACACTTCCAGGGATCCAAGGGCAGCCACAGCTTCTCTGGATAACCTGTGCCACAGCCTCACTAGCCTAAATCTTGATTTCTTGATGCATTCCAAATACAGTATTCAGAGGTCTTGAGAAAAAAAAATTAGTCCTTCCCTACAGTGAATAAGATTGATGAGTTCTTTTTTCCCGCCCTGTAGATTCAGAGTTCCTTCCACAAGAATAGGGAGGAAATCATCTCATCAGGGAGTGGGTTATGGATTTCCTGAGGGTCCAGGATGATACTAAAGATTAAAGAGATTTAAAGTTGTGCTGTGGGAGGCACAATCCTTAGTGCAAACAGGTGATATCTAAATAAAGATGACACACAGAGAAAAGAAAGGATCAACATTTTAAATAGAATAAGCAATGCAATGGCAGTAGGTGTCACGTTGGTCCATTTAGGGAGTGAGAGGACACTGAGAGCAAGGATGTGCTCAGAGAGAGCCTGTGCCAATTTTCCAATCAGATGTTTAGTTTTCAGAGCTGAAGGATATCTCACACTGAGACAATCAGGGCCTTGACAGAACCCAGGGGTGTATCTGACTTGAGATGGCAGCAGCTGTCCAAAACTGTGCTCACCCTGCTCTGAGCTACAACATCAGAGCTGCTTTGTCAGCCCTCAGAGCAATTTACACTTCCAAGGCAGGGATTTAGCTCAGGGACTTCATATTCGATTGGTTTAATGTCAGTTCCAATCATCCCTGCCCATTATGTTCCCTTCAATGCCAGCCCTGGTTGTGGTGTCAGTCATGGACAATTGATCCCTTCTGTTTGAACTCCAGCCTGGCTGCTCCAGAGTACAGCAGAAAAATCTTGTGAAATGAGTGTTATCTGAGAGAGCGGGGCTTGGAGGAGGAGGTGCCACATCTTGAAAATGGCAGGACCTCTGTGGAAATGTCGGGAGGTTTCTGCAGAATATTTCACATTTCTTCAAGGAGCTGAATTCAAAGTCTCTCTTCGGAACCGAGTCCTTTGTTGAGGATGGGTTTGGGATCACTCACTCACCAACACAGGTAGACCCACAAATTACAAGCTTAGGGCTTCTACATCTTGCAAAAACACCTCAACAGGAAAAAAGGCTGCTCCTAGGATTTCTGACAACCCACCATTGCTCAGCATGACAAAAAGGCCATCTCTGGGAAAAATTGGTTTGTAATGCTGAAATTTGCAATAAACTCCAGTAAATGCTGTGTAACAGAGTAGTTTAAAGCATGGGAAACATTTCAGAAAAGCTTTCACAGGCTCCTCTGTGCTTACAGGCAATTACCAGTTTATAACTCTTCCTAACAGAGATCCCTGTGGTCATAATTGCTGGTTTTCAAGATCTGAGAATCCCAAACATGTCCCCGATTTGCCCAGTGCCATCATCCTATAATTATGTTAATAGAAAAGACTATTTTTTCAATGCCATAATGAACATCCGCAGATTACCGTGGCAGGTTTCTTCTTCATTGTAAGATACATGGGATGGTACCATGAAAAAATAGGTTTTGTTCAAGTCTAGAATGTCTGCAGTGAGACAGTTTGACCCCTCTTCCTGTCCAGCAACATAAATGGATTAAAGAATTAAAAAGGATTCTTTCATAAGATTAATGATTATAGTCCACTAAAAATGTCCTAAATTATGATGGTTTTCATTTAAAAAATTATATTTGTTCTTCCTTTTCAATTTTTATTTTCTTTTGTCTCAGCTGGCTGAATGGTGCTTTAAACACAAAAGGAAAAAATGAACTTGTGTAACATGTTCCCATCACACATGGACCACTGGGAAGTTACTGAAGGCAAAAAAACAGTTCAGCACCACAAAGCTCTGCTTAAAAATGAGGAAAAAAAATAGTCTCCAGATGGAAGAAAATTTAGTCTAACCTTTATTTATTTTTTTTTTTTCTTTCCAGTGTGAGCTAGACACCCAAGGCTCTCCTAAGTATTCAAAGAGAACTGTGCAATTTTAAATCGTGACTCATCAGACCTCCTTTACACACCTGCATTGGGAGCTGACTCATCCTCCAGACCCATTTGGGGAGACTCTCTTGATTCCCAGCAGATGGCCAGGAATCCTGGAGTGATTAGCTCTGGTGTAGATGTTTGCACTGCTCATGTTCACACACAGTCTGTGCCCTTCCTTCAGCAGGAGACTGATTGCAAAGCTGAAATTCCAACCAGCCAGATTTTCATGTTTTGTGGAAAAGGCTGAGAAGAAGACAGCTGAGAGACTAAGACAAAAAAATGTTTGGGTTTTTAAAAAAATATTTTTATATTGCCTATTTAAATTGACTCTTCTGTGCACTTGTAAATACAACCTCTTTCCTCCAGAAATTAAGTGAAACTTCTTCCATAAAAACATTCCCTCCTGTGGAGCTAATACAGTTTATAGAAAACATTTTCAATGGTAAATAATTGAACTGTTGTTCTTGGTGATCAACTTGGGTAAACAAAACTCCTCAGACAGGAAGAAGTTCATTGTTATCAGAAATCTTCAGTCTATGTTTCATTAGCTTTAAACACTAAAAAAGACCAGTAGCAACTACTCTCTGCCAATTAAATTTACTCCAAAATTATCAACTCCCTCTGTTGAGAATTTATTCTCCCACATTATCCATTCAAATCTGGTTATAGGAAACCAACAGCAAAATGAACAAAGTCTGTTTTGGAGACTAAATAGATGTAGAGAAAGGCTAAGGAATATTTTGCTATTTCTTGGGTAAAACTTGAAGCAGGAGGTCCAGGAGAGTCTGCAGGCTCTGTCTACTCTGCACAGCACACATTTTCTGAAAAATAAAACAGGGCTTCCAGAACATTTTCAGCAAGTCAAGTCAAATTTGATCCAAATATTTCCTACAGATCCTCAGTTCTGAGATTCAGGTGTTAGTTTAGAAGGCACTGAACTGAAGTTGTGGGTGTTTCAGTGCACTTAGACATTTTCTCAGCTTTGCTGGTGGATTGAATTCCACCTTCACAGAGGCAAAAACTAGAACACACTAGGAAAAAAGGGAGATGGTTCTCATGTTAGATGTGTACTTCAGATAATAAGGGCAGGGAGAAAATGGGCAAGAGTGTCTCAGAAGTGCTAATCTACTTTAACTCAGTTAATGAAATATCATGAACAGTTTTAACAAAATCTTTTAACCTTTTAATGGCATCATGAACACAGCTTTAACCAATCTTTTAATGTCATCTCTTCAATCATCTGGTCTGACATTGTAGAGTTTTTCTGCACTGCAACCATGTAAGATGGTGCCACTTCCCATTTTCCAGAAGCTTCTTTAACAAGTGACAGGAATTCAGACATTTCTATCAAAATACTGATTCGACATACTTATGTCCCAGCTGCCAGAACAAATCCAAAAGTTGTTTCAAGTCCTTGGCATCCATGACCAGAGATTTGGTGTGATAGCAGCATGTTCACACCTTTACTGCTGGGCTTCTCAATTCCAACTTATCCACACTTAACAAAAAATCTTATAGTCCTGTCATCTCTTAACCTCAGCTCTAAAAAACACCTGTGCTTTCCAAAATTACGTGATATCCCATCACAGAATGTTTTGTGTTGGAAGGAACCTTAAAGCTCATCTCATTTCACCTCCTGCCATGGGCAGGGACACCTTCCACTAGATCAGGTTGCTCAGAGCTCCATCAAACGTGGTCTTGAAGACTGAGTCTGGTCCCTAAAACACTCCTTTTAATCTCTAGGCAGAAATAAAGGGGAGGTTTACACATCCTGTCATCGTAATTGATTTGTCAAGAGAATGACCCAAACCATTCTGTGATTCTGTTATAATGTGATTAAAAATCAGCTGAAAATGCTGAAGGTGGTCTTTTGTGAGGGAACAGAGAGAGCTGTAACCAGGAACGGGGGCTGGGGATGGCAGATAGTAGGAAGCTCTAAAAGTTGGCAAGTGTCACACATCTAAAAAGCACAGAGTGCCTGTCAGAGTGCTTTTTGCATTTTGAACATTTATTTTGAACTGATGCTGGGCTGAAATGTGAAGGAATCAGTGAATTTGTCTGAGGAGAGATATGAGTGCACAGCGATGAGAAGCTGTTACCGTCTGATCAAACAAATTCTGTATGTCAAAGGTACAGAAGCCTGGAATTACAGCAGGAGATAGCCTAAAGCTTTGGGAATCAGACCAAACTAAAAATTAACACAGGGACTCCCAGAAGTGATTTTGTGGAAAGGAGACAGAATAAATACAGGCACTGCTCAAGTCTGTGTGGTTCATTTAATGGTGGCCTTTAGATCTGGTTGATGAATAGTGAGGCCAACAAGGAGCATTGTGCACTCTGCAAGTCACAGAAAACACAGAAAGGGTGTTTGGTGCTGGGATACCAGGGGCTTTTTGTGGTTGCTATAATACAATTATACCAGGGGTTGTGGAGCTCTTGAAGCTGTTCATCTTCCTTTGCTATTTCTGTGTACAAGCACTTAGGAGAATTAATGGTGTTATCTCCTGTAATAGCCTGTGAGCCTGAGTGTTGCTCTGACTTAATCACACTCGTGTGTTGCCCACATGTTTTTTTTAGGATGTGGAGACTTTGAAAAGCCTTAATGAAAGGAGCCAAAGCCTCTGATGAGTCACAGCTGGTTACTCATAGGTGGGATTGACTCCTAAGGGGTTGGCTGCCCCCTCTCAAACCTGCCCTTCAAAATTCCCAGGAGCTGTTATGCTTTCTCCCACGCTGCCCTCAAGAGCAGGAAGAACTCTGTAAATATCCACACAATCACCTTGTTGTCCTCTAAATCAAACTCTCAAAGTGTCCAGAGAAGAAGGAAACAAACTTAGCAGGGAGAGTTCATTGCAGCATTACAATTTTATTAATATGAATTTTATTGTGCTGTTCCTATTGATTATTTTCCAACATGTTCTGCTTTGTTTTGAGGAAGTTTTCTAGGACAAGGACAGTAACATACACTGATATTTTATATATTTCCCAGCAAAACAGCACCTAAAGCTCATCTCAGACATGAATAGCACCAAGCAAAGCATTGCATTAGTGTGACAACATTAAATTGTGAGCATATGTGAGGCTTATAGACCATAATTAAATCTGGATTACATACAGGGGCTGTATCAAACCTTGAACTAAATGAAGAATAACTCTTCTTCCCCTGATAACGGCCTTAGCAGCTGCTTGGAACTGATCAAAGGATTCTGAATTCAAACAGTGGCTCAAAAGGGCATAACTGGTTCCAGAACCATCTGCACACCCTCGAGGAAAGGATTTGCCAGTGCTGTCAGCAGTGGCTGGGCAGGTTGGGAGATTGGGCCAGAGACAGCTGAGCCACTGAGGCAAACAAGCCTTTTCACAGTGTCTTCAAATAAGGCTGTTTCTCCCTAAATATCAAACTAAATTTAAAATTGAGATAGTTTTGCCAGTACTTTCTTAAACAGGGACTATTTGTAGGGGTGGAGATCCTTTCAGTTGAAGGACTGGAGAAATTACTTGGACATAAACCCACATCTAGTTCAACAAATTTTTTTATGAAGGGAAAATGTTTGCACAAAATGGTGGCCTTCATTGCTAGAGAAAAATAGCTTATTCATACCAAAAACATATGGTCATATATATGGTCATATATTCTTCTCCAAGATTTTGTTCTGAAGAGTACAGAAAAAAATTTACATTTTGAGATTAAAAGGTAAAGCAGCAGTATATAATCAATGCCATTGCCTCTGAAAAGAGTTCCTTCATTATCAGATGAAGAAAGTTAGGAGCCAGAATTAAAATTCAGAGAAAGCAATAACATTTCAAGGCCTAAGGTTATTTTCAAGCAGCAATGTAATTGATAACTCAGGAATCAAATGTATAATTACAGCAAATTATGGGAGAAACGGGTAAAAATTCAGGACAGAAACATCCTAAAAAACTTATTTTAAGAGAACACTTAAAGCAGTCTTAGCATGTTTATTCAGTATATTCTGACCACGGTCATGACTCTTGACAGCTTTAAAGGATACTAATACCCTGGAAAAAATGGTGCTGAATAAATAAAATATATTAATAACTAAAATATATTAATAACCAGAATCCCCACTAAGCAAATAGTGCTCAAATAGTTGTATGGATCTTTTCTATGAGGTTGACAAAGACAAGCCCCATTAACTTCTGACACAGGGAATTCTGGTGCTCTTCAGCTGCTCAGAGAAGAAAGATCTTACAGCTCACTGTGCAACATGCCAAGAATAAAACAAGAGCTTTGGGTTGTGTGGGGTTTGACTTATTAATATATAAAAGTGTCTCCTGGCTGTTGGAAGGGAAAGGTTTTGACCAACAGCTAATCACTGCCATGAAAAATGCCCATCAAAATGGCAGAATTGATCTAGAATCATAAAAAGGAAAAGGTGTAAAGTGACCCCATCTCAAAGGATGACCCCGAACCAGCATTTTTTGATCTGGCAGTATCTGTAATTTTTTACAGGAAAATCATGGCTGTCAGTAAGGAAGAGCACTGCTGTGGAAATCTCAGATTGTTCGAGATTTATTGAGCTTGACGTTTGAAGGCTTGAATTTCATCATGGCAACTGTTGTTTCTCTTTTGCTGCTTGACTGGCCTTAAGACCCTTCAGTGTCCAAAGAGCTGCAGATTTTCCATGAACTCACTTAAAACAAATGACTGCAACTTCCAGAAGGCAGGCACTGAAGGCTTGGGCATGAGAGCTCCAGGAAGGTCTGAAAACTGAAACTCCAGCAGATCCTGAGTTGAAAGAAGACGACTTGGAAAAAAAAAAAAAAGATGAGATATGCTTGACAAAAATCCCTTGAAAGAGAGAGACTCATGAAATTTCTGGGGAATTTCTTGGAGACTCATGAGGTCCCAGGGCCAAGAATGACCCAGCTGATCATGCACATCAAAGGACACTTCCCTCCACCCTCATCACCAGAAATTAAAAACTGGTGAACACACCAGTTCCTTGTGTGAGCACAAACCCATTTCCACGTGCCAGTCCTGGAGATGGTGAGGTGTGGGTGATGAAATCTCCTAAATTTACTCTTCATGTGAGCGAGTGAGTGTGCCAGCCCACTCTGGTGACACTGTGATCCACCAGACTTCTTAAAGGAGAGAGGAAATTCCACAAAAAATATGGAGAAGCTGCTTACAACTGCTCGAGACATCGAGAAATGTGTTATTTCTATTTTCCCAAGCACTGCTAGAAACTTCTAAACCACCAGTGTGTGCCAGCAGTTCTTCTGACTTAAACCAGTTTCCCCAAGGCCTGTAAACAAAGAAATAGTTCAAAAAATAAACTAAACTATTTAGTTTATTATTTATGTAGAAGGCAAGGCTGCAAAATGGGACATTCTGAAAATTGCCCAATTAAGATTGACTTGATTACTATTTGTGCCACTTGAGAGGAAATTGCTGAGAGTCCTTTAAATTTAGGCAATGGATGTCCCACCAGGGATGTGTGGAATTGGAGCAATTCTAGAGTGATTCATTGACAGCAAATTTCACACCTGGCATATTTTAAGCACCTGCCAAGTTGTGAAGGGTGCCTGTATCAAAACAACCAACTGTTCAACAAGAAACCAAAAAGTCTGTGTGGGAAGGCTATCAAAACCTTCAGATCAAGGATGAACACAAAGAACTCAAAATTTGGCTTGATATTTGCAAAGGAAAAGCTGACCTAGGGTTGGAGTTTGTCTCCCTTGAGAGAGGGTTGGGATGCTCATTATAGATAGAAAATACAATGTATAGGGACTGTATGGATTAAATGAAGGTAAAGTTTATTTCCCTTAAAACCACCAATTTCAATACCTTTAGTTACATAATTATTTACTTGATTCCACTGTGAGTCACACTTAAGATTTTTTAAAATCTGTTTTTTTCATCTTAATACCTTGTACTTCTCGGTGCACTATTCTGGTTTTATTTTGCTTTATTTTGGAATTGCACATCCTTATTAACTTTTTGCTGTTTTTCTAATTGTTTCTTATACTTTCAGCCTTAGTGCTGTCACAATTTTTTTTTTGTCTGAGAATTAATGACATTTGGTGAGTTAATCTCGTTTTAGGCTTCAATCAAAAAGGATTAGATCATTAGACAACGTTATTGATGCCCAACACAGCTATAACACAACTAGGGGGAAACAGTCCCAGAAATCTTGTCACAGATGAAAGCAAGGTCAGGATGGGTCAAGATATTGGTGACTCATTTTTGGTTCAAGTGAGTTTCTTTAGTTTTTAAAAATCTACAGTACAGGACCAAACAAGAAAGCAGATTGACTACAAATTTACTTCTGTATCTGATGTTTCCCTCCTACTCGGGAGGGTTTTGCATCAATCTATTTCACCTTTCCAACATTTTTCCAAGTTTCCTGTATGTGAAATGGCTCCTTTCACCCTCACACAAACAAAAGGGCTCAGAGTTTTTTAGGATTTTTTTTCAAAAACTACCTTAACATCAATCTAAGACATATTTTGGGAATGGATTTTTAGAGTTTTACTTCTTCTAAACTGCTTTATTTTCTCTCATCTGCAGAAAAAAAAAAAAAAAAAAAAAAAAAAAAAAAAAAAAAAAAAAAAGGAATTCAGAACAGCAGAGAAGTGAAGGGAATCGGGAATCCTTCAGATTCCTTTTAATACTTCCTGCAAAGGAGAAGAAAGCAGGGATGGAAATAAAGCCATATATCTCCATAGGAGATCCATCGGGCAGCTCCCTTGTCTCTGTCTCACCTGGAAGCCCTGATGTGGCTTTACCTGAACCATCAAAGAAAGGTCAATAAATCCCAGCCCTGAGACTGGATGGCTGCTCTAAGGAGCATTAAAATTGTTAGTATTTATTCTCTGTTATTTTGACCACAGACAATGCAGAGAGAACTTGTTTAGATCAATATCCAGCAAAGGAAAAGTAGTTTTGAGCTGTTGGAGTTTTGCTCTGAGGTTGTCTCTTCTTCCACTTACTGAAATTTTTATTCCCACACACAGGAGGATTGAGCAGTGTGTGAGGTCTGAGTGGAGAAAAGCAACACAATTTACCCAAAACACCCTTGGGGGGTTAAGGTTGAACCATGGGAAGTGGATTGTAGGATCAGAGAAGCACAGGAAGGGTTTTAAGGGGCCTAAAGATCATCCACAGGCAGGAACTCCTTCCACTATCCCAGGGTGCTCCAAGCCCTGTCCACCCTGGTCTTGGACACCTCCAGTGATCCAGGAGCAGCCACAGCTTCTCTGGGCACCCTGTGCCAGGGTCTCACTATCAGGAGGAATATATTTTGTGTTTGCCAATGCCAGCAGAACAGGTATTGAAGATTTTTACAAGTTTCCAGCCTGTTTCCAAGTTTCTGTGCTATCATGGAAAAAAATACATTCCTGAGCCAAGAGAATCTGTGCAGATTTTGAAGTATTTTAGGCAGTGATCTATTTAACCTGAAAAGTGAACTCAGGGAAAGCTCACCTTTCATAATCAGCTCCATGAGATATAGAATAATTGATTTTTTTCCTTAAAATACAGACACAGATATTTAGAAAGGATGTCTGTGTAAGGTTACATGAAAGTGCTGATTGCACTTGAAATACAGGAACAAAGCTTCTGGATTTTAGCAGTTGTTGATTCCAGATCAAGGTAAATCAAGTCAAACTGAAGGAGGCTTTCAGAAGGGATGGGAGGAGGGAGCTGGATTGGAAATCTCAACATGGGAAGAGCACAGAAGATTTTGTGTATTAAGTGATGAGCTGAATGGAAGGTCTGATTGCCATCCATGAATGCATTGGGGTAGAATTGAAATCACCAGTGAAATTAAGACAGGGAAGGGACAAGAACAAACATGACCAGTAATATATTTAGGTTGGAAATTAGAAAGGGTTTTGCCATTTCAGAGCAATGCAGCTCTGGAACAGCATCCCTTTAGGACTTGCAAAAGCAATTAGTTTGCAAAAGGTAATAAACTGGGAGGTCTCACAGATCCCATGAGAATTTTGGAAGCCAGGCACAACATTCAGAATGATCTGGAGAAATTAAAGATATGGTCTGAATTAAATAGGATGTTGTTCAATGTAGGATATTAAAAGATACTGCTTCTAAATGGGAATAATCAACTGCATGGAAACAAGATGAAAAATTCCTTGCTACAAGGTTCTGTAGAAAACACACAAGGAAAGAAGAGTGGGTAAAAGAAATCAAGAGTCAGCCTGAAGAACACACTCAAGAGGGGCTTTGCATCAATCGATTTTATCTTTCCAGCTTCCATGCAGAGTTTCTGTGCATGAAGTGTCTCTTTTCTCCCTCAACACTCTTGCCAAAAGGAAGGCCCAGAGCTTTCAGACCTTTTTCACAATTTTCTTAATATTGATTTAAAACAGGCACATTTTGGGAATGGATTTTTAGAGTTTTGCTTCCTCTAAACTTGCTTTATTTTCTCTCATCTGCAGAAAAAAAAAAAAAAAAAAAAAAAAAAAAAAAAAAAAAAAAAAAAAAAAAAAAAAAAAAAAAGAGAGAACTCAGAACAGCAGAGGAGTGAAGGGAATCCTTCAAATTCCTTTTAATACTTCCTATGACACAGGAGAAGAAAGCAGGGATGGAAATAAAGCCATATATCTCCATAGGAGATCCATCAGGCAGCTCCCTTGTTTCTGTCTCACCTGGAAGCCCTGATGTGGCTTTACCTGAACCATCAAAGAAAGGTCAATAAATCCCAGCCCTGAGACTGGATGGCTGCTCTAAGGAGCCTTGAAATTGTTACTATTCATTCTCTGTTATTTTGACCACAGACAATGCAGAGAGAACTTGTTTTGGATCAATATCCACCAAAGGAAAAGTAGTTTTGAGCTGTTGGAGTTTTGCTCTGAGGTTGTCTCTTCTTCCACTTATTGAAGTTTTTAATTCTTCTTCAAATACTTCTTGCCAAGTTGAAATACTTCTTACCAAGGTGCCTCCACCACTGCTGTTAGTGAAGAATGTGAAAAGAAACACATCTTGCTTTTCCTCAAGCCCTGGGAATATCCCAGCCACCTCTCCCAAAACTGGAGCTACAGAAATACATGGGCAGTTCAAAGCCTAAAAAAAGGCAATAAGGATGGTGAGAATTTTGGAAAAGAAAAGCTTCTATATGAATATCCACAGGGGCCCAGTGCAGTTTGATTTCAGGGAAAACTGCATTGCTTCAGATAAATTGAGTTAATGAAGGTTTAGAGAAAAAAAATAAAAAGGTTGGTTTTTTTTCTCTCTTATTCTTGTCATACATTCTGCCTAATTGAATTTATTTGGGTTTTGTGCCAAGAAAATATTTTAGAAATACTCAGAACAAAGTTGCAGTGTTTCTTAAGCAAGTTATAAACCTGATGTACATATTTCATAGAAGCAAGGCACACTAAAAGAGTCAAATATGAAGTAGTATATCAAGGTTTATCCATGTCAAAAAAAATCATAAAAACAACATCTAACAGATTCCCAAAAGCTAAAAATCATCATTAATGAAATTATGTGTTGGCATTTATTATGCAACAAAACAAAAATAAAATATTTCCCTTTTTCCCAGGCTGGTCTACAAATAGAAGCAGCCCTGCTGCTTTTACAGATAATTTTACACTGCCAAAAGCAGTTATCTGGATTTTTCTGTCATTTCTAATTAATAATATCATGTCATACACTAAAGAATTTCCACAGCATGGTGACTAATTACCACAAGGCGAAACATGTGCGATTGATCTTTTAAGCTGCTGTGCTAATTGCAAGCCTGCCACTTGAGGGTGTTCTAAATATTGATTTCTGGTGTAAAGTCTCACTCAGATTTTCCATATGGACATTTCAGCGTTGCTCATTATCGTGGTGCTCAAGTGTAATAGGACATCAACTTATTTGAAGGAATATGAGACAGGAAGGGAATTGGGCACTGAAATAGCCTGACAAAAAAAAAAAATAAATAAAAAAAAAACACAACACACAACTGTTTCTAACATATGACAATGTGAAAGCCTAGAGGTTAATAATATAAGCAAATTTGAAGTTAGGAATACAACAGCAAGCAGTGCTATTTTTTCAGCTTGCAAAGTGTGAATTTGTGAATCTTTCTACTTCTGCTGTTTCTGGGGTTATTTTGCCAAGGAAGCAGATCACTGGGTGTGGAGGCAGATGAGCCTGCCAAGCCTCTGCCCTGGAGGGATGTGCCTGGAATGGAATGTGATAAGCTCATCTCAACCCTCCCCAAGAGAGATAACCCTTGGATGAGGCTGTTCTCTCTCTGGTCGTGGCGAGTTCCTGTCATGCTCCAATATACCCACATAGATTCTTATAACATAAAGAATCCAGAACCCACTGTTCTGACAGGGATTGGTTCAGTGCCAAGAGAGAAGCATCTATTGGACCTTTTTGCTGTTCTTCAAATCCTGTACCTCTCCCTCTTGGCAGCAGGCCAGGTTGTCCCTCCTAAAACATTCAGTATTGAAGGAAGAGCACAAAGGAGGTAAAGGGGCTTTTTAGGGTGTTTCTAGCAGGGTCTCAGAGGTTTTCTCAAACACCTGTGCACGGCTTTTGTTTTCTGTAATATTTGTTATTTTTCATTTATTAAACCTTTTGCTTTACAAGACATCTCTGAAGAGCAGTCTCACTGAAGTTATTTTAAACCAATCTGCAAGGGCTGGACCCTCAGACATTGATACATTTACAGGTGGTTATAAGACTCTGGCCACATTTAACCTGTCACTAACCCATTGGTTTTTCCTCTTTGGTACCACCCCTGCTTTCCCCCATAAATCCCCCAGTTTCTGCCCAGCTCAGCAGGGAGCTGTCATCCCTGGCCCCCTTCACAGGGTGCTGGATAATAAAGGAATTCCCCTGTGGAATCTCTATATGACTCTCCTGTCCCACTGTCAGCCTGGGAAAACCTCATAAGACAGAGCTGAAATCACTTGCAGCCACAGTCTGCACCTTGCTGAGGCTGCCCATGGCTGAAGGACAGCCCAAGACCCCTGGAAGGCTGTCTCTTACAAGACCTCTCTCTTTTTGGGAAGATTGTGGAGTCATAGTTGAGATGGCCACAGTACTTAGAGTGCTTCAATTAAAACTTTAGAGGTCCTCAAGTATCAGCACCATGTTATCTAAGAGTCTTTCCTATCTTTTCTATGTAGCAATGCTATGGGCAGCTCCCCACAGCTCTGGCTCTTTCTCTCCTTCTTCTCTCTTCCTTCAGCATTTCCATGTTGCTTCTTCCTGTCCCTGGCACGGCCACCTAACCCTGTCTGTTCTTCTACAGTGGCTTACCTTACCTGTCCCTCACACAACCTCCTGTCCGTTCCTCCTGACTGACTCCAACTGCCTCCCTACCAACTAACTCACTCTTTTCTCACACCCAGATGTGGGGGCAAGGCTGTTCCCACTCTTTGGTAATTAACACAGATGAAATATATAGGAGGCAGGATTGCCTTTAGCACTGTGTCTGTCTGTCTTCCCACATTGCAGCATTCCAGGTCACATTAACAGACCCCTCCCTCGTGTGCAGATGATGTCTTATCTCCTGTCCTGGGTTGCAGTGTAGGATGTACACAAAGTATTTATTCTATCACCATCTTCATGAACTGTTAAAGGCAAGTGGGGCAGTGTTCTAGTGTTCCCAGGCCCCTCCTTTGGGCTCTTCTGCTAATGGCCCATCAATGCCTTGCCCATGACTCACAGGTAACTCCCTCCAGCAGTTATCTCTGTTTAATGGGCCATCAAGGACGCATCATCCCATTGGGAGATGCTCCGCCCAGGGGAAGGAGCCAAGCATTCCCACCTGGATATAATCTGGGATTTGGGACAGGACAAGCAGCCCTTTCCCACTGGATTCCCAGAGGAGCAGAACTACCAGACCTGTCTACAGGATCACTGCTTCAGGAAGAGCACCTCATCTAGACTGTTTCCACCACCCTGCTCAGGTTGTATTCTGACTCTGTCAGTGGTCCTTTGTGCTATTGCATTTATTTTATTTTATTTTATTTTTACCTTTTTACCTTTCTTCTTATTAAATTGTATTTCTGACTTGGAGCCTCTCACTCGTTTTGCTTTCAAACCATGACATCTCCACAGAATGGTTTGGGATTGGAGGGGACATTAAAGCTCATCTAGGTCCACCCCCTGGCCACGGGCAGGGACACCTCCCACTATCCCAGGTTGCTCCAAGCTCTGTTCAACCTGGCCTTGGACACTTCCAGGGATCCAGGGGCAGCCACAGCATCTCTGGGCACCCTGTGCCAGGGCCTCCCCACCCTCACAGGGAAGAATTTCCTCTTGCACCTTCTCCAGGTACCAATTTTTACCCAAAACAAAGGCAGAACTGAGAGATGTGGTGGCCTCCAGGTGCCCTTATGGAAAGCACTGGGATGTGTGTCCCAGGTGGCATCAGGGAGGGCAGAGCTCCTGATTTTAGTTCATTGTTCTGCCCAGGGGGAAAGAAGCAGAGGTGACTTGAGTAGAGGAAAAATCCAGCCCAACCTCTGCAGATGTATATGCACAGAGAGCAGCGAGAGGATTGAGAGATAATAGGATTAGAATGACTCAGAATGGTAGAGTTTATTAAAACTTTATATTCCACCCACATATAAGGGAGAACAGCTCTTTCACTGGGGGGCCAGAACTCTTATTAGTACTAGTAGAGATCAAATATATTGTGTATTTCTTCAGAAAACTTTTGGGATTTAGGTCATGATTTTCAAAGGGAATAAAACAAAACTAAAGTCCTCAGGATTGTCCATTTCCCTATTTTTCCCTCTTATCTGTTTTTAACACTTCTCGAAAAGCATCTTTGCTAATGTCTACAAATACTCTCAAAGCTTTAAGAAGGTGAATGAGTACAGTCCATCCCAGTTTATATTTGAGTCTGGCAAAGGCACAGCTCAGTGCAGGGCAGAGGTTTGGTGACTGCTGTGGGAAACCTGCCCCAGTGAGGAGGGACAAGTTAAGGCCAGGAGTCACCTTTGGGTGGCTTTGCAAGAGCTAAAAAACACAATCGAGAGCTCTCACTTTTGCACAATAAGCCCAGTTCTCTGTATTTGAATATTTTCAGCAAAAGAGTTTAGTCTTGAAATCAAAATCCTTTTGAAATCCTTACATGGACAATCTGTCACAACCCATCAAGTTTTTTTCCAGTCATTGCTCAACACTTTGTGTTTAAATGACTGGAGCTGGACTTGGAGCAGGTAGAAAACTGAAATCTTCTTTGTTGCAGAGAAAACACATTCTAAAGTTCATTTTAAAGGAGAATAATAAAGTTATCCTGGAAAACAGCTCCTGAGAGGCAACAATCCCCATTAGATTATTGACAAATCTTCAGCTTCCTTGCAACAAAAATCAACTGATCACTTCAAATTGAAATATATCAGTGTCAATCATATGGACCTGAAATGGGTTTAATATTCATTTTAGAGCTTGGAAATTTTGGTTAGAAAAGTAGAAATTTTTAGCAGAAGCATGTTTTTCACTATTTGACACTGAGGGGGGCGGAACCCTAAACCCCAAGGAAAAATCTTTGCCAAATCTTAACTTTCTAACTTAGAAATGGACTAGGATGAATATTCCAGTATTGGCTCTTGACAAACTTTTCTCCTGTCATAGGAGGAGAAATAATAGCTGCAAGTATTCTCTTTTCAGCAACACCTGCCTGGTTTTGTGGAAAAGGAAGAGAAATGACAACTCACTTCAGGAAATGCTTTTTATACATGTCATCCCCCACTTGTGGGAAAGAAAAAAAAAATGTTTAGGATCTAATCACCAAGTTTTTTTCTTTCCTTCTCTTTCTGGTTTGTGTATTTTGGGGCTTTTTTTCCTTTGTTGGTTTTGTTGAGATTTTTAGGAAAGAATAGTTCATAGAGCAGGAAAAATATTCCAAGTGTATCATTCTCAGAATATTCAGTTCTTGACTATGCGATCTTTTCCTTGCTCAGGGCTATAGAGGCCATTCAAACATCTTTGCTGGGTCTCAAACACACACTTTAGTGTTATTTATAATAAAGAGCAAAAAAGCACATGGCTGCAGGCTATAAGAAAAGAATTCCTTGATTTTTCTGGGCTCCTTGACATGTTGATTCATAACTCTCCTAAAAAGGATACTGTGCTAACCGCATTTGTGAGCTAAATGCTTTAATGAGGTTTTTATTGCACTATTAACTTTGATAACTCACTTCCATATAAAATAAATACATAGGCTGGAAAACAAGTAATCCTTCAGTTTTGGAACAAGCTTTGATTTCAGTTCAAGTGCTTCAGATTTTAGGTTGTAGACTGTAGTGATGCTGAGGAGTGTTACTAAATGAACCCGCCTATCAAATTTAACAGTGGGTTTTTTAATCAAGCAGCACAGAAGTTAAATAGAAAAGGTTCTAAAATATGTTTGCTATATAGTATTATTTAACCTTGTTATTCATAGTTGGAAAAGTTATAATTTAATTATGCTTAAAATCTTTGATAATCCATCCCTGCACACTTCCAACACCAACTACAGATGTGGGAGACATGAGCAATATATAAAGTGGCTTTCTGGTAAAAATTTCATTTATCTAGGCTTTGCTCCTCCATGGGTTTAAATGGTGTGTTGTAGAGTTTGTCCAAGAAAAAAGGAAATCATACAGGAAATATTAACTTTAGTGAAACATGACTTCAAAGCAGAGCAACAGCCACTGCCCACAGACTATCTCTGGCCTTAGATAGGCAAATGGATGAAGAAATAAGGTAAAGATGAAGTTTTGTGGCTTCATTTAATTGAAGCTTCATTTATATTCCAATCTAAAGGATGAATTATAAAAAGGAAGCGCAACTCTGGTGTGTAACATGCTCAAGAAGGTGTCTATGGGGAGTGCAGGGTACTTGTCTATTTATAACAGAGTATGTTAAACCAGCTGCAATATTAATAATGTAAAAAAAAAAACCCAAAAAACCACATCAGATATTCAGTGTAAAAAAATATTGAGTTTCCTAGTTCACAAAACTTACTTTCAAAAGGTCATGTCAGGTGATTAATCATTTTTAGGACTTTTTTTTTTTTCTCTGAGAAAAGAATAACATTTCTCACCAGCTGCCTTTCAATTCTTCCAGAAGTGCTCTGAGATAACTGAGATAGAATCACCCACTCTATTATTATTTATACTTTCCTTCCGCTTTTTAATTTCACCCGAAACATCTCACACGTATCTTCAGAAACCTGAGTCATTTCTGCAGCTGCTCCCGAGATTTATACCTTTCCTGACACTAACAGCCTAATTTTGCCTCCATGAGAAATAAGACTTACATAGAAACCAATCTCCCAAAGCTTATCTCATCTCTGGTTTTGGACACACTGGGATTTCAGAGCCTTTTCTCATCCTGCCTTTAAGACACCATTTTGTACAGATACTTAAAGAATCAGTAAAAAACTGTTCTTAAAAAAACTCCTGGTTGGTGGGAGGGGAAAGGATTGGAGAGAATGGCAAGTGCTTTAAAAAGAGAATCAGAAATATCCCTCTCAAACTCCCTGAGCTTCCGTTTCTGGAATTGGTGGAATTAAATTATTAAACATTTCACAAGCACGTCATCGAGAGGTGATAAAAATATGGTCACTGGGGAACCGTCAAGAAGAAATTCTGTTAAAGCAGACTAATTTCTCTCTCTGACTGATAATTTAGACTACATAAATGGAGAGGAAGAAGGGGAAATAGGTCTTAAAATTCCATAATGCTCTGGTGTGACGTTCTCCACAAAAATTAGGGAGTATGGCCTATATTTTACTCATGAATCAGAAAATTGTTCCCTAAATACTTAGAGAAGAAAAGGACATGATTTTGGTTATCTGTAAGTGGGAGGATGTTTCAGATGGAAGTTCTATGGAATCTGTTCTGCTTTAATATTTTCATTGGTGATTTGACTATGGAGATGGAAAGTGATCTGGTAGCATTTCTAGCTAATGGGCTGGGAAAAAAACCTCAAAAAACTCTGGGAAACAGAATTGGAATTTTAGCTTGGTAACTTTGACAGAAGTTCTGAAATCCTTGTGGAATCATTCCACTGAAGAAAATATCAAGAATGAATCAAGGGGAACTCTGCAAAAAAAAAAAAAAAAAAAAGGGCATTTAGAGGAGTCCCCTCCCCACACTTTGGGGGTGAACACAGACAAAGTAGAATCATCATGGATTCTCATGGAAAAAGTTGAATTCCAGTCTGGGTTAAATTGGTATAAGGTCACTGTTCTTCTCTATTTGTACAGCAATGTCCTCAGCTGGAATTCTGCCTGTGGGTTTGGGCACTGCAGTTACAATTCTGGTCATACTTGAGTGAGTTTTCAGAGAACTGTACTGAAAATGAGAAGTTTAAAAGCATGACTCGGAGAGACTGGTTTAGAAAAACTGAATTTTTTTAATCTAAAAAAGAGGGGATTGAGAGGAGAGTTTCAGGGGTTTGGTACATGAGGTATTGTCCAACACATTGGAAGCAGATTCATCCCTTCTTATTCCTGTCTCAGAGGTGACAGCAGGCCTAGGAGACCACTCAGTGTTCCTCCAAACCTTACGTGTGTTTGGGAAAATAGAGACAAGGGAACAGTGAATCACAGATGCTGGATGTCCCTGTCCTGCCTGTACTTATTGGTGTGATGTTATCAGACAGCTGAGCACAAGCACGAATCCATCGAGCTGAAAACATCCAAGGTCTCTGTTATTCTAGAGTCAGCTTTTCCAGGAAGGCAGTTTTTGGATTTTCAGCACTCATCAGCATTTCCTTTGAAAGGAGCACACGCTCTGCCACGTTGCGGAAGGGAAAATGTCACCCAGGATCACTGTGATCAGCACAGACCTTGTTGGCTTTTGAAAACCTGAGTATTTTCCCTTTAGTACTTGCTGTGGGAAGAGCTCAGATGTCTAAGATGAAAAGGGGCCATAGCTGTTTCTGCTATTAAAACGTCAGGCACATTAACACCTCCAACTTATGCAGGTTTTTTTTTTATTTTCCCTGACACTGACGTGCTTGAAATGGAGCGAAATATTCAATGTGAGTCAAACTATTCATTCAGCACTTTCAGCTCTTGACACATCCTCCTTTCTTGCTCCAGGTCCGACATGAGCCCATGCTTTTTCTCTCTCCAAGAGGAATTCTTAGGACATCCCACATGTGATCAGTTCAAGTGTATAACCAACACACAACTCACCAGTGCCTCAATAACCCTGAAACACTTGTAAATGCTTGACCTTACTCTGTTTAGTGCAGTTTTTACATAACATTTTCTATTCACATAAGAAATCCCAAACTGAAGAAAATATAAGCGACAGGAATGCAAGCCAAGTATTCAATGGAGGTTTTTTGGAAAGATTCTTCTGTAATGAAACCCTTGCTCAGATATTCATGTTCTATACAGGAAAATTTCACTGCTGGACTGAAAGAGCAGGAACTAAGGCATGTCAAAATCTAAGAATCACTTTAAGTGTACTCAGGGCAGAACCAACGAACTTCTACTTCATATTTCTGCAAACTGCCAGTGGCAAACTCTTTATTGAAGGTGGAGGTCTGGTAGAGAAACAGAAAATTATTCAGAAAACAGAAAATGAACAGAAATCACATGAGCTAAATCATGTTTGGGATGACACAGGAAAAACAACCCACAACAATCTGTTTTCTCTTCATTCATCAAAACAATCTAAAAATATTGGTAGTTTCCCACATGGAACTTGCCCCTTGAACCTGCTGCTGCAGAGCTCTGCTGGGGCTGTTCCTGACCCCTTCACTTCTCCAGCCATGGGAGCAATTGCAGCATTTTGTGGTTCAGTGCTGCCCCTCAATGCTCTGGAGAGAACTCCTCACATTTACTCTCACCAGCTCAGCCCCTGCACTAAGCAGAAAATCTTCACCATTTCAGCAGTGCCTTTGCAAGTTCTTATTTTTCTATTTTGATTTTTTTTTTTTCATTGAAAGAATGCTCAACTGCTGGCTGCATATAAGGGGTTCTGGATTTAAAAAATGGCTCATGGAGACTGTTCCCATCCTGTTGTCTAATTTCTGGGGTCAGAAAAGAACCACAGCCACGGGTGGAGATGGGGTGGATCTTGAGGAGCAAGAGCTGAGGCACCTGATTGAGATTCAGCTGGAGCAAAGAGAACGTTCTGCACCAAATCACGATGTCAAAGATAACCTGATGAGAAGTGAGAAGCATCTAAACTTTGAAATGCAATATCTCCTGACCCTGTTGGATTCTTACCAGCAAATTTCTAATTTAGAAAGAAAACTATCATCAGATGCAAGTGTTTGCAAGGCTGTCAAATCCTTTAGTGTCAGTGGCTCTCCAGCAGCCTGTCAGTCATGATGACCTTGAGTTTTGAGTTGCTTGGAGTTTCTTTTGCAATAACATTTTCTCTGATTTTGAACTTCAAGATACACAGTCTGTTATGAGGAAACACGATTTCCTCTTGCCAGAGAAGGGTTTTGTTGTTACATTTTGCCAGAGGGTCTGGAGAAGGAAATGGGAAGCCACAGCATATTCATTTATGCAGATCAAACTGCATAAATGCAATTATTAGAATGTGTTTTGCCATTATTCTTCTGCCCTGCAGAGATATTTTTATGGCATAGCAGATTTCTTCAAAAGTTCTTGGAGCTGTGGAGGTTCATTCCACTTTTTCAGTGTGGGCTCTGAGGTTGCACATCCACTTTTTACTAATTGTAGTTAAAAAGACAAATATCCCTGTTATATACCAAGAGTTGTTCTCCAAAATAGGGCCTGAAGGTCCAGGTGGGCAAGAAATTGAATGTAAGTCCTGTGAGTGTGACCTTTGTGGCCATAAATGCCCATCTCCATCCTTGTCAAGAGGACAGGATTTTCCACTTATCCAGAACTTTTGGTACCTTCTTTTCCTCCCTTTTTTGGTGTGATTTATCAGTGTTGTTCTGAAGAATACTCATATTTCTACAGCTCTGGTGTCTTTCTAACTCTGCACACCATAATGCCTTTCTTTTTTGGCTTCTCAGAGAATAACACACTTCCTGGACTATGTTTGTAACTTCTTTATGTTTTACAAGCCACTCCAATTGTCTTCAGAAATTCTTAATTTGTGTTTAAATAAAATTCAAATTTTTACTTTAAAATCTCTCCCATCACATTTTCAATCTTTTTGTTGCTTTGTTAGCGCCTGATATTTTTTTTCCTATATTTTCTTGAGATTTCCAGAGATGTTCCATTTTTTCTTTAAATAACTTCTACCACGACAGGCCATAAATTTTGTCCTAGGATGGCTGCCTTCTCAAACTCCCAGCAATACATCTGCATTTCAAATGCACCCAGCACAGTATCTAAATGCCAGCAAGGCGTTTAACCTTGTCATTTTACCTGAAATTAGGTATTCAGATTTTTCCTCTTTGAGTTTTGCTATTTTTGATTTATTAGTGAAACCCTCAGGTTGCAAGGTGCCATTTCAGGGCTGGCTCTGAAGGTGTTTAAACAGCACTGCAGATGGAAAGGGGAATTCTTTGCCCAAGTAAGGGTTTGCTGGAGATTATCCACCTGCCAAATTAATTTGTATTTGGGCCAGACCTGATTTAAAAGGTTCGCTCCATTATTTTAGAGGTGCATTTAAAAAGCCCTTCACTCATTTATTTTATTGCTTTGGAAGCAAGATACATCATAGGTTCTCCAGCCCTCTGGCTGGAGCCTCAAAAAGATAAAATTATCTGTTGCACCCTATAAAATCCTGACAGCACTGACAGGCACTCAGTGCCTGTCAACCAAAGCTGTCACAGGTTCTTGAATGACATGAGGAACAAGGAAGGTCCTTTTTCCTTTTATTTTTCCTTCCTTTTTATGGATTTCATGATCCCATATGGAGAGAAGTTCTTTGCAGACAGGGATATATTCCCCCATTGCCAAACTGTGCCCGTGCTGTCGAGGCTTCATAGGATGCTGTTAATAAACATTTATTTGACATGGTTTTGCCTGCTCCTCTTCCTCATTACCTACCAGGCTTCCCTGCATTGCTTTATTATTTATTTATTTATTTATTATTCACTGGAATGCTGCAAATTCTTGTACAATTCTTATCTTACACAAGACCTTTGAAAAGTTTGTTACCACAGAAAGTCTTTACCCATAGAGGGGCCATTTCTTATTTGCCACTGAAGAATTTCTTCATGTGATAAACCAGGAGATAAAACAGTGTTGTGCAGCTCTTTGGAGCCTAACTATTGGATTCACTTCAATACCCTTATATTGACATACTTTTATTGACATATTTTTATTGATGTATTGACAGATTCCTTCTAATTCAGAAAAGGATGTTGGGTCTTTCTGCCTTGAACATTGTTTTAGGAAATTCTCTTCATTTGATGAAGTTCTCTTATTAACAGGAAGGTGCAAGTTTTGCCCTTTTTGTAGAGTTCAGGTATCTCTGGTGAAGAATCTGAATTCAGAAGAGATTCACTCTAAATTACTAAAAAAAAAATTATTAAAGGCACACATTGAGATAGTCACTGCAAAATACAAATGGTCTTTCCTCAGCCTTGAAAGCTTTGCTAGACCATTTCTGTCAAGTCAAGAGAATAAAACTTTATATCACTGAAAACACACAAAGCCTGACATGGTCAAAGGCCAAGGTTTTTCCTTTGTACTTGGAAGAATGGACATATTGAGTATTCTCTTTCTACACCTTTTTTCATATCTCTAATCTGCACATTATGTCCATCGTGGGGCTCTCGGGAGAGACATCACTTGCAGAAATGTGAATTTTACTGGAAATGCCATTCAAAAGAGGCCTGACTTTGCCTTGCTGTGATGGCATTAAGGTATAACAAATAAAAAAGGTACACTCACAATCTAAATGATTGCAACATCTTTGCCAAAAAATGACCCAAAGGTCTCTTGGCAAGGGGGCATCATTTTCTTAAGTGGTTGATAGTGCACAAGGGAGCCTTTCTTTATTTCTAACACTCAGACCTTGCCACCTGAATACAGAAGTGAAAGCACAAGGAAAGTTCCTGTAGGATTTTATTTTACCTGCTGCACTCCTGATGTCCCAGTGTAGCAAAATCACTGTCTGAAATCACAGAATCAGTAGAAAAGCCCTTTAAGATGATCATCCCAACCACTCCCCCAGCACTGCCAAGGCCACCACTGACCCATGTCCCCAAGTGCCACATCCACATGGCTTTTAAATCCCTCTAGGGATGGGGACTCCAGCACTGCCCTGGGAAGCTGTGCCAGAGTTCCCAGTTTTGCAGCAGCATCAGCTGTGAATTCTATAAAAACCTTGCCGTTTCAGTAATTTTGATCCCTACAAGGGAGCCAAAGCCAAAAGTCTTTGGCACCATTTGAAGCTCAAATGGGGCGTGGAGGCATTTAACCCAAGCAAAGAATGGATCCTTACTCTGCTGCTTTCTCATTTATTTTCAGGATTCTCTTCATGATCTTTTCAACAACAGGATGCTTTGGACTTTTATGTCCTTTCCAGCTACATATTTTATGGATCATCATAGAGCCTAAGAAAGAAAATTTCATCTCCTACATCACCAGACTTCCCACTGTTGGCACCCACTCCTCCAGCTGATCCATCCCAGCCAGAGTTTTTCTAGGCTGGGCAGAACAGGCTGATCTGTGTCTTTATGTCATTCTGCACTTGTGCCAAAGCGAATTTGGACTTTGGGTTTGGTCTTGGTTGGGTCCTTGATGGCCCTCAATAATCTCTTCCTGCTATTTCCCAGTGTGCGCAAACAAGTCTGTACAGAGAGAAGCCTGACACTGAAATCTCTGGATAACATGCCCATTCCCAGCACGTTTTGTCTCCTTTTGGGGTGAGAATTAAAAGCTTCAGGAGCCTCCATCATTGGTGTTTTTTTTGCTGCAGGAGCAGCACCAGGATTTCATCCAAAGGATTCCCTTTTTCTCCTGTTCTTCCATGTTCCAATGTGCTTGGTTTGATTCAGAGTCGGGCTTTTTTATGGAACAGAGGACAGAAAGGGATGATGTATTTTTGATACAGGTATTTTTGGATCCATTTAATGTTTTCAGTAATCTCCAGCCAGGCTCCTCCTCAAAATCACATACACGTATCTTGTACATAAAATTTACTCGGAGTATTTATTTCTGCCGTTGTTTGCAAAAGTCAGGGTCCTCAGAAGGGAAAAAAAACCAACCTGTAGAGCAAAATTTCTGCCATGGAGAGACAAGAAAAACAAAGGTTAGATTAAAGGAGGATGAAGTTAGTGAGGCTAAAAAGCTTTTGAAAGCCAGGACAGGATGTGTGAACAAAAGAACAACACAGCACACTCAGGGTGTTAGTTCTTTGCCACTTGTTTCTACTGCATTATTTGTCAAAAAAAAAATACTTCTTCAAACTTCTTCCCCCTCTTTAAATCCCAGTCACACGCACTTCTGCTGCGCACCAAGATTGATTATTCACTCCATTGTCATTGCCTGTTCTTCACTGAATTCTGACCTTTTCTTTTAATTCAAGGAAATTCCCGCTACAGACTAGAAAAAAAAATTCCCTGTTCTAAGGGATGACTCATTTCTTTGCTGCCACATCAGCTTGCATGGCATATTTAACTTTGAAATATTACTGGAACAGGGGAGGAGAGAAGAGGGATGTGGATCAAAAGGTCATCAGTAACTAATGTTTTAGGAAGGAACAGGTGAGTTACATGAGAATTAAGTTAAAAAGGGGGATGCGAAAAGGTTTCCTGATGAAAATTGAAAGGGTCAGCAGTAAGAAATGATGGGTTGTCTTTAGGGAAGATCACAAACCAACCTGAATGTATTAAAATAAGAGAACTGGAAAGATGGTGAATATTCTCACAAATCTAAAGAGGTCCATGCCAAGCTCAAACCCTTTGGACAGCAGCACAGCCCCAAGTGGCCAGAGGAAGATTATGAAACTCAGCCACAAGGTGGGCAGAAAATGTACCAAGAACAATGAAAAAAAAAAAAAATAACCAATAAAAATAGTGGGATAAACATTGAAAACTCTTATTTTAAAAACCTTTTTCAATATATGAGGAACAACTCACCTCTCCCCTGCTCAGCTGTTGATTGTTCTGAGCACTACCTGGAATTCATGGAAGATGATGAGCTTCTAGAAGCAAGGAAACGATAATGAGTGTTCATCAGAACTACACCTCTCTGACACTGGAAAGACAAAGGAGGAGAAAGCTTTGTTCCTAGGAGTGAATGTCTTTCTTATTTCCAAGAACCTGGATGTGGAGAAGGGAAGAAATTTGCTTTTAGGATGTGAGCTCTGTCTTAAAAAAACTCACAAAGTTATGAAATGTGAATGTTGAAGTGTGATTGTAACCCCTGAGAGAAGTTTAGTGGTCACGTTGGGAAATGGGAAGATGAATTATCCATGCCACTATTTGGAGCATTCAGATAAAAACCAATAAAATATATTTGAGTAATTTTTCCCACCCGACGACAGGACAGTGTCTACCTGGGAAAGGGGGAACACAGAAGTGATCTTTAAAATGCCCACCATAACAATCCGCAGTGGAAAAATGGGTGGGAAGCCTTCACTGAGGGAAGGTGATGGAGCTTTAAAAGTGCTAAAATATGGTTTATAAATTTGGCTGGATCAGAGACAAAAGTGACACCCCTTCTAAATCAATGCCCTTAACACGACTGGCCCTTGCAATGAGTTATGGGCCATCCTCAGGTATCACCTGGTACAGAGTGATCTCGAAGTCTTCTTTTCCTCCCCTGGTACCTTTTAGGCATTCAAGCATGAAGAAAAAAAAGTTTCATAAAACCAATATTCACCCAAAACTCCCTATTCAAGCCTATTCCCAAACTGCAGTCCCCAGTTTCAGCTGTTCCACAAAGAAAAACCACAGATTCAAAATGAAACCACAGAATCCTAAAAGGACTTGGGATTTAAGGGACCTTAGAGAGACACCACTCTACTCCTCTGCCATGGGCAAGGGACACTTTCCACTATCCCAGGTTGCTCCAAGCCCCATCCAACCTGGCCTTGGACACTTCCAGGGATCCAGGGGCAGCCACAGCTTCTCTCATGTCTTTTGACACCAAAAATTCCCCTTTGTGAATGGTTGTTCAGTGACCATATTTTATTCATTAAAGCAACAAAAAGAACTTACAACAGGCCTCCTAAAGATGAAATTGGAGATCCATTATGACTCAATCTCCAAACAGAAGCAGCCACAAATAAAAGAAAAAAAATCCACATCAAAAACCTGCTTTACAATGTTTAAAGTGTTTACCTACTGAAATTTAGAGGTGCCATTTAAGGTCCTTTACAAGAATAGGTGCAGTGTGGGCATTACTTTGACAATTTACTGTACAATATACCAAAACAGCAAGTTAAAGCTCATTAACTCAACCACACAGGCAAAAAAAGGTGGGTCCCAACAGCTTTGATTTGACAAAATCCGCAGTTGGTCAGCACAGACCCTTAATTTATCAGGCAATTATCTGTCTAACAAGGCCAAGCTAACAGTGTTATTGTTGAAAAGTTCAGTCTGGATAATCCACATCACACACACGCCCCACACCACAAGCAGGAAGGTGACTTTTCACATCCTTATGAAACACAAGGCACACCGAGGACAGCTGAACTGAGATTTGGGCAGACCAAAACCACAGCTCCAGACAGTAATGGAGAATTTGTCTGTTTGCTGTTGCTGTTCATCTCTTCACCCCCCCTCCATATTTGCTCTGTAGACTTTGCAATTTCTGTTGTTTCGAAAGCATTTTGCTTAATTAATTAATGTTTGCAAAGGAGAGGATGTGGCAAATGCTGTTATAACTCTTTGAAAACTGCCTGATTAAGATGCAAAGCACAGCCAGAGCAGCTGTCAGAACAAACTCTTGTGCTGTCGATGCCCTGACAATGCAGAAGACAACTCTGGATACAAATTCATCAGCAATTAGCTCTTCTTTGAGTCACAAAATAAATTCTAAAAAGTGTCTCAATGAAATTATTCCCTGCCTCTGTTTTTTGTTGTCAGATCATTCAGTAAAGGCCATGTACTGCTTCCCTGGGTAGTTTCTTCTCTTCTGAGCAGGCAGTTGGCTGAAGTCAGTGAGATTATCACAGCGATAATTAATTTATCAGCAACTTGCTACTGTTAACATTTTCCTGTTGGAAGAGTCATTCTGGGTCAGGCTTTTTCACTGAGATAAAAAGCATCAGGTGGACCAAACCCCCAAGCTGACATAAAATCATTGTCTCCCACTGAATTCAGACTCATGCTGACACCAGCAGAACTGATCCATCTTGTTTTCCAGAACCAATTAAGAAACTGAAAAATTCACATCATCTGCTGGATCATAAAACTTCCCACTTCTTCACTTTTTTTTTTCCCTCTATTACCTAAAAAATGTCTTGATTCACATCACTAACACCATTCTAAACTACTTTGTTTTCTGCAGCTGCCCCATGCTGAAATCCCAGGCTAAGCTGCTTGGAAGTTCTGACTGACACAATTTTGGATCTTTTTTAAATTGCTGTGAATGGAATCACAGGAGAACACAGCTTGAGGAACCTGAGATGATACACAACCAGTGAAATAACAACCATTATTCCAACCTTAAAAGACTTTTTTCAGAAGAAAAGTTAATCCTTACAGGATGCAACCATTCCTTACGACCTTGGATTAAATTAGCCCTGTTTCCATGGGAAGCTTTTTCTTTAGGCTCAGCCATTGCTGCCTTTACATTTATTTACAATAGCACCTGGAGTCTTCACCTGAGTTCCCATTGTGTTTAAGTGCTGCAGCACCTCATTGTAACAAATAAAAGTACTTGAAGGGATGTAGAATAATATCAGAAAAATGTGTTTAAGAATAATCAGTGAATGTATATCTTAAAGGCAAATGGCTTTTATGAAGGGTAGATATAGACACATATCTGAATACTTTAACACATTAGTGAAGCAGTTACCCTTTCTCTTCAAAATTATTTTTTGATACCGTAATTGAAGTGCTATTCTTACCCCCTGCCTTGAATATCTTTTTCTTTTCATTTGATTCCACTGAGCAGAAGTGGATTTAACCCTTCTGACAATTCAGGGCCAACTTTCTCCAAGACAGAAACAGAGTTGAGGTATTTTTTTTCCATACAGGTAGATCCCAAACACATGAACCTGAAAGAATTTGGGTCCTGGGTTTTTTTACAGTTGATTTCCATATTATCATATTCCTGTCACTGACTTTGACCAGATTTCCTGCTAACCGCCTCTGGGACGTTAATATTTTCAATCTTATCTGATTTCTTATTTTAAATCCCTGTAGAGACTCCTCTCTGCTATTGTTCCAAATGTGTCACAGGTAGCTGGCACCTGTGTACACAAGTGGGAATAAATTCATCCTTAAAAGTAAAGAAAAATAAATAATTGGTTTACAGAAAGAGCTGTAACTAAGACCACAACATGATCTTGTAAAAAGTCTCTCCCCATCCTTCTTGTAGGCTCCCTCCAGGTACTTGAAAACAGGGAAAAGGAGAAAATAGAATCACACAGACTGAGCTTTTTTGACTTCCATTCCCAATAACACACCTGAAAAAAAAAAATAAAAAGAAAAAAAAAAAAAAAATAAAAAAAAATAAAATAAAATAAAAAATTAAAAAAAAAAAACCAAATTGTTTCTAAATATCTAGGAGACAAATAAGCCTCTGAATTATACTTTATAAGGAGAATGTCAAGGCTCTTTTCTCTCTGCAATATGTCAATATGTTGATGTAGAGATGACACAAGAAGCAACGCAACATTTAATTTTTGGAAAGATTGCTGCAAAGACAGATTTTTTTTTGTAGCTACTGAGTAACGAAAAACAAAAATGGAGAATGGAAGATTGTGGTAATGCATCCCACACCCCCAGCAGGGGCTTCCAAATAGGGAAAGAGTTTCAGTTTACCTTTAGACATTTTAGGAAGTTTAACTAGAAAGTTCTGTGTTTTTCTCATTGTAACTGGCTCAGTGCCAGCACAGGAGCATGGATTGGGCTCCAAGAGTGTAACTCAAAGTCTGTTGTTCATCTCATTGGGCCAAGAGCCAAATAACCCACCTGAACTACTGAGTACTAAAGAAAGAGAACAAAGAAGCTCAAGGCTTTTCCAGGTGTTGTAGCAAGTACTGGACCTGTCTCTACACTGTGCTCGGCTTTGTCTGTGTTTTTGTATTATTTTCCTTCTTTGTTAAAACCTTTTTGATTTTTTGATCATGCCGTCTCACTAATTGATTTTTGTCGCTTCTCTGCCAGGCTGGACCCTCAGAGTTATGGGTAAAACCCATAGAAGATTTGGTCAAGCAACAAGTAGAAACTTTGGAGTGAACCTATTTAAGCAGATAAAAGGGAAAAGTTGTGTGTTTATCATCAGAAGATTTAAATCACAAACATCTAGAAAATTATCTGTGGTGGGAATAGAGGTGACCATGTCTTGGAGAAAGGGAGAGGTGGTCCCTTATGGGAGCTCTGGGGGGGCAATATTTGAAACAGAATACAAGAAATCTTCAAAATGTTAGTATTCAACTGGGCTTTTTTGGATTCATCAAATGGTATTCTGCTGCCTGCCACGAGTTAAACACCAGCAGCTCCTATTCTTCATCCCCCTTCCCTGATAACACACACACAAGATATTTTTCATTTTAAGATGAGCCACGCACAATTCCAAAAGACAAATCTATACATCCTGCTCTGGCTCTAACAGCAGCTTAGATGGAGATGTCAAAGTTTGGGATATCAGCAATAGCTGACGCAAATCCTATCTCCTGCTCAGAAAATATAGGAGAGGATGTGCAGGACAAAATGGGAATAAAACATCAGGAGCAGGTAGAGAAGACTGAAAATAGTTTGAGGCTTGAAGGCAGATTAGAATAGTTAGAAAGGAGCTGTTATTCTACCTCTCATAAAAAATACAAAAGGACTTCCTGAAGTATATTACAGAATCACACAGGGTCCAGAAATTGGTTATGAAAATGATCAAGGTGCTGGAATAAAAATTTCATTAAAAGAGATTGAAAGATTGTAGGATTGTTTACAGAAGAGATGAATACAAGGGGTTATGATGAAAATATATTAGATTTTGAGAAGTTAAAGGAAAGAGCTGCTTATTCTTCATTTTGCTGTATCTAAAATCTCAAAAAGAAACATCCATAAAGTTCTCCAGTTTATAAATGTCATTAATGGAAGTGCTGCTTCTTGAAATAGGTAAATTTGTTATGGTTTACCTGTTACTGCTGAAATGTGGTATTGAAGATATATGAAATTAAATATGAAATATTGGTAAACTATAATGATAATCACAGCAATAATTTCTCTGTTTTCAGAAAAGTATTGTTTTTTCAAAGAAATAAGCCTAAATTTCCATCTCTGTATAACACTTGAAATGCAGCTCACACTTATCGCCATTACAGTGGATTTCAGGGGTATCCTTGCACAAAATTCATGATGGTTCTCTGTGAGCAGAGGAGCATAATGGACAAATTAAAATGTAATTTGGTTTTTCGCTTTTTCCTGCTGCCATTACCACTGTGTGGAACTATCCTGGCCAAGTTCAGTATCAGTTTGCCCTGACACACTCCCCTGTCTGCCTCTTGACGCAGCATCTCCTTCTGCAACACATTTTATTACTCCAGGATTCTCATAGGGGAAGAAAATTATAATAATTTCATCTATTTATATTCTTCCTCTGATCATACTCATAGAATAAATCACCAGAAAAAAAATTTGCTCAGGTATTCGATATGAAAATGAATTTTAAAATGCAGGTGCATAGGGCTCCATTTCATTTCAGAAAAATCACCTTTCGTGGAATGTAAGTCCTTTCCAAACTCCTGTTTCTCTCACTAGATGCCCTAGAGTCCCAGTGCTTTGTCTTCTCTACTTGTGCATATGTTTCTATTGTCCAATTTGGTAACTTAAAATCAGATTAACTGATCACAGCAGCACCAGTAGCCTTTTAATTTTTTAAGTGTGTACATCCATAACAGCAAATGTAATGGCAAAATCCAGATTTGTTTCCTGACACCCTGATGTTCGAACTTTGGGTATTCCAATCACCACTGGGCTGTTTCTGACCTTGGATAAATTGATTTTCTTGTGCAAATTTCACTCAGCCAACCAGGCTGCCACCCAAAGGAGACTCTGGGTGCCAGGTCAGGCCTTGGCTCCTCTGTTTGAACAAGCCAAGAGCACCAGGCAGGAGCAAAAAGTGATGTAATTCCACACTGGTGGCGTGGAATCAAGCCCTGCAGCTCTCTCTGGTGATTTACATTACACTGATGAAATTGCACTCATCTACAAGGTTATGGAAAAATTAATAACATTAATCAATAGGTGAAGGAGTTTAATACCTGGAAAGGCTTGTAGATGAATGGCCAGAAACAGCAATTCAGGTAATTAAGGCCAAACAAGGTGGTTATTACACAGAAGCTGTTTAAAAATTACGGCACTTGAGTGTTTTAAATAATTTTGGTAGAAGATCCAGTTGCAAAGTTATCAGAGCTGCACTAAAGCTCAAACTGAACTTCTGAAAGCATGAACACAATTTGGAAATAGTGTTCCCCTTAAGATCCAAATTTCTGGGCTTAGCAGGGGTTTTCACTCTCATTTAGTATTTTTAACCTCTGCAGTTGAAGGTCTGGGTAAATATTTAGGAAAAACAAGAACTACTTCAGAACAAGAAGCACCTCAGAACTCCAGTTGCTATTTCACTTTGAGAAGTTCCACAACAGCAAATCTTCAATTCTTCAAACGCATATGAGATGAAGCATCAGGGAAGATCGTCCTTCATGAACTCCTAAAATATAAATAGAGCATTGGAAGGGCTGGACAGTGAGCAAACAGGATCAAATGCCACGGCAAAAAAGATCTTGGTCCTGGAGTCTTGCAATGCATTCCCCACACATGAGCAGGTGTTCCCATATTAGGGAAGGAGTTTAAGCCTCACCCCTGAACTTTTAAGAAAGAAGAACCAGAAACTTCTGTGCTTTTCTCACCATAATTGGCCAAGTGCCAGGACAAAGGCACCGCACTCACGCAAAGGATCCTTGAGCTGTTCCTCAAGAAATGTGGCTATTTTCCATTGGCATCATGCAAAAAATCCCTCCTGGATCATTAACTACTTAAGAGAGAGCACAGAGATTCTTGGGGCTTTTCAGGGTGTCTCAGCAGGTGCAAGGGACCTCCCTGCACTGTGCATGGCTTTTATTCTTTTGTTTAGTTTGTTATTTTCTCCTTGATTAAAACCTTCTTAAGCCATTTCTGGGAGGTTGTTGGCAACCCTCAGAGCTTGATACACCTTCATGGGGCTGGTAACACACTGGCCTCACACAGCCCCATATCACTGGAGGTCTCTGGCTGTGCTGAAATTCTCCTGGAGGACAATTGTCATTAGCACACCTCAGGCCATCATTGCCACCATACACAGTTTCACTGCAAGGCCCACAGTTGGAGATTTTGCTTTGAACCTCAGCCCTTGCAGCAACACTACATGGAAAAGGGGTTCTGACGGGGAAGAAAACTGTGAAATGACAAAGATATTTATGAAAAAAATTGGTGAATTTTTAATAATAAACTGTGGACATCTGAGCACTAGAGCTGGACATTCTGCGATGGGTCAAATTGAACTCAGGGGGGTCAGTAAAATAACTCTGATAAAAATATTACAGAGACCTTATTCATTTGTATAAAAGTTTGGTTTGGTTTTTTTAATACAGGCTGATATCAGGCCAGATCCTCATTACATCTTTTACTACAAGTTGGTAGCTAAACACCAGGTGGGCAGAGGCAGCAGTGAGAGGTGGGATCTGAGCTTCAAATCTGACTCCATCCTGCTCCATGGATTTGCTTTGGCCAGACCTCCACCCCTGTATTTTATTTTCTGAGATCATCTTTCACAACATACTCACTACAGCAGAGCATCAAACCTTAGAGACTATTTATGTTTTGGAATCAAAGTAAGACTGAAAATTTCACAAGGCCTTGCACATCAGCACCTTTAGAATATAAGTCATTTAATAGTTTTTTAAAAAAATAAAGTAAAAGAAACAGTTGGAATGTGAGAGGGGAAAAAAGCAGCTTTGCAATGTACAGTATGCCTAATTACACTAATTATATCATGCAAGGATAAACTATGGAAATACAAGTGTAAATAAAAAAACTTTATTCCTACAATATAGCAAGTGTTTTCTTGTAGCTTCAAGGAACTTATTTCTAGAAATGAGCAAACCTATTGGGATTTGATTTTTCTTTTTAATCATGAAGATTTCTTCAATGCTCTCTTGTCCCAGCTTGATGAAAAACCACCCAGCAAACATGGAACCGTAGTTTGAACTGCATTGAATATTTATATACTTTTATTGAATACCTTAAAGATAATATTTAAAGTCTGTGAAAACTTGGAGAGAGATTTTTTTTTCCCCTCTCCCTGTTCTTCTAGACCTAGGATGTGAAACTTTTACGGTGGAAGCTTCAGCCCAGGGGCTCTGTATTAGAACTAAATTTCCAAAACAGAAGCATGTGGTTTTCCTCAGTTGTCTGGTCAGATTAAATAATTCTGGTTTGAAATTATTTCAGGGACTTGTAGCCAACAGGTTACATCACGGGCATGTAATCTAATTTCTCACCATACCTGAACACCAGGTCTAAAACAAGTGCACAGAAATGCAGAATAAACAATCCTTACAAATTATTTTTCTTAAATGACCACATAAGAAAAACTGTTATTAATCCAACAACTTTCTCTACTAATATTTGATAAGGAACTTTACACCCAAACTATGAACAGAAAATATCTTACTATGTTGATATTTAATAATACTTAAAACATTTTTTATAACAGGCTGGGAAATAATATCATGTAAATGAAGGATGTTTTATTGTATGCAACAGAAAAGTAAAAGGAATTCCCCTTTTAAAGAAAATTGTGTCTCAGCGAGTTGAAAATCCTCGTGTCAGCCTAGAACTTAAAATATTGCAACAACTTTGCTGCTTTTATTTCTCCTTGCTGTGCTCAAGCAAAAATTGTCCACTATATATCTTGGAAAGGACTGAAAATTATAAGTTTTACATGCACTGATTATTGGGCCTCACCTTGATGACCTCAGAAGAAATTTATCAGCCAAATTTTTATTTTATTTTAGCATAAATTATTCTCCTTCTTCCCAAGTTTAGAAGTATGGAAAGAACCCAGCTATATTATAAAAACTCTATCTAAAAGTACCTGTTCCTTAATTAAAACCCCAAAATTTTCTCTTGAATTATAATCGCTTAGCACTGGCCAATATTAAAATTCATTAAAATATGAAAATAAAAAGCAAACCAACCCCCAACTGCTCTTTTTTTCCCTTACTTTCACTTCAATGCAGCCTCTCCTAAATACATGTAAAAAGCTTAAATCCATTACAGAAGGATTATTGACTCAGAAGGACTCATTTATAAAATAAAGGCCCGCTGGGAGGAGCTCCACTAATTGGCAACTTAGTCAGGCCATTATCTATGCAGAGAGAGAATACCTGCAGATATTTGGATTTTCTTGTGGAGGACCTTTCTCCTGCCTGTGAAAGGGAGTGTCTGGGGGAAGTAGAAAAGCAGTAGCTTTGTTTAAGGCTTTTATAGAACTGAAATATCCTTCCTGGGAAAAGAAAAAATTCAATTATTTTTAATGTTAAGCAGTGTTGGCTTTTTTAGGTTTTTTCAGATTTAGGTGTTTGCTTCTAAATTTTTTTAGTTTCAATGATAAAGATATTTATGACAAGACCAACACGTCTTGGGGGAAAAATCTTTGCATAGCTTTGCCAGTTTCCAGATGGTATTAAATTCTTTAGGGACTCCCCAGTTTTTACATAAAGGTCTTGGGAGAGAAAGCAGGAAGAAATAGGTGTCCTGACTTTTGAATCCTTAGCTTTTTCCCCAACTCATTTTAATAATAATTCAATGATAATTTTTCCTTTTTCTGTTGGCTGTAATGTTCTTGTGTATCTGCTGTAGTGGAGAAATCACTGCATGCTAATTTAGAAATGATGTCTCTAAGCTGTGAAGGCAAAACCTGCTGCACCTTTTCTCATCTCTTTTAGGTGAGGTGAAAGAAAAGGTGGAAAATAACTTTCCCTTATGGGCATAAGTGAAAATATTGAACCTCAAGTAGCATTAAATCAAAAAGTTGGTTTTCCATCCACCTGACCCACTGGAGGTCCCTCCATCAACCCCTTTGGTGAATGTGTTCCTTCCTTGAACGTCTCTCAGGTGGCACCAGAGGGAAATTAGACAGATGCATTTTGCTAATCTGAATTTTAAAAATGCTTTGGAGCGTTTCCTTCTCCAGGGGTAAGGAAAGCTGCTCAGGTAATACACATGGCACTGAACTCCACAGTTAAACTTCTCTTCAGGACACCTCCCAGTGGTTTGAGACTCTGAAATGAATTTGCATGTGCATTGCACTGTCTAAATTCTGAGAAAATCCCCTTAAGGATCAGACTGGGGAACAAATTGAGCAGAATTAAGGGAAATGCAGATTTATTTCTTTTTTCCCCTTCAAGGCTCAATTGAACAGCACTAAACACACTGGTGGTTATAATTAAAGTAGTCATAATCTTAAAATTTAGCTTAAAAATTCACATTCCACCCAGACTGAAAAAGATAAATATATCCAAAAATATGTAAATAACTTGGTTGGTAACCTGTATGAGGTGAAAACTTGTTTTCTTTTAAGGAAAAAAAGTTTCTTGCTTACTGGCTCAAGGTGGTGAACTTGGGAGTGTCCCGGCCCTTAGAGGAGATCAAATATTAATATGTGTTGGAGGAGCCTGAGCCTGTACAAAGGAAATGCAGCATCTGAAAATATTCTCCTATTAAATTTATGTGGAGATTTGAGGCAAAAATACCTATTTGCTGGCTTGGTGCTTGGGTGTGTAGAGGTTAATTCAGCTTTAGGCTCCTGGGCACTGCTGTAAAGTTAAAGGCAAGCAGGTCAATAACTAGGGGCTGCAAAATTCAGTTTTGTGTGAAATTCAGCCACAGTTCCCAAGCCCTTCATGAGTTTGTGTTCTACCAAGAGCTGGGAGGAGCCGACTCATCTTCTGCTTAAACAAGCATTTATATTCCAGGCTGTATTATTTGCTCATACTCCTGTTGTTCATATTTGGCTTAAAACAATCTTAAGAACTGAATACAGAGGTTGGAGTAAGGTTATTTCTTACCAAGGTTTTAACTGGTCACTAACTCATCTGAACACACAGAATGGTGTGTTCCCCATAGATTACTGGCTTGCTGAACTGCAAGAAACACCTTTTTAATTTCCAAAGCACTTTGAATCCTTCAGGCAAATCTGCATGTGGGTTTAATCAGTAATCCCATTGCTGATGAAACTGCAAGCAAAACTGGCCACCTTTGCTCTGGGATCTTCCTGATTGCTGCCCCTCCATGGTGAGGAGAGCCCTTCTTTGTTTCCCTGTCAGCACATCTCCCAAAAGAAGATTCAGTTGGCCACATGTTCTTAGAAGAAGGGGGACAGAGAGTGGGTGAACAGGTGGTTTGGAGAATAAATCCATCCCCATTTGGGATTACACAGCAATCCATTTGCTGGACAATTCCCCTGGAACTGAGATTCATTAATAGTTCACATCCAGTTTCTCTTCTGCTGCTCATCCATAGGAGAAACAGGCTGGGTTTGTGCTGGCAATCTTTTCACAGAATCACAGAATTTCTAGTTTGGAAGAGACTTTCAAGATCATCGAGTCCAACCCAGCTCTAACACCTCAACTAGATCATGGCATTGAGTGCCACATTCAGTCTTTCTTTAAACACACCCAGGGATGGTGACTCCACCACCTCCCCAGGCAAACCATTCCAGTACTTTATCACTCTTTCCACAAAAAGTTTTTCCTAATATCCAACCTATATTTCCCTTGGCACAGCCTGAGACTGTGTCTTCTCACTCTGTCAGTGCTGCCTGGAAAAAGAGACCAACCTCCACCTGAGCACAGCCACCTTTCAGGGAGTTGTAGAGTGATAAGCTCACCTCCGAGTCTCCTTTTCTCCAGGCTGAACAATCCCAGCTCTCTCAGCAATTCCTCACAGGGTTTGTATTCCAAGCCCCTCACCAGCCTTGTTGCCCTCCTTTTCTTTATGGATAAAATACTTGCCCTAAAATTCTTGACATTTCTGCATACCTTGAGCTGAGGGGGTATGTACATTTCTATTTCATTTGTTTTGATGCCTCCCTCTCATTCTCCATCTGATGACTTCTGACTTAAGCCCCAATCCCACAGCACTGCCCATCCAGCTGTGGGCTGTCCCAAACATCTGCCTGACCTTGCTGTCACATACAGGCTGCTGTGACATGAGCACTGTGATGGGCAAAGGGGATTTTTTTGGATCCTCCATCCCTTCACGTTCTGTTTGGGTTCCCACACAGAGAACTTTTAAAATATCTCACGTACCTGGCAGGTCTCTGCTGTGCAGCTTTGAGCAAAGATTCCCCGAGAAGTCCTTGTCTGCCTTCCTGCTGTGCTCCTGGAGAACACGATGTATTTTGTGTGGAGAATGATGCTCTGACCCTCTCTGCCCTGACCAAAACATCGTGGGGGCAGCGTGCCGAATGCGCCTTCCTGTGATGCTCCTGTTTATTTAAATCCCCCTCTGCCTCGCAGCTCTTGGTGAAATTTATCACATTGCAGGTCACGGCCACGATTTCTTCCAGAGGGGGGAAATGTGAGGTTATTGCTAAAGCTTTTGGGAAGTCCTCCGTGGTTTTAGTGAAAGGGTATTTACTGAGCTGCTGCTGACACAACAGCTGTCAGCTCAACACCAAGGGATGTTTTCAAGCATAACAAACTTGTCTGCATTGTCTGAAAGATCTTCTAGAATTTTTTCCCCCACAGTTGCAACGTTGTGGGTGAATAATGCACAGGGAGGGTTTCCCGTGCATACCAATGCATGAAAACCATCAAGGACACTCTTAAAATTCACTGTGTTTTTTTTTACCACAGACCACTTTCTGTATCTTCACAAGAGCCTGGTTTCCATCACTTTTTCCCCTTGTTTGTGAAGGTCATAGAAACACAGAATGTTTTGGGTTGGGAGGGACCTTAAAGACCATTTTGTTCCAACCCCTGCCATGGGCAAGGACACCTTCCACTATCCCAGGTTGCTCCAAGCCCTGTCCAACCTGGCCTTGGACACTTCCAGGGATCCAGGGGCAGCCACAGCTTCTCTGGACACCCTGTGCCAGGGCCTCCCACCCTCACAGGGAACAATTCCTTCTGAAGATACAGCAGTGCTCTACCACAACCTTTTTAAGGATGTCACCATCTGGATTTACACCCTAAAATGACGGGAGATCTCTCAGTGCTTCAATATTGATCCATTTTTGCAGCCATCTTGCAGTGCTTCTAAGAGAGAATGAACAACTGTCAGGAAGCTCAGGATGATCCAGAACAAGTTTTGACTCCTGGAACTTCAGTTCTAATGTTGGGTTGTTCCAGAATTTCAGAATTCACAATTAGGAGATTTCAGAATTTCAGAATTCTACAATTAAATTACTGACAAATAAGTAAAGTGAGGGTCCTAGGGTCAGAACACAAATTAAAAGAATTCCACATTTTTATCCCTTAATATTCTTTCACTAAAATTGATGCTTTTAAAAATATTGCTTGTTTTCAATAAGAAAGGCTGGCAACATCATCGCCTTTGTCCCAAATCTTCATTCACGTGTATTTTGAGATTCTTTTTTTTCCCCAAATCATGAAGATCTGAGTGATTATTTTCCTTGCACCTTCTGGTGGCTGCAGGTTCCCCTCTGGTCAGTGGAGAGCAGCAGCCTGACAAAAGCTGGTGTTGCTGGGTCACTGCTGTCCTTCCTATGGCCATAAACAATCCAGGGAGCTCTTGGCTCAGAGCTCGGGTCAAGGAGGGAAAGAAATTCAAGACTACATCCACAGGACTAAATTCAATATGACTCTGTCTCCTTTAGAAATATATCTGGGAAGCCTGTGAGTCACAATAAAGGACCTAAAACATAATCAAGACGTACCTTCTTTCTCCAGATACAGCCCAGTTTCATGGCAGAGACCTCAGAGGTTGTGGCCCTTCAGAGGGACCTCAATTGGTCAGAGGGAGGGGCAGAGAGGAACCTGCTGAAATTCAATTCTCCAGGCTGAGCCCCTTTCCCAGCTCCCTCAGCTGCTCCTGGTGCTCCAGACCCTTCCCCAGCCCTGTTCCCTTCCCTGGACATTCTCCAGCTCCTCAATGTCTTTTTTCTGTGAGAGGCCCAAAACTGAACGTGTTAAACTCTCTGGCTTCCCTTGCAAAGAAAGGTTACACACCTGCCTTTATTGTTCCTGCTTTTGGTCTGTTCCTGGTAGAATTTCTACCAGGCAGAGCAGATGTCAATGCTTATTTCACTCCCAGCAGAGAAATTCTTGATTTGCTCACATAGAATATCTCAGAAACAGATAAGTTTATTGCCCACATAAAGGGAACAGGCAAAGTTGAATGTTAAAAAACATATGGAGTTTCTGTGTTATTGCAATAAAAATCCAGCGAGCTGTGAATTTCTTTTCACATGTGTGGGGGTATTTCTACTGTTCAGTTCTCAGGTTGTTTGGGTTTTTTTTTTTTTTTTTTGCCACAGTAAAATGTTCAGAATTTTCCTTCCCTAAGAAGAGGTGGGCACTGTCAGAGGGGGAAACCTGGTGAGTCCAGAGGAGGCCACCAAGTTGACCAGTGTTGGAGCAACTCTCCTGTGAGGAAAGGCTGAGAGAATTGGGATTGTCCAGCCTGGAGAAGAGAAAGTTCTGAGGTGACTTAATTGTGGCCTTCCAGTCCTGAAGGGATCCTGGAAGAAAGATGGACAGGGACATTTTACGAGGGTCTGGAGTGACAGGACATGGGAATAGAGCTTCCCACTGCCAGAGGGCACAGTTAGATGGGATATTGGGAAGGAATTTCTCCCCATGAAAGTGATGAGGCTCTGGCACAGGGTACCCAGATAAGCTGTGACTGTCTCTGGACCTCTGGAAGTGTCCAAGGCCAGGCTGGACAGGGCTTGGAGCAGAATGGGACAGTGGAAGGTGGTTAGAACAAAATGGCAGGGGGTTGGAACAAAATGGTCTTTAAGGTCCCTCCCAACCCAAATGGTTCCATGATGTTTCTGGTGGGGTTTTTTTTTTGCATCACACTCTAACTATGAATTCCTCAGAATCCTCATGAAGCTATGGACACATCTGCATCCATTAATGGGCTCACTGTCCTGGGAAGGAGGGGGACACTGGTGAGACGCATCTGGTGAGTGGTGAGACACAGAGATTCCCCCTTGGCAGGAACTAATGAGAAAAGAGGTTCTCCTTTCCTCTAAACACCCCACAGCAACTTTTATCTGCTCCCCACATTTTCCATTCCAACCCCAAATCTTCTTTGCCCCTGCATCCCCTACTAAGTTCCATACCCAATAACACCTGCTATCTTCTACAGCACAGGGGAGAAAGGGCTTTTGTGGTTGACTGGCTGTGCTGGATTTCACAAGGTCAGTGGTCTAATCCCTCTCCTTATCCCAGTCACTAAAGTCTGCTCTTCCCCAGCTCGGTGGGAGCCTCCACCTGGCCTCCTTCCCCCATCCTTGCAGGGCCTTTTAGTTTGAGTCACAGTGCACAAAACAGTCCATGAGCAAACAGCTACTCATTAAAGGACTCATTTGTTCTGTGTGCAAGTTGTAAACACTGTTGAAAACAATTTCCTAATGCACGTTCAGAGGTGGGTGGAATAAAGATTTCCTGGGCAAATCTTAATGTTGCTTATTATTGATTTTTTTTTTTTATTTTCTTATAGCCCTCATTGTACATGAAAATTTTCTCTTTCTGCTCAGACACATTAGGAGGTCATGCAGGGCTCCTTGGTATGTTTTTTTCCATTTTTCATGAATGCCAGCAATCTTTCATTATTTCAAAAGCTTTAGTTATCTCTCAGGGAGGGGAGGGGTGATGTTTTTTGGAGCAGGAAGGAACCTGAAAGCCTATTGACTGAGAGATATTCAAAGGTTTTATTTTTAAAAGCTGAATAATCAGATATATATGCCTAAATCCTAAGAACAGAATTAGCTTGTATTTCAACACTAGTTTTCCATTAGCTTCAGCAATATAGTTTAATTCTAAGAAGGAAAAAAAAAATCCTGTTTCATGCATGACTTTATCACTGACCCAGCAGGGTTTTCTCACACTCTGTTTGTCAAAAGAAAAAGGGAAACAGCAAAAAAATCCCAGCAGCAAAACCTGACAAGTTTTTTTTCCCAGCGGCCAAAAAATACACAAATTTATTAACAAACTGCAGAATGAATAAAACTGTAAATATTTGACAAACCACCATGTTCCATTAGACCAGCCAGAACACCTTCCTGCTTCTCCTATTTTTGGACTTGTTTCCTCTGTTTTTGCTCAAACTGTTATAGTTATTTTCCCTTGTCCTCCTGTAAATGTGTATCCAGTAAGGCAGTAAGTTCCCCAGCTCTCAGCAGTGGTGATGTGTTCAACAGTTCTGAGCATCAAAGTGATTTAGACCTCACCTGTTGGGTCCTTTACACAAATACTCATTTGTGAGACCTCCCAATAGGCCTAAACCTTCAGTAGGTGAGATTTATTTATTTTTCACTGTTTATGCAGCTGAGCAAGTGGAGCTGGAGCAGCCGCTCGCTGCCAAAGCCAAACTTTTGTTCCCAGTCGTGATCAATGGGGCACTTAACCTTCCAGGATAAATGTGCTTCCCCCTGGACAGCCTCCCTTGGAACAGGGCTTCTGGTTCCTTTTTATTTCAAGCTGATTGAGGAAACATCAGCACACAGAGAGCAGTTTTACCCTCTTCAGTGAAAATTACTTGGCTGGCCTTGATGTCAGAGCAGAGACCATGGGATAACTCAGGTTGGGAATCACCAATCCGACCTCCTGCACAAAGCAGAGCCAACATTGAATTGAGACCAGGCTCTGCAGGGTTTATTTTGTGGAGTCTTGAAAGCCTTCAAGGATAGAGACCATGCAATATTTCTAAAAAAACAACTTATTTTGCATTAATTCATGATTTCAAGTGCCATAAAATGGATGCTACTTGTCTGTATTAGCATAATAAAAAGGCCCCAAGGTCATAAAGTGCGTGTTTCACCGCCGTCAACTTTTAAACCATCAAGTCAATGACAAAGAGAAACGTAAGTGGTTGTTATTTTCCTTCTTCAAGGTTTGTTTATCAAATATTTAAATGGGATTAAAATCCCTGAATTCCCGAAAAAGTTTATTGTTTGGTTTTGCTCAGCAGAGTGTTCATACATTCATTTCTCTTCTGCTAAAATTTCTGTGTGGAAGTGCTTGAATCAAAGCTAAATGTTTTCTCAATAAATCATGATGGGTGATGCCTGAATTGCTGAATAAATATTCAATACCAATTCAGTACAAGAATATCTGTGCTGCTTGCTCTAGGTGACCCTGCCTTGGCAGGGGGGTTGCGTTAAATGGTCTTCAGAGTCCCAACTTTTCTGTGAATATATTCTTGTGTTTTGGAAAAATGAGATGGACTAGTTCATTAATTTAATTTTATTTCCAACGAGGTTTATAAATAGAAACCTCGTTAGACAAATGAGCTGGTGTAAGAAGCTTCAGCAATATTGGAAAATGTCGGTGTGAGATCCTTGATTAGATGGCAAAAGGATCATTAAGTACAGTTACAGTATCATTTTAAAAAACCTAATTACTGCCCTACATGAATTCTTTTTGCATGAACTGAGGAGATTATTCCATATCCCCAAAGGGGTTTGGGGTTTTTATTGAGGTTTTCTTTCTGCATATGTTTACAGGATCTTGCACAGCAGTTTTTATCTCTGCCATTTCTTTAGGCTTTGAGTTCCTCTCATCAGCAGTGCAAGGTCACCTTCTCCAACCTGCTTTTCACAGAGAGCAGGAAACACAATGGTTTGAGATAAAGCTGGAAAAAACATCCCAGGATTTTTCAGCCCCGCCATCCATTCCTGTGATGAAACCATGGCATATAACAAAGTCCATAAACAGAGAAAACTCCCTCCTGATCTGCAAGAACAGGTAAGGTTTGTGTCCCAGCTGTTCTTTCAACAAATTATTTGGAGCTTTACTCATTAGGCTGCCACAAAAGCTTTTACGCTTGTTCTGGATGAATTGGCCCAGAAATTATTTTATTCTCTCTTGTACTTTTCCCTTAACTTCATCTCTTTATTCCTGATATTTTTCACTGGCTGTGACATATGTTCTTAAAAGTAGAACTTTTTGGTTCTCTCTTAGTAAGTTCTACAACCTCAAATCTAATTCATAGAGTTGGGTTTTTTAAGCTTGGTGGGATGAATTGCCCTGTGAGTATCCTCATATTTTCCTGGTCCTACCAGTGCCAGAAGAATCTTAGGTTGTTCAAATAAGTTCAACCTGGATGGAAATAAATAAAGGCAAGTGCAAGACTGTTGTCATCAACAAACCAACTCCTCTGGCTGTTTGTGTCAGGTAATTCACTCTCCTCTGAATGCAGAATAAATCAAGCAGCCTTCAGTGCTTCAGACCAGGTGTCATCATGGAGCTGCAAACCTGCATTTCTCTGAGGGTATTTCAACAAATTCTTACTTTTTACTGCAGTGTGACTTACTAGGAATAAGCTCCAACTCTTCATCCCTCGGCCTGCACTTTCAGAAGCACCTTTCAAGACTTGATGTGCCTTTCCATGCCGTCTCCAGCACAGAAGAACATTCAGGTGTTCCATGATAAGGAGAGAGCTCACCGACAACTCTCCTTAAGTCAGAGCAGCTGTAAGGTTGCTCTAAACATCATCTTCCAGTGGTGCAGGTTCAAAGTTAAATCATATTCCATGATTTTACTTTCTTCTATGCCTCTAGGGGCTTCTGAGCATCTAAAACCTCATTTATAAAATGCACAAGTCCAATCTGAACCCCGGTGTGCACACAGTTTGTGAATGCACAAAAAGGGAAAGGCCTGGAAATGCTTCAGGTGTTCTCCATGAGTTGTCATGGAATCATGGAAGGGTTTGGGTTGGAAGGGACCTTAAAGAACATCTAATTCCACCCCCCTGCCACAGGCAGGAACACCTTTCACTGCACCACCTTCCATTATTCAAAGGAACAACTTGTTTAGATGCAGGACTGTAAGGTGAGGAGACTAATTGTGTCCCACAAGGACAGAGAAATCATGGGATAACTGCAGGAAAGAACAAGACTTAAGATCATGTTAAGCTCTTATCAGCTGTCACAGGGCAGGGTGGGGACACTCAGAATCAGAGGCCATTTTCATACATGTTTCTTAGCAACATTAGAATGGGACTTTTATTAGGAAATAGTGATTTTATTTTACTTAAGAGGAAGGCGCTTGTTCTTCCTTCCAGCATTACTCGAAGAAAAAAGTCAATGTAAACTAGAAGCTCTCCTGCTAATTAACCTCACCTCATTAGAGAGGTGAGAAAAATTAAAAAGCCAATGTAAACACACAGAAATAAGGTGTTTAAATACCAAAGGGTTTGGGTGATGCTTTTGTGTTGATCAGCAATGTTGTTTCTCATTGGACTGAATTTTCAAGTGATAGGAACAGGTAGATCTGCTCAAGAAAGCAACTGGTTCTACAAAAGCTTCTGCTGGTGCAAAATTGACATATTTTGGTGTCACTGTGCAGGTATTTACACTCAATAACCTGGTTCTACGTTCAAGCACATTGAATTCTTGATGCAATTGAGCACAGCAGTGAACAGGAAAAGATATTGGTGTTAAGCAAAACAGGGCAATTCCTCTTCTGACAAAAAACGTGTCAGCAGGAAAATGATGAGTTGCATTTGAAAAAAGACTTGACTGCTTTTGTTTTCCTCTCTTGTGCACTGTGATAGTTTGAGCATCATTTTTCCAGGGCGCAGGCCAGGGATGTGATGCCCCAAGAGAATCATCCTCAGGGGGTGGGCACCAGCCAGTTCACCCAGCAGAGATGAGAAAGGGGAATAGCCTCAGGATTTGTGAAAAATACTGTGAAAAATAACAGCTGATCATGTTAATGGTGTGTGATGCAGTGGAGGCTGAGTGTGTTCAGGTTAAATACACAGGGAGAAATGCAGATTCAAAACTTAGAAGCAGAGAACTTCATTAACTTTCAACATACACATGACTGTTTCACCTAAAGATTTAAAAGAAGCCACAATTAATATCCAGACTATTCCCCCATAAATGATCATGGAATAGGATCAGATATTTTGTTTTATTTTATTTTATTTTATTTTATTTTATTTTATTTTATTTTTTCCTCACAAAATCATGTGAAACTTTGTGAGAGGACTAGATAAATCATTTATTTCATCATAATTATAGTGGCAAAATCCCCTTGATAGAAAGGGACAGCCCTGATTCTTGGATTTTTCCAGAGTGTTCCAAACACCACATGTTAGCCCAAGTGACTGTGATATCAGAACCAAAATGGTTCAATAAACCATATAATAAATATAAGGAAAAAAAATGTTCTCTAATAAACACATCATAAACCCATGGAATTTTCCTCTTCAGCTCTTCCACTACATTGCCATGTTGTCGGGACCTACAGACAGGCTGGTGAGGAAAACGAGATTTTCTCCTAATTAAGACACTGAGGGGCTGGAGCATGTCTGAAGACTGGAAAGGAGCTGGGGAAGTATCTGAAGCCCCAGTAGCAGCTGAGGAAGTGGGAAAGGGGCTGAGCCTGGAGAAAAGGAGGCTCAGGGGGGACCTTGTGGCTCTGCACAACTCCCTGACAGGAGGGGACAGCCGGGGGGGTCGGGCTCTGCTCCCAGGGAAAGGGACAGGAGGAGAGGGAACGGCCTCAGGCTGGGCCAGGGGAGGTTCAAGTTGGATATTTGGGAAAATTTCTTCATGGAAAGGGTTGTTCAGCCCTGGCACAGCTGCCCAGGGCAGTGATGGAGTCCCCATCCCTGGAGGGATTTAAAACCCGTGTGGATGTGGCACTTGGGGACATGGGTCAGTGGTGGCCTTGGCAGGGCTGGGGGAATGGTTAGACTCAGCAGTGTTAAAGATCCTTTCCAACCAGAATGATTCCATGAATTATCCATACTGTTATTCAAGGCATCTTGTTTCCACCTTCTCTTCCATCTTAGTGAGATCAGTGAACTCCTTTATAACCCTTGTATGTTTTTCAGCTTAATACTGACTGTCTGAACTCATCACAATCTTCCTTAATTAAACTTTTAGCAATATTCTGCCTTCAGAAAGTGTTGAGTAATAACCAACGTGTCAAAGCTACTTGTATTTATCACTGGAGATGCATCATGGGCCTCAAAATGCTGTAAACACATCGTAAATTTTTGCGTCCAAAATTTTGTTGTTGCCACTTCCAAACTCTTCGCAACTAAGAGAAAAAGTGCACTTCAGCAGTGTCAGAAGCTGACTTTGGAAACCTGGAACCCTTCAGGAAAAGTGGAAATGCAAAGGCTGATTTGAGATACATCCCCAAGAGAGAAGAGGAAGCCTTGGTGGATCTCGAATACCCAGATGTGTGTGGCTATAAAGGTATGAAATTACACAGAGGAAAACTGCACATGGGTGAATCCTCTCAACCCAAAATTGCTCAAACAATGATCTTAATGAGGAATGAGTTTGTTTCATGTATAAATTCATCACTGGAGAGTGAGCTTTTCCTCTCTGTCAGCTTCACCCCTTTTCTAGACATGGTGCTGACTGTTAGTGAAATTTTCCTGACCAGAATTCATGATGGTAGCAGTAGCTTCAGGAGACCTTGGCTTGACAGGAGCTATGGAGATGCTTCTCTGGGTGGCCCTGGATTTCCCCTATGCCCTTGAGGGCAGAGCCCTAAAAAGACTCATGGTTTTTATTTCATACTCCTTGTCAATGCAGACAAAAAAATTGCTACTATTGGAGGCTTGAGACTTTTATGTAATTCCACAGGAGAAAGATGTCAATGAATTCTAAGTGCATCTGACTATAAATTGGTCAATACACTGCTGGAAAACACAGTGAAGAAAAAGAAAGGGAAAAATATTCAGCGTCAGATGTGTGGTATGGAATATAAACACGCTAAAAATATTCTGTCCTGTGCTTGTATTGTTCTGACTCGATGGGAAACTGTCATGGATTTGTTTATTTATTGATACAGGATGCCAAACTCCTGAAATATCTGCCAGCATCTTTTAGAGGCCTGTGCAATGGCAGCTATATTGTGTCTGACATGTTCTTCAGCTGGGAACAGTCAGAAATAGGATGGAAAATGCCTCTTTCTTGCTGTGGGTTTTGATTTCCATTAATAAAAGTTGCTCTGTGTGTGACACACGGAAATAATAATAACCCAGAATAAAATATCTAATATTACAGTAAGCAAGAAACAGAACATTTTTCCTATTCTGGGGTGTTGTTTTAGAAAAGTGGGGGGTTTTTTCCCACTGGCTTTCACATTTCATTCTGTTCATTGTGGTACATGGTACAAATTCCATATGGAATATCAAGTGTTAGGAAACCGGGGAGTGGGTTATGAAGGACTTGTCCAAAGATACATATTTTTTTTAAGACTGCGAGCTGCAGTGAAAGTCACTTTGTCATATTCATAAAACCTAAATAAAGGTCAAGAGGAAAAAAAAAAAGTACAAGTAAATACATATTATTCAGTTCTTTTGGTCTGTTTACACTGCTCTTTGCTCCTACTGTGAACATATTTCCTTTGGATTAAATAGAAGGAAGAAGAAAAGAGGAAAAACAAGTTTTAAAACAGTAATTTGGGGTTCTCACAACACTTAGTGTACTCTTTTTTTTCTGTAATTGGCTCCCAAAATGAATTCAGTCACTAGCGGCGCTGTAAGGAGGAAATCAATCAGTTGGTGGAATAATGGAGATAGTTTTCAAGTGGTGATGCTGTAGCACCGGCAACAGAAAAGTAATTTTTTTTTTTTTCAGTAGGAAAGAAGTTGGATTTCCCCCTGTGGCTGTTGAAATTGAGCTTATAGGTAAATTTGTTTTCACAGAAGCAACCTCGCTCGTCTGCTGCTATTGAGATACTGTCTGCTGTCGTCACGGAGTGGTCACTGCTGCAGCACTGGAGTCTGCCTGCAGAATATTTATAACTGCTGCCTACCTCAGTGGAGGAAAAAAAATACTTTCCCAAGGACCTACCGGCTCATTATTCCTTTCTGTTGTTTAAAATCACTAAGTGCTGGAAGAGACCTCAGGAACATGTTTAGTGTTGAGCAAACGTAAGGCAAATTCGGAGGGTGATTTTTTTGAAAATTAATTAGACCCTGTGGGTTTATAGACCCTTTTGAGAGATGTATGATCATGGAATCCCAGAGTGGTTTAGGCTGGAAAAGTCCTCTGAGATCATCAGTCCCAGACTTTCTCCCAGCACTGCCAAGGCCACCACTGACCCACGTGCCCAAGAACCACATCCACACAGCTTTTAAACCCCTCTAGGAATGGGGAATCACTCTGGGCAGCTGTGCCAGGGCTGGAGGACCCTTTCCATGGAGAAATTTTCCCAATATCCAATTTAATTCTTCCCTGGCCCAGCCTGAGGCTGTTCCCTCTCCTCCTGTCCCTGTTCCCTGGGAGCAGAGCCCAAATCCCCCAGTTGTTCCCTCCTGTCAGGGAGTTGTGCAGAGCCACAAGGTCCCCCTTGATCCCCCTTTTCTCCAGGCTCAGCCCCTTTCCCAGCTCTCTCATCCCAGCAAATACTTGGATTTTGGAGCACGTAAGTAATCATACAAAAAAGCCCTCTGATTTTTGGGGCAGAGTAGCCATGAGGCTGCTCCTATTTTAAATTATTATTTGATCAGAAGGGTTTGGTCAAACAGCTCTTAATTGTGGTTCCAGAAGGAAATTTTGATTTCTCTCTCTTCTTGTAACAACTTCAAGGAACATAATCTATCATGGCCATGACCTGGTACATGATACATCTGACCAGCATCACCATGGAGTGAGATGGAACAGAAGATTCCTAATCCTGGGACATTTCTTGGAGAATCCTCACACTGCTGGTTGCCAGGGGTAACCTGCAGGCTTGGCGGCACTGGGGACAGCGCAGGTGTGTGAGGCTGGGAGCAGAAAACATCCCAGGCTTTGAGAAAATCTTGATTTCATGAGCCTCCCCATGCTGGCCTGGTGAATGCAGGATTAGTCTTTCACTCCTGTGCTGCTGAGTCAGGATTTGGGAAGGTTACCCTGGAAGGAAACAGCAACACTCACATTACACTCATCTCTGAGCAGATGGATAAGAGGTGTAAGCAGCGTCTTTTTTCTGTTATCTGAGCTAACAAAAACACCCTGCAGCAAAAACAAATATCTGCTGTTCAGGAATCCAAACCACTCATTTTTGCAAACTAATTTTTTAACCTTTTTATTCCCAGTGCCTCCCAAAGGAAAAGCACCTCAACGCTACCTTTGCAAACTGTTCTCACACACAAAAATCTAACAAACTCGCTGATAATTCCCTTTGCAAAGGGTGTAACTGAGCTTTCCTGGGACAATTTGCTGCTGTGGAAGAGGGCTCAGGGGAATGATTAAAAATGTTCAGTTGGGAGCTGGTTCAAGAGGCCAATGGCTGCCTTGACAGCTGGAATGTGCAGGAATTTACCAAAAGGCATCCAAGATCTTCTTGACCCTCTGGGATTGCATTCTCACTGGTAGCTGTTCCAGGGATCGTTGGATTGTTCCAATATTTAGAGTTCCCTTTCCTTTGCTCAACCAACACTGAAAATTTGGAAGAGCACAACAGGAAGATGTGTGAACGGTGAATAGCACCAGAGGGGATTATAAAAAGAGCCTTTTAGCAAACAAAGCAGTTTTTTGATGAGAAGGGGTATGGCAAAATTTTGGGTCATGAGTCAGTCTGATTTTAATGTCTGATAGGAGAGGATGTGTCCCATCCTCTGGAGTGGGAGAAGCAGATTTTATAGCAGTGGCAAAAAGTGAATAGGAATTAACCCCAAAGGGGCTCACATTTCAAGGACAGAAGCATCCAAATTCAGCATTGTCTTCAACACCACCAGTTGTCATTGATGACAATAAAACAATTTTCCATAGGAATTTAATTGCCTGCTGGCTTTTGCATGCCCAGCCAAGATTGTGTGATTTGCAAGGGGGACTTCAGCATGGCTCTGTGGAGGAGGAGGCCAAATACCACAAGGACTTTCTTAATTTTGCCATCTCTCTTCAGAATGGCAAGAAGTTTCATCGTTTCATATTATTCATTTTTTATGCTTGTGGACACTTTGTTTGTTAAATAAATAGGTCTTTTTCCACTTTCCTCTAAAGAGATTTTTTTTCCCTGACCAATTGAAGGAGGAGCCATTGGGTTTGCTTCCCAGAATGTTCCCCATTCCTGGAGGTTCCCAGAGGAACCCCATTTGGAGGTTTCCTCCCAAATTTGCCTTCAACAGCACGCTATTGTAAAGAGGTATTTTCCTTCTCTAGGGCAGACAGTGCAGCTCAGTAGAGATACTTTCCATAGCTAAAGGCATGGATTATACTAGAGCCTTTAAGATTTCTCTTAGAGATCTCAAAAGAAATTCTGGCAAATTACAGACTGAATAATGGCTTGCAGTAAACCCAGATAGCTTCTCTGGGTTTCCAGTGGAGAAAGTTCAGTAGACAGAGGAGGAGGTGGAAAGAAAGCTCATAATAAAGCAGTTTGAGAGACTTGGCTGCTGGTGACAAGGCTGCAGCCAGACTGTGGCTCATAAACAGCTATAAAAACACCCCCCAGGACTGTGTAAGTAGCTGGAAATTCCTAATGAAACACCAAAAGCCACAAAATAAACATGGCACGGGACAAGAAAACAAAGGATGGCTTCACACTTGTGTGTTTTCTACATAAGCCACACTTTATAGGGGATCCCTTTGCAATGAAAGCTGGATCTGGGCAAGAGCCAGGGCTCAAAGGGGGTGTAGGAAATGCAAGGTGAGAATGTGGAGGCTGCCTGGTGCATCAAGCCATACATTTGTCCTTCTGTTCTCTATAGTCTGACCCATCTCCCATGTCAATCTCATAGAATTATTCAGAAATAAGACAATTCTTGCTTATTTCTCAACCAATAGCCAGGTTTTTACCCTCACCAAAAAACCCTGCCCCTTTCTAATATCTGCTGTTAAAGCACTGAAGGTAACCCTGTAGCACCTACATGTGCAGCTGTTAGTTCATCACCAGGTCCTCAAATTTATGCTCAGCTCTGTTCTTATCTTCCCCACTTCTCCTCCCTTTATCTCTTCTGGTTCCTTGGTCACTGAAAGCAGCTGAACCACTCAGGACAGAGATAATGTTTAAGGAGAAAACTACTGCCTGAGCACACACAATAAATATTGAGAGAGCCTAAAATCTCCAAGTCTGATGGTTTTTATTAGCCAGGCGTTTATCAGGTGTGAGGTTAACCGACAGGAAAAGGGACTTGTGTGGAATTGGAGGCCTATTTGGTTGGAATTGAGTGTCCATTCCCTAACATGATGCTCTACTGGCCCCTGCCATTGATGCCTTCCAGACCTCTGTGCTCCTGGATGCTCAAGTGTGAAATTTTTCACATTCCTTTCAACATCTTTTTCAAGGTGAGTTATCACAGCTGAGGCTCCTCCCTGGCCAAAACCCCTTAAGCGACAGGACTGTTCTGCAAGCAAGTTCTTGGAAATTTATTTCCTTGGAAACAGGCTGTCTTGCTTCTCCTGTAGGGATTCTTGTACTCCTTTGGTAAGGCCAGAGGACAAATCTACCCCACTGCCACTTGGGCTGGTGGACATCCTTCAGCACTGACAGGTTAACGTGACTTCTGTGTCTCATTCATCTGGAGCAGGAAAAGAATTCTCTCCACGTTCAGCTTCACTGGTGTCACTGTATGTGATGCCCAGAAAAGCTGTGGATTCCCCATCCCTGGAAGAGTTCAAGGCCAGATTGTTTAGGACTCTGAGCCACCTGGTCTAGTGGAAGGTGTCCCTGGTCATGGCAGGGGGTGAGAATTGAATAATCTTGAAGGTCCCTTTCAATCCAAACCATTCTGTGATTCTACAGTTCTGTGACTTTAGTTTTTCTGACTAAAGGCTGTTTGCATCACTTAAGTGAGTTCAGCCACTCAGATGCAGTGAGGAATCTTTTCAGGGTATCTGCCACAATTAATATATTTGAGGGTCATGAGCCAAAAATAAGCACAGTGTTTATTTTAGGGCTGTGTTTAAAAAGAGAGCTAAAGCCGAGATTAATTTTGTAAAGTAGTCTGAAAAACAATAGTCCATCTTAATTGCTATTGCAACCTGCTCCTCAGTGCTTTTTTAAGCCTAGTAGAGACATGAATGGAGAAATTGTCACCCAGTAATGTGACTTATCCCAAGAGCAGATGCATAACAGAAAATAATTAACATGCTGTGGATCTTACTACTGCCTATGGCACTGCAGTGAAAAATGTAGCTGTCCAAACAGCTTTTATTTTTATCAACAATTAATTTGTGCCCAGAAAGAATGGAGATGAACATGCAGAAAACATCTCAGAAGGGCTACAAGGAAACAGAAAAATTTGAGGAGGCAGTGTCTGAGAATGTTTGGCCAGGATGCAATCCCAAGTGTACATTTGGAGTAAACACCTGAAAATTGATAGAGTGGATTTGAAGTAATTCTATATAACTTCAGGAAGACTGTGATGCTGTTAATTAGTAATGTTTTCCTACATAACAAATTAGTTCTTTCTGTTAATTCATTGCATCATACGCAGTGCAGTTTAACTTCTATTTTCAAGGGTGTGACACCAAAAAATGCAGATGAATCAGAAGAGTGTCACATTTGTGTGTCCTTCTTGCTGAATTAGCTGTGAATGTAGATAATGTAAAGAGAATCTTGATTTTCAAGGTCCTTTCTTACTTTGGGATTACAGCAAAAGGTCTGTAAACACATGGAGAGACTTTGACTGGTAGGAAAAGAAAAGAAGTGAGAATAAAAGTATTTCACAGAAACACCTTATTAATGTCTGAAAATGCAATGATAGTATGTCATGTAGCACAGTGGGAGAGATGAAATGCTTTATATCTTTTGTGTCTAAAAGATTTTAAAAAACTGAATTTGTAGAACTCAATACAATTCTTTTGTGGGCAAGACCAGGCAAGACAAGAAAATGGAATTGGTTTTTGGTATGTTTGAGTTTATACACTAAGATCTGTTTTCTTGGAAGCACTGCACCCTTTACATTCTCAATTCTCACACTGAAAACCAGGAACTGAAACACTCCAGATCCCCTTCTGACTGTAAAAATTTTTGCAGCCTTTCTACTATATCCTTGGAGCCCTGGAATCAGCAGATGGATTGGAGACTTTTTAGTTTAATGTGGGAGAATTATGGAATCAAAGAGGAGCTGCAGAACTGCTCATTTGCCATCTACCAGCTGGATCACGCCCAGCTTTGAGGTACAATCCTATATGAATTTCCCAGGCAGGTCCCTAATTAAATTACAACCCAGAAAAATCAGGGCAGTCTCTGAATGCCATTTTGACTGGTGACTTGGAAAAGTGAAATTAGGCAGCTTTGGTTTTGGCCTGAGGCTACTGAAAGGGTAGTGGGTCGTTTGTGCCAAGATTAGTTCTGAAGGTCACTTTTGCTTTCAAATTAGTTCATTGTTCAGATTAGTTCTGAAGTTCTTTTACTCATTCCGAAGCTGATTCCAACCACCACAAAACACAGACATCCTCAGAAACTTACTGATATTTTGGGAGCTTTGTGATCTGCCTGCGTGGAACGATGGGACTGGAGTGGTACCTTGGGGTGCTGAAGGAACTCAGATCTCTGACATGTTTGCCTCGGGTGACTTGGGATGATCTGAAATTGAGCACAGTCCGTCCTGGGGCATAAAAGGCTTCATACAGTGCCCTTACCCTTCCTGCTCTCTGATGGGGCATGGATGGCCTGTGGAGATCCTGACTCATCTCACTTATAAAATACTTCAGCCCTGGATTATGCCCCTGCCTTCTTTCACACACCTGCAGGGCTCTTGGGGGTTAGATTTGTTTCTTTTTCACTTATAGAACTTTTTCCCACAAGTTGCTAGGAAACTAACTACTGGATACTAACAGGTACTTAAGAAAACATAGAAGTGGCCAAAGGAGAGGAGTGTAGCACCTGGCTACACCTCTTTTGATCTCTGGGAGTTTCTCTCAGAGGGGGAAGATAACCTCGAGTTTTGGGGGCAGGTAAAGGATGGGGCGTGGGGCAGCTGGGCTTTCTCACTCTTGGCATCAGAAGGAGAATGTTTAAGCCATTGCTTACTGCAGGAAGAATGTACTGTGTAATAAATACATATTGTATTTTTGGCTTTTCCCAAATATTAAAATGAATGCTATATGTATAATGTTGGAAAAACTTTGCTGTATGAATGTAGGGGTTTTTTTTAATTATTTCTGCTATTAACAAAACTTAGTAGTAGTAGTGTGGTAAATATATATTTATATATATTTTGGGCTATAGCATGGTATTAAAATGGAGACTATGCTTTTGGTCATGTAGCTAACTCAGAGAATGGTAAAGATAATCAGGAAACTCCTCACATTCTTGGATTTTCCTATCTGGATGAAGATGGGTGACGGACACAAGAGTCCTAGGGGAGGAATTTATTGATCCTCTGTTATCAGGGAGTGTGGGGGTGACAGGATGGAGCCACAAGGAGAAATAAAATGTGGATTTGATCTGCAGGATGGAATGAGGGCAGGTCGAGGGTTGAAACCAAGCAAGAGAACATCTGAACTCAAAGGAATGTTCGAATAACTCATGGGGGTCTATGAATATGCAACAGGCTGATACATTCAAAGAGTGTGTCCTAGTTAGTAGCCGTGCTCTTTGCTGAATGCCGCACACCCAGCTGTGGAAAGGGCTAACAGCAGGTCTGTTAGCTAAAGGAGAGAGAAGAAGTCGAGAAGCAAGAAGAAGCTGTAAGGAGCCTTCTTCAAGGCCATTACCAAAGAGACCGAGAGACGAGAAGAACAGAAGAAAGATAAAAAGGGAAGTTTGCAGCTGGATGAAGTATTTTTAGAAGTTACTGTGACTTTTCACCAATGGTGTTATGTTGATGCATTGTAACCAATAGCTGGGGTAGAAGAAGTATAAACAATTAGAAAGTGTGTAAAAGGTCAGCTATTTTTGATAATAAACAGTTGCTGTTTGAGACTGTTCTGGTCTCTGCTTTGTGTCGCAACCGCCCCGACAGCGACACCCAGCAGTAACTTTTGTTTTAAAAAAATTTAAAAATTTGTTGCTTTTGTGTCTCTCCTTGTCTTTTTATTAAACCTTTTAAATTTTACCAGAAAGGTCAACCTCGTTTTTTCACAACTGTCACTGCTGGAATCCAATCCCAGGGACCTACCACCACCTGTTTGTGTGCCTGGGAATTCTGAGCTTGCCTTTTCCTGCACTGCTGGAGCAGGGCCACCACTGTGCTGCCCCCATCACTTCTTCAGCACTACTGTGGGTCTTTGTTATGTCATAGCCCCACACTCCCTGCCCTGCTGGGATATCCTCCAGTTCCAGCTACCACCACAGAGCTTTTGATACATTTCATCCATCAGCCTGGGATTCCTGCTCATCCCTCCCATTCCAGCTACCACCATGGAGCTTCTGATACATCTCATCCAGCAGCCCAGGATCTCTGCTCATTCCTGCTCTTCCATCTTGGTCCTCTCAGAGTCCTGCTGGGGCACTGGGATCAGAATGCCCCAGGGTTTGGGAAGCAAAGCCTCTCCCCCATCCCTTCCCATCTCGGCTGAGAAGGTTGTCACGAGGTTCTTGGTTCTGTTTTGTTGATAGTGCCAAAGTTACTGTTGTTTGTTTGCCTTGTTACACATACTAGTAAAGAACTGTAATTCCTATTCTCATATCTTTGCCTGAGAGCCCCTTAATTTCAAAATTATAATAATTTGTAGGGAAGGGGTTTATGTTCTCCATTCCAAGGGAGGCTTCTCCTCTTCCCTAGCAGACACCTGTAATTCAAACTAAGACAAGGGCCCAGAGGCCAAGCTCTGGAAGAGATGTCACAGCAAATTCCCTACGATGAGACCAAAACAGAAAGCTGATGTTTGAACCCCCAAGATTACTGCAAAGCCAGAGGGGACCAGCTCCAGAAGCTTCTTCCAACTAATACTTACATAGTTCCACATATTAAAGTCATATAAAAATCCATAATCTGTTTATTGCTTGCCAGCACTTGGAGATTTAACATTAAGAATAGGGGTTTTTTTTCTAATTTCTTTTCTCATTTACCTCATAATAGCATGAGTAAGAAGAAAAATGGTCCTTCACTCTCTCCAATGACAGCAGCTCCTGGGTACTAACCCTGGAGAGTGTCACGACTGATACCCACAATGATCTTCATTGAGACAAGGGAGGGAGGGAGACAAGGATTTGGGGAGAAGAGGGAATACAGACAGCACCAAGAGAGCCAACATTCTCTCTGTAGGTAAACTATCACATTACAGAACTCGGCAATACAAAATGCTTTCACTGAGAAGGAATGGTCTGAGGTCTCAAAGCAATTCAACATTCCCATTCAATTTTTCCTCTTGCTGCCTAGCAGGAGTGGAATCTGCAGTTAATTGAGCCACTGACAAATGACTGAGGCAAAAACAAGCTGATTTGAGGCCAATTACCAGCCACAGGGTGCTCATGACTTCGGGTTATTTCATGAGCTTTTTTTTAAGCTGACCACACATTCACAGGCAGGATGCTTTAAATAAAATCATAGGAAACTGGATGTAGGTTTCTCTGAGGGCATTTGGGATCTCTCCAGTAGGGTTGGCTTGTGAACTGTGACCAAAAACATTTGTGCAATCTGACATCCCTTAGCCTCTGATCCAAATCTGGAGGGAAATGAAATAGTTCAATACACTGATAGCAACAAACAGGAAACGTGGTTCCTGCGCATGCTTCTCAACCCAATCAGAAAAAGGGGGTTTGGGAATCTTTTTAGGCTGTTTTTAATGGAGCAGACCATCTTGTGGTGGAATTAGGTTTGAGCGTGGGCAGGAAATCCATGTCATTAACATTTGTGCATCACCATTTGGAAATTGTATATTCTGTCACATTCTTCACCGGGTCGTTGTTCTCTCAGGCAGCCTCTGAGTGCACCAGAAGTTTCTCAGAGGGCAAAATGTGGACCACAGCTCCAAAATGGTTGTTCTTGTTGGAAAACAATGGCTTAGAGAAGGTTTGGATTCTTCTGGAAACAGTTGATAGGATTGTTGAAGAAAGGGTTAACATGAACAATGTGTGGTGGAGGAGAGGAATTGGAGATACAGAAATTATTTGGTTTGGTGCAGTCTGGGGTAAAACTCACTTCTTAGAGAGAAGTGAGACTTCTAAGACTCCCCAGACTTCTAAGAGTGAACTTCTTAGAGTCCTCTCTATGCTGCTTCAGTGAACTGGCTATGCATCAGCAGCTTTAAATGTAAATCATCACAAGGCATTTATGTAGCAGACACACCTTGGAAGGAGAGTAACCATATGTCACAATATACATTCAGCAATACTTCATTATCCTCTAGATTGGGTTTAATCATTCTGGCCACCACCTTAAACAATTGGTGTCTGTTTGACTCAAAGATTCTCAACATGGGTAAGGACAGGTATGCATTGAACAGTACATAAAGGTAAAAAAACCAACTATTGTAAATAAATACTGTTTTCTAATAAGCACTGAATTATACGGAATTAGAAAACATAAATATGTAAATTGTTCTTTTTACCTTCTGCAGAGCTCATGATAAATAAAGCATCAGTTTCTACACAAAAGCAAATTTCTGCTAAAGAAAATAGTTATAAACACTAATTTCTTAAGAGATTCATTTTTGCTTTTTTTTTCTGTAAGCTTAAATTATTATATTCACTGTCAAGATTTCACAGGGTAGAGCAAAGAAGTTTAAGGGTAAATGGTACATACTAAAAAATGGAATTCTGTATTCCAAGTCATGTTTTGTGACCTGATTTTGCAGCCATAAATTCTGTCAGTAAATTTGTGTATCACCACTGGCCATGGGCACAAACTGAAATGCAGAATGTTCCATCTAAGAAAATGGAAACACATTTTTGGTCTAAGGATGATCAAGAACTAGTGCAGGTTTCCAGGTGAGTCTGTGGAGTTACTTTCTTAGAAATACCAAAAAAAACCAGCTACACACAGTCCTCTGCAACCAGATTTCAGTGACCCTGCTGGAGCAGAAGGTTGGACCAGAGATCTCCAGAGATCCCTTCCAAACTCAGCTCTGTGAATTCTCTCGAACATGGGAAAATTATCAGTCCTCAGTGCTCTTCCTTCTCCAATTAAAGCTTAGCAACACCACACAGAAACATCTTTAAGAATTGCAGGGTACAGAAAGTATTTTGTTTGAAAGGTCAGTGTGGGTATTTTGTTCACCACCTCCAAATGCACAAAACTGTGAACTTCAGTCTGTCTAACACAGCATCATCTGCCAAGACTGAGCAGTCAAGTGGATAATTACCTCAATCTGCAGCTCCTGCAAGCTGTCCCACTCCTTTCCTGTAGCTGAGTGATTCTTTGGGGGTTCTGGTGTTTGATACCCTTGCAGATGTCAAGGGGTGACCCCAGAAGGAAACATCAAAAAAAAAAAAAAAAAAAAATTGAATTTCTCCTCTTGTTAACAAGAAGGAAACTCGCAGATAGGGTGAATCCATTTTTCTGTTATAACATGTTGGAATTCTAGTGAAATATCCTCTGTTTGCAAATATGTTTAAAATGCCACAAAAGGTTTTGAAATTACAAGCCCATGATTCATCCCACTGTCACCTCAGCTCTAACAAACTGCGTCACTCAGCTCCAACCACAGGAGCTTTCAGTGAGGTTTGGGAGGATGAGAAACAGATGAGAGCAATTAGAATTAGAAACATCATTAACTAATATAATGTAAAGGCGAGGGAAAGAGTGAGGCAGAGGGTTTTACAGCAAGTCTAAAAAGAAATTGCACAAAAAGAAAAATGGCAGCTTCACACTTGGCTTGCCTTTTTTTTTTTTTTTTTTTTTTTTTTTTTTTTTTTTTTTTTTTTTTTTTCTTTTTAGCATTCTCGTAAAGGGAAAGTCCAGACTTTAAATGAGCAGCACATAGCTCCCAGAAATACATTAAACACTCATCACATAATTGTTTTCACTCTGTCTCCTCTTATGAAGGTAAAAAAAAGGAGGCAACGTTTGAACACTGGGATAGTTTAAGTTAGAGATAACAGTACTGAAGGCAGAGATGTAAAGAAATCAGAAACATAGAACAGAACAGTTGCCTGACAGAGAGAAAAAGGACCCTTGATCAAGGGGGCTTGAAGACACAGCTGAATAATGAATTAATGATTCTCACAGCCAGCTGGAGAAATGCTATCACCCTTCAGATCACACTGCAGCCGAATGTGAAGCTGAGAATGTGCTTTCTTATCTCAGAGTCTCTGTGGACTATGTATTCCAGGTACCTGATAAAGAGAGTTTCCTCTGCTGGAGAACTGCTGAAAGGCTGCACTGCAAGGCTGAATGAATTTTATAATTCAGTAATAGCCTCGGCTCTTTTTTTTTTTTTAATTTTTTGCTTTATTTTTGGAGCAAGAACATATCTTTTCCCAGCAAAGGGCACAGATCCATTTTTTTTTCATAAACACTAATGGCCAATCCATTTAATGATGCAATAAGAGAAGGATTTGGGCAACTTATTTGCACACCTACAGCTATTTGACCTTCTGCTCTTTATATTAACAGGACTGCTGAGGGGAGGAGGGAGAGGAACTGGCTTTGGGGGGCTGATGGTCAGCACTGGTTTTGCCGCAGAACTGAAAGCTCTACAGGATACATGGAATGAAAGGAAACAACTGGTCCCCATTACTAAACAGGACACCAGAGACCCTTGAAGTTTCACTATTTTGTATGTATTTTGACTGGTCCCAACAAATTTGATTCATTATTAGTGTTCCATGTACTTGCCCATGTTTCTAAAATTAATCAGCTCTTCTGAGTGCTCACTCAGATTCCTGCCCTTTCCCCAGATAATTCACTCTGGGCGAAGAAGGTGGGACAAAGTGTGTTTCTCTAAACCTCTGTTTACTCCACTGATGCTAGAAATGACTTACTGGTCATAATGGTTCCCACTGTCTTCCATAAATCTTTCAGAGAAAGGTGCAAGTTGGCACCCCTGAATTGAAAGATCCTGCTCTTCTCTTGTGGCTGCTCCATCCCTGGAAGTGTTCAAGGCCAGGCTGGATGGGGCTTGGAGCAACCTGGTCTAGTGGAAGATGTCCCTGCCCATGGCAGGGGTTTGGAATTAGAGTTATGGGACTCCCATAGCATAGGGACATAAGTAAACTCAGGATTTTGCCAGACAGGGGCTCCTGAAGCATCCTAAAGAAACTTGGAAACCATGGGACAGCCCTGAAAATTCTGTGAAAAGTATCTTTTTCATGAAAGCCATCACATTTAAGCCTCTTCTTAGGTTTTTTGGCATGTAGGTATGGCCAAGAGTACATCTTGATTTCAGCCCTAGTGGCTATTAATGCCACTATATCCCTTTCAAAGCTTTAGAATATAAGAGGAAAAGAAGAGCTGCTACCTGTTTTCAATTCCAGTAGACAATCCCACACAGCAAAAAGAGTTTGTCAGTAGATCTGTCCCCAAAGGCTGCTCACCAGTCATCCAAGCCCACACCAGACTTCCCTGTTTTAAAACCTTTAGCTCAGGAACATGTAGAACTCATTTATTTCCCCCAAAATCTGAATTAAGAGCAAACTCTATGACCACAGCTTGTTAAATGTTATGAGCTAAGATATGAGGAGGATGAAAAATTATGAAAAGATGGCCTCTGTGTAGAAGCATTAATTTAAGTGATACCAAAGAGCAATAATCCAAAGAACGTGAAAGCTTGTAATGTATAAAAACCCAATATTTACTCCAGGAGTAATAACAGACCTCTCCACATGAGTAACTACAGCATCTATAATGCATTGCATGATGCAAAATTGCTCAAGAAATTCTATTAAACTAAAGGAAATTTGCTAGAAGGGACAATAGAATTAAGGACGACAATAAATTGGAGAACGAGCCAGCCAAGGATGTGGAAAAGACCTTTTACACAAACAAGCAGCTGGAGGAGAAGAGCGTTGAAGACAAATGGGGCAATAAAAGGAGCAGCTATCAGGATTTCTTCTATATCCTGCTCTTAGGAAAAAGACTGTTACTCCAGAGACAGATTTGAGCAAGCAGGTGGGAAATATAAATGATTATTAGACTAGTGGATCAAGAGGATGATTTGAATGAAAGTGATGGTAACTGCTGAGAGCAAGTGGAAACAGCTCAACCTCAATGAGAAATACATTGAAGTCATAATCATTATATGTAGGGATTTTATTGTCTTCAATTAACACCTCCAGGGTTTGGTGAAGTGCCCAAGAATTTCTGTAGTTACTGATGTGGGGGTTTTTTTGTTTTTTTTTGTTTTTTGTTTTTTGTTTTTTTTTGTTTTTTTGTTTTTTGTTTTTTGTTTTTTGTTTTTTGTTGTTTTTTTTTTACCTCTGGCATTCAGTCTCATGGCTGCATTGCTTACTGGATAGAGTTATTTTTCATTTTTTGTTTTAATTATTATTATTCAGAGCTTTGGTATTTAACTAAGGAAATGATCTTGCAGAAGATTATTGTTGTCTAATACATCCTGAGGGGGTGGTGGTGTGTATCTCTGTATCTATATCTACACCTATATCTATATGTATGTAATTTTATATATTTATATATAATATAAATTATATATCTGATTCATATTATATTTAATATTTAATATATCTCTCTATATATTTCCTTTTGGGTTCTGTAATTTCAGAGAAAAGAAAAACAACAGGAAGATATTTTCTTCGCTTGCTGCTTCTGAAGATTTCACTTGGTCTATTTTCTACTCCTGTTCTTTGTGTCTCTTGTGTTGGAGATCAAAGAAACATGAGAGATTTGGAATCCAAATAATACACAGTGAATGGTAGGACTGTCTAGTCTGAACACAATTCTCTGTAATTTTTTGGTCTTAATGTAAGACTCTTTGATAACATGATCCCATCCTACTTATGTTTTGTTCTTTAGCTCCATCCTTCATCCTGTGCCTGTGCCACCTGCAGGGTGGTTGTTCCAGAACTGGGATTTTATACATCCTTCAAGGTTTCACAGTGAAAAAAGAGTCCCTGCCCTGAAATGGTGAGCATGGAAGGATGTTTTGGTAGTCCTCCCTTTCTTTTGCCATCTCTCAGCTCAAGAATATTAACAAGGATGGAATATTGAAGAACTGATCCCTACAGTACCTCTGGAAATGCGCTGCATATGCTCTGTATGCTCCAACCAGGATTTATTGGAACAGTTCCATTGACTGTGGTTAAATGCCAGCAGGAAGGAGCTCAATTTTTCAGATCTCCAGAGCTCTTCATTGCTCAAGATCATCTGATGTCTTGATTTCCGTGGGGGTGTGCTAATTTCCTGCCTGTGTTTAATGACCCCATCAGCTCCTGAACCCACACAGCAAACCCTGAAAAAGGACTTCATGCTGTCACTTTCTGAGGAGGACTCTCTATCTCCTCTAATCACTATGTCCTAATTAGCTCTTGTAATGATAACCAAAGATTTGACACTCCTGTGATGTAAAAGCAAGTTTTAGTTTGAGTCAAAAGTACGTGATGTTCTTTCCTTGAAGCTGGGAGTGTGGGGACATGCATTATTGATGAGGATTTCTATATCAGTCCAGGTTGATTCTCCTTAGGACAGTCTTTTATTTCTATGAAAAATGAAAGCTGGTCTTCTGAATACTAACCTGCATTTCCTATGGGGATAGGAAATGGGCACATAATTTACAGGCAGGACACTGGAATACCTGCATTATGACTGGCTGTGTTGTTCAGGAGTAATTCGAGACCTTTAGAGTTCCCTTTCAATTAGCATTTCTACAATTGCTATTTAATGGTGGCATTTGGAAGGTGTGGAATGACTGTGCATGTAGAGAAGCCCTCAGTCAACATTTGATCATTTGACTTCTGCCACCAGAATAAGTCAAGGCTAACACTAACTTTTGAGTGTTATTTGGTAATTTATGTAGTATCAAGTCTTAATCAAATGTACAAAAAAATACTCTGTTGTGTATTCAATAAAAATCCTCCATAATACTTTAGTCATTATTATTCACAGATTTCTCACCAAAACCACCACATAATACTTTGTAATCCCTCATTGCTGCTCTGCTCTCCTGAGCACTGGCTGATTCACAAAGGTGAGTAAAATACCTTTATTGCCAAGCTCAGCTCTGTTTCATGAGGTTGCAAACCCTGTGAAACATTCATTGCTCACTCTAGGCCCAGCCTTTTATCCAGCCCCATCTGCTCACTCGCTCTCATGAAATGCTTTTAATCTCAGAAAAATATGTTGCTTATGGCAATCCTTGGTGATTACTGCCCTCCAGGTACTCCGTGGCAGCATCCTGAGTTTCCAGTGCCTCCCACAGCCAATTACTGTGTCAGGGAGCTGCTCCAGTGTCAGGAAGCACTTTTGGGATGACAGTGCTCCCTCTCATCCAGTGTCTCTGTGGTGCCCATGATGACAATGAGCTGCAGCATCAGGCACAGAGGAAGTCAATGGAGGCACTGCCAACCCTCTAGGGCCTTATTGTGGCTTTTGTACTTTAGATTACTGCCAGAGAATAACCAACATGAGGAGTTTACGGATCAGATGTGCTGTTTATCTGCTTGTTAAAGGCCAGGCTGCATGAGGGCTGGGCAGTTTGCTTGTAAAGGGTTCAATCTGCTTGGTACAATCAGAAATACCCAGCAGAGAAAGAGAAAAAGCAACTGACTACAAAGGCATGACTTGGATGGAGCAGGAACAAGGATGATCCATGTCACCTTAGATGGAGCACTGGATGCCCTCAGAGATGAACAGATCAGGACCCCTGATCACCACCACCACCACATTTATGGAGGGCTAACTTTGTCAAGATTATCCCTGAAATCAATAGAGAAATAACTTCTAAGATATTCCTTCTATCCCCAAAATAGATAGAGCAGAAATAAACCTCCTCTTACTCCAGACCACAGGCAAGAGCTTAGAAATATTAAAGTTAAAATCTAGACTTGTCTGATGAAAGGTGAATTCAGGCCTGAACATGCTTTGGCAGGCCCAGGTGGATGGTCACTGCTGTATTGCTGAAAATTCCTCTGGATTCATAACACTGTTATGAGTAAAAATGTTACGAGTAAAAGTCTTTCAAGGCACAGAGTGAGGGAGAAGAACCTTGCAAAATTCACCTCCAAACCCCACACTCCTTCCAAAATACACAAGAGAATTCATTAGTTAAACACTTCCTCATGATTTCAGCAGGTTTTGCAAGGATAAGAAAGAACCTTTCTTTCTACCCACCAGAAAACACAACCTAATGAGCTCCTCTAAAGGGCACTGGGAGCCACTTCAGATGTTTTCCAGGATAGTCCTGCTATTATACCTGAGAAGAGGGAATTTGTGAGTGCCAGAAGTGATAGTCTTGATATGGCTAAAAAAAATGGAAGTGAATTGTAGGATTGAGTGGCTTTCATAAGGGAAGGAAGCAACAAAAGGGTTCTGTAGGAAACTGTACTGCTGAATACATGCAGTAGTGACCCAAGAAAAGTGTATTAATGGTGAGGCTGACAAAATTTTCTGCAGATATGAGTCTATTCCAGAGCAATAAGTGTAAAAACCATCTCGTGAAGAATTGGAAAAACACTTTACAAGACTGAGTGAGAAATAAAAGCATGGAATAAATTCACTGTGGATAAATGTGAAGGGGGAGATGAATGTAAAGGTGGATGCCTGAAAACAAATCTGATGGGCTTTCATCAAACCATTATGACTCAAGTGAGAGCTTGATAGGGTGGCAACAGTTCCACGAAAGCATCACTGCAGAGCTCAACAGCAATCAAAAAATGCTAAATTGAATGCTAAGAGTCATTAGGAAAGAAATGGAAAGGAAAACAAATCATTAAGAAAGTGTATAAATTCATGGTTCTCCCAGGCTCTGAGCACCATGAGGCATTTGGCACACTCAGTGTGGTAAAGGAATTGTTATAAATAGAAAACCCACTGAGACTGGCAACGAGTACAATTAAAGGCATGGAGGGACTTCCATACAAAGTGCAGCTGCATTGACTGGGCCACTTTGTAAAAAAAAAAAGGCAAAAAAATCTGAATTCAGGGATTGGACAGAGGTCTACAGAACCATGGACAAAGAGGAGTAGGAGAATTACTTTTTTGCTCATCAAATTCAAGGCCTGATCTAGCAGGTGCTCAGGTGGAAAAGACAGTTTTCCTACAGTATGAGGCAGACCTAGGAACTCTTTGGCAAGGGATTGAATTTAGGACTCAAGAGAGAATGTATCTGTGGTGAATCATTAAATTAGCTCAGGGAACAACTTCTTCCATGAAGATATATTTGGATGGCCCAGCTGGAAGATTTATTTCTCTTCACCCTTCTTTTTGTGGCTCAGTATGGAAGTCACCAGACTGGACCACAAAAAACCAGCAAAGATCTTGTGAGAAGATCAACAAAGGAAGGCATTTTGTTGTGCCACGTGCTGTCCAAGGTTTTAATGTGATGCCACTGGAGCAGGTCCAAAATGAAGGAATTTTGTTTCAACCATTGTCCCAGAATGAGAAATTCCTTAGATCACTTGGATGAGCCAAGCTGCTGTGACTGCCCAGGAAGCTCTCCACATCTCACAATGCCCAGCTTGGACTGCAGCCCTCTCTGGTCCTGACTGCAGAGTTTTAAGATGTTCTGTGGTTCTATGGCATCACTTAATTGGCTCAATTTTTCTGTTGATGGTCAACTCCATACAGAGGACAACTTTTTATTTGGTGCTCGTTTCTGTAAATTTAGGCTGATGTATTCACCTGTGAGTGGGGGCAGCTCCTGCACAGCCTCCAGTTCCTTCCGGCATGCTGAGCACAGCCAGGAGAAAAAATTATATAGAACTATTCATTAATAATTAATTAATTCCCTGTCCAACAGCGGGGTTTGGCAGACACTTAGAGAAATTGTACAGAAATTAGGTTCTTTTTCCAAGGATCCTACCCCAGCATTTGGTGACTCATGAATTTCAAACAAAATCTTTGCATTTGACAATCTTCAAAGACTTTGCTTTCCACTGATTTTGGAATCCATGGACTTCTCACCTCCAGCAATCAATTTTCAGGTTACCTCCACACTGGTGACTGCACGAGCATTCACCCTAATCTTTCACCCCTCATTTAAAATTCTAGATTTAATATTCAACATTTCCCCTTTTGCATTTTTTACAGCTTGGAAGGCAAATTTATCCAGCTTAGCTGTTCCTCACACAGAAGCTGTTCTGCAGGCCTTGGCTCTATTTTTTTGCTCCTGGACATTAGGGAAAATAAGTTTGGGAAAAGCAAATTACCTTTAGTGACAGAGAGCTTAGCTAACTGAATTTATTGTGTATCAGCTGTCCGTGGTGTACTGCACTGTGACCGTGTTTGGCCTAAGGCAAGTGCAAGGCAAAGTATTTCACTTAGTTAGTTTAGTTTGGGTTTTATTAATGTTTGTCAAAAGTGGAGTTTTTTGGGGGTTTGTTTGGGTTTTTTGTTTTTTTATTTTGTAGGATTTTTTTGTGTGTGTGGAGTTTTCTTGGTTTGGGGTTTTTTTTCTTGGTTGTTTTATTTTTTAATTAAGGCTTGTACCTCCAGTTAATTTTGATATTGGCTCCTAGATTTTACTTTTTGTCACTTTATGACAGTCTTCATTTTTCTCCTGGAATGCTCTTTCACTCTATCAAAGACTGAAAACTGCATTGAATTTTTTTTTCTTTTTACTCATTTAAGCAGCTTGCCTGTATTTCCAAGGTTATTTTGCTTTTTACTGTCTGCTTTTTACATGGCAGTATTTCTTCGCATTGCAAGAGTAACACAACTTTATAATATTACTGTCTGAAGGAAAGAAGAAACTGTTGAACCCTGTGACTACAAAAGTAAAAATATCAGATGCAGTCATTAGAATAATTATGAATGGGAAAACTAATACCCATCTCATCAGAAATTTTGTATTAAATTATAATTTGGGATTTTTTAAGGCACTAAGTAATACTAAATGTATATTTCTTAGGTTCTTCTTCCCTCTCCACTTGCTTTTGTGAATATTGGAGAAGGGTGGGAATGTTTGATTTGGGGAATGCTAATAATACATGAGCAAGTAACCAAATTAATGATGTGTTAGAGATTTTGACACTTTATTTAAATTCATTTTTATTGGTCTAGTAGGACAACCTCCATAATCATATGTGCTTGTTGGGATCAACTTTCTTCATTAATTATTGAGAAACAAAAGAGTCTAAAAGCACAGAGCTTGGGCCTTACCTGTGTGTGTGTTCTACAGGACACAGGAACTTCTATCTGAGCATCTGGAGGCATTGAAAAGATCAGATCTCAACCCACACAGAGGAGAAAAAACGTTCTTGAAGGACAAACTGACGACGGGAGAGTCCAAGAAGTATCTCAAGCTAAGAATGAGAGTCAGAAAGAAAGATATGAAGAGAGAAATACATGTAAAACAAAATTTGTTGCAGGGCTGCCAAAACCTACCAAGAAAATGAACAACAAAATGAAGGACAGTGACAGCACAAAAAATATGGAGACTGTGACACGAGTATTTGACATTTCCCCCTGGTCAATGTACAAGCAACAGCCCTTTTCATGCCCTCAGTGGAGTCCAAGGAGTTTCTTCCTCTTGAACAACTCTCCAGGGAGCATGAAAAGTGTTTTAAGTGATCCTGTCTCATCCATAATGGGATCTGCTCAGGCTGCCCCTCTTGAACCTTCCCTCTGGACAGCCAGAGCACTCTGGCTGTGGCACTGGGAGCAAAAATAGAAGCAACGCATGAGTGGGAAGTGTTTGAAGGCTTGGGAAGCAGCAGAGATAACTGCAGCCTGGCAGAGGGGTTTTTGAAGTATGAAAGGGCAAGCAGAGCTCCTTAGGTTCGCTGAGAGGTGAGATTTGGCTTATTTTCTTTAAAAAGCATGATTTCGGGTTTTTTTAAGTCTTTCAGTATTATCGAAATTTATTCATCTTGGACTTTTTTTTTTTTTTTTTTTTTTTTTTTTTTTTTTTTTTTTTTTTTTTTTTCTGGGATTTAATCCAACAGAAGGCAGGTGACATGGAGAAGAAAGATGGTGTGGGGAACAGAGGGAGGGGTTCTGACAGACTTCAAGAAACACTGGTGGCGGGGGGAAGAAATCCCTATTCAGAAAACTTTTTGCATCCTAAAAATGAAGTTCCAGCTCTGACATCACATCAGATTCAAAGAGATGTAGATAAATTGAAGGGCTCATGAATTGAATCCTTTGATTTCTGTGTTCCTTTGGGGAAAAAGGAAAGAAACAGAAACTCAAGGTGATGGATCCCATGGATAGCCCTTTCCCCGTTTTACTGTGGGTTGAGGGCAGGTCTCCAGTTTCTCAACAGAGTTGCACATCAGGGAGCAGCACACATCCCCCTTTGACAGAAAATTAATGCCAACTCATTCTGCAGATGGGAACAGCCTCTCAGTCCAGGCAAGAATGAAATTATTTTTATTTTTCCAACAAACATCTACTCTCCTCCTATTTTCTCTGTTCTACTCCCCTCTGGTCTCTTTCCACTTGACAGACAAATGATTTCTGAGCTTGTCTGGTTGTTTTTTGACAACAACCAGGTTTCTGAGCCTTTACACTTGTCCAAGCTGCACTGAAGATGAAGAGATGATGGGGACACGATCATCCTGTGTTCAGTCTTCCAGGCTACCAGCTCTCACACTTGGGGAGAAGGACAAAATGACCCTAAAGAAGGTGTAAATTAATATGTTTTGAGATTTACTCTATTCCAGTCATAACTCTTCCATTTTTGATTTTTCTCCTTATTACAGAGAATTCTCCATTGGATCAAATACACAGAATATTTTTTGTTATCTTGCTGCAACGTACTGCCAGGAGCAACAACAGGTAGATTTAGATAGTTGAGTTATATAATTAAGACATTTTAATATTAAGAGACAGGGTGAGTTTACTCCTCCAGAGATGTCTGAGAGAAACCCATGTTCCAGCATTCAAATAGTACAATAGCCAAATGTAGGTACAGTCAGGGTGAGTGGCCAAGGCAAGGGAGAATATCTCAGTTTTAATCAAGACAACAATAACACAGCATTCTATAAATAACTGATGAAATTTTCGTGGAAGTTCCTCAGGATGTCTTGCATGGGGAAGTGAAGTTCTGAGAATAAGTGTTTCCATAGACAGAATGTACCAGTTACAGAACAAAATCACAGAACTCTAAGATTGGAAAAGACCTCCAAGATCACCGAGTTCGACTGTTAAATGTTAAGGGCTGTTGGAAGAGACGTTTCTTGCTCCCACCATCCAGCAATGCTGCTCTTGTCAGCCTTGTCCTATAAAACCCTGAATAAAACTGGCAGTGAGTCACAGGAATTAATCAGAAATACACAGAGGTCTTGCATGGAGGGGGAGAGTTTTATTGATTCCTGTGCTCACACGATTTTTATACCATTTCTAGTGCTTCCAGTACAGATGGGAGCGTGGAGAAGTGGGACAATGGGAACGGTGCATTCCCAATTTAGATGTTTCTGACACACTTATTTTTTCAAGTACCTCTGCCTGATGTTTCTCTGAAATTCATCGTTGAGATTTTCTCCTCACCTCATCACCAGCTGAAGTTGCAGTTATTAAATGGAACAAACACGATCCTCAGTTGATGGAAATAAGTACAGCTCACAAAAAAAGATGATTCACTCCAGATTCCTAGGCCTGAGTTATGCAGGAATTCCACCCAGTAACCCTTGCAATAAACCAAATAGCCACCAGCTTACAGAGGGTTGTGACCTTTCCAACATTTGTCACCAGACAAGTGATTAGAGAACTCACGACCAACTTTCAAATTTTGTAGTTTCTTCAAAGAGAGGAAGGGAAAGGAATGATTACTCACATACTGGACCATTTTGATTGTGAATCACAGAGTTACGTGTTGCTTCCCATACCCTGCTAGGCCACAGAATACACCAATTTTCTGTTTATTGCAGCCATAAATAAAGTAGTTTTTAGGAGATGGGACAAGGAACCCAATCACTGGAAATCCCTTCCTGGCAATGGTTATTCACTGCAAGCCCAAACCTATTCATCAGCAGCCTTGTACACCTTTTGCTCACACAGTTTGGCTGATTCACCTTCCAGGAAAAGTGATTGATTTACTCTTAAGTGACCCATTTCCTCCTGTGAGGTGTCAGAGAGCCCTTATCAGTCAGACTGCTTGTCTTTGCTTTAGTGTAACTTGGCTTGGCTCCTGTCTGCCTTTCTCTGGGTTAAAGAGAGCAACTGCTCAGTTTTCACACCGCCTGGCTTGAGGAGATGGATTTAGAGCAAACTGGCACAACCTTAGTGGAAAAGTGAGTGCCAGCTCTTTCATGTTTTGGACTGAACTTAACACCCTTTGCCTTGCAATTTAGGAGAAAACCCTGAGAGTCCTGATGAGGGCGAGCTCAAGGAGGGCTCATTCCCACAGGCACCTCGAGAATCTGTGGTGAGAAGGAACAGCTCCATCCCACCCTCTGGGCTGATGTTCCCCTCCCCAAAACCCCACCACACTTCCAGTTTAATGCAGACTAAGTCCTACTTTCAGTACTTATATGGTCCCTGCTGCTGAGAGATGGGTTCGTTGTTCTGATGGAAATTTTTAGCACTCCTAGAAAACGGTGCCAGCTGGAATATTCACCCTCTGTGTGTCCAGCAAAGCAGCATTTTCCATTTCCTCAGTAAAAATCCTCTTGGCTACAGCGAGTGCTGCAGGAACCCACACGCTCATGCAAATGCAGGATGACGCAGAACGGGATCTTGCAGATCGGAGCTGCAGATTTGAGGACAAGGAACAAAATTGGATGCTTCAGAACATGAGGTTCATCTCCTCCAGGTGTCAGTCAGGTCACCATATCTCAACTCTGTGACGTTACCCAGCAATAATAGATGTGCTCTGTGCAGGCAGGGCTGTGCCAGCAGCACTCGCCCCTTTATCAGGGAACTGCTTTTCTTGGTGCAGGCTCATGGATTTCCAATAGTATCTATGAAAACAATCTTGTTTTGGAAAAAACTTCTGGAGTAATACATTTGAGGCTTTCTGCGTGTAACACTGGGCCAACTCTCAGCTGTTGACAGAAATAACTAATTGCATTATTTGCATATATTTTTAATTCACAGCATCTCGTTTCCTGTTTCCTTTTTTAGAAAAATAAAAGCCCCCTATTGATGTCCAGATTCTCAAACCTTTTGTTACTGAATAAACACTGACTTACATTAGTTAAGAAAATAGCAATTAGATTTTCTTGGGTTTGGAGGAGGGGTTATGATTTTGGCTTCCTGGGTAAAAAATATTTTGTCAAAAAAACATCCTGGGAGTGAGATATATCCATATTACTAGTCACACTCAGGCATTATATTTTGTTGGTATTCCTCACTGTGCTGTCCCTGCCCTCTTGCACATGAATGCAAAGAACCTGGAAAATGTCCAGTGTTTGATGATTGGTATTCACTGGTAGAGCTGATGACCAACAGGGACAAAACTGGAATCCAGGGCAATGACACTCGTAACCAAGATATTTTTTCAGCATAATCTGGTTTTTCCTGAGGCAGATACTCTTCTAGCTCTGCAGAATACACAACACTCTTTAGTTTTTTCCCAGTATTTCACAAAACTTCCCACACATTGGAGACCTGACATATAAACCCAGATGAATGTCACCAGGATATGAACTCTCTCAACCATCACCTACTGCTAGAATTTTGCACTTACAGCTCTGGACCAGCCAAGAATTTTGTCTACACCTCCCCATGGGTTTGCGGCCTTAGTCCACATCAGCTAATTAAATGTAACCTCAGGATGCAGCCCAGCTCTGCTGTGCAAAGGTACAGAGACAGGCTGAGAGCAGGGGTTGTTCAGCCTGGAAAAAAGCTCCAGGCAGATCTTATTGTGGCATCTCAGTACTTAAAGAGGACCTATAAAAAACAGGGAGAGAGACTTTTTATACTGGCAAGCAGCAATAGAAGGGGGAATGATTTTAAACAAAAAGAGATTTAGATTAAATGTTAGGGAAAAAGTCTTCCCTGTGAGGGTGGGGAGGCCCTGGCACAGGGTGCCCAGAGAAATTGTGGCTTCCCCACACCTGGAAGTGTCCAAGGCCACTTGGAAAAGTGGACAGGGCTTGGAGCAACCTGGGACAGTGGAAGTTGTCCCTGTCCTTGGCAGGGGTGGTTGGAACTGGATGATTTCTGAGGTTCCTTCCAACACAAACCATTCTGTGATAGTTTAAGGATCTCTTCATCAGTGCAGGGTGGTATAAGATGCTTAGAAGGAAAGGTGCAATGGGACAGTGAGATTAATCTATATCTGCAGACCAGAAAGGCTGAAGGATATCTCCCAGAAAATCAGTGTGAGCATCACAACTCTGCTCAGACACCTGCTTAGCCGTGCTTGTTTCCGAGTCAGCTCTTCACAGAGTAGGTAGAAAAAAAATTCCTTTTCTTGCTGAGGACCAATGACAACTTTCAGGCTCAAAAGGACCAACAATGGTCGGCTGAAGGGAGGAACAAGGATGGGACCTCACAAACTAAAGCTGTAATAGGACAATTAAACCCTAATAGGCAAATAGACCAAAAGTTATAAAATGTAAGATCTCATGACTGGTTATCCATTTTGTGACCATTTTGGGTCTACATTGGGTGTAGCCCTGGTCAGTCCCTGTCCTGCCCAACGTGTATCAAAAAGGCCTTTCAATAAATACCTACTTTATTCTCTAGCTCTGTCCAGTCTCTGTTTCAGGTCAGCCTTCCGAAGGCATCACAGTCCCAGGTTATGACAGGCCAAGAACTCCCAGCTTTTCCCAGCTCTCCAGAGAGCTGCAAGGAACCCCTTGCACATCCTGGGAATTCTATGGGTGAGAATTGATGGGGCAGCACAAGGCACTGCTCTGTTCTGTAGATGCACTTTGCCAGGCCTTGACCTTTCAGATTCCTGTTCAAAGTCTCCTGCTTGCAAGAAAAGAGATGAGTTAACATTTCACTCCTGCCTTCTCATCTGCAGCAGCATAGGCTTTAACAGGGCATGAGAACAATAATCTGTGTCGCTTCCTTCCTTTAACCTTTAAAGGGAGTTTTGTCTTCCCATGAACTCTGCATCTGCTCTGCAATTTGAGCTTCCTCTGAGGAACCTGGCATTTTAAAACCGATATAGATTTCTGATCTGAGATGCTGATGCTTGAAAAGATCTGTGTCACCATGCCTTCTCCCTGCCTCAGCTGGTGTTATTTCCTGAGGTTTAAATGGATTGTTCTTTTTTTTTGGTTTTCTCATTGATCTGTCTCATTCCATATTTTGGTACTTTTCTCAGTCAAGGGTGTATATATTATCTCTCTCTTTTACTCCCTAAGAAAAAAAAAAATCCTCTGAGTCTGTGAGCTCTGGGCTGATCTCAGACCGAGATATCCTGCTCTCATTTTCCACTCTGCTCTCACAGCTTAGTGTGCAGCAGTTAGGATGAGAGATGACTATCTCCCTCAGGAGAACACTTATGTTGTTCAGCTCCATGTGATTTTATGGTATTTAACACATTCTTACAGCATGTGACCAGTAATACACAACTAAGGAGCTCAGGGACTTTTGGAATTTTTTTCTATTTGCATTTCCAGCTGTCTACCAAACTTCAGAAAACCTGATCTTTGCTTTTATACATCACATGTTAAGATGTGCTTTAACTTGATTGCAGAAATCTCACCCTGTGGGAGATGTCACAACCCACTCTAGAATGTGAGGGTAACCCTGGCTCTTGTTAATAAATCCCTTGGAGTGGATTAGAGAAATGACACTGAGTGACCAGTGTTTGTAAATACATACATGCAGGGTTTGTTGCACAGGAAAAACTGCTATAGAGTAATTTTGGTTGTTATTATCTATAGTAAATGGTGATATAAAAGCTTAAAAATATCACTTAACAAGATGTAGGAGAAAGAGAAGAAAAGGAGCAAAAAGACCTCACCACCCATAGGCTCCACAATGAGACTTAGAACAACTTCACTTTAGTCACAGACTGAACCCCTTAGATGGTGAAAGAAAGCCCAAAAACACCACATCTATGGGGTTTATATTCACTCATGTTCAGGTAGGAACACCCAGGTACCTCCCCTGGGGCAGGGACCTTCAGCTGGGTGATGGAATGTTGTGGATTAGGAACACTTGGATGATGGGATGTTGTGATCAGGGACACCTGGATGATGAAATGCTGTGGATCAGGGACACCTGGATGATGGGATGTTGTGACAGGGACACCTGGATGATGGGATGTTGTGGATCAGGGGACACTTCTGGAGCCTTTGACACTCTCTAACTGGATCCAGCTGCCCATTCCATGAGTGCAGCTGGGCCCATCACAGCCCACTGTGTCCCATCAGCAGAGTGACACCTCCAGGCCAGGTGTGAATGTCCCTGCACCTCCTGGGCAGGGCAGTCAGCACAGCTGAGTTCACTGATAAGGACAAGGAGCAGTTCCTGCCTCACAGGGTTCCCCTCTTTCCTTATCCATCACCAGCTGTAGCCTGAGCTGGGCTGTGCTCACCCTCAGGGACTCTGCAAATCAGCAGCTTCCCTTTGATTGTTTGAGCCATCAGCATCCCAGTCTCTTTTCCAGTATCACTTTTGGATACATTCTTCTCCCTAGAGCTGGGATTAGACAGTAATATCCCCTTTATCTTGTCCCCAGTTCCTGTCACAGCCCAATCCCAGTCAGGAGCTGTATTTGGGGAGGGGTGGCTTCAGTGGTCACAGATGAGCAGCTGTTTCTTTGAAATTTCACAGAATCACAGAATGTGTAGGTTGGAAGAGACCTTCAAGATCATCGAGTCCAACCCAAGTTTGCTACAGCAGGCAAAAGTCCTCTGATAATTTTAGCATCGTTGAAGCCATGAAAACACCAACCATTCAGTCTCTCACAGGAGATGGTGCTTGATTGCTAAATGTTCCTTCCAAAGGAGTAACACTTCTGCTCCTCAGCAAATCCAGAAGCCCTTGGAGAGGAACCAGGCATGGGCTCAGCTCTCTTGTCTCCTGCTTGGACAGTGCCCACAGAAACATGAGCTCTTCAGTGCAAAGAATGTGTTTGAAGGACTGACGAGTGGCAGCTTTCCTAAATAAGTGATAATATTTTAATGGAAGAAAGACAGAAGAACAATCCAATCAGGAGAATGTGGCAGTTTGGCTGGCAAACAGAAATAGCTGGGGCAAGTACTCTGGAGTGCTGAGGGAGTGAGGTCTGGCAGGGTGGCAGGGCAACAGTGACGTGACTCTCAGAGCAACAAAAAACTTGCAGTGACATAGTTCTCACCCACCAGTTCTTTTCTAGAAGTTTATTATATGGAGCAGGGCCCTTTCTCAGACCAGACTGCATCAGGATTCTTGGAAATTTGACAAAAATATCTCCTGAGAACTGGCCTGTTTCCTCTCTTTCCAAGCTGACCTTTTAATGAGGTCTCATTTTGCTTCCATAAGCTGAGAACAGAGTGTACAAGACCAGCACAAAATGTGCATTGTCTTTCTAGGATTTCACATCTCGTTTATTATCCTGCACATTTCCACTTTCTAGGGATGCAAATCCTAGGACAGTTTTCTTTGCCTTACAGTGAGAGATGATCTTTGAGCAACCAACAGAATGAAAATACTTACCCTTAAAACCACCTCTGTTCTCAGAGGTCCTAAAACAACCACTTTTTTACTGTAATTTCTTTCATAACTTAAGACAATTCTTCCATTTACAATGGTTTTAGCTCTTTGGTTGGATTTTTTTTCCTCAAGCAAATAAAGGGGGTGTTAGCATTGCTTGTGTTCCTGAAATAAGAATAAAAAACCCTTATCTGACTACTAACAAAACAATATCACATTCTGTGGGATTTTTTTGCAATACAAGGCCTAATCCTGGTCTTATTCTAAGGATAAACCAGCATTAGAACATCCAGTTAGATGTGATGCCCAGTTAGATTTATGTTACATGGCTCCCCAGCATGGCTGTGTTTGCTGAAGAAGATCCAATTTTAAGTGCATCACCCTCCAATCTAATACAGGACAAGAAGAAATGGCTTCATGTTGTGCCAGGGGATGTTTAGATTGGATATCAGGGAAAAATTCTTCATGGAAAGGGTTCTCCAGCCCTGGCACAGCTGCCCAGGACAGTGGAGTCCCCACCCCTGGAGGGGTTTAAAAGACATGAGCATATGGCACTTGTGACATGGTCAATGGTGGCTTTGGCAGTGCTGGGGGAATGGCTGGGCTTGATGAGCTTAAAACTCTTTCCCAACCCAAATGATTCCATGATCTACCAGAAGATCACAGCGCTCTGCTCTGCACTGCTGTCCTGAGGCTGCCAATTCGATCTTTATCCCCCTGGATGTTTAATTGAAAAGCTCTGAGGCACCATGTGGATATTTTCCAGCAGTTCCTTGCAGCTTAGATCGAAAAGACAAGGGATAGAAAATCACTGCTTGATGGGAGACAGGGATTCATGCACCTGCTCCTCAGATAAGTGACAGAGAGCGAAGTGTTCACACTCCTGATAATCGTGATAAATAAAGCAGAGCTGGGCACTTGTAAGGGTTTGAAAAATGGAAGTGATAATATTTCGTAGATGTGCTGGCACAGACATAATCCTTGTTTATAGGACCATCCCTTAAATGGTGTTTTGGTCTGTAGATCTCAGCAACAACTTTAACTGAGCAAAATACATTCACCCACAGAAGAAAATAAATAGCTTGGTACAACAGGATGATGGCCTTGAGTATTCCAGGGTGAGACAACAAACAACTTGTGATTCACTCCTGTAATTCCTCCCAGTCTTTACCATTGCAAAAAGGTGTGGATTCAGCCTGTCAGGCCTAAGGGGATGGGACATGATAACAACAGGCACTAGAGCGAGAGTTCCTAGGCTTGGAAGAGACTTTTATTATATAAATGTCATATTTTTTAAGAGCAAATCAGAAAATGTTTAGTGGATGTCTTAGGCAGAACCTCAAGGACAGTTGGAAGTCAGGAGGCAGCCACTGAAGGCAGGATTTGTTGGGCTGCTCAGGGCAGGGATTGGGATGCCCCAGGCTTTCTGAAGGCAGCTGGCACATCTCATTAGTTGGAAGAGAAAACAGAACCCAAACAAATGAAGAGCTCAGCTGTGGACAAATAAAACTTCAGGGTGACTTTGCAAAACTCTATTCTAGTGTTGTCTCCTGTCAACAGCTCATTATTGCTCTGTGTAAAGTCCCTGAGCTGGTAAAATATGAGGGACTGATGCTCTCCATCTTCTGGTTGCTCCAGATAAGGATCACAGGCTTAACAGAGTTGGTACTGAGTTACTAAATTTAGAGATGCAAAAGTTATTGCTTGAGCAATTGTTTTATTTTACAACTTTCTTGATGCACTTAAAATAACAAGTTTATGATCTGCGTTTTTCTGTGGAAGAAATTAAATCATGTTTGTAAGGACTTCCCTCCTTCTTCCATGAGCCTCTTGCAGATTATTTGCTGCAGGAGCTGGAGAGACTCATTTGATTTTGTAACATATGTTCCTATGGACTTTAATTTCACTCTGATTTTCTTCATTCTGGCGAAAAAATGTTTCAATTTACATATTTAAAATCTGCTTTTTCAGCCTCTTCTTCCTTTCCTTACTTGAAGTTCCTGAGGGAGCTGCAGAGAGATCAATATTTGAAGAAATGACGAGGCAGCTGTAACCTCACTAAATCTACCCAAAAGAAATAATTCAATATTAACTCAGATGATTTTCTCTTGTGGTTGAATCAAATGGACATTTAATAGAACTATCAGTATTATTATATATAAGCTAAAAATAAAGGTAAACACATGAAAGGGCACCATGTTAGCATGATACACTGAAACCAAAATTAATTAAAGCAGTGACCTCTAGGCCAGAGTTGTGGCTGTGTGCAAGGAAAACTCTGTTAAGTTCACTGTTCAAAGGTTCCATTTCAATTAATTCACTTTAAATTTAAAGCACAGTGAGGCTCCTGCTGCAGCCTTCATTTCAGAAATTTTGTGTGGTTATAGGGCCACAGGAGCATGAGGAGGTAGATACTGAGGTGATGACTTTTGGGCATGGATTAACTTCAGGAAATTTAGAAAAAGGACTGGAGAAGCCAAACAATGATCCTGAGATATGACCCCATCCCCTGAAGATCCCCTTCTTTGATATATTTCAAAACTGGTAATACATATTTATAACAAGGTTCAGGCACCTACAGATGTCTATTTATTACTGTCAGAAACAAGAGATACACTGATTTAATCATCATTGCAAGGTCTTCTATGCTTCCACTCCTACCCCTTCCTGGCTGTGAATTGTCCCTTTGTGGCTGTGAATTCAGACCCTTTGCCTCAATGGATAAACACTCTTGCACTGATGGCTGTGAGCTCACAACCTGTTTCTCTTCAGCCACCCCCTCTCTCACTGGGAATGTACAATTTCACTTCAAATATTCTATCTTCCCTGAATTTGACATGAAAATACCTGGCAAAAGCTGCCTGGCACACTGTGGCTCAGCCACAGGGAGTAGGAAAACTTATTTTAGCAGTAAATAACAACAGCAAAAGAAACTGTTCTGTTTTGCAGGGTTGACATTTGAGGCACTGAGACAGTAAATATAATTTGACCAGGACTTAGATTACAGTTTTCCATGTCCCTCCATATTCAGACACAAAGAGAATCCTTCTGTGAGATGACAGCAAAAAAACCCAGGATTTCCAAGTTTAAAAAGTCAGAGGGTTTTGGAGGAGATGGTTTCTATTTGGGAGGGAGAAAGTAATTGAGTTTTCGTTCTTCTTTTTTTTTTTTTTTTTTTTTTTTTTTTTTTTTTTTTTTTTTTTTTTTTTTTTGTGATATACACAGGTACTGGTAAAGAAACTACTGAGTTTTGCCTCTTCATATCATTTGGAATCATTTTAAAGGATTTTTTTTTTTCAATTTATTCACAGTGAGCTATAAAGTCTTTCAAAGCAAACTAGAATTAAATTTAAAGTAAAAGATTTGGCTTCTAAAACTCTGCTTTCTGGCACTCATACTTCTGCTGGCATCATCCAGTCCTTCCTTCTCCCAACTAATAACTAATAGGTTGCCTTTAAATCTGGTAAGTTTAAAAAAACAATATATGTATATATCTAAGTTGCTTAAATGTTTTCCAAAGGTTATCTTACCTTTTATGGAATTAGTGACATTTCATTCCACTATAACATTAATCCAAGATCACAAAATGATAACGGGGAAGGGTCAAGAAGAATTTAACCCAGGAAAAAAAAATCCTCAAATAACAAATAACCAAAAATACATTAATATACATTATTTTAAATGCGGAATTTGATATTCAACCTGAAGAAATAAGACTTGGCATTTTGCTGTTTGGCTAAAATTGATGTCTGTGCTAACAGAAATGCCAGCTGTGGGTTTTAATGTAAAAGGCTTTGTCAAAGGAATATTTTTGTGATAGTTTTTCCTTTCAATGAATCAATAGATTCCCCCTTGGTGTCTCTTGCTGCCTTCCCTGACACACTCCTGTTGACTGAGTGCAAAAGGAAGGGCTGAGGCTGATTCACATCTGAAATCTTGTGCTGCAATGCACATATTGGTGTCTGCATTATCAAGAGGAGCTTTATTTTTGTTCTGAATCATGCAAAGGAAGAAGTTTCTACTTTAGTTGCATGACTCTTGCCTTAAACCACGAGGTTTTCTCCTCACCATTTTCCACCTCTATGATGGCATGGTTACTTCAACAAAATTCCCTTTCCCAGCAGTTTGCTGGGTCAAACCTCTTCCCTCCAGATGTTCTGCTCACAGTCAGAGCAGATAAATGATCTGCTCCAAGCCCTTTGCCCAGCAGATGGGAATGCATAAATTATTGGCACCACCTATTGGTGAAAAAGGCAAATTATGCAGGATTTGAGGGTCAGTTTAAACATCTTCAGTAAACATGGCTTCAAACGTTGCTCCTGCTTTGATTTATTCAATTTTATGATCCAGCAAAGCCACTCAAGCTTTGCATTTCCCTGTGCCAGAGACAAATTTGGGTTCAGTGGTGATTTGAGATGTATTTGGCAAGGGGGTCATGCAACAGAGGAGGAGACAGGGCATGAACACACAGGTGGAGCAGATCTTTTAAGTCCCACGTTCTTTTAAGTATTTTTCCCTTAAAATGCAAGCAAAGATGAGAAGGATTTTTCCACTCCATCACAGGCAGCAGCCACAGCTGGGCCATGAGTCACAAATCAAAGTGGTTGCCTTTGCCTCCTGTGACCAGGGAAGGAGCTGTGTGATACAGGACTTGCTGAGACAAGTGCAAAATGATGGGAATCTCTTGAGCAAAACCCAGGAAATCCTGGTTTCTACACAAAAGATGGTGATGTGAAAGGAACTGCTAAGATCAAACCCTCGATTTGGAGGCAGAGGCACCAGCATTTTTAATTCCTGCGCTCATCCTGATTCTTTGTGTCTGTGGGAATGGTTTTTTTGACTGTGAAACAAGGCTGAGTTGAGATTTTTTGTGGTGACCCTCAAAGAGCAGAAGGTAGTGGGAGGGATCTGAAAATGTTGTAGGTGTTTTGAACAATTTCCAACCAAGAAATTCTCACTTGGATTATCCATTGTAGGCTGGAAGTGGTGGAAAACCAAGCCAAGGGGAAATGTTGGTTCTTTGTGGTTACTGATGGACAGAGTGATTTGCATTTTCACTGAATAAAAGAGAGGGGAAAGAGAGAATGGCATTTTGCTTCAGGCTGCGCTTTTTTTTTTTTTTTCCGAAATCCCAAAGAGTTATTTTGTATTGATATTAGCCCTAAGTTATCTGCTGAGATGAATTTTTAGCTCCTGGCATGCTAAACTATGCATTCAGGGAAGAGCACTGGATTCTGGCTCAGCATGAACTAATTGAAATGTGGAAGGGATCTGATGGATACTTTGGTAATATTGCAGCTTATCCTCCAAAGTTTCCTTGAGGTTATTTTTTTTTTCCTTTTTTTCTTTCCTAGACTTGGAAAAACTCTTCTTCTCTCTAAAATCTCCCACACAAAGGATATTTAGTTGTTATTCTGAACGTCCAGGTTATCTGTTGTTATTACCTTGCCCAGCAGGATGGGCTCTTGTGCTCCAGGTTTTTTTGAGAATATTAGAAATAAGTGAGGACACTTGATAGACACAGACTCAGACTTTCTGAAATTCATTAAGCAGTGCTTGATCTTGTCTACAAGGTGCATTTAAACACTGCCATGACCTGAGCTTTACCATACCAGTGGAATAGGACTGAACAAACAGCTAAGATCATATACCTCCATTTCTTTTTAAAGAAAATACTGTTCTACACATGTTCAATTATAACTTAACTAGCACAGTGCTAATGACAGAGAAAAATTCATTTGCCAGTTGGTTGTACTAACCTGTCAGAAAGGACATTCATAAGGATGTTCCATCATGTCATGTTCTGCCTCAAATAAGTGTCAGGGCAGTTTCAGCCTTCAGAGGATCAATTTTCTCTCAAAAATACACCTGTCTTTAGGGGCTTCTGCTGCAAAACCCAACCAGAATATTTATTTATAATGGGTATCTATTGTCAATAGCTGAGGATAAATAATAAAAGCTTGGAGACTGAATTTAGAAAGTGACAACTTTTATTATTTTTTAATAATTTTATTATTTGGATTTGTGAAGCAAGCAGTGACCCACAGATTACCACCATGGTGTGAATGCACTTTAATTGGAAAGAGAAGAAAGATGGAATTTCCTAAATCCAACAACTAGGATAACAAGCCTTTTCCTGACAGCTCCTGGTTTTGGGGAGACTTGAGGCATCCTGCAGAGTTTGCACCCATGGCATGCAGCAGAGTACTAAACAGGTTTTGACCAGGGAATGTTAACATTCTATAATGAAAAATCCTGGGGGGAAAAAAATATAACTATAGAGGGAAAATGTCAATTAAATTTATTTCTCCAGCTCAGGCCTGGTCTGTAAAGTGGAAATTTAGGGGCAGGTGTAGTATGGATGATGTTTGTAGTCTGATTTTCATGGGGACTAAACAGACTTTTTAAGGTTGTGTCTTACCTGGTCAGGACTTATTATCTTAATTGATATTATCTTTATTGATATTATGCTGAGATTATTCTATCCAAGATAGAACCATAAAATGGTTTGGGTGGGAAGGGACCTTCAAGACCACCTCATTCAAACCCCCTGCCATGGCCTGGGAAATTTCCAGTTTGCCCAGAGCCCCATGCAGACCCCACACTGGCTGTGGGCAGCCAGCTCTGAGTATTTCTGGTCAGATGGTGGCAGATGAGTTTTAAGGATGGCCTTTCCCAGGAGCCTGCAGCTGTTTAAATAATCACCCCCTGGGAGCCACAGCACCACAGCTATGTTTGACATGGCTATACCTCAGCAGGGACAGGGAGAACCATGGAGACAGCAAGTCCTTCCCACTTCCTGGCTTCCATAGCTTACTTTAATTGGTAAAACTATGCTCCTGTCACTGGGGAGGACGTCATAAAAGTCCAACATGAACAAAAATCTTAAGCTCAAGAATCTGTTTGCCCCGAGGCTCAACAAAACCCTTCTGGGTAAAGCTGTGTCTGCAGGGAGCCCGAGCACCAGCAGTGGGAGGAATCCCTTGGAAAGGGGACAGGCCTGTCGCACCTCCCCAAACAGGACATAGTAAACAATCCCTGTGGCTTCCTTCCAGTCCTTTTGTTTGTTTGTTTGTTTGTTTCCCCAGTGATTTTTTTTTTTTTTTTTTTTTTTTTTGGCTTTTCCATCAGAACAAGCAAGCGCATCCTCAGTGTGGAGTCATCATCTTTCTGGAGCGAGAGAAAAATAACTCTGCACACATAGATGTGAAAATCAAGGGCATTTCACTGATAAGATGCCTTATTCCTGCTTTCACCTTGAGTTCAGCATAAATTCACAATTGGAGGTGGTACTTATTAGTTCTCACACTTTCAAACACATCCCTTTTTTTTCCTTTTTTGAGTTAATTGATAAAAATTTTTACAGGAACAAATAATTCTGATTTGTGACTAAACTCTGACACATGGTATTAAACAGGCTCCTTTAATCTAAAGCTGTTTATGCAAGCCTGTTTCATTTGTGATAGGGATGGACATGATCCACTTTACAATTTTAAGAACACAAAGAACTGGGATTTGAAGATAAACCATAATCTCCATATAAGTAAGCTAACAGTCCCCTAGACACTGTGTTTCATACAGCCAGTATTATTCTCATAATACATCTGAGATAAAAATCACCTTTATGTGCTCGAAAGATAATTCGAAATGCAATCCTGATATTGTCTACAATTCTTCTGGAAATAAAATTTATGTTTACTCTCCAGTCTCGCTGCTTTATGCTTCTCTGTATAAAACCAGTAAGAAATTCAGATTTTTTTGCCCTTAAATTTATGTTGACATTTACAGCTGCTGTTTTCCTGAGCTTACCACCAGACTCCAACCTTTTAGTTTTCCCATAGAAAGGGTCTTTGGGAGGATGACCAGGTCCCATTCCTTAAACTTTAACACAGCCTGAGCAGGTCCTTGGTCTTCAAGCACCACATTGCACAAGATGAGAGGGTTTCTTCCACCTCAATTTTCCTCCACAGCCTTTCCCCTTTCAACCTCAAAGGAAAATAATTGTCCATTATTTCCACGTGGCTCTGGGACCCTTTCTCAGTCTCCCAAAGGCAGAGGTGCCTTCCATATTTACACACTGCTGATCTTGTGTGGAGGTTTCCTTGGATCTCAGCCAAGACTCTAAAATCAGAATAAAATCACTAATTAATAGATTTTTTTTAAAGCTTGGCTTTGAGCATGCTTCTCACAAAACCTTAGTAAAGTTTTAGACCTGTGAAATTGTTAATAAAACTTTCCCAAAACTGGTTTGGTCTGGTTTGGGTTGGGTTGGGTTGTGTTGGTTTGGTTTGATTTGGTGTGGTTTCTCCCATCAAGCAGAATCACAATGTCAATAAATTTTATTTCACTATTTATTTTTTTGAGTTTAACTTTACTTAAAAGCTTTAGATATCAAGATTACCTCGTAGAAAGCATGATTTGATCAGCGGATGTTCTGCTCGGTGTTGCTCTGATACACTTGTTTGATGGGTGTTTAACCTCCACTGATGTGATAAACGAAGGAGAAATGGAATGTTCTGGAACACGAGGGAGAAGTGGTGTATCCAACAGCCTTGAGGCTGCAGATCCATGTCACAAAGCCATGGGCGATGTTGTCCCAACATCTCCACGTCTCCCACTCTACAAGACTTCTCTGTATAAGAAGTTCCCATGACTGGGAACTCAAGTTTCATTCCATAGGGGTTTACTTTGGACAGAAACTTGTTCCTGCAGCTCGTTGTCCACGTGACCTTTTCCAGCTTCTAAGTGTAGCTTGGGTTTACTCCAAATATTTCTAGATGGAAAATCCAATAGCAAGAGATTTCTTGCTGTTGGATGGAGACAGAATTGGAGTCTCGGCTCCAAGCTGGCCCCAACTTTTACCTCTCCAACATGGACAGGCCGATATCTCAGCTCCAGTCTTTCCTACCTATTTGTGGAGCAGAGGAAGGACACTGTGTGATCATAATCTCATAATCAATCCAGTAAAAGTTACCAGATAAAAAGGTATAAATAGCTCTTGGAACAGGAACTGGAAACCAACCTCCGCATTTCGGGAGACAGCCCAATTCCTTTGGCTTGGAGATGGCCTTCCTGCAACCCTGCTTTGATCCAGAGGGGATTTAATCCCAGATCTTCTGCACAAAGACTCAGTTTCAGCACAATGGACAAAGAATGCTCTCCCCTGCCTCCCCAACACGTAGGCTGCCTGCTGCCAAAGACATTAGTGGAGCCTTGCAGGAGAGTTTAAACCTCCACAGAGAGGACCTGGAAGGCTTTTGGCTTCCCAGGATATGCTTGAAAGGCAGCAGCAATTATGTCCTCTCTCTGCTGCACCCCAAGAGAGCAGAGAGAGCCTGTTTTGTTCTTTCAAGGGCACAACTGTACTTAGTGATAGAAGAGGTGGCCTAGAGAGTAAAGATCCTGGGGTGCAAGGGCTGCACACCAAACCTGTGGAAAGGGGAGAGTTTAAGACACAAAGAATCAGAGAATCACAAAATGACAGAATCCCAGAATGTCCTGGGTTGAAAGGGACCCTATAGATCATCTCATTTCACCCCCTGCCACAGGCAGGGACACCTTCCACTAGACCAGGTTGCTCCAAGCCCCATGCAGCCTGGCTTGGAACACTTCCAGGGATGGGATATACCTGATGTCTTCTGCTCTCAGTGTGTCAAAAGTTGAGTATTTCTTTTTAAAACCATGTTTTTCTTGAGGCTGAAGGGACCAGCTCAGGAGTCAGGAAACACTGAGTTAGGTATTGTGACTCTTTGGTGTCCTTGCAATCCACTAATCCCCTTTTAAAGTTGACCTTCTGTCAAAGATTGTCACCTAACCTAAGGTTTGAGCAGAAAAACCCTCTCCAAGGTATGACTGGTGGTATCCTAAGCTAGGTGAACCACTGCTGCTGGGTGGGAATTTCCCTCTCTCTCTCCATCTTCAAAGACTCTATAAGATCCAGTCTTACATAAAGACATTTCATTTAGGTAAGATAAATCCCATTGAGAGCCCCTAACTTTTCGTGGTTTTATCTTTCAGAGTGAGGCTTTTCTAAAACTGGAAGAAATGGCTGAGCTCACCCAATTTTTGTCTGCTTCCTCATTTTAGATGACAATTTTCCCATGGCAGGTTTGCCTTTTAGCAAGTTTGTGTCTAACTTGCTGGCACAACAGCATCTAAGTGTTAGAAATATGACAGGCTGGAGGTGTGCATTTGTCACTTAGAACCTGCTCTGCTTAAAAAAAAATATATATATATATATATATATATTTTTTTTTTTTTTTTTTTTCCTTTTAGGTTTCCTAACAGCTGCCAGTTTGTTTCAAATGAGGCATCCACAGCCTTTTACAGGAGGCACTTTAATGGCACAAATGATATGTTATCCAATGAACAGTGATTATGGCTGTTCCCAAATCTCCTTCCTTTCCATCATCTGTTGAACTGGGGTTTTTTTTTAATTAAAGTTCCCATACCAGTTAAAAAACCACAGAGTTCCTGTGGGTGAATTTTAAATGAGCGTATCAGATGGAAAATATCGATTTCCAGTCAATTCCTTGGGAAGGGGGAGAAAAAAAACCAACAACAACAACAAAACCAACAATACAGCACATATTTCACAATGGAGAAGTTCACAGAGAACACAGGAAATAGGGAAAAATGTTTCCTTCCCAGTTCAGTGCAGGAGCTACACAGAGTGTTCCAGCTCAGAGAACATGCAAACAATGTCCACTCCCCAGGCAAGGTCAGCAAGGCAGATGTGGCTCCGAGTTTGCCGCTTGTGCAGCGTGAGAACAATCCCCAGATAATGGGAAGACCTTATGGGGAAACCATGGAGTGTCCTGGCCTAACATGATTCCCTGAGTGCCATTTCCACATTGCTCAAAGCTCTTGGGGCTGCTGGAGCTGCGATGATTAGGGAGAAAAAAAAAATAATGACTTTGAGTTAGATATCTTTAAAGGGGAAAGGGAGAAGGAAACATCCAGGGTTTTCCTTGCAGATCATTTTGAAGGATGCCTTGCTCCCCATGGAGTGGTTTCATAAAAAGAGGTGTGAAGTCATCTTAGGATAAGATACATCCAGTAATTTCCTAGATTTTCAGCCTCTCTTGGCTCCTCCATTGGCCCCTACCATAAAAACTCAATGTACACATGGCCTTTGTGCTGGTCTGAGTGATTTCAGGTTCCACATACAGTTTATTAAGTCTTAGTCCTTGACAGAGGTTTCTGCAGTGCATTTCAAAGAAGACAAGGAGATGAAAACATGAATTACACTTAGCACTAAAAGCAGGGCATTTTCCTTGGAAACTTCTCACAAACCTATCAAAAAGTGAGACCTGTCCAAATAAATTCTCAGTTCACTGACAGATAAAGATTATCTGTTTGCAGTGTTTTATCTTAATAAAAACATTAAGAAGATGGAATTCCCTTTTCAAGCTTTTGGAAGGGGAAGAACAACAACATTGTCAAGAGATGTATGTGACAGTGTAAATTAACCTTTGTAAACCTGACCAAGGTCAGATTTAAATAAAAATAAAAATAAAAATAAACTTTAATTCTCCTTTATCATGTGGATGCTAGGATTTGCTGGCTCTGGATTCCCTCACACACAGAGATGTGAATCGAGCTTTGGTTTTCTGAGCATCTGCTATTCCACAAAGTAGTAATGAATGGGAAGCTGAAGCTAGAAAAACTCCAATGTGATAATATATATTTGTTTTTTTCCCTGAGCATACTGAATCACTATCACAAGCACACATGCAAGAATCTCTGAACTGGCAGCCTGGATTTTCCTGGGGAAAAAAAAAGTAATTTAGGCGGAATTGAAGAATCACTGATTATTCCTTGAGGTTTGCTTTTTGTTTGCAATCAGCCCAACTGGTTTAATAGTATTGATTCTGCAACTGAGGAAAGTAATGGGTTAAAATTGATTTATTTGCCTTAGTGAAATGCATTTGTGTATAGAAAATTAACTAACAATGAACCCCTTGTCATAGAATCACAGAATCATGAAATCATGGAATTATGGGATCATGGAATCATAGAATAGTTTGAGTTGAAAAGACCTTTCTTTGTAAAGGTCTTTGAGAAAGACCAGAGTTTGAAAATAATTTTACCTTAGTCATGGATCTGGAACAAAACTATCCACCTTATCAGGAAATAACCATGGATAAAATCATGGCAATTCACTTCTCTGAGGGATCACCTTTTGTTCTCACCTGGTGGTGTATTGTCCTGATCTCTGGGAGGGCAAGGTGGAAAACTTGCCAGCTTGTGCCTTGGAGTCAACTGTTCTGTGGAAAAATAATCAATTTAAGTGTCACAGGAATGAAGAGCTTCCAATTAATTTTCTTTCTTTACTCACAGAAGCTTCAACAGAGGGATTGGCACCCAGTTTTCTTGCTCTAGAACATGGGCCCAGTGTTGGTGTAACTGAAAACTTCTTGAGCATATTTAAAATCTTGAAGTCAGAAGTCTGATCTGTGACTAACTCACAGTCTTTCAGATGATGTCATGGAAATAGTTTTGTTAAAAAGCAAAAGTCTTTATTTTACCTCCACTCGGTGCAGGAATGGTGACAAACAGAAACCCAGAATTGTCACCTTTGGGTGTTTATTTAACTTTTCCACATCAGTATGAGGTTTATTTTGCATTTAGTTGCAAGAAGTGAGATGCCATTTGGTTTTGAATGCAACAAGTGCTTCAAAGTCTAACTCCTGAAAAAATGCAACATCTTTTCCTCCAATTTTCATTCCAGAGAGATCACAAGATCACACAGGTCAGTAAAGAGACTTTGCTCTGAAAGCAGCCAGGTGAGTTCAGGATTATCTTCCCATTGTCAGCCAAAAAAGACGTGCCAGAACTCCTGTTACCCCCCTATATTGAATGGTATGGAGAGGGTGGAGGGGGGAATTTCGACATTAAGCAATTATTCATGGAGCAGTTATATTAATGGGTTTGGGACCCCATTTTCATGGTGAATTGCCAGATTGCTCTTGTCCCTAAGCACAGCCAAGGTTATACCAACAGCTCTACATGGTACCAACAGCTCTGCAAGTTCTATTCACTGCCCTGAGCTCACTTAGTGCTGCAGTTTTTGGTGAAAAATGACTTTTCTCCAAAGCAGGTGAGATCAGGGAACTGGGGGGGTATTTCAAAGCACAAGGCAGGAGACATCTTGCATGTTATTGATCTGTGGTTTTAGCTTTCAGGCTAAATTTTAACTTTCTAAAAACAGAAACAGGAGGCAATCATATCTCAGAGCGAGGACCAGAAAAAACTATTAGTTTCCTCTTGATTTTCTATAGCAATATACAGCATATGTTATAGCAAAACTGCACAGCACAACTGCTAATATTTTATGCAACACTGAGCAGCAGAATTGATGAGATTCTGTGCAACCTCATAAGAGCTCTCTGCATGTCTCATTTCAAGAGGTATTAATGCCTAACTTGGAGATATAATTCCTTTATGTCTGTGCTGTACATAAAATTGGGAATAGCAGTGAGGATACAGTGACAGATCCCCTTTGGATTGTCAGGATGATGGGTGAGAAATTAGAATTTCCCCAGTTTGGGGAGAAGAGTGATGGTGAAAGTTGTGTTCTAGGTAAGATTAAATGTGCTGCAATAGCTATTGTGGAATTTTCTCTGCATTTCTCTAACTGTTCAGATGTCATTTGAGTTCATGGATATGAGAGAGTATAGAAGTTCAATTTAATTTATCCAGAAAAAAGCTGGAAGCCTTCATGATGCCAGGTCTTTGGCCAAGCTGAGTTCAGATTTCCGATGCACAGGTCCATCTATCAGAAAGATTCACAGCAAGGTTGGACATATGCCAGAAAAGCTGAGCAAATTCAGATGGACAATCATAACTCCCATTTTTGCCCTCCAAAGTTGCAAAACATGATGCCAGTTTACTGTAGGACATAACAAGGTCACTTTTTCTCAAGTCTTTGCATCAAGACAAGTTGGTTTTCTAGAACAGCCTGACACAGCTCAACCATTCAGTTCCTTAAAACCGTGAAATTCCTCCTCCTGCCTTTGTTCTGCAACAGGTCACTGCAGGTGACTCCTGACCTTAAATACAAAAATCTTTGAGTGTGAAGGGACTGGGTGCAAAAAGGAGGGAAGCATGACATTTAAAGGACACATGTGTTTGCTGAGAATAGAGGTTCCATAGTCATCCACTTGGATGACTCCTTCCCTGCACATCCCATTCCCTGATGAAGTGATCTTTCTGCCTGGCTTATGGAGAAATGTATTGAATGTGATGGTTATTTTCTTTTTAAAAAATCAAGGGAGACATGATCTGCAGGCAGTAATAAAAATCCTTGCCCTTTCCATCTGAAAACAATGTCTGGGTTTTTACGGTTCACTGTAGCAGTGTTGCCCACAGGGATGATTTTCAATATCACTGTGTCCTAACAGGAAGAGAGTGATATTTCTACAAAACATCAAGAGTCTCTTTGTTCAGATGATTAAAGAACACAAGAACTGAGATAATGAGCCTGATGTCCACATTAATACATCCTTTAATCTTCATGGTAAAGCCAACCAAAAAATCAAGTCTTGCTTTATCTCAGAGCAGGGACTGATGGGTTTTTTTCCACAACAATGTCCTGTCCTTCCTGTAGAGATGAGTCACAGAATTATGGAAAGTTTTGGGTTAGAAAGGGCCTTAAAGACATCAACTTCCAACCCCCTGCCATGGGCAGAGACACCTTCCACTATCCCAGGTTGCTCCGAGCTCCATCCAGCCTGGCCTTGAACACTTCCAGGGATGGCGAATCCAAAACTTTGTGTGCCTCACAACCCTCACAGTAAATAAATTCTTCCTCATATCAGTCTGATCCTATTCTCTTTCCAATCTGTTCCTCCCACACCTTACAGAGACACAAAAACTGAGCAGAGTGTGATGACAAGAGAGAGGGAAGTTGGAAAAGCAGAGGGGAAAATAAAGGTGAAAGCTCAGGAGAACATATCCAAGTTTCCCCCTGCATTCCCTCTTTCCTGAACCCCTTTCAGCACTTTATTATCCACAAGTCCCGCTTGCCCCTCCATCCTTGAAGATATGAGGAAAATTTATATCTGCAGGTCCACTAATAGCTCTTCATTTATGGTCAAAAATGCTTCTCTACAAGGCTTTATTTGCACATTAATAGGTCTGTGTGCACACCCCCTTCCTTGCTTAAAATTATCTGAGCCTATAATTACACGGTAAGACTTTCAGCCTCCCTTTCTCCTGCTGTGCTTCACAGCAAACACTATTTTATTGTTTTTGTTTTAATCTTCTCTGTTTCTTCAGCAGATTGATGGCACATTTTTAGAGCTCTGGCATTAACACAGAAATAATGATGTTCTCACCCTGCCCATTTCTAGAGAGGCTTCTGCACCCTGATGATTTGGCACCCCAGTGGGTTTCTCACAATCTTCTCAAGACAGTCCTCTAGTCATGACAACCATGCACAGCAACGGTCCTGGGAATATCCTTAAAACATTTTGTGTGGTTGAACATGAGCCCAGGTGTGCCCAGGTGGCCAAGAAGGCCAGTGGCACCTGGCTTGTGGCAGCACTGGGGTGGCAGCAGGGCCAGGGCAGTGCCTGTCCTCTGTGCTGGGGGTGGGTTTTGGGCCATTCCCAACAAGGAAGACCTGGAAGGGCTGGAGAGTGTCCAGGGAAGGGAACAGAGCTGGGGAAGGGTCTGGAGCACCAGGAACAGCTGAGGGAGCTGGGAAAGGGGCTCAGCCTGGAGAAAAGGAGGCTCAGGGGGGACCTTGTGGCTCTGCACAACTCCCTGACAGGAGGGGACAGCCGGGGGGGTCGGGCTCTGCTCCAGGGAACAGGGACAGGAGGAGAGGGAACAGCCTCAGGCTGGGCTAGGGGAGGTTTAATGAGATATTTGGGAACATTTTTTTCATGGGAAGAGTTGTTGGAGATTGGAACAGACTGCACAAGGAAGTGGTTGAGTCACCATCCCTGAAAGTGTCCAAAACTCTCGTGGATGTGGCACTTGAGGACATGATCTAATGGTTAACATGGTCGTGTTGCTGGGGTTGACAGTTGGACTTGATGATCTTAAAGGTCTTTTCCAGCCTTAATGATCCTATGAACTCAAGCTGCCTGGGCACAAAAACTTTCTAGTCCTTGGCAGTGTTTTTTAACTCAGAGATGCAATAGTGGCATGAAACTTGTGGAAATTAAGAGATAATACAGATATTTTTGTGTTTTGGTGGGGTTTTTTTATATATAAGCAAATAGAATATCCAACAGGGAAAAAAAACTGAAGCTGTGTTAGGGAAATTAGTTGTATCCACTGATCCTGCACGTCTCTGGAATTAATGCCTCTGGGTTATCAATTCTTCAAGCCTGGATTAGACACTAGAAAAAGACTTGTGGAAGTTCAATTGTGGATGAAAATAACACTGACAGACACTCCTCCTACAATTCTCAACTCCATAAGCCAATTTTAATAAGATTTTGTGGAAGGAGAGCCATCTCATATATATCATGATCTCTTATTTTTTTTAATTATGTGACTTCACAGAAGTGGGAAATTCTGCTTTATGTCCTCTCTGAAGGAAGAACCCACTCAAATTCTCACAGAAATCCCCTTGTGTGACCTCTGCATCTCCCTGCTGTCTTAGAGATACAAGCCTTGTGCTAGCAGGAGCTCTCTCCACTCCTGGGATTGTCTCCTGCTTCATACAGAGCCTCCATTCTGTGTTTTCAAATTATTTTCTTCTAAACTTAAAATTTCATCAGCAGGCTGGAGGGGAAAACATGAGACCAAGACTCTCTCAGGAGCAGAGTACACTAAAGCTGGAGTCAACCCCATGAAATATAGAGGTCTGACATGATGTAATGGTGTTTTTGAATATTCCTGATTTAGATGAAGCAGCCTTGGAGCCAGACCCCAGAACTCCTAACAGGTTGTGGCAGGTGTAATGCTGAGAGGTGCCAGGCTTGTAATTTTCTCCAATTAAAGTAATTACAAGATTGATGATCAATTACTGCACTTCTGAAAAAAATAACTGGGAGTCCCTCACCCATGGATATTCCGAATGACTCTTTAATACTTTCTGTCAGAGACATGATAATCACTGCTCTGTGTGGAGTATCACATCCCCCAGCTCCCTCACACCCAATTGTCTTTTGGCAGGTTGTTTCCAGCTGTATTAAAATGGCCTTACAAATGTCAACTAAATTCCCTTCTCATGCAATTTCCTAACTGCTTCCACAGAGCTGGTAAGATCAGTGGATTTCCAAGGTGCAGGAATGGTAAACCAGGATAAATCCTTTCCCTCTCTGTACCTTTGAATATCTGGTCTGCAACACTGAGTTTGAGAACCAAAAATTGGTGTGAGTTTTATTGAGTGCTAAACCACCAGTGAACCACTTCTCTGTCACTGTACAGAGACCTGCTGGAAACTTTTCCTGATTAAAAAAATTAATGCTGAATGTCACAGGTGCAAAGTCTCCTCAAGTATAGGAGCTGTCAGGAAATGGCTTGTTATCCTAATTGTTGGATTGAGGAAATCCCTACTTTCTTCTCATCCCATTTACAGTAGATTCACATGGTGGCGGTAATCTGTGGATCACAAATCTAAATAGTAGCATTAAAAATTGTCACTTTCTGAATTCAGTCTCCAAGCTTTTATTATTTATCCTCAGCTTGTCTAATGATAATAGATACTCATTATAAATAAATATTCTGGTTGGGTTTTGCTGCAGAAGCCCCTAAATCATCCTCTCAGAAAGGGAGAGAAACCTCAAAAGGGCTGAGGAAAGCAAAAGCAGATTGCTTCTGCCCCAAGATCTCTCTGACTTGCTGCAAGCAGAGTGCTGAGCCAAAGCAGAGCTGGCTGGCTGCAGGAGCATCCTGTGACAGCACAAAAACGCAGGCACTGTGTTGAAGTGGGAACATGAACTCCTGAGGGAACCATTCAGCATCAAAGGGGTGGGAGTTCATCAAGCAACGGCCTGGACTCCATCCAGGGCTGCAAATGAGTCCACAGTTCATGATCATCCCAAAGAAGATGAATGCAGTAATGATATGGGGCTGAAAAAATGGCTTTTCCAGCAGCACAGCCCTTCTGGACATGAGACTGAGAGCTGCAGGATGGGAGAGCCTGGGAGAAGGAGAAGCACGTCCCAGAAAAGACCCAAAGGAAGTCCCAACAAGGCAGGCAGGGATGGAAGGGTGAGCAGAAACAAGTCTCAGTGTCACAGAAGGGGAAGGTAACCAGTAAAGCCCTGCCAGCCTATGGAAATAGGGAGGCACACGTAGGAAATGGGTTTTATATGACACAGAAACCACTGCAGGGGTTTGCAGAAACCATCAAGAGCATCAGAACTTTCTGGTGGAACAAGCATGGCCTGAATTCACTGCAAGGCTTCATCTTCAGGGGCAGCAAATGGACTGACATCTTCACTCCCAAATTCTCTCCCTCCTCCCCCTCAGCAGCACAGGGGGATGGGGAGTGGGGGCTTCAGCCACGAGTCTCTCACAGCCAGGGCAGCCTTTCTCCAGAGCTTTTTAATTTTAGGAAGAGGTTCTCAATGGTTAAAGGTTCTATTTATGAATCCTGCCAAGATTTTGTGGTGTCTCAAATATACTGGTGTATTTTTAGACAGACAATTCTAAAATTAACCACTGAGCCTTCCTAAAAACAACCTGTCACACTTCAATAGTTCCCATTGATGCAACATGAATACAAAATACGTTTTAGTTCTCTACCACCAAACAGGAGGAAAATGTTTCTCCCTCTAAGCAGAGGGAGAGGAGCATTTGCTTGAAGTGAACAAATCTCACATCTCAATTCTGCCACCCCTAAAAGGCCCTGCTTGGTGAATCATTGAGTTTGTGGGGGAAGTAGAAAAGACCTTGAAGACCTCTACACTTGGCAATTCAGGTGGAACACACGGGGTTTTTGAGTAATAAAATGCCTCAAAACCAGACATTAAAAGGGAGAGGTATTCTTGGCTTTGTAGAGTGTTTGCTAGAGGTTTGCATGATAAAATCAGTTTTTTGTCTAGGATACCAGAGGTAAAATCCTGTCTCCATGAGAGTCAGAATTTCTGAAGGATTTCCAAACCTTCAGAATTTCATCCATCTTGTCCATTCTGTTTCTTGTTCAACCTTTAAACAAAAGGTGCTGTGCAGTAACAACAGAACTTTTAGCTCCCTCAAAAACAGGCACTACCAAGAAGAGTTTTTTATTCTGAGGTGCTCAGATGGGTTAAATCCATGTCATTCTTTCAGTGCTGTAGAATTTTGGTTATCCTGAGGCTTTCAGCCTTTCCCTGATGTCTTTGGGGCTCGATGTTAACTGCAAACATCATCCAAGCTCAGGCAGTGGGGCCACTGCAGTTCCCATTTGGGTCAAAATACATTTATGGGCTTGGGAAGAACAACTCAAATACCTCCAATATCAAGCACTTTGCTCATTCCAGATGATGCTGCAAAACTCCATAACTGTTTTGGGAAACAGAACCTTGCAGGACACAGATTATCCTCAATCACTTCTGACAAACAGTTCCCTGTATTAATTTCAAAACGCCACATCTTTTGCTGTGTGAAATCAATTGTAAAACTCTTACATGTTCCTCGGAGACACTGTTCCAGCTGATTTTTGGAAACTTAAATGATTTCACAAGTCATCTATCATCTTGCTGAACAGAATAATAATCTCTGTTGGTATTGTTCAGGTTCGTTGTCATAACTAAGATTCCAGAATAATTTAAAAGCCAGGGTTCATTTTTCTTGATGAGAGATTTCTCCTTGAATACCCAGATTCAGCTTGTTCCCCACACTCACCACTTGCTGATCTCCTACAATGTTATGACAACCATACAAATAGGTAAAATATTTGCTCTTTGTAAAAAGTAATAATTTCCACGGCCAAATGGAGCAGTGCTGACTGTGGTGGTGGAGTTCCCACCCCACATCTCCTAATTACTTTACAAGTTCAAAGCAAATTTTGCCATCAGGATAAAAAACTTTATGAGTAAATCACTTTGAGATGACGTTCATTAGCCCACTTGGGTTTCTGAAAAGCTCCACTGGGACCAGGTATAGGACTATTTTTACAGTCTGAGAATACTTTGCATGGAAATAAACTGACTTTTAAATCTCCATCTCGAGGAGGTCTTGTGGGACTCTCAGTTGTTTGTGCATTCAGGATCCTACGCACTGGCTGATGAGTGAGTCATCCTGCCTGACACCTTATCTGCACAATACCCTGCAATCTGCACACTGGGGCCACAGCAGAAAGGGGTTTTACTACTCCTGGCTGCCCAGGCTAAAAGCTAAAGCAGAAAATGGATTTTTTTTTTCCTTCTTGCTGTGTCTTATGAAAATCCAACATACTTTTTAAAACCTCTGATTCTGATTTGCAGTTAAAACTAACAGGAAATAAACCTTCCTTGCTTCTTTTGGCTCCCTTGCTTTTTCTTGTCTTTGATCTGCATCTGATTTATTTGGATTAATTGGTGTTAATTCCCTCCAAAAGAGAAATTTGCCTTTACACATTTGAAAGGCAACACAGAGTTGGTTCTATATTCTTACTATACAAGAAAACTCAGGTCCAAGTCTGCATGAACTCAAGATCAGGCACAAGTGAGGAAAAGAACTCTGACATCAGACAAGAGCCATGCAAACATCTCCACCACTTTGCACATGCTGGTTCCTGGGGTGCCCAGTGGAATTTCTGGCCTGTCAAGCCCCTCTGTTTTAAAATCTGCATCTTTATCCAAGTCAAACACCCTGATCTTTACCAGACAGCAGAGCTGGGTGACAAAATGCCTGCAGTTTCCCTTTCAGTGAATCCATCCCTGTTAGGAAAAACCCTGTCCCTTAGGATTTAAAATAAACAGGCGACAAAGAATCAAGAAATCTCTCAGGAAGTTGTTCCAGTGATTAATTTCTCTCACTATTAACCTCTTCTTTATTTCTGGTCTGAATTTCTCCAGAAGTTTACTCTAGACTGACCTTCACCTATTCCAATGTCTTTTTCTCCTGCATGGAAAGGCTGTATCCTCCCAGGAAAGATATTTCTGTAGAGATACAGAAATGTGACCAAGTCAACTCTTAACCTCCTTAAGAGTGAAGCTGAAGGGAAACATTTAATTGTCTTGATAAAAGTTGTCATTTAAAAGCCACTTCTTGCTGCTTCTTAAAAAGCCTTTTATAGATGTGTTTTTTTCAGTATTTTCATTGAAATACAAATATTGCACTTGAGTAAAAACATACCAACTTCTCCAGTTAAGGTTGTATTCAATGTAATGAGTTCAAGAAGCATCTGGACAATGTTCTCAGGCACATGCTGTGATTTTTGGGGGTGTCCTGTGCAGGGCCAGGAGTTGGTCTTGATGATCCTTGTGGGTCTTCTTCAACTCAGGGTATCCTGTGATTTTATGATTCTGTACTACAAGCCATCTGAAAATCCTCTAATAGGATGTCAGAGCATCACACTGGCCACAGATGCAACAGCTTTGTGCCTCTCGAGGGTTTCTCCACCATCACCCTGTTGAGGGTGATACTGATCCCCTTAGTGCTCCATTTTCAAATCCCTGGAGGAAATTTTTCACTCAGACAGGAAAATGGAGGAAAATGCTGATGTTTATGCCCCTTTTTGTTCAAAAAATACACCACAGGAGTGGAATCAAGTCACTTGGAGGTATCATTTCTCCTTGGGAAAAGGGGGGAAGATAAATTGGAAGAAGGTGCAAGCTTGATCCCACTGACTGAATTCTTGTTGTGTTTAAGGGTTCAGTGACATCAGGGTTGTTGATGCTACTGCACTTTTCTGTCCTGGCTTACTTATGGGAAAGTGTCTGCCCTGGAACAGCCTGGAAAAGTGATCCATGCTGGACAAAGGAAACTTTCCTATGTTTGAACTCCATACCTGTTGATAGTTCACCTCCTACTTCACCTTCCAAAGTCTAAAACTCTGTCATTTAAGCCAGCAGGGACATTACAATGTTATTTCTTCGCTGTGCTTATTGTGTTGTGGTGCTACAAGATGACTTGAGATGGGGATTTGGGCACAGAATCTGTCACCCAGAGGGGTTTTCACCTTGAATATTGCATTAGTTTTGTGGTCCCTCTTCATTTGGGGTTTAATGTCCTAAAATGTTTTAATTCAAGGAACAGAAACCTATCAGATACATTCACAGTGAACTGTTTCCACTTTCTGTTCTTGACAGCCCAGTTCAGGCTGGAAGTGTCTCTGAAATGGTTTGGTAAATTCAGGGGCCTGGTATAGTTAAAACCTTTTATTTCACTTCTCTATTGCATTGTCTGTCTAGACAGGATCTATTTATACTTGGCTGTACACCTAATTCAGACAAATAAGTTCATTTTGGTAGAAGGCAAGCCAGAAATGGCACAGACTTTGCCATCTCTGATCTTTAAACCTGAGCCATCTCGCTATGTACCTACCAAAGCTCCTGCAAATGAGGGATTTCCAAGCAAGGACAGATGGGACATGAGTAGGAGGGGATTTAAAGCCACCCAACACACCCACTGCATGCAAGATCACAGACACAACGTGATATGAGTGTAATTATTCTGTGGAGGCCCTCAGAAACCCCTCTCTTTTCTCCTCTCCAGACTCCCACCACTGTTAATTCATTCTCTGATCTGTGCTATCTTCAAAGGAAGATGAAAACCTATAATAAGTCACACCTACCTGTAATGTCCTGCATTATGGGCTGAAGTTATTTTCAAATCCATGTGATGGCTTAGCAAAATCCTGGCTTGCATCTGTCTTAATGAACTGCTAATATTCTTTGCCCTGATGAAAGGCCAATGCTTTCTTAGGGGAGATCTAAAGCTTTTTTTTCCCTAATATCTTGACATAGTGTGTCAACTCTAATCCCTTTGGGCCAGCTCCCCCCAAAATGCAGACCAAGACCTGAGAAAAGAAAATGTTTGAATTTTTCATTGGAAATGAAAGGATCACAGGATCATTTCAGTAAATTTTATGATGCATCTGAGAACAGGAATTAGGGGAAGGGACAGAACACATAACTGGCTCTGAGATGAGCTGGATGGTGACATTCACATTGCACAGCTGAATCGATTCTGTCCACCTGGACCAGAGCTATTTCTGTTTAATTGCACAGCAAATGTTTGTGCAAGTCTCCTCCCACCCCAGGCATTCTGTGATCCCATGGACCATGGCAGGTGCAATCTGGAGGGGCTGCAAAACACCTCTTTTCCATGTGGCCATAAAACTCTTCCCAGTTAATGCACACTTGGAGGAGGTTTCCTTCCAAGTTAAATCATGCTGGGTTATGGGAGAAAGTTGCTGAGAGCAAGACTCTTCCTACTCCTTCAGGTAGGAAGAGACTGAAAGGAGCTCCTGCTCAGCCTTTTCTATCTGTCGTGGTTTGAAAGCAAAACCAGTGAGAGGCTCCAAGTCAGAAATACAATTTAATAAGAAGAAAAGTAAAAATAAAATAAAATAAATGCAATAACACAAAGGACCACTGACAGAGTCAGAATAAAACCTGAGCAGGGTGGTGGAAGCAGTCCAGATGAGGGGCTCTTCCTGAAGCAGGGATCCTGTAGAAAGGTCTGGTAGCTCTGCTCCTCTGGGAATCCAATCAGGGCTGCTTGTCCTGTCCCAAATCCCAGATTCTCTCCAGGTGGGAATGCTTGGCTCCTCCCCCTGGGCGGAGCATCTCCCAATGGGATGATGAGTCGTGCAGTGGCTCCTTGATGGCCCATTAAACAGAGATAACTCCTGGAGGGAGCTCCCTGTGAGTCCTGGGCAAGGCATTGATGGGCCATGAGCAGAAGAGCCCAAAGGAGGGGCCTGGGAAAACACTGCCCCACCTGGTTCCAGCAGCTCATGAAGATGGTGATAGAATAAATACTTTGTGTACATCCTACACTACAACCCAGGACACTATCCATAGATAAAACCTATGTTTCCCATGTATTAATCCTGACCTTAGCAAGGAAAAAGGGAAGCAAGAACCGTCACAAATCTGGACATATTAACAAGTTTCTTTTAGATTTGTTCTTTTTTTTTCCTCCTAGCTGTCTTTCTCCTAAAGTGTCCCCACTCTTCCATGCTCAACAGAACTAGCTGTTCATCAGAGACAATGTGCAGTTCTCAATGAAGAGACTGAAAAAGAAATTGATTTTTTTGTTGGTTAGCTCTGCCAAAGGTTCTCAGGGCACACTTCTCTTTCCCTTCTTCTCAGTGTCCCATGGCTGGTGTTGCACTCTGAGGGATGGAAAGGATCACAAAGATGTCTCAGTCTATTGCTGTCCATTGTCCTGGACACTGTGTTTGGAGTTTTGGAGACAGAAATTAAAAGTTCAAGATTAAGGAGGACATTCCCAGACAAGGGAGAGCTCCAAAACCCAAAACACTGCTTGCAAAAAGAAGCAAGTGCCTTGCTCTTTGGATATGGTTTGGAGGAGAGGGGTTGTGGCTCCTGCTCTTGGCTCCAGTCAGTGCTGTCAGCCCCTGAAGGTGATCTGATCACACTCTTGGGGCACCACGGGCAGCAAGAGCTACTCTGTGAATCCCAGGATTATTTAATCTTGATGTGGTTTTTGTGGAGTTCCTCCATCACATCTCCAGCGAGGCTGAGAAGCAGAATCTAAACTGCTGAAGATTTTCTGAGTTAAGAAAAGGCCTCTGTGGCCTCTTAATTGCCTCAATAAAGGCAAAGGCAAAGTGTAGCCACGTACTTTTGGGAGCCAGGGGCTGTGTCCATGGTGTCTGTAGTGCTCAGCTGTGACAATCAGTGACACCTTTGTTGTAGTCCTTGCTCTACCTCACAGGACTGGATAAATGCAAGAATAAATTACATTTGAGGGCTGGTCATGCCCACCATTAACAGGACCCTGTCAGTGCCAGCGATGGATGAATCTGAGGGAAGCCCTGGGGACATGAAAGAGCAGCTTGCACAGAGCAGGTCTTGTGTCAAGTTTCTCTTCTGACAAACTCTTCATTTTGGGAAGATTTAAGAACACCAATTAAATTTCTTGTGCTAAGAAAAGCCATTAAACATTTGGACACTGAAAGGTTCAAATTGAGCTCATTGCAGCTCCCAAAGTTCATCTTTCCCATTCTTCTAGAGGGAAAAAAAAAAAAGTGGCAGACAATATAGCAGGTTCTGAGCTATTGTTTGCCATACATAATGAAAACACTTGATACTGGAGGGAAATAAGAAAAAAAGTCAAATTGCTCAGTAAGGAGCTCCTGTCCCGTCACATCCTTGCTTAACTGCCTCTATGTCACTTGCTGTGCAAAGTTATTCCACACAAAAAAGGGCATTTCCACCTTTTCAAGTGGAAACTTCACAATGGGACAGGACCAAGAAGACCCAGTAAATGAGTGAGACTGTCAGGAAAGGCATTTTTGCTTGAGATTAGTGAAAGATATTTTTTCTTTTTTTTCTTGTCTAATGACTGCCTTGTGAGCCTTCAGAAATTACATAGAAATCCTCGTTTTCAATTTGAAAAAAAGCAGCTGATTTCATTGCTTCTAACAAGCAGCAAGGAGAATATAAGGAGAGCAATGAGCCTGCAAAAGTGCACAACTTACTATGCACAGGAGTTCTGCATTTATTTCTTTAGTGTCTTCTGCTAATAAACCTTTTTCTAATGCCTCTACTCCCTGCCCACACTGCAGCTGCAGGGGATCTTTTAGACAGATCTGAGGGACAGGAATTTGGGGATAGAGGTATGATAAGTCCCCAGCTGGGGGTCAGTCTTTTTCTCCAGGTAACAAGTGAGGAAACAAGAGGAAACAGCCTCAGAAGGATTAGATTGGACATTAGGGAAAAATTCTTCACAGAAAGGGTTGCCAAGGATTGGAACAGGCTGTCCAGGGCAGTGTTGGAGTGCCCATCCCTGGAGGGATTTAAAAGCCATGTGGATGTGACACTTGGGGACATGGGTCAGTGGTGGCCTTGGCAGAGTTGGGGGAATGATTGAACTCAATGATCTTGGAGAGCTTTTCCAACCTAAAGAATTCTATGATTCTATAACATCACAGAAGAGGGTGTTTCTAAAGAGCTGCCCAAGGAGTTACTGCAGCAAGCCTGTTGCTCCCACTCTTGTGCTTTTCTTTTTTCTTCATAAATATTTCACCCAGACCCTACAAGCATTTTTGGCTTGTTGGCTGAAAAGGATCCCTGCCAGAGGCATTCAGCCATCCCACCCTGCAAACCTGGATAGTGCTGGCAGGTTCCCAAGGCTGACTCTGAAGGACATTCCACAGAGGCCAGGAGTCAGCTCTCCAAACCTCACCAGGCCTCCTTAACCTGTTTTTTTTGTTTGTTTTTTTTTTTTTTTTTGGGAGGCGAGGATGTGACTGTTGATCTTTTTGGGGTGAATGTCCCAGAAGAGCTGGTAAAACATGAGGGAAGGAGAGTTTTATTGCTGATCCCTGTCCAGCCCAGTTATGGCTCTTCCTAGCCCTTCTGTTCATGCAGAAGCTTTTATTAATGATCTTTCCAGCACTGGTTTGTTTAGCACCACCACAAAACCATCATCAATAAGAACATTATCCAACGTGTGTTCTCATGCAGCTTGTGCACCCCCATGCAAGACTTTGGAGACCCTCCAAGAGGACTTCCTCTGGGAGCTGGCTGTGCAGCCAGGCAGCTTTCCCTGCTATGAAACATTTCCTGATCCACTCTGTGCTTATTCCCTCGGGAGAACCCTCACCATTTCCTGTCCTGCTGGTATCAGCCCCTTCACACGCTTCAGATGGACCCCTTGGCACCCCCAGCCTGGCCATTGGTGACAACCCTGTGCCATGGCAGTTTTGGAAGTTTGGCATCTTTACGTCATTAAGCAAAAAAAGCTTTTCCTTAGTTCTGGTGTTGTGGTGAAGGTTCCTGCTGGTGGATGCAATGACGTGCCCAAGCAGCAAATTCGGTGTTGCTGAGCTGTGTATTTGTCTCCTCACAAAAACAGAGTCCTGTGGCTGTATTTTTCCTTCTGGTGGAACATCATCAGAGGCAGACAAGGGAGGCAGAGACACCCTATAGGTTATTGAAAATATTAAGGGTCATGAAATAAACTTCCTCATCCCCACCCCACTGTTCCATGCAGTCTGCACTGAGGCTCAAGAGCAGGATATATTTTAATAATGAATTGGGGATGAAGTGTGAAAGGGTGGGATCGTGGGATATCATTTAAGGGGAAAATGAACATGAAAAACCAGAGCAGTGATGCCCCTGCCCTGACTGGGGAGCAGAACTCCAGATTCCTGGTGGAAATGAGTCATTTCTTCTGCCTGCCACTCATGGCAGATGAAGCACAATCACAGAACCACAGAATAATCCACAAGGATCATCCAGTCCCAATCCTGGCCCTTCACAGGACTACCCCAAAAATCCCACCCTGTGCCTGACAGTGTTGTCCCAATGCTCTTTCAACTCTGGCAGGGTTGGCCTGACCAAAATCCCAAAATAATGAAGAATGAGATATTGCGAGGAATAATCAAAGCAAAACAAAAAAGTGTGAGAAAGACCTGTTGCCATGGGAACAATGTGCATCAAACTGATGTCAAACATTCTGCAAAATAATCTCCCCGAGTTGTAAAATGCAGTGATGAAGGAGGCGACAAAAGGAGGCTGCCAGTGTTTTATTTATAATATTTTTTATCTACCTGCTCGCCTGCGTGGTGTGCATATATCACACCCACACTCCCACCCACAGCACACAGCTGTCTCTCTCTGAACTTTCTTAGATCTGCTCCAGAAATTCAGGTGGTGATGGGGGAGGAAGGAGAAGAGAAGAAAATAAAAGAAAACAGCATTCAGATTTGGCAAAAAAAAAAAAAAAAAAAAAAAAAAGAAAAAAAAAAAAAAAGAGTAACTCTGCATCTTTTTAGTACCAGGTAGATGTGAGTTGAAGGGGGAAGATTTGGTTCTCATGGAGATTCCCAGATCCTTTCCTGCCACACTTCTTCCCAGTTGAATGGTCCCAGAACAAACTGATGCCTGGGGTGGATGGGGTTGGTCCTTCCTCAGGTGCAGGAGTGTTCAGTGAGGTGACAGAGAAGAAAAACCGATTTTTCTTCACCCCCCCCCTCCCAATATTGCAAAGGCAGAAACAAGCTGGTGATGCCCCTCTGTGCTTGCAGATGTGGTGAACACAGTGAGCTGCTCCAAGGACAGAGCTGGGGCCTGTAGACTCCTTACATCAATATCTCTCTAGCCACCAGAGGAGGGATCTGGGTCCCCCGATGGGATCTTGGAGAACCAAGAAGAGCTACCATGATTTGCAGCAAAGCAATCAGAAGAGAGAGAAGCATCATCCCTGAGGGCTGGAGCAGGTTTGGAAGCAGCAGCTTTAGCAAACAGCAATTATTTTTCTGTAAGAAACAAGAAAGTTGTTTTCCCATTTGGCCAAGACCAGCCTCTGTCTGGCACTGTTTGAACTTCTACAGAGATGCAAGCACATATATCCAGCTTGACACAGAGTTCCTCTGATATTCCCTTCCCAATTTTCTGAGAGCACTTCCAGGGTTCATTAATGCAGACCCTCAGCTCTGAGGAGCAGTGGCCTCACTGTCTCAGGAGTGTTATCCCAGTTCTGCCACATCCTGCTGTTTCACCTTTGCTCTGCTCCCAGACATGTCTCTCCTTGTTCATACACCCTCCCTGCTGCCTTGTTCCCCTCTGGAATCTCATCCTGTGGATCCTGGTAAACCTGACCCACTCGGAATTGTGGAACCACAGAATCACTGAGGTGGGAAAAGACCTTTAAGGTCATCAAGCCCAGGTGCTAGCCACCATGTTTCCAAAAAAACTTGTCCAAAAAAAAAAGTGCCACATCCACGTTTTCTGAACCCTTCACTGGGCACTTCCTCAGATGTGGGCCATGGTTTTTCTTGTCCCACCCCTGTCCTTGCATGGACAGTTCCTATTCCACAATTTTTGCCAGTCTCCATCCCACAAACTACTCCCTGACAATATCCCAGTTCTCCTCAAACACAACCTCCTTAATTAAGAGACCTCTGCAAAGGCCAGACACCAAAATTACACCACAAGAAAATACAGGATGGAGTTCTAAATCTGCAAAGACAAAGACAAAAAACTATAGGTTCTGTAAATCTGAGCAGCTTTTTATCCCAGGTGACTCTTTGATCCTTTCCATGGAACTTGCAAGGGAAGAACTGTGCTCCTTCAAAGTATGTGACACCTCCTTGATGACCTCAACAAATTTGGGGGAACATAAACCTGAAATAAAACACTGAACATAATTATTCAGGTGGGTCTTTATTGGTGAAGCAGGGTTTTGTTCTACACAAAACTGAATGCTTTTTTTTATTATATCTTTATTCCGTGTTTCAGCTGATCAAATGTTACCACTGGATAAAAGCAAGTCTATTTTGGATTTCTATTCAGGAGTAAACCAATTTTGTGCAATCAAAACTGTTTACAGGAAGCACCTGATTTCAGTGAATTGCCTGTTTCTAATACAGAAAATCTCTGAGAAAACATGAGGAAAACCGTGATATTACACATTCTATCTTTGACACTTCCACCAGAAAAAAAAAAAATCAATGTTTTCTCGTATGAAACAAACTTCCACGTCAAAACTGCTGCTGCTTCATACAAGTATCTACTTTTAAAGGTTGAAACAAGGATAAACAGAGCCACCTTTCCTCTTCTTTTGCACCTGGTCTGTGATTTGTAAAGCCAATTTACAGCTTTGGACTCTATGTGGAGTTGCACCAGTAAATCCCCCCCACCCAGAGAACATCCACCTCTGCTAGCAACTTTTCTTCAAAATGAAAATAAAACTCACTGGACTGTGAGATATTTTGGTCTTCTGTCTGGATTTTAGGATTTAACTGGATGGAAGGGTTTTGTCGTTTTATTGGCTGGAGTTCCTAACCCTGGGGCAGCTGCATTTCTGCATCATTTGCAGCTTACAAAATATTTTGGGGTCCTTCAAGGTAGCCCAGACTCCTGATTCCAGCTGATGGTCTGGAGCCCTGACAAATTCAGGGAAATGGGGAGCCTGAGGGAATTTTAACCTTTTCCAACATGTAGAAGGATGAGTGGTCTCAATTCTTTCCAGACATCTTCTAGGAGACACCAGTTTTCTGAGCTGAAAATGAGCATTTTCCTCAAGCTGGGCTTTGTGTTGTTGTTTTTATTATCCACCTACTGAACTCCACATGAGGCAAAAAGGACAGAGACAGTTACACCTTCTAATATTCAATATAAATTTACTCAGAAACGGGGAAGATCAAAGAGTAACAGTGTCCCCTCTGCTTGTACCCACTGTGTTCTCATATCTCCATGAAATTCTGCAGCAACCAGCCCTGAACATTTTGATGCCTGGAATTACAGAGAGGATGGGTGGAGCTTTCTTGTTTGGTTTGTTTGTGTTTTGTTGGAATTTTTTTTGGTTTTTTTAGAAACAAGCTGAAAGGATGAGCTGTTATTTAGAGCTGGCCCTGTGCCAGGCTGCAATTTCAGAACTCCAAGCAGCCTGGGGGTTAACCTTGGGAGAGAGTAAATCTTGTGCTTTCACTCCAATTAATGAACATGAGTGTTGCTGCTCGGCTTTTTTTGGCTTCTACAGGGAAAAAGAAAGGAATAAAAAAAAACACGAGGTTGCTTTAGTCTGGATTGCTCCACAGTGGGGTTGAAGCCTTTCCTTTCCTCCCCTGCCACTGTTCATACAGCACTGCTTCAGAAACAGCACAGTCTCAAGGACTGAGGTGAGTCTCCATGAAGGAGAACTTTAAAAGTGAATTTTCAAGTGTTTACAAAAGGAAACAACAAGACTTTTAAAACTCCAGTGGTGTCATGGGCTATTTTTGGATTTTGAAGGCCCAAGCCTGTTTGGTGAAGAGCCCAGAAAGAACAAAAAAAAATCTAGAGATGAAACTTAAGCCCTTTGGACACAGACCTCTTGTTTTATCCAGTGTTTTTGTCCAACCTTGAACCTGCAGCAGCTCTGGCACTGACATATGGGCAACTCTAGTGCCTAACAGAGCTGTTCTTGCCCTTCATTCTGGAATTTGATGAAGTCAAGCCACAGGGAAAACTCCCTATTGTGTCTGACATAGCATTTGCCTCGTGTGATTCAGTGAATTTTCAAGAAGGAATGTCATAAATGAATTGTGTGGATGGAGAAGCACCAGTTTGGGATGGGGGGCATTACAAGCTGCAGCACAGACATCATCTGTGGTTGTGGTCAGCACATGGGATCTGCCTTTTTACCTCTTTATAAACCTTTAGGTGTGGATTTACTGGGGGAAATTGAGCTTACTTCAGCCCACTGTCCAGCTGCTTTTTCTGATGTTCCTCCAGATATTCCTGCTCTGTTTCACTTCAGCAAATTGACAGGAGCCTGCAGAAGGAACAAACTGGATTTGGGGTTGAAATAATCTGGGAGTGGCCTAACAAGCACCTCATGAATCATAAATGCATCCTAAAAATACTTTTTTTTTCTAAACAGATATTTTGTCTCCTCTCTCTACTCCTGAACACTTCTCTGGTATTAAAGAGTGGTGGTGACCATGGATGGGAAGAGCTTTTTCCCCAGAACTGACAGGTGGATGTGATTATTTTTGTTGTAAATTATTGAACTCTGATATTGAAATAAGATCATAAACCCAATGCCTGGATTTCCAGAGTGACATGTGAAATTGGCATTGCAAGGGAGTGACCTGCTGGACAGAGTAATGCTCCAAAAAAAAACTCATTGGGGTCTTCATTTTGATGAATGTATTTAATTAAACACTTTGGATACGCAAAAAGATCGTCAGCTGGACTAAAAATACTCCGTGAACAAAGAGCCATAGGAAATAATGGGGGTTTGTGTTTCCCTTTGTTTACTCCAAGAGAAACTGGAAGCCTTCCATGTGTTTGGATTGGTGCAAGTGTCAGTGAAAGCAGAGAACCACTCATCTGGACTCACCAGAGCTTTCCAGCTGCACTCCACAGGCCTCCCTGGTGGGTGTGGGAAAGATCCCTGCCCATTGTTAGTCAGCTGAAATCCATAACACAGATGCCTCTCACTCTAATTGGTGCAATTTTACAGCTGCCAAGCTGAAGAGGGATGGAAATCTCAAAGCCCAGAGGCTCAGCTGGTGCAGGCTGATAGTGCTCCACCCCGACGTCAGCAGGCTTGGCTTGGATCAGGACACATCTCATCATCTGCCTTTGTGCAGCCCTTTGTGCTCTATTCAACCTGTTTAATCCAGGGGCCACATGTGCCAGGCAGAGGAGGCTCTGCTGCACAGCCAAGGAGCATCTGAGGTCAGTGTAACCTCAGCAGAGGTCAATAAACCAGGGGATCAGGTTGCCAGTCCTTGTTCTTACAGGAGCAGTGAATCCCACACCTTTGTGCACATCTCGGTGTTCACATATGCAAAGGGTTGGGAAAAGGTGGCACAAAGCCGAGGCTCTGCCTTTTTTCAGGCAAAATTTTTTGTGAGATGGGGAAGCTGGAGTGTTTTTGAGAATTTTATCCCTTAGAGTTGCTCTGGAACAACTGAACAAATGAACAACCTGGTTCTGAAGCAGCCGGATTACAGTGCCTCCAACTCGTCACATCATTGCTTCTGCTGCAGGGGTTTCCACTGTGGAAAAGTAGATTTTAGTGAAATAATGCTTTGGGAAAGCTTTATTTTTCCAGGAAATTTCTTTCAGTGAAAGGAAATCCCTTCCTGGGGATATTCTAGAGAGCCTGCAGTAGGCAGTTAACAAAGACAGGCAGTGGCTTCTATCTCGTTTGTGGAAGATAATTACTCCTCAAAATGAGGAATTTGGAAGGATCCATCTGCTCTGCATCAGCACCTGCATCTCTTTACTCTCCTTTCCTTGGCCAAAGGAAAGTTGGTCTCCTAATTATGAACAAAGCATGAAGCAACCAACAGGTACTGAGGTGGCTCAAAAACCCCACAATCCCCAGCACTGTGTATGTCTGGTGCCATCCTAAAAAATATGAAGCAATAAAAAAAATAATAATTTTCAAAGCACAGACTTTTGAAGAGAGAAAAGGCTGTAGACCAAGTGGGGTGGAAATTGTAAGCACACCCCATTCTCCAGCCAGACACACCAGGGACCCTTGCAAAAGATGTTGGAATGACACAAGATAACTGAAGCTTTGGGGCTTAATTGAACCGAAAGGGTTGTCCAGCCCTGGCACAGATGTTCAGGGCAGCAGTGGAGTCCCCATCTCTGGATGTCTCTGGGGTCTCTTTAAACCCCATCTCTGGGGTTTAAAGGCTTTGTGGCACTTGGGGACATGGGTCAGTGGTGGCTTTGGCAATGTTGAATTAATGGTTGGACTCGATGATCTTAGAGGGATTTTCTGACCTGAGTGATTCTCTGATGCTTTGATAAGGCCCATGAGGGCCACTCAGAAACCTCCCCAGTTTTGAAGATTTCTATTATCAGCCCAACATTCATTTGTGTGTCAGAGAAAGCATCCACACCATAAAACCTGGATGCAACACTTGGTGCTGGACCCTCTGAAGGGGAACCGACATACTTGTATCCAGACTGAGCAGAAAATGCCATGCTGTCATAAAAAACAACAACAACAAAACAAAACAAAAAAATCCACCAAGTTCTGGACTGCAATTCCTTTTACATGCAAAGTTTTGGTGCACACTGAACAAAAAATACAATTTGTGGCTGGGCAAAGTTGACTTTGGTTTGGTTTTGGCTTAAAAAATAATGTAAAATAGCATAGAGCAAGAAGAGCCAGAGTAAAGGGAGGCAGGGTAAATTTCTCTCTGTCAGGAGGAGAAAGGGGCTACTGAGAGCTCTTCATGGACCAAGAAAAAGAAATCTCTGGTTTTTCTCCTTTTTGCCACAACCCCCCTGAGTCACCCAGCACAGAACTGTCACTCTGAGTTTTGCTCTCTTTAGGGGGATATTAAAATAAAAGGTAGGAGTGGGAAATTGGTTTATTCCAGTTTTGGGGATATCTTCACTCACACACTCAGCCTCATTTCTGAATCCACACCAAGGGCACAACACGACCAGACAATGACTCAAATTGTGTCAAGCTCTCATCCTACAAACCTCCAGAAAAAAATTACCAGGAAGGACTGTGCTATAAATAACTTCCAGTCTACCTTTTCAGAAAGCAAGGGAGATTGGACATGCAGCAAGTCAGCAGAACAACCATGATGATTTGATGATTTCCTCCCTGATTGATGCTCCTTGCCCTGGGGACCTCAATTCACCAACCTGAGCTTCTCTTGTCAGGGTGGACAACTCATCCCCAGCTGATGGGTACCAACCAGATACAGCAGGAAGAGCTTCTGGTTTTGATTTTCATTCCAAGCTGGTGTCGGCATATAAACACTGAGATCTGCACTCAGATTTAATTACTGCTAATCAAGTGAGACTCTGTGTAATAAGTCCACCTTGCCAAATGCTGATGTAAAAGCAGGGTTTGTGTGTCCTGATGTCAGCCAGATGTTTTCTGCCGTGGATTAAAGAAAGGGAACAGTAAAAATCTTCTCCATGTACTGGAAGTGGGTGTTTTGTCCACACCTGTTAAAAAGAGTAATGATCAGGATCATTAATGAGTCCCCTTGAACTTGGTTTGTGACAACTCAGATATGTAAATGACAAATGTTCCTTTTTTTTCCCAAATATGTAACAAATTGAAAAAAAAAAAGTTGAGTGATTAGAAGTAGCAAAACTAATCAGCATAAAAAGGGAAACCTGGATGCAAGTGAAATTTAATCTCAGAAGGGGTCTTCTAACAATCAAAAGTTTTATTTCAAGGATCTCCAGGTTAATCTGTGTTTTGATGTTTTCAGCATTGTCATTCTAAAAATTAAAATGTAGGGCATAAACTGGGGGTATAAAAGTAGGACTGGGGTATAAAACACTCCTCCAGCTGGGAAAACAATTGCAAAACTTGCATATCAATTCACTTTTCCAGACACTTCTCATCCACTCAGCCAGGACATCAGTCACCCTTGCTTGAACTTGTGCACTTTTTTCCCTCCCACCCTTTGTCACTGAGCCTTTCCCAGCAAATAAAACCATTCCTGCTGGGCTTGCTGGTGTCCCAGGGCTGACCCATCCTCCAAGGGCATTGCCCTGTGCTGTTAAACTGTCCTCGAGTTCCTCTGGGCAGTGACTCCCAGTAGATCTCAGTTATGTGAAGATGGAAGGAGGAACAACTATTGAGGAGAAACAGCTCTTAGTTATTTAAATTTTCACATGGTTTGTCATTTTTGGCTCATGCAACTCTTGCCCATTCAGATGTGTGGCCTCTGAGGCTTCATTCGCCCTCCTGAGCTGGTCTAAGTGGCAGGAGCTCATAAAAGGATTAAATTATATCTCTTTGGTTTGGGTTGTTTTGTTTTTTGTCAAATGGCCCAAGGCAAACAGACTCAGCAGCAGGGATACCTCCCATCCCTGAGTCTGGACACAGAGGGAAGCAAAGTTTTCTGGAGTGAAGCCCAAGTTGGTGGAGAAAGATCTGGTGAGAACCAATAGTAGCTTCAAGGAGACAGATCTGCAGGTTGTAAATGTGAGGCTGAATTAGGAGCTGGCTGTGGTTTTGAGACCAAATCAGAGAGAATCTGGCTCTCGTTTTGCTGCATCTCCCTGGCTGGGGCTTTTTCTGGGTCTTTTTCATGCTCTTGTAAAAAGGCACCCCTGAGGTTACAGGGTGATGTGACCACCAGGAGATCCTGGAACAGCTACAGCTCTGTCTTGATGGGAGGAGGAGGAGCTTCTCACCAAGCAGAAGACAGAAAACATTGAAAGAGAAACATTCCCTGTCTCTCCTTCCACAGTGAGTAAATCCACACTTCCCTGCAGTGAGCCAAGTGAGTGTTTTGTCAAAGCCACCAGTTCCTGGGTTTTAATTTTCCATGGGAGACTGTGTCAGATCACAGAGCAAAGCAGCATAACTCCAAAGCAGTGCTGCACTGACAGAAAGCAGAGCTGCTCAGCCGTGTGGCAGCAGGAATTTCTCTTGGAATAGGTTGTGTGTAGCAGTTTGGAACAACACTGGAGATCACACAAATCCTTGTTCTCCATATTCACTGCACTGCATTCGATTTAGATTTCTTTTAATGTGATAAAAGACAGCCCTGGGCTTGAGTCAGCTGGGAGCAGAGCCTAAATGCCTGTTTCCAGTCCTCAACACGCTGCTGAGTGCTGAGACAAAGCTGAGTAATCCTGGAAAATAAGGATGTGGGATTGGGGGTACTTAGGTCTGTTCCAGACTCAGCAGGTGAGTCTGGTGAGAATATGTGAGTTAGTCACCCTTGGATTGCTTTAGCATCTGTAAAAAGCTATCCAGACACAATTCAGGCTGATGCATCTCCTCCTAAACTGGATTTTCATCAGCGTATCAGGATAATTCTCCCTTTTCCCTCTAATGGAAGGTCACAGTAACAGCCTTAGGGCGAGACATCTCATTTTAGATTTCTAAAAGTTAAGGGAGAGGAGCACCCCCTGTAACCTCTCCTTGGTGCCATAGCTGTGAAATGGGAGTAATAGGAAATGAGAATAATAGGAAATGAGAATAATAGAAAATGAGAATAATGATGTTGTGCAGCTCAGGGAAGCTTCAGCAGGGAGTGGTTGAAGGCACTAAGGAATCCTGCTGAAGGTGAGTGGAGTTGCAGTGGGAAAAGGAGGCAGCCCTGCTCTTGGCCAGCCATGCTGTGCTTCAGCTGCCCACAAACTGAAAGAGAGTAGATTTAGATAGGAAATTGGGAAATTGGGAAGGAATTCTTCCCTGTGAGGGTGGGGAGGCCCTGGCACAGGGTGCCCAGAGAAGCTGTGGCTGCCCCCTGGATCCCTGGAAGTGTCCAAGACCAGGTTGGATGGGACTTGGAGCAGCCTGGAACAGTGGAAGTTGTCCTTGCCCATGGCAAAGGCTGGAATGAGATGGTCTTTGAGGTCCCTTCCAGTCCAAACCATTCCGCAATTCCATGAATATCTGATTTTCCACCCTCAACAGCCTCCAAGGTGATTTCACTGCCTTGTCCCCTTGGAGGATGCAGCCATGAGTTTTCTGACTGACAGTGGCTGTTGTTTGTGTTGTTGTCAGTGCAGAGAGCAGGGATGGTGAGGATGAAGCCCAAGGGAAGCCCTCTGCTGATGTCCTCCCCTGAAATGACGGGAAGGTCAGAGCCACTTCCCTGCATCTGCCAGAGCCACCCCCCTTTCCCATCCCTCCCCCTGCTCTGGGGACAGGCACAGCACCACTGCCAGAGCCAAGCTTGTCCCAGGGTTCATCAAAATGCTTCTGAAGGAGTTTGCTGCTGCTGCAAGGAACCAGATTGCACAAACAGGCAGATGTTTGCAAGCAAATGTCCCAAGAAAGATTGAAATCCCAAGGCACTTTTTTTTTCATAGCTCACATCTCAAGCGCTGTCAGGATGCTCTGATCACTCACTGGAGACAAAATATACAGAAAGGAGCAGCAAAGACAATAAGAGGTGGAAATTTCCAAATGGTGCCTTCAGTCATGATGAGAGATGGGGTTTTTTTTACAGGGTTGCAGCAGTGCCCTGAAATCCCAACAGATACTGGGGCCTTGGTATCTATGGAGGCAAGGAAAGCCTGCTCCTAATCTGGTAAAACAGATAAAATATTGTCCTCCAGGGGAGAAAAGGGCCTGGCTGCATCCCTGCACCTGATTTGTGTCAGACAACTCACTCTTGCCATCCAAAGTGGCTACAGCCACTAAAACAGATAAAATATTGTCCTCCAGGGGAGAAAAGGGCCTGGCTGCATCCCTGCACCTGATTTGTTGTGAGTTGTGAGACAACTCACTCCTGCCATCCAAGGAGGCTACAGCCTGTTGTGTCCCTCCTGAATAACCCTCTTTTACTCCCAGATCCTCTCTCAATCTTACTTACACCTTACTTTTCTCTGCTCAAAGGGAGTCCTCGGACACATTTTAATGCATTTGTACTGAGCCATCTCTTTCTTGTAACTTCCCATGCAAAGAATCATCTGTCAATGTCATCTGTCATCTCTGTAATCCAACAGGCATTTCCTGACATCCAGGAAACCAAGGCTGGAATAAGTGGCTAAAGGCTTCTTCTAAAGGTCTGTAAGATCCTTGTAAAGGCACAGCTCTCCCATCACCCAGAGAAGTGGGGTGGTTTCTGTAGCTCCTACAGAGAGATCAGCTGCAGGCAGATACAGATTTCCTTCAGTGCCATGTTAGTTCCTCCCCTTCTGCTGGGAAATTATTCGGGTTTGTGCATATTTTCAGGTGCTACAAATCTTTCTTATATTGTAGCACCCAAAACTGCAGTAATACTGTGTCAGAGGAAGTTTATGTTGGATCTCAGGGAAAGGTTCTTCCCTCAGAGGGTGCTGGGCACTGCCCAGGCTCCCCAGGGAATGGGCACAGCCCCAAATCTGCCAGAGCTCCAGGAGGGTTTGGAGAGACAGGGTGGGATTGTTGGGGTGTCTGTGCAGAGCCAGGAGTTGGATTTGATGATCCTTGTGTGTCCCTTCCAGCTCAGGATATTCCATGATTCCATGACCTTTCTTTTGCAGAAGTTCTCCACTTCTGCCCTTTCCTCAGGTTTCGTAGTTCCTCAACTCCTGTTCAGTTCTTTCCTGTGCCTGGTGCTCTCATCCCTCCAGGCAAATTTTTTCCCATGGCTTCAAGGCAGCAGAAATTGCAAGAATAATTTCCCCAGCCTCTGAGGGGACTGGCAAAAACTGCATCCAAGAAAGATGGCATCATAAAGAGGGTCAGGGACCAGCAAGCTGGCCCTGGCAGGGGGATTTATTCCAGCAGATGTGAGCTGGGAGCTCGGCTATGTGAGACCCTGCTGAGTCACACTTGGTGTGTTCAGTCACCCCCATGATCTCATCCCTTGAAACCACTGCCTAAACAAAACCAGTTTTCATTTTTTTTTTCATACAACACAACTCATTAACATCACCAAGTCGCACACTGGCCAAGGGATCAGCTCTTGGGAATTTTGGCTGCCTGGACTGCAGCCCTCGGCCTGTCTCTCCACCTGTTGTCTTTCCAAACAAGCCTGGGATAGGCAACCCAGCCAAGCCATCAAGTGTCCAGTGACTGGAGTGAGACTGTCTGGAGCCTCACATGAAATATGCCTGGGAGGAGGCCGGAGCCCGAAGCCAAGGCTGGACAGGGAATTAAAAGGTCCTATTTTGGGTGCTCTTGCTGAACATTCCACTTGAAGGAATTTCCTCCTTTTAAGAAGGAACGTGAAATGGTCAGACAACCATTAAAGTGACTATTTTATATTTTGATTTTGCGTGTCATCTAAGTACGACCAGAAATCTGCAGGGCAGGGCGTGAGGAGGAATGTCCTAAGGACAACTCTGGGAAGACTCTCAACCACCTCATCTTTGGGCAAATTTTAGCACAGGAAAACAGGGTCTCACTTTTTTTTTTCCCTTATTTTTTGTACCTCTTTTAAGAACTTCCTTACAGGATTTGGGAGGGAAGGAGGGAGGGAAGGAGGGAAGGAGGGAGGGAGGGAGGGAGGGAGGGAGGGAGGGAGGGAAGGAAGGAAGGAAGGAAGGAAGGAAGGAAGGAAGGAAGGAAGGAAGGAAGGAAGGAAGGAAGGAAGGAAGGAAGGAAGGAAGGAAGGAAGGAAGGAAGGAAGGAAGGAAGGAAGGAAGGAAGGAAGGAAGGAAGGAAGGAAGGAAGGAAGGAAGGAAGGAAGGAAGGAAGGAAGGAAGGAAGGAAGGAAGGAAGGAAGGAAGGAAGGAAGGAAGGAAGGAAGGAAGGAAGGAAGGAAGGAAGGAAGGAAGGACAACAGCAGCTCGTCCTGCTGCAGGTCAGCAACTTCCTGGGACAATCAGTCTTTTCTGCAGCATCACACCAGAGTAGCTAAGTAACCACAAGACATTTGCAGAGACCTTGATATTTCACCTTTTTAATAAAAAATAGAGCCAGACTAGTCTGAGAACTTCCCGCCCCAAAAAAGTTTATGCTTTCCCTGGTATTATATGGAACTTTCTTAGTCCTCCTTAGGCTGAAGATGTGTGGGGAAACATTAAAAATTAGATGGTTTGAGCAATAATATCATGTTTTCTGGCTCTGTTTGGTTTATTAGTGGAGGTGCAGCACAAGGTTTATGCAAGACTTTCTGAGTTTCTCTGTGAAATTTTAGAAAAATCAGCTCTTTTTTGTCAATAAACTGACTTGTAAATGGAAGTTTGAGTTACAAACTCAGTCATCAACTGAGCGTGGATGGTTTCCCTAACCCTCTGCTTTCCCAGCCCACATCAGCAAACATAAGGCACTGGCACTTATCTTTTTTTTTTCCTTTGCCTCTGGATATCTCAGGGTTTTGAGACTGCAGAGCACAGCAGGGCAGTAAAAGCAGCACCACATGAAGGTCCCTTGTCCTGCCAAACATCTCCCTACACAAGTCAGGTTTGTGTTCATGGTACTTTTCCATTTTCAGTTCCCTGTGGGAGTCCTTCCACATCTCTGGGATGGATATAATTGATAGAATTGACTTTTCTTCCTTGGTGATCAATAAAACCCCTGAGCTTTGCCTCTCTTTGGGTTTTCTCATTCCCTTTCATCATCCCGTTCCCTTCCCATGTTCATATTGGCCTTTGCTGAGATTTTTAGCTGGTATGATTCCCAAAGTGTGGACAACTTCCTTGTAATCACATTTTCTACCTCTTTTGGCTGCCCAGCTGCTCCACATGCTCACTCTTTCTCTTTTGACACATGGAGAAAAAGAGGCCTTTGCTCCTTTGTTCTTCACCCTCTGCAGGACCTGCTTCCCCTGCTGCTCACCCTGAGATCCTGTGATATCTGCTGGAACTCCAGATTTCCATAAAAAAGGACCAGAAAAACCACAAAACCTTGCCTGGCATGCCCATTGTGCAAAAATAAATTAAGTGTTAACCTTTTACTTCCCCATGAGGCTGCGAAGAGCCAGACCTGCCCACCTAAACAGGCAGGGAGAACTTTTCCATCTCTTTTTATAACTCCCTGCTCTGTAATTCAGCCACGCTGCTTAATGTGCTCAAAATTGCACCTTTTTTCCCCCCTCATGGAAGAAAAGGCTAAATGGCCAGATTCCATCTTGCTTCCCACTTTGAATAGGAAATTGCTCCTTAAGCAGCCTCCTCCATGCAATCAGGGCTGAAAAAAAAATCAAAGGCACATTCCCTCAGGGTCTGTCACACGTGGGGAAATCAAACTCCATGCAGGAATATCTGTCCTGCTTCCTCAGTGCTCGGGGAATAGGTTGCTCTCTGGCAACCAAAAATGGTTGTCAAAATGCCCTTCTGGCAGCTCATTTCTGCATGCCAGAGGCTGAGGGATGTCCCCAAACATGGGTGTCCTCAGGGCTGGATGGAAGAAAGAGACCATCACTTGCTCAGAGCTGTTCCAGGGATGTTCTGTGGCCCTGCAAGTCCTTTTTTGTTGTAGCAGAACATTGCTGTCATTACACCAGAAATTGATCCATTAATGTTAAAACAGTGGCTCTTCAACCCAGAGCCCAGTCCAGGACAGGAGCAGTAATTAGGGATTACTAAACCAGTAATTACAGTAATTAGAGAACCAGTAATCCCACCCCCAGGATCTGGGGTGCTTCCTGCCCAAGCACACCCCAAACACTAACAGGTTTTCAGCCCTGCTTTTCCATGGGTTTTATTTTCTGGTGAAGATCAAACACTCCAGAATTCACCGATGACACAAAAACAAAAGAAGGAGCAAAACTTCAATAAAATGCTTCATCTGTAAAATGACCAAGAGAATTTAGCACAGACCACACAGAGAAGACTTAGCACAGGTCAAAGAGAAGAACAGGAAATCAACACAGACAAGACCCACCTGGTTCCCCAATAAATAATGGTTTGTGTAAATCTGAAAATTAGCACCAAAATTAAGTAGTGTGTGGCTAAAAGTGATTCCTGATTATCTCCACATTCATTCCAGAGTGGCAGCATTTTCTCATTGTCATCACCTGTTTATCTCCTGACATCTTCTCAATCTCCAGGTCCTGAAAAACTGAGCTCACCAAAAAAAAAAAAAACAACCCACAACTGAAAAAAAACTAATCACAAAACAATGACAAAATGACTTACAAACAAATGTGGGACTGAGAGTGGTGTGAGGCTCTTTTCAGTTTCATTGCCTTGGTTGGTCATATTTTTTGAATCCCAGGCACTGTTTGCAAACAAAGAGAATTCAAGAAACATCCATCAGAGATCAGGCATTTGCACTAAGAAATAAGAGGTTTACCTATCAGCACACCCCACAAGGCAGGAAGTAAATAAAATAACAATGCAATAAAACTGTGCTAGGGAGAATACATATGCTATGCTGGCATAGATACAAAATGTTAGTGAAAATAAAATTGATACTTAAAATCAAAGGGAGAAGTATTTCTAAGGCCACTGCAGGTAATTCATAAACCAAGGCAGAAAATCCTACTTTTGGGCTGGGTTTTTTGAAGTAGTTTTTGTCAGAAGCAAATGATGTTGTGGATAGTTCACCACAGAATGTGAGTAATCCCCATTTCTCTCAATGAAACCACCAAAGGAAAAAAAAAAAAAAAACAAAAAACCAAACCCAACCAGCTTGTACAGCATAGACTAAAACTTCACATCACCCCTTCAGCCTTGAGTGTTCTCTCTGGGAATTTGCAATGATTGATGAGGCTTTGGACCCCTCCTTCCCACTCCCTTGCTGGGGATCACAGTTTGTGGAGCCTGGCCGCTCTGGTCAGAGGATTACCTCTGCTAATTACCTCTGCTAATTACCTCCCACCCTCGTTTTCCAAGTCCCCAAGATCCAGGGTGAGTTTTCAGGCTGGCCTCGGAAGGGTGGAGGGGAAATCAGAGCTACTCCTTGTCCCCATGGGAAAGCACTGCAGGTATTAAAGTTAGGCTGACCCTTGCCTTTAAATCCAGATGGCTTCAGGATTTAATTAGTAAGTTGTTTGTGCTGCTTTTTCTTTTCTCTATTGAAAACCAAAGCGGCCCTAATCTTACAAGGAATACATAAAACATTTAATTTATGAAGTTCTGGGACACAACCAGCAGCACAAATGGAAGAGGTGACCGGGAAAACACTTCAAATGAAAACCAAAGCAAGAGGTGGCAAAGGGTGGTTTTGCACAAAGGATGTCAGCTCCCTTTATCAGGAATGCACTCAGGTGAGCAGGGATCACTGCAGTCCCCATTTTAGGAAAGGATTTCAACAGGAACCCCTCTGGCTCAGGGAAAGGGAAGTAACAAATGGAAAATGCCTTTCAGCAGACAGGAGAGACATGGGTTTGTGATCAGACGCACTGTTAGGCAAATACCAGCTTGATTTCAGCTCTGGACTGAACAAACTCCCAGTAATCACACACAGAATACCCCATGTGGAAAAGCCTGACTAGCTTTAAAAGGAAATAACTTTTTATTTTATTTTTGAACATTTGGTAAATGCACCCAAGTCTTGCATTCGAACACCTCTTATGAATATTTTTCTCAATAGCCAATGATCTCTGGTGGCCCTTTGCTTTCCAAAACAAAAGCTTTTCCCTCTGTTTCTCCGCTCAACCCCTCCAAAAGAATCTTTGCCCTGCGACTTCAAAAGGTATCACAGGAGATGTAGTTTGATTGTGAGGCCAGAAAACCAAGGAGTTGCAATGAGATGAACCTGAATAAAGGTTCCTGGGAGGACCTGGAACAGTTTCTGGGGACACTGAAAGGGTATTGAAGCCACCACACAAAAATTGTTCACTAATATGTAAACCAAAGTGTTCTGATACAGAACAGTTTCAAAGCCTGTATCATCCCCAAAACAACCTCAGGATGATACTCAACTCCTCATTTTTACTTTGCATGAGAAAAAACACAGTGGCAGAGTAAGGAAAACCACAACAATTTCGGCCCATACAAAAGAACTTCCCTCTGAATAATAAAACTGCCTTGAATTTTAATGCTCAGAGTTCAAAGGGTCCAGGCCGAATTCAGACCACCAAGCATGATTAAGGATTTCTTTGACTAGTCTGTTGACATTCTTCTTGTGTGTACTAAAGACCAGCAGATGTAAGGGGGAAGGTTACCTCTGGTGATATTCCATCCCAGGTACAACAACAACAAAAAAATGACCCCAGAAAACATAACTCTGTCCCTATTCTGGGAATTGCTACATATTTCTTGGAAAACACACAAGAAATTGAGCATTTCCCCCTTAGCCCGTGGGAGGACACTGTGTGGACAAAGCAGTTCTGAAGTAATTCACTGTTTTGCCTGTAATTGCAGTAAGATTTGGGGCTTGGTGGGGTTTTTGTTTCTATTTTTTTACCTATTAATGATGCTGTTATATGTTCTGGGACCTATTAAGTGTAAACAGACGTGGGTTTATCAATGCCCCAGCAGTGCTTTCTACTGTTTCAACTCCCTTGAAAAGCAAGCACTTGTGCTCCTGCTTTGTGAGTAATAGACTGGTTTTCCTTTTCAGTTGGAAAACTTACGAGTGGGAATTTATTCTGAGGTGACAGAGGGAGGTTTTGGGTCATGGAGTCCTCAGAACTCCTACACTACTTGAGATTATCTCAACCTGAGAGAAACCCGTCTCTCCCCATTATGGTTCTTCTGAGCTTGTCTCCCAGCTAGCTCTGCTCTTATACCATATAAATGGGTTATTCCTTTGGGTCCAGATTTCAGACAGAAACGTGATCTTGCTTGGAAGAAGGAGCAAAGTCACACTTGGTGGTACTTAGGAAGGTGTTTATTCATGACAAAGCCCTGGCATCAGAGAGAGTGTGAGTGAGGATTTTGGCTCTCCCCTGCTCTTAAGTACAGGAGCGTTACTGCTGGAAATGAGGGGGAGATTTAGGTACAGGGGGCACTGACATTGCCATTTTGGGGCAAAAGGGGTGGGGGGATACCTGAAGCCTTGGCTGAGCCACCTGGCTTTGCCACAGCCATCAAGTACCAGGATGTGTCAATGGATAAGGTACAATAGACTGGGAGAGACTATTGAGGAGATACAATGGAGAGCCTATTGAGTGGATAACAACAGGGATTAGGGAAAGGGGTGTGTGTAGGGATGAACCATTACAGAAACTCAATAACAAAAATCATACAGAACTTTAGAAATCTCAAAATGCACACTGCAACGCCCCCCCAAAACTTCCGTCCCCCCAAAACATGCAGGGATGTGGTAATTCCTGGAGGAAAAAACATAGGGGTGATGGACTAGAAGTTCTGCCACTCCACCTGCAAGGCAGTGGCTGAAGCACCTTGTAGAAAGCCATCCCTGCACACTTCATGATGTGGACCCAAAAATATGCCCACCTTGGCTTCCAAAAAACTCTCCAGCTCACCTTGCCTCCCACTCAGCACTAGTGTTGGCTCACAAAGGATTTGGCTCAGAAGTAGGGAGGCAAAGAGGTTTTTTTCTAAAATTTTGTTTCAGACTCTAAATAGCAGAAGAATTCTGAAAACCTTGCTTTGATGGTTGGTGACGAGCAGGTGAGCATTTGGCTGAGAGCTTTACAAAAATCAAGCCTGTGATGCTGAATAATAGAATATATAGACAGAAAAGAGCTGATCTCTTAGTGACATTCCCCCCCTCAGCACTGCAAAATTGCTCTCAGCGACACTTTTTCCTGAATCCATTTCCATGCTAGACAATGGCTTGTGCTTTCAACCTGCACAGGGGGGAATGGATGAGAGAAAGAGACGGCATCCTGCTTCTTGGGCAAAAGGCTTCTTAACAAGCACAGCGTGAACTAGCACGAGGATGGGAAGTTGTTTTCCTTCTCCCAGCTGCTTACAAAGTCCGAACTGGGAGTCTCACACTGCTGGGCACTGCCTGGGGGTCTTCTATAGGATGGTTGGGGTGGTGGTATTTTTGGCAAAGTGATGGTTGAGGTGCAGGCATTGGCCACAGGGCATAGAAAAGATGAGGTTTGTACTTATTTTTTTAGGTCAGCTAAAAAAGAAACACACAAACCTCCCATGTTCATGGCCAGTAGTCCTTTTTCCAGATCCTGAAAACTTCTTTCTCATTAAACCATCCAGTAAAAGCTGAGGCTGAGTGAAGATGTTATCTCTCACACTAGACGCAGCCTACGGAAATAAGATTCTTTGTTTAGGGCTTGCTAATCTGACCTCCTTTCAACCACAGCCCCTGTTCTCTTCATTTATTAAATTCTGTTATCAAACTTACTGGGGTAGAAATCCACAAGTTCACTTTTTTTTTTTTTTTTTTTTTTTTTTTTTTTTTTTTTTTTTGCCATTACTAGGAAGATCTTCCCCAAAGAGATGTCAGTCCTGAAATCCTAAACAGCCAGGCTCACCATGTCTGGTTTTTTATCTCCCTCCTGGTTATGCTTGTGCCAGGGAGGCAGAGATGCTGCTCCTTCATAATAGAGCAGAGTATCAGCCCCCACAAATGCACCTGGTTTGCAATGGTGCAAACAGGATTTGGATTTGCTCCAGCTGCAAAGCACTGGAGAATCTGACACAGAGAGCAGAGCCAGGGACATTCTTTCCCTTTCTTCCTCCATGTGTGCTCCTTGTAACTTTGACCCTCCTTGGTCTGTGCTGGTTCATGCCATAAGCCAAGAAATGTTGAGGATAAAAATGCAGGATCAGGTGCTCCTGAGAGAAGACAGTTCCCTTGCAATAGGGAAAATCATTCACTTCATTGCAGGGAGTGAACAATTCACCCCCTGGATATGAAAGTGCTCCTTAATCTAAATGGAGATCAAAACGAGAGCCCTGAATGTGTTCTTACATTAGCAGAGAGAAGACACCAACCCTGCCCATTAACTCTCTGAAGGTGCATAATTAGAGTCTGGAGTTAGAACCACAGCTTTTGAGTGAGAACTAAGGTTTGGCTTCTTTTTTATAAAGGTTAGTTTTGTGAGAAATATCCCCTTCATCCCTGAAGTCTCATGATCCTGCCAGAGTGACGTGGTTGAAGGTACTCGTTTAAGAAAACAAATGTCTGGATTTGGTTCAAGAATCAACAGAGGAAGTCCTTTCTCTGCTGTTAGCTGGAGGTTAAGGTAGATGTGATGTTGCCTGTTGGGATTAAACACCACAACATTTGCTGTGTGTTTGGGGTAAACAATCACACGTTTCCTCTGCCACAAGCCAGGCTGGTGAGGCTGAGGAGTTGTGTCATCCCAAAAACTGCCCAGCTGCACCAGCATGAGCTGATGTTCCTGCTGCAATGCCCCATCCTCCACAGGGACACGAGCAGCACCAGAGTCCCACTGGATTTATTCAGGAGTAGATGACAAGGGGGGGACAATTTCCTCCCCCTGAGCACATATGCAGTGTCGTTGGGATATTAATAGAGGCTCCAGGGCTTCAAAGTAACAGTAGAATCTTTAATAAACTTATCAGCTGCCTTCAGGCTGTTGTCTACGAATCCCAGAGGGAAGCGTGGTCCTTGGACTGCCTCACAGCCCGTGAAAAGTAATTAAGAAATCAAAACTATTGTCAGCGAGCTGAAGTTTGCTATTTGGGGATGTGCTACTCAGCAGAAAGCTTTGAGGTGCCTACAAACCAAGAAAAATGTTGAGAACTTACAGAAAGTGGAACTTACAAAAAATTAGAACTTACAAAATAGAATTACCCAAATCAGCATAACCCCCAGCTGAACTGTTCATTCTAACACCTTCAGTTAACCAGAATATTGCAGGGGGTGGTGCATTTCTTCCTCCTGCAGCACCACAACCCCCGTGGAGCAGCTGCACTCCTGCATCTCTTGCCATCAGTGGACAAGCTCTGGCTTTTACCCACTGTGACCTTTCATGAGAAACACCAAGCATTTCGCTTTTCCCTTGGTGGTGTGAAAAAAAAAACCCAGCAGAAATGACAGGTCTGGGACTCAGATTCCAATTTCTGTTGAGAGATTTTTCACTGTCATTTACAGCCTGTGCTGATTTTCACGGGCTGCCTGCTATCAGATGTGAGTTTGTTTCTTGCTCTCCCTTTTACTATTTCATCTTTGCCTTGTAACCAAAATGCCATCTCCTTTCACAAAGAAGTGCTTTTCCTGCTCCCTCTGCATCAGATATTTTGCTGCTGGACCAGTGAATTTCCCTCCAGTGCCACCTGCCATAAGTTGTGTCTGCTCAACATAAAGTTGGAATGTCCGTGAGGAATAAAATAATCCCCATTCTAAAAGGCTGACAGGAACCACTTTTATTATTTGAGCTGCAAAGGAGAGACCACAACCCAGCACAGCTGAGGTGTGAGGCTGTATGGGAACAAAAATGCACATTGCAAACTCAGAACGGGGAAAAAGCTGCTCTTTAGTGCCCTTTGCCTGTGCCACAGCATCCCACGAGAGGCAGAGACCCCAGACAAGGAACCACCTTAAAGGTCACAGGATCGTGGAATGGTTTGAGTTGGAAGGAGCCTTAAAGATCATCCAGTTCCACCCTTGCCATGGACAGGCACAGCTCCCACTAGCCCAGGTTGCTCCAAGCCCCATCCAAACCTCACCTTGGACACTTCCATGGATCCAGGGGCAGCCACAGCTTCTCTGGGCACCCTATGCCAGGGCCTCCCCACCCTCACAGGGAAGAATTTCTTTCCTTAATCTAAATCTCTCTCTTCCCTCTCCCAGGTCAAAGCCATTCGCCCTTGTCCTGTCACTCCATGTGTTCTTCAAAACTCCCTTTCCAGCCCTCTTTGAGTCCCTTTAAGTACCAGGGGACAGAAAAGTGAGAAATTAGTGAGAAGAACAACACTGCACATACTGGAGTGACAAATCCAAACAGCTGAGCCTTTCTGGAGGATGCTGCCTCACCCAGCTCCTCTGTGAGCAGCTGGAATAAGAGACCATCCATCACCACCTGAATTCCTGTGGTGGGTGGATTTTTGAGGACTAATAGTCAATGCTCACCTCTTCGCAAGAGAATTCCTAAATTAAAAAGAAGCTGAGCTGCAGGCAGAGAGCAGCAGACACTCTGTGGCACAGGAAATACATCCTGCTTTTCATTCTTCCCCTCTTCCCAGCTCACCTTCATTACCCTGAAAATAGTCCAACTAAACCACAGGAATACCTGGAGTTCTTCTGCATCAAGATAACATCCCTCAAAAAGGGAATCATCCCTGATGGAGCATTGAATTTACTCCAAAACATGAAATCACAATTTTTTCAGTCAGTGGAGGAAGGGACCTGACTGAGAACGGGTCAAGCATGTGAGGATGCAGCTTCCTCAGGAAGGACAAGTGTCATACCTGGATAACCCTGAGTGAACATTTCTTCAGTTATTTTTGTTTCTTCCATAATTCTATTTCCTTTCTTTCTGAAGCTGTGTAAATATTGGGCATCCACAGCATCGTGCAGTGAGAGGTGCCACAGGTGACAGGATGACTTGTGAAAAGAATTCTTTTTTTCTATGTCTCCTTTCCATTTCTTTATGCACTGTTGCCAAAAAAAAAAAAAAAAAAAAAAAAACCAAAAACACTCTTCTTGGTCTTTTAAAAAATTCTTTGAGTTAGATATGAAAAGAAATTAATTCTCATTTCTTAGAAATGGGTAAATCTCACATCCAGCCAGGAGACTTCTCTTCAAGTCAGAAATGAATTGGAGGAACACCAGGGTGCAGCAAGAGTGGCAGGTGTGTTTAAAAGTGACTTTAATGAATTGCTTCAAAAGAAAAGAAAGCTTTTTAATCTAAAAATAAGAAGATTGAAGGGAGGATATAATGGTCATCCCAGCTAAAAAATAAAAAACAAACTGAAAACAAAACTGGACGTAAAAGGACAATTTCTTTGTGTCTAGGAAATACCTTTTGGGGCAGGGCAGAAATTAATTAGTTTCCCGTGCAGGAAAGCAGATTTTGGTTAGAAATAAAGCCAATCTTTCTAACTATAAAGCATCCATGGGCTGGAGCATGTGGGAATCCCCAGGACTGGGTCAGTGACCCCACCTGGACAGATGGATGGATTTCCTGTCTACTTCCACCTCCCAGCCTGCCTGACCCCATCATCCCTGCCCTCCCAGCTGCATCCAGAGGATCACCAGTATTTGATAGTGACACCTCAGCTTTTCTATCAATCTTCTCCAAAGTGGCTTGGAAAAAAACCACAATCTTCAATTTCTCTTTCTCTCTATTCTAAAGTCCAGGTTCTTCCCTGTCTCCATTCTTGCTTTCTGGTCCTTCAGCCAGCTCTGGACATTATGAGAGGGTTTCTCTCCCCATCCAGCTAAGAAGAGTTTTGACAGCACAAAAACAGTTTGCTTTTCTAAGAGTTTTACTTCCCAGGTTACCTTATCACAATCTCCAGCAGGAATCTTCTTCACCTTTGTTTTGGAAACTGCTTTGGGGGTGTGAGTAGCTTCACTTCATTTAACTGCATGGAAACACAATTTTTGATGTGCTTTCAGGGCATCAGCAGCCACAGCTTGTCTTGGCAACCTGTGCCAGGGTCTCCTGCTCACAGGGAGGAGTTTCTTCCCAAAATTTCTTCCAAAATCTGTGCCATTGTGGAGCCTTTCCCCTTTGCCTTGTGCCTGTTTCTTCCCATTTCTAAAACACCACTAACAGTAATTAATTGTTCATATTAGGTGGGAATTGAAGGCTCCCACATGTCTGACAGAATGCAAGGAGTAAGGGGCTTTCTACAGAGGAAAGAGAAAGAAGGACATGAGCAGATCTCAGCTAAAATTGAGCTCATCACACCAGTGATTCACCCACTTGTTGTGATGACTCCAGAAATTATAAGGACCAGAGCCTTAAAACAAATTCTCACAAACAACACTGAAATTTAGAAGAATGGCATGTTCAAAGTGTGAGGGTTTTTTGGAACCTCAGTCCCTGTGGCAAAACTTTTTCAGGGCTCTGTAAAGTCCCCAGACCTGTGGCAGGCCAGATGTTCAGTAATTATAAAAACACCTCGCAGGCATATGAAGCAGAATAGCTCCGGTGAGAATACCACTCCTCTGCCAAATGAACAAATAAAATCCAGTCAATTTTAATGGTATTGGTTTGCAGTGACATGGGAGTTTCTTTTCACTGCTCTAGAAAATAGAAAACTTACAGCAGCCCTGTGGAGTAGGGAAACTGAGGAATAAAACACTCTGAGCAGGTCTCTGCCCTTTAAGCCTATTTTCTTCAGGGAATCAGGCTCTACAGTCACGTTCTGTGTGTTATCTGCTTTCCTGTGTCAGCCCTAAAAAAATTTTAGCCCTTTTTAAGGCATTAACAAATTTTGACAAGCAGGGGAAAGCCTGAAAGATATTATGGCACATTAAAGATTAAAATTATATTAAAATACTGGTTGGGAATGATCCCCAGTGCCCCTGTCATGAGAATGGGGAGTCTGCAGCTTGTTTCACTTCAGATATTCTCCACTTAAAAGACATGGACAATATCTGGGCTCCTTCTTTGTGTCCCTCTCCCTTTTGATGCTCTCCAACCCCATGACCAGTATGGCTCCTAGAGGAAAAAAAGAGCTTTTATTTTCTGCTGATCCTTTTCAGCCCAAAATGGCAAAACGCTGCAGACAGTGTAATGTGAGCTAAAGGCTAAGAAAAATTAAAACACAAGTGGGCAAAGAGTGTGGCTTTTATCCTTGCTTTGTTATTCATGCTGCTGTCTTTCTCAGCACTTCTCTCCCACTTGTCTGGCAAATTAAAAACACAAGGAGATAAAATAAAAGGTTTCAGTTCCAAAACTGTCTTCTTTTTTTTTTTTTTTTTTTTTTTTTTTTTTTTTTTTTTTTTTTTTGGTGGATGGTTTTCAAGCCCTTTCTGTTCTGCTGTGGATGGGACTCCTGCAGCATGAAAAGACTTCAAACACTCAAGAGCTGTTCTAAATATTTGCCACACGATGCAGAAAATCAATAACACCACTCTGGAGAACTCCCAAGGCAGAACAATTCTGGTCTCCATGCACAGTCCTTGCACCCTGGGATCAGCTCTGTTTTGCTTCTGGGTGAACTGAGGTGCACAAGCACCCTGTGAATTTATTGCAGAAATAGCCAATACTCTTAAAATAGTAAGTGCAGCCTCACTGGATGGTCTGCCCTTTTCCAGAACTGAGTCGTGAGGCTTTTTGCCTTTTCTGTGCTCTGTCCTGCACATCCCAGCTTGGAGATGCCAATGGATGTGCTGAGAGCCATAAAGTCCAATAAATTTCCAGCCAAAATGTGACCAGCCACTGCTGAGCACCCACTTGCCCACAGGTGCCAATTGCTGCCTCAGTAGTAAACAAGGAACAAACAGAGATTTCACACATTAATTCTCTGCTTTTTGACATAAACAGTGAAGAATAAAAAGACTGAGAGCTGCAAGGCACACATTGCATTCACACCTTTTTTTTCTCCGCAAACAGGATTGCCTTTTCTGTTGTCCTGCCTTTTGGGAATGGTCCTTGGCAGATGGCATCCCCTGAGACTGTGCTGTCTTGGAAAGCACCAGCACAGGGTGAAATCACACCCAGGCTCTACAGGATGGTGAACCAGGGCTGAAGGCTCCTCCTGGGGCTGTCTGGGGACACCAGATGGGAATCATTCTACAGGATGTCATTCCTGAACTAGTTCAGGGATGCACAGACATGGATTAGCCGTGTCCTGGGGGCTGGAACAAGTCCTGGCTGTCTGCAGCCTGTGCTGGTGATGAGCCCTTCAACAAATGGGTTTTTTATTTATTAACTCCAGCTCTGCCCCCAAAACCTCTGTTGTAAAAACATGGTCAGCTCCAAGTGACCAAGCCAGAATTTGCCATTCAGGATTGATGAGGTGCTGGCAGAGAGTAGAACTTGTCCTGGGGATTTTACACATCTCATTCCTACCTCTGGAGAACACCAAAGCAAGAGAGGCAAAAAAGCAAAGCAAAACCACATATTGTCTTTATTTTCTCATCGTGTCCAAGAGTGGAGGAGTAATGCAAACACCAATAAACCCAATGGCTCTGCTGGGAGAAAATCCTGTTGAGTTTGGAAGAGGCTGTTGACAGAAAACTGGAAGCATTGAAAGCATCATTTTGTTTGAGCTATTTATAACCATCGACAGTGCTGGCATTGGAGGCAGATTAAACAGGAGGCAACCGGAGTTTTAAAGCAAACCCAAGAGTGTTTAGGATGGGGATGGGCTGTGCCCCGTGCTCTGCTTTAACTGCCCCTGAGCCCTTCTCTGAAATGAAGCAAAGCCACCTTTCACACCAAAATTTCAGGCTGATTTTCTTCGCTGCTTCCTGCATGGCCAGTTGAGTTGGTCAGGCATTATCAAGTGTGAAATCAGCAGGAAAACCTCCCTCAGATATCTGTCAGTAGCAGGCTAAAAATACAATAAACTGGCCCACTGCACTGCCGTGCCACAGAGCCCAAGAGCAGTGAACATCCCAGTGCCAAAAACTGCTCCTCACCCTGTGCTGCAGAGGAGCTCATGTTGGAGATGTGCAATGATCCCTCACAATTTTTATGGTCTGTGAAATGTTCCCTGTGACCACTTTGGGCCAGCAGCCGTCTCCCACGGGCTCTGTGCAGATGTACAAAAATAAGCTCATTTTCAAGCTGTCCTGCCCAAATTCTACTGCTGGATGAGTCCCTGCCATGGCAGGACGTGGAGATCATTGCATGAGGCAAAGGTTTTTTACATGGGACTGTGGCATTGTTAAACACCAAGTGCCAGAAGGGCTTTTCCAGCATGGAAAATAATTATTTTTATGCCAATGCATTTTGGAGAATTTATTTATAAAGAATTCTGGGGGATTAAAGTATGTTTTTTTCCTTTCTCAGACAGTGGAGCAGAGTGGGCAGAGCAGTGCACAAGAGACTCAGTTCTATTTCCAGCTCTCACAATGGATACATGAGTGGGGCAATTCATTTCACCAGCTGTTAAATGAGGTGAGGAATCTTGCCTTACTTACCTAAAAAAATGTTTTGAGGACCACTAATATTAAAAAACCTACAACAGTTCAACATAAAAATACAAAAAAACAGCATTACTAAAGCAAGCTGCTTTAAGGCATTCTGCAGATGACTGTTACTCAGAGGCAGAAGAAAGAGCAAAAGAGTCAGTGGTGACTTTATAAATGCCATTTCTATCTTTTGTCCTGTTTTCCCTCCTCAGTCCTTCCCTAAATTTCTGCTTTTCACAGAGAAAACTCCCAAGGTGTGACTTTGCCCATAATCAGACATATTTATTTGAAACTTTGGGGTTGGGAATGATTCTGACTCTTGGAAAAGCAAACACAAAGCTTTTGCAGAGAATCAAACAAAGAAATTAATGAGAAATGATCCCTCTCCACTTTTGTACTGAAGGAGAGAGGTGCTGGAGGCAGAAGGTGAATCAGAGCCTCTGAAAAACCTTGGTGGATCCCGTTCCTGCATGTTCAGGTGAGAACAGACCTGGGATGGGCTGAATTTTGGGCGACTCTGCCTGTGCAGACAGTGGTGGAGGTGGAAGGTGACGGAGCAGAAAACAGAGAAGGAGGTCAGGGTGGTTTCTTAGGAACTCCAGGAAGGAAGGGACCTCTGGGGTGATGGAATGAAATCCCACCACAACTTCCAGACCCTGTTAACACAGCCAGCTCAGCATCTTCCTCATCCTCCTTAGCCCAGGTGAGGTAATGCCCACCTCAAAGTGCCACCTCCCTGCAAAAGGGTATTGAAGACCTGAAGCAATGAAGCTCTTTGACCGGTTTCAGGGTTTTTTCTCCTTATTTCTTCTCCTTTAGGAGTGAGGAGGCTCTTGCCCAGCAGGAAAGGCTGAAACTGAACTGGGGTGCAAGCACTGCCCCCTGGAAGTGTCAATCCCATCATTTGTAAGGATCCCAGTGTGGACTTGCATGAACCACCACCTGCTTTCTCTGCCTTGATGAAACACAGACTTCCAATAGGTTCCCTACAGGTTCTACCCTTTATTTACCCCTTTCAGAATTTACTCAAATGCATGCTAAAATACTGTTAGGATTTTGCTTAAATGAAGTTTAACCTAATGACTTTCCAAGTTTATGTGGAAAAGTTTATAAGTTTAGCTCTGTTTTAGGGGGCATTTTTGTCCCCTGGCCATTTCCCCATGTTGCTGTGAAAGTTTAAACTGCTGGAGGGACCGTTGTGATGACTAACTGGGGTGGCTGATGGAGGGGACAAAAGCTTTGGATCTCCATCAAAGCTTTCACAGGACTGGTTGGTTGAAACGATTTCAGGGTATTGATTATCAGGGTAACTGAATAATCAGGCTCGTTTTTCAGAGTTGCTAAGTACAGCTCAGTGCTTTGTGGCACACTGCCATTCTCCCAGCTTTTTAATGTCCCCAGTCATTGTCCCCACAGGGGTCTGCTCAGGGCTGCTGCAGCCCAGACAGTTCCATCAAATCTCACTGCTTTGGACTCTTCTGGAAGTGCTACATGGGTGAACTACTCCAAAGCAGGTTCCAGTGTGAATAACATATCCTGGTGCTCAGCTGCTTCGTGATATCGGTTCCAATATTTACTCTGGAGCTCCTCAGGGAAGTGAACTTGATTTATTCAAAGCTCATCTGCGCGGCTGTTAATGAAAATTGTTGCCAGGCTCATCAGCTTCAAGAGGATAACTTGAAAACAGAGCGCAGCAGGCCTGAGTGATGGTATTTCTTCCATGAGTCCCACCTTATGGGGAATAGGAGACTTTTGTGTGTCTTCCCAGCTGGAAGCCCAGTGAGAGCTCTGACTCCCCCTTCCACTCCACAAAGCGTAGGAGAATTTTCATTTTTAAATTAAGTCTGGATTTACTAAAAGAGCTCATGAGAGGTTCTGCATTTCCAACCGATGTTTTAAAGTGGCTTCACACTGAAAGAGAGTTGGTTTAAATCAGATAACAGGAAGAATTTATTCCCTGTGAGGATGGGGAGGCCCTGGCACAGGGTGCCCAGAGAAGCTGTGGCTGCCCCTGGATCCCTGGAAGGTCCAAGGCCAGGTTGGACAGGGCTTGGAGCAACCTGGGACAGTGGAAGGGGGTTAGAATGAGATTGTATTTATGTTCCCATCCAACCCAAACCATTCTGTCATTGTGTGATTCTATAAACAGGTCAATGCACACTCCACTGAATCCCTTCTGCTGTGCCCTTTAAAGAGCTGCTTGAAGAATTGGCTGACACAGAGGGAGTTAAAAGTCAGGCACCCACCTTCCAGGCATGTGGCTTTTGCCAGTAGCCCTTTAGATCTTTTTTAACTTTCACAGTCTTTCAAGTTTTTGAGGAAAAGTCTTATTAAAATTCTATAACTATTATTCTGGCTGGCATGTTGTTGCTCTGAATTGCCCATGTGCCCTTTTTTCTTACAGTCTTTCTCTGTCAATCTGATAAATAAATTATGGGGTTTTTTTGAAGGCATCTGAGAGTTGGCATTGGGCTCTCTAAGTGATCTGTGACCTTCCGCATCTTCAGCCCCATCTCGAGCCTATCATTACACACAAGGCAGGGTTTTTTTTTTGCTGCAGATTGCTCCCATGGATTTGGCTATTTAACAGTGATTGGGTGACACTGAAGTGCTCAGAGAGGACCTCGATTGTTCTCTGCTGGACTGTGACACTCTCTGCCCCCTGACTCCGTGGCCTCTGTGACACGGCACACTTTCATCTTCTGTTAACAGCCATAAATCCACGGTTGAATATTCATGGCACTCCAAGTTCCAGAGCTGGCTCAGCCTATTAGATTATTAGCAAAAGGCACAGATTTTGCAGTGGATTAGGCACAGCTCTCTCCTTACAGAGCAGATCCACGAGGGTTATCTCAAATCTGCCCAGGAAAGGATGCTCAGATAATGAGCATGGTTACATCCCTTTGGACTAAGCCAAGCACGATGCCACAGGATTCCTAAAATATTTAGAATTACACCCTCATCTTATTTGTATTTGGGGGAACTCTGCATAATTTAAAGTCAGCAAATATATTGTTTATTTTGCTCAATTTCTCATTAACATAAACCTGTTTTCAGCACTAGGAGAGTCGTTGTCTTGATGTCACACTGAAGTCTGAGAAATGCTGCAGTTTTGGACAAGTTTAAGACAACTAAAAACTTTGGAATGCTTTGGTTCTGCCACTTGCTTAAGTACACTCTGCTGAAGTAGACACTGATTATTCTCTCTTCCCCTCCCAGCACTGTTACCTCAGTTGCTCTGTCACCTTGACATCCTTGATAAATGGGCGTAAATGACAAATGTTAATAAATTCCTGTTCCATTCACACAGGTCAAGAAAACAAGCAAACAGAAGATTAATACAACTGAATCAGATACTGCCTGCAGAATAATTAAAGTATTGAAACGCAACCTCCTTCTGTTTTTAATAATGAATGTTTGTAAATCACTGTTGCCACATGAGATCATTCGGCGTCTCTTCTGCCTTATAACTTTCAGCCTAATTTTAGTAATGAGTGTTTTTCCAGTCAAACAATGTTCCTTAGATTTAAAGTTAGCAGATTAATATGCACATCAAAAATAAGTACATCACCTCTAATATCTCCCTCGTGGCCAGGTTTCACTTTGCCTGAGTGAATCGTTGTGTATAATTAATACTGGTGTGATTACAGTTTGCCAGATTAAACGATGTGCCCGTGGGGTAATAACAGATCCACAAAAGTTCTGTGCAAGCAGGAGGGGTATATGAAATCTTGGTGACTTCCTTCTACCTGCTGCAGCCTTCAGAAAATAAAATTTTTGTAAGGTTTAATAGTTAAGTGGTGTTGACATCTTTCCTGATGCCAAAGCCAGCAATCAGCACAGGAATTAATCCCTTTCTGGAAGCTGTACGATGCCACAAGTGCTCTCAGATGCTGGGTGAAACTTCACCAGCTCTGGTAGATCCAGAAGTCTTCTGCAGAGTCATTCTTCTAAAAAAAAAAAAAAAAAAAAAAAAAAAAAAAACAAGCTAAAAAAATTTTAATTTTAGTATTTCGTTTTTCTTAATAATATTCCTGTTCTACTCTATTCGCCAGAGGAACTGGCAACAAAGTGTGGTGGCAATATAAGAAATAGTCACAGGTTTGATGGAGTCACCATCCCTGGAATTGCTGAAAAAGTCGTGGATATGCCACTGGAGGATGTGGCTTTAAAAGGTGGTGGTGTTGGGTTGAAGGCTGGACTTGATGATCTTCAGGTTTTTACAGCCTCAACTATTTTATGAGTCTGTGAATCTGTGATTTGATTCTGAGAATAAAAGCTTTTGAATCAACCTGTGCCTTGGTTTCCATTCTGGAGGATCCCAGTTTAAGAACTGAAAGGAATTAGTGAACATTATCCAGAGTGTTGGCACCTCACAGGCACTTCTGCCATCCCCAGCCTTGGAGTTTCTGTGGGTCAGGTTCATCAATCACAGCCCCAGTGCTCCAGACCATCTGTACCCTGACCACCACAGGTCCCATTCCTGTTGCTGTAATTCCAATTACGAGTATTTTTACCACCTCTCTTGGTTTTCAGTTACACATAATGATCTCTACAAAGATGAGCAGTTTATTTATAGCTTATAAGGGACCCAACAATGCGAGGCAGACTGCACTAAAAGAAGCAGCTTGTTCCCATTTTTTATTCTCCATCCTTTTGTTTGCTGAACAATCAAACATGTTTTTGCAGCTCTTTTGAATTTTCCAGACTGTTAACTGCCCACAGTTTTATTTTCTGAGCGAGCCTTGTAACTTTGTAAGAAACTACACTATAACTCCTTTTACATGTACAAAGACATTTTTTCGTTCCCCTCACAGAAAATATCCAAAATTGTGCAAAAATGGGAGGTCAAGTGTAAGAGAGACACTCTGACTGTTCTCACTTTGTTCTTCGCCTGCCAGACAAGAAGTTGGTCTCATCTTCTCCCTCCTCTCATGTCTTCAGCCACACCAATGCCAGCACAGAATTATGCTTTGTCTTTGTTTTCCATACCCTCTGACCTTCCCTGTCTCCCTCTATCCAACTCTAGGACCTGCTGAAATTTCTGGATGCTTTTAGAGTGCTTTTTTAACTCCTCATGTTCATAAAAGCCTCATTGTGCCACGGCAGAAACCCAAGCCATTATCTTTTATTTTTCTTTGCCTTCACTTTCTCCATCATCCCCCAGTTCTGCTTTCAGCAAGCCATAAACTCAACATCTCCATCAGCACTAAAAATGCCCCCCATGACCAGCCCTGGGGTAAAGCAGAGAAGCTCTCAAAGGAATGTGCTTCACTTTTCTGTGTGTCCTGACTCAGTGCTCTGAAGTTTTCAGCATGCCCCATTCCTGGACAGCATTTTACCCAACACAAATGTTTTGCTGTTTAACTCCACCCGCTTTCTCTTGGTGCTGCTACAAGCTCTGTCAGTAATGCAGCAGGGCTGGCACTTGGTGATTATGCAAATAAAATCCAAAATTACCAAACTGCAATCACAGTGTGAGTGCTGTGAGCACCTGATTCATCCATCCCTACCTTATTAAGCACTCTGATTGGTGTGAGCTGTGAGAAAACCCTCTGATCTGTTTCTAAATAGAGCCATCATTGTGGTGGTTCCATATTGGAGCCACACGGATCAAGCAATTATTTCCCAGATAAAAGCAAAAGGCAACGTGTCACCTCCTGCAGCATTAGCCAGGTTAGAGATGCATCAGCAAATGAATAGCCTGGGAGAGCTTCTATTATCACTGCCACATTTGGAGGCTTTCTCTACTCTTAGATACCATAGAATCAATTAATTATGGGATGGTTTTGGTTTGGAAATGACCTTAAAGATCATCCAATTCCAACGCCCTGCCATGGGCAGGGACACCTTCCACTATCCAAGGTTGCTCCAAGCCCCATCCAGCCTGGCTTGGACACTTCCAGGGATCCAGTGGCACCCACAGCTGTTCTGGGTACCTTGTGCCAGAGCCTGCCCACCCTCAAAAGGAACAATTTCATCCTAGCATCCCATCTAAACCCACCGTCTTTCAGTTTGAACCCATTCCTCCTTGTCCTATCACTCCGTGCTCTTGTAAAAAGTCCCTTTCCATATATGTATAGATACATCTGCTGCAGCTGTAAACTGGGTGACACATCCCAGAAAGAAGCTGCTCTTTGTCTTGGGAATATTTAGTGTTCCCAAAATGTGATGTGGCTGCCAGAGTTCTTGATCTAAGTGAATTCCAGTTCCTCTTCTGCCTTTTTGGTTCAGAGTTTCTCAAAAAATATTTTGCTTGAAGCAATCTATTGTAAATCAATCAACCCAAACTGATTGTTTTATTTCTTTTCAATGCATACATAAATATATATAGGTATGTACAGAAATCCTCCTTATATGTTTTGCTGGGCTTTTCAGCACCGTGGTGGAGAGCAGGAATTATTCTTACTGAATTCAGGTTCTGCCAAGTTTTCATTATATTTTCTGGATTCCTGGATTAGAAATGGATGGATGTACATGATTCTGGACCAATTCCCCCTGAATCCCAGGCACAAAATTTCCAATAACCATGGAGAAACCTGTAAAAAAAACCAAAAAAAACCAATAAAAAAATAGTTTAAAATATTTTTAAATTGTTTGTGGATGGAAAACTATTTTGGACAACTCAGGTTGCTTCATCTTCTTTAAAATCCAGAGTATTTATTCCTTTAGGCACAGCATTCCTTTTTCCCTGCTAGACAGCTGATGTGTGTGATTTGCGTATCTGGGTTAAGTTGGTTTATCTGAGAATTTCAGAGGGAATCAAAGGGCAAAATGTGTTCTGACGCTTAATTTTACAAGTACATTTGTTCTGCCAAACAATTAATTCTTTAAATTCTTCCAAATGGGAAATCATGCCTTCTGGCCCATGAGAAGGCTCATTATTTCTGACCATAGAGTATGAAAAATAACGGCCCTTTTTGCAGCTATCAGTCCGTGTGACACCTATAATTCACAGCAATTGTAAATACAAATGGAATTAATGCCAGGTGAGGTTTCCAAAGGGCCTGGGAATCGGATACGCTTTGGAAAGGCTCCTGAGCAAGGATCACAGAAAAATCTGTTTAAGGGACATGCCTGGCACAGGGTCATGAAAGCTTTTCCTCACCGAGGTAGCGGTGCTGGACTCAGCAGTTTCACATGTCGGGGTAAGAGCTGGCAGGATTCACCCCTCCTTAAATTCCTGCATTTTTACGGAGCTGTCTGGACATGTAGGAACAAGATCTAACTATAGCTGACTTAGTTCTGCTGTGCGTGCCAATCAAAACAGTCGAGGACTTGGGACATTAGCACCCTGTTATCTCTTTGTCTGTACATATTGAATCTGTTCAAAAGGGGAACTAACTCTTTCCTTCTTGCTTCCCATTATTTTATTTTATTTTATTTTATTTTATTTTATCTTATTTTATTTTATCTTTTCTATTTTATTTTAAATTTTATTTTATTTTGTTTTTCTGTTCTTGCAATTCATTCTTTTCAGCATCTTAAGCCTTGTATTGTTTGAACTTTTGGCTTTGAGGATTATCATAGGACTGAAACAATCTCGATATTCGTCCCTTCACCTCCTCTAAGAAACATTGGAAAAACAGAGTTGATAAAAGCAATAATCATTCCAAGGAGGTGTTCCAGAGCTGGCCCTGAGCAACCTGGCCTAGTGAAACCTGTTTGAGCAGGGTGCTGGATTGGGTGGTCTCTGGAAGCTCCTTCCAACCTAAAATGTGATGTTACTGTTCTATGAACTTCCAGTTGAACCCTCACAGTCAATACAAGTGTGTTGACCAGACATCCTTATTCCCAATGGAGTGACCTAAGAAATGTGGTCAAGTGAATGTGCCACAGTGTCTAAATTCTAAATCCTTGTCCACCTTGAGCTGTTGGTGATCCCTTTTGTAGAAACGTGGCACCCTCCAGAATTTGGGAGAGCAGCTGACCAGCCAAAAGTTGCTTGTGTGTTACCCATTACCATCAACAGCCCTCTGCCATCTCCTCTCTGAATTAACACAAGAGCTCATCACAAACCAGAAATTTTCTGTAGACCAAAGTCACCAGGAGTTCTGTGCCAACATGAATCATATCATTAGAAAATCGTCCCGTTGTCTCTCTTGGAACCTTTTTTTTTTTGTTACTATCCAAATTAAAAGTGTAATAACAGGTAATAGGAACACATCAAACCCTGAAAAATCACAGAATGTGGAAATGTTAAAATAATTTCCAGTGGATTCACAGTAATGTGATTACAGACATTTTAAAAGTGTTATGTCATATTAAAATTGTTTAAGAGAGAAAAATAGTTGTTACAACCCTGACTGATTTTTATTTACAGCCTGGTGCATTCCCATCTCTGCAGGGCACTTTCCTCTTTCCCAGCAGTGAGAATTCCTGACAAATGTTCCTTGTGTGCTGCTGTCATTCATCCATTCTCCTGCATCACCCAGCTGATTATTCCTTCTGGGGCTAGAATTTTACATTTGGGCTTATTGAACATGACTTTATTTTTATCTAGATGATTTTCCCAATCCAGACAATTTTGGATTTCAGTGCTGTCCTTCTGCTTGTGCACATGGATAGCAAATGTGATCAGTCTGTAGAATTTCTAACTCATTAATAAAAGTACCTGCCCTATGGAGATTTATGCTTTTGTTTCTTAATACATCATTGTGATCTGATACTTCTCAGAGAATAGTTGTGAAGCTTTGCTATTTTCCAGTCAAATTCCAGTATGATAAATAGCAGCATTATCTAATCTTTAATTCTCAAAATTGCTTAGGACACTATTTAGTAAATAATGTCCAGACCTTAAGTCATATCTGATATCTATGGGGGTTTTTTCCCCCAATCCCCCAGGCCTACTGTTTTGTAACAAAAAAAAAAAAAAAAAAAAAAAAAAAAAAAAAAAAAAAAAAAAAAAAAAAAAAAAAAAAATTCTTTAGCATAAGTTGTCCTTAAAAAAAATTAAAAGTTTTGGCTGTTATTCATCCCTCTGTTGTCTTCTTCACCCTTACAGACTGATGATTTATTTCAAGATTATTCTGAAAACTGGAATGATGCTGACTCACTGTATTCTTCTTTCCAAAGACTGGCACCCTGTAACTCTTTTCCCACCCCAGCCCCACCCCATGTTCCCAGAATCATTTCCATAAATCTTTGGGCTATTCCAGTTACCTCCAATAATACACACAGAGGAATTTTGTCAAGAATAGATGCTTTGAAACGTCATCTTGTTTAAAAAAAAAAATAAAAATTTCAAAAAAAATTTTTTCTCTCATTTTAATCTGACTTACTGTTTCTTTTCAGTAATGTTAATTCTGACAAGTAAGTTTCTTACAATTTCCTTGAGCCATTTTCCATATTGCAATAGTCTGTACGTATTCCTTTAACAGAAATTTCCTAAGGCATTGCCAGTTCTCCTCAATTTTTCAGCTTAAAAATTCCCTTCTGAGTCTTAACTTCTTCTTCTATTTGATCAAATGCATTTTTCTGAAGACCATCATCAATATCTTGCCCTTTTTTCCTAATGCACATCCACGCTGATTTAGTCTTACTCAGATTTTCCTCTTTCTTCATGTTCTCAATCTGTTTCTAACAATTCTATTAAAAGTCATAACATCTTTTTCCTTTGTTTAGGTTTGTTTGGTTGCTTGGCTTTATTTTTTTTAGCTGCCCATCAAAAATTAGGGCCTATTAACATCCAGGGTTTTCCAGATTCTTTACACACCCTGCTGCACTCTCCTTTCCAGACATGTCAAAGAATTCCTTTCATTACCAATAGGTACCACAGTGATTAATTCAGCTAATTTTCCAGAAATGGATTCAAAGCTGCATTTCACGCTGGGAGTTGGAGGATGGTTTTGGCACTTGATGAAGATGTCATAGAAACACAGAAAGGTCTGAGTTGTAGGAGACTTTAAAGATCATTCCATCCCCTGCCATGGGCAGACACCTCCCACTATCCCAGGTTGCTCCAAGCCTCATCCAACCTGGCCTTGGACACTTGCAGGGATCCAGGGGCAGCCACAGCTTCTCTGGGCAACCTGTGGCCTCCTCACCAGTTTTTGTTAAGCAAAGAGTGAATTTTGATAAAGTCCTGCAGTTTTTTGAGTGTTTAGATGAACCATGCTCCTTTCTTCTCCTTGATTCGAATGCATCTAGCTGAAATAATATCCTTTGAGTGGGGTGTCCATAATGATTCACGGTGATTGCCAAGACTTAGAGGCAAGAACACAAAACAAATGTACAAAATTTATAAACCAGCACTGGTCAGCTTGTGTAAGAGCATTTGGATGAACATCCCAGTAATATGAGTCCTGCCTTGGCTACGTATCTCAATTCCATGACCAACACCAGGATCTGCCACTGAGGAGCCAACCCAGTTTCTGGAGAGAAGCTCCAGTGAGGCAAATCCCTCAGCTGTGTAGTTTTCCCCAATAGGAGCACACTGCTTTGAGCACATTGTTTGGAAGGATATAACCTTGCTTTGGGAAAGTCAGCAGTGCAAGAATCCACCCAAGCTGTCCAGCAGATATTTAGGAATTAAGCATGTCATATGAGGAGGAAACAACACATTTTCTAATCTCTGCCAACCGCAGGGAGATTCATCTCTCTTACATTTCTTGTCCTGAGATGATGACCACGATAAGAACTGACTTAAATCCCACAGACCTTGTTTTTGCTTGCAAATTGGCTTAAGCTCATCCTCTAATCAGGTAATTGAACCGTTTATGTGTCTTGGCTGAATCCCAGTCCGGGTTCATCTCTTATGAAATTATTCCAGGTCATTAACAAACCAGTCTGGTGATCCTGAACCAGTCATTATGGGAAAATACAACGGCCAGAAATGTGAAGAGGACCAAGGCAGGCTTCAGAAAACAGCTTTAGACTCTTCATCTTAGTCTTGGGACAGATCTGTCAGTCTGCTGCCCAGAAGATTGTCCCAGATTCCCCTCTCCTCCTTCAGCCTGGCTTATAGAGCTGAGGCTGCCATGGGGTCAGGACAATGGCAGGGCCACCTCCCTTCCTGCCAGTCCTGGCACCCACTCAGCCCATCACTCTTGTCCTAGACTACAGTTTGGAGTAGATCAGGGGACAGAAGGGGCAGCACAAGGCAGTGACACACACCATTCCTGACAGGACACTGCTGAGGTGACAATGTGGTTCACCCATGTGGCAGGGAGGCATCAAAGATGTGTGTTTTGTTGGGAAGGGCTCCCCACTGGTGATGCTCCTGGAGCTGACTTTAAAATTGTCTGTCTTGTACAGAGTCAGGGGGAGCCAGAACATGGCATGAAAACATGACACATCCTCCAGCCCATTCCCTCAGCCTACCATTGCTTTTGGCTCAGAATTTCCTGATTTATGGAGTGCCACAATGGTCTGTGCTTTCTTTTCCACTGCTGATTTTCGTGGTGCTTGTTGTTTTGCCCTATTGAGCTCTGGGCTGGTTCATAGAAATCCAGAGCATTTATGAAATTACCTATTATAGAGCCAAGAGCTCGTGGCATTTTTAGGTGCCTTGTGTGACAGGAGATAATTCCTTCAGTCCCTGAACTGACACACCTGAAGGAATTTCTCCAGCAGGATGTATCACAATGTTCTCACAACATTCAGCTTCAGTTCTTCAAGCTGCTATAAAAAAAATCCAAAATAATTTTTCCTTCATGAATCCATCCCATTGCTTTTCCAGAATTAGCCAATGCTCATGGAACTGTTCAAAACCAGTTGCCTGGACTATGAACATGAAGGGGTTTTTAAAACTAAATTTTGCCATCAGGTCCCTTCTTTCCATATGTTTTTAAGATTCATTGCATCAATACCACAGAAAGAAGATAAATTCAGGAAGAATTTCTTCCCAGAAAGGGTAGAACAGGGTGCCCAGAGAGGTGGTGGCTGCTTTCAGCATCCATGGAAATATTTGAAAAATGAGCAGTGGCACCCAGTGCTCCAGTCTGGTTGGCAAGGTGGTGTTTGCTCAAAGGTTGGACTCAATTATGGTGTCCTTTTCCAACCCTTAGGATTCTCTGAAGCCTGGTGGAAACTCAGGAGACCAGAAGTCTATTCTACATGTTATCTGAGTCCTGCTGCTTGGTCTGTAAAAGGTTGTTGTATCTCTGCTTTTCCTCCAATATTTTCATGATTCCATTTTCATGGGAAATTCTGGGGGGACGAGATTAGTGAGTCATCTCATGCAACAGCCTCACTCCTCCTCTTTCCCCAGAATGAACATGAAGAATGGCTTTGCTGGGATGACAAAAAAAGGTCTGAGGAATTTTCTCTGGCAGTGGCAACAGCCTAAGAGCAGAGCAGGTAGGTGGTCACACACCTGTATCCTCTGCTGAGTATTTACCACCTAAACTCTCACCAGAGTATCCACGTGTATTCTCCTCCTGAAGCTGGAGGCAGAGCTGATATCACAGAATCATAGAAAAGTTTGGTTTGGAAGGATCCTTAAATAACATCCCATTCCACACCCCTGCCATGGGCAGGGAAACCTTCCACTAGACCAGATTGTTCCAAAGCCCCACCTGGCCTAGAACACTTCCAAGGATGGATCATCCACAACTTCTCCTGTTATTTATCTCTGTCTTTGGTATCCTCACCAGCCCTTTTGCTCTCCTTTAATGCATTTCTTGGCAATTCTGGCTGAATTTTGCTTTAACAGCTAATCTGCAGCCAAAAGAATACCCAACCTTAGATAATCATAATTTGGCAGCTGTGCCACAGCCATCACTGTCAAGATGTGTCCACTGTGCAGGAAAATCCAGAATTTCTCACCAGTACATTTCTGCACTCAACTGTTTCATAAAATAAGAAGTGATCAGAAGTGGGCCACAGTTCTACAAAGAGATTTTCATATATTATTGTGCTCAAAATACACAATTGGGTGTTGGAGCTCTCCTAAACAAATTATTTTCCTAAGATTCAACAAGCTAATAACTCATGCTAATTTTGCTCATGTCCACCCTCTCTCCTGACCCCTCAGGACTCTCCTAATGTAACCCCAATACATGGAATTATCTGGAATGAGGAAGCATTCCTGGATGGCAAGGACCTGAATTCTGGTCTGTGTTGGCTGTTATACTCTCCATAAACAAATAGAACTTAAGGCAAACATTTGCTCCTCACACTTTCTCCAGCAAACACGGCTTCAACCATCAGGAGGGAAAAACAAACTCCATGACCAGCCTCTCAGCTTTCCACAACATCTGTGTTCATTTTTCATGTTTTATTTTCCCTGATCCTGGAAGCAAAGCAAAGCAGGAGAAAGCATTAGCATCTAACCACAGTAATTTCCTGAATTCCAGAGAACTGCTGTCAAAACCAAGGATTCACTGGCTGCTGGGACATCTGGATCAGATTACTGCACTTCCCTGTTCTCTCCTGCATCGTGGCCTGCAATCAGCTGCTGCTCCAAACCAGAAGCTGGAAAAAGATGTGTTGGGTTCCTACTGTTTTTCACTGTACTCTTACTAATTTCTCTCTGCCTCATTTTCCAGATTTCTGCCTCTAATCTGTACCATTTTCTCCCACTGGCTGTCAATGACAGCTGCTGATAACACACACTTTTCCAGAAATGTATTTTAATTCTTTTCCTCTCTGAATATTTTTATTCCAGTCTCTACTAAAAATAATGATGATATTTTTAATGATGACTGATTCTTTGACCCGTTTCAGCTCTTTATGTAGCTGATGCAAGCAGATTATTCATTGTCTTCTCCAAAGCATTTTCCATGAGTCTTTGGGGGTCACATCTTTTGTCTTATTGACTCATTAGATCTCAAAATCCCTGATCACCAAGATCAGAAAGATTCAATCGGATATGTCATTCTGAGAGTTTGCTCCTAATCATTTGCTCCTGATCTACATGTCAGACCTGGATTTCTCTTAAGAAGCCCTATGGATTAATCACCAGAAGAAACCACGACCTTACTAAATGCTGAGATGATTTTTTAAGGTCCCTTGCAACCCAAACCCAAACCTCTTTTTTTTAAGGTCCCTTCCAACCCAAACCTCTATGAATTCCAAGGAAATGCTTGAAAAGGAAAAACAGGGAGGTACATGGGATACTCCCAGGCAAAGATGGTCTCTGTTAAATGGTGGCTCTTTGTATATTGGTGTTGTCAAAATATCCTCAGACCAAATTCCAACTCTCTCAGACTTCACAACCTGCAGCCTTGAAGGGTTCAACAGGGACCATGGTGGCCCAGGAAATCTAAATGCAGAGGCAGAAAATTTGGCTCCTTTCCCTGAAGGATCTTGGTTAATACCTTTGTTTCTCTTTTTTTTTAACTGTGGGAAAATATGCAAAATATTTCTGAAATTTCTTTCCAACCCCTCTCCTTCCACGTGGAATGTATAATTTGAAAGACACACTCAGTAAATGAGGTTACCTCTCACCAGTGGGAGATGTGATCCCATTTTTGGGGTTTAGATCTACCTGGTAAGTCAGAAAATAAGATGTATGCTGCAATCACCAGGTGGTTGCTTAAAAAGTTTCAGCTTTGTGTTTAAAAATTCATCCAAGAGTGCTGCCCAAGGCCCCTTGGAACAGCAAAAAGAGGAGGAGGAGGTGACCACCTCCCCTTCTCAGCAGCCATTGGTGAGGCTGCTGAACTTCCATGGGATTTGGGAACCACATGTGTGATTCCCAAACACCATTAAAGGAAACAGGACTTGTACCAAAATGCAAAACCACCAGAGAAGAAATTTGGAAGCTGCGGCTCCGTAATGTTTCCCACCTGAAGAGCCATCCTTACCCTGGGAACTCTGACTCAAGGCAGGTCATTTAAGCTTTGCAAGGGCATCCCTGCTACATCCTTGGATGGGCATTCACCTGGAAAATACATCTGCACAGAGCCCCTGGCTCCCAAAGCAGCTGCTCTGCCAAGCTCTGGAGCCCCAGGCATGTTTTTCACTTTCTGCTGCCCCTTCTCCTCCTGCCAGCAGAAAGCCCTGCCCTGGAAGGCCAAGTTCACTGGCTGCAATGACAGAGCAGCCCAGGATCACTTGGGAACAGCTAATAAGAAACTGATGCTGCCATCCAAATACCAGAGCCATTGCAATAAGGTCATTCCTTCAGCAAAATGCCTCCTAATGGGCCTTCTCTGACCCGTTCACCTCCAGACTAGAGAGCTCTCTGTAATGAGGTTTTGCTTTTACTGGCCAGGACAAATCTCTTGTGCCCTTCTGGCTTCTAAAGCTGAAATGCAGCCCTGAAGTTACTCGAGAGCCAGGGGGAAGAGAACAAGGCAATCCCACATGTGCCCTGCTAAAAGCAAACATCTGGCTAATGCCTTCACATGGCCATTGCTATGCCTGTTGTTAAACTCATTATTCTTTTAGCTCTGTGGGTTGTAGCAGATTCAATACTCGGACCAGCAGCTAGAGACATTATTCAAATACATCTCAGATCTGGATATTTGCTCAGGTGCAATCTCTTTATTGGAAATAATATTCCCATTAACATTGGAAATAATATTCCCATTAACATCACTCAAGGGGACACTTCTTCTTGGATTAATAGGGAGATTTTCAGAACATCAGGGTTCAAGTAAAAAAAAAAAAAAAACAAACCACAAATGCATTTCTGACTTCCATGGGAATGTCAGGGGAGGCTGAGCTGATCAACAAGGTGATGAAACAGGGAAAAGATGTTCTCCTTCTGCTGTCAGTGCTGCCATAGGATTCCACTTGGCAAAGGATTCTGTTTGATCAGAAGAAAAAAGCCAGACATTAGAGAAGACATGTAACCCTCTCAACCCCTGACTGCCCAAGTTATAGAGCCAAAGAGGCCCTGAAGATTCTGATGCAGAGAGATGGCTGAGCTCAATCCAAACTTTGCTTTGAAAAGAAAACAGAGAAACCACCACCAGGGAGTAGGAGACACACAAAGCTGGTGACTGAAGACAAGGAGAAATTGTCTTCCAGGTGAACTTTTCACAGGAAGCCACCCACCCTCATGTTATGGCTGTACCTCCGCCATGTGTCCTTGCCCTCAGGTCATCAGCTCCAAGCACACATTTTATTGACTCCTAACCCAAGGTGGACATGAGCTGAGCAGCCCAGACAGGGGGTGACCTTCCTTAATGCCACAGAAATAAATGAGTCTGAGATTTATTCCTCATCCTTTACTGTTTTAGGTGGCTTAGTAAAAACAACCCAAAGCCTCATACACATTGAACCCAGATCTTTTTAATCTGTCTTGAGTTAGGTCCTAAAGTAACTCTGGTTAATTCCAACTGAAGGCAAAGTTGAGGAACACCACCCAGTTTGCAGTCTAATTTTAGTCTGAGCCTATGCCACTCATTTTTGTGCCATGTTTTAATATTTGCTTGTACTTACTTGTGTTAAATTGAAGTGTGGAAGCCTGCAAGCTCCCTGTGTTCCCTCAAGAAAGCAAACAAGCTCCTGGGAAAAATTACAATGTAGCTTGAACTTATAGAAATAGTACATATTTATTTATCTTTATGCGTCATAAAAAGAGAATTACAAAAAGGCTTAAGTCTGTTGGGCTTTATCAGAATCAAGATCATTTCCTTGGTTCTAAAGCACCCTCCTGCCTAGACTAAAACACGTGGCCAATTCACCTTCTTGCCCCACCTCTGCCAACAGAGCAACCCCTTGGGCACCCAGCATCACCCTGATGTCCTGCAGTGTCCCTGCTCCTGATGGATAAAGGCAAGTCCTCAAGCCACTGAGGATCCTCTTTGCAAATCCTCCTCTCCTCCCAACATCTCCATTTCTCTACCCAGCTCCCTGTCCATCAGAAGATCAGCTGTTGGGACAATGACTTCTTCCAGTTTTCTGGTTATCTCATGACTGACAGGATGAAACCATGTCATGACAACATCTTTGTGGGTCGTGCAAGAAGGACACAAAGCTATTAGAGAGTGTCCAAAAGAGGGCTGTGAAGATGGTGAAGGGTCTGGAGGGACCATACCAGGAGTGGTTGAGGTCTCTTGGTTGGTTTAGCCTGGAGGAGACTGAGGGGACACTCGCTGGGGTCTGCAGCTCCTCCTGAGGGACAGCTCTGATCTCTGCTCTCTGGGACAGTGAAAGGACCCAAGGGAATGGCTGGAGCTGTCCCAGGGGAGGTTGAGGTTGGATATCAGGGAAAGGTTCTTCCCCAAAGGGTGGGGAGCACTGCCCAGGCTCCACAGGGAATGGACACAGCCCCAAATCTGCCAGAGCTCCAGGAGGGTTTGGACAACACTCTGAGGCACAGGGTGGGATTGTTGGGGTGTCTGTGCAGGGCCAGAGGTTGAACTGAATGATCCTTCCAGCTCAGGATGTCTTCTGATTCCGTGAAGTCCTAGTTTGGTGTCCTTTTAGAAAAACCATTTCTCAGGCTTTTATTTATGAGCCAAAGAGTCAACCATGAGAGGCAGACCGTGACAAATCAGAGGGGCTTTGGTTCAGGGCTCATTCCATACCTGCCATTTGAAGCAGCTGATGGTCTGGATTTCTAACTGGTAGGAAAATATACAGTAATGGCAAATAAACACTGACATTTCGGTGAGGTGAAATTTTGCAAAGAAACAAAACTGCCAACAGAAATATTTTTGTGTGATAACAGAGCAATTCTTTGTTGCAATTTTGACCTTTTGTAGCATTTTTATTTATATATTTGGTTCTGCTGTGATTTATCTTTTATGCTGTTATTTATTTCATTCTATACGTCAGCGACTGCCCTTTTTACATCGTCATTAGCAATTTTTCTGCTCATTGCTAATTCTTCTAGTAATTCTGGAGTAATTTGCCTTATGTTTTGCTCATTCCTCCCTGAAAAAAAAAAAAAAAAAAGTGCTTTGCAATGTGGATCTAAAATGCTCTGCCTGGTATTGGAGTGTTTTATTATATGGCTTTTAACAGAGCAAAAGGCAAAAGAAAGAACATCCCTGAGGAATGCTTCATTTTGAACACATCAACATTCCCACTGAAATAACAAACACGTCCCACCAGCCCTATAAACCACACTTTATCTGTTTGTTCTATCTACCCATCCCACCTGCCTCGGCCTCCCAGACAGCAGCATGGCACTCAGAGCTCTTCCCCTTCCACACAACAACTCCAGCCTCTCTCCTTGGCTCCTGCCCACTGGATCAGGCTGGGACAGAGACGTGGGGTGGAGGTCTGCACCTCCTGAATGCCAACACTCCTTGTGGGTCCATAGGCACCCATAGCTGATGGTCTGGAAGATGCTTTACCACCTCATTTTATGCCCTGAAAGGTGCTTTCCCACTCCATTTTATCCCCCTTTTTTTTGGAGTTTGGAGGGGCTCCAATTTGCCTCAGCCTCGCTCCTCCACTTGCTGTGTCAGTCCTGGCACCCAGGAAACCAAAATAATTTCTGGTCCTCAGAGAGGTCACTGTAAATCACAGCATGGAATCTGCCAAAGCACCTTCCCTGCACTAAGAGCCTGGTCAGAAAGGAATTTATGTGTTTGATAATTCTTTTCCCAAGGGAGGGCATTGAGAGCCCACCTGCACTGCTGCATCCAGCTCTGGGTTCCTCTGTGCAGGGAAGATGTGGACTTGTTATAGGGGGTCCAAAGGAGACCACAGAGATTCTCCAAGGGCTGGATCACCCCTGCTATGGAAACAGCCTGAGAGATTTGGGATTGTTCAACCTGGAGAGGCTTAGAGCCCCTTCCAGTAACTCAAGGGGCTCCAAAGGCAGCTGGAGAGGGAAATTGGACAAGGGATGGAGGGACAGGACACAGGGAATGGCTTCCCACTGACAGAGGGCAGGATTAGATGGGATATTGGGCAGGAATTGTTCCCTGTGAGGTGGGGAGGCCCTGGCACAGGGTGCCCAGAGAAGCTGTGGCTGCCCCTGGATCCCTGGAAGTGTCCAAGGCCAGGTTGGATGAGGCTTGGAGCAACCTGGGATAGTGGAAGGTGTCCCTGCCCATGGCAGGGGGTTTGGGATGAGATGATTTTCAGGTTTCTTCCAACTCAAACCATTTGGTTATTATTATTCTTTTTTTTTTTCTTTTTTTCTTTTTTTAAGTCAGTTGCTCCAAAATTAAATTAAAAACCGGTAAGAGGAAGGTAATCAATTGCTCCCTTCATCAGCTGGCAAGGAGCAAAGAAAGTTTAGACTAGACCAGAAATCTTCCAACCAAGAGGACAGGGAGTCCATTGAAGGAGGAGAAAGCCACCAGGACGGGAGGTTTTGGAAAAGGCAAATCCAGATCTCCATGGTCCTTCCCATGTGTGTTCTAGGATCAAAGCACTTGAGTAGGGGAGCAAACAGTTAAAAACCAAACCATACCCAGAGCAGCCACATTCACATGAAAAGGAGAAAAATGGGGAAAAGTAGTAAATGTAGTAAGATGTGATAGTGGCTGGGATGGTTTGTGGGAGCAGGAAGGCAAAGGAAAAGGGAATTGCTATCCATGTCTGAGCAGGTTTAGATATCATTACAAGATGCTCAAAGTTTCTTTTCCTCCACCTTTATCATTCAGTTTAAAAAAAAAAAGTTATTTCCTTTTCCTTCCCGCCTCATTTATTAAGCCATAAACATTCACAGCATAGCCTGACTTATTCTAGACTTAAATAAAATTGCAAGAATACAAAACCACCAACAAAACATGCGTTCATCACAAAAAACTTCACTTACATCAACAGAAAGAATTCACCCCAACAAAGTCAAAATAACTTCTTAGAATCATTTAGGTTGAAAAAGAATAACATCACAACACCAACAAATGTGGAGAATTTATGCACACCTCACTCCTTATTCACAATTAAAATCAAAACTCCCCACATTTCTAATGCTCTGCAATTGCCCACTCCAGGTTTTGCCCATTGCATCTCCCAGTTATTGTCCTGATCTCAAATTTCGACAGATCTCCCATGTTTGGAAAAAAAAAAGGTGCAGCAGAACAGGTTTGAACCATCCCTTGCAATCACTTTTAGCTCATTTTTAATATGTTTGAAGACCTTGGAGCAGCACAGGAGCCAGCAGATCTGAACATGACCTCAGAGGGACAAGCAGTGAAGACTGATCTTGGCTTTCCAGAGGATTTTTGGGTACCCTGGCGAAGGCAAGGCAAACCCACCTTTACAATCAATTAAATATTACGAGTTTGCCACTATTCTGCATTAGCTGTGAGCAGGATGCATTTCTCCCAGCTCTGGAGCCAGGGGATGCTGCAGGCAGATGCACCATGGATAATTTTCCTTTGCAGAGCAAGGGTACAGTCACAGAACCATTATTTGGGTTGGAAAGGACCTTAAAGGTCATTTATTTCCAACCCCCTGCCATGAACAGGGACACCTCCCACACAGAGTACCACTCTCCTTGTATAAAGCCCAGAGTGTTTGCAAATGTTGATAAAAATCTTTTTAAGCTCTGGTGCTTTAAAGCAAAAAAAAAAAAAAAAAAAAAAAGAAAAAAAAATCCTCTCCAATATTGGGCATAACATGTAATTGCAGCATGACAAACACTGTTCACCAGGTGTGACTATGTGTCCTTTTATCTATCTGTTCATATCACCAAATGGCCCCACCTAAATCCCAGGACAACCTCTGGCCCAAAAAGGTAGAAAAAGAGGGAGGAAAGGGATGAAAGGCATCAAGAGGGAAGAGCTGTACCTCAGACATCTCTGTATGTGTTTACCTCAAATTCCCCCATGCAGACCTACCCCAACACTTTTATTTGGGTTTAAGTGCATCAGTACAAACCTGCTCCTCATTAGTTTAAATTAACCATAATGGCCCTGATTCGGAGAGAAACAAGATGAAAAGCAAGAGGGTGACTGACAGGATGAGTCTGTGAGCTCTGATGTGCTTTAGCTGAGCTGCAGTGACAGCACAGGATGTGATTTCTCCCTGCCCTGGTGGGGAGGGCAGAGGCATCAGTGCAACCTCAAGGGTTTCCTGTGTGTTTGGGGCAGATGTGGCAGCTCCCAGGCTCTTACCTCCACCAAAAATTCACCCTTCTGCTCTCCCATCCCATCCTTGCACCCCATTCAAACCCTGCAGTCCATGTCAAACCTCTCAAACCCTGCAGTCCATGCCAGCTCAAACCTCTCAGCAACAGGGCCAAGTTGTGTTTGGAGACATCAGGAGAGGAGGAGAGCTCACCCAGGGAGGGCAGGATCAGGGCAGACGCAAAATTTTTATCCCAATGAACCTCTCTTTCCTTCCTACGTGGTTAAAATCCTGCTGTACATGAGAAGCTTCACTCAAGCCCTCATTTTGGAGAGAGGCACATGTTTTCTTTATCTCTGGGTGTCGCTGGATAGATTAGATGAGATATATTTATCTCCACAGCAATCTGTGTTGCTGCAAAGATAGGGCTGCAAAATTCCACGGGATGAGATCTTCCCATGCTGAGTTTAGCATCCCAGTAAGAAACAATCCCTCATTTTGGTGGCTGACATGTTTTCATCAAAACATAAGGAAAATGAACTTGACCTCAAGTGTTGGGTGTTTGGGCTCATGTTATTTGGGATTTTTTTCTTAAATTCACATTAAAAAAAAAGCTGTTAAGTGTTTGTTGGGTGGGTTATTTTAAGCAAAACCATCCTTATGAACATTTTCCTTGAGTAGTATTTATTCATATTTTCTTGTATTTTCAAGTTTTCTCGTTCTCAGCAGGGCCAAAAACCCAGCTTAAGGAAGTTGGGTGAAATCTTAAGGGAGAAAAAAGTGCATGAAAGAAATGAGGAAAATCAAAAATGTGTCATTTCCTGCAATGATTATCAAGGGAAATAAAGGAATAAATAGGCTATAATATTTTTTGTCCACTCTCATACCCAGTGAATCTACAGGCCTCCCATGCTCTGACAGCACCAGTTCAATCATCCCACTGTTCACTTGACCTGCCCTTTAAAATAACTATTTTTTAAAGGAAAAAAAAGTTTAAAAATCACAGATAAACACACTCTGAGGAAATATTTCCTGTGTACAGTAGAAAGAAGCTGAGGGAAAGCCCCTGTTCACCAGCGGGGTCAGTCCCCATCTCAATGTATGGAGGCACTGGGAGGAAACCAGTGTAAACAGGATCTGCTTTTATCAGTGGGAAAAAAAAAAACAACCCTAGCCCTGTTTAAATGAGCCAGAAATATGTGCCTATATGTTATAGTCACAAGCTGCCATGTCCAAGCTGCAGGGTTCAGTCATGGAACATGGAGCTGTCCCCAAATGCAAGACCCTGACTGTCCCTTCTGCTTTGGCAAGGAGCTCATGAGGGAATTGGCTGCACCCCGAGCAGGATGCCTGGGCTGGGGGTGTCAGGACTGGGAGAAAAGGGTTTGGCATGGGAAGGATGCTTGATGGAAGCCCTGGATGCAGGACCATAACACAAACCTGGCAAGGCATCCTTTTGGTGGGATGCTGGGGCTGGGGCTGAACTGTCAGACTGGCAGGGCCAGTCTCCTGATGAGATGCTGGGGCTGGGGGGGACAGGAGAGCTGTGCACAGAATCCTCCTGGTGGGATGTTGGGGCTGGGGGAGACATGCCAACCCTATAGGACATCCTTGTGGTGGGAAGCTGGGAGAGAGGCATGTCAGACAGGCAGGGCATCCTCCCGGTGGGATGCTGGAGCTGAGAGAGGACATGCCAGCCTGGCAGGGCACACTCCCGGTGGGATGCTGGAGCTAAGGGAGAACATGCCAGCCTGGCAGGGGACACTCCCGGTGGGATGCTGGAGCTAAGGGAGGACATGCCAGCCTGGCAGGGCACACTCCCGGTGGGATGCTGGAGCTAAGGGAGGACATGCCAGCCTGGCAGGGCACACTCCCGGTGGGATGCTGTGGGGGGGCCCGGCACGGGGGGTGTCCGGCGGGACGGGACATCCCGCGCTGTCCCCGCAGCCCCCGGACCCGGCGCCGCGGGCAAACCCTGCGCTCTGCTGCCCTCCGGCGGTGACGGGCGGGAGCGCCGCGCCCCCGGGACTGCGCCCCAGGGCTGAGGGACCCCCTGGGGCTGAACCCTCTGCTGAGTGACCCTCCGGGGGATGTTCCCCAATGCTGAGTGACCCTCCTGGGGCTGAACCCCACTGCTGAGTGACCCTCCGGGGGCTGAACCCCACTGCTGAGTGACCCTCCGGGGGCTGAACCCTCTGCTGAGTGACCCTCCGGGGGCTGTTCCCCAATGCTGAGTGACCCTCCGGGGGATGAACCCCACCACTGAGTGATCCTCCTGAGGAGGAACCTCACTTCTGAGTGACCCTCCTGGGGCTGTTCCTCATTTCTGAGTAACCCTCCAGGGGCTGCTGAGTGATCCTTTCTGGGGCTGATCCCCAGTGCTGAGTGACCCTCCTGGGGGTGCACCCCACTGCTGAGTGACCCTCCTGGGGCTGAACCCCACTTCTGAATGTTCTTCCTGGGGCTGCACCCCAGTTGTGCAAGACCCTCCCTGGGGGCTACACCCCAGTGCTGCGAGACCCCCGAGAGCTGCACCGCAGTACTGAGTGACACTTCTGGGGCTGCACCTCAGTGCTGCGAGACCCCCGAGAGCTGCACTTCAGTACTGAGTGATCTTCCTGAGTCTGCACCCCAGTACTGAGTGATCTTCCTGAGTCTGCACCCCAGTACTGAGTGACCCTCCCGGGGGCTGCCTCCTCCCAGAGCGTGCCTGGACCCCCTCCATCACCATCTCGCCTGGACCCCCTCCATCATCTCTCTTCTCCCCGCCTGTTCAGCTGCCGGCTCCGCTGTACCCCGGGCTCGCCTCGTCCTGCAAAGCAGCGCTGCCGCTGCCGCTGCCGCCTCCTCCTCCTCCTCCTCCTCCCCGGCGGCACCTGACGCGGGGTCCCTCCCGCCCGCCCCCGGCCGGTCCGGCCCCTCCCGCCGCCGCCGCTCGGAGCGCGAAGCCGCGGAGGCGCCGGGCGCTGCCGGCCGTGCCCAGCGCAGCCCCCGGAGCATGAGAGGGCGGCGGGGGGGCTCTGACCGCGCTGCCCCCCCGGGCGGGCCGGCGGCGGGGCTGAGCCTCGGGGACAGCGGGGACAGCGGGGACAGCGGGGACGGGGGGCAGAGCGGGCGGACGGCGTGAAGCGGGCGGGGGGCGACGGGCGGGCAGCGCGTCCTGCCCTCCCTCCCTCCTTTTCTCTCTCTCCATCCCTCCATCCCTCCATCCCTCCAGCCCGGCCGGGGGAGCGGGGTGCGGAGCGCGTCTTGGCGGGGGCTGCCGGCCGGGGATGATGCCGGGGGAGCTGCGCCTCGGCACCGCTTTCTCCTCGCCCTCGATGGAGCCCGGACTTTCTCTACAATGACTTTCCCCGAGCTGAGCAATGGCAGCTTGAGTGGGAACCGGACGGGACAAGGCAGCCAGAGCGCTGCCAACCGCTCCTGGGGGCTGCAAGGGGAGGAGACCCCCGAGGGCAACGGCACCACGCTGACTTTCGCCTTGGATGTGCAGGCGGTGGGCGTCGGGGTCTTCCTGGCCGTTTTCATCCTCTCGGCCATCGTGGGGAACATCCTGGTCATCCTGTCGGTGGCTTGTAACCGGCACCTGCAGACGGTCACCAACTACTTCATCGTCAACCTGGCCATCGCCGACCTGCTGCTCAGCACCACCGTGCTGCCCTTCTCGGCCACCCTGGAGGTGTTGGGCTTCTGGGTGTTCGGGCGCATCTTCTGCAACATCTGGGCAGCGGTGGACGTGCTGTGCTGCTCTGCCTCCATCATGAGCCTGTGCATCATCTCCGTGGACAGGTACATCGGCGTCAAGTACTCCCTCAAGTACCCCACCATCATGACCGAGAGGAAGGCGGGGGTCATCCTCGTGGTGGTGTGGCTCTCCTCCATGGTCATCTCCATCGGGCCGCTGCTGGGCTGGAAGGAGCCGCCGCCGCCGGATGAGAGCATCTGCAGCATCACTGAGGAGCCCGGCTATGCCCTGTTCTCCTCCCTCTTCTCCTTCTACCTGCCCCTCATGGTCATCCTGGTGATGTACTTCAGGATTTACGTGGTGGCCAGGCGGACCACCCGGAGCCTGGAGGCCGGGGTCAAGAAGGAGAGGAACAAGTCCATGGAGGTGGTGCTGCGCATCCACTGCCGCAGCGTGCTGGAGGAGCCTCTCTCCAGCACCCGGAGCAAGGGGCACAACTTCAGGAGCTCCCTCTCCGTGCGGCTCCTCAAGTTCTCCCGGGAGAAAAAAGCAGCCAAGACTCTGGCCATCGTCGTGGGTGTTTTCATCCTCTGCTGGTTCCCCTTCTTCTTCATCCTGCCTTTTGGTAAGTGACCCCATCCCGGCTCTGCTGCCTGGGGGTGAACCCTTGGGGACTTGCTCCTTGGGACAAACTTTTCAGGACAAAATTCATGCATGGAAATGAGGGATAGGTGACTGAGAGGTGAATAAAGAAGTGATGAATTAATTCAATTAATTAACACTTATTCAATATTTATTAAGCAAAGTCATATAATCAATCAAAGTAGATAGCAAATGAATAAAATAGCAGCATAATAAGTGCTTTAATTAATTCATTTTGCGTTCAGCATTTTAACTAACGAAGTTCAGGCTTAGGAGGGAGCAGCTCTGTTTCAAACAGGCTGTTCTATGGCACAGTGGTCTCCAAACAGTTTTGCTATCTTCTCATTATCCCAGTTTGGAAACTGCATCTGGATATGCCCCTGTGGGTCCAAGGCTCCCACCTCTGTTGGAGATGAGTGAGGTTTTATCCCTCCAAGGAGTGTGTCAGAGCCTGAAGCACAAATCTTGACTTCCTGGGTTGCTGTTGTTGTGCAGGGACCTAAAGCAGGACCAGGTATTATCCATAAGAGTGATGTGTGAAGATCCCTTGTGGTTTTCCAGGACTGATCCACCACCCCCAGGGCCCTGCTGTAGTGCCCGTGTGCTCATTTAGGGTTGTCTCACGAGTTGTGTCTGAAGTTTTGGCAAGTTGTTTGTGAAAAGGATGCTCCCTCCTGTGTGCAGGGGAGGCTGAGCAGGCACAGAGCCCACCAGGCTCTGTGTGATGTCCAGAGCAACATCCCTTTCCAGCACTGCTGGCACAGGATGTGCAGAGAAGCCAGTGCTCCTCATCCTGACAGCAGGCACCCAGCTCAGGGGACCTGATTAACCCTCTGGAATGCTGTAGCTAAACCTGGAGCTGGGAAGAAAGAGATTAAAATAATTCCTGAGTGTCAGCAACAGCAGCAGCCTTTGCACAGAGCTCGGCAAAGCAGAGAGGTCTGTCATTCCATCTGCCAGCTGGAACCCACGTGTCCCACAGCCCACGGGGGACTTGTGTCCCACCAGCCCTGCGGCCAGGGGAACATTCATTACAGCTGGGGCTGCACTTTTTCTCAGGATTTTTCAGATCCTCTTGCTCGGGGCTGCCTCTCAAGTCAGTGGGAACAGCATCGTGACTGCAGGACAGATTTTGACCTGCCGAGGCTTTGAGCTCCCTCCAGCACTGAGGCTGTTTCCCTGGGCTGTGTCTCCAGGGACAGCTGGAGCCCAGGGCTGTGGGACACCCTCCAGTGGGATAATCCTCTGGGATCAGTGGTGCCTCAAGAGCTGAGGTGTCCCTGGAGTGGTGAATCAGGGCTGTGCGTGTCTGCTCTCACCGTGCTGCTCTCTGGTTCCTCTTTGCTCCAGGGTCTCCCTGTGGGTGAGGGTGGTGTTTGGGGGATTTGGCTCAGCTCTCCACGGGGCTGAAATCATTTCTGTGAGGAATTTTCATCCTGTTGGGAGCGTTGCAGTTGATGGTATAACTCAGGCAGGGAGCAGTAGGGCTGCACTGAACTCCTCTACCTGCAAGACCCAGGATGAATTATCCCATTTGACCACGCCTCAGTTTCCCTTTCAGTGATCAGATCTATTGGGGGAAAGGGAGGGGAGGTGGTGTAAACCTGCAAATAAACAGTTTGGGAATTGTGGGGCTCAGGGAGATGCCAGTACTTAAAGGCTGAGCTCTCTGAGCAACCCCATACTGATACTCCCTTCCTTGGCCAACCAGGGCAGGAACCAGCTCCAAACCTCATTTGCACCTTTACACCTTAAAATCACAAAATCATGGAATGATTTGGGATGGAAGGGACTTTAGAGATCATCTAGTTCCAACCACCTGTCAACCTTCCAGCTAATGAAGCTGGAAATCAGGATCCTGTTCCTCTGAGTTACTCCCAGTACTTTTAACTAGAGAAGGAACATCAGGCAAATACTTTTCAGTGGAAAAAAATAATTTTATTTTGTTTTACCATACCTGTTCTGCCTTGAAACCCTTGAGCCAGCTTCTCTGCTGATGTAAATCAGAGAAGTCAAAGGAGGCACCAGCTAAAAATCCAAACTTCATTCTTTAGGTACCTCCCATTTGCTTCCTCGGAGCACACAACTGGCCAAGTCCTTTATAAACACAGCTTTGATCTTTACTTCCTGCCATATTATATGTATAATATAAACACAGAAAAAGTTCATTTATTTTATGACTAAAAAATATTCTGCCTCTGATTTCCCCACCCCTTTATTAATTGCAATTTCCTATTCAAATATAAGAATCATTCAATGCTGTCAAGAAGGGAACAGAAACTTCTAATCTTCTATTTTACGGCTCAGGAGACAGGTCTGAAACTTGCAGAAATCAGTAAATTTTACTGTAAATCTACAAACTGAAACATGCTGGGGCCAACTGTGCTGAACAGGAGGTTGTAAGTCGTAAATGTGAATGGGTTTTATTCATTCCATTAGACAAAATTAGGTGAAAGAATTCGGGACCAACTGAAAGTTATATTGACACGCATTTTAAATGAAAGTGAAACTCCTATGAAAAACAAAATAACTTTCAATTGAAGAGCAATGCATTGTTTCAACTTGAGTAAATGGAAATTTATTAAAATTCAGAGACATTTCAAATTGAGCCTTCAAAACGCATCAAAGTAAAATGAACAAGTTATCTATTTCCTTCTGAAAACATCGAAATGTTTTGACTTCTTTTTCTCTCTCTTTGACATGAATTTGCAAGAAGCTGTCGTTGAGTCACACTGATCACTGATGTCTGATTAAAATTTGGGGTAAAATTAAATTTTTCAAGTGACAAAAGACTCTCAGCTCCACTTAAAAGTCCTCCAGCACTCCAAAACTTCCGTATTTATGCCGTGCTCGGTGTCTCTGAGTCTGCACACATCCTCACCACTCTCTGCAGAGTAGCTCCCATATTAGTTACACAGGAGTAAAATTCATCACATCAGTGCCAATAAGCCAAAATAACCCAAAATTTCAAATAACAAGAGCTGTGTGTGCACTAAATGCCGTCAGCCATTTCTCCGTGCTCAAATAATCTACAATGATTTTTTTTTTCTTTAAATCAGCTCAAACTCCCCGATACTGCCACAGCCCGTTCATCAGCTGAGTAATTTAACTCCCTCTTGGGTGTGTGGTCACAGTCCCTGAGCATGGGATGCTATCACCAGGAGTTTAAATACAATTAACAGCTTCTGTGGCTAATGAGGATCTTTAGCACTGGGTTGTTCAACCCAAGATGAAATCCCAGTTTGTAGCTCGTGTTTGGGTTGTGTCTTTGCCAAGTGTGGAGAGCAGTGGAGCTCTCCTGGGCTGTTGTCTGGGGATGCTGGGAGGTGGTTCTGGGGTTTGTGGCAGGGTTCCTGTTCCCTGAGCAAACACCTGCCAAGAGAATTTTAACTGGAGACTTTTCAGAGATGTAGGGCCAGGAGTTTAAGGCTGGTTTGTAGCATAGGGTTCATCTCCCTTTGGTTGCCTCAGGCCATGGAGATGCTCCAAGGGCTGATTCCCCTCTGCTCTGGAGCCTGGCTAGGAGAGTTGGGGGTGTTCACCTGGAGAGGAGAAGGCTCCAGGGAATCCTCAGTGCCTAAAGGAGGCTTAAAAAAGGAGGCAGAATGACTTTCTTATATGGGCAGAAAGTGATAGGACAAGGGGCAGTGTTTAGAAACTGCCAGAGGAGAGGGTTAGGTGGGATATTGGGAAGAAATTCCTCCCTGTGAAGGTGGGGAAGCCCTGGCACAGTGTTCCCAGAGAAGCTGGGGCTGCCCCTGGATCCCTGGAAGTGTCCAAGGCCAGGCTGGAGCAACCTGGGCTAGTGGAAGATTGTCCCTGCCCATGGCATGGGTGGTGCTGCTGGTCCCTTCCAACCCAAACTATAGCATGATTCTATGACTACAAAAACATCCAGGCACAACTAACGAGCTGATGGCATCTGCACTGCAGGTGTTTGCAGAAAAGTGGGATATATCCTAATCTGGATTTTTTACTCTATGGTATCTGAGGGCTTCTTCAACCTTAACAGTTCTGTGACTCTACAGAGTCTTCATTGGCTCTTTTGCTAATGGAAAATCCTGTTAAAAGTTGGATGTTGGGTTTGTCCTTGCAATAGGACACCTATGCCAGGTGGTCAGGGAACCAGAACACCGTACAGGTACACAGTCACCTGCTTTCTCAAACCTGATCCAAAAGGAAGTAAATAAGAATAGGGGGAAGGATGGGGACCTGATTCCCATCACTCTTCATCTGGGGAACACCTGAAGTCAACGTGAGTCCTCAGACAGGACCATCCCAGGAGTGGAGGTCAAGACCTTCTCCATCAGCACCTCAGATGGATCTAGGAGGAAACAGCCATGCCTTGAGGTCAAGGATGGACTCGCTGGTACCCAGGATGGTGATTTATGTACCTCAGTGCCTGTGTTTTTTAAGCATGTTCTTTCTAATCTGAGCTCCCATGGTGGGCTCCCATCTTTGTTATTCTTTGGATTTGGTCAGAAATCAAGACTGGTGTGAGAAAGAAAGGCAGTGAGAAATGAGGGAACACTATAGTTACTTCCACACAAGGGTGAAGGCCGCAACCCAAGGCTCCCTTCACCCTGTCCATCCACAAGCAGCAGGTTACCCAGACAAGGAATGCCTGAAGAGATCCCTGAGCATGGATAAAAACCCTCCAGACTGACAGGCTAATATTTGCCCTGGGTTGGTGGCTGGCTGTGTTTGCAGTGGAAGCTGCTGCTCATTTCCAGGTATGATTCAGAAAAACAGTGAACTGGCTTTTCCACCTTCACCCTGAAGGAAAGGCAGCTGCTAAACCAGCCAGGCTCTGAAAGGTCTCCTTCGAGCCAAAATATGAATATATTTTTAGCTGCTGTTTGACATAGGGCAGGAGGCCTTTCACAAAGTGTTTTGCAGAGCTGTAGCAGTGCTCAACTTCAGGAAGTACCACTTGTAAAATAAATGATGGGGAAAATACTGTGAAAGTGCATTTTAAATCTGTTCTGGTAGAAATGGAGAATCTAATTTTACTCTGATAAAAGAGCCTTTATCATCATTTCCTAATAGGAAAAGGGCTTATGTTATCACTCTGTGCCTGTGATGAACTCACCACCTGATGAACTCTTTTGTGATGGAATCACAGAACAGTTTGGGTTGGGAGGGACCTGAAAGTTCATCTCATTCCACCTCCTGCCACCCCTCTTCCACTAGAGCAGGTTGCTCCGAGCCCCATCCCCTCTCCTGACCTGGTCACACTGCTCTGGATGGAGCCCATCATCAACCCCAGTCGCATTTGAAAAAGTGCTAAAAATGCTCTAACACCCCTACTTCCTATAAAAATGGACAGATGGGTAAAGGACTGAAAACTTCTATACTCTCCCTCACAGAAGGAAGGTTCAGAGCGAGCTCAGCACTCAGTTAGACATCAGAAAATACTAAAAATCTGCCACAAGACACAATCCCAGGATAAAAGTACATTTAATTACTTTGATTGTCAGGGCAGTTCCTTGTATTTCCTGGAATTTTCTGAGTTGGAAAAGGTGGAAGTGGCAGAACTGATGTAGAAAAAGGAATGCAAATTGCTCTGGAATAATTATCAATGGCCCAGAGCATCAGATCAAACTGGAACAAGAGCAGTTGGGATGAACCATTCCATCTGCCACACGTTCCCTGTTGGTCCTGGTTCACAGAAACCATACAGTGATTAAAAACACCAGCAAAGACACAGGGCCTCAAAAGCTGCTGGTACCAAGCTCTGGTTGGATTAATTGAACATCATCCAAGGCAACAGGCACCACAGGATGTTCTCATCAAATGGGCTCATGCCAAATTACCATAAATTCATTAAATTATAGGGGATGGATGGATGGATGGATGGATGGATGGATGGATGGATGGATGGATGGATGGAGGGATGGATGGAGGGATGGATGGATGGATGGATGGATGGATGGATGGATGGATGGATGGATGGATGGATGGATCTTCCTTTCTCCAGAAGAAAACACTTGGCCCAAAAACATTCCTGAACCATTTCAAGACTATTGTTAATGCTTTAAGTGAGGGGAAATCCATTGCTTTCCCTAACAAATTTTGCTTTTGGTTAAGCAGCCCCCAGATGTTATTTCTGCTTCTCTTTTTCCCACTCAGAGTGTCTGCAGTAGCATCAGGGCTGTATAGCAGCCTGCCAGAGTGTCATTCTTGGGGTGTGACAACAGGGATGTGTGCAGTGGGAAAGGCACAGGGACACGTGGGGATGTGCAACCCACTGGGATAGCACTGGGGGAACAGTGGATTTGACCTGCAGGGACTGTGTCTGACTTGAGAAATTCAGCAGAAAAACAACCAGGGAGCTGGGTTTCCCTCCAGAGAAAACACATTCCCATCCTGCAAGAGGGTACAGGAGAGAATTACAAGTAGGCACATGGATAACAAGCCTATGAGTAAATTATGCACCCAAACCATTAGTGTTGATTCCCTCCACATGCCTGAGTGCAGAAGGCACCAGGGTGCAGAAAACCAGGGAAACACTCCGTATTTGTTTGGAAATAATCAGCCAGAAACAATTATTTGGAGCCCAAGTGTTTCCTACCCATTACCTCTGTGGGAAGGCAGATGTGGACAGAGGGGCTCTGTGCAGTTTTTGCTGTTATTACAAGTCTCATTCTGGACTTCATATAATGATTTGGACACCCAAATTTGAATATTTGCTCTGCTTCTGCCTGGCCAAAGCAATACAGTGATTTGGAGTAGGACCCAGATATTCCATGACTTGTGTGTGTAAGGGGTTATTCTGCTTCAAGTCCACCCTCTACACCACCAAATAAAACTATTTAAAGCCAAATGTCCATTTTTATATGGCAGAGTCCTGACGCATCTGGAGGCTGTTGCTATAAGGAGTGTACCACAAACAGGGAAAAAATAGACCCTGAAAAACTTGAAACTACTGGGATTCAGTGAGTAAAATATTACAAAATCTCTCAACAGGAGTTTGGGAACCAATACCAGAATACACCACATAACAGTAAATTCATCTATATTAATCTGAGTTTGATGGCTTTATTATATTTGACAAAACAAGTGTATTTCCTTGGGAAAGCAACCTGAATTATCTTCTGATGGATCAATAGGAGTTTTCCTTGCTGTGATTACTGTGCTGTATTCTAGGTAGGGCTGATAGCACCTTTTGATATTATGGGACCCTTCTGGAATAAAGTCCCAGTTTGTGGTGTCAAACATTATCTATCAGGTGAAATTTGCCATTCTGTGTCGCTGTAACAAGCTGAGATTGTTCTGCCAAATGTGAGACAACATGAGATGGACAAACTTGTGAAAGATGACGGGCAAAACACAGAGTTTGGTTCTTGGGGTCTCTATCCTTGCAGGTACAAACCCAGAGATTAATTTCCATCATTCCTTATGGGATAACTTGCTGTATTGATTTTATGATTTATGAATTTCATTGATTTCATGATTAGGATGATGTTTAGGAAGAATTCCTTCATGGAAAGGGTTGTCAAACACCTGCAAAGGCTGCCTGGGCAGTGATGGAATCCTCATCCCTGGAAGGATTTAAAAGCCATGTGGATGAGGCACTTGGAATGGTTGGATTTTGTGATCTTAGAGGGCTTTTCCAACCTCAAAGGCTCTGTGATTCCCTGATTCTACTTCTGCCTGCCCTGCATTCTGTGGTTTGGTGCTCTATGAAACTGTCACGTGGAAACGGAAGACTGCGGTTCTCCCTGCACCATAATTTATGGGTGAGATCAGCCCAGGGATGGATTAACTGGAGTGGCTGGAACAGGAGATGGTTTTTTGCTGCTCCTAATGAATAGCCTTTCTCCAAGAGGGCTCCTAGATGATGCCTTTGGAGCCAAGCCCAAGAACCACCAGATCTGGTGGCAGAAAACCAACTGCTAGCTTTGATCAAGAGAGGGCATTTCCTCCTCCTGGGCAGTTTCCAACCCGAGGCAATCCACAGCTTAGTCATTAAGGCCCCTGAAATACAGGGGAATACACAGAAATTGTTTTCTGTGTACTCCCCACTCAGAGATTATTGCAGAATCACTTTTATTTTTACCCCCCTCCAGTAGCTGGTTTAAAAAAAAATATTAAAAAAGAAACATTTACAAGGAATTCCCGCTGGGAAAAATCCCTTCACCAGCCAAGTCCAAGCCACCTTTCCTGTTGTTCACAGTGAGCAGATTGATGGCATTCAGTTAAGGAAGATCAGCAGGAGACAGGGAATACCCAACTGGCCCCAGACAGCTCTTTCCAGCACAAATCTGCTCAATAAGTGTGCCTACAGCTGTAGGAACATGGGATTGTTGGTGCCACTTGCTTTCAGAACCTGGAATCAGACTTGTACCTCTTGTGTCCAGGAGTTTATTTGTCATGGTTAATGGGATCTGTATTTCCCCCCAGTGAGTCAGAGGCTGGAGCAAACCACAGGGGTTTCCCTGTCTGCTCTCCTGAAGTAAAGAACTCCTGGCTGTATTCCCCTGCAAGGCTCTTGCAGTGCAAGACTGCAAGTGCTGAGAAACCCAAGAACAAAGCTGCAAACCTTCCAAAAAGTGTCCATGATGGGAAAAAAAAATAGCCATAAGGCAGCTCTGCAAGAGATCTGCAGTTAAAGGATCAATTATGCAAACACTGAGCAGGGAACAGCCCCCACTGCACAAGAATCTGGCCCCAGACTTTGCTGGAAGGGCTGTGCCAGGGCTCAGTCCAGCAGACAGGAGAAGGACCTTGGTGAAAGCATTTAGGTGGAGAACAGGTAAAAAAAGGAATTAGGGATTTAGGAAAAATTATATCCTAAGCCTAAAACTGATGGTTTGTTGCATAGAGGCAGTGAGGAATGGAGGTATCTTTGTGGCAATGAGGAAAGAGGGATTTAGGGCAGCAGGACCAGGAAAGGGACAGGAATCTCTCCTGCAGCAGGAGGATGATGTGGAGCCAGGCACTGGTGAGGGGAGATATCACCCTCTCATCCCTGGCTGTTCTCCAGCTCAAGTTTTCTCAGAGCAGCTCCACAAATCTCTGAGAAACAGGCCATGAGTAATGACAGGGATCAGAGAGGGCACTGACCCCAAAATCCAGGGGCTCAGTTTTGAGCTCCAGGGTCACCAGATGAAGCTGGGAATGGTGTTATTTCTTGCCCTCTCACCTGATACCCAGCAGGGGACCTGACACCTGTATTCCCTCCCCAGCTGTGTTCTCAAAAACCCAATTTGGGAGGGCATGGAGCACACAGAAAACACAGCAGTGGTGGCACCATCAGCTGCCCCTTGTCCTGGTTTGAGAGCAGAGGACTTGGGTTCAGAGCAGCTTCCAGCTTTTGAACCTCAGCCTTTGAAGCCAAATTCTTTCAGAGACACTTGCCAAACTGCACCAGAAAAGTTTTCCAACCATGGGCTCTTTCTGTTCTCAGGGTTCCTTCCATAGGAATTATCTGGAAAGCTGTGAGGATGCAGTGTCAAGTCCAGATGGCAGCCAGCCACGGGCTTGTGGGGGATTTGGGGAAACAAAGCAGAGTGACTTTACATCACGGGGTTTGTTTTCTGTGTATCCCTCACTCAGTGATTATCATGGAATCACAGAATGGTTTGGGTTGGATCCCAAAGACCATCCAATTCCAACCCCTGCCATGGGCAGGGACACCTTCCACTAGCCCAGGTTGCTCCAAGTACCATCCAATCTGTCCTTGGACACTTCCAGGGATCTGGGGCAGTCACAGCTTCTCTGAGCACCCTGTGCCAGGACCTCACTACTTTCTCAGTAATGAGAAAGAGAAAGGAGCAAAGTGCAGGATTTTCCAAATACTGCATCTCTCCCTTTCTCCTGCCTTGCAAAAGCCAGATTATTTGGGATTAAATCATGCTGTGCTTCACTTCCAGTGGCGCCACTCAGTTGCAGCACTCTTGGGCTCTTTGCAGACTGATCTATCATGATGCATGAGCCCATTAGTCATATGCTTTAGCCTCTTCTGTGTCAGGGGCTGTTCAAACAATAGTGTTATTTCAAGACTGGAGCAGCTCAAACTAGTGTGTCCAGATGGATGTGGGAGGCAGGAGAGCACCCTGTAGTATCTGCATGCAGACAGACTGCAATTTTGTCAGCATTTAGGCAAAGGAGTGGTGGAGATACTGGCAGAGAGCTTCTGCTCTCCTGGGAAAGCCACCCAGGAGAAGGGAACAATTCCCATTGCATCTCATCACCTCCCTTGCCACCTGCCTCCCTCCCTGAGTTCCCTTCCCTGAACACCTCCTTAATCAGTGCTTCCCTTCTCATCCCTGGCTCTGATAGACAAGGAATGTAATCATTTCTGATGTGCAGGCTGACAAAAAAAATTGGGACCAGACTCACAGGTGAAGATTTCTGTGTTGTCTATGAGCAGGTGGATGTCTCATCTCCCATTATTGTCCATGCCTAAAGAGCGTTGATTGCTCTCCAGGCTTGGATTGCAATTTACTACCCTGAAATACACCTGGTGCCACCCCTAATGGAGATGAGGAAACCATGTGAGGTTTTGGTTGCAAAACAGGACCCGGAGAAGCTCCATGCTCTTCTAGAAGGACATCCATGGTCCAGGAGGGGCATCCCAGAGCATTTATTCAGTGGTACAAGACACGTAGGTAACCTCAATGTCTGCTTTCAGAGGACTTGGATTGCACCCTGGATTACTTTCCCAAGAAATTAAAAAGAAAACCAGACACCCTCATGTGAAATACATCCAGTAACCTCCCCAGACATTTCACTCTCTATCCCATAAACTGGAGTTTAGGATGAGCCCTGCAGCTTGATACCTTGGCATGTCAATGCCTTCCCTTCAGTGCACATTTCCACAGGCAGATTCTGAAGCTGTGTCCTGAAAATGAAAATAAAGGGGTCACTGCTGCCTGCTCAGATGGCCTGAGAGGAGCCAGCCTGGTTCTTCACATTGCTGCCAAGAATTGAAGGGCACACCTTTGCTTCAGTACTGAAATAGTAGGAAATATGTATAAAAGTCGCTGAAGGAAGGGCTTGATTTTTGCTGACAGGCAGAGATAGAGAAGAAAAGTAATTTGTGTGATTTTACTGGTCTGACCTGACCGTTTCCTCTGTAGTGTCCATCACTTTGCCTGAGCTCCAGGAAAGCAGGACTCAACTGACTTCCTTGATAGAGGGAAAATGTGGATTTGTCTGCCAGTTTGGCCTCTCTGTTTAGGACAGGTAATGACAGTAAGGTCTTGGACAGGGCAGTGGTGCACACAAAGCCTGTCCCATCACAGCTTGAGGTCTTTGCCCCACCTGCTAATGCTGAGATAAGAGAACCAGAAACACACAAAGCCAGGTTGGATGGAGCTCAGAGAAACCTGGGAGATGTCCCTGTCCATGGCAGGGGGTTGGAGCTGGATGATCTTAAGGTCCCTCCAACCCAAACCACTCTACAATTCCATGATTTTATAATACATGTGATGCTCAGACTCTTCCTGGGATTCATTAGCATCCCTTAACGACCCCAGTGGGCAGCATGGCCACTGCTCTCCTACAGGAAGGATCCCTGAACTTCCCCTAAAGGTCAGGGGAATGAGGACGTGGGCGGTTTCATTTTCCTGCTGCAAGGACAGGGCAAGGGAAAGTATTTACATTCAAAACAGAGCTTTTCCCAGTCTCTGTGACTGCTCGAGTCAAAGGCAGGGAGGGAAGGGGGTTGAGTGGAGAGTGTTTACATTAAATGGGGCCATCAGCCTGTCAAGATGAATTCCACACGTTCAGCTGGAAAAGGTCTGTTCCTTCCTTGTGTACTCTCACTGCACACCCCTCAGCATGCACTCAGAGAAACCACAGGTGATTAAATTAACAGTCTAATGTATGGAACAAAAATAATTTGTTCCAAAACCAAGCGTTTACAGCTCAAAGCAAAGCTGGGTGACTCACAGCAGAATTCAGATCAGCCATTGGAGAGCAACACTGGAGAAATATGATCACGTCTGCCATCCCACCAAGTGCATTGGCAATCCCTCAGGTGCCTTCTTCCTTTGTAGCTCTTCTTCTCCCTTTTCCTGATTTTCCTCCTCTCTGTACCCCTCAGTGTCTCTGGTGGCAAATACCATGGGCAGTTGTCACATTTGGAGAAAGGATTGATTACCTCTGCAGATCCGCACAGGTCAGCCATGATCCCTTTCAAAATCACTTGGGTTTCATGTGTGTGTCCCAGTCCCTGAACCTCTTCTGCTGTGCCTTGGGAGAGGCCATTCTGGATCCCACTGCATCCAGTTCTTGGAAATTTTATTGTTTGCAGTGGGAACACATCCATGTCTCCTTCCAAATTCATTAGGTTTGCGTCCATGTCATCTTCTTTGAGTAATTTCACCCTTCTGGTGAGCAACTTCTTAGAGGTCTTCTCCCTCTGTAACCTCTTTTTGTTGAATCCATCCCACCTAATTGATTGTTCCTGGCTTTACCATCCATATTCCCCCAGTGATCCATCTGGATTTACTCCCCTTTAGGTCACTGATGGTCTGGGTGCTTTGGGAGACCAGCCTTGTACTTTACACTCAAACTCTTGAAGATACAGCAGGAAAATGGGTGTCTGGGCAAGCAGTTCTTTGTGGTAATAGCCCTGATGTCCCTGTTAGCAATAGTCCTGACAGATCACACTTCTCACTTGGAGAAGAGATGGAGAAAAGAACCACTGGATTGTGTTAGTGGATGTCCCCTGTGGCTGCCTCTGTCCAGGCTGTGCAGTTTGGTGCTCTGCCTGTGAAGCTGGCACTGGGTTTGGACAATTCTGGGCCATGCCACAGAGATCTCCAAGGAAAAGTGTCTAAAAAATAAATGGTTGCTCCCTGCCATGAGCAAACTCATGTTCGGGATTGTACCACAGGGTTAATTTCATAAACCGATCTTCCATAAGGGATTTTTCATAGGATCCTTCACCCAAACTCAGCTGGAAACATCTCCCCAGGTCACTGGAGGAGTCACACCTCAAAGCCCTGATGTCTCCATCTGGCAGTGCTGAAATGTGAATGAGGAAATGCTGTTCCCCTGCCAGATGTGAGTCATCCTCCCTCTCCAACACTCCCTGATGGTCACCATGGGGACAGGGTCAACCACCTCAGCAAAATGGTCTGGGAAAGTCCATTTTTCTGTCTCCCTGTTTATTTCTTGACACTTCTAAACATCTTCCTCTCACTCTTCTCCAGCCCAGGAGTGACTGCACTTCAGGTTCATAGGGGACTAAGGAACCTTTTTTTATTCCAAACTGCATCATCAAGGAGGCAGCTCTACCACACACGTTTGAAAAAGGTGTCAGAGTCCATGAGAAATAACTTTTTTTGTGAGGAGACAAAGGGACTGAGCCAGCTGTAGGTGCAGAAACCCTCTTCAGGGTCTGGCAGGCACCCAGGTGGTGCTGTGGGCATTTTAAAGGCTCTGCAAAGCAAGACTGAATTTAGGTGTCTGCATTGGGGTCACCACTGTCACCCTGGCATCTTTGTACCCAGAGATTTTTCTTCCTCCCTTAGGTTAAATCCTTCCTCCTTGAGTGGCTGTTGGTCTCCACCCCACTCTGAATGTCTTTTTTGTCCCAGTTCTGCTGGTGCTGGGCGGGTCACTCAGAAAAGTTTCAGCACTAGCAAGTTTTCCCTTGTTTTCATCCTCTCCTTGGTTATCCTTATTGCTTGTTGCTTCATTTCATTCCCTGCAGGAAGCAGAAACACTGTGGAAGGTTTTGACAGGTAAACTGGAGTTTGGGCCCTTCAGATTTCAGTAGAAATCACCAAGTCTGACATCAGGGCTAAGCCATCCATTCTCCCAAATACTGGCACGGGGTAAAACCCATCCCACTAGGCAGATGTTTCCATTAAATTTGGGAATGTCTGCAAAACCACTCAGAAAAAGCCTACAAATAAAAAGCAAATTGAGCTGTTTATTGCCATTAACAAACAGGAAAAAAAAATTAAACAACCCAAACAAACAGCAAAACAACAAAGAATGTGATCATTTGGGAACAATTTGTTATTTGTTATTCCTACTAATAAAATCTATTTGGACTGCAGTTGCATCCAGGAACATGCGTGTAGGAGCTGGAATTCCTATTGTAAAATGATGATTCCTCACTCCAAAGACTTCACTGCCCTTGTTTTTATGAGTTTAACTGTGCACATCATTGACCTCTGGGCACCATTAGGTTGTGGGGCTGCCACAAGTGCTGCACAGCAGATGTACAGAAGAATATCAAGCATTAAAATGTGCATGTTTTCAATGAAAAGTTGGATAATGAGAATGTGGAAGCACCCAGGGGAGATCCAGAAGGCTGATAATGGTCCTTTATCAACAGATTTAGAATCCAGTGAGGGAAGAGTTGGGCCAAAAGAAAATTAAACTCTGTTTTTCAAAATGGCCCATAATGTCCTGTTCCCTCTTGAGTTTTGATTAGGTTTGGTTTGTAAACTTAAATGTAAGCAAATTTTAGTATGAAGTGCTTTGACATGTGTGTTCCTCCCTACCCCAAAAGAAAAGGTTTGCTTAGAAAAGATTCAATATTGAAACTTTGCCTTTGTTTTCCAAATTCTTTCTTTCTCTCTCATCTGTCTTGGCAAAAAATAATTTGATGAGTTTTCTCCACATGAAAATTTGTTTTTGTCTCCTCCAATATGTGAGTAAAAGAGGCAACCAACAAATTTATGGCACCAGGTCAGGATGAGGCACAAGGACAAATCCCTCCCAGTGTTACCTCCAAATCCCTCTCTGGTGCTCTGGGCATGGCTGGTGTCACCCAAAACTCCTGAAGTTGGCCAGAGCTGGGACAGCAGTGCCCCAGCAGAGCAGGATCAGGGGCAGGTTCATGACCTGGGAGATTCCCAGGCTGACAGTCTGTGGGGTCAGCCTGTAGCTTGGGCTGTTTCCTCTCTCTCAGTGGGAGCATCCAGGGATTTCTCAGTGCCAGGACATCAAAGAGGAGATTATAACCAGCTGTCTCACAGGCCTAATTGATAGCAGGCCTCTTTATCCACAAGGAAGTCTCTGAGGAAGCCAAGGGAGGTTGAAAAGAGCAAACAAAGGATCATGGATGTTCCAGAGTGTGAGGAGGGCAGAGACCACCTTCACCCCAGGGTCTCCTCCAGGGAGCAATCTCTGAGCTGGTCCAACTCCTCTTCCTTCCCTGAGGGCAGAGTCCATCAGTGGGCTCTGGATTGATTTGTCACCCAGGGGAATAATTTATGTCACCCAACTTCTTCATCTTGTTTATATAACCCAGTGCAAGGACAGGGCAGGATGTCAGTACAGGCTGGGGGATGAAGGGAGAGCAGCCCTTGGGGTGCTGGTGGATGAACAGCTGGACGTGACCCAGCAATGTGTGGCCACAGCCTGGAAAGCCAATGACATCTTGGGCTGATCCCACAATGTGGGCAGCAGGAAAGGGGGGATCCTGCCCCTGTGCCCTGCTCAGGTGAGACCCCACCTGCAGAGCTGCCCCAGCCCCAAGTCCAACAGCAGAAGGATTTGGAGCTGCTGGAGAGAGTCCAGACAAGGCCATGGAGCTGCTCCAAGGGCTGGAGCCCCTCTGCTCTGGAGCCAGGCTGGGACAGCTGGGGGTGCTCACCTGGAGAAGAGAAGGCTCCAGGGAGAGCTCAGAGCCCCTTCCAGTGCCTAAAGGAGGCTTTTAAGAAATATGGAAAGAGGCTCTTTACCAGGGCCTGTAATGACAGGACAAGGGGTAACAGTTTTAAACTAAAAGAGAGTAGGGTGAGATGGGATTTAAGGGCAATTTTTTTTACAGTGAGGATGGTGAGGCCCTGGCACAGGTGGCCCAGAAAAGCTGTTGCTGCCCCATCCCTGGAAGTGTCCATTTCTCAAGGCATGATTTGACCATCTCAAATAACTGGAAGAACTTTCTTCCAACAGAAGGTGAAATTGTCTGAGTAGAAGCATTTTGTCCTGCAGTCTCATCAGAAACCAAGAGTAAGAGACTCAATTTGCCATTTCTTGCTGCATTTCTATTCTTCCAAATCAGCAGCCAACTTGGTGCCCCCATCCAGCCTGGCTGGAGAGGGAAGTGTTGGCTTTTCCAGCAGCCAGGAGTGCAGGGCTGAAATGTCTGGTGGCATCCACGCTGCTGCAAAGCACAAAACCTGCCTCTATTTGCATTTTCAAACCCTGAGAGTGGCTATTCCAGCTCCAGAAATGGTGGTTTAGCTGCCTGCAGGTGATTGATTGCATCTCTTGCATTAAATTGCTGGGAAATGATGCGTTATATATGTGAGGAAAGAGCTAGAAAAAAAAGAGAAGAAAACCATTAAGCAGAGGTTAAAGTGGGAATGGAGAACAGATCCATCTGTGCAATCTCTCCCTGTCTCCTTCCTTGATGAGTTATTCCAGAAGGTCCAGCGCTCCCCAGTGTCAATCCAGAGTCAGCAATAAATGCAAACTGGTCACATTTGACCTTGTTGTAACATTTTGGGTCATGGGCTCCAACCTCCTGCACAACTGCAAAGCACTTGCCACTCTCCTGAGTGCAGTGGGCCAAAGTGAGTGGAGCATTTATGCAGATTTACGAGATTCCAGAGTGGCTGGTCTGGGCGGTGGCCAGCGAAAGAGGATTTCATTGGGAAACGCCAGTTGGAAAACCAAGCGGAAACGTCCCAGGTTTAACAGCCTCCACTTCAATCACTCCTCGTAGCTCCAGGGCAGCCCTTCCATGCCAAGTTTCCATGGCTTTCTTACCATGCAGCCATCAGAGTGAAACCTTGGCAGCTCCGGGCTAACCCGGGATTGACTCCTGGATCCAACGCCAGTAACCTGGAAGCTCTGAGCATCCTGGCTCCAGAAAGGATTTTTCTCATGCTTCAAGGCTTTCCTGCTACAAGTATGTTAATTTGGAGGACTTCAGGACACTCCAGACAGCCAGATTCATAAATTCCAAGGATTGCAGGATTTCCACTGCCTGAACTCCTGTGTGGCTCAGTCCAGGGAAAGCCCAGGGAATGTCCTTAACCAAGGACTTTGCATTTTCTGCACTCTGTGGCTATGGAAGCTTGGGAAAGAGGAGAGAGCAGGCTGTCCCACAGTGCAGATCCACCTAATGGTGGTTGACTGTTGTCATGGTTTTCTCAATGGATTAACAACTGTTTCCATGTCAGCTGGTAGTTGTCAGGTTCCCAGGAATCCCTTTTAGACAACAGTGTGCACTGGAAGTTCTATTAATTCATTTTTTAAAAAAATCATAGCTCCTCAGAAATTTTCATTAATTTTTTATTGTTGTTGGGTTGTTTTGGGTTTTGTGGGTTTTGGGGGGTTTTTTGAAAGAAAACAAATATCAAACACAGATATTCCCCCCAAATCACACATTTGGATTTCCAGGTCGCTCTGTTTCTGAGCATGGATTGACACATTCTGCAAAAGAATCAAGTCTTAACAATTCCATCTCATCACATTAAAATCATGGGGATTTGACCCACTGGCTTTGTGGAGTTGTAGATGATTGGGGATGGGAACTGTCTTAAAAGATGATCTTGTCCCTCCCTTGACCTCAAATCAGAGGAAATAGATCTATGAAATGAGCATGTGGTGGAGTATTTCTGTTACACAGGAATTTCTGGCTGTCCTGATGTTGTGAAACTGATTGCAGTGTGCAAATCTGCTTTTGCTGCTTCCTGTAATCCAGGCAGAATCTGCATCACTACACGTTAGTTCTGAGCGGGTTATCACTGAGAGGAAAAGCTTTTCCATCCTACAGCAGTGTGACATAAAATCACCCAAAATCCAATTCCTGATTAATACTTCAGCCTTTGCTGCCTCCTCTTACCCAACAGCCCCATCACCCCAGTCTCATAATCCACTTTCTTTATCCCAGACTCCCATACAGACAACACACACCTTTCATCCTTCCAACTGTCTGAGAATGTTAACTGGGATCCCTGGAGCCTATCCCTGTTTCAAATGGATGTGCTGTTATCAAGGAAGGACTCTGAGCTGACATTTCCATTTCTTTACCAGGTCAGGACTGACATGCCAGCCTTTCATTTGTCCATGTTTTTCTCTATGCATGGATAAGGCCATGTCTGTTTGGGGCATTGCCAGGGATAACCTTGTGCCCTTTGGCACCTGTCCCTGAGAGTGAAATGTCACCACAGGGAGGAAAGCACAGGAGAAAGTCACTGGCAGGTGCTGTTTCCTTGCCCTGATAGAGAACAGAGAATATTTTGATGGGAATCTTCAAACAGTGTCCTCAGAGAAAGCATTAGGTGTGAGAAGGAAGATAATATATAATAATATATAATAATTATAATAAGCCTTTTGGTTGTTTGAGGCTTTTTACTGCTCTTGATCTTGGTTATCCATATTCTGCTGGATTGAGAGGGGAAAGCTCACACATCAGGAGAAAGGCATGTTAATAAAAAAGCCCTTTTTCATGGTGTTTCCCATTAATACATCTGCTTTTCCAGCTCCTTGGAGAGTCCTTAAACCACTCCCAGGTGGGCTGTGTGTCCCACAGATACAAGGCTGTATCAGCAGTCAGATACCCAACACCACGAGGACAGCCCAGGCTGCTTCCCACAGTATCTCACAGAATCACCACAGAATGGTTTGGGTTGGAAAGGACCTCAAGCATCATCCAGTTTAACCTTCTGCCATGGGCAGGGACATCTTCCACTATCCCAAGATGCTTCAAGCCCTGTCCAGCCTGGCCTTGGACACTTCCAGGGATCCAGGGACACCCACAGCTTCTCTGGGCACCCTGTGCCAGGGCCTCACCATCAAAAAAGAGAGGAATTTCTTCCAGATACCCAGTACACTGAATTTCACACACTGATTTCCCCAGCAGCACAAAAAAAAAAAAAAAAAAAAAAAAAAGAGCTTTAATGTTGCTGGGACCTGAATGAATCTCCCAGCTGGCTCAGGGCTCTGCTCATGGCATTCACAAGGTCCTTGCAGACCTTGACACCTGTGTCAGCAAGTGCCAGCAGCTTTCTTTGTGAGGAAGGGCCCAGAACGGCCTCTGCAGTGCTTATTTCTTCCCAGGCAATTACTGGTGCACCAAAGGATGTTAACTCTGGACGTGAGAGCACAGAGACACTAACCGCTCTCAAATATCAACAGTGTAGCTCATTGTAATTAATTAAATGCTGACATGATCTCCAACAAGCAAAACCTTCATTATGCTCAAATTAAACCCCCTGACACGGATGCTTGACTCACTGTCAGTGCCTTTAAGTGCAATCAAATGCATAGAAATGCAGACATCACAGCACACGTGTGGAACACAGGGAGAGATCTTACAGCGAGGAATAAAGGTCACTGCTGTTCCTAATTAAAGCAATTTCTGGAGCAGACAAGCAGTTTTTTAAATAGTTCTTGCTCTTATAATGTCTGAAGCTCTCTGTGTCAGGATAATTTTTACAACTCCTTTATATTCAAGACCCACCACACTTTGGGATGGAGTTTCAAGGTTTGAAGGGACTGCTCTGACTCTCTGCAGTGATTCACAGACTCCTGCAGCCCTTAGCACCTCATTCAATAATTTTTTCAACTCCTCCATAACTCAAAGAAAAGTTTTCTCCCTGAAGAGACACTCAGCATTAACTCAGCCCTGCAAATAATGGAGAATCCCTGCCTCCAGTTATGCTTTTCCCAATTGTTTTATATCCTTGCTATTACAAATGACTGCTTTCTTCCCGGAGTAAATTTATCTAGCTAGAACTTCAAGCCACTAAATTTTTCTACCATTCTTGGCTAGATTAAAGATATGTTTGCTATCAGAAACAGCTTCTCCTCTATTTCACCATGAAGTGTGAGCAAATCACTTCAGTTTCTCCTGGATGATGCAAATACATCAAGACCCTTTAATCTCAGGGTCTAAGTCAAATTTTCCAGACCTTTGTGTTGCCTTGTAGAGCTCCTCAGAGCATTTTCTGTCGCCTTGGCTTCTTTTCTGCTCTGTGGGCAAATAAAAGGGATGTTATTTTCCATATGAGTAACCTCCATTTTTCAGTATCTCTTGGTCTGGTTCACCTGCTCCCATTCTTGGCATTTTATGATGTGAGCATGAGTTATTATTATAAATTCCCTGTGACATGTTGCTCCCAGGTGAATCACACCTGTCTTTTTGCCAACAGCCCTGACAGCCATTCTTGTGAGGTAGGTGACTGTAGGAGCAACTCATCAGCTTATTCCTAGAAGGAAAAAACATTCCTCCAATGAATCATTTAACCAAAATGTTCCCACGTGCTACAGTTTAGGGTGAGCACAAATACTGATCCAGAACTGACATTATTGCTAATATATGCAGTACTGGGGTTGATGCTGGCAACTTTCATGTTCAGAAGATATTTTTATGCTTAATGCCCGTGAGTTTGATGAGAGTTCAGTGTGTAATAACTTTTAAAATCTGTGCCACAACCTTTATGTTCGGGATCATCCCACGGCTCAGCTTCACTCAGTAGTGCAGGATATTTAATTATGAACAGGTTGATAATATCAAAGAAGCAGGTCAGTGGTGTTGTCTGAGGCAGATGGCTTCAGCTGCCAGGGAATTTGCTCTTTTCAGTGTTTTGGATATCTGTAAGAAATTTGTAGGGGATCTGCATTGAAGGCAAGCTCAGTCCTGCCTCAGCAAGAGCAGAGTCTCCTTACCCAGCCTTAAATTCATTGCACTAAGAGGGGACTGAACAACTCTGCTCAAAGATCTTCTGACCAAGACACCTTGGGGACCCACTGGGACCCCCACAGACTCCTCCAATGTCCCCCACAGTCCCCCCAGGTTTTAGGCAGCACTGCTGGTGGAAGTGCACAAGCAGAGCCAGTCATATATGGCATGGGTTTTTTGTTCCCTTGAAATAAGAGCACATCAAAGTCACTGAAGAGGGAGGTGGCAAGTCAGGAACTGGTTGATGATGATGGAAAAAAGAGAGCATAATAATTTCCTGGGATGATTCCTTTGTTGATAAGGGCTGTCCACAAAAGCAGCACTTTCTCAAGGAGACTTTGAAAGCCTACCTAGAGTCCCTTCCCTGGAATGAGAAGTAAATGTGCAAAATTTGCATATCCAGGAGCTGATTAGGAATCAAAGCCATATCAAGCAGGGAGAGTACCCCATGTGCCATGTCTGATATTTCTGAGCAGTGAGTGAAGAGCATGGGAGCAAAGAGACTCGTTTATCCAATGAAAAAGTGGAAGACAGGCAGGAAGAATCTCATGGGGAGTACTCAAAGTGCCACGAAAATGGAATGCAAATCTTCATCCTTTCCCTTCAGGTTCAGAAATTAAAAAATAAATAGGGATAAGGGTGAGATGGAGCAGGAAGCATGTCAATGAAGAGAGAGCCTCATTACCATAATGAGACACTTTGAGACACTCTTCTCTCCTCAGCAGAGATCCCACTGCCCTGTGCAGGAATTTAAACCAGGCAAATGCAGCATGGTTTTTGCCTTCCCTCTCCTGAAATACTTCCTTAAAATTCCCTGTGGCTGTAAAGCTGATACAAAACCACTGGGATGTGATGGTTGGTCTGCACCCACATTTCTTGGTCCTTCCCAGCATGGTCTCTGTGTTTGTCCCAGGCTCAGCTCTATGGATGAGACAATCAGGCAGCCAATCTTTGCCTCTTGTGTCAAAATATGTGCATCACTTAAGTGCATCACTGCTGAATAACCAGGTAAGAGCAACCTGCTGTAGTGGTGGCATCACTGCCCATGAGAGGGGTTGGAATGAGATGATCTTTAAGGCCCTTTCAAACCCAAACCATTCCACAATTCTGTGGTCACATCAGACAGATGTGACCTTCCCCATGGAGATGAGGGAAAGGACTGAGTGAGAGGGGTCCTTCACAGGCAATCAGTGCAGAATTTAACAGGAGAATTTATCCCTTCAAGTTAAGGGCTTCAGGAACTGTTGGGAGTGATGAGGATGTTGTTATCTCACCATTCCTGATGTATTTTTGGAGCTCAGTTCCACTGACCCATTGTTTTCTGAGAGAGGGGAGAAAATGTCTTTTTTTTGAAGTGCAATGTGTTTAGAGCTTCATATCAGCCTGAAAAATGTCTTTCAGGGCTGGGGAGAGACAGACCAACTCTTTGCTATCTCCCCTGAATATTTCCAGGTTGGGGGAAAAGACGGAAATATGGTTTGGGGTTTTAAGTTTCCCTTCTTATCGCAGGAAAAAACATAAAGAAAGAGAAAGTGAGTGATGAGAAATTGTGGATTTTTCCATGCAATCTAAAGCCAAAAGGGCCGTGCCTTGGAGCCGAGTGCGGAAACAGGGCAGGCGTTGGAGGATTTTCCCCTCAAAGCCTGAAAAGAAACAAGAAGCTGGCTGGCTGGTCTTGCATAACCCCTCCTGAGCCTGTGAAACCAGCCACAATTTTTCATCAGAGCTGAAAATATCCGCCTCCCCCATCCTTTTTTTTTCCCCTCCCACCCTTTCCTCCATGACGCCGCGGCCCTGGGCGTGGCGGAGCGGCTCTCTGGAGGATGCTGTCCAGCATCCATCAGAGCTGGCAGTGCCACCAGGGGACACGGGCTGGCTGCAGTGCCAGGCTCCACGGCCAGTGACGTCCTGTCTGCCCAGTTCTGATACAAACAGAAAAGCCCTCAGGGCTGGCACGGTGGAAATGGGCTGAGGAAGCTCCCACACTTCCTCTCGATACCGTGTTTTCCCAACGCTGACATTCCCAATGATGGTGAGTTCTCCCCAGCATTCCCAGCCATCAGCCTCCACAGTGGCTCACTGTAGGATCCTTCTAGACCTTCTAGAACCCCCTGTATTGGGGTCCTGGCAACACTCACCCACTCCAGGTGAATTCTGCTCAGCCTGAGCTTCAACTTGAAGTCAGGATTTGTGTGTTTTGCTCCGGTTACAATTTTTTTTTCCCTGAGTTGGGTTGGTCCCGATGAAAAATTGCCTTTTTCCTCTGTGCAGCGCAGATCTGGCCTCGCTGTACATAATATGCCATGTGTTCCCAGCAGGATTCAGCCCTTCCAAGGCCTACCCTGCAGCCAAATCTGATCTACATATTTACGAGCTTGTAAACAGGACGGGGCGGGTGAGTTCACATTCTTAGAAAACCAAGTGCAGAGAAAAGAACTTCTGAGTTGGAAAAACAAAGAGTAGTCTTGGGCCCAACCCAGCAAACACAGTGGTTTTTCCAAGGCTTGGATGGCTTGCTTGAGAATCATTCCCCTCCATTCCTTTTCTACAGGATTTCCCAAGTTTACCTTTTCATTTGGGAAAAAAAAATTGACATTCTCAATGTTTTTGAGCAGAGTGGAGGAGGCAGCTTGGTAGAAAAGGGACATTTTATCTTGGAGGTGAGTGGAAGCCAGACTTGTGTTGGCAGAAGCCACCAAAGAACAACAGTTCCTTGCAAAGGGAGGTTTAAGGAAGGTGTTAAAAGGAGTTGAACACCAGAAGGCAACTGGAGGGCTCACCACAAAGTACCACTGTCAATAAATGCAAGGGGTAGTCTGGAACAGTAATTCCCACACTGTGCTCTCCAGATCTTGACAGTCCATGAAGGCCTAGTAAATGGTTCATGGAAAACTAGAGTGTAAGCGAGCCAGCCTGCAAAAAAAATTGAGCATTAACAGTTTGTCATGGAATCATGGAATGGGTTGGGTTGGAAGAGACCTGAAAGATCTCATTCTAGTCTTGGCCATGGGCAGGGACACCTTCCACTCTCCCAGGTTGCTCCAAGCCTTGTCCAACCTGGCATTGGACAATTCCAGGGAAGGAACAGCCACAGCTTCTTTGAGCAAGTGATTCCAGAGCTTCTCCACCTTCTGAGCAAATTTCTTCCTGGTAACTCATCTAAATCCCTCCTCTTTCAGTTCAAGAACATTTCTTGTCTTATCACTGCCTCTGGTTGGATATTAGCCCATGAGACATTCTATCTATGGCTTGTTCCTGCTGAGATGGCAGCAAGTCAGGTTGCCTCTAAATGTTTTCCTTCCCCAGGCTGTGCTGCCCCAAGGTGTGCTCAGGGAAGAAATTCCCAGGCTCAGGCACAGCACGAGCTCAGGATGCTCCAGTTTGGAGAATGCAGAGCCCTGGGAATGCTCCTCTCTGAGCGAGCTCTGCACTGCCCTGGAGGGAGCTTAGCAACCCCACAAGGCCATTGTGTTCGTTCAGATCCCGAGCCAGATGGAAATTTTCTTTTTAAAGGCTGCCCTGAGCGTGTTTCCTCTGGTGAACCATCCCTGATCTCAGCCGTGCTCACTCCAACATCAGCACATGGAATCCAGTCTCCTTCCTGCTCAGACAGCAGGACAAGAGCTCTTGACATGCAGCTCGGTTGCCCTGACTTTTTCCTTCTCTCAGGAGACTTTTTTTTTTCCCTTCATTTGCATCTGGTAAATAAGAACCTTCCTGATATCTCCCTTTGGATTTGTCAGACTGGTCAATCTTGTCTTTTTTTTTTTTTTTTTTTTTTTTTTCTTTCCTAATTTTATTTATGTCCTTTTGCTGAGTCTCATGATTCTAAGATTTGTTTTAAGGTTCCCTCTGGGGCTGGAGGCTATTATTTGCGAATCAAGGAACAGGCAATTGGACACACATATATCTTTCCCAAGCACAAGACACACTGCAAAAATATTACCTTTAAGGGAGTCTGTACTAAAAGTCAGATGTCAAACGCCTACATCTTCGTCTTCCTTTGAATTTTGTGGTTTATTTCGAAGTCCATCTTCCTGTTGACCATGCTTAATTCAGCACTGTCTGTGTCCTGAATCTGCTGCCCAGACCTTCCTCTTGGAGGATGAACCAAGCAGCTAAAAAGACTATTCCAGGGCACTGTTGAAGTGAGTTAATGGGCAGCATGATCTGAGGGTATGGGTTGGAATTAGAGGGTCTTCAAGGTCCCTTCCAACCCAAAGCATTCTGTGATTCTGTCATGAAGGCATTTCCTTAACCATTTAAAAGATTTATTACCAAGTTTGGTTTGCAGTATCCAAGCCCAGGTCTGGTTTCAAAATTTCTCTCTTTTTCCTCTGCCTAGTCCTGCCTGAGCAGAGTCCACAGAGCTGTTAAAAATCAAGAAGCAGGAAAAACTCATGGAAGCACAGAATACCAGGTTAGAAGGGACCTGAAGGACCATCTGGTCCAACTTTTCTTGGCAAAAGCACAATCTGCACTAGAGGGTCCAGCATCATGTCCAGCTGAATCTTAAAATGGGAATCCACCACTTCCTTGAGTAAATTATTTTGATGGGAGATCATCGTCATGGCGAAAAATTGTGTGCAATAGGAATATCCCCAGGAATAACTTGTACCCATGACCTCTCATCTTTTCCAGGTGACTCCTTGTAAAAAGGGAGTCATAATTTCTTTGTAGCTGCACAGTGATAAAACGTCCCCCTCAGCCTTCTTTTCTCAAGACCTTAGCAAGCTCAGTTCTCTCAGCTTTTCCTCACATGGCAGCTTCCCAGTGCTTGGATCATCTCCCTGGCCACTCTCTGGACCCTCTCCAGCCTGCCCACATCTCTTTTGCCTGGTGGGGACTAAAACTGAACTGAGTGTCACAATTCCTTCCTCATTTCTGCTGCTGATGCTCATGTTGATGCAGGTCTTCCTGCAGGGTGGCCCCTGCTCCTGAAGTGTCCACTTCCTCATTCTGTTTGGTATCATCGGGAAAATTCATCAGGATACACCTGATCCCATCATCCAGATCACTTATGGAGATATTAAACAGCGTTGGGAGCGATATTGATCCCACTGGTGACAGGTTGCCTGTTTGGGGAGAAGCTTTTTTACCACCCTTCCCTGGGTGTGCCCTGTCAGCCAGTGCCCCACTCACTGCACAGATCACTTTTCCAGACCAAAGTGCATCAGTTTCTCCAGGAGACTGTGGAAAACCATATGGAAAACCTTGGAGAAGTCCAGCCAGACAAGATGCACCACTCAGGGCTTCTTTTGGTGGTACCCACTGTGTGCTGCAGGTACAGCTTCTCCCTACAGACCTTGTATCAGCCCCTCTGCAGTAGCAGGCCACAATTCCTGAGTTATTCTTGTGTTTAAAACATAATTTTCTTCTTTATAGATTCCTCACAAAAGACACAATATGGTGTATTCCTTGCAGGGCAAGGTTTTGTGCATGGGACATCCAGGTCTATGGAAGGAGGATGCAATGGATGAAATTACCTTCTGGGGATTTGCTGATGATTTCAGTTGTGAGTCCCCAGATGAAGGGTCAGTGCCCTCTCAAGAAAGATGATATATTAGAGGATTTGGATAATTTAACCTGGAAAAAGAAGGCTTTGGAGTGATCTAATTGTGGCCTTCCAGCACCTGAAGGGAGCATGTGAGAATGATGGAGAGAGACAATTTCCAAAATCATGAAGTGACAGGAAAAGGGAGATGGATTCACATTGAAAGAGAGTAGGTTTAAACTAAGTATTTAAAAAAAATTCTTCCCTGTGAGGGCAGTGAGGAGCTGGCACGGGGTGCCCAGAGAAGCTGTGGATGCTCCATCTCTGGAAGTGTCCAAAAGTGTCCAAGGCCAGGCTGGACAGGGCTTGAAGCAGCCTGGGACAGTGGAAAGTGTCCCTGCTCATGGCAGGGGGTGGAACTTAAATGATCTTCCAGGTCCCTTCCAACCCAAACCATTCCCTGGTTGCATGATTGAACCTTCTTTGGGGCCCCTCACCTGTCTCTAATCATATCACAAAAGCACTTCCCCAATAATATCCAGAAATTTACAAGTTAAGCTACAACTTGCTCAGGAATCAAACTAAGAGCAGCTACACTATCAAAAAAAAAAAAAAAAAAAAGGACAGAAATAGAAGAGGGGGAAGAGGGGGAAAACTCAAGCCCCTGGAGCAAGAGCTGTAGAGCAGAGGAGATACTCCACAGGGGATCTCTGGCTGAGCAGGGGGTGCTGTGGCAGCCCACCAGCCTGGATCTGCAGTGTGGAGCAGAAGATTTGCATTCCATCCCCTGTGATGTGACACCAGGGCATCTGGAGGTGGTTAAGGGAGCAGAGTCTGCTGGGGCAGTGCTGGGGGGCTGCAAAGTCAATTCCTTATGTTCTTTCAAGGATGGGCTCTGGAGTAAATTGTTCCCTGGACCAAATTCATCTGGAGGGGTCTGGCTGGACCATGCTAAGCAAATTAGCACCATTCACAATTCTTGAAATTACTTGTGAAGTTTCTGTCAGGGAACAGTGTAGATGAACCTGTGTGGCTTTTCACTTCACCTTCCACTGATGAAATTCTTCCCATGATCAAAGTCCTATCCTGCACAAGGGAGAAACTGGTGCATGGGAAGCTTTGGCAGCTTCTCAGAGAGCACCAGATCACCAGATGATCTTGACATTCAGGCTGAAATCCATCAGGAATAACCTTGGATGCCCATGATGTGGTTGCCCACGAGCCAGGAGTCTGAGTCCAGTCATCTGAAACCTGGTGTGATCCATCTGTCTGGTGACTTACACTCAGGATGAGATGGATCACTCCATTCTCACCACAAAATCTGCCCTCTAAGAGGAGCCTCAGGACCTGCTCAGGTGCCTGAACTCACTCAGGTGACACACAAGAGCCACACTTTTCAGGAAATTTGATGCCTTGTGAACATCCTCACACCAATGACTCCCACTAGTGGTCCAAATTCCCAGGATTACTATGAATAGATCTCCAATATTTGAGGGGAATAAAGGGCAATTTTGGTCGAAGTCCTACTGATGTGCAGCACCTTAGAGAAAAGTTTTGGGGACATCTCTAGGACCATACTCCTAAATGTTGGGAGACAGGTTTGGGGGCCGTGAATTTGACAGTGAATGACCAGAATAAGGCTCTGATTCATTATTCTTCTCTTGCTGACACACAAACCACACTCAGACCTCAAATTTGAGATCCTGATTGAGAGTGTTGGTGTCTTCCAGAGCCCTTGACTGGCTTCTCCTCCCTTTGAAATCTGCCCACCACTACCAGAACAAAAGTTTCCCTGATCTCCATCACAGCTAAAGCTTCCCTCCTTCCCCACCAGGACCCACACACTTCACCACAGGCTTTGGCATGGCCAGGGGCTCTCCGGGAGCATCCCTCCAACCATGAACTGGGACAAAACACTGCCTAGAAGGTCAGCAATGCTCAGGGGAGTGGTGGCTTCTCCCTGCTTCTCTTTAGACCAGACCAGGATGCAGAAGTTGGACACACAGGCAGCAGAGAGACACGCAGGCAGCTCATTGGGGCTTTCATTGGGAAGCTGCTGCTTATCTGTGACATTGTTTATGGGGTTGGCTGGAGGGCTGACAGGCCTGAGGAATTCCACCCGATATCCCAATGCCATCGTCCTCCAGGGAAAATGCTTGAGTGGCTGTGAACACGCTGTCCTCCTCCCCAGGCCAAGCAGCTCTTGGATCCATCCTAGAAGGGCAGTGAACTCCCTGATCACTCCAAGACACACCAAGGAGGTGTTAACCCTCTGGGGACCCTGATGTGCCTACAAATACCCAATGGAGGTGGTTAATAGAGAACGGAGGAGGAGGAGGTCAGGAAAGACCAGTCAGAATCTGAGTCCCACACACTGGGAGAAGTCCTGGAGCTGAAATCCAGCCCACTCTCCCACAGCTTGGCAGCTGCATCAGGGGGCCAGGGAAGGAGATGGCAAGGAGACATGCAAGCAGGGTATTGAGCAGAAAGGGCTGGCTCATGATTATTTTGGAGCAAACTTAATTGATTTACTTTGTGAGAGTCAGAAAAAAGGAAGGAAGAGAGTGAGGATCAGTTTAGGTTGGATATAAGGAAAAGGTTTATGAATATGGGGGTGATGAGGCCCTGGCACAGGGTGCCCAGAGAAGCTGTGGCTGCCCCTGGATCCCTGGAAATGTCCAAGGTCAGCTTGGATAGGGCTTGAGGCATCCTGGGCTAACGGAAGGTGTGGAATGAAATGGGCTTTATGATCCCTCCCAACCCAAATCATTCCATGATTATCTGACTTCCTTTGACCAGGAGGACCCACAGTGACCAGCTGTGCTACCTCCTCTGCCAGGGCTTTTTCTCTACCAGCTGCAATTCTTTCGACTTGCTGCTTGATACATCCTCTCCTGAACCTTTGAGGCCACATCCAGGAGAAGCTCAGGTGATGGCAAACCTGTTCCCACCACAATCCTAATCCTACATATGGATTTCTGGAGCTTCCTAACTCAGAAACAGTGTGGTTCACACTTTTTGTTGTTGTTGTTGTTGTTTTGTTTTTTAATTTTCCATTAGTTTGGTCAATCAATTTTTACCTCCTGCTTGCAGGGACATCCAGAGCTGAGCAACCTGCTGTGAGATGAACCATGTCCTCTTAGCTGTTCACCCACCACCTCCTGAGGAAGGTTTCACCTTCCCTCTCCTGTGATGATACCTCTCCAGCTCTCCAAAAAGCTATTTTTTGCAAGCCCATTCCTGATACAAAGCCCACATCAAGCAACAGCAACACTTTAATCAGTGTTGAGCAGTCCTGCTGGTCCTTACATTTCCAAGTTGGGGCAGCACTGGGACATGACTTTGTCCCTTTGTTTTGCCCACCTGCTCCCATGTCTGCAGCATTCCTGTGCTGTGGACTATTCAGGACATGCTGCAAAGCAGGGACCTTTTAGAACAAAGATGCCCTTGCCAACTAAGCCTGCTCATGAATTCTGGCTGTACACTGGGAGCCAGGGCCAGAATTTAGATTGGACTGGCTCCACTAGCATTGGTGCATTTGTGTCCTTCTTTTTTTTTCTTCTTGTTTTGCTTTTCTTGAGCGCTGAACACTGGGACCAGCAACTTTCCAAACAATCCAAGTGATATCACCTTCCAGTGAGTCATGGGGAGGGCAGGGTGGAGAAGGGCAGGCAAGGAAAGATCATGAGATTGTGTTAGCTCAAACAACCTAAAAAAAAAAATTAGATATGTGTTTGGATCCATGGAGGGCAGATTGCACAGATTGAATCCACTGCCACCCACCACAGCACGTCACAGTTTTGGGAAGCATGCCCATGGCTCCAGAGATTTTTTACCTGCCTGGTTTTCCCAAAATATGAGCAGAGTGACATTAACAATTAATTTAAATTCTTTTTAAAAAAAAAAAGTATGAGCACATACTTTATTGGCTCAACTTTTGCATCACCAAAAATTTGAAGTTCAGTCTTCAGATCATGTTAAGTCTGTAACTGCAGTCACTTTGCAAGGTGCAAACAGGCTTTTCCTAAACTCACCTGCAGCTTTCTTAATTTTTGAATGCTCCTGAAGATAATTATTTAGGGTTACTGCAGAACATACAGCCCTTGCCTTGACCCAGCTGTGTCAAATTCAGATTTTGCAAGATGTGGGATGATCTTTTATAAAATGGTGGAAGGAATAAACTCCCCAAACGGACTGTTAAGACCTCTGCATTATTATTATAAATTCTGATGGGTGAGTGACACCATGTCCTCCTCCCTCAGCCCATGAGATGTTGAGCTGGATGCCCAGGAGAGGTGCCCAGAAGGCTGATTTGGAGTGCACAGCAAAAGCTCCTCTTCAAACAAGACCAGGTTTCCTGTTGGATTGTGACAAAGATCCTACAGAAATCGTGCTTCCTGTTCTTTGATGTTGCCCTTTACTGGCCTTGATGCTTTTGGGGGCCAGATCACAAAAAAATTGCTCTTACACTGAGATAACAAACTGAAGTGCTCATGCATCACTCTAATGATGCTATTCCTGATCTTTTACTCACATTCTGTATTTCTGCACCTTGGACACATCTTTCTGTGTCCATCACAGAGCTCTTCAAGTGTCCCTCACTCAGTAGTGACTTTCACTTACTTATATAGGAAATGTTACAAAGCCCAGCCCAAAAACTCAGTGTTGCTGTATATTTGACTATATGAAAGCAAGAACTGATTTCTTTGATTTTTTACACATTTGCTAAAAAAGACCCCTCAAATCCTCTTATGTGCAGCCTCCCAGTGCCCATCAGAAGATTCTGATGCTGCAGAGGAGCTGTTCTGGGAATTCCCTGCCCAGTTCTGTTAGTCCCAGGGTGAGGAAATGAGGAAACTGTGGATGCACTCAGGACACATCCCTCCCAAGGGGCACGCTTATTTGCATGGTAATGAGGATGGTAATAGGCCCCTTGTCTTCATATGTACACAAGGTTCTCACTGGGTGAAAACCAGCCAGAGTTGAAATTCAGAGAATTCATGGCTTCTTTTCCTTTTCAATTTGTGTTTTCTATCTGAATGCAAAAGACAAAGCACATAGTACAGAAACTGCATTGTGCCCTCAACTGCCAAACATCAGATAGAAGTTATTATTTTAGCAACCATCAGTTTAGGCAAGCACCAATCTCTTAAGTAGCCTGGCTCAAGCAGTAATTACCAGCTGAATTTAAAAAGAGACCCTTCTTTTATTTGCTTTGTTACCATAGTTTTTTGTTTTCCTCTCTCTTGAAGCTAAAAAATGCTTCACAGAGCTGCAGCTCCTCTGAGAGCCCAGAGCACGCTGCAAACAGGGTTCACAGCAACACTGGGAAGAGTTTGTAGTAATTAACCCTTTCTCTGTGGGGAAACTGAGGCAGGAAACCTCTCCCTGGCAAGGGACTAAGCAGGATTGCATGTTGGATGAAGTCCTTCATCTTCCTTAGGTCCCATTTCCTGACATATCCATGGTTCCTGTAGGGCCAGGAGGGTGGGTTGGGGGCCCTATGGAAAAGGGGGATGGCCCCAGCACCACTGAGGTGGTTCAAAGCTCCTGGCTGTCACTTAGGGAGGTGTTTCTGGTGAGGTTAAAATCAAAACTGGTGATTCCAGCAGCCCAGAGCCAACCTGTAGATCTCAGCACTGTCCCCAGGAGAATAAACTCCTTTAAAACAACCAAGGGTGGGGTCATTGCCTCTATAAAAATGACCCTTGTGTTAAGGGAGCTGACAGGGAAGAGAGAGAGAGACTATTTATGAGGGCATGGAGTGACAGGACAAGGGGGAATGGCTTCAGACTGACAGAGGGCAGGGTTAGATATGATAATTGGGAAGGAATTGTTCTCTGTGAGAGTGGGGAGGCCCTGGCACAGGTGCCCAGAGAAGCTGTGTCTGCCCCTGGATCCCTGGAAGTGTCCAAGGCCAGGTTGGACGTTGGGGCTTGGAGCCACTTGGAATAGTGGGAGGTGTCCCTACCCAGGGCAGGGGGTTTGAGATGAGAAGATCTTTCCGGTCCCTTCCGACCCAAACCATTCCATGATTCCATGATCATTGCTCCATTCAAAGCCCCTGCCTGCACCACCAGCAGCTGCTCATTAAGCTGCAAATGCAGCTTCATTTCCAGGAAGGCCCTGAGTCTCCCCAGCACAGAGATGTCAGTCCTGCTCACTGTCCTTATTCCATGCCCCCTCCAGCACACACTGACAGCCAGCCTGAGCTCCTGCCTGCCTTGGCTGGGCCTGCAGAAGATATTTAAGCTACTTTGCCAACCCAGCCACCATAAAATGCTGGGATCTGTCTGTCTTCTCCCACATGCCCGTGATGGAGTTGCCCACGTACCTAATGTTGAGTCTGGCTGAAATATCTCCATTTTTTAGGGATGGGTGTATGAAAGCTTTGCTGGAACCAGTTCTCTGAGTTTCCCTGGAGGGTGGTTTTCCTTCAGCAAACAGCCTGAGGATCTTTTAATGTAGTTTCAGTCAGGATTTTCTGGCTCCTGGCACCTGTTTTGCTGTTTTGACACCAGGCTTAGGAGCACAGGGGAAAATAATAATGATATCTGGAGTTAATGTTATTTACTAAAATACAAATTAACGCTCAGTCACATGTTGGCATGATTTGTCATCTGGAGCTAAAATTAAAAGAAATTAAGGCTGAGTCAGAAAGTTATTTCAGATCCAAGTGGGGAATGCTGTTCTGAGGCCATGTGGGAGCAACACTGACATCTTCTGGCTCAAAAAAAGAAAAAATCTCCAGCTTTTTCACTGAGAAAACCACTGGGAAACTGCAAAAACCTAAGGAGGGACTGGGTGGATAAAAGTGTTTTAAAGTATCAAGGACAAGCTTTGGGGCAGTGGATATTATTTAAGCCCAGTTTAACACCCCCCCTTAGCATCACCACAGAATCTGAACAGAGGGTGTGTGACACTGATGACCCAAAATACATGAGAGGAGGAGGTGAAGGGGTGTTGTCCTTCTCTGCGTGCAGGTGACAGGGCTGTGGCCATACTTTTATGCTGAACTCTGTAAGTCTGGAGGCAGTAAATTACCTGAAAGTCACATTCCACTAGGCCAGGTTGCTCCACGCCCCATCCAACCTGGCCTTGGGCAGTTCCAGGGGTGAGGAGACACAATTTCTCTAGGAAACATATTCCAGGGTCTCACCACCACCACCACCCTGTCAGCCTTTTCTACACATCTCAGCTCTTGCAGACTGGATTGATCACCACTCTGTAGCAGTGAGGCAGGAAGGTGAAATGCTGCTGCCTTCTCAGAGCATCTCCTTCAGAAGCCACTCAGAGTAGGACACAGGAGAATCCATTTCCAGTCCCTGCACACACACACCCCACAGACAGCTCAGCAAAGGAAAGACAGGAAGGGCCTCCTGTATGAGGAATTTCAGTGAGGGTTTGTTACACCCACCACGCCAAAGGGATCAGGGACAAAAGATCAGGATCAAAGGTGTGCACAGGGTTAAGTGTGGGGCCAGGAACCAATGGTCTGAGGGCACAGGGGCAGTAAAAAGAGCAGGGCAAAGGGCAGTGCCCTAGAGGGGAAATGGGGCAGGCCACCAGGGATACCACACCCAATGAGGAAACAGGGAAAGGAGAAACCACGAGAACTAGGGACATGTGGAGAAAACAGAACTGAGGTATGTCACATAGTGTTGCTAGTCACCATGTGGGAAATCTTTTCTTTCAGCCCAGCTGGGGAGACTCTATGGTAGATTATTCCAGAGCAAAGCCCTGAGGATTCCCCTGAGGGGCTCAAAAGTTTCCACACCACCCTTACCACCTTACTCTGCCACATCCTTCCCACTTCCTCTAATCATATTTCTTTCCAATCTCTCTCCCAAGGTTCTTTCTTCCCATCCCTGAAGCCTTCGGAAATCGTCTTCAAGATCATCTTCTGGCTGGGATACTTCAACAGCTGCGTGAACCCCATCATCTACCCCTGCTCCAGCAAGGAGTTCAAGCGCGCCTTCATCCGGCTGCTCAAGTGCCAGTGCCACCGGCGGCCACGGCCCATCTGGAGGGTCTACGACCACCACTGGAGAGGGGCCTCCATCAACAGCACAGTGCAGGACTCAGAGACAGACCTACGGCCCAGGATTAACACCCTGAACAGCTCCTTCATATTTAACTCCTCCTTCCAGGAGAGAGCCAGTAAGAGGCGAACGCTCAGCTTCAAGGGCTGGAAAATGCTCACCCCTTTCCAGAAACCAGCATCCACACAGTTGAAGGAGAAGATGAACAGCCTTTCTAACAAAATCCGGGGTGGCTCCAGCAAAGGGGGGGTGACAGCCAGCTACAAGACAGAGGTGGAGTCTGTCTCAATTGGGATCCCTCATGATTTCACAGAAACCATTGACTACCAAACTCATGACTTAACAGACTGCTGTGGGCTGAGAGAAACAGATATTTGAACCCTCTGAGGCAGCTGTTGATGGTTTCTTTAGAGGTATCCAGCAGAAACATGGAGGGATACCACCTGTGGGTCTGTCAGTCAGGCTGGAAGAAGCAATCAGGTATTAAATGCAGTTGCCCAAAGGTTGTCCAAGCATCCCCCACACGGAGCTCAGCCCCTTCTGTGGGATTGTGGGTTCCTCAAATTAGAGCCAATGGCATATCCCATTCTAACAAGCCACAGCAGGAGGAGAAGGTGTGGATATGACCTTAGGGCAAGAGCTGTCTCCTCTGGTGGATGGTTGGCTTTGGCTTTGGAAGAAGCTGTGCATTTAAGGGAAACCAGGATGTCTCCTTTGCCTTAAAAACACCAGTGAAATCAAATGGAAAGATTGGATCCCAAAAGTTGCCAACCCTGCCTTAGTACATGTGGTCATGTTTCCATCCAGAGGCAGCATCCAGGAGGGACACTGCCAAGCAGTAACTGGCAGCTGATCCTTTATGTGGGTGGGTTGGGAGCTTGTAGGTCCTGAACAGGATGTCCAGACAAGGGCTTGGCCTTGGAGGGAGAGCAGAGTGGGGTATTCCCAAGCAAAGTGGAGGGATCCCAGCCCTCAGTCATCGTCTCTGCAGTGGCCACAGCGTTGGCCTTTCCACATCACCTGGTTTTAGGCCAGAGGAGTATTCCAGATGTGTGCACTGTCGCCAAGGGGTGTGCAGGTCTCTCTCCTCTAATTCCATCCTGTGAAGCATTTTGCATTTCACTTTCCAGTGAAACACTTGCAACCCACCTTGCTTTTAGTGAACATCCACCTGTGACACACAGAGAAACCAGCTCCTTTTGGTGTCAGTCATCCCCAAACTTTCCTGTCCCCTTCTTTGCTCTCGCTGTTTTTCTCAAAAAACGCAGGATAAAAATGCATCCCAGGGGCTTCACTCAGGACAACAGGAAATGGCCTGAAGTCGTGCCAGGGAAGATTTATGGTGGATATTAAGAAGAATTTCTTCACTCAAAGGGTGGTCAGGCACTGGTCCAGGCTTCCCAGGGCGGTGGTGGAGTCACCATCCCTGGAAGTGTTCAAAAGACATGCAAATGTGGCACTTAAGGAGATGTTTCGATGGTGAATGGGGTGGTGCTGGGTTAATGGTTGGATTCCATGATCCAAGAGGTCTCTTCCAACTTTAATGGTTCTGTCATTCTGTAATGCGGGTCCTCAGCCAGCCTGTGCTGTGGCTCAGGAGAGGTGGGGTGGCTGAGTTTGGAAGTTTGCATTTCTACTCCCCATGGAGTCCAGGCTGAAGTGGAGCTGAGGTGCAGTGGGAACTCCCTCAAGTAGAGGGATCTTCTCCCCAGTCAGGGTCACACTCAAGATCCTTCACCCAAGGGATTTCCCACATGCTCAATACATCAAACTTTTGGTGGCTGCCAACAATTGCTTTGGTTGTGTCAAGAGTAATGACAATTAAAGCGTTGGGGTTTTTTCCCTGCTCACAGTCCCAGAGTGTGAGCACCCCTCAGGAGGGCACCACAACCTCCTCCAGGAAACTCAAGGAGCTGAAGCCATGGCAAGCCCACCTTGACCAGGCAGCTCAGGATATGGTCACCCAAACTCTACTTGGCCATGGATTGCAGGCACTGGTTTGAAAATTCAGGGTGGTTTAATCAAATTTCAGACAATGAGCCCCAAGGAGAGACCATCAGAATAAGCCATGAGCAGGAAACACGTAGGTGATGGAGGCAGAGAGTGGATCTGAGGTGAAGTGCCTCAAGCCAGGGAACTAAAAAACAGGGATGTGAAGTCTTGAGGGGTGGAAACATGGCACTGAACGTGTCCTGGGTGGAGATTGCTCCACATCAGCCCTGCCCCTCAAACCCACGAGGAGCCTTTCATGGCAGTGCCTGCAGCACATCCAGCTCATCCCACTAAGGGTGGCTGCCAAAGGAGGATGAAAGGCTCCCAGGCACAGCAAGGAGAATGTCACCTTTCTTTCTGATGTTCTGATTTGCTGATGTTCCTGATTAAAGGAAAACAAAACAGGAGAGAAGTTGGAGGTTTTTTTATTTTTTTACTCTTTTGTGCAGTGCATATTGAGACAAGATATCTGGAGCTCGCCCTGTCTCAACAACACCCTTTACTTGATGCAGGACAAACTGGACCAACTATTGCACAAATACCAGCAGATTTTGTCCAGATATTTTCCTCCCAGCAGCAAACCCCAGCACTTAACACTGAACTCAGACTCACAACCACCTGCATAATCTCCAGCATCTGCAAAACCAGCCTGAGGCTGCCAGCTCTGCCCAACCAAAGCAGGGAACTTCCCAACACCCCGTGAGAACTTCTGTGGGGAAATACAATTTTTTTTTCCCTGTTTCTTTGGCTTTGAAGGGAAGTGAGACCTTACAGTGATGATGGGGTGACACAAAAAGTCATTTTGTAGTGTGAGGACTGCAGCTGTCACTGGTTTCCTGGGTGGTTTTGGGATCCTGATGGAAGGCACTGGGGATGTGGCAGAGAAGGGACCAGGGAGAGGACAGTCTCTGAATGCATCCCTGACTAGACAGACAGACAGACACACACACACCCTTCACTGTGTTCATATAAATGTGTCACTCCCAAAATACCAGGCAAACATCCCTCTATAAATTAAGATTGAGCAAATGCTGGCAAGCAGTGCATTCCCATAAATGAGCTGCTATTACTGCTTACACTTCTCCCTGATCTTTTCAATATACTTTTCCTTCTTTTTTTTCCAGATATTGAAATATTTATATTTACAGCCTCCAGCCCCTTGAAAGCTTTTCAAGAAGGAAAAAAAGGATTAGTCTGGAGGTTTGCTGCCTCTCCATCCCAACTCTTTACAGACCTAGAGGGGAGAAAATAAAAGTCTGTTTAAGCACACACATCACACACACACACACACATAAATGCCCAAATTCTGGCTCAGTTACTCACTGTATTTGATCTGGCCCCAAGAGATGCCCTGGAAGGTGCTGTAGGAAAGCTTTGAGCTCTGCTCTGCTGCATTCAGGCAAAATACTTGGTTTTCACCCCACTTTCATTTGGCATCTTGCATCAGAAGCAGTGCCAGGACTGGACTCTGAGGCTGTTCATGCAGAGCTTCATTTAGAGGAGACAGGGCTGTCTTTGCTGGCAGGGGAGGAAGGAAAATCTTGTATGAAATATGGCCTGAGTGTCTGGAATTGAGCATTTCTCCCTGAATCCCTGAATTTCCAAGCTCTCCCAAGTTTGGAAAAACAGGTTCAGACTTTCAGGAGGTGAATTCATTCCAATCTCACAGATTTCCCTGGATCCACAAGGGTGTGACCAGCTGAGGGAATGGCCCCATTCCAGCAAATTTTCCGGGCAGGCCATTTCCCAAAGCACCTGCACCTCAGTTATCCATCAGATCCCCCCTCACTGCACTGGCTCCGTGTCACAATTGCATTGTCAGACCTTGCTGCTTCAAGGAACCAAGAGTTGAGGGTGGAAAATGAGTTTTTGTGTCACTGGACTCTCCCAAGTCCACAAGGGAAGAGAGGTCCCTGTCAGCCTGAGCTGGGCTGCAGCTGGGTTGCATTACTATTGTTTACAGTGTGTATATAAGTGTACATTTTCTTTAGCAGAACATTGGGAATTTTTTTATGTATAGATTTTTATTTTTCATCCCCAGATGTATTTATTAGCCGGAGTATTTCTGTTTTGTGTTTCAGGTTCTGCCAGATTGATGTAAGCTCTATGAAACAGAATGCACATATTTTTGTTTGTTTGTACCAAATACATGCACAAACCTGTCTGAAATATTGCTGTGAATTGTTGCTGTGTCTGATTTTTAAAACAAGGGTTATAGGGGATGAAGGAGGGAGGAAGAACAGCTTGAAAATCATCCACTCTTACTTATTTCTCTAAGACTTTTTTTTGCAATTTCACAAGGACAATCTTTCCCACTTGGAAGAATTAATGATAAAAGCAAGTCAGGAGAGGACACTCTCAGTTTCTTGACACACAGGCACAGAGGGATTGCACCAGCCCCATCTAGAGAGCGGGTTTAGATGGGATATTAGGAAAAAATCCTTCCCTGTGAGGGTGGGCAGGCCCTGGCACAGGGTGCCCAGAGAAGCTGTGGCTGCCCCTGGATCCCTGGAAGTGTCCAAGGCCAGGCTGGACAGGGCTTGGAGCAACCTGGGACAGTGGGAGGTGTCCCTGCCTATGGCAGAGGGGTGGAATGGGATGGGCTTTATGATCCCTTCCTACCCAAACCATTCTGGGATTCTTATCTATATGATGCATATCTGAGACTAGAAAGGGAAAGGCAGAAAGGAAAATCAAAAGGAGATCTAACATGAAAACGCTGGATCAATATTTGATAGCAGTCAGAGGTAAAAATTACTTCAGGGAATTTGGGGGAAGAAATGGAGAATGGAAGAGATTGAGAATTACCTTGAAAATATCTTTGCACTTCTGCATATGTGTAATTTGACTCCTGTTTGCTTTTGTGATTATTCAGTTTAAAAAGGGTAGAATGGACTTAGAACAGGCCAAAGATACAGGATAGTTTCCAGCCAAGGAACATATTTAAATCAAATGGCACTCTGATGACTGAGACTTCAGGTCTGTAAAACCAGGAGTGCTGGGGAGAAGACAAGCAGTGAATGAGTGTTCACTGCCTCTCATGGTACAAGAACTAAGTGACATCAAGCCCAATTACCAAAATGAACCAAGCGAGGTAATTCTTCACATGGGCTCATTTTTGAACAGTGGAACTCATCACCACGAGATATTGCATCTGTCTGTAGGGGTTAGAACAGCAATTAGGTGCCTCAGTGACAGATAAACCCATCAAGGGCAGTTGGAAACGTTTATATAATCTCTGAGCTGAGAAATCCCTGAGGCAGCAATTGCTGTCAGCTGGGAGGATATTTCAAGGGATATTTCACTGTTGGCTTTTTCTTTCCCTCTATTCCTTCTGAATTTCCCATGGTCAGAGAGGGGACTCAGAATGATCCAAGCTCTGGGAAGGTCCAGCACTCTTTGTGTCCCTTCCCTCTGCACACTGAGCTAAATCCATGCCAAAACTGCACCCTGCATTCCCCAGCCCATAGGCAAAAATGAGGGGGAAAAAACAAAATGGAAAACTCAAGTTTAGTCCCAAATGTACATCAAGTCATCCAAAGATTTTGCCATCCCTGTGTGCCAGTTCCTGCTGGGAAAATTTCTTTTGTTACTCAGAAATTGAAAACCATCCCTCTCAATAAACTGACTTACACAATTTTTTTCACAGGGATTGTAGCTGGGGCTGGGAGTTGCCCCAGAAGTTTCCCAAGAAAATTCAGCCATCCTGTATGAAGGTTTCTATTTTGTTTTCCACTTCCAGACCTTTAAGGATCCCTCTCTGGAGACTCACAACACACAGAGTGACACTAAGGTCACTGACAAGTAGGTTTGGGTTTTTTTGGAAACTTCTGTGGGATTCAGATCATGGAGTAAAACCTCTCCATTCCAATGAGGTGTCCATGTATAAGTCATGTTTAATTTCCATTAAAGAAAAAAAAAAATTGATTGAATATGGGCATTTTGTGCCATTTGAGCCATTCTGGGCTATCGAAGACATCTGCACACATCAGGAAACCTGATGTGCAAAAGTGGCTCAGGATCATGGCAGAAGGACCTGGGCTGGGAGTTGGGGAAGTAAATGTTGGACAAAGAACCGAGAGAAACTGAAAACCTGAGCCCTCCTTTTCTCTTGGGGAAAAGAAGACACAGGATATTTACTGTGGTTGAACTCATCACCAAAAGTTAGACCAGGACAGACCACACTACCCAGCCCCTGTGACATCCTGGGACACAGAGTCCTGCCAAGAGGCCAAAAAGGACAAATCAGAGATTGTAAGTTACCTTGAGGTCTCAGGAGACCATTAAAAAAAAAAAAAGGGTTAGAGCAAAAATGTTCAGTTCTATTCAGTTCAATAAGCCAAACTTGCCCAAATTTAAAGATTTCCTGTGTGGATAAACAGATGTCTTGAGGGTTTGAGGGAAGGGTGTAAGCATCAAAAATAGGTTTTATGCACTTTCTGAGAACATTACCTGGCATTTTTTGTGCCCAGATCTCCAATTTAACTTTTTATAATACACCCTCGAGCAGGACATTTCACACAGTCTGGAGATTGCTGAACTATCTTCACTTCTCTCCTTTGCCTTCAAAAAGACTGAGGCAAGGAGGGACTCAGCCCATTTTAGTCCAGCTCACCATGGCTAAAAATCTCACTAAAAGAAAGCATTTAGGATTTTCACCAAAAAAAATCAAGGCCTGATCCAGCTCCTGTGCTGAAAATTTCCTCTTCTTTTGTCCACAGCTGCTGTTTTCTGGATGAAAAATAATAATAATAATAACAATTTCCTAAGGCCTATAGATGATTCATAAATCTCACTGAAATGTGACATAATGAAGTTAGCAGCACTGCTGAGAGGAACAGCACTGCCTGTTCAAACCCCTCTGCTCTCCCCTGGCAGAGCCATGCTTGCTTTAAAAACTGACAGAACAACAGATGGATCAGGAATTTTGGAGTTCAGCTGTGGCAGGAGAGTGGTTTTGGAAAGAGGTCCCAAATCTCAGCCCCATCCGTGGCCAGGAGGCTTCAGCTGGAATCATTAGGAGATTTTCTCCTTGTCAGTGGAGATTTCCCATTCCCAAAGCTCGCAGGAGCTGCTTGAAATTCTGACAAAACTCACAGGAGCACAAGAAAAGACCCCCCCCAAAAGTCCTAAACCCAGCATATACCAATAGGAACAAAAAGCCAAACTTCACCTAGACTGAGGTATCCCAAAAGCCTTCCTCGTCTGCAAGTTGGAAGTTGGAATTTCTCCACACATCCTTGGGAAAAGGGTAAAATGCCCTTGGGTACCCCTGTTTTTGCTCACAGCAAGGTGGTTTTATGGGTTTAAAAGGTTTGCTGCCTCCACAGCACAGTTGTTAATATGGGAGTAGATTTCCATTGTTTTATGCATGTTTATTACTGCAGTCCTCAGCAGATGATTCATGGAGCAAATCCAATTTCACTCTGATTGCTGTGGGGCTCTCGTTTCTGAGCTGTTTCAGAGTTTCAAGCTTAAATTCTGCTTCTTAAAGCTTGAGGGGACAGGGGAGGGGGATTGGCAGGGTATAAATATGTTTTTAAATAGGTGTAAATTCACATATTTGTATTAATAGATATGTCTACTCAGATCTGCACATAAACACAGATAAACATGTGTAAAATTTATCCTTCTAACACTCTCTCTGTGCTCTCTTTGCCAAAGCACTCAGGGGGCTGTGTCCCTTGTCCTCCTCAGGGCTACCCAAAATTCTGTATGTTCAGTGCAGCTGCTGAATCACCACATAAGAGATGCAGAAATCAATAAAGGGTGTTCTGATATTCCATTACTGAAATCACTTGCCCTGATGGGACGTGGATTCTCCACCACTGGAGTCCAGGAAAATATTTATCATGGGATGGAGTTGGAGGCTTCTGAGGCTCCTGTGAGCTGCATAATTCCATATCCTGTGCTCTTCCATGTATGTGCTCTCACCTTTTTTCTTTCAAGGATCTTGTTAAAAAGAGGGAGAGCAACTTTTTAGATGAGTAGATATAGTGACAGGACCATAGGAATGGCTTTAAGCTGAACGAGGGCAGGTTTAGATGGGATATTAGGAAAAGATTCTTCCCTGTGAGGGTGGGGAGGCCCCTGGGTGCTCAGAGAAGCTATGGCTGCCCCTGGATCCCTGGAAGTGCCCAAGGTCAGGCTGGACAGGGATTTATTGTTTTCTACAACACACTCCCAAGGAATTAGAAAGTGGGTGGGTTTTTTTCAATTTTTGTGACTTGGCCATCTATTTCCATTTGCACAACAGGTATTTATCCCACCTCCAGCTTTTCAAACTGAGCAACGATGAATAATTGTTACAACAAACTGCCTGTGAAAAGGAATAAATGCATCCCTGCTGATTAATGTACCAGGAGATGTGATTTAGCTTTCGTTTCCAGTCTCCACTTTCTCCAATCAGCCTCTAAATTATCATCTTTGCTCTGGCAAAATGCTGTTCCTGAGACTCTCACAAGCTCCAACTGATCCCAGCCTCTCAGGATCTGGGAAGCAGGACTCTCATTCAACAGGCAAAGGAATAGAAAATCCACTGGCAGGGAGATGAAAATTTTTAAAAAATAAAATTAAATTAAAATCAAAAGCAAAATGAACACAGGGAGTTATTAACAAACAGCAATTTTTTCAAAAAAAGTGAGGGTGGGGAGGCTGAAATGCAAAACTTGGAAGGAAAGAGAGAATTATTTTGCAATGCATGGTCTGGCTGAGGGAAAAGTAATGGGTTTGATGTAAAAATTTGCTCTCCTGCCCTGCTTATAGAAGAGGTCAGGCTCAATTACCAAAATATGCTGTCTGTCCTTAAAAATAAAAGTTTTACTGCCTGACTTGGCAATTCCTGCTGAGCTCAAAGTATTGGCCAGAGATTGCACCTGTTTTGCAAAGGAGAAAATACTGTGCTGAGGTGTCTGCCACTGACCCAAAGGAACCTGAATAGAAAGGTAAGGACTCTCCTCTCCTTCTCCCTCTCCTCTCCAGCAATTTATCTAATTTTTGCTTTATTTTTAGCACCCATCCTTTGCATTACATTTTTCTACCAAGGGCCCCCTCAGCTCTATCTGCTGCTGGATATTGGCCAGATCAGTGGTGGAGTTTTTGACCCTTTTCTCTTAGGTATTTATTTTGGAGGGATTTCTTTAGCAGAGAGAAGAACCTGACTGAGAGGTCTCTCTTTCACTCCATCCTCTCTTTAAACCAAGGAATTGAATTTTGACACTCAGGGCATGCAAAGAAAGGGTCACCAATGGGCCTCCTAATTGCTGGATGTTTCTAATTCCTTTTTCATCCCACATCTCCTTTCAGGATCCAAGCTATCCTGTGGCAACAACTGCTTCCCATCTGCTGTCCATGGATGTGTGTAATTAATTTACAAATTATAAACCATCATGTCCAGCCTCACCATCCCTTTTCCAACGAAGGAATCCTGTCCCAGAATCTCAGAATTATTTATGTTGAGAGGGACCTTAAAAATAATTTCATTCCACCCCCCTGCCATGGGCAGGGGCACCTTCCCCTATCCCAGGCTGCTCCAAGCCCCATCCAGCCTGGCCTGGAACATTTCCAGGGATGTGTGTCCCAGCCTAGCTGAACTGGAGGTTTTTCCAGACCTCTCAATTCCCTCCTCCCCTTGACCTTTTCTAGGTCTGTTCCCTCCTTTTTTATGAACATGTGGCCAAAGACAACCTGAGTATTTCAGTAGCAGCTCCTCCAGGGATGCTGTTACATTCATAACAACATCATGCACAAGGAATAATCATATTTTTCTTTATTCACAATTCCTTACCAAGCCATCCCTACCTTTTTTTTTGTTTGTTTTTTTTTTTTTTTTTTTTGTTTTTTTTTTTTTTTTTTGCCTTTCTGACCACAGAGTTGAGGTTCCCATTCCAGCGACTCACAAAGGTTCAACAGCCCTTCCCTGGAGGCTGCTGCCTTCTCCTGAGTGCACAACCACCTCACCACCTGCTGATCCAATATTGAGACATCTCTTACACAAATATTCACAATTAGCATTAGCTTTGACTGCCCTGAAAAACAGAGGATTGTCACCAAACTGTCACCAACCTTTTTCCCAGGTCTTTTTGGAATGCAGTGATGATTGTGGGACCTAATAAATAAATTTTGTCCAATCTCAGGAATTAATTTAATAATTTAATCATACTCCTTTTGGTTTGTTTTTTTGTGTGTGTGTGTTTTCTTGGTTTTTTTGTTTTTTGGGGTTTTGTTGGGTTTTTTTTGTTTGTTTGTTTGTTTTCTGTTTTTTGGTTTTTTTGTTTTCTGTTTGGTTTTTTTGTTGTTGTTTATTTGTTTTTTGGTTTTTGGGTTTTTTGGTGGGGTTTTTTTGGGTTTTTGTTTTTTGCTTTTTTTGCTTCTTCACTGTTTATTCCACCTGTTATCACACCTTTATTCCACCTTTTACCTTATCCCATGGCAGCTTAGAGGGAGGGGAACTTTCTCAGGATAAACTGCTGAATGAGGAAATAAGGCTGTAAACAGAAATAAACCTTTTAAAGGAGGTAAATATTGACTATATGGGAAAGAAAAGTGGAAGAGGAATGGGTAATAGAAAGGAAATAATATCACAGGAGAAGAATTTCAAAGGCCATCAGCATATGGATACTGTGTACATTATACCTCACATTCTAACTTCTCAAAATCCTATACTTTTTTCCATGGGTGTAAAAGTTTAATAGCAAAATCCAATGTGACAGACAAGTGGAAAGTAAAATAGTTTATTTGTTTATTTATTTTAAACAAGAAAATGGTGTTTGTGTCAATGTATTCCTGAAAACACCTCTAGCAACACAAGGGGGAAAAAAGGTCATGGGCAGTGAACAGACAAAACTCAGGATTAGTTTATATCTTTTAATAAATTAAGTAAATAGAAAACCCCATAAATCTGTAATTGCATTAGGTTAGAAATATTTAACAGAGCTTAAAAATATCCCAAACTCTAGGTTACTTCAAGAGGTAATATCTAATGGAGGGATAAAGTACCAAAAAACTGAAAAAGGATTTTGAAATATCTTCAAATGAAATTGGAATCTCTCAGCCTAGTGCAGAACAAAAGGAGGAAAAGGCTCCCAGCTCTGTGGCTCATTCTGAGGCAGGTTGAAAGAGGATCTTGGTGAACCTCTCGCTTTGAGAGTCTCAGATCAAACAGAGCAGCCAGAATATCAGCACTGGTTGAAAAGAAAAGGGAACAAAAAAGGAAAGAGAACAAAAAAGGACTTTAGCGTTTGCATAGACCATAAATAATTAATCAATGAAAAGAAAAGTTAAACCAGTATTATGCTTCCCCATCCAGGGGAGACATCTGGGCTTCCATCCTGCAGATCAGCAGATCTCTAGGAGATTTCCCTGAGATAAGGGCAGTTTGGGTAAGGATCCCACTTTGCTGGAAGTGAGGCTGCCATGCAAAACGACCTGGGCAAGGGAGGCCAGAGGCCACAGTCATGGTGAGGAGTTTGGAGGGTGCACTCAAGGAGATGCTGAGGGAGTGGGGTTCATCCACTCCAGAGAAAAGAAGGGTTTAGGTGGATATCTGGCTGCACTGCTACAGAGGGGATGCAGAGAAGTCAGAGCCAGGCTCCCCTCAGAGGTGATGGGATCGACATCCAACAAGGGGAATTCCCACTAGAAGCAAACGAAAAAATGGTATTTCCTCTGAGTTCAGTGCAGCCCTGGATCAGGGATCCAGAAGGGCTTGGAGAGATACCTGAAACTGCCCAGAACAAAACCCTGGGCAACTTGATATTGGCCAAGTGTTGAGCCAAGGACTGAATTAGAGACCTCCAAAGTCATTAATTCCTCAGTCCTATGATCCTTTGGAACACAGATCCCATCTGTGTGAGGCTTCCAGCTTTGGGAGGTGGGTTTTTCTACAGGCCACCATTTGCCTTGGGTGAAATTCCTCTGAGGCTGTGGTAAGAAATGTCATCCTTTTTTCCATGATTTGGAGAGGGCAGAGCTTTACATTTTCTCCTGGAGAGAAACAATCAGATCAGAGGCTCTGAAGGGCCTTGGAAGCAGCAGATCTTATCAGGTCCCAGAGCAACTTTCACATACTCCTCAAACAGGCAGATGAGGTTGGCCACAATTTTAAAAACACTTCATTAAGAAACACTGGCTGCCCTCCAGGATATTAAAAATATAATTAAAAAAAAAGAAGTAAAACTGTTCTTCTCCTCTGCTGGTTTTGATTTGTTTACAATCATGGGGAGAAGGCAGTCCCTGTTGTTTCATTTCAGATGTTCTCTGGAGGTCAGCACACCCTGCGCCCCGGCAGTGCTCATAAATCAGGGATGACCTAAGTTTTCATCACCCTAATTTGCTCTGGCTGGTCAGAGCTTTTTATTACATCTTTCCTATCAAAAGGGTCAAAAGGGTCAGAAACTGAAAGGGCACCAAGGTCAAGTGATGTGTTTCCAAGGGAAAGACCCTCCCAGCCTGATATCCCAGTATTGATGATTGAGTCTCACCAAGGTGGGTGCCAGGAGAGAGGAGAGGAGTCTGTGGAGTAGAGGCTGGTTATGACTCCCCTCTCCAGGACACCCCACATGGGTGACACCAAGCTCACATTTCCAGCCTCAGCAGGCTCTGGGAGCCATTTGAGGGCACAAACAGCATTTACCCAGGAAATGGAGAAAGTTAACCAAAAATGCCACCCTTGGCTGGATTGTTCTCAGTCACTCCAAAACAACAACAACAACAACAATAAAAAAAGCATGTAAATATCATCAGCTAGGAAAAAAAAACGCTGATGACTGGAAGTGAAATTTGCCATTCAAAGTGGAAAATAAGTGTGGTGCACTCAGAAGCATCTAGACTTAGAGACTGAGTCATTTTTATGCAAATATATCCTCGCCGCCTCCCCAGTGGATACGAAAAATGGTCTTATTTATTGTAATTGATGTTTATGATAAAAGCACTTCCATATTCTCTGTGTACATACACAGTTACTCAGAAAGAAAACTTATTTTTCTCTCCTCTTTTATTTTCCATAAATTCTTCCTTGTTTTCTCTTTGGAAAGCGTGGCTTTCATGCAAAGCAAGCAGCAATATCTGCTCAGGCCTGTAAAGACAGAGGTTGGCTCACACAGGGACCAGAATTCTACTCCCTTGCCCTTGGTCACCTGTGGCTGGTGATGTGGCATTGGTGGACTCTCACTGATGAGGTGCACAATCTCATGTGTCATGTCCTTCTCCTCCTCTTTATCCTCCTCCTTAATGACTCTGAGCTAAGAAGAAAATTTCCAATCACTGGTGGGCTGTTGCTCTGATCTAAGAGAGTTGCAGCTCAATAGAGGCCCAAAACGCAACGTTCAGCTGTGGAAAAATCAGCTCCAAAGGAAATAAATAAAAATCTGACACTTGTTCTGATCTCTGGGAGGACCAGCTGTGAGCATTCCCATATCAGAGCCCACTGATCTTGATCTCTTCTGATGTTTTGTGTCTCTCAGTTGTGGCTGGCTCAGATCTCTCTAATTAGGAGTTTTGAACCACACCAGCACTTTCTCTCTCTCCCTTCTTTCAAAACCTTGGTGGTGCTCAGAATACTCTCCATTCATGCACGGATTTGGAAAATCTCCCACTCCCAAATTCCTTCCCCAGAATCCAATTTATCCCCCACCTCCACCACAGCAGGGATCTGCTCCAGGCCACCATCCCTCCTCCACTCCTGCACTAACAACCTGGAAAACATTACAATTTTTATGATTTATGGTCTCCTTGCATCAAGAAATCCACGAGCACCTCTGCTCTTGTCCTGACACTGAAGTGGAATGAGGCCAGAGGATAAAGCAGAGCCAGGTATTGGAAAAATATCTCGGGTTTCATGGCACTGAAGGACCTGCTGGAGGGTTAATGTGACATCACAAAATCCCACCAGATTAAACCATTGATACCCCAGAAGGTTGAGTTCCCCTCCAGGTACATGAGAGGGATTTCAACATTTTGATTGCATCCCACAGAGAATCACAGAATATCTCCACTTGGAAGGGATCCAGAAGGAACATTGAGTCCAGCTCCCTGCCCAAACCCATCAGTGAAGAAAGCTGAATAATCACATGTGAAGGGACAAAATTGAGAGCAGGTTCAGAAGAAAGTGCCTATGTCAGGGGAATAAAAAAAAAATCCAGGCAAGAGTATCTTTACCCTTCCATGAATGCTTCAAACTATGCAGAGAAGCTGCCAAATTTTTCATACAGCTGATGCTGCCAAGGGTTTTGACTTCCTGGAAAAGGGCCAGTGCTATGATCAAGCATCTAAAACTTGTGTTTGGTCAGAGCAGCAGCACTTGTGGCTCTCAAAAGCAAACAGCCTCTACCAGGCAGGCAGGGGGTTCCAGAGGGGCTGCCTCCACCCATGTCCCCATGGCATTTTGAGATGACAGCTACTGGCAGGAAGGGGTGTGAAATTTAAAAAAAAAAAAAAAAAAAAAAAAAAAAAAAAAAAAAAACAAAAAAAAAAAAAAAACTCTTCTTGACAGGAGAGGAGGAACTGTCAGTCCAAGGCCAGGCTGGACAGGGCTTGGAGCACCCTGGGATAGTGGAATGTGTCCCTGCCCACGGCAAGGAGTGGAACAAAATTAGCTTTAAGGTCTCTTCCAACCCAAGCATTCCATGATTACAGAATCCTGTGGGTCAGTGGTGGCCTTGGCAATGCTGGGTTGGTGGTTGGACTGATGATCTGAGAGGTCTTTTTCAAGCTAAATGATTCTCCCTTGGAGGTCTTGCAGGGAGACATCTCAGGCTCTTCTGTGCTTGCTGGCCTCCTCTGGAAGGAAAGCTGGCCAGGTAACCTAACCCCAAGTGTTGTTTTCCTTTTGAATCTTCAGAAAAACAAGGCCCAGCACTGCTGTGATCTGCTGCATCCCAGGACATCCATCAGCCTGAATTGTTCCATGTGCTTTTGCAAAATAACCCCTTACTTATGTTGCAGACACTGCAAGTGTTTTTCAGCCTCTCCCCGTGGCTCAGCTGTCTCAAGGCCCTGCATCCCAGTTGCCAAAAGCTGAGAGACCCTGATGTTACTTTTTTGAGGACAACACATCGATTTTTAAGAGAAGGTGCCATCAGTATTAGTCAGCACTCAGTGTTCATAAAACACTGTTTTGTTTGTTTTCATGACTGCAATTACAGAGTGAAAAGAGGCTTGTATTGAGCTGTGTGTCCTGATGCAGAGGTGTCACTCTCCACAGACACGGGTTAGATGAAAACTCTGGCCAGCTCAGGATTTGCTTTGTTTCTCCTCTGTGTTAGTTTGCATTTTATCCATCCCCAATCCCCTCTGTGGTGGTGATGCCGATTCCCCAGGCTTGTTTAGGTGTCTCTGAGGTTCCTCCTTGCTTTTCTACCTAAGTTAGTGTCCTGGGTTGCAGTGTAGGATGTGCCTAAAGTGTATATTCTATCACCATCCTCATGAGCTGTTGGAACCAGGTGGGGCAGTGTTTTCCCAGGCTCCCTCCCTCTGGACAATCTTCTGCTAATGGCCTATCAATGCTTTGCCCATGACTCACAGGTAACTCCCTCCAGCAGTTATCTCTGTTTAATGGGCCATCAAGGACCCACTTCACAACTCATCATCCCATTGTGAGATGCTCCACCCAGGGGGAGGAGCCAAGCATTCCCACCTGGAGAGAATCTGGGATTTGGGACAGGACAAGCAGCCCTGATCCACTGGATTCCCAGAGGACCAGAGCTACCAGACCTTTCTATGGGATCACTGCTTCAGGAAGAGCACCTCATCTAGACTGCTACCACCACCCTAACTAGCAGGGTGTCAGGTTGTCTTCTGACTCTATCAGAGGTCTTTTGTACTATTGCTTTTTATTTATTTTAGTTTACCTTCTTTCTAATAAATTGTATTTCTGACTCGGAGTCTCTCACTGGTTTTGCTTTCAAACCAGCAGTTAGCTCCAGGTCATCAGGATGCTCATTGGCCTCTCTTTCCCAGACACAGATCAGCCCATTAACCAGCACAGCACACCTGAGACTGATCCCTGACCTGGGACCTTCTGCCACAACTGATCCGTCCATTCTCCAATTGCCTTCTCCCAGGGCAGCTGTAGAGACACCACAATAGTTTCCCACTGACCCTGTGGCCTCTCTTCCTCTGGGAGGCACTTTAGACACTGTTAAAGACCTCTTGGGTATCCAAAGGCACCATGTCAACCAAGTCTCCCTGATCTACAGTTTCCCAATACAGTCATAATCCCTCTGTGAGAATTCTCTCAAACAGACAGTTTGCATCTCTGCTCTCCTGTTGTGAGATGTCTCCCTGAAACACCATTATCCTGGTTTTAAATACCATTTCAAAATCATTTCCCCAGAACGTGTTAAAAGAGGGATGCCCTGCAATTCCCAATCTCATCTCAAGGCTTTTTGAATATAAATGCAAAATTCTTCATATCCCAGAACTTCATTCCTTTCCTTATGAAGCTAATCAAGTCCTACCAAAGCAGCTTAAAAATCTTCCCAGGCAATCTGAACCACAAGGAGAGAGGTGGGGCTTTTCATGCTGGAGAAGTGAAGCATCCAGGGAGAATTCAGAGCCCCTTCTAATACCTGAAAGGGCTCCAGGAGAGCTGGACAGGGACTTGGGACAAAGGATGGAGTGACAGGACACAGGGAATGGCTTCCACTGCAAGAGGGCAGGGATAGGTGGGATATGGGGGAGGAATCGTTGCCTGTGAGAATGATGACGTCCTGTCACAGGGTGCCCAGAGAAGCTTTGGTTGCCCCTGGATCCCTGGAAATGTCCACAGCCAGCTCAGACAGGGCTTGGAGAACCCTGGGACAGTGGAATTGGTCCCAGCCCATAGCAGGAAGTGGAACTGATGGGCTTTAAAGCCCATTTCTAAACAAAACCTATCCTTCTGTGAAAACATCTCACTGAAATGAGGAAAAAGAACACCTGTAGAATGAGAAAGGGCACAATTTCCAGGTGGCATTTCCATCCAGCACCCCAAGTGCTGGGCATGCCTTTCACAGCACCTAAATCTTGAAAAATTCCCTTACAAGATAGCAACACCGCAGATTAAATTACCAAGTCATTTCCTCTTTTAAACTTTTGGAAGAATTCCATTTAAAGAAAAGGAACAAAATCTTGCAATTTCAAGGAAGCTTAACTGGGCAAGCTTCGGGTCCTCTCCCTGCACTTCTGCTCATCCCATTCACTTTTTGGGCTTTCGCTTGCTTGCAAAATTTTTTCCTTTTCCATTTCCAGCTGGCATGTTTTCCCATTCTTTTCCTCTTCCTTCTTCATTGACATTTCTGGCCTGATTGCAGCATTGCAATTGCACTACTTTGGGCAAGTCTTGCTCCTTTTCAGTGCCCCTCATTTCATCTCATCTCGCTCCCTTTGCTTGCAGTCGCTCCACTCACAAATTTCCTCAGTATTTTTCAATCACGCTGGTTTTCCCCATATCTCCTCTCCGGAGTGTCTGTTGGACTTTGTTCTCCTATTCCAGGATTTTGTTCCCTTTCCTGAAAGGAAGGCTTTCCCTTTTGGAAAAGGAAAGATTTGGACAGCACTGCTGTCCAAAGGGATAGGGTGGGATTGTTGGGGTGTCTGTGCAGGGATGGGTCCCTTCCAGCTCAGAATATTCCATGACTCCTGGCTTTTGCAGGAATCTTTTTGTTCCTACCACACAGGAGCACAGTGGTTGTCATCACCAACATTCAACCCATTTGCTTGGGGAACAGGAGTGTGACCAGGAACAGAGATTGCTGCCCTTACTTATGACCACAAACACATCCAGGTGTTACCAAGGTGGTCAGAACATTCTCAGGTCAGGAAGGAAGCATCCATTTGGATTTCGAAGCAGGAAGAAAGCATCCATTGGGACTTTGAAGCGAGTTACCTGTAGGGAAGTTCATTCAGGGATTGCAGCTGTGTAGCAAATGAAGCGAGGGAAGGCAGGGAAGGAGAGGTTTGCTTTGCTGCCTGTGCCAGAGTTTCCTGGAGATTTAGAGCCCTCAGCTGGTGACTTGGAGCACAGCCCCGCTGTATTTCTGTGTTCCCATCCCAGAATGGATGAGTGCCCTCTCTGCTGGCTAAGCCATCACCTGCACCCATCCACCCATCCAAAAAATCTTCCCTGAGCATCCGAAATCCCCTCCCAGTTCCTGGCATCTACCACCTCAGCCCTCACGCCCCACCCAGCCAAACGTGACATATTTAGCTCCACTTTTTTTTTTTTTTTTTTTTTTCTGTTCTCCCACTCTCCCACTCGTGTCACTCATCTTTCAGGCACTCACAGCAAACCCACCAGGTTAACTGGGGCTGGGAAATCTCTCCCTGTGCTTCACAAAGAGATTTTGGAGGGGGTTTTGCATTGAATCAGGTTATAGCTGGTATCAGAGTTCTTTGTTTGGAGAAGTTTCACACCAGTTTCTCAGCCCTTGTGGTTTGTCCAGTGGAAGGTGTCCCTGCCCACGTCAGGGGGTGGAAGGAGATGAGGCTTAAGATCCCTCCCAAACCAAAACATTCCATGATTCTACATCCCTGGAACTCACATAAGTCCTCCATATTCACCACATCACTGCTGGATCCTCACACAGGACCTGATTAATAAGTTATTTCTCCAAATGGACACCCAAATTCCCTGGGGGATGGGAGGCTCCTGAGCCACATTCCTGAGACACCAAGCTCTGGGCACAGGGTGTCCCAGTGATGCCTTGGGAAGGCTGACCTGGAACAGAGACTGGAGAGAGCTAGAAAATAGAGCAGATATTTATTAAAAGGCCTTTAAGGATACACCTTGGGCAGCACAAGAGCCTGACCAGGGCTACACCCAAAATAGTCACAAAATGGATGACTGGTCAGAGTCTCACACTTTTATAGGTTTTGGTCCATTTGCATATTGGGTTTAATTGTCCAATTACAGCTTCAGGTTGTGAAACTCCTTCTGGTTTTCTCTCTTTAGCCCACCACTGTTTGTGCTTTTGGGCCTGAAAACTTGTAGTCATTATCCTTGGTCTTCAGCAGGAAAAGGATTTGTCTCCCTACTCTGTGAAGAGAACTTACCAGCACTTAATATGAGGCTCAGAACTGCACCCCTAGGCAGCACAGAATCTAAAAAACATGAAAGTTAAAACTTAAGGCATCACCAGGGAGCCTGCAGGGTGGCCAAAACCTCACACATGTGGGCTCTGAGAGCTGGGAGATCATTCGGCTTCTTCCATCCACCTTCCACAGCTCCTGCCAACCCTCCAGGGATACTTCAGGCATCCCAGGGCACTCCGGGAGTGGAAACAGAACCTACTGACAAAGGATCAAATCTGTGCTCACCCCTCTGGGCTCCCACTGCTCTTCCTTCACTCACTCGTGTGTCAGTTTGCAGGTATTTCCTGAAACAGTCCAATTCTTACTATTTCTGTAGAATATTTTAGTGCCACGAGATGGCAGCACAAAATCACCTTTCCCAAGTGCTCAGCTTGCAGACGGTGCTCCAGATCCTGCACCACGAACAAGTCAGTGGTCTCACCTCAGGGGTGGCTTCAGGAGGAGAAAAGATCCAATCTTTCCAAGTGCAGAGCCAGAACCCACGTTTTCCATCCCTTTAACCACCTGCAGTGTGAGCACCCACTCATTGTTTCACTGAGTTTGTCTCACCATCTCCCAGTGGGTCCCAATCTCCTTTTTTCTGTTTTGGGTCTGTGTTTGCAAATAAATCAGCACCAGGGGAACTCCTTAAGCACTAAGCCCCACTCTCTTCTCTGTTTTATAATCAGAATCCTCTGGAACAATCTGGCTGGTGCCCACTTGCACCAGAGCCCAGTATGGATCCTGGGATACTCCTGTCATGGGGAAAGGACTAAACTCTGCTAATATCCTCAGCCCTGTGCTAGAAAATCCTGCCAGAGGTCTTAAATGTGCTGGTGCGGAGTCCGGGTGGTCCCCTCTGTGCATGGACAACCACAGGTCACTCCATGCCACCAACCAGGCTGGATGAGAGCACAGAGCTCTTTTCCAACCTTAATTCCGTGGTTCTGGGATTGGCCACACGGTGACACTAACGGGGCTCCCTGCTCACCACGGGTTTGGGCAAGGAGGGGTGTGAAGGCAGAAGCCAGGACCTGTCCCGTAATTCCACCACCCTCCTGGTGCAAGAGGAGCTCTGAGCATCCACTTCAGCTTTTAAAAAAAAACAACAAACAAACAAACTCTTTTTAAAAGTATTTCTTGCCACCAAGTTTAAGGAACAGAACCACGGAACTGTTTAGGTTGGGAAATTCTGAGACCATTGAGTTAAACTGTTCCCCCAGAGCTGCCAATACCACAAATGACCATGTCCCCAAGTGCCACATCCACACGGCTTTTAAGTCCCTCCAGGGACAGCACCACTGCCCTGGGCAGTTTGTGTCACGGCTGGACAACCCTTTCTGTGATGAAATTTTTCCTAATAACTTTCTTAATAAAGTTTTGTGAACGATTTTTCCTGGATCACCCAGGAAAGGAGCAGCCAGGGACAGCCCTGCCCGTTCCTCCACGGCACCATCACCCAGGGGGCTCAGACTCCCACCTCTGCCCTCCCCACACAGCCAGCCAGGAGGAGCAATTCCTAATTAATTCTGAGTAATCAGAAACATCTTACCTTCCCAGCACCCCCATCTGCTTTCCACCAACCTCCATCACTGAGCTCTTGGTGGGCACAGCTGAAATGATGTCACAGGTCTTGGAGAAGGCAGAGCAGTGTGGAGGGTCACAGAGCCCTGTGGTGGCACCACCTCTCCTTGTCACATGCTCAGGGTGGCCTTTGCTGCTACTTTTAAATACCTCTTAGTAAACAGCTGCTAAATTTAGTGTCCCTGGAACATGAGCATCATTTTAAAGGGTGGATTGCTGGTAAGTGATGGCAGCAGAGGAGTGAGGGAGGATTGGCCTGACACAGATCCCTGCTCAGCAAAGCCAGACACCATCACCATTCTGTCTGCACAGAGGAGAAAAAGGTGCTCTGAAACTCTGACCACCAGCACAGCTGTTTTCCTTGGGTGTTCCGTGATAAAGAAGCCTCAGGAATCACTGAATAATTTAGATTGGAAAAGACATCTGAGGTCATCAAGTCCAGCCTTTGACTGATCCACACATTGTCACCCAGACCAGGGCACTGAGTGCCACATCCATTTGTTCCTTGGACACCTCCAGGGATGGGGACTCCACCACCTCCTGGGCAGCCCCTTCCAGTGTCCAGTGTCTCACCCTTTCAGTGAGAATTTCTTCCTAAATTTCTTCACTGAAAAAGCAACTCTTTGTTTTTTTCCTGTGTTGGAGCCTCATATGCCCAAAGGATTTGGTTTTCTCCTCAGATTCCACTTTGCCACAGATCTGGCTGCTGGGACAGCAACTCTGGCTCCTTGAGGCTGAGCTCTGAGTGATTGAAGCTGGACAGACTTTTTATGTCTCTTCAATCAAGTGTGCTGCACTCTCCTCCCGCAGTCCAACTCCCTCTCAACTCAGTAACAGCATGAAAAGAGATAAAATGGGAGAAAAACAGCAATAAATTCAACATACCACCATCCTTCCCAGCTCTCCAGCAGCCAGGAAGGCATCCCACCTCCACAGTACAGCATGCCATCAGCACAGCTCAGCTGAGCTTGGAGAGAACCAGACAAACTCGGTGCCTCCTCTGCAGACATTTATCTTGGGACGCACTGACTCACCCCCTGGAAGGGGATTTTTCCCTCTCTCTGCCCCTTTTCCTCCCCTCTGTAACTCATTTATCAACACAACTCCCACCCCACACACACACAAAGAGGGAAGGGAGGCTTTACACGGGGCAGCAGATGCCAAAGCAGACACATCCCTCACTCCTCACATGAAGCTCTGGCCTGCAGCCAGCCAGATGGAGAAATGGAATGCAGGGAGATAAGGCAGTGGCTAAACGCCCATGGTCTTCACCCTTAAAAACTTTTTATTTTTGGAAACTGTTTAGATATCTTTAAACTATGCTGATGGCTACATTGTGCTCACTCGACTTTAAAGAAGAACATGATTTATCCCTCTGAGGAAGGGAAAAAAAAAAAGAGAAGGTTTTTTTTTTCTCATTCCTGATGGCAATTTCCACATGATCCAAACAAAACCTTGGGAGTCACTTGCATCAGGACTGAGTGAGACACATTTGCACAGTCCAGAGGCTGCTTGGATGGGGACAAGTGCTCCTGTTACAATGGAGGACACACAATTAAAAAATAAGGCAACAGAAGAAAATCCTGAGTTGGGAAGAACTCACAAGAAAACCCTCAAATCCCACCCCTGGTCCTGCACAGGGTATCCCAAGAATCCCACCCTGTGTTGAGAGCCTTGTCCAAACACTCCATGAGCTCTGGCAGCCTTGGGGCAGGGACCACACTGACCACAGAGTTGTGGAACCAGACCTTTGGATTGTATGGCTGGTAGAGGAAATCTTCAGTTGTGAGAGATCCTTCCATACAAACACCTTTTGTGTAATGTGTTTCTAACCTGTTTTCAACCTGTTTTCCTCCAAATTTTTCAGGAAGAAAAGAAATTCCAAAATTACAAAAAAAATATTCTTGTAATGTTGAATAAAAGTTACCAAATGAAGTGTCCAGTAAGTACCACAGCACCCAGTCTTTTTATTACAACATTTATTTTAGTATAGAAGGCACTTACAATACAGAAAGAAGAAAGAAACAAAACAAACATGATAGGCACCAAAAGTGAAATTAGAATTAAAAATGACAGAGAAACAGTTTACCAGACCAAAAGGAGCACCCTTCCCTGTTAACAATACAGCACATGGAAATGAAGCTATTGATGACTAACATTTTAAACAATCAGAGCTTTTTATTTTTATTTTTTTTTAATAGAAAAGATAAAAGGCTGTTCTACTGCGAACTGAAATAAAATAGAACCCCTCCACACACCTGCAGGAGGACTTGGGAGGCAGTGGTGGTCAGGCAGGGCTCCCTCAGGTCGGGCACTGCAGCAGGTCCTGGTACATCTCGATGAGCCGAGCAGCCTCTCTCTGCCCAGAGAGCACAGCACCGTGGGTCGTGGAGTAATACTTCCTGTGAGTGGCCTCCCCCGAAAACATCACCTGCATGGGCTGCAGGGCACAGCACAAGGGGCACAGATCAGCACAACTTACTGGGAAGCAGGTGGGAGGCTAAAAGGAGAGGAATTTTCTGTGCCCTCCCACACAGGAGGGTTTGGGTTGGAAGGGAACTGAAAGATCATCCAGTTCCAACCTCTGCCACAGGCAGGGACGCCTCCTCTATCCCAGGCTGCTCCAAGCCCCATCCAATCTGGCCTTGGACACTTCCAGGGATCCAGGAGCACTCATCTGTTTTGGAGTGCTGGTTCTCAAAACCCCCATGAGATGTCCCACAAGGTACCAGCTCCAAAAACTTTAAACAAACTTGCACGAGGTACAGAGCACATGCTCTGTACCATCTCCTCCCTTTGCTCCCCTAAATTACACTTCAGCCTTTCAGGCATTAAGGGAATTTTTCTTCCAGACAGCAACTTCAGAAGAATAACAGTCATGTCTCAAAACCCAGAGGGTGAGGCACAGCACTGTATCTCTTATACCAATAGTGAGGTGCTTGCTAGAACTGCAACTCGGATTTGAAGCAGGAATTTCTGGGAGGATTTCTCTGGGAACTATACAGAAAGATTCCTAAAGCTCTTGCTGGGTTTTCTTAAGTAGATTTCTGCACTGAATAAAATTATTTCTGCTGGGGCCAGGCTCTGGTGGAGGAAATGGACTAGGCTGCTGCTTGCTCATTTTCATCAGCCTTTGGATTTGGACACATAACCCTGAGTGATGGGGTGAGTTTGGCTTAATGTGTTCCTGAGCTGTGTAACCACCTCCATGTGTGCTCCAGCTCTCCTTGCTAAATTCAGAAAGCAAAGGCAGTGTCTGGGGAGAGAATTCATCATCCCCTGCCAAGGACTGGGCCTCCCTCAGCCTGCACAGCCAGCACAGAAAGATTTCCTAATATGCACCCCTGACACATTCAGACCTAGACATCAGCAGGGTCATAATAACAATAATCTTTAAAACAGATTAGCACGTGCTTTCCTGAGGAATTCTGAACTAGACAATAGGACTGATGGTCATTAAATGCAGATATCACAATTCCAAAAGTCACACACATGTGCAGCTCTTGATAAATTCAGGGAGAGATGAGGGAGTCCCTGAGACGTTGGCATTCCTAATGTTAAAGAGGTAAAATCCTACACACACCACTTGTTCATATAGGCAAAAAAAAAAAAAAAAAAAAAAAAAAAAAAAAAAAGAAAAAGAAAGAAACACACTACTGGAGGCCAAAGCAGAGATTTTCTCTTTCAACCTCCCTCCCCAAAAAGCTGCTGCCCAGTGTCCCATCAATTTTACTGCCACAGACCCCATCTGGGCCATACTCACAGGAGCTTTGGAGCTCTCGGCATAAGGCAGAGGTTTCGCCAGTTTCTCTACGTCGGCCCCGCTGGACCCAACCTGGGTGTAGGAGTAGGATCCACGGAAATGGGGATTGCTGCCCCAGGAGGACCGCAGGATCCGGCGAGGTTTCGGAATGTTTGGATTCCCTGGGTGGAAAGAGGAAGGCAAAAAGTCAGACTGTGTCCAAGAGGGAAGAGGACAGTGCCTGAGCAAGGTGTGTGTGACAGGGGTTCTGTCTGATTTATACAACACTCATCCCAGCAGAGCCCCCAGACCAGATCTCTCTTCCATTATTGAGTTTTACCTATTTTTATGACAGATATTGCCTCCCTTTTCATCTCAGCTCTTCCATTTTCCAGGAATCTGTTGGAGTCTCTATCCCTGGAGGTGTCCAAGGAACAACTGGACGAGACACTAAATGCCCTATCCTGCTTGATAAGGTGGGGAATTGGTCACAAGTTGGACTCCATGACCTTGGAAGACTTTTCCTGCTTAAATGATTCTGTGATTTAATTTGGAAAGCATCATTAAAATGTTTAGGTTCCTAAAAGACTGGGGAGCTTCAGGACACATTCTGGTTGGAAATACAAAGCATCTTCTGGTCACATTTGCAGTGGGGAGCCTGGTGGTATTAAAAGATTGATATATGATTGATCTCACCAAAATTTAGGTATTCAATTGAGTGCTCAGCCTAAATTGGATGTTTAGGAGCCTTGTGAGAGATGTGCCTCCAAAGAGGAAAGAAGGCAAATCTTCATTATGTGGGGGCATTGAAAAACCTGTCAGAAAGTTCTCAAAACCCATATTAAGTCATTCCACCAGCTTCCCATACAGCTGTCCCCACAAATCAAGCTACAATCCAGGAGAATATTTATTTACTGCACAAGGTGTGGAAAGCAGGCTTTTGAGACTGGAAGCAGGATTTCTAGATCACTGTAGGATTTCTCCTGCTAAGAGGTTGTAGGACCTAGAGGTGAAGAATACACCCATGACAGGGTCATCATCAGCCACTGTCTCCATCCCAAAGACCTTGGAGAACATGAGATCCAGGACTGCAGCTGGTGGTACAAGAGCCTCAGGTACAAACAGGGAGAGTCACACTTGGGAGATGCTCTTGCTAGGCTGGTTTTGGACCATCTCAGTGTCACTGCTTTTGCTGGAGTCCTGTGATCATAATTGGGCACGGCAGGAGAGGAACATGGGGACATGGAGAGTTCCAGTGAAGAGAAATTCCCTCTGCAGGAGCCAAGATCCACTCTTGAGGCAATAACACATATCCAGGCATGGTTCAGCTACTTAGGTTGAGTCTAAATCTTCCACAGCAAGGAGACTGGAACTGGATAATCTTAAAGGTCTCTTTCAACCCAAACCATTCTGTAATTCTTCATGGAAAGGGCTGTCCAGCCCTGGCAGAGGTACCCAGGGCGCTGATGGAGTCATCATCCTTGGAGAGATTTAAAAGCTGTGTGGATGTGGCACCTGGGGACATGGGTCCAGTGGTGGCCTTGGCAGTGCTGGGGGAATGGCTGGGATCAATGATCTTAAAGGGCTTTTGCAACTTAAGCAATTCTGTGATTCCAAAAGATCATCAGCACAAAAAGTAGGAGTTTTGAGATGTTCACATGCTATGCCTGCTTCAGACCCTGATTCTGTGACAACCCAAATTCCCCCACCTTTTTCATCCCAGTTTAGAGGGAGACTCAAAAACACCTACTCAAAAGTAAACACCAGTTAGGCACTGCATTATTTAGTCCTCATAAACTACTATTTAGCTGTGCCTTCAATTCCTTAAAATCAACAGCAGGTCCTGGTTCAGGTTCTGCTTTCAGGAGTATCCTGTCAGCCAGAGCTATGGAATAAGGCACTGGAACAAAGCAGAGGATGGCCTGCCCAGAGTACTCTGTGACCACTATAAAACCAGGCCACAGATCAAAATATGGCCCAGACTAGCAAATAAATAAATCCCACAAACAAAATACATCCCACAAAGCAATGTTGTTTCAGGAGCAACAGCTCTGCCTAACAAAGGCCTCTAAAAATGTTTCTGCAAGCCTCTTCAAAGCAGGAATGCCTGGAAGCGGAAAGCCCAAGGGAGTGAGAACTGGGAGCTCTCAGATGTGTCAAGGAAATAAGTTTTATATCATGTTTTATTTTTGAGGGGTGTGGGAAAGCCCAGGAGAACACACCATGGAAGCTGTCAGAGGACACTCCCCAAGCAGGGCCAAGACAGCCACCCATCCCACTGCACTGCACAAAAACAGCACAACGAGGTGTTTTCAAATAAAAGGAGTCTCTGCAGTGGCCTGGCGGTGCCTCTTCCAGAGCTGGTGCATGTTTCCATATCCACATCCTCATTCCCATGAGCTCCTTCCAGGGTCTCCAGCACACCAGGCCACGTTAGCAAGACCCAAGTGTCCACTGTGCAGCAACTGTTCCTCGGCACTCTGCATTTCTGCACCTTTTAATGCAAGCAGCTGCTTCTAAAAGGAAAATCAGGAGACCCAGAGGGGGGTTGTGGTTGAAAGTCAGACAGGAGCACGTAGCACAAGCTCTTGATTCTGAGCTGTTGTTTGAAGACAAACTACAAAGACTGAGAGCCACAGTCCTTCAAGGAACATACTTCACTGGGCTTTCTCATTCTGCTTTTAAACAGGGCAAACTTGCCTTCTTCTACAGATGAAAGTAACAACACAGATGTGGAAACTTCTGTTTCCACCATCCAAAGGGAGATTAAATGGCTAGAAAAAGGATGTTGGCCTTCACTAAAACAGGAGGGCACAAATCTCCATGCCACAGATTTCCACTTGTGACACTAGGGAAGACAACTCCCTGTGCCTCACACAATCCCCTTCTTCTTCACCTCCTAGGAGGTGTGGATACAGAGGTTTATTGGTTATGGGGCTGATTGAATTGCCATAAAATCAACTCACCAGTCTAAATTAAGGCACCCAAATTTATTTATTTATTTGCCTGCCTGAGAGCAGGGATCTAAGATTCCACCAAGGGAGATCTGTGGTACTGCCCCCACACCAGTGGCTACAACCACCAGAGTGGCTACCCCAGACACCCTCATGGGACTGGGAGATGTGATGCAGAACCTAAAACAGATCTGTCCCTCTCCAAATAAATAGCTGGAGGTTAGGGAGGAAAACATCTCCAGCTGCAGCCTGACAGGCTCCAGTGATCCCTTCAGCAGGGAGCCTCTGGCTTCTAACTCTGGGAGCTTATCCAACAAAGGAGGCAAAGCAAGGCTCCTAATTGCTCTGAGGTATTCCATTTAATCAGATTTGGAGGACACTGCTTTTCACCATCCAGTTGTGAAAAGCAGTAATTGCTGATGGTTCTTAGGTTAGAACAATCCTCAGAGCTTTTCACAGCAAAGCCAGATAATCCCCAACACTGATCTGAGAGGAAAATTCAAGGTCAATTCTCAGAGAGATTCTCAGTGTGAGCCTAAAAGAATGGATTTAACTTAAAACTGGTATAACATACTCTGAAGCCAAAAGAAAGGCCACCATGAGCAACAGACTGGGAAAAAACAGTGAAAGATGGGAACCTACCTGGTAATGCATTAACTCTTTCTCAGAAGAATAAGAGCATGGGGCATTTCATACCCAGAACATGAAAGCCACAAAAGGCAAAGCAAACATTAAAAGGCTCCAAGTATCTGCTTCATTACTGAATATAAGGCTCCCTCTATACTCAGTAGAGAAAAGCTGCTTCAGAAGATGCCACAGAGCACCGAGTGAGGTGTGGAAGTTCTGAGCTGCCTTATGGAAGATCCAGGCTTTCCACGGAGGTCAGGATCCTGGCAGGACTGGTTTCCTAACTTGGTTAGCTGACCTGTGTGAACTTGAGTGGTGTGAGAGGCTTTCAAAGCTGGGCTGGGTGGTGCTAACTCGACCAGAGGGGTGCAGCTGTGCTCAGAAGTGACTGTAGGTACATCACAGGTTGCTGGTCTAATCCCCTCTCACACTCCCCCCAGAACAGAGCAGCAGAGAAGGGAGGTGCACGGAGAGCTGAGCACACTTCCGTTATTTCAGCCAGTCTGGCACCTGGCCCAGATCAGCCCTGAGGTCCTGCTCCTTCTGGTAACCTCTAGGGAAAATGGGAGCAAGGGAAAGAGGATAAACTCAGGTTCCTTAGTCAGGGAATCCTGCAAGAGCTGTGAAAAGGTTTTTTACCAACAAGGTGTTTGGGGGCAGAAAGTGGAACAAGTCATGTTGGTTATGGGTGCTCCAAGTACAGATTTTCCTCTCACAGTTTTGAGCAGCTGCAAGGAGCCATTTCTCAGCTGATGCACAAAATGCTTGTTCCAGGGCAAGGCCCTGGTAAATCCAGTCTGGAATTCTCCAGGGAGAGATAACCTTGGATTAGGTCTGTGGAAGAGGCTGATGGACAGTGACCAGGTGCAGCATCAGCTGGAAAAGCAACTGCAGCACAGACCCACAGCCCAGTGCCAACACATTTCCATCCTGGGAGGAGAGGAACATGCAACACATCCAAACAGTAACTGTGAAGAAGCCCAAGAAGGAAGAGGGAAAGTAAACTCCCATGTGCCAAACTACAACAGACCCAAAGAGCCAAATTCCCACTGAAGAACTGAAGTGGAATTTTTTTTTTTTTTCTTTTTATTTTTAGTTAGGCCTTAAGCAAGAAAAGCTGCAACAAATAAGGTTGTTTGTACATTCAGCACTGCAACTACTTGGCCTGTGAGAGAAGAGCATCCTGCTAAGCCTGTGTAGAGCAGCAGTTCCCTGCTGGGGTCAGGGGAAAGACAGCACATAGGGACTGATGTGACATGGGACATCCAAAACTGCTGAACACCAACAGCTCAGGAGGCACAGCTGAAACAGGATGAAGGTTTGGGCACTGAATCAGAGCTTTTGAATCCAGAGTGTCTACCCTACAGCTCCTGCAGGGAGTGGTAAAACCTCTTTTGGCTGTAGTCACTTATAGATGAAGTCCTCAGATTCCAGGGCCCTTTCAGGAAAAAGGTTCTTCACCCAGAGGTGCAGGAACAGGCTCCCCAAGGAATGGTCACAGCATCAAGCCTGTCTGAGCTCAAGAGGCATTTGGACAACGCTCTGAGGCACAAAGAGATTGTTGGAGTGTCCTGTGCAGGGCCAGCCACTGGAAACGATGATCCTGATGGGTCCTTTCCAACTCAGGATATTCTGTGATTCTCTGATTCTCTGGATCTCCATGTGGTTGGTAGCAAATGGTCAGTAAGGACAGGGGAGTGCTGCACTTGGTGAAGGCAAATTTCTCCAGTTATCTGGAGCTCCATGGGCAAGAGGCAAGGTTGGAAACCCACTGAGTGCTGAGACTGGGCAAACACCAGCTAGCAGGAAGATATAAATAATTTAATCACAGGAGCCATCTCAAAAATAGCATAAATCACATCTAATCTTGGAGGATGCCGCTCTTATAACTGCTTGTAATTCTGTATAAATTCAAAACTGCTCTTAAGTCCACCACTTTTTCTTTCAGTGTTACTATCTTACACCTTCACTTGCACAGTGTCTCCCATCAGAGGATGTCAAAGACTCTCAGATACAAAAATCCTTTTTCTTGGGAAGGTGTCTGACCTCTAGAGAAATGACTGTGGGCAAACTAAAGCCCAGCATCCAAGTATTATTGCTTTAAATTATTTCATTTGGATTTTCTCAGTGTAATACACCTAAGATTTGCCTTGGTCCAACTGCTGTCCTTAAACTGATGTGTGAACACAGAACATGAAATCTGTGAACTCCAGGAAGGTTTCAGTGATGCACCCGGGAAATGGGAACTCTCATGATCAATGAATTTTTTGAAATTTAGGCCATTGAGATTTCCATAGAGTTGATACTGAATGAAAGTCAGGGGTGTGATTCAACCACACCTCAGCTGATCTAAACAGGTTCAACTTCTGAATGGGCTGTGCTGCTCTCCACAGCTGAGATCAGCCCTCAGAGCCCAACAGCTTCAGCTGCTGAAGAGCTATTTGTGATTCAATAAAGCAGAGGATGTGGAATCCTCCAGCACTTCTGCCCACCACTTCCTGAGCTGGTTTATCAGCCCCTCTGTATAAATAGCTCTCAGGCACACCCAAGCAGGAGCTATGCTGGAAGCACACGCACATTCAAAGGGACACGAAATGCCAAAGAACTAAAAATGACTTGAAAGCATTTCCTTCCTCGTGGTTATTCAATCCCCCCAGCCCCACACTCCCTCTCCCACCAGAGCACAGCTGACCTGTAAATTTACGCAGCATTTCGGTGCAGGTTTCTGCCACAGTTTCATCATCACACTTCTCCATAATCAAAGCCTCTTCTCCACAGATCCAGCCACTGAGGACGTGGCCGTACCTCTCGGGTGGGTACAGCACATCAAAGCTGCAGATCTTCTTGTACCACAGCTCCTCAGGATAAGTCAAGCTCTCGCTCTCCGCCTCGTCCTCCCAGACAAACTGGATGCTGTTGCACTCAGAGCTCCAGAAAGGCTCTTCGAACTCCAGGAAGATCTTGTCAGTGGTATTGATCCCCAGTTTCTCAATGGCCATCACCTTCTCCTCAGGCAGGCGGGGATGGAACAGGCTCTCGTGGCGCTTCTTCAAGACTCCCAGGGACACAGTCACAATGACGTGGTCGGCTGGGATGAACTCACAGTCCTCGCACTCTACGAAGACATTGGAGCCCTTGTTCTCCTCAGGGAGGTCACTGTTGTGGTCAGCCACCCTCTCAATCTCCTTGCTGACCGACTGGTTCCAGTGGATGCACTTGACCGGCTTGCGGAGCTGAATGACAGACTTGGGAATGGAGCGAGCCAGAATCTCCACAATTTTAATGAAACCACAAGGAATGACGTGATGAGCCCCGGGGATTTCGGTCCATTCCCCAAATTCACTCAGCGAGACTTCATCCATGCTGTGGGAGCTGCTCTCACAACTCTCTACCTAAGGAAAAGCAACACAAAAGCAACATTGCCACAGAGCAACTCCTTCAGCCACAGCACAGCTCTGCAAGGGCACAGAGGAGCTGCATGAGATGAGAGGGCTGAATTCCACTCTGAAACCAGATTAGTTTTGCTAGTAAAGAAGTGCTTGGCTATAGAATCTGACAAAAATCAGTCCTTAGCCTTTCTTGCAACCAGAGAAACCATTTTGCCATGGTAAAGACTTGCATCATCCAGACTTCAGAGACCAGAGGGCTGGAGCCCCTCTGCTCTGAAAACAAGCTGAGAGCTGGGGCTGTCCAGCCTGGAGAAGAGAAAGCTCTGGGAAGACCTCCTGACACCTTTCAGTACCTAAAGGTGCTACAAAAGAGCTGGAGAGGGACGTTGGACAAAGCCATAGAGTGACAGGTGAAAGAATTATGGCTTTAAACTGAGAGTTAAAGCCAGTTTGGACAGGGCTTGGAGCAACCTAGGATAATGGAAGGTGTCCCTGCCCATGGCAGGGGATGGAACTGGATGGTCTTTAAGATCCCTTCCAACCCAAACCATTCTGTGAATCTGTAATTCCATTATGTCTTTGCTTCTGCACAATTCTGGGTTAAAGCTGTTTTCTATCCTTTAAAACCCTCTGCAGTGACCAGGGACCTGCTGCCTGGTGCTCCTACAGCAGAACGTGGAGCTGAGTTATTCAGATGCTCATTCCAGTGCTAACAAATGTTCCCACGAGGAGCCACGAAAAACTTCTGGCAGCTATTTCTGCTGTCTGCAGCTTTCAGCATGCTGTCAAACAGTCAGCAATCAGCCAGCCAACAATCTGCCAGAGGTGAGAGGACCCGGCACAGGAGGAACTAAAGGAGACGGGAAAGGGAAATGCCAAGATATGAGCCACGTGTGTTTGATGTGATTACCAAAGCTTTTAGACCCATTAACCTGTTGGTTAATGTTTGTAGGAGTATTAAGTATAGCTGTAGCTCCCAACAATCCCTGGAACAAAGGCAGGATGTTTGGTCTGTCTTGTGATAAGCCTCTAATGATAATCCTGATGCACGGGACACAGTGATCTTAAAATCTTCACATCACCGGAGTCACAATCGCTCACACACTGTAATTCTCTAAGCATTTTAAGGAATATCACAATTCCTTGCCTCACCCTTTGACCTATTTTCCAGGCCTTTCCACACTTTAATGACTGTGCTTGGAAGCCTGACAAGCCTAGACCCTGGTGCAGAGCAGGGAATCTCTGTGCTGGGACAAAGTGAACAAGTCAGGGCTGCACCAGCAGCTCCCAGGCTGCTCCTGTGACTGCAGGGACAAACAGGTGCCTTCCCTGTCATGGTCACTGCCTGATGACTCCAGTGGGGACAGAGTGAAAATCCATCTTTGGACTGTCCTGTGGTTCCACCCCACTCAAGCCCTTCCCAGCCCTCCCCCAGGTCACACAACACAAAACTCGTGGCACACAGCAGGATCCTCATCCTGCCTGGATGCTCCAGCAGGACACTCATCATCATGAAGTTAAACACTGGTGGCTGGCTGATTCTTTCAACCATGAAGGCAAAATGCCAGGAGAAGAACAAGCAACTGCCAAGACTCTAACCCAAGACAGGTTAATCCCCACTGTTGTCATCTGATAGTCTTAAGCATGAGAAGCTTTGTTGTTCTCAGGTATTTGCATGAGAAGGGATTTGCAAGACTTGCAGGAACAGCTCTGCCTGAGGCAGCCTGGAGCTAAGTACAGGAGAAACCACCAGGAAACCCAGAGCTGTAGCCAATGACTTAACCCTGTCTGCATGGGTACTTTACATGGGTAACACAATCAATAACTGAGCTTTATGTGGCAACTGTGGAGACACCCTGTGATAAAAGGTTTTGTGTGAGGATGCTGAGATATCAGGGTCAGGACACCACTGTTTCAAAGCTCAGCTTTATCTCAAATCTCCTCTGAGACTCTTTAGGTCTTTATTCCTCCTTGGTTTAGCTTCCCACCTGAAAATGGTGAACACATGACAAAGTGCTGCTGCCTCCCTTGTCTCATTTCTGAAGCTTTTAAGTCATTCTAATTGAAATAAAAATGACTGATACACTTTACTCGTGGAGTGCTTGATGCAGCATTAAGTCCTCATCCCACAGAGAATTCATTTAGCCAAGGCACCAAGGATATAAAAAGAACTATGGAAGCCATGTGGAAAGCTGGTTTTATACAATCTATCTTGGATTTTATTGCTTTACCTTCGAAATGCTTTCTGGGGATTTCTTCAGCACATTACTAGTTCCAAAGTTACATTTCTTCTGGTCTCTGAGAGGTAAAAACACTCAGGCAGGATCAGGGAGTGTGGGTGTAAGTCACAAGATGAGAAATTACTAAAAGAACCTGACAACAGAGTAGCTTCAGGTGCTGAAAAAAACTAAATCACACCAGAAAATTTATCAAGGCCTAGGAAAGCCTCTTCTATTAAGAAAACTGGGGGTTTAAGGTAGGGAAAAAGAAGAGTTTAAAAGCATTATTCTTTGCAGCCCACTGCCTTTGGATCTGCATCAGGAGGGAAAACTGTCAACAGAAACACAAACTGCAAGAAAGCACAGAAAGCAATTTCCGGAGTTGGGCAGGGCTCAGCCGGGTGCCTGGATTCAGGATTTGTTTGCTCCTAGTTTAAACAAAAAGCAAACAGCCCAATGACGTGCACACATACCTTCAGGTACTGCTGGATCATGGCCAGTTTCAACCTCTTGACGGCCTCCGTGTCATCCGGGTCGGCCTTGACGCGTTTGCGCACGACGTCCCGTGTGAAAACGCCCACACTGTTCTGGCTCTCAGCATTGACTGGTTTACCTCGTTGGAAGAACTCCTGAGTCAGGTTATAGACCTGCCAGAGACAGGACATGAGGATGGGCCATGGGATTCCCAACAGGATGCTCCCTCACCTGTCCCAACCCACCGCATCCAGATCACTTCCTCCTCCCACCAGCATCCACGTCTTTCCTCATTTCTGATAAAAAGCACCAGCTCTTCTCCCATCTCCATGTCCCAGGTGCAATTCCAGGTTGCTCTAATCTGAAACCAGCCCTTCCACCCTCTCCATTATTTAGAAGGAATCCACCAGAGTTGGGTAAATTCAGTTTCACAGTTGTTTTTCTGTCGTCCCATGAAATCAGGAAGTGACAAACAGCACAGGAATTCTGTAGGCACACACATTTTACTTGAGCACAGGACAGGTAGAAATCCATGGAAAACAGTGACATATCTAGAGCCCCCTCACCAGGAGCCACAAGAAAAATCCCTTGTAACAAATCATTCTTTGAAGATATTCCTGGTGTTGTTTAACCCTAGTTTTCCATACAAGCCACTTAAAGGAAGGCAACACCATCCACCTCGACCCTCTGCTTGTGGCCACCTGGAATAACTTGTATTTCTATCTACAATATTGCCAGAAGAGCCTGCAATTGCATCATGGCTCTTCCTTTCTATAGGAAAAAAAAAATCTCAAGAGAAATCTTTTAACACAGGAAAGCTTTCAAAAGATGCCTCTCAGAAATGCAGCACATCCCATTAATGACTTGTTTGTCCAGAATGTGTCCACTTCTCATTCACATCATGCCACAGGGTGCACAATACTCTTACAAGGACAGGGGGGGAATTTTTCCTGTCAGAGATGGTGTGATTACAGCTTATGATCATTTTCTGGAGACAGATGATTTAGATATGTCAAGAAGCTGAAGTCTACAGTAAATATCTGGTACAAAGCTGGTAAAACTGTGGCAGCCTTGCCTTCAAAAGCTCCTGGAGCTTCCCATGCCCTGCTGATAGGGCTAATCCACTATGGTTTATGTTCTTCCCACTCCAATTTTCCCCAAGAGCTTGATTTTATCTTGGCTTTTAGGAATAAAGTGAATTTGAGGAGGCAAAATAGAGAGAAGAAGAAGAAAGGGAGGAGACTAAACACATTTCAGTGGTAGGAGTGAGACAGAGGTGGTCTGTGAGCAAATGGAGGAAGGTGAGTTGACGAGTAAAGGATGAGGAGGAAATAAAAGAAAATAATTGAAAGAATGAAAAAAAAAGCGGGGGGGGGGGGCGAAATAAACTATAAAAACAAGAGAAGAAACAATCGCAAGGAAAATGAGTGGGACTGGCAAAGACAGAAGAGAATTGCAGACACTGCCTGGGAACAGCCATTCCAAGGAGATTCCCAGATAAGAAAGGTGGGGCCCAACGCCCTCTATGAGAAAACAGCTTCCAGCAAAGGAAACTTTGGCAGTTCCAGCATCCCCTGGTTCTCAGGTCCATGGATTTCTGAGGCCACGAGCACTTGCAGCAGGTCCGGGCTGCACAGACCTTGCGTCAGCACAACGAGCTCGGCTTTCATAAGCTGATTGAGCTCTGTAAGCAGATAACACACTCACAGGACAAGCAAAGCCCTGCTAAAACCCAGCCACCACTTGGCCCACAGGAGAAGTGAGCCTGACTATGTTTTGTTAACTATTATATTCTTTGCTGCCCCACAGGGAAGAGAGCAGGAAGTTCTCTGTGCTGTAGCCATCAAGGAAAGTCTTTCCTGGAGGTGCCATCCCACTGATCAGACATCAGGTGTGTTTAATCACATCAAGATTTCTTATTTCTCCTGTTATTTCCTTGCTTTTCAAGTTCAAGAAGGATTTGGACAACACCCTCAGACGCAGGGTGTGATTTTGGGGGGTTTTCCTGTGCAGGCCCAGGAGCTGAAGTTGATGATCCTCCTAAATCATTTCCGACTCAGGATATTCTATGATTCTTGGGGGTGCTGAACCATCTGAGGAAGGACAGGAGGCAAAGCTGTGGTAGGCAAGAAGCAAAAGGAGAAACAACAGCAGGTCCTACATTAAGAGATATATTGACAGAATAAATGAATGAAAAAGATGCTCAAAATGTGTGTTTTAATGAACGTGAGCAGCAAACACATCCTGTATAAGAAGCTATGGAAAAGCTTCATAGGACACCCTCATTTAAGGTAGATTTGCAATCAAGCAGGAGCAGAACTGTGCTGTCTGGAGTTGGAATTACCCAGGTTTTCCTTCCCCATGTGGGGAAAGCATTATCATTCCTATGGGACCAGCACTGGGGTCACTGCAACAGGCACTTGTAATATCTGAAAACCCATACTCCTACAATCATTTCAGCATTTCAGCAGCAGGGTTCCTGAGAGAGTAGAAACGGGCTTTCCCTCAAAGATCCTGGGGAAAGGTAACAACAAGAACGACCTGAAAGATTCTGCTGATTTTCTAGTTAACCCTTCAAAATCTCCCTGCATCCAAACTCGAACTCCAAGTCCAGCAGCAAGGAGAGCTACACCACAGACAGTCCAGACAACCTGGACTTTTTCTATTATCATACACCTGATACAAGTAGGGAGCAAAACCAAAGGACAGACTGCATCAACTCCCATCTCTTACCACTGGCAATCTCACATCCCAGCAGATGACCTAAGCATTTCTCACTCTAAAGCTCCCCTGGATTGAGACAGAACAAGAGGCCTTGGAAGCTTGTCTGAAAAAACTGAAGTAAAAGGTAGAGAACATCTCAAGTAACCATTCTAAGAAGTTTTCCTTCCCTCATTCTGAAGGTTTATACACAGTCCTCCAGCAAATTCAGAGAATCAAAAAATGTTTTGGGTTGGAAGGGACCTTAAAGCCCACCCAGTCAGGGACACTTTCCACTATCCCAGGGTGCTCCAAGCTCCATCCTACCTGGCCTTGGACACTTCCAGGGATCCAGGGGCAGCCACAGCTTCTCTGGGCACCCTGTGCCAGGGCCTCCCCACCCTCAGAGGGAAGAATTTCTTACCAATATCCCATCTAGCCCTGCCCTCTGTCAGTGGGAAGCCATTCCCCTTGTACTGTCACTCTGTCCAAAGTCCCTCCCCAGCTCTCCTGGAGCCCCTTCAGGCACTGGAAGGTGCTGGAAGCTCTCCCTGGAGCCTTCTCCATGCTGAATAACCCCAACTCCCTGGCTCTGCAAGACAGAATGGGTTGAAGGTAAGAAATTAAAACGAGTTAATTGAATGTCCATAGTCCTAAAACAGCTTCACTTCAGCTTCCATCTTCTGTCTTCTTTCTGACCAGCTTTAGGGCATCACACAGCCAGGGTCTGTGCAGAGAACGTGGATTCCAGCAGGGATGTCCCCTCTGTTACCTACAGACTTCCTCCTCCACATGTTTATTTACTACCTACGTGCTCCGCCACCACAGGAAAAGGCAATTTTGTAGGAAGAACAAAGCTAAATAAAGAAGTTTCTCTGCACTGAAGGAGGCCAGGAAAGCACATCCCCATCCACACTCCTTCCTGTCAGCACCGGTGACGATGCCCAGCATTGTCTTTTTCTCACTTGGCTTACAAACTGCTGTGACTTAATCCCTGTCCAGTAAAAAGCCCCGATGGAGATAGGGCTGTGCTGTTCCCAGGCCAGACATCTGTCAGTGCAATAGAGGCAGGGAGGGAACAGTGACTCTCAGTGGCCCTTTGGTCCTGCTCTCCATGATAACTGCAAGACAAGGCACTGGAGCTTAATTGGGGATGGCAGGAAGCCCAGCACGGGGTGGGGGTGAGGAGGATGGAAAACGTTGTCATTCTTTGGCTGCATCCCTCCCTCACAAGCTGTTGCAGTGGGACAGGAGAAAGCTGACAGATAACAAGGCCATTAATTAGCTGATTGTTAAAGGGAGGGTTCCTTGGAAGCAGCTCTTTAGGGACCACATCCTTGCTGAAAAGATGAAATAAAAGCAGGCACTTTACCTAAATCAGGCTGGTGAAGGAGTGTGATTTTTTTCACCTGCATTAACCTGTCCACCTCACCACTTCCTTCCCACTCTTCACTAATAACTGGGAATCAGCTTTGAATTCCTCTCTGGAAAGGGAAATGAGGACTTAGCAGGGACAGAGGAACAACTCTGAGATGAATTGTCCCTGTTCACATTTTCTGAGGAGTTATACACACACACAACCCTGAAGCTGCAGCCATTACCCTCAGAAGTCCCACTCTGGTCATTTTTCTAAGAGCCATGCAGATGTGGTGTAAGTAGAAAGAGGCAAAATCCTCTTCCAGCCACAGGATTTCCTCAGTTATCCTCGAAGGAATGGAGAGGAGGCTGGGAAGATTACAAATACATGATGTGGGGCATCACACCCTGGGGAACCTCGCTGTGCTGGTGCCTCTTTCCCTTTGGAGACTGACCAAACGGAGTGACAATGACCCTGAGCACTGCCAGCCCCACACAGCTAAGAAGGACAATCCTAAAAGTCATGCCCTGTCTCAGGTAGCTTCCATTGGCCATGAGTGGTTGGGAATCCAGCTGGATGCTCTGCAGGACTGGAGACCTTCTTTGAAGGCATACCTCTCCTTCCATGAGGAGAATTCAGGTCACCTTAGTCACAAGCTCACAACAGATCCTGACTGACCCCAGTGGAGGGCAACAGCCTCTTCTGAGGAACTTTCTGCTTTCTCCAACTTTCTGCTGGAGAAATGAAGAGCTGAGCAGTCTTCAAGCAGTCTGACTGCTCTGCTTCCTTGCAACCAAATAAAGGCTTCTGTGAGACATCCCTACAGCTATTAAAAATTCAGGCTACTGCAAACAAAAAAGCAGCAAAACTTAGTATTGAGGTAGAAGAAGCCAGCCAAAAAAGACTGGATAAGTGCCTGGAAAAAGCCTAAAGACTTTCCAGATGAATTAGTGAGGAAAAGCTCTGGAGGTACAGGAGGGCTTTGCCTTTCACTCCAGGAAAATTCAGCACAGAGAGAACCTGCCTTGCTAAAATCTAGTTTCAGAGGCTCCACAGGCCCCAATGGAACTGAAGGGAGGCCCCCAGCACTTTGAATTCCCTAGAATTTGGCATCCAGATGACAAGATCACCAGGGCTAGAGAGACCTAGATGGAGAAGCAGGGTGAAGGCACAGGCTGGAGCCCCAGCAGCAGCTGCAGGGAAAGCCAGGCAGGGTGTGAATGCGTGGGGAGCGACCCGGCTGTGCACGGAGGGCAGGCCTTTGGAATGATGACAGATTTAGCCCTGCTCATTCAGGAATACATTTTCCACTGCTCATGCCAGTCCTACATCCCTGATTAGGTTTTGGGTTGCTGTCTGTTTCATGGGGTTTTTTTTCTTTTCAACTCAGGACAAGGTGTGTCACAGCCTTTGCTATCTCAGCCACCTGTGAAGGGATGAGATAACATGACAGTGAAATTGCTAATAAAAACCTGAGGAAGGCCTGGGAGCTGCTATGAGACAAGGGAAGACCCTGATCTCAGGATTTCATGATCTGTAAGATGACTTTTTACCCTGGACAACTTTAAAATGCTTTAACAAAACAAATCACAAAACCAGCCTCCCAAAAAAACCCCAAAAACCAGAGATGCAGAACTGAAAATTCCTGCTGCTCCCCCCCAGCATTCATTTCACCACCAGTTAAAGCAACAGAACTTTGGCCAAAAGAAAAGAGATGGAATAAACTCTAATGAACATGCAACACTCCCCCCAGAGAATCACAGAAAGGTTTGGATTGGAAGGGACATTGAGGATTGTATTGTTCCAACCCCCTGGCCATGGGCAGGGACATCTTCCATTAGATCAAATTGATCCAAGCAACATCCAACCTGGCCTTGAACACTTCCAGGGATCCAGGGGAAGCCACAGCTTTTTCTGGGCACCCTGTGCCAGGGTCTCACCACTCTCACAGTGATGCTGGGGAAGTGGGGGACACCACAAATCACAAACCAGAAATGCCCCACCAGACTCAGCATGTGTGGAACACCCTCTGCACTTTATGCCAGAGGAAAGTGTCCCCAAAGCCACACACCTGCTGCACATGGTCCTGGCTGCCCTCCCTCCAGGGCACATGTATTTCCTATAGCCATTTTAACTGGGTATTTTCATGAGATCACACAGTCCACCTGAATTCCCACTTCTCCTAGGCAGAGCAGGGAATAAAACACAGTCAAATGTCTTAAATCAGTACAGATCCTCCAGCCTGGCACCCCAAACAGGCTGGGACAAGCAGCTCAACAAAACCATGAGCTGCTGCTGCAAGAAATTCCAGCAGGCTTTGGAGGAAGGCAGAGAAAGCCCCTCCCAGCAAGAGCAATCAAGGGGCTGGCTGATGTCCCCTGCTTGGCTCCAGCTGTCCCTTACATATTTTTTATCGACACGAGTGGCTGCAGACATTTTTACAGGCCGTAAATGTGAAAGCCTTTTCTGTCTCCTAGTGATAAAGATATCCTGCGGCAATGATAAGCTAATTAGGTGTTGTGTAAAGAAGATTAACTTTTAATGTGCTGTTCTCTCATGTCACTGGCTGCCCCCTTCTCTCCCCTTTAAAAGAAAGGGTAGATTTACCAAATTAATCATTTCTAAAACACTGGTACCTTGTTATGGCCTTTATCTTGCCGGGTTTATCTCAAAGCTAAGTGGCTCTCATCTTTGTATTCCCTTCTCATTTTGGAGTCTGCCCTCCCTTTGCTGGAGATTTTCCTATCATCTTCCAGACAGGATGATCACCAAGCCCTGCATGCAGTTTGGCAACGTTCCATTTACATAAATAATGCTGCTCACTGCAGTATTTTCATTTACTCTTTCTAGCCCCAGTTGCTGTTAATCTTCTTCCACACACATCTCACCTGTCTTTTTTTCCTGCCTGGAAAAACTCTCATTCATTTTTAAATCCAGTAATAGGAGAAATTGTTCAGATGAATTATATCCACCTGCATTTGTCCAAAATGTTGTCCACAAGTTGACAAATCCTTCCCACAACAAGATTTCTTTGAAATACCAACTACTCCTCTCTAAAACTGAAATGATTTTGTGCCATCCCATCACCAATTCCAGTTCAGAAACGTAAGAGAGTGCCAAAAATATTTTCAAATGAAAAAAAAATACCCTTTTCTGCTCTCCAGCCAATTCTTGATAATTCTTTACAGGCTACAGTGACTTTTCTAATGCTCCCAGATATATTTTTAAACAAAGTATGCAAGAGTAACCTGAATCTAGTGAGTGTTCAGCCAAGAGTCAAATACTGAAGTTTGCTGTCAGATGGAAATCTGAAGGTTTTAGGCACAGCTACAGCCTGATGAAAATACTCATGTTTTGTTCCATTTTCTACAACCCACTGAGAGATCACATTACCTGGAGGGCCAGACAGTCTGCACTGATCTCTTTAAATGTACTTCACAAGCGACATTAAAAAAATGTAGGGAATAATTATAATTAACTTTGGCAAGCAAAAGAGTTGAAATAACCTTCAACTGAAGTCCATGATGGTCTGAATCTCCCAGAAAAGATGTTCCTTTCCTTCTGATGCAAAAAAACCTTTACAATTCCTAAGACACTGCACTTACTTTGGCACACCATACAGTATTTCACAGTATTCATAACCAATAAAAAGTCACAGGGATGCAATATTTAGCTGGTTGTTGCTAAGGTTTTGCCTTCTACTTTGTTTAGCAATTTGATCCCTCCACTACTCTAATTAACTTTCCCCAGCAAATTACTGGATCTCCCCAGAAGTAGGTGCTGGAATTGATTAAATGGATGACAAATGTGAAAAGATTGTTCTCCCTCACCACATCAGGGACAAATGGGGTGAAGTGAAGCAGATGAGAGAAAACTCAAGTGTTGGGGTTTTTTTCGAAGGAAATTAAAGACGTCAATGTTTTTCTACCTTTGTCCTGGAATGTTCTAACTGCCAAGGGGTCTCAGTGTTCCAGGCAAATCTACCACTTGACAAAGCAGCTGGACACCAACCTCGTTGTATAAATCACTGAATTCTTCAACCACATCTTTCGGGATCCTCTGCCCGTTGTTGGTGAGGTGATAAGCCACCCCATTCTTGGAGTAAAGACTGATCCGCCCAACGCTCCTCTCGCTGTCAGTGGTCTCTTCAAGCAAACCATTGTCTTCTGCTAGATGATAGACTGGGTTTCCATGTGAACCATGAATCCACGTAGCTCCCAGTTCAAAAGTGGCATGCCCTGCAGGAGAGGAAGCCAAGCAAACTGGTTAGGGAAGCCTGTCTTCCTGAAAGCTTCTCACGCTCAACCCTGAATAAAATGCGTAACAGCAGAATTGCCCAAGGACAACACGTGTTTGAACATCCCTTGAGGGAGTTTTCCCTGTTAGACACAATGCCAGCATTCTTCAAACTGGTCCTTTGGGACACAGGTTTGTGTATTTCCAGAAGGATGGGATGTTGCAATAAAGATCCATCACAGTGACACACCTCTGATACTTAAGGAGAAATTCAGACCTTCTCCCTTCCCAGTTCTCATCACGGTTGTTGCCAGCAGGGAGATGTAGGAAAATGTGGATAGCAACATTGGCCTGAATACTGAACTTTGTCCTGTGACTAAAACTGGTTGTTATTTACAAGTACACCGCTGATTAACTGTAATACAATATGCATTTCCATTCCCCAAATGAGTAAATAGGCTGTATTTTATTATTTATGCCTTTGGAGATTTATATATCAGGTTGTTTAAAAGGCTAAAGCACTGAAAGCATTTTGTTTTCATCACCTGTACTCTCTGCTTGAAAGTCACAGAGAGTTTGGTCAGCCCCACTCTCCCCATCCTTTACAACTACCTGGATTTACACCAGGGTTTTGTCCCTCCCAAATCCAGCACTGCCAGACTGGGCTGAGAGCACAGAGAGATGCTCAGCAGCTGAAAGGAGGTGCTAAAAATAAGCTTGGGCCATGTCTTCCCCCTTGTATTTTGACAGATTCTCAGAAGTCCAAAGCTGGTTTAAAGTCTGACAGAGCTGGGCACCTCCCAGCATCCCCACAGCAGTGTGGGAATGCCTGATTAAGCAGGGTAGTTAATAGGATCCTGCTTGATGAAGAAAGGATGGTGCAGTTCCCAGCTATCATTTGCTGTTTAACATGTAAATGTATGCTCAGAGAGAGAGGCACTGCAGCACTGAGCTGTGCTGCAGTCAGGTTTAAAGGGTGAAAGCTCAAAGGAATGCTGTTCCCTGGCTGAGCCCCTGCCTCTGAGGGAAGCTCCATAGATCTCATTTTCCAAGCAGCCCCTTTGTCAGTGAGAACTGTGCTGACTGCCCTTCAAAACCTGCAATAGAGCATGAGGCTTCTACACCACAGCACCCACACACAAACGTGAATACTTCAGGTGCCACCGACTCCCAACACATCCCACAGCCCCCAGCCAGGTAGAAATGACTGAACAGTGGAAGCCAAAGGTGGAGACCTCATCAATACTGCAAGTGGCAGTCCCCTGGATAATGCAATCCTCCTGCAACTCAGCCCATGCCAAGCAGCAGCAGAAATGCTGCCTCCTGCTCCTGTTCTCTGCTGCACAGAAATCCTGCTGAGACACCTGATCTTTGAAAGAAAACAATTTGCCAGCAGGTCCTGCTGCTGCCTTAGTGCTTTGGTGAAAGTGATGATGTGTTCCAAGCTCTCCTGTTTAGCTATGTGGAACATAATCAAATACCAACAAATTAAAAACTAATTCTTGCCTGTAATATTAATGCTCACTACCAAGCAGATAAACCAGGTCTTACCAGGTGTAAGTTAAAATGATTAATTATCTAAAAGTGTAAAATTAAATAAAACTCTTTTAAACAGAGACAGCCAATTTACTTTCAGGGCCTTAAAGGATTTTAGGTTCAATACTAATCTACTTGGAACGACTCATCCTATACAACAACAACAACAACAACAAAATAAAACAGAGAAACACACAGATTGTGCATCAAGCCTCCTGGATAGGGATGGCAATTTTCACATTTCCCTTTGCAGCCCTGACCGTTTCTTGGGTATCCTGTTGTGAAATAGCTGCAGTGGATACAGATGTTATAGGTCATGTGCAGGAAACACACAATGCACAAACACACAAACCCTCTGCCTCACCTGTGCTAGAAATAAATCTCTGAATATCCAAATTACTCCCCTAGGCTGAGAAGCAACAGTCTGTTGGAAAATACAGTTTCCCTACAAGACGTGGCTCAGTGAGGGGGAAGGATTCAGATATAACCCTGAGAAAGTGCCACAATGCCACAGAATGGTTTGGAAGGGATCATAAAGATCATCTCATTCCTACCCCCAGCCATGGGCAAGGGACGCATTCCACTAGCCCAGGGTGCTCCAAGCCCTGTCCAACCTGGCCTTGGACACTTCCAGGGATCCAGGGGCAGCCACAGCTCCTCTGGGCACCCTGTGCCAGGGCCTCCCCACCCTCACAGGGAAGAATTTCTTCCTAATTAGCGCCTCGGCTGAAATTTAAATCAGATCTTTAGTCAAGTGTGCAGACAGGGGAGAGGCCAGGGCCAGAACACAGATCCACCTTGGCAGAGAACTGCAGCCCACACCCACACAGGGCAACCTTGGGAGCTTGCAGAAGATAAGAAAGTTTGTAGTTTTAAAAAATTATTAAAAGACTAAGACTTTGGATGTCAGCCTCTGCTCTGCAACTAAGTTACATCTACAAACTCTGAGACTGCCTCCAGACTGAAACACCTGCTCATCTCCTGTTAATTAAGAGGTGTTAATGAGGAGGAGGAGGTGGATTGCCAGCAAAGGCAAATATGTGAGTTACTGGTGAAGGTGGGTAAAGATGAGAGAATCAGTCTCGGTGCTGAAACACCAGAACTATTTCACAAGTGCACTGGGAGAATGATCTGTTGCTCCCTAAAGATTTCAGCTCTTTCACACTTCCCTCCTCTCACAGGCACGATCCAGGATATTTTTAATACAGCGGATTGTGAGTAAAGGACACACTTCCCATCCTAACCTCTATGCCAAGTCTCAGCAGAATGTAAAGTGCCCTACTCAAACCCCTGGAGATTAGATTTTCCCGACTGCCTTTCCACTGGTTTCCCTTCTGCAAGTTCACAGGAGGCTGCTGTTTATTTACTGTGCTGAGTTTATCGAGTAAAACATAGTAAGTGATGTAAGCACCTAAGAAATAAAAAGCAAGCAGGGCAGCAAGAGTGCAAAGGTAATACCCAGAGTGGGATCAGAAACAGAATTAGTTAATTGGAATCAGGAAAGCAATTTGGGAAAAGCTGAGAGTTTTATGTCTCCTGCAGAGAAGAGACAGGCAATGTCCTTCTGGATACCAGGAAAAGCTTCAGTGACTCCCGTGCTGCAAAGGGCAATGTTTGTTCTAGGAGTGTTGCCTGTAGAGATTTTTAAATTGAGCTGGCATTCAAATATCCAGAGTCTGCACCTTTATTACACACTAAGAAAGGAGGCTGCAGAGATAGGAAACTAGAAAATCAGGATAAAGGGATACACTGAAGATGTTTTTCCAGCAGCTTAATTCCCAGTGGGTAGCGCCCTACACAGTAAATTAGCTCTAGGGAAATGAACGGGGTTGTTTGTGAAGCAGAACAGCTCGGGGTTTCCCCTTTCCAAGGGCTCTAAGCCCTGAGAAACAGCCCTTCAACAGCCTGGAGATTTACTGGCTGCTCCTGGGAAAGAGTCAAGCCGGAAAACCTGAGTGGAAACCATCTGCATACAGTTACTCAATCACAGACCTGTTACACAGAGCTCTTGCTGAGCGAGAGAAAACAATCACCCCAATCTTTTATTTCATGGAAACACAGATTTGGAGCAGCCCTGGGCCAGAACTGAGGCACCAGACAGCACAGAACCACCCACCGTAGTGTGTGATAAGCATATGCTAAGGTCTAGCTTACTGTAATGAGGTTTTTTTCTTTAGAGTTATTATGGTAGTTCTCTTTTAAATATCTTTTTACTTTAGCTTGGGTTTTGCAACTTTATTGTAATGAAGTTTTTTTTTTTTTCTTTAGAGTTATTACGGTAGTTTTCTTTTAAATATTTTTTTACTTTAGTTGGGTTTTGAATTTGTTATGTAAGTAATAATTTGCATATAGTTTTAATGTCTTTATTGTGTAAGTTATTTTTTGGACTTTTAAATTTTAAGTCATTCACAACAAAATATACAAAGCAATGTTAAAACGTCACATTTCTATTAGAACAGTGCACAGCAGATCCTTGAAATGTTGGGTGTCTACTTACATCCAACTTGACACAGAGCTTACTTTTTTTGGACCCTTACTCAGCTCTGGAAAGAGCTCTTGAATCTTAACGTCTAGTAGAACACAAGTTCTACTACATGATAAGATTCAAGTTCTGTTGGGAAAGATGGGACAGGAAGGGCTTATGGATATGAATGCCTGGTAAGAAATACTGGAGATGTAAAACCTGTGAGTGAAATAGAAATGAAGGCCAGCTTTGAGATGTGATCACGGCAGGCAGGAAGATGGTGATTAGCTGGAGTTCGGTTGAAGGACAGAAAACAAAAGGACCCAAGAATGTAGCCCCTCTCCACCCTGCCAAGGTATCAAGGAAAAAGTAGGTAAGAAAAGTAGTCTTTAGAGTTTAGAATATAGGATTATATGGTAATATAGTAGTTCTCATAGGCTGCATGCAAAGTTTGTAGGTTTTGTATCTCGTGCCAGTTGGTCACTGTAAATTAGAATGTTCAACACAAAAGGAGACATAATGTATTGTAACAAGGTCCTTGCTCTCTCTTACCTCTCTTACTGCTCTGACCCCTGCACTCTTCTTACCTCTCTTACCTCTCTTAGCTTTTTTACCTCCCTCACCTCATACCCTCTTCTCTCTACCCCTCTGTCTTTGGGGCTTCTCTTCAGCCGAGGTGGTGGCTGAAGGCAAAGCCCTTTTTACCCACAACCCTTGCCATAAAACCACATGTTTCTAGAAAATCTCAGGTCTGCAGAGTTCCTTCTCCCTGCCATCCACGGATGATCCTACAAAGTTCTACACCCCAAGAGGCACCCAAGGATTTAAACACTTCCACTCCCGACACCGCCACACTCCAAACCATTTTGCACATCACATAACCCCATTTCCCAAGGTTAACCTGACCTCATGGCCAGACACAAACCCCACCAGCAGCCCCCTGCAGGCGCTGCCCTCACCGAGCTGGACGCTCTGCACGCGGCCCCCGATGCGGTCGGTCGCCTCGAGGACTGTTACATCCGTGAATCCGCTTTCCAGGAGCGCCTTGGCTGCCGACAGGCCCGCGAGCCCAGCACCGATCACGACTATTCGAGGCTGTCGCTTTCTCCGTAGGCCACTACTAAGAGGATCATCCGTGCTGTCTCCAGATATTTCACAACTTTGCATGCCGTCCAAGCTCTCTTTCTAAGGAACCTGTGGGAGGAAGCAGACAGGTGTGTTCAGGGAGCTCAGGTCCAGCTTGTTCTCTGCAGTTGAAAGGACCAAAAAATGAAGAAGTGCAGCGGAAAAGAAAAACTTGGTGAATTAGACCCAGCCTTCAACATGGGATGGACAGAAGGGATAACTGAGGTCAAGCTGAGATGCAAAACAACTTTCAGCCTGGAGCACCAAGAACTCCAGAAATCTCCACCCTTTCATGCCATGTAGACTATTTCCAAACAAGTCAAAGGACTTTCAAACTCCCATCTTTTTATATAACCTCTGAAAGCGGTAATTTTGTGGTGAAGACTTTTAAAAGAAAGAGAACCACGTCCCCAGTGCTGACAAGCTCCACAACCCAGCAATGAAGCTCCACTTTGCCACTGTGGCAACCACAAAGCCTGAATTTCAGATCCTCTGAGTAAGGGAGGAGGTAAGGAGGATTTAGCTCAAAGCAAGGAGATCGAATCTCAAACCAGCCATTACAGAAATGGGACAGACGGGAAAATGTTTCAAGTGATGAAAGTCAACAAGGGCCAGTCCAAAATTTCACAAAATGCAGCCAACACTGGAGCCAACATTGTCCTGCCACATCAGAGTCAGCCTCAGGCTTAGATGAAGAGAGGTTCAAATCCACACCAATCCTGACTAGTCCAAGTCTACCCAACTCCCCATCTACCAATATATTCAGCTGCTCCTCCAAGCAAGAGGACCCTGTTTTCCTTTGCTCACTCCTAGAAGACACTTTTTTACTGCTATCTGTCTTTGTTTCTCAGGTCCCATCACATCATTTTAGTAGGTAGGACCACAGCCTGAGCCCATGGTTAAGGTTCAACCCTGATCAGGGATGACCAGAGCTTTCCAACCAGGATCCACATGCCTTTATTCACAAAAGCCAGTGTGAACTTACCTGGTTCTGGGTGGTTCACACCTGCCCTCAGGATCACAAAGAACAGGGTGCAGAGATTCCTACCCCTCCAGACCTGAGCTGACATGAGTCCCAACTTGCAAAGGATAAACACAAACCCCAGGATTTATCAGCCCTGGAATCAGCTGATGCCCAGTGATTTGGATAAAGCGTGCACACAATTCCTTGTCTCCCCCTCCTCCCTCCCCAAACAGAGATATCCAAGGAGCTCATAGTGTGCTGCCTCTACCTGTTGCCAAGCTGCTGGATTTTCCATTCTGAGTTCTTCCTCAGTTCTCTTTGGTCACTGACAAAGATTCCTACTCTTCTCTTCCATCACAAGAAGGGTCAGCTTAAAACACTGCTGGCCTACTGTAGTATACAATCACAGGAACTAACGAAGCACAAGCGAACAGCAGTTTCATTTGGAGAGTCCCTTTTTCTCCAGGATTTTATAGAATTTTATGTATGTTGACCAAGCAATATCCACACTCTGTAAGGGAGCTGACATCAGGCTGCAGTCAGCTGATGAAGAGGAGGAGGGTGGTCCCACTGGAGCTCTGACAACTCTTTTGAAAATGTCTGGTTTCAACTGAAACAGCTTCAGCTCAATCCACCCTTCTGTGGACTCACCTGCAAGAGGGATTTGCACTGTGTGTGCAAACTCTGATTCTGCCACTGCAGCTTGTCCCCACGGGCCCAGCATCAGCTCCAACTGCCACTGCAGCAGCTTCCAACGGCCACAGCCCAACAGAAGGTAGATCAGAGAATTCTGATGGATGGGACCTTAAAGATCATCCCATTTCCATCCCCTGTCATGGGCAGGGACACCTTCCACTATCCCAGGGTGCTCCAAGCTCCATCCAGCCTGCCTTGGACATTTCCAGGGATCCAGGGGCAGCCACAGCTCCTCTGGGCACCCTGAGCCAGGGCCTCACCACCCTCACAGGTAAGACCTTCATCCTGATGTCCAATCTAAAGCTCTCTCTAGTTTAAAACTGTTCCCTCTTTGTCTTATCACTCTCTACCTGTGTAAAAAATCACTCTCTGCCTTTTTTGTAAGCCCCCTTTAGCCCTCCCATAGACATTCTACAACCCTCTCCCCTTCTCATTCTCCTGGTAACACTTTGATCCACATATTTTCATTGCCACAGTGAAGGAGCATCTTTTCTGCCATCTATATCCTGTAGAAATTGAAGGGGTTTAGCTCAGTTCTTTAAGCACAGCTTTCCGAATCCTGGCTTTGGTGAGCTCCTGTGAATTCTTCACATGAAAGCTCCAAGAAAATGTTTTCCCTCCTGTTTCAGCATTTTAATACTGGATTAGGTGACCTGTCCAGACAGATGAGAAAATAACAGGGTATTTTGTGTGCACAGAACCCTGATTTGGAAACTACCCTTAATTAGCCAACAACCTGCACCATATGATCAGCAGGGAAGGGCAATTAAAATTTAGCAAAAGCTTGAGCTTTCCAACCAGGATCCACATTCCACAGTGGAATGAATGGGTGATATATATAAAGGAAGCCCCCACTGCACTTTATTTCAGTATCAATTAGTCCCTCTAATTGATAGGTAGGTGGGCTAATTAGGTAGGTTCATGAGTGAGACAAGCACATAAAACACAGCCCAATGTGTGCAGTGCTCTCTCCCTTCAGCACTTTCCAAGCCACCAGTGAGGGCTCTCGAGCCAGTGGATATTACCAGGTCCCCTGAAACAAAAACAGTTTGGCTTTTTACTTCTTGATTGCCAAAAAGGGTTGTTTCTTTTTTATTTTGTTTTTTTTTTTCCTCCTTTAATCACAGGGTAAGAAGTGTGTTGGCTGTTGCACTGTGATTCTCTCAGACTGTAATTTTGCTTTGTGTCCACCTAAGAACAAAAGTAGCACTAAATCACAGCTTCACTGAAAGTAAAATTCTCCTGCTTTGTCTTGCTTACAGCCTTCCTGTGAGACAGTCAACAGGCACTGGTTAACCACAATAAGAAATACCCAGATACACATCTTCTTTTGTCTAAAACATACAGCTTTGATCCTCTTAGCTCGTGTTGTTGTGTCTCACTCGTGATATTTTAATCACTTTTACTTCCAGACTTGCCCCCTTTTCTCAGTTTCTATCACCATTCTGTCCCTGACTCCTTAGGAGAAATTACCCTCCATTCATCCTCTCTCACTCATGTCCATTTCCTTAATTCAAAATAAACAAACAAACAAAAAAAACCAATAAACAATGACGACAACAAACCAAACACCTTAAAAAAATCCCTAAAACCAACCTCTCAAAAAAAAAAAAAAAAAAAAAAAAAGAAAAAAAAAAAAAGAATCCTGAACATAACTGCTGTTTTCCAGCAGACAAATCTTTGCAAAAATACATCTTCTAAGATGGGCATCATTCTATCAACCCAGAATCATGGGTTTCCATTCCTAGCACTTGGACCCACTGCAAGTTCAGTGGGGTGACAACTTCATGACTTTTGTTTTTCCCATTATTTTGCCAGTAAAACCCAGCAGGTGCCAAGGAAGAAGCCAGAGAATTAAAGCCGTTCACAACTGCCCTCCTTACTACAATACTCTGACCAGGCAATTCTTGTTCAGAAAGAGGTCGCTAAGGCTCCAACTATTTAAAAATAGAAAACCAAAATAAACAAAAGCATTTCTCAAGGAAATCTGCTATTCTTAGCTCACACAACTACTCCTGTGGTAGCATTGTTGTAGCCCTGGTGACACAAAGACTTGGGCAAGGCAATGCTCTGGAAACAAGGGCTGTGCGCTTGAAGGCTTGGATGAAGTTTTGGGGATTGTTTGGGGTTTTCCACCAGGATTGGTTAATCTTTAAAAAGTGACCTTCCTTCAGGCTCTGTATCACACAGCAGGTTGTCATTTACCCATGAGCTGGGACTGCTGCCATCCCCAGACCAAATTCATAGTCATCCCAGTGGGACCCATCTCATCCCTGTCATTATTTCAAGTATCCAGCTCGCCTTTGGTGCCCACAGCCTTTCAGGGCATGGAGAGGAGGAGAAATCCATCCTGCTGAGCTCTGGCATTCCTGTCTCAGGATGGCCAAGCTGAAAGGGATCTTACAGACACTTTAAAACAGCCACCAGACCTTCCTGAGTGCTATTAAATTGTGTTGAATAGACAGCCTTCACATTAACAAGTGTAACAGCCAGTCTGGAGGGTGAGAAATGCATCATCAACACAAATAAATTCCCTGCTGACCGCACAGACCAGCAGAAAAATTTACCAGAATCACTTTATTCCCTGTAGGTTTTTTTTTTTATTTGATGAGAATTGAGCATCATCCCTAATCAGAAAGCTAAGCAGTGATATTGCATGTGTTTAAAAGGAACGTGGATAAAAGCAGCAAGAGTCAGCTGAAAGACTAAATGGAAGCACAAGAAATAAACACACTACTATTTCCTCATTATTTTAAGTGCAGCTATTCAAAATACTATCAACACATGAAGGAGCACTGCACACACATGTGTTTATAATGCAGGTTTGTCATCACAGCCTGAAAGTGTTTACAGAGAAAATTTGACACCAAATTAATTCAATCTAAGCAAAGACAAAGCGAGATTGAGAAACCAAGAGCAGAAGCTAGGAAAAAAATCACAACAAAAATAAAATATCTAATTTTAACAATGACACTAATCTGTTGAAATACTTTTCTCTAAAGACAGAGAGGATATTTATTGAAGCTTTCAACTCAGGATCCAATCTGTCATAAACATTTACACTCCAGTCCCAGCAGAAGACCAGGCTGTGGAGCTGGGAATTATCCTGCCAATTCAATGGAGATGGCCAGGTTTGAATTACAAAACAAAATTTTGTGGCCTTTACACCTCAGGAATCTACCATGATGAAAACAGTAAAAAAAAATTTTAAAATAATAATAGCAGCAAACTTTTGATCCAGGGTTTCAAAAGCCTTTTTTTCAAGAGATGTAATAGCCTCTATTATTTCATCAGCTGCATAAGGAAAAGTGCTTATCTGAAAGCACTGTTAGCTGAGCCCAAAGGCAAAAGCTCCATGACAGAAACAGAAAGGTGACTTATCCAGCAGCTGTAAAGATATTGCAGTTGTTAGGCCATTAACTCATTACACAGCCCAGCACTACTTGTACTGAGTATGGTTGTAGGGAGTAACCCTCACCTAAGTAACTGCAATAAGAAAATTTCCAATCAGCATCTCTAATGCACCTTTTTCCCTAAGCTGAGCGAGAAGTGCTTGGAGGGATTATTCTGGTTGGAGCAATTTTATCTCCTCTAACACCTTTGCAGGTTTCAGACTCAGGCTGTTCCCTGAGCACAGGTCAGGACAGATCGTATCTCTGAGCAGATACAGAACTGAAGTGGAAGGGATTTCTGGGCTGGCTCCAGCACTGCCTGTCAGTGCCTCCTGATGCTGTGAGATGTGGTTCTCCACAGCTCCTGGCACAACAAACAAGCATTTTGTAACCTCTCCCTCCTTCCCCCTTTCATCAACCTTCTCAGACACAAGCACATTAATCCTTACTGCCTGTTATTTCAAGATGCTCTTTCCATGCTGCAAACATGTCAAACTGGGAGATGTGTCTCTTTTTCCCTTCTCCCTCCTTTTTAACCCAGCAGGGTGTACACCAAATTCACAACCCTTTTCAAAATCACTATTTACACCCTTTCAGGAGTGTTACTAATTGATCCCAAGTCCTCTGTGTCAGTTAGACACAGGGGGTGACAAAATCCCTGCTTTTCTTATCAGTAAAATTCATTCCCCCTACCACCTCTTCCTGCCTGACCAGGGCAAAGAGCCTTGCACGTCCACAGGGATACGTGAGCCTGAGTGAGCAATCCTGCCTGGTCTCAAAGAGGATTTGAGTGGAACATCATCATCTCTGCAGCACCCTCTCCACCGCATCCCACACCATTTATCCTGCTTGCCTCATCTCTGCCCACCAGCCCTCATGGTAGAAAGATGACCACGCTCATCTTTCTCACCATGATGGTACAAGGAACCCAGACTCACAGAAACAAGCCAGCACTCCTGTGCCAACAAGCAACTTGTGTCCTGCTTTGTATTTCCAGAGGCAGAACCTGAAATGAAGTGGTTTGATTTCCAGAGAGCTGCTGGAATTTTTAGGGGTGGCTGTGAGAGAAAAACAAGCTGGAAGTGAAGATAAATGCAACCATCCAATACAATTTATTCCTTTAAGAGCCCAAGCCATCAAACGTGGCTCGAGGCACTGAAAATGCTGATCTCACATCAACATCTACCAGCTCCATTTACAAATTACTGACCCACCCCAGTGACTGACACACAGGGAGTGCAGGCTGGATCAGACATCAAGGAAGGAAAGGCACTAATGAGACACCACGTGCACTCTTGGACAGCAGCGTGCCAAAATGCTTCCCGTTTTTCCCACACACCAAACCTGCAGCTCACTCCCAAACCTCCTCAGCACTGGTTTTTCAAAGGCAACAGGGACTTTCAGGCTGGCTCTGTAATCTTCTTCTTCTTCTGGACACATCCCAAAAGAGATAGGGAAATACAGCATTAACCTTTGCCTGTCCAAACTCAGGTGTCCTTTACTCTGGGAAGTTGAGCTTCCAAAGCCTTAACTTAATTTCCCCCCTCACTTCCAGGAATATCCCCTCCCTTCATCTCAGGAGAGACAGGAAGGGGGCCATACTAAATTATCTCCTCTTCCCAAGCAGGGAAAAAGCTGTGCTTCTTCAGTGCACACAAAAAATATAACAAACTCAAATAAACTACTCCAAAAGTTATGAAAGAGAAGAAGCCCAAAGGTGATGGATATTAAAGCTGAGGCCATCACACCTTATGCAGAATAGAGGCTCCTACACCACAGCACGACTCTGTGATCCTGCACTGCTGGCCCAGAAAGTGAAGCCGAAATGTTTGAGTTCTTCAACAACAACCAAAAAAATTGTTCTGAGAAATGGTATTTTTTTGCAAGTATGATCCAGGACAGCATCATACAATCCCCTTTGCCTCTTTTCACAACAACATCACCCAGGAAAAACGCAGTGGGGAGGCGGAGAATAAATCACAGAACTCAGAGAACCACTTAGGCTTGAAAAGACTCTTAACCATGACATTTGACATTTTATAATTAACTCTCAATCAACAAAGATGGTGGAACAAGTTCCAGAATAAGATTTCCTGTGACTTTGGAGGCACCAGACACCTCCTTTGCCACCTGATTTTCCAGCAACACACTGAGTGGTCCCCAGAAACACTCACCCCAATAAACCTCCTCCACCCTCCAAAATCACCAACTGGGAAAAATCTCTGCACTTTAGGAGGTTTGAAGGAGATTAAAATAAAACAAAACAAAAGAAAAATGGGTCACTGGATGGTGCTTTTGATCAGGAAACCACTGCACATTTTTACCACTGTGATCCAACTCATTTTAATGCCTGCAAATATCCCTTGAGTCAAATGAACTTGTTCAAAGCTGATTCACACCAAGGCTACTTTTTAAATTGGGTAGTTGTTGACAACTAGAATATATTTAACAAGCCCCAAGCGTCTTGGCATGCAGTATAAAGGCTTCCTATTATGAGCTGGATTTTTTTTTTTTTTTTAAGGGAACATATGGGCAGAGCAGGTTGTCTGCCACGGGGCACTTCCATACAGTGCTTGGCACTGACAGAACTGCAGATACCCAAAAAAATAAACCAAGGCACGTCACGCCAAGAACACAGGGGATGAATCACACGATTTAAAACTCGCTGATAAAATGCACCATTATGTGTTTTTCAAATTCTCCTCATCTGAAGGGAAAAGAAATGAAAATAATTGTGTTCCTCTGGCTGAAAAGGGTACCATGAGAACACAGCAGGCTCTGCCAGCTCCGAGGGGCTGGGATGGGAGCTGCTACCAGGAACACATCCTGGTGAGTGGGGCAGCATCTTGACTTACAGTGTGGGGATAAAATGAAGGACTAGAGGATTCTCTCCACCATCACAAACTCCCACTGGAGGCAGTCATCATTCCCAAGTGATTCCCAGAGAAATGGGATGAGAATGTATTCTGGGCTACGGAGCTTCTCCTGCCCGTGCAACCAGCAAGATCAGAACTGTAACGCTGAGGTTCATGTGCCTGAGGCTACAGTATTTCACAGTGCAAAGGAGTTCCACAGCAGTGACAAAAAGAACAGCTTTGGCACGTTCCTTGGGCAACAGAGGAGCAAATCCAGTGAATCCCCTGCTCTGCAAATCCCCTGCAGATAGAACAAGCGTGTGCTGTAGCTGGCACATCAGCATCCCCTTGTTTTGGAAGGCTGCAGACAGGTAAGAAGGTCCCACCTACCCAGAAAGCATCCCACAATATCTACCCACCACAGAGACAGCTGTTAGTGCCACAACACTCCCCTGCTGTGTCAGGAGAAGCTGCAGAGTTCGGGGACACCGGTTGCATTCAACCTGCCATAGTGAACAGGATACTCCCATCTCAACTCTGGTGATAGAAATTGTGATCTGACCAAGAACTCCAGTGCCTTTGCTTTCCAAATCCTACTGACCACCAGGGATCTGTCAACAGCTGGTCAGGATCTAAACCAGTGCATCAAGCTGCAGTTTGGCTCTGTCAGCCTCTGACAGGACAAAGGGTTGACAGCTCAAGAACAACTCAGAGTTGTTGAACTAAACAGGGCAAGCAGCAACCAGTCCCAAACTGACCTGCCTTTTCTTGTGTCTTTAAGAGCTTGTCAGGCTCTGGTGGACCCTTGGTAGGAATTTTTCCCTATTTCCAGCTCTGCCGACCCCTATTTCCAGCTCCTCAATCCCACTGAGCTTTGGGAGGTATCTGCCACTCCTAAACAACTGGCAGAAGCAAAGCCTGGTGTTTCAGGACTGTAAAAGGAAGGAAAGACAGACAGTAAACTACAGGGGAGAAAAAAAAAAAAAAGGTTACAAGCTAAAAACACTGGCATAATTGATAGAACAATGCTGCAAGCAAATTTCCTGCAGAAGTTGTATTCTGGCTGCCAAAAAGAGCTGTACCCTATCCCGTCTGCACAACCTTGAGATCTTATCTCTTCCACCCTCCTTCTCTCTCCAATTGTTTGGAAATCTTAATTCATAAAACGAGCCTTAATTAAATAGGAAATATGCCTGTGTTTGCACAACTCAGAACACAATTGCGTCTCAGTCAAATAAACACTGGTGTCCATATTACACTTGGGAATTTGCTGTGGTTTGGGGTTTTAAATTTGTTGCAGCAAACTTGTGAGCAAAGTTTCAACAGGAATCTTTTCTTCTCCTCCCATCCTCTGTACCAGGAGGGTGAGACAGGGAACAAATCCCCATGCAAAGAGGCTCAGTACTGGTTCCAGCTCTACGTGTACATGAGGATCATTTCAGGACACACCATATGAAACACGATAGCCAAAAGCAATTATTTTTCCTCACCACTTCTCAAAACCCAGACCTACCAAACTGCCCTGAAATAGCAGCACAGCGCTCGAAATAGCATTATTTCTTCTCTTTTTGAGAAGCAACACCCACACTAAATCTTTGATTTTAAGCCATCCCCGAGCAGTTACCACATCTTTACCATTCAAGCCACAGGGAAAATCATTAAATCCAACAGCAACACTATGGGAAGAGAACCAGAATTAGAAAAGCCAAACACCACATGGATTTACTCCCACAGTAACTGGATCAACTTCAGCCTGGAACAGACTAGACATGACTCCAGGAAAAATACATCTCTCCAGGTGCAGCTGTATCAAAGAGACTTTCCCTGGGCTCGTGCTTTGCTGGAGAATTAAACAAACCACATGTTCCAGCTCTGAGGCAGCAGACACGTATCCAGGGCTGGCCTCGGCACGCTGTGATTCACACAGCCTTCTCCATCCTTCTGTCTGCACAAACACACCCCTGGAGCAGCACGGAGCCCAGGGCAGGGGAATTCAGGCTGGGAAGCAAATCCTTAGATCCTGAAGGCTGGGGTTATGGCTGGCAGACTGGATTGTCTGGTCCCATCAAAAGCTTCCCTTGAAGAAGATGGGAATTTTCCCCATGGATTTGATTTCAGTACAAAAGGGAAGAGATTCTCCTCACTACAGACCGTCTGCATTCAGGTCACCCCCAGAGATATCCAAAGGAAATCGGCACTGCTATGGAAAATCTCCTATATAGGATCACATCCTCGCTGTAAAGCAACAGGAGCAATTCCCCCCCGCTGAGTGATTTTCCTCTTGAGTGCAGAATGGAGCAGAGAGCAGAAACAGCTCGTGAATCATGGAATCACAGAATAGCCTGGGCTGCAAGGGACCTTTAAAGGTCAAGACAAGAGGCAGAAGGGTGGGTGAGGAAAGACATGAAAACACAACAGTGACACCTTCACCTTTGTTCCCATCTTGTCGCAAACTTCAAAACAAAGCCTGAGGATGAAATTTTGTCTGGAGATTCCAACAGAAAGCCTCCTCCACTCGACTTGTTCTGCTTTGAGGTTTTAAGTGCCTTGCAGGCAAAGTGGAGCCTGGAGTACTGTGAGATGCACTCCAGTGATGGATTACCACTGCTGCAAGGTGCCTTTCATTTCCCCTGACACACCTGAATTCAAAACGTTTCTTCTCTGTGAGAATCAAGACATTTTACCAAAACAAAGGGAAGTTTATTTTAGTATTGATCCTCTGAATGAAACTGTGCCTCAAACAGCTTCACAGAACTGAGATAAAATGTTGCTCAGAAAGAGAATAATTAAATACCACAGGCTGAGGAAAGAAAAAAAAATATTTATTTTAGATCTAAGACATTTTTCACAGAGCAGGAAGATTTGTCATATGGTAAACAGTAGAAACTGTGAATTGAGACACTTGTGATTTATCTCTGCTTCCACAGCCTTCCCATGTGACTGGGGTAAAAGAACAACAGTCCTACCTATAACTTGTTCAAAATAAAGCAGAGTTTCAATGTGTTTAGGTGGAAGCTCATTTTATTCAGCACACTACACTTGATCCTTTCAGTCCCTCAGCTTCACCGAATGTAAAACAGCAACAAGCACCTGGCTGTGCCAGAAAAGCATTTCCATTAATGCCCTTGAATGAAAAGGCATCAGTATAAGATATTAAATCCCTACCAGGAGAGAGCTATGTGCAAGTCAGATGAGATAACAAGCCAGTAAATTTCAAATCACCACTTGCATCCATCCCATAACTACATGCTGAAATCCCTCCAGCTAGGCTGGCGTGTTGGCAGAAAAAAAATTGTCATTGCTAAATTTAGCAGACACCTCAATCATTGTGTGATGCTTCAAAAGCAATGGAGATGTAAAGTGGAATTTGTAGGACACCATTTAAACTGAAATGAGAGCTCTGCTCACTGAGCAAAGGCTTTTCTTAATTCCCTTCCTGTTTGGACAATTTGATCCACTTCTTTTTTTTTTTTTTCCATTACAACCACAAAGGTCTGTCCTGCAGTGAATGGATAGGCTTTTTTCTGGGATAACTTCCAGGTTAAAGAGAAAGGATTTACACTTGAATGAAACATAGGCACTGTATTTGGAAAATTTGTTTTGAAAACTTGGGAAGGAAGCAAAGCCTCCTTCATTTAAAAAGGGACTCAATTAACATTCTCCAACAAGTCTTCCTATCGAAAGGACAGTATTTGCTGGGGAACATGTGATCTGAGACTTGTTCTCCTCGCTCACAATGTTCCTTTCTGAAATACAGGGCACTGCTTTGGAGAGACACGAGGATCTTTGCAGAGCTTTCCAAAGGACTGCCTGTCACAGGCCAGGCCTTGACTCCAGGCATCAGATCTTCTGTGACTTAAGCTCAGGAAACTTAAAATAGTGCTTAAAGACCCTAACGAAGACCTAGAGTGACACAATCCTACTGTGGCTCCCTCTACAAGGACAGCTCATCCATGCTCAGCCATAAGAGCAAGATGAATAAACGGCATCACAAATCTCACCTCCTCGTTGTCCTGAAAAAACACATCTTTAAAACTTTCTGGAATGAACACACTAGAGACCAACCAAGCAGGTGTTCTGCTTTTGATTCCTGCTTGTCTGGGTGTGGGTTTGATCTGTAGCAGGCAGGGGCCAGACAGGACCACCCTAAGGGTAATCTTGGGTTGGAAAAACAATCCTGAGAGTGCTGGGCATGTCTAGAAATTGCCCACGCAGGAGGAAGAAAACAACCCATGCCATTATTTTTTTTCCAGATAAAGAGGGGAAAAATGCTACTGACAGTTTAATGTGCATTTTTATTTCTAAATTCCCTTATCAACTGCATAAGACAGAGCATTCTTCACTCTTTAATAAGTACAAGTTGAAGTTGAGCCTGACTCAAAGTTGATGACGGATTGAGTCCACATCAATACCCAGCAGGTTTGGATGGGAGACAAAGGCAATATTGGTGTGTATAGCTACAGCAACCATGCTATCAACACATCCAACACTTTGGGGAGACCATCTGTAGCAGCCCACTCTCCTTCATTTCTTCTGGATGCCTCCAATTGCAGCATGACCCAAGCACAAGCAACAGAAGGGAAGAGTTACCTGCAGCTACCCCCCACCAGTGCCTCAGAGGGACTGTGTAAGCAAAACAAGGACAGGCTGTCTCCAGAGCCTCTGCCAGGAATTTGGATGCTGAGATGTGAGCTACCCTTTGGAAAAAAATACTATTTTTCCCCGCTGATCATACTTTTAGTGCAGGCACTGTATCAGGTGTGGATAACCATAAAAATTCTTCTGCATTTAATCACTATTCTTTAGTTCTTCCATCTGGGAGTTTGTCTACACCAAAATGGACCAAACACCCCCATGATGTCTTCCCTCCATCCAAAATAAAAGTAATTTAGGAGTTCTGTTTCTAAATAGCATTTTCCATGGGAAAGTCAGCACGTTTTAAATTCACAGTACAGTGGAATAGTGTCCTCACACAGACAAGTGCCTGACTCTTAACCCTTGCTGAACACAAACACAGATGTCAGGACAAAGCAGCAGAGAATGCTCTGTACATCCCACGAGGTGCTTTGCACAGCTGGGAATGAGCTGCTTGATGATAAACACACTTAATGGAGTTTACATTTGGTTAAGACACTTACAGATTAAGAGGCTGGCTCCTGTCTTTGCTGTCAACTACAGGCAGATGCTGGACAGCACAAGGTGAAGATACTTTTCCTATGAGGTTAAGCAAGAAATAAATTAAAAGCTGTGGCCACCTCACACACAAGATACAGGGCCAAAAGCTGGGCTCAAACTGAGGTTTCTCTGAAAACCCTCCATCAGTCCCAAGACAATCCAGAAAATACATGGAGAGGACACAGTTCACACAGCCACTCTCTCATTACCCTGAGCTAAAGATCCCCTTGGCAGATCCATTTTTTGCACCCAGAAATGTCCCTTGCAGATCCCTTTGCCTGAGAATAGAACAGGTGGTGACAACTCACGAAATGTGTGCATACCCACATCGTCTACAAAAATCTGACTTAGGTTTCATTGCACCTTTGGAAAGAGGCAGCCCACTCCAAAAGTTTAAAACTGGGTAGCTGCAGTAACTGCATTTTTTCAGGAAAGAAAGGGAAGAGTATTTAATAATCAAATAGTTTTTCCTCTCCATGTACAGAACTGTGGAAGCTTCCTGATCCTGTCCACTGGGCATCATACTGGAAACAAGCTTTAGGACCAGGAATGTGCTGCAAAGTCCAGTATCACAAAAACACACAGGATGCTGATCTCTGTTCTATCACGTTGGAGTTAAAAACATGTATAAAGTTATACTGCACATTTTATTAAAAAGAAATTAGAAAGGGATCTAACTAGCAGAAAATCTGTGCTTTTCAAGGTGAAGTTGCCTGGCCAACATGGGTGAAGTGATGTAAGTCTCTGCTCTGGGACTCCAGCATTGATGTAAATGCTGCAGACACACAGAGCCTCTGCCTCAGAAGGTTACTGGGACTCAAGAGATGGGGACACAGCCCCACATTGACACCCCTGCCCCACTGTGCATCCTCTTGTGTCCATTTCTCACCGAGCGCATCTTCCCCTCCCTGCTCCAGAGCAGATTGAACTTAATATACTTATGCAGTTGTGAAGTGTCCTGCCTGTTATCCAATTAGGCAGCTAACGAGATCTGAGTAACAGCACGTAGGCACTGATAACTGCTGCCTGATATCAGCACAGATTAGACACGTTCTTTATATTCCCAGCCCTTGCAGAAAAAAGGTTGGGATTCGTTCAAAGGCTGCTCCGAAGACTGGATTCAGATAATTGTTTAATTTTGTTTGGGATCCATAAACACATCACGTTTGTTTCCTCTTGATCTCCTGGAGCTGTCATGTCACAACTGTCCCATTACAAAACTCCTGATCAATCTGGTGTGATTTGTTCAGTTGAACTTTCAGTGTGGACAGGGGCAGGACTCGTCACCTCCACGGTCCCTCCTAGCATCAGAAATCCATGGAGCAATAAAGGATCTGTGCATCATCAGGAAAAAATGTACAGGATTGATAAAGAGATTCAGAAATGCAATCTTTATTAGCTCTGACGCTGCTCCATATGACATTCCCGTAAGATCCACCTAAGAAAACATTAATTAGATGTAATCACCATAAAATGGCTGTATGTCAACATCATTCTTGGAGCATAATTACCAAGGGTTTGTTATCTAATTGGGAGGGCACTGGAAAGTGGGACCAGCCAGGCATAAGAGCTGTGCAATATTTTCATTACCAGTCGGGATGACAGACTGGAATGTATGGCCATACACCAAACAGATGATTCAGCTGGGAGGATTTGCAAGCACCATGGTGTACAGATTTCCATTTCTAAATGATCTTCATGCACTGGTCCAGTATCTACATCAGGAAATAATTAAGAAAGAGAAGTCCCAGGTACAAATACAGAAACAGGGAGCAACTCTCTATTCAGCAAGACTCCAGAAATGCTCTTAGAGGGTCAAGGAAAAATGGTGATATTCAACAATGTCTCACAGGTGCAAAGTTCAATGGATGAGCCATAGAAAGCACTCACTTATGCCGTGCAATGTCCTGCCCTGAGCTGCTCCTTGCCATGCTTTTTGGAACAGCAGGCCTGAGAGCACCTTGTGGAGAACAACAAAATTAAAAACCACCAGGTGTGAGATTTAGCTGGATCCATTAAAGCCAGAAGTGATCCTAAGAACAGACTAATGCAGGCAAGTAAGTGGGACACAGCCTGAGGGGAGACCTCTCCTTCCAAACCCAGCAGGAAAATTCAGAGTTTGGTTCTCTTGAATTGAACCCTCTGGCTTTAATCTCTGTTTGAAAACAAGGTAACAGCCATCAATATGGGTGGAAAGAACAAGAGTCCAGGCCTTAACAACATAGAAAAATGGGGAGATGGGCAAACACACAGCTTTAAACTGAGAAAGGGCAGGGATAGACGGGATATGGGGAAGAAATTCTTCCCTGTGAGGGTGGTGAGGCCCTGGCACAGGGTGCCCAGAGAAGCTGGGGCTGCCCCTGGATCCCTGGAAGTGTCCAAGGCCAGGCTGGACAGGGCTTGGAGCACTCTGGGATAGTGGAAAGTGTCCCTGCCCATGGCAGGGGGTGGCACTGGGTGATCTTTATGGTCCCTTCCGACCCAAACCATTCTGTGATTCCATGACTCTGTGGTTCAGATTTGCTTGGATCACTTGGCTGGAAAGGCAGCAGCCAAGGGACTGGAACACCTGATGTGAGAAGGGAATGAGGGAATGGGTGTTGTTGAACTTGGAGAAGAAATGGTGTTTGGTGAGGGATCCAGTTACTCTTAACTGAGGTTTACTGAGCAGATGTAGCCAGACTGGATGGCAGAAACAAAAAGACAAGATACAATGGGAATTACTGACAGTGAAGGAAATACTGATATCAGACAGGAGGAAAATATTCCTCACCACAAGAGCACTAAGCATGGCATCAACCTGCTACTCTTGACTAAAAAATGTCCAGGAAAGTTCACAAGAAACCTACTTTTGATGCTGGCTCTGTCTGAAGCAGGAGGTCAGATGAGAGCGCTTCAAATCTCCTGTGCCACTTCACTTACTCTTCACTTCTAAGAAACCTTTATCAAGATACACTGGAAAAGGGATTTTGCCCAAGAGTCTACATCACTCTGCACCTCTTTAGTGCTAGCAGACTCTAAAGCTATGAATAAAATACCTTCCACATGACTAAAGATCCCAGTGGCTGCAACTAACAGAGGAAAAAAAGTAAGGAATAAAAACACCAGAGCTTTCACTGCAATTTGAAAGAGAACAAGAAAAACTGAGGACTCACATTACACAAGCTATCATACAAAACCTCTGCAAGAAAACTGAGGCATTCAAAGATGCATGCTGATAGTTCAAACAAAAAAAAAAAAAAAAAAAAGCCAGACTGCTCCTCCCTACCTTCTCTTCCCACAGCAATAAACAAAAGTCGATGCCAAAAGATGTTTCAGACCTGTCCAGACCAGCCTTCATTTTGGTGAGAGCTTCTTCAGCTTTCTCAGGACAAAGGCTCTCTGTGTGCAGACAAACCTGTCACACACACTTCCTACTCTCTCCCACTGAAAGGTATAATAGAGGTGTTAATAGATCCAGAGAAAACGCCTGGAACAATACACACAGGAAAGTTTTGGGATTTTTTCCCCCTAAAAAATAAAGCAAAGGAGTTTACCATAGCAAATAATGCTTTTAAGTGCTGGCTGACCTGTTTTCTGTCATGTTTTATATTCGAGTGCTACCTCTCAGAATAATCTTCACATCCACTTTTTACCAGCTTTAGAAATGCATGAATAGCTGAATCCTTAAGCAGAACAAAGGGACAGTAGGTACAAAATCAGATGCACAGAGTGTAATCACAGCAGGGAGGGAGTAGGGAAGGTCACTCCTAAGCTACAGCTGGCAGGTCAGAGCAGGAAAGCACATTGGTTGAGCTGTAATCGAGCTAATCATGGGGAAAGCCTTGGTCAGGGCAGCTGGCAAGGACTTCCTTCACCTTACAACAGGGAGGAGTTATTCTGGAACAGTCAGACATCCAGAACACATCCCTGTGGAAAAGACAGCACTTGAACAAGGAAAGCACGTGCTCTCTTTTTATAGTTGGTAAAGAGACAAAGCCATAATAAAACCTTCCATGAGAAAACACTTCACCAGTGCTCTGTCTAAAACTAAAATGCATTCGTCACACCCCAAAAGTCCACCTGAGAGTCACAAAGTGGTGTTTGCTGGCTCAGTGCACGCAGGTATCTGACACAGCACTCCAGGCAAGTTTTGGACCCTGCAGCTCAAGGAAGACACGGCCCAGAGATTCCCAAAGGCAGCTCCAGAGGACTGAACAGCACTCTCTGTACAGTAACAAAAGGGCAAGAGGGCAGCAATTCTCAACTGCTGCACAGAAATCAAAGTCAGAGACTAGGAAAATCTCAGTAATGGCAAGAACAATGACCGACTTTCAAGGATCACCCAGGGAGGATGAGGAAAGTTGATCACTGGAGACTTTCAACAACTGCTCTGGACAAACATCTGCTGGGAAAGTTTAGATAGATATGACCCAGCCTTGGGGCAGGAGGTCAGATTAGACAACTTAAGGTCCCCCTCCGACACTGCAGCTCTTTGCTTGTAACAGAGATATGACAACAGAACACGTCAGCAGCAGCCCCAAAGCATGCAAGCCTCCCTACTATTTCCATCATACATTGGAGAAACACTCTAAGATCCCACATGCACCAGCTGCCTGTTCCCACATGGCACCTGCTCCCCTCACTCCTGGAGGAGCAATACAGGGAGAACACAAAGAGCTGGACTCACAGAACAGGAACAGGAAGAGAAGCTCCCCAGCACAGCCTTCCCAACAACACAGTTCCTCTCACATCCCACAGCATGGAGACAGTTGTTAACAGGAGCCCATCCCCACTGTCCTCGCATTTGCCCCCTTCTCATCTCACCCTGCTGTCTGAGCAGTTCTGTCTTTTTTCTCTTTAGGCCTTTCTTCTGTTCCTCCCTGGAATATTTTTATGTGTTAAGATCTTCAGGACTGGATCCCTGCCCACCACACAGCCCTGGATCCCACCCCAAGGGAATCAGGGAACAAAAAGAGCAATGACCTGGTGCTTCACTCCAAAGCCTGCGGTCACACTCAGCCCTTTGTCAAGTTCTCTCAAAGCCCAAACAGAGACACCAGATGCCATTGTGACACCAGAGCGATGGTGTGAACTCCCCACGACTAGAAAAGGACATTTAATTTAGTCTGCTGGGAGAACTTTATGCTCCTGCAAGCATTAATGAATGGCACCAAGTGTCCCGTGGGGTCAGAGCATCCGAGCAGCAGAGTGTAAACTGCAAACTCTGAAGTATCAGCCTTTATCTCAGGGTTAAAGCTTGACCTATCAAAGCAGTTTTAAGAATTTTTGCTTCCTTGTGTGGCCCCCCACAATCCTCTTGGCTCACTCTTGAAAATCCAAAGTCGACCTCCAAGCTCTGTCTATGGAACAAGAAGGGAGGAAAGTGACAGAAGTGGTCCCAGGGAGAAATACACATGTGAGTGTTTTTGTGAGCACATCCCGGCTATAACCACACGTGTGTGTGTGTTTGTCCACACACCCTGGTACATCTGAGGGCACAGTTATGCAATCCCAGAAAACTTAGATCCCAGTTTGTACTGTCCTTAAAGGACAGCCCTGACTGTACGTGTAGTGCTGACAGCAGCAGTCATGAGACAGGCCAGGGATTGGATCCAACTAAAAAAAATAACCTCATAAAAATAATAATCTTCTGCCAGGTGTGTGAGCTCCCTGACCAAGATCTCACAACCACAGTCACAACAGAACTTGCACAGGAATAGGATGACCCCTTTTCCTAGAAGTAGCATCTTAAATCTCTCTAAGTCACCCACCAGCCTGTGCTCTGGCGGCTGGGAAAGAGTTATGCAAGAGAGGAAACAAGCAGTCGGAGACAGGACAGCTCAGAGAAAACATCTCAGGGCAGTTCCTCTCCTAAAGCCAGGCTCTTGCAAAACAACCCTCGTGCCAGCCTGCCAGGCTTTCCCAAAGGGTCTGTGAGCTTCAGGAGTTCAACTGAAGGATTACCAAGCATCTTCCTGGCAGAGTCCTCTGGGATCGCAACGGTGACTGATTTCAAAAAAGAGAATCCTGTTAGAAGAAGACTGGAGATCAAAGCAGGAGGTTACACTTATATTCTGGAACACGCATCCCATGGGGCAGGACAATTTTTAATTCAGTTTCAGACTAAATACTCGTCCAAGAGAAATATCAGGTGAGCACGCTTGAATGTGCAACCTCTTAGGAGAAAATCCATTCCCCACCTGCCCTGAAAAATTAATTTAACTGAACCAAGTCTTATAAAGGAAAAGAAACTCCTCTTTTCCTATGCAATTCCCTGTTTAGGGATAGGCTAGGACTATCTGCTTCACTTACACAAGGAATTTTCTGCCTGCATCAGCTACAAGGGAGCTTGAGTAAGTACTTCACAACACACATGATCTAAAACCAACATGCTTTTTTTTTCTTCCCTTCTCAAAGTCTGCAAACAGCACCATGTCCTGTCAAATGTTTCAGTCATTCCAAGCCTGCCAGCAACCTACACTATTCCATGCCACTCAGCTCAATCTAGAGGACACACTTAAGGAAAATCTGGCATTATGAAGAATAATGAATGGTGAAGAAATTAATAACTAGGTATCCATTCTTCAAAAGTTATCTATATCCATTTAGTTTTCTACGCCATCAGGCAGGAAGGCAAACAAATATTTTCTTATTTCTTAAAAGGTAGTTTATGCCTTTGAACTCAGTAAGTACACACACATGCACACACACACGCACTAGAAGTGGAAATAAATGAACTTTTCAAGCCATTTTAAAGGCTTTGCAGCCCTTAAAAGACCTACTGGATGAAAGAAATGTAAATTACAAAACCAAAAATTCCCCACAAGCTGAAATCGTCTGGGTTTACACCGGTTCAGCTCTTTAGGGCCCTCCACAGCTGAGATCTCATTCTCTTTCTGGCACTGACCTGTTCTGTGGCCCCCAGTGCTCCCCCCATCTTTCTACTCCAGGAAGTGAGAGAAACGTGTTCTCAGAGCATGATGTGTTAAACTGCCCCAAAGAGGGAATATCCAACAACAACCCTGTAAATCTCTACTCTGGGGCTGCAAAATCTGTCTCCCTCAGACCCAGCAAGCTGCCAGCCACCATCACTTGGAATTAGAGAGCACCAACAATAAGTGCCTTGTTTAACTGAGACATTAAAGCAGGGCCTGGTAGCAGAGAACTACCCGAGAATAGCTCAGGGATCAAACTCCAGCAGGAAAAGCAGGGAGGGGCTTTTTTACCCCTCTTGCATTACATTCCTGCTGCTGAGCTCATCACCTTCAGAGCAACCCATGCCTTTCTCAGATCCAAACCACTCCCTGCTGCATCCTTACAACTTCCATCCCATCCTTGCAACCTCACGGACCTGGCCCCAACATGTCACAAAACAAAAACTTCAAGTCGCCACGAAAAATAACACCAAAACTGCACTTAAAACCATGATTAAAATTCACCAAACACCACCACATTCGCTGCATTTAAAGATTTCCAGAGGAAAAGGTCACCGGAATAGAGAGCACATCTCCCAGAGCTAACATCCTTGTCATGCGGCTGTTGGGTTCAGACAGCAAATACATTGTTATAAAATCCCTGTATGCTGTGTTATCCACAGCTCAGGGCTGCTGGCTGAATCACAGAATGGTTTGGGTTGGAAGAGACATTAAAGATCATCTCATTCCCACCTTTCACTATCCCAAGCTGCTCCAAGCCCTGTCCAACCCGGCCTTGGACACTGCCAGGGGTGGGACAACAACAGTTTCTGTGCCAGGGCTTCATCACTGTCTGACTAAAGAACTCCTTCCTAATATCTAATCTAAATCTAAATCTAATCTGAAAGTCCCCTCTGTCAGTGAGAAGCCATTCCCTCTAATCCTGTCAGTCTGGGTTTTTATCCAAAATCCCTCTCCAGCTCTCTTGGAGCCCCTCTAGGCACTGGAAAGTGGTCAAAGGTGTCCCCAGAGCTTTCTGTTCTCCAGGTGGACACCCCCAGCTCTCTCAGCCGCCCACCTGCACTGTTCCTCCAGCCTCCAGCCCAACCCTGTGCCAGGGTCCCTCAAGGGCACTGCCTCTTGTGGAAACACAAGAACAGGACCTCAAACTAAAGTTCCTCTAAAGCCACTCTCCAGAGCAGAGCCACACACCACATGAAACACCTGCACCACACCAATGTGCTCCTCAAGGTGCCACCCACACTCGTGGCGGTAACAAGAGTCACCACCAAGATTTATGTTTCAAGTGGTTCATATTCCCACCCATGGTATTTCTGGAATCTTTAGTTAAAACAAGAAGGAACCACTGAAATATTAGATTATTTTTTAAAAAAGGAAAAAATTTTCAACCAATTTCCACGGTGACTCCTATAAACTCAAGATTCATTACACTGCACACATCCACAGTGCCCTCAAGACAGAGCACAGAATGCCCAGACACAGCAAAGCCAAAAGAGCCAATGAAAACAGGACACAAAATCAAGGCAGCTGAAAATTTTCATGTCCCCTCAACAGGAAGACAACAAAGATGATCCTACAGTCTGGAAACACCACAAAGGTGGTTTTGAAGCGTCACTTGTAAACTATTTGCGTCTTAGGATTCCATAATTTGATTATTTGGTTGCATTTGGGATTTTTATGCTGCTATTCCCTATTCTCATGGTGGGTTACCATCCCTCTGCCACATTACTGCTGTGCTTAGATCAGTTTTTGCATGCAAGCAGAGCAGGACAGATCCCTCAGCCACATCTTAAAGCCAGAGGTTTAGACTTTAGACTCTCCAGAGAAAGAAGAGTTCAAACCCATTCTTCACCCACATCAATTCCAAGAGGAGACCTTTACAGCTCTTTTATTTATTATTTACCACTCTGACACAATGTTTTAGCTCACCAACAGAACTAAAAAATATCCCTTATTTAATTTCCATAGACTTGACTTCATTAACTTCTGGAGAGGAGTAATGTTTGTGGCCAGTGGGAAAGGGTATTTCTACATTTTTCCATTTTCTGGTCTGTTAATTGCAATTACTGAGAAAAGGAGACAGCGGTGAGATTTGTGAAACACAGCAGGCTGTGTTTCAATACTTGTGAAAAAAAACAGAGAAAATAATTTCTCTTTTTTGTATAACCCAATCATACAAAGTAATTCCACATACTTCAGAAGTCAGCATCACAATTTTCCTTAGACACTCATTTGGGCCAGCAGGAATTTAGCTGGAGAACCTCAATTTTGATTAGAAGGATTTACTTTTCAGTGAGATGAAAGGAACAGAAAATACAAAATGATGGAAGTGGAGTTGAGAGACAGGTAGATACATTCCTGAGGCTGGCAGTGAGATGCAGGAATACTCCTCCAAGCCTCTGAGGCAGACATGGGCAGGGGTCCAAAAGCTTTTGAGGATGGATGAGTGAGAAATACCCCAATTATACTACCTGGCTAAGGTGGAGGTCAGCAAAAGAACCATCACACCTCTTAGATGCTTTGGGAAGCCCAGAAACCACCACGTTCTTCTGTTTGTAAGGAATGTCAACAAACTGACGGAGTTCTCCAAACTCTACCTCAACCCCTCCAGTGCCACCAAATCAACCGAAATTCCTCCATCCCAGTAAAATATTGAGTTTCAGAGACACCACAGTTACCTTGTGACACTTTGGTGGGAGAGACACCACAGGGAGGAAGCGCTTCCAGCTCAAACCAGAGAGAGACAACCACGAGTGCCAGCAGCAGCAGCAGGGCTGAGGACACGGGACCCCAGGACACGTGCAGGGTATTTGTGGTGTTCCAGCCACACACTCCAGCATTTCAGAGAGGTGTGGCACAAAGTGGAACAGCTCCAGAGCCTCCGTTCCACGGAGCCAAAGGATGGAGAGGGATGAACGACCACAGCATCCAACATCAGCCAGCGTTTTTAGCATCTAAAGCCTCAGACCTCTACATCCCTTTCCACATAACAGCTCAGCCAAAACACCAGCTGGATGCTGCTCCAAACCCAAAGGAGTCCAGGTAAACATTTGATCGGCCACACAACGATTTGGATCCAGGCACTGAGTCAGACCAAGCCTGTTGCATTTTTTGCCAGCTCAGTAGTCATCCAAACAGGCTTCCTAGTCTGGCTACCCACTCCACAACAGCGGCACGAGGGAAAGGCAGTGCTGGTTTTTTTACAGGCAAAGCCAGCTGAAACCACAGGGCTCACTACTCCCTAAAAAACACGATACATCTGTTCCACAGCAGTGCCATAAAAGATTAGTAAGTGCTGCCCTAACAATCTGGAAAGGGAAAAGGACCTAAGAGAGCAAAATGTTATCACTGAGTCAATAAAACAACATCTGTAAGGGACTGAGAACATAACAGCATTCTTGCACAATACACAGAAATGCTCCTGGGCTGATTTCTTGTTCTCCACTAAACCTGTCTGGTAACTCTGGGAACAAGGACTGCGTCGTACAGGCTACGGGAAAAGTGGATCAACAGGGTGAGCTAAGGACAGAGCTCTGGGCTCAACTTTGTTTGTGCAGGATCACAGAGTGGACGTGTGTTAGACGATACATATGGTTTCACTTTTATGTAAAGCCTGTGTTTACATCTAATGTATCAGGCAATTACAGCTGGTCCCGGCACCAGGTTTGAGACAGCATGTCTATAACCCACGAAAAGCATATTTTTGGGATGAGCAGAGCAAGGATGCAAGCAGAGCAGCTCTGTGTGTGGGGTTGAGAATGTAAATAAAAGCTTTGTTTTGAGGTCAGTTTCAGTAACTGACAATTGGCTTTGTGCATGTTACTGCCCGGCATTCAGGACTAATCCCCCATCTACCACACCGATCTCAATCAAAGACGGAGAGCAATTCCGCAGGAGCCGCTGGATTCGACTGAAAACGCCAGATCGGTGCGAACCGCCAAGCCCGCGGTATCGTAACAGCTTTGTGTAAACACGAAAAAACACACCAGAAAAACAAACAAGCCGGGAGCGAGCCTTCGCCGCTCGTCATTCACATCTCCAGCACGGTGACTGCCTCGCTTAACCTCTCCTCTTTGGTGTCATCATGCGGGGAAGGGCGCAGGCACCCGCGGACTGGTGTCACAGGAGAGAAACACACCGACATCAACACACGGGAGGGGAGAAATAACACCCAAACCGCCCCAAAATCCCAACACAACCATGCCGGTTTTGCCTCAGCCGAGAGAGCGATCCTTTCTCTCGCAGTCCCGATAAAAAGCGGTCGGGATGACACCTGCTCCGCACCTGGGCTGGGGTGTCAAGGGGCGGAGGAATGAGGGTCGATAAATACCTGGGGTGATTTTGGGGCGTGTGGGATGGGGGCACAGCGGATGTGGCCTGGAGGAGTTTGGGGAGATGGGACTGTGGGATGGGGCACAGGGCTGAACCCTCAGGGCCGTGTGTGGGATGGGGCACAGGGCTGAACCCTCAGGGCCGTGTGTGGGATGGGGCACAGGGCTGAACCCTCAGGGCCGTGTGTGGGATGGGGCACAGGGCTGAACCCTCAGGGTGGTGTGTGGGATGGGGCACAGGGCTGAACCCTCAGGGTGGTGTGTGGGATGGGGCACAGGGCTGAACCCTCAGGGCGGTGTGTGGGATGGGGCACAGGGCTGAACCCTCAGGGCGGTGTGTGGGATGGGGCACAGGGCTGAACCCTCAGGGTGGTGTTTGGGACGGGACACAAGGAGCGACCCCTCGGGCAGCTCTGTGAGATGAGGCACAAGGAGCGACCCCTCGGGCAGCTCTGTGAGATGAGGCACAAGGAGCGACCCCTCGGGCAGCTCTGTGGGGACGAGGCACAGGGAATGACCCCTCGGGCAGCTCTGTGGGGACGAGGCACAGGGAACGACCCCTAGAGCGGCTCGGCTCGGTGGGCGTGTGGGACGGGTCCTCTGTGGCCCCAGACAAAGCCCCCCGCCCTCTCCCCGCCGCTGCCCGGGCGCTGTGTGCGGGGACGGAGCCCGGCAGCCCCGCCGAGGCGGCACCGGCCCTCCCGCCGCAGGTGCCGGCTGAGGGGGCCGAGGGGAGCCTGCCAAGGGGACGCTCGGAGGGGCCCGGGCCGCCGCCCGCCGCGTACCTCTCTGTGCGGTGCGGTGCCGGAGGGGACTGTCGGGGTCGGGGCGCCCGCCCGGCTCTCGCCTCGCTGCCTCCCGCGGCTGAGCGGCTCCCGGCGCGGCTGAGCGGCGGCTGCGGGCACTGCGGGCCGAGAACCAGCGCCGGCCTGTTTTCCAGCCGCCTCCCCTGCGGCCCGCCCCGGCTCCGCCTCGAGCATCCTCCGCCTCCTCCTCTTTCCCCTTCTCCGCCTCCGCCTCCTGCGCCGCTTCCCCCGCCCCGCTCCTGCTCTCGGGCGGCTCGAACGTGGAACTCTGAGGATATCAGCGTCTGTTTGGTGAAACAAGCGTATTAAACCTAGTTTTCTTCCTAAGCGGGACGGGTGTTTTTCACCTTCTGCGGTTGCCGCTGTACTTCAAGGCCGCTTTGATACTCCTGTTCCGGGGCGTTCACCAAACTACAGAGCAGACCCAGGCTGGAAAATAACTTAATTCCAGCGCAATTTATTTTTTTTTCCTATTCCTGTCCAGACAATGAAATTAATCTCATCGGAGTCTACCTCATAATTAAAGCCCAGCCTGTTGACCAGAAAAACACAGCCCACCGCAGTCCTACCCAAACACGGTTTCTTATCTCTCACCATCTGGTTTCTGCCACTCAGTGATATCAGTGTTCACGCACTTGCACCAGGCAGTGTGATATACTGAAAGAAAAAGAAAATCAAAAATAGGCGTAGCTTTAAACTTTTTTAGGCTTGAAGACCCCTTAAAGCTAGCAAAGGACCTTCTCCAGCATATATATACATATATATATACATTCATAATATAAAATGTATATGCAATGTAAATGTGTGTATACATAATACATATTTTAATATATACTGTATGCATATGTGTACTGTATATATATACTATAATACACACATATATATATTTATTAAAAATAAACATTTTGTGTGTATATATATATACAAAATATATACATATATATATATTGGATACCCCAGCCCTGGAAGTAGTCAAGACCAGTTTGGATAAAGCCCTGAGCAACCCAGTCTAGTGGAACCCCCATGGCAGGGGGTTGGAACTGTGTGATCTTTAATGTTCCTTCCAACCCAAACCACTCTGCAATTCTGTATATAATAAGAACGCTCCTAAGTGGCTCTGGGCACAGAGCCTGTGCCATGGAGACTTCTTCCAAATGGAGAGGAAAGCCAAAAAAATCTAATTCTAGTGTCACAATTTGGGAGATGGCAGAGCCCTAAAGCAAAGGGAAGACATCCCTGTTCCTTCTGAATTTGATGCCTTTCATGCAGATGCAAGGTAAAAGCCTCCTCTCCAAGCAGCAGCCCCATAAACACAGGTTTTATTAAATTACAGCTTCTTTCCGAAAAAACTTTGTGACCAGGATTGAGCAATGTGTATGTAACTCATGGGACACGAATCTACCATGGAGCTGGAATACTCAGACATCCCGCAGCCTTCCCATTAAACGCTGGCTGGAATTGCTTTTGGATGCCTGGAGGGAAAGTCTGGAGGAAAGATTGCGCCTTGGATGGAAATCAGTCATGTCTGCACGCTGCCTTCAAGCATTTTAAGGTTTATAAAACACGCTCAGCCACCTGCCAGAGGTTTGCACCTGCACGGCTGGGCTGAGGTTGCTGAGCCAGCCAAAACATCTGGGGGAAACAGCAAGAATAACATGGGCTTCCCAGCTTCCATCAGATGTCAGACAACTGTACAAACTTTTCAATTTCATATTTGCAGCTCGCAGGCTGTTTTCCTCCAGACCATGAGCTTCCCTGACTGCCCTTCACCACTGGACTTAAAATCCTTCAAAGCCCCTCGAGGCACCCAGGTGCTGAAGCCACTGTAATGTTTGACAATCCATATAGGATGAGGGACAATGCAAGGATATAAAGCTATTAGAGAGCATCCAAAGGAGAAGCATGAAACTGGGGAAGGGTCTAGAGGGAAAGCCTTACAAGATGGGATTGAAGTCCTTTAGTTTGTTCAGCTGGAGACTGAAGGAAGGCCTCACCATGGTCTGCACCTTCCTTAGGGAGGGAAGTAGAGAGCCAGCTCTGATCTCTGCTCTCTGGTGACCACTGACAGGAACCAAGAAAATGGCATGAGGCTGTTCCAGGTGGAGTTTAGTTGGATATTAGGAAAAAGTTCTTCCCCAGAGGATGCTGGGCACTGTCCAGGCTCCCCAGGGAATGGGCACAGTCCCAAGGCTGCGAGAGCTCCAGGAGCATTTGGACAACATTCTCAGGGACAGGACGGGATTGTTGTGGTTGTCATGTGCCACAGGGGCCAGAAATTGGACTGATTTGTCCTTGTGGGTCCCTTCCAGCTCAGAATATTCTATGATTCTATGGCCACACACTGTTTGGGATGTGGTTTGTGAGCCTGCCAGCCATTGGGGTGGCTGTCCCCATCCCAGGAGCCAACCTGTGCCTGGTGGTGGGCTCTGCCCTCTCACAGGTGCCTCACAGCCTCAGCACTGGGTCTCCACCAAGCCTACAGATGGAAGCAGAGCTTTGCAAATTAAAGGACTTCAGGGAAATGAGCCATATCCCTGTTCTGACCAGCAATATCTGGAAAGAGAGGAATTGGCAACCAGGCTGGAAAGAGCAGCCTTTCCCACCAGACCGGACAACATTGGAGGTGATAAGGAAATAGGGACAGTTTGATGGTCCAGCCTGGAGATACTTATCTGCAGAGGATGGAGGGGAAGCCAGGATTTCCTGCCTGGAGTGCTCAGCATCTCACAGAGCACTACCTGCCCCTCAGGGCTGCCTCAAATCCAGGCCGTGTTTGTTCCTGGCCAAAGAGGAGCCACGAAGGACAGACTGGTGCCCCCTGTACCCACAGAGAAGCTGAACCATGAGGGATGCTCGTCATCCAGCAGCTGGGAAAGCTGGTGAGCCAATTCCTACTGAATGGCACTTCTATTTCCTCCACAGCAAATAAACAACCGTGCTGCAGGGCTGCACCAGCTCTGAGCTCGCCTGGCTGCAATGTGAAGGATTGAACTAAATCTAGAAAGTTCTGGGTATTAGGAGTCCCCTGGGCTCTACCCTCTTTCTCCAGTTTATATTTGGCACCAGAGCCAGCCCTAAACCCTAGGAATGCTTGTGAGGCATTTTTAGGGTACGCAGAAATGCAATTATCTGTGGGAAAATAAAGCTAAAATACCTTGCCAGCCCATGTTTAATGCAGTGTTCGATGCATTAAGGAAAAGTAATTGACAGATATGACTGAAGCTGGTGCCTTGTGCAGACAGCAGTCCCAAGGAAATTTGATGAAATCTTAAAATCAGCACATTTTGTGCCTTTGACATTTGTTTTCTATGAGCAGATCTCACAGTGAATAAAGCATCTTTCTTGGGAACTACTAGTGAAGGACAGGTCTATAACTGAAATGTAAAGCAAATGGTAAAAGTCTGGTGAGCCTAACCCAAAAACTAGGGAGGAGAAAGACCTTGTGGAGCCTGAAAAGATTGCCCAGAACTGCAATCCAGAGACATAATCGATGTGAAGAAAGAAAAGCATATGATTGCCTGGAAGGCCCTTCTTTCTGGAAGGGCTTTTTGCACCACAGGATGGACAGAAATAGCTCAGGTCTCATGTCCTTCAACACACACCTTCAGATTCTAGCAAACAAATCAGGGGAGCTCATGGTGGGCACATGGAGGGTGGGAGGGTACCTGGGCACTCTGTGAAACTGTATGTCTGGGTTTGGGCGTGTTTGAAGTCTGGCCAAGGAGATATATTGGATTGACTGATGCTGCTTGTTTTGTTTTGTTTTGTTTTTTCCTTTATTTTCTGCCAAGCAAAATAATGACTTAAAGCCATTAAGTGATTGTTCTCTAGATTCCTATTGACCAACATAATGTCCCATTCCTAGAACTGTCAGGTAAGATGAGCATTAAGCCTGGCACAAAGCTTTTTTTAGAAAGATAAGGATCCAGCTGGCTGAAAAAGAGAGCAAAGGAGTGGCAAATAAAAACAGACAGCACAGTGCCCCTCTGTGCTTCAAAACACCACATTTCTGATATTCAGCATAAAAGGGTTTTGCCTTTTATTGTTGTTGCACAGCATCTTTCATCCTCGGATTTAAAAATGTTGGGAAAAGTGCTGTTATCTACTTGAAGTCAGGAATCTCAATACAAAGACCCCTGATATGAGCCACAGGGTGTCCTGTGCTTCAGAAGTTGACCACCCTTGCCAAGATTTGGCTTTGACTTTAGGAGCTGTCTGCAGTGATAAGGCCTCACAAGTTTGGCTGAAGTTTCTGGGTGATCCACTTGCACACTGACATCTGGCAGGATCCTCATGAAGTTATATTTTAAGTAAGTCAGAAGAGGGGTTTCCAGTTTTTTAACCCAGGAATTATTATCCTAAGGGTACCTGGGTACTGATTTTGTCTCCTGCTCTGGGCAGGGTGACACACAGTGACAAAGCTGCTTGTGTTTCCCAAAGAAGGACACCACGTACAGTCTGCAAAAAATACCTGTGTTAAATAACTACAGCAACTCCAAACAAGCCCAGCTGGCTTTTCCATCCTCTACACTGTTTGCTTACTAGAGAAAGACTAATCCCTTTTACCTGCAAAGCAAACTTACCATGAGAGCCCACATATAATGCTTTATTATTTTCCCATCCGTCCGTAATACAGAATTTCCATGATTCATTCACTCACTTGAGGAACACTTGAGCACTCAAACAAAAACATACATTCCCAGGAGAAGAATCAAACTCACGTCCGGTGCAGGAGACAGAAGCATTCTAACATAAATACAAAATCCCACCAGAAATTCTATCTGAATCAAGGCACAAGCACAACAAGGAAGGACAGAGATCAAAAACAGTATCACCTCTTGTGGGTGTTTTCCCCCTTTTCCTCACAATCCCCTGACAACAGGTCAATAAAAGGTTTTACCAAGACTACAAATGGAACCTAAAAGCCCAGCAGCTTCCCTTTGAAAGTAAATTCAGGCTACAGGCAGATTCAAAAGTCACTTCAGAGAGTCTGCTCTTTGCTAAAAAAGCCCCTGTGACCTTCCAGTCATCCCAGTGTAGCTGTAGCAGTTCATGGGAATGAGTAACAATGACCTTTGTTATTCAGTCATCATTTGACAGGCTGTCCAAGTGACAGGGAGCTCTCTCATAAATATTTCCCTATGATGATGAACAATCTGGACATGGAACAACCACTCAGCTCACCTTTGTGGTTAGAAATAAAACTAGTCCAAGTGAGAAGGAGAAACTCCCCTCCCATGTTTGTTCATCTTTATTACCTTCTAGGAAGGCACTTTCTGGAATGAGACTGCTCAAGCAGTAATTTTTTCTAATATCCTGAGAGCCTTGACACTTTGCTTCATGGATTTCTGGAAGAATATAGATGCTGAGAAAAGTATCTGATCTCAACAATGGGAAGAAAAAAAAAAAAAAAACATATGTGGAAGATCCTTTGCAATCCTCAATAAGATGGGGTAGCAAATACACACCCCAAAAGCTTGAAATGTACTGCTCTTTCTGGATTATATTTGTCAAGCTTCAAGCCCAAATTACTTATCCTTACCACAAATTTCTCTCTGCTAAATTTAAAAATCCTTCGTGATTCCATTTCTGTCAGTTCTTGTGCCTAAACTGTCCTTCTGGTTTCATTTGGATGAGGAAATTTGGAAATGCTCTCCCTGGAGCACAGGCAAAAAGCAGATTAAAAGGTGGCACTGTCTTTTCCACACACCCGTGTGCCAGCCAAGGAGAAACCTGAGTCTCCACAAGTGGCAGAACAGGACTCACCACTCTCAGCTCCCAGTTATTTTCTCTCAGGGACTTTGTAGGGTAGACATGGTTCCTCTGTGTTTAATAACCTTCTTTGGATTTTGTTTCCATGAGCTGGTCTGCTCTCTTCAGGTAAATATTGACAATGAATCAGGGAATAGTATCAGTGGCACATCCTTTGATTTGCATGGAGCTGGCTGTTTCCATTCATCATAGAATCATAGATTCATGGAGTGGTTTGGATTGGTAGGGACCTGAAAGATCACCCAGTTTTAATCCCTTGCCATGGGCAGGGACAGCTTCCACTAGACCAGATCACTCCAAGCCATTTCCAACCTGGCCTTGGACATTTCCAGGGATCCAGAGGCACTGAGGCCAGGGCCTCAGGACTCTCACAAGGAAGAATTCCTTCCCAATAGCCCGTCCAGCCCTGCCTTCTGGCTGTGGGAAGCCATTCCCCTTGTCCTGTCACTCCGTGCCCTTGTCCAAAGTCCCTCTCCAGCTCTCCTGGAGCCCCTCAGGCACTGCAAGGGGCTTTAAGTTCTCACTGGGGACTTCTCCAGGCTGAACACCCCCAGCTCTCTCAGCCTTTTCTGGTAGGAGAGGTGCTCCAGCCCTCAATGCTCTCATGTCCTTATATTGTGTGACACAGTGAACAGCTGCATTCTCAGCAACTTATCACTATTTTGTGCACCTCTAGCACATCCTTCACGAGGTATTCCCGGAAGATCCAGTCTTATCTCACCCAACATGCCTTCTTGTGAAAGCAGCTACGAACATTTACACCCATTCGTCACCAAGTCAGCACAGTTTTCATGAAACCACAATCACTTCAACTATTTCAAACACAAAAGGAATCCAGGAAATGAAAATCTGGCAGGTGCAAAGGAACAGGGTTGAATGTGGAAATCTGGGAGGAGGCTTTGCTGCTGACAGCAGCGCAGCTCCTGCCTTTATCTCACAGCAGGTAGAGGAAAGCACGGTGGAAAAATGCAAACTAGTCTCATTTAGGATCTCCAGCACTCCAGGTGTTTCAGATATATTATTCAGATATATTCCAGGCATTATGTTACTGATTTGGATATTTCCCTTCAAAAGCCAAGAGCTCATGCCTGCAAAAGCCAGAGAATGATGCTGAGAACCTCCCCTGTTTCCATCCCAGTCTCTGCAGCCCCTGCCTCCCCTCCTGTGCCTTGGCACTGTGGTGCCCACAGCAGCCTCCTCACGGCTCTCAGCCCTTCTCCCTACCCAGAGCAGCTCCATTTTCCTGCTGTGCCCTGTTCCCTGCCTGTGCCCTGTTCCCAGTTCCTGAGGGTGCCGAGCTGTGCAGGCCTCAGCACAGAGGCTGCCTTTGTGCTCTGCACGTGTTGGCTGCCAAGAGCTGTGAGCCATCCTGGCACTGCTCTCCCTAAAAATAGCCTTGCCCCATGGATAACCTGCTGCCTCTCCCAGTAGCAGGTCTTAAAGATAAACTCTCCTATAAACCTGCACAAACTCAGGTGCAGAAACACTCCTGGGGTGGAGAGGAAAGCTCTGAAGGAATGGCCTGAGAGGTGTAATAAAGAGCACAGGCTTGGTTCAGCCATAGGCAGCCAGGAGAGCATTGCCAGGGGGTCTGGAGAGCAAGTGTTGTGTATAACCTACACATAATACAACAACTGCTGAGCTACAGGGGGTTCTTTTACAGTCAGCTCCAAGTTCTGTGTGTGAAGACACAACACTGCCAGCAAAAGTAATCCAAAAGAACAGCAATCCATCTGAAAAAGCTGAAAAAACACTTTTTCTTTACACGTGGATGCGTATTTTGGATACAAAATACACCCAGATAGCATTTTTGCCCTTCCACGACTTGAAATATATCCATTTGTTCTTTCACATTTTATTTTAATAACAGGGGAGTCAAGTGAGCTCAATTGACAGGCTGGTTCCCAGGGAAACATGAGCAACTTATTTCTCTTAAATAGCAGGCACAAATGTTTCCTGTGTTAAACTGCACAGCCTGCTGTGACATTCAGATCCCCAGGATATAATCCCAAAAGAACAGAACGTTTTTGCCTGGCTCTGAGGTGGGGAAGGAGAGAGGTAGCAGCACACTAAAGCTTCTTATGGGTGCTAGCTAGATGGGTGCTAGAGATCTGGCACCCAAATAATTTTTGAGGAGATATGTCCTTTGTCCCAATCCCCAAAGGAAGGGCAAAACAAGAGTTTAACAATAACAAAGAAAAAAGAAAGGTAAAATTACCCAGTGTTGCTGGGAGAGAAATGGAAAAAGAGAAATCAGTAATAGTAAGCCTTAAAAATCTCAGTCAAAATGCCAGGCTGGCTGCCCAGTGTTGCTGGGACACATTAAGAGGATAAAAACAGCCACAGTGCTCTGGCCCAGGCTCCATCCAGCTTGGGAAGCTGTTTTGGCTGGTGAAGATGAAGGTAGGAAGGGACCTAGAAAAGAAAATGCAAGACAAAGCTGAGCATCCTCATAAGGTGCTCTCTGGTATCATCTGGGGCATCTCAAACACCTGGGATTACCTACATGATGGAGACTTTCCTGCCCCTTGTACCCAGGGATGCTGTTCCCAACTCTGATCAAATGGTGCAAAGTACCATGACTTTATTGGCCAGGTTCATTTTCCTTCCTGCTGCTTCAGGTTAAAGTGATGAAAAAAAAAATAAATAAAACCAGTGGCCACAAGCAGTTGCTCAAGGTTGGGTCAAACACACAAAACACATCTCCCCAAAGCTCTCCTTGCCTTCTTTATATTCACCTCAAGGGATGTCCTGAGCCTGGTGGGATTTGTCTGTTTAGTAAATCCCAGAAGATATCTCTCAATAAATTCCATCATCTCTCGGTTACCCATTTTCCTCCTGAACCTTTTTGTATCCACAATATCCTTCAGAAAGACATTTCCAGCTCAGCTACCCATTGCATGAGGACCCATCTTCATGGATTTATCCCACTAATTTCCCTTGCTGGCCACTAGTTTCTGTAGAGCCAAGACACTGACTGGCTGTTCCCTCGTTACCCTGTCCCTTGAACACAGGATTTTTCCAGACCTCTTTTATGTGCTCCTTCAGTTCTTCTTTTACTTATCTGAGCCAATATTAAAGTGAGCAGGTGATAATTTGGCCTTGGAACAACTTTTTCCCCCTCATTGCACAATTTAATTTTTGGTTGAAAAAAAAAAAAAAAACCAAACAAATGAAACCTTTTTTCCCCCCTCTGTTTCTTTAGGATTCAGAAGAAAAGAAAAAAAAATTATAATGAAATACAGGTTTTGCTTGCCAAAGTTTCCAGGTGCCCGAAATCTTGTTACTGGGACACTGAACAAACAACCTTCAAACACGATCCTTGTCTTTGTTCTCCCAGCTGGAAACATAGGTCACTCTGCACCCAGACACCACCTCGGAGCAGAGATATTCCACTGAGAAAAACTCTCCTTTCATCAGGAAAAAGGAAAAAGGCCAAAAAGGAACCTGGATTTTTTTTTTTTTTTTTTTTTTTATGAGTTCCTGGAGTAGTTTGTTCACCAAGGGATATTTTCTATGAGATCCCTGTCCACACAAGTGACTCAGCTCAGCAAACAGCACCAGTGATTCACTGCTCTGGAGCGTGCCACCAGAGGCTGGAGACCCGTGTGGTGCTGAGTCTGTTGCTCAGCAGGAAACAGCCCTAATAAATGACATCAGCAGCATGATTCAGTCACTAGGACCACGGGCTGCAAGGCTCCCACTCAGATTCCCCTTCTCCAGCCAGCTTTTGCTCTCCTGTGCCCCTCAGCTGCTGGCTCCTGTGCAAGGATTGGCTCTTGCTGCACAACTAAGCAGTCTCCAAGCTGGGCTGCAAACCCCAAAGTGACTAAAAGAAGGAAGGTTCAGATGATACTGGGGAGAAATCCTTCCCTGTGAGGGTGCTGAGGCCCTGGTACAGGTTTCCCAGAGAAGCTGTGGCTGCTCCATCCCTGGCACTGTCCAAGGCCAGGTTGGACAGGGCTTGGAGCAACCTGGGAAAGTGGAAGGTGTCCCTGCCCATGGCAGGGGATTGGAACAAGATGGTGTTTAAGGCCCTTTCCAACCCAAACCATTCCATGATTCTACAATTCCATGACTGCACAGTGAATTCACTCAAACAACAGAATTCAAACCACTTCCCTGAACTTTTCATGAAAATCTTCTACACAGGAGAAAAATAAAGTTACCAAAAGGAAATGAAGTAGATCGGCCACCAAAGGTAGCAGGCAACCCTCCATGGAATTACCTGCTCACAGATCCACATCCCCCAGTCCACCTCCAGCTGGAAACATCTTGTGAGGTCATTGAAATAAATCAAAATAGGAGATGAGGCAGATTTTTACTGCAGTCTGAGAAATTGTGAGAGTACATTTAAAAAGTCATTCTTTTTCACTGCGTTCAGGACAAACACCCAAATACCCAGAGGCTTTCCACGTCCTGGTGCTTCAGGTTTGTCTGAATCTTGCAGATATTTTCCAGAGAAACGGAAAAAAAAGTTGTCTCAAATAAAATAACCACAATCTTACGCAACTTAACTCTTCAGAACTAAGAATGCCTGATGGATGAGACAAGCAACTTACACCCAATTTTCTTCCTAAATACGAAGGGCATTTCACATCGTTTTGCAATTGCCCCTGCACAACCTGCTACCAACACATTGTACAAACCACAGAGCAGACCCAAAATGGCAAAACACTTAATTCTTGTACTATTTTTTCCTTGTCCTGTCCAGATAATGAAATTTATCTCATCAGAGTCCATCTCACAACTTAATCCAAGCCTGGAGAGCAGAAGACCACAGCCCACCAGAATCCTACCCAAACACCATCAGGTTTTCTTATCTCCCAGCATTTGTTTCCATTCAGACACATCAGTGTTTATGCAGTTCCACAAGGCACTGGGATATACAAAAGAAAAAAAGCTATAAAAAAAATCAAAACCAGGCATAGCTTTAAACTCTTTTTCATCTCGAAGACCCTTAAAAACCAGCATGAAATCAGCTCCCACTTATGCATAGCTCAAACTACAGCCCATGGTCCTGCTCATCTTTGTTACCTTTCGCTGAATCTTGCTGGTGCTGGAGGTGGCTCAAAGCAGGTCCCTTTAAATCCTTTGTTGTGTTTGCACAAGTGGAAAACAGCTCCCATAAAAAAAAAAATCCCCTGTGTGTGCCAAGCCGTGTGTAGAGATTATGAATCACTAAATGGCAGCCACGTGTCAGCAAAAGTAGCAGGAAGTGTCTTGCCTTTGACCTTTATTTATTGTAGCAAGAACACTTCATAGCATATAGTTATAGAGATCTAATCATCCCTGCTGGCCAAGAAACATAGGATCTAGTGCCTGCATAATATGTTCTGGCTATTAAAATTAAATTAAAAGAAGAATATTCAGCTTCTCTGGCTAATAGTTTTCAGTTGGGAGAGACTCGGAGAGAAGGCTTTCAGTTTGTTGCTCTTGTGTGTTTGGAAGGCAGAGAATTCCTTTGGGGATTCCCTGGGCTTGTAAGGGAATGGAGGGATTTGAAATCAAGGTGAGCCTTGTGGCCTATCCTTTGGCCCACCTCTCTCATTCCATCAGACATCCTTGTTCCACAGAACTGAGCTGTGAGCTTGGGAAGCAGGAACGTGCTGACCCCTCTCCTTGCTGCACTCAGGGAATTTGATAAATGTCCTTATTTTTTTACTAAATCTCACACATCAGAGAGCATTACTAAATCCAGACAAAGCACCTCTGGGCTGCAGTCCAGGGGAGAGCCTGGAGATCTTCTTGAATTATGCAGCTTTGTAAAGTGCTGTGCCTGGTTCATTCTCAGGTGCAAAAAAGGAATTTTGACATCTTTCCACATTAAGGGGAACCAGGGTGCTTTTCCCACAGGAGAGGGGGGTGCAGTGGGGTCCTGAAGCATTAAGATTCATCCCTTAGGATCCTCAGATCTTTCTGCAGACCTGTCACTGACATAATCCATCAAGGAGATCACAGAATCGTATACTCTTAGAATCAAGAATGGTTTAAGTTGGAAGGGACCTTAAAAGCCACCTAGTTCCAACCCCATGCCATGGGCAGGGACACTTTTCACTATCCCAGGTGGCTCCGAGCTCTGGCCTTGGACACTTCCAGGGATGGGGCAGACACGATAATCCATAATAATGCCATCCATCCATAATCATGCTATCCATCACCATGTGCTGACTGTCCTGTGCCCACCACACTCTGCACCTGGAAATTCAAACCTGTCAGGACAAAAAAAGCCCCAGTCTCTGCTGCTCCATGGTCTTTCTCTGCCTTCCAATAGGATCCTCTCAATGAACCCTCAAATAGAGACCAGGGTGCCTCACTTGGATTTTTTTAAATTAAAGCTCTTCTAATAACATAGAGGTATCTATTCTTTCTGAGTTGGTCAAACCAACTCAGCAAGAAACTGAGTGTTTGGTGGTGAAAATGCCACTAACACTGAGTTCAGCTGGTGGCCACTGTCTGAGGTGGCACACAGCAGCAGGATCAGTCCTCTAATCAGACTGTTCTCCATAGATTCTCATTATCCCCCTCAAACTCTTTTTGTGGTTCATTCCTACACTTCTTCCTCTACTTCTTCTGCTTTAACATTGAGCTGATTCCTGTGTTCTGTCCACCTTGTCTGAGGGCTTCAGCTGTGACTCCACACTCCAGAGCCACATTCTTGGAAAGGACACACACACACCCTGATGTTGGTGTTGCTGCAGCAACCACCCTTGACATCATCACCTTCCCCACATCTACCACTGTCACACAGGAGGTTGTGAAAGCCTCTTTGGCACTGCAGCTGCATATTTGCTGGGTGGCTGGGGAGGAGATTCCAAAGCAGGAGTGCAAGGAGATGTGTCTCCAGAGGAGCAGGGTCAGAGGGTGGCTTGGCAGCACCTGAATTTCTCCAAGGATGCCCCTGCCTGGCAGCATGGAGCTTGCTGCTCCATTACAAAGTTCCTCTTTCCTGGGACAGGAGTCATTCAGCCCTAACACTCCCAGCAGAGTGGACTCCATCCTCAAATGACTCTGGCATCCCTGTAGGACATGACTCCTGGGGGTTAGTCCAGACATCCTGTGTAGGTGTGGACAATGCATGACTCTTGCTTTTGGTGGTAGCTGTGGCCATTTTACAATCAGGGCAGAGTCCGGATGCCAGAGCTCACATGTTTTATCAGATGCCAGAAAACATCTCATTCCTGTGTTGATGCATTTTGTTCACCTGAGATGTTTCTAGGACAATGGACATTGCCAGCTCACACCTTGTCACCAGGAGTGTCCAAATCTTCATCACCCTTCCTAAACCCCACCCTTGCAGTTGCTCAATTAGTGGAAAAACCCCAGATTTTATCAAGTCACATACACACCAAAATCCATTGAATTTTCCAGCCTTCAGCTGAAGGGCTGACTTATGACTTCCAAACATGTGAGCAGGTTGCTCCTGGAGCCTCCCTGTGACTCCTTGAGGAACACATAAATTTTAAACCAGGAATGTTTGTTGTTTTCACATTCTAGGCTTCTGGACAGCCAAGTCAAAAGTGCTACATTAACGTGAAAAAATCTCCTTTTATAAAGCAGCTGAATCTCAGAAGCTTTTGGAGGCCAATGAAGCATCTGGAGAGCAGCTTCATGGCCTCTGCTCTGCAGAGCAACATCCAGGGAAAGCAAATGGACCCAGCCAGACTTGGGGCAAGGAAGAGCTACTACAGAGCCCAAACAAATGTCAAAAGTGAGATAACCCTGCAGATTCCTTTTTCCAACCATGTGCACCTTCCTTGGCCCCTTCAATCTCACCCTGCAGGGACAAAACAGTAAGTGGAGAGAGAACAATAGTTCAGCATGCAACAAAGCTGACAATGCCTAATGATTCCATGTGGATTTGTGCCTTGTAATCCCACTCTGGTGCAAGTCAACCACCAGCTTGTAAAACCTTTATATTTGTGATTCTTGCCATGAAATCTAGTGCAAGTTGGTCAAATGTGTCAAGGGAAGGTAAAGAACAAAGGTCACAGATGAAGCCAGGTCTCTTCCATACGTGAGGAAAATGTGCTTCTGAAAGTTATGTTTTCTCAGGAGACCAAGATAAAGACATGTTCATGGCAGAAATCTGTGGAAGTAAGCTCAGTGGGGACAGGGGAGCCAGGGCAGAGAGCCAGAGCCTTTATCCAAGAGTGACAGGTTATTCAGGTCTTGGATGAGGTTACACCCAAGGGATGGGATGGACAACATAATGCTGTCACATTCCTTAATACAGAGCCAGTCAGGATGCTTGGGAATTTTCCAGGCAAACTTTTTTTTTTTCCCATCAGAATGTGCAGATTTGTGGAATGCTGAAAAACATTCACAGAAAACACACTGCACTTGTTGAACTTCTGATACAGCACAGCCAGGGACATGTTTCCACTGGACAGGACAAATTTCCTTCAGGAACCTGACTGCCAGTTCATGGGGTGGTCTGAGGAGCTCCTCACAAACCAATTCCTCCATATTCCCAGGGAGCCAGGCTTGTTGATTTGCAGTCAGGATCCCAGGCTGAGGACTTGATGAGCTCAAGACTTCTCCAAAAGTCTCTCCTGCAGCTCCTGGTCAAATATTGGGATCATCTTGGCAGTTCATGTCCCTGGAGCGCCTACAAATTCATCCCAACTCCCATTATCCCTAAGCTGTTGGACTGTCCTCTAGGGAGCTTCACTGCCCTATCAGTCAGGTAACCCAATGACCAAAACAGATCTAAATCTGTTTGCACTGCTTGAAGTAATTGCTCTTTCTTTTACCCCTAAAAATCTCTGCCCCACCCCTGTTCCCACTGCTCCCATGACAAAACAGCACACAGAAACCTCCAAACCAAGTCAGGCTAAGCCAGTCCATTACCCTGGTCCAGCCTATCTTTGCAAATAAGGTCCTTACAGCCATCTGTCCATATGTCCAGTCACATTTCCTGCCTGTAACTACTTTCTCTAGGGTTTAGACCTTCCCATTTCACTGTGTAAAACAAGGCCATGGACTTTTTCCACTACAAAAGGTCAAGCAGGTCCTCCACATCTTTTGAACCAGTTGCAAATGATCTCATTAACCAGGACTATGGTCACACTGCCAGAGTCACTCTCCCCAGGGAACCAGTTCCTGGTTAAATGCTTTGGGCTCTTGTCTGTACTCCTTGCCTGGAATAGATTAACCGTGTCCACTCTGAACTGGGATTGCTGCATGTCTCTTCTGGGTCACCTGCTCCTTTTGGGCACAAAATGAAATTATTGTTATTCCTTCAGCTCAGAGACCTTGTGAGGGCTGTCCTCAACCCCCCCAGAGTGGTGTCCAAGGAATGTGCAGAGTGCCCTTGGACAAAACCTTGGGCATATGGACATGGCAGATGGTGCAGGACATGCTGGGGTAGTGCTGGAGGTTGGCAAGAGCCAGGCTCCAACTCAAATGCTTTAAGCCAAGATGCCCTAATGAGGAAGGAATGGAATAAAGAACAGGCTGTGTGCAGCCCCCAGGCATAGGTTCCTCAGCCCCAGCATGAGCCCAGAGCTGACAATCATGGGCCAGGACACGTCCCCATGATCAGGGATTGTGTCAGTGCCCATTACAAGCTGCAGCTCACAGCTGTCACCACGTTCAGTGGGTTGCTGGTCTCAGTCCAGGGACCCATTCCCTACCCCCAGGTCAGATCCAGTAGCTACATCCACTGCTGGGAGCTCAGCCCCCCACCCAGCCTGGCTGGCCCAGAGGTCCTGGCAATGCCCACATGAGGCACAGATGTGCTCTGCAGGGCACCTACACACCTTTCCTTGTGCTGTCACCATGTGGAGCATCACCATGGAATCATTTAGCTTGGAAAAACCTAATCAAAACTTAAACTAAAACCTAAAAACCTAAACTTTAAGCTCAAGTGCAACTCTTAACCCAGCACTGCCAGGGCCAGCACTAACCCATGTCCCAGGTGCCCCAGTGTTTCTGAGCACTCCCAGGAACTTCACCACATTCCTTGGAAGCCTGTTTCAGTCACTGACCACTCTTACAGTGAAGAAATTTTCTAAAATCAAGAGAGATTTGCCCTTCTGAATGCCAAATCTTTCCCTCCCACAGTTGCCTTCCCACCCCAAATCACACATTTACCTTTCTCTTCAAGCTGGCATGCCTGTGTTATTCAAGGTCAGGCTGTTTAAACCGAAGCTGCAGCTTTGGTCTTGCTGTTTTGTCGAGGAGACAGTTTCAGCATGTACAGCACTTCCTCTTCTGGGACATTTGAGGACTGAGGCTGTGACCTTTGGCTGCTGTTTGGGTTCAGCAGAAGAGGCAGCAGTCCCAGGGGTGAGTGGGTTGAAAGAGAAAAGTCCTCTTCCTCTCCCTCCATCTCCTTAGGGACAAACTCAGAGCAAAGCAAGCAGCCAACCCGAGGTGGGACACACACTTGGGACACTGCAGAGACCTGCTCAACACAGACCACAGCTGGAGCAGGGAGTTGATTCATCAGTGTCTCAAGCACAGGAGTAAATCTCAGCCCATCATCCTCTGAGCCTGGGCAACATTTAGATTTCATTCCTGACTTTCATATGGCCAGAAGTATGGCCCCATACCTGGAAATGTTCAGAGCCAGGTTGGATGAGCCTTGGAGCAACCTGTTCTAGCAGAAGGTGTCCCTGCTCGTGGCAAGGGGTGAAACTGGATTGTCCTTAAGGTCCTTCCAGCCCAAACCATTTCAGGATGAAAGTAAGGGAAATTAATCCTAATGTAAAATCTTTGCATGTAAATATTAAATAGTACTTACCATGAAGTATCTTTTTTACTCAAGCTTTTATGTATATTCACCTGTAGCTGAAGCCTTTCTGCTGCCTTATAAAGTAGGAATTACTTAGTTTACATCATAGCAGGATAAGCCCAAAGGAAAAGGCTGGGGAGGTCAAGAGCCCCATGTTTGGAGTGACTTTGTCTGGTTAAATCAGTAGCTGAAAAGGCTGAATGCTCCCCAGGAAGATCCAGGGTGCACAACCTGACAGACTCATCCCTTTCCTAAGGCAGAGCCCTGCATGGACAAGGGAGCAGGCACATAATGTGGGGCTGTCTCCAGGAGGATTTTCCTGGCAGGTATCATAGGAAAAGATTATGCCCCTTTACCCAGAAACATTTACAAAGCTGCTGATGAAAATGGAAGTGACTGCACAAGGTCAAATAGTACCATCTGCCTTGGCAGGGCCCTGGCAGGACTCGGGGTGCTGCAGTCTGGCTTCTGGCTAAGGTGTGAATACAAATCCTTCTCTGGCCTTTTGAAAGAAAACAAGAGGAAATCACCATCTTGAGAGGCACAACCATCCTTCAGCTCCACCTCAGTTCAGCCAAATTTGTGAGGAATCAACACTTTTTCAACCCTGTGCACACACACCCTGTCACACACTGACATCTACATCATCCAAAGGGTCTGGGTCTCACTTAGGCACCAAGGCAGAGCAGATTTTGAGCACAGTGTGTAGCAAAGGTGAGAACTACAAACCATGACAGCCTGTGGACCACAATTTCAGAGCAATTCAGAGTTCCTCCTGCCCTCCACAAACCTCTCTTGTCAATCTGGTGACTTGGTTTGATCCAAAACTAAAATGTGGCCTCAGTGAGGAAGTGGATTTTTTAGACATTCAGCCTAAGATGTCCTGCCTGGGCATGGACTGAGTAGCACACCTAAACTGGGGTGGACTCAAGGGATAGTTTAACTTGCTATAAGAAAATTCACTAAACCAATCTCAGGTACTTCCTTAGTGACATTTGGCAGAACATGTTGTACGAGTTGAAGAGAAGAAAAGCCAAGGTCTGATCAGAGTGCAAAATCCTGGATTCCTGAGTCCTCAGTTCATGGTGTCCACACTCTGATAAAGCATAAAAACTTCCTGAGTGTTTTATGCCACCAGGTGAAATGGGTCTGGAGCACATAGAAACTCACAGCTTTGCATACTGGGTCACCTCTCCTTCTACAAAGGTTTCTGATATCTCAACTTTAAAATCAACATGCAGTAATAGATTATAAATAAATACATCATTTTGTGCACGGTGCAGATGTTCAAAATTTACATCTGTTATGAAAATAGCCTATGAATCTCACACCTCTGAATCCCAATAAGGTCCTTTAGCTCCTAACAGGCTTATTGCTCCCACACCAGCCCTGCCCCAAAGGTTAATGGCGTGGGAACTTGCAGGCATTTCTGATCTGAGCAACACAGAGAGTTTGGGGAAGAAATGCTTCCTTTTAGCTCTTGGAAAGGTAAACATGAAGTAAACTGCTGAATCAAAGTGGGATTTTGTCAGCCTAAGGGGCTGAAGGACCTGAAGCTGGGGTGTCCCAGTGGAATCATTGGGATGTAAGAAATGCCACCTTCAGCTCTGCTCAGTTGTGGCTTCACCGATGATGCCCAGAGGCATCAGAGAGATTCAGGCTCCCAATGCAATGATTGAAACCAAGTACTGTAAAAAATTCTTCCTGCCCTCCAAATTTCAGCTCCAGCCTTCAGACCCTCCAGCTGCAAATCTGCAAGGCAGTCACAGGATAACTAAACTGCCTTGTGTTCCAGCTTGGGGACAAAGTCATCTCTCACATTGGGCTCTGAACAGGGCAGGGAGTTGTCAGCAAGATGCACATTTTGGCTTGTTCCAGGCTTGCTGGAATTGCCCTGCTTGGCCCTGTGGGGGGAAGGCAGATGGGGAAGCTGATGTGAATTTGCTGCTGCAGCACGGCCGAAAATTGGGGCTGTTAAAAAAGCAAGTGCCAGCATCGTGACTTCCCCCTTGCCTTGTGATCTGTGGGAAATGGGAGCACCAGGCTCTGTATGGGGAAACTCAGCAGCCTGGAGCTTCCCAGGCACAGGACCCTCTTTCTTTGCTCAAAAGGTCTCCCCCTGGGAATGTCTCTAAATGTCACTGAGCCAAACTGTGCTAGCAAGGACCACAGACAGCACTCCCAGCACAGGGCAGGGCCCAGTGTTTTTTGGTCACCTCCTGAAACTGGAGTGGGGATTTCCATCCCTGCTGGTTCCTCTGTATCCACACCAAAAGGCCAGTTTTACAAGGAAATGAAAACCTACCTCAAGCCCCTGTTTTACTTGACCAAGGCACAGGTCCTGTTTCAAGACACGTGGAGCCAGAGGTCACAAAACCAGCACCTCTGATGATGGCCTTGTGCAAACACCTGGAATCTGAGGCTTCCCAGCAAGGAGTCTTTGCAGAAAAACCTGCCAAAAGTATTGCTGCTTCCTCTTTCCACACCCATAAAATCACCACATGGATGGTGTTGATATTTAGACTTTTTTTCAGGTGGATCAACTCCCCTAATTGCATCTCTGTATGGTCAATAAACAGAGAGGAGATGGCCGGGATAAAAATGGGGATGGGCACTGGGAAGGGGGAGCATATTTGTGTTTTACTAGTACTGAGGAATGCTGTTCAAATCCAAAACACAGCACTGCACCAGTTATTAAGGAGGAAATTAACTCTATCCCAGTTGAAACCAAGACATGAGGCACTCAGGCTAAGCAGACACAAGGGCAGGGAAATGCCTTCAGTTCCCAAAGGTGCTGTGTGATCTGATCAATGCTGCTGCTCCACACAAGGCTGGGGGAAAGGCAGCAAAAGCTTCTCTGATATGCCTTGGCTAGAAAACAAATATTTGTTCAAAATGGCAAGTGGAGAAATACATATAACTAGCAAATTTTAGTCTAAGCCTTGCTTAGAAATGATTTGAGATTACTCCTATGAATTAGGATGGGGGAAATGATGAAATGTTCCTCACTGCCATCCTTGTTGAGGGTAGCTGAACTCCAGCAGAGGTGCAGTTACACTGGGATGGCTCCCATTGAAGCCACTCTAAAGGATCTACAGCTGATCTGCAGATGCAGCTTTAACAAGCACCTTCCTATCAGGATGTTTGGAGAGCACAGGGAGCAGGGAATGTTAAGGACACAGGGATGGCACAAAGAATTTCCAAACCATTTTGTGTATGGTCCCTGTGGACGTGACTGAAACCCCTTCCTGTGAAAAACCTCTGGGTTGTAATTTATCTTAGCATCATATCCACGAGAGGACAGAGGAAACTCTCACAGCAAGCCACCAAAACCCCTTCAGCATCCTCACAAAGTCCTGGGACCTAAAGAATATATGGGTGGGTCTAATTTACCACCAGGTAGACGGCACAAAAATGTGGGACCTGCAGAACAGTTCCCACCGTTCCCATCAGGTTCCATTCATCCAGTGACTTCTTTTTGGCCACATCCTGAATAGGTAAGAGTGTGCTGTTACAACAAATAATTTGAGATAATTCCCCAAAATATCCAGTCAGCTTCTAATTTGTGTGTTCCTGTGCCATAGAGATCAATTTCGTATTTAATTACCCACAATGATTTTTTTTTTTTTTTTTTGTCCATCAGTTTATCTCATTGCTTTATGAACTCCCATCGATTTTCAACATCCACAACATCCTGTTGCAAGGAGTTCCACAGCTTAATTACACACTGGGGGAAGAGCCACCTCCTCCTGTTTGTTTTGGATTTACAGTTTCTGGTTTCATCTGATGTCCTGTAATTCTTGCAGAGATAGAGACAGGGAACATTCTCTTCTTGTCCACCCTTCCCACACCACCCAGTGATTTACAGTCCTCTGTCACAACCCTTCTGATACATGTCCCTCCCAGACTGATAAGCTTTGAGCATATCGGTGTCCTGGGTCTTTTCCAGGTTCCCTTTGTGTTCTCCTGCCTTTTGAGGCCTGAGAACCATCTTTCAGATGTTCCCTCAAAGGGAGCATGAGAATTTTAAGTCTCTTTCCATGAGGGTTTGCTTATCCTATGCAGGCTCAAAACAAAGGGGTTGCCAACATGGAAGCATGGAATTATAGATTCATGGAATGGTTTGTGTTGGAAGGGACCCTAAAAAACATCCAGTTCCACCTCCTGAAATGAACAGGGACACTTTCCACTATCCCAGGTTGCTCCAAGCCCTTGGATACTTCCAGGGATGGGGCAGCCACAGCTTCTCTGGGCAGCCTATGCAGGGCCTCACCACCCACATAGGGAACAAATTTTTCCTAATATCCTAATATTTTTCCTCTCCCCCTTTCTTATCAGGATCTACTGTATTAAAAGTCCCTCTCCTTCTTTTACATAATCACCCTTTAGGCTCTGGAAGGTGCTGGAAGGTCTCCCTGGAGCTTTCTCTTCTCCAGGCTGAACAACCCCAGCTTTCCCAGTCTGGAAGATGGAAACCCCTCAGGCCAAAGCAGCTCTATCAGCTCTGATGATACATTTCTTCCTGCTCCCCTCAAGACTTTGGAGCCACCACACAGAGTTTGCAAATGGTCTTGGAAAGCTGCATTTTCCAAAGCCTCTCCACTCCTCACACTGCTGAGGAAGCGACGTGTCCATGGCAGAGAGCAAGACAGGGCAGATCCCACACGTGTTTCACTGGGCAAACACTTGTGTCTGCCTGATGTTTGCAAAGTCAGCAAGGACAGGAACCAGCCCTGGAGAGACAGGTTGGTTTTACAAACATGGACACACCAGGAACCTTTAACAGCCAAGGCAGGAGGTATCTTGATCTCAATCCACAGCCTGGGAAGGTGGGAAGTGTAAGAAAGCTTGTTGAGTATGTTCTGCCTCAATCACAGAAATCACAAACTTGCAGAGCTGGTGTGAGATCATTTCACCCCTCTCCCTGCTTCTCTGTTAAAATCAGATTATCTAGAGAGGGCTGCAGCACTGCAGGGCGTTCAGGGGTGCGCAAACACAACCAGCCCCTTCCATGAATGCATAAAAGCCTTTAAGAGGCTCAAACTGCAAAATCACCAGCAGATCCTGGTGGTGATTAATAACAGCCTTCCTGCCAAAAAACATCTGCCTGCCTCCCAGAACCTTCGTGTCCTTTTGGGCAGCACCCCACACCTTTGCCTGTCAGGAGCTGAGCTTTGTTGATCCTTGTGGGTCCCTTCCAACATGGAATATTCTATGATTCTCTATTCCATGATTTGCCTGCCTGGGACACCCCAGGAAGTGAAACTTTTTGATCTCACAACTCCACCAAAAGAGATGTCTGGATTAAATTCACTTTGTCATTTTAGGCTTATTCAAATTCCTGCTCATTCAAAATGATGCCTTAAGTTTTAGTTTTCATATTTTCCAGATTCTGTACTGTGTTGGTGTATAACTCTGAACTTCATATAAAGTGTTAGCAAGTTCTCTTCACAGTTTAGTTAAACAAAACAATCCTTTTCCAGACCGAGAACCAAGGGCACCATTGCAGCTTCAAGCCCAAAAAGTATCAACAACAGCGAATTGAGAAGAGCAAACTGGGAGGATGGGACTTCATAACCTGAAGCTGTAATTGGACAATTAACCACAATATGTAAATGGACCAACACTTATAAAAGTGTGAAAACGTGTGCTTGGGTATCCATCTTAGGTAGAGCCATGGCCAGGCTCTTGTACTGCTCAAGGTGTATCCTTTGAAGGCCTTTTTAATAAATATCTACTTTATTCTTTTAACACTGTCTAGCCTCTCTAGGCATCAAAAACCCCACAAGCCCATGGCTGAACTACATATGGTCAGAGACCATCATCAGACACCAATACGAATAAAACCAATTATAAAGAAGTAAAAGAAACAATGCTGGGTCTTCCCAAACTTTCCATTTCATTGTCATCCCACTGTTGTAGTGCTTTAAGAAGAAACTTAAGGAAAATAAGGATGATTAAAAGAAATTCTCCCCACCTGGGCTGCAAGAAGGCTGCAGACACCAGGGGCTGAACAGAAATTGGGATCAGCCATTCCGTAGGGAAAGGCAGTGGCCAGCCACAGAGAATCCATGGAGTGAGGAAGGTTCCAGATACCCAGGGCTGTGGGTGTGCAGAGGGGTGGGATGGACACAGCACAGCAAACACCATCAGGGTTTGGATACAGCAGGATTTCAGGGGCTGGGATAAGACCTGTATAAGCAGGAGGGGACAAATCCACTGTGTCAGCAGACCCAGTGATGTCCTCAGGCTTCAAGAAAGCACAGGAGGAACAAATTAACTATGCTGGGCACAACCCAAAATCCACGAGGTCGTGTCAAACACAGGCCAAGGGTTTAGTGAAGACATGATCTGGGTCTTGGCATGGTGTGTGCACAGAAGTGGCAACCAGAGAGGAAATCAGAGCCGAGGGAGAGTTGTTTCAGATGGGAAAGATTAAAATGTGCTTGGGCTGCAAGGAGCAGAACCAGAAGCCAGTGGAAGGGTAAGCAAAAAGAGAGCCAAAGCGAAAGGGAGCATCAGGTGACGGAGCGAGGAGGATGGTGGGGACAGTTCTGGGACAGGAAAGGGCTGTTGGAGGGAAAGGAAGAAATGTGCTCGTCTGCCAAAGTCTCCTTGGAACAGAGAGCTCCTGTTGAGAGCCAAAATGGGGGGAGGATGAATGAGGAAATCAGCTCCATCACGAGATATCCCACAGCAGGAGAGCACAGGAGGGGAAATGGAGGCTGGAAAGTGGCCAGGGCTGGTGGGATGGCCTGGGGGACCTGCACAGAGCCAGCCACTGAGAAGTTATTTTGTCCCTTTTCAGCGATGGCCTTAGCCTATGGCCACCTCCAGCCAAGGACAATGTCCTTCAGCTGATGCAATGTATTCACAGGCAGCAGTACAAGTCCTACCTGGAGACCTGCAATAACTGAGGGGTGGAGGTTTGTTACATTCCCTGACAGCATCGTGGCTTTCAAGCAATAACTCAGAAGGCAGAGTTTGCATTGGCCTGGGTGAGAAGCCAGATTGTGATGCAAGCAGATGAAAATTGGAGCTTAGGAAACCGTCGTTTCACCTCTGAGCTGGTGGAAATGTCACCTGGGTGTCCCTGACTTGAGAAGTTCAGGAGACTCATGGCCCTGCCTAGACAACCATTCAATTCTCACACCTTTCCTCTTCTTCCTTCCCAGATATCCAGGCACCTCTTCACCTCCTCTGACACCTGATAGGAAGAGCACTTGCCTGTCCATCAGCCATCAGGGTGTACAAAGCCTGTCTAAGATCAGAAATGTGGTATCTGGGCAGGTCACACTCCCAAAGCCAGAAGCCAGCTCATCCTGATGAGGTTCCTGATGCATGGAGCTGCCCCAGGAAGTCACTGTCCCCAAGGGCAATGCTGCCTATGGCATGGCCACCCTCTAGTGGCCACCATTCCTTCACAGAGACATCTACATGAACGTCCATGGCTTATTCCTCTGTGGTAAGAGGTTGACTCAGGAGCACAAAGAAACCTTTGTGGAAAATCTTGCTCCCTTCTGCCAACCATTTGCAGCAGCTCAGTGCAAGAGTTCACTGACTGTGTGTTCAAAATGTAGGGAAAAAATAAAAAAATTAAGGTTCTCACAATGATCACATGAATTTGTCCTGATTTGTGGTCCAGCAGAACATTTGCCTTTGTCAGCAACATGGCACCAGCAGCACAAAGAGACCAGGTAGAGATCAAATGCTTTTAGTAGGGAAAAAACCCACAAGGTCTGTTTGGATGCACTTTCTTTCATGGTTTTGGGCTTTTTTTAAAATGGAATATTCTGATCCTCAAACATTTTTATGGAATCCATCTGTGGATTTGTGGAATCCAGTGACATCTATCTGTTGAGTGCCCCATGCCTGGAAGTGTTCAGGGCCAGGTTGGACAGGGCTTGGAGCAACCAGTTTTAGGGGAATGTGTCCCTGCCCATTGGACTTGGTGGTCTTTAAGGTCCTTTCCAGCCAAAACCATTCCATGATTTTTGCCTGTTTTTCTGGAGAACTCCATCTAGATCAACCCATCTATATAGTCACCTGTCAAATTAGGTGAGTATGAACACCCAGGGCAGAGTTTGCTGGGCTGGAAGACACAATGCAGCTCTTCAAGGATCAGCTCCCACATCCTGCACTCCTTCAGGATGAAAAAACATTACACCACTGAAAACAACATTCCTCTCCCCAGGATCTGTGAGAGCATCTTGGGCACCCCATGAAACCAGGGTTTGGTTTCCCCTTAACTTTGGTGTCCACTTAGCACGATGTGTGTTGGCCCCCAGGACAGTGAGGGTTGCCCAGTGAGGTGCTGGGTTGGGAGGAGAACTAAAGCTGTACCAAATCAGAGAGGCAAAGGAGTGTAAATATTTTCAGACAAAATACCCTGTGGTGCTGCTGGAAAACAAACACATGCTGCTCCTGTGTGAGTGGGCAAAGCAGAGCAGGAATCAAACTGGAAGGCAAAAAGGAAGTCAGAAGCCCAGAGGTGACGAGGAACTCAGGTGTCCTGCATGACTCAAGATCAAGTGGGACCCTGTGGGGTTGATTCCTCCCTCAGCAGCAGCTTCAGCAGCCAAGAGTCATTGCAGACAGCGAGGAGAGGCTTTGGAGCCCCACTCCAGACTGTGACAAAGGAGGAGGAGTGACACAGGGCAGTGTGCACAATGACAGTCAAGTCCTCTGCAGCCATCCCCAAAGGATTTCCCACTGGGAAGAGCGTTTCCAGGCCAGGTGGATGCTGTAAGGGACACCTGTCACCCATCAGGCTCACTCAATTAGCTACCAAGTAACCAAAACACCAGCAAGGTGGGGAAATCATCTCTGGGATTTCCTGGAATTTAAAGTGCTTGTCCTGTCAGCTTCATGTGATCACTCCTAATTCTTGAGCTGTATGAGGCAGAGCCCTCATCCACACTCTTCGGACTATCCATGAGTTTGTAAGCTGCTCTTGAGTCCTCCCACAGCCATCCTTCACAGACAAGAAGTACTTACCTGGCTATTCCTCATGGGAATAGAACTCCCTGCTTCCACCTTCCTCACTGTCCTTCTCCACACCTTTCCCAGCTCCAGCTCCAACTCCTCTGGCAAACAATCCATGGCACAGCAAAGGCTGTTCTGATGCTTCCCCTGTGTTCTTAACTCCAGCATGAGATTTCCTGGCACCTCACCCATGCTGGAGTCAGCTTCACCTGAGAGTGAACCTATCCCAGCAGGAAAGGCGTGGAGAAAGGGGACTCAGCAGCAGGGAATGTGCCTCGGATGGGGATGGAGATGAGGATGCTGGAACCATCCTCAGCCCTGCCTCCATAACCTGCAGAGGAAGGAGCCAGTGAGCACAGATGTGTCTCTGTCACAGCCCAACAAGCCTCCAGCAAGATCTCTGGGCCATAACTCGGGAGTGTGGAGGGTTCTGGCAGTGCAGGAGAGAGCAGGAAAGCATTTGTGCTCTCACAGAGCTCCCAAGGACACGCGTGTGACCCCCAGTGCTCTCCCTGCCCCACGAGGTGGGAGCATCCAGTGTGAGTTTATGTCAGTGGGAAGAGCTTATCCCAGAGGAGCGGAAAAGCAGGAGAGGTCAATTCCTGTGTTGTTCTTCCTTGGGAAAACCCCTCTGGATATCTGCTAGCTCCGTGCTGACGTTGTTGGGCCTCTGCCTTTTGCAGCTCTCTGTCCCCTTGGCCATGAAGGGTCATGGGTGGTGACACCAGAGCTCGATGCCCTGAGGAGGAGAGGGGCTGGCACTGCCCATGGCAGGGGGTCACTCAGGACTGGTCAGCATGGACTGGTCACCCTGCACTTCTCATGGTGCTGTGACTGGGACCAGCACAACCACAGCCCACCTTGGCTCTGCCCTCACTCTCCTCCCAACAGGGCCATGGGGACAGGTTTGTCCCCAAGGTGGCACGGGCTGTTTGTGTCTTCCATCCCCTCACCAGGTGTTTTCTGCTGCTCTTTCCTGCTCAGATCCCTTTTCCTCCCCACAGGGCTGAGCTGATAAAGCAGATTTGCAATCACTTATTGCTTAGCAACATTTATTATCCTCATTATCCCTGACAAGCTTACTCTGGCTGCCAAAGGGAACCAGAATGAAACAAGCCTCACCCAACATTTTCAGTGAATTTTCATCTCTGTGCATGCAGACATCACAAGGGCACACAGTGCTACTTATCTTTCCCTCCACTGTCCCAAGACCTCTACCAGGACAGGGATTGGCATCTCCTGCAATGACAGAGGTTTTCAAAGGGATGCACCTTGTGAATTAGCTGAAGATCATCTACAAGGCAATGGCAGTAGGGATGGATCACCTGCACTGTGACAGGTAGGAAAAGCCTCTTGAGATGTGTCAGCAGTCCAGTGAAATGCTTCCTCTCTTTCAGGGCTTGGAGTGGGCAAAGCCCTTTGAAGTCAGCAGGAATGAGGTTCAGTTCACAGGTGAAAACCTCACTACCTGGAATCTAGAGGCAGGACTCAGCTACCTAAATATCAGCATCCCTTTCCATCCATTGGGCTTTGACCCAGGAGAACTCTGGGATCCAGGATGCTGATTCAACAGGTTTCTAAAAATGCCAGCTCTCCTTCCAGAACAATGAGCTTCGCCCACGGAGGAGAGGAACCATGATTGCTCTGTTCTCCAGCAGCTGCAGCAAACAAAAGCTGTGTCAGAGCCCATTCCAGTAAGGAGGCACAGAGGAGCAAACTGCCCAAGAAAATGCAAGGAATTTCCTGGCATGACCAGCCCTCCTAGCATGATCCATGCTCACAAGCTAAAAATTCAAATCCCTGTGTTGTTAGCTAAGATGGGATTTAAAATCACATGTAAGCAGCACTGGCACCAGTGCTGTAAGGTGGGGATGCCTGGCAGAGGAAGGGATCAAAAGAAAATGCATTTACAGGGCAGGAGGAGTTTTCTGAAGGAATTTCCTTGGGATGAGCCAGGACAATGGAGAAGTGAAGATACCTGGAGCTTGTTTTGTAGTAGAAAACAGAGTGAATTCCTCAGTGCAGGGAGAAACACCACAGTGGATGATTCCATCCCTATGTGGCAACACACCTCTGAGAAGATCAGAGCTTTTCAGGAAGGCAAAAGGAGTGTTGTAACCCGTTTCATAACAAAAGGGAAACCACAGAGACTCCAGGGACAAGCAAAAGGAGGAGCACAGATGACAACTTGACACTTTCTCCCTGACCCAGCCATGAGAACAAGCTGTGTCCTCCTTGGGCTAAAAACCAAAGTATCCAGGAAGGGTTTCTGGAGCTGCATCCAGGAGTTCCTGAAGGTGGCCACAAAACGTGGAGATGGACCAAAATCTTCTCCTTCTGAGCAGAATAGAAAACACAAGCAATGTGTAAAATCCCATATATTTTTTCTGCCATGGCCCCAGACAATCCAGGGCACACCAATCCATAGTTACATCCCTGGGGGGAGCCCAAATAGCACAACCTCCCCAGGGCATGCAGGGGAGCTGTAAACCTCACCTGGTTTTTGGAGCACATCAGCACTAGCACTCAGCATTAGGCTGAGCCTAATTTCAGGGTTCCCTCCACTACATCAGTTTATGAAATGTGCTGCAGCCCAGTGAGGCAGCAGCTGAGGCTGAAAGGAAACTGAGGCAGAGCTAAGCTGTGCATGCCAGGGAGAGGATCTCAGTGCCATGCTTTCCTCCTAAGCAGCCATGGTCCCAGGCAGAAAAAGGCAGCACATACAGAAGTGGGCAGTTTCCAAACAGCTGAGCTCTCTGGAGCTGCTTTGGCCAAGCCCCCAGCCCGTGTCTGATGGCCCAGGTGAAATGTTCCAGTGCTGGCCCCACTCCTGCTGGAAGAGGACAAGGATGAACAGCTTGGCTTCACCTTGCAAACCAAGCCAGAGCCCCAAGAGCAATGACAGGAAGAAACCAAGCAGCCTCTGGGATGTCCTCCCAACCACTAATCCCCATTTTCCACAGCAAGAAATGGGATGAGAGTGTTGGGATGTGCTCTGATTACTCTGCTCTGGAAAATGCTTTGCTGCACTGCTGATGTTTCCTGCCCACCTACAGCCAGTGGCCTCAGTGTTTGTGCTCTTGGCACAGCCCAGGAACCCGGGAGCTGAGGGAACATTCAGAGGGCTCCAATGAGTAGCAGCCCTGTGTTTGGGCTGAATAGCAAAAGGAGCTTGTGTGGGTTTCCTTTTCAAAGCCGGCTGAGAAAAGGTTTTGTTGCAAATCCCAGGCCAGAAGCACCAAAAAGCCTTGAATTCTGATCTCTGTGCTTGTTTGTGCCTATTTCATTTCATTGTTTACTCTCCAGCTGCTAGAAGGGCAGCTCAGAGTTCTTGCAGAGAGGGTTCCTGCTGGTCCTGGCCAGGCCTGATTCAGCTTGGAGACCCAAGGAAGCCCCTCCAGGACCCAAACACCTTTCTGTGCAGGACATCATTGCTGTGGGAATGACCCCACAATGCAGCTGCAGACTCTCCCCAATCTTAACAGGCTGCTGAGAGGGTCCTCTTGTACTCAAGGGTTTTTTCCAGCCCAGACACAGCAAGAGGAAGAGAGGCAGAGTGTGGGTGGAGTTGTAGCCACTGGAGATTCTCCCCTCCTCCAGGATCTCTGCCCTCAGAGCATCCCATCATCCCACAGCTTCTGTGTCCTCTTCAATTCCCCCAGGCATCCCAGCAGCTGTGGTGGGAAAGAAACACTCCCTCCCAGCTAGCCCTGACCTCAATCTGACACCTCATCAACTCATCCTCAGACCTACTGCCATTTCCCACAGATCACAGCTCTCCAGGCTTGTTGGATCTGCCTTGGAAGGAAGACATAACACATAGTCTGGAAACACTGTCATGCCATCAAAAATTATCTCCTTGGTGGACTAGCACAAGGAGAAGTCATGGATGGTGTGGTGCTGTCTCTGCCAGACATCCCCTGGTGTCTTCTGAGGTGCATCCATGGCCAGCACTCAATGGCACAAGGCACACACAAAATGGGGACAGCCCTCAGCCATGCCCAGCCTTCTACAGCCTTGAGGTTCAGTGGTGGCCTCCTGGCTTGGAGCTCTCTGGAGACCAGTGACAGGGCCCAAGAAACAGCTGGAGATGTGTCAGGAAAGGGGTTAGGGGTACATTAGGAAAAGGTTCCCCACCAGAGGGTGATTGGGCACTGAATAAGATCCCCAGGTCATGGCCCCAGGCCTGACAGATTTAAGAAGCATTTGGACAATGCTCTCAGGCACAGGGTGGGATTGTTGGGATTCGCCTGTGCAGGGCCAGGAGTTGGACTCAATGATCCTGGTGGGTCCCTTCCAGCTCAGGAAATTCCATGATCCTCTGATTCCAGTCAAGGTTTCTGTGGAGAGTGTGTGATTTTGGCTGAGCCCTTCTGCTCCCATTCTTTGTGCTTGTGCTCCAGACCATCCTTTCCTCCTTTCAGCCAGAAAACAACTGGGACAGCACCTTCATTTCTGCAGTAAAGCTCATCAGGTGCTTAGACGCACAGATAACAACTTATTGCAGCTAAGCTACAAAGAAAGGCACCCCAGAAGGTTTCTGGTGATGCTGATTGAAGGTCCCAGTTTGATTTACTGAAGGAGAAGCATAAAGGAAGGAAAGGGGTGGAGTGGAAGAGGATAAGGATAAATACTACTTTACAAGTATTAATATTTAGTAGCCAGAGCCTCAGTCCTTGAACAGTCTTTGAATTCAGAAATTAAGTTCTTGAAAGGGCTTGGAGGGATTTTTGTGCCTCATATTCTCATAGGTGTCAATTAATTAGATGAGCCAGCCTGAGGTGAAGCAGGATAACCAAAACCAGCCTGTATGAAGAAAAATAATTCTTCATGAATAATTCAGAAGGAGCACAAAAACCCTAATTAAGTCCAAACCTCACAGAGGGAAATGTGGATCTAAGGTTTGAGGTTTTGGGTTTTTTTGTTGGTTTTTTTTTTTTTTTTTTTCCCACTGAATTTGAAGTTTGAGTTCAACTTTGAGCTGCAAAAGACATGAGTTGTGGCTGCTGGGCGTCCTCCCTCAGTGCCACGTGCCTGTGCTGCATGTGCTGTGTTTATCATCCCCCTGGGGCTGTCACTGCACTGCAGTGCATCAGATGTCTCCAGGGACATTATCCTTCCTGGAAACCTGACCTCAGCCAGGCCAGGCTCCAGCCAGGGAACATCCTGGCCCTCGCTCTGCAGTCACCCCGGCTGACACCAGGATAACCCTGTTCCTTTCCAGGGAGTGCCTCCCACTCTGCACGTGAGGGGATGACCCTGCTGTGCTCCTGGCTCTGGAATTCTCCCACGAGAGGGCTCGTTGCCCTGCAGTGCCTGCTGACAGGAGCTCCCTGCAGTGCCTCACATCACACATCCCACTGAGCCGTAAAGCCTTCAAGGAGTACATGGAGGGGGATTTTCCTGCCCTTAGAGCCTTGGCATTTCATCACCTGCTGAGCCACATTTGACACCTGCAATCCCAGGTGTGCCCCCAAGGCATTTCTCTGCAGCTCCTTCCCTCACTGCCTCTTGCAGACCATTCTACCAGCTGGAAGCACTGGAGTATTTCCCAACCACCAGAAAAGCTCTTCTCCCCCTCTCCAGCCAAGGTCTAGTGTTATCCTGAGAGGTGTCTCTGGCTGGAATGGGCTCAAGCTCTCCCAGGTCCCTCTGGAACTCCCTGGTGAAGCACAGATGCTTCAGACACCATGGATGAACCTTACCAGGCTGCCAGACCATCCCTTCCCTGGTGGTGGTGCAGTTTTCCTCTCCTCAGGATTCTGAGTATTCACCTTTTTCCAGGGAAAAATGAACTTGGCACCTCCTGGATGAAGCCCAGACTGGGGAAGCTTTGATGTTGACTCAGAGATGTCCCTTCCCATCCATCCTAAAATTTCAATTTGCAACAATAACCAGAGGCAGACACCAAAAAAGCCATCATGACACTGAGGAGAAGGATGAACGCTCCTGCCTCCCTTTCTCCTCTTCATCTTCCTACTCACTGTTTTAAGAAAGGAGCAGAAGGGGGGAGGGAAGCAGCTGTCCCCCCCCCCCAGGCTCGTGCATTTTCACCCATCAGAAAGCAATTTTCTGTGATTACAGAGTTTGCTATTCTGGGCTGCAGCTGAAGGTTTATTAGCTAAGAGCGCACCAGTAACTCTGGGTTGTGCCTGCATTAGGAGAAGCACTCAAACCTCATCATGCTCTGAATGAGACACTTCAGGAAACATCCACAGCAGTTACAGCCTTTGATGGATGTCTGCCTGTGGCACGACTTAATGAGCCTGTATTCCTGAGTGGGAATAAGGAGAGGAGAGGGGGAAGAGGGTGATACAGCTCCCAGCAAATCACACTCATCTTCACCGAGGAGGTTCATGAGATATTGATCTGCTCTCAATATTTAAAGCCCAAAAAGGGAGTCAAGTTTAAGCAGGCGAGAAGTTCTCTCCGAAAGTGCAGAAATAGTGAAAGCTGTGCAGGAAATACAGAGCAGGCAGGAGCTCATCAGAGATTTCCATCAGCCTGCACAGCCAGGAAAATTCCACCCTGGGATCCTCTTTGCCAGACTGCAGGGAGATGGGGCAGCTGGGGGACATCACAAGGACAGGGTGTGACACCACATCAAGGGACATGGCCAAGGGGATGCCCTTCACACATGGCCTTGCTGCCCAGACCCCTGAGCATCTCCAGCAGACAAATCCCCCCAAGAGCCCACTGGGAGATGGAGCAGTTCTCATTTCACAGCCACAAGCTAAGGCAGGGCAAGGACAGATTTAAACCCAAGCCCTCAAGTACCCAAAGTCCCTTGGTCATTCATTTAAGGACCTAAACTTTACTGGACTATCAATGATTGATGTGTTATAAAGTTACCAAGATCACTCCAATTTACAGCAGAACCTGGGGACTGATTTTAATTTTTTTCCTCTGAATGAACAAACATTTTTCTAAATTGTAGAGCCAGCCTTCCACTCCATCATTTAAAATAAGTGATTATTTAAAATAATAATAATAATAATACCTAAATACAGAATAGAAATAAAATCAAAGCAAGTTTAGAGATGAAAATTTCAGCCAAAATCTACAGAATAGAAATAAAATCAAAGCAAGTTTAGAGATGAAAATTTCAGCCAAAATCTTCCTGGGACGTAATTTTCAGATTATCAGGGGATAATCTGAAAAGATTTTATTTGAAAAATAAAATATATTTTATTTATTTATTAACATCTTTTAAACTTAAACGCTTTTTCAAATGAAGTAGGAAAAAAAGTTCACTCTAGAGGAGTTTAGGTAGCCCTTTCTTGCAGCAGAGACAAAATCCCACTCTCTGGGAAAGGCAGCTCTCCAGGATGGACCCACGCGGGACGGGGTTATTTACCCAGCACGGGCTCTGCTGACGCACTTCTTGTTCTGGTGGAGCTCAGCCCGGCATCTGCTGCCTTCCAGCAGCTCCGGCCCGGCTCCCGGGGATGGTTTTGCGAGGACAGAAGGTCATTTTCCCGGTCACCACGGGCGGCAGGGCGCAGTGTTTGCAGGCAGCTCCAAAGAGCACCTTCTGAGCATCAGTTTTGCAGCATCCATCGGCCGAGCAGCTCCCTCTGCTGCTGCAGCTGCTTCCAGCCTGAGCCAGCGGCGAGGAGGCAGTGGGATGGGTTTTGGGACAGAGCACAGTGTCCAGGATGGAGGGAGCAGCTGAATGCTGTCACAAAATGCTCAGTGACACCTGAAACATCTGCAGAGGTCACAGGTCCTGGAGGAGACCCACCACAGCTGGAGGCCAGCAGATCCTAGGACAGTTCCACCAAACTGTGTGAACGGACTCCAGACCAATTGCAAGGTTTTTTGGTTCATTTTCCATCCCTTGGGGGTATTTTTAGAGGAAAAAAAAAAAAGTCAGGCTTACCCAAGACCAAACAAAAGCCTTCACTGCATCACTGAGTGCAGGAGGATCCTCTGATATCTCCCTCAGTCTCTGTGTTCACATCCCTCACTGGGACCATTCCCAGATCAGATGAGCAGAAATCCTGGGCAGGGGGTATCAAAAGAGCCTTTTCCTGGTTTATTTTGGAGGTGTTGCATTCAGCACTGCACACTCTGCCCTCAGACTCAGCTGGAGTGCAAATCTCCACGGCATCTCCTGAACCAAGGCATTTATCCACCTGGCATTTGCATTCCTGGCCCTTGGAGACTGGGGAATGCCAGACACCTCCTGAGCTGGCAAACACAGGGATTGGCAGTGGAAAGGTGAGAGAAATGAGCTGCTGGTTTATTGTCCATCCCAGGAGGAGTTACCATTGTCTTAGTGGTAACAATGCTCCAGCCACTTGTCCCCAAGTGGAAACTCAAGCCCCCTGATGTGCTGGGCAGGTTGTGTGACACAGCAGGAGGCAGCCTGAGATCAGAGGGGTGAGAACCTCCACCTCCAAATCACACGTGGAGAAACTGAGGCACGAGGTGGCTGGAATGGATCAGTGGTCAATTAAAAACATGTCCCTCCAAGTTCTGCCATGAGGATGGAGCTGCACAGAGGCACAGCTGGTTCCAGACGTGTTTGAGGAGTGAGGTGATGCCAGGAGGTCCAGCTGTGGCAGGGACAGCCTGGAGGGAAGGCAGGGGGGGACATGCAGGCTGTCACCCAGTCACCCCTTAATTCTTCCTCAGGGACTGGTCTGGGGTTGGGTTTCTCACCTGAGATTCGGGTGATTAAAAGTCCTTCTAAAAGCCCCAAGCCACATCACAAGAAAAAAGCAGAGTGCTCAAGGGCTTTTCTTCAGGTTTCTCATGTTGTTTATTATTTCATATCTCACAATTTTCTCTGCTCCCAGCTGAGGTCGGGACAGTGGTGAGGACACAAGGTGACTGACCACCAATGGGGCATTGCTTTGCTTTTATACAGATAACTACATGTCTATTATTTATAATTTCATACCAATACCTAGTGTCTATACTAACAGGGTCATTTCTACTTTGACTCAATCCTCTCAAACTACTTTGCATCATCACCACCTCAGAAGATGGAGGACGAGGAAGAAGGGGAGGAACTCAAGGCATGACCCTAATTCCTCCATTTTTGCCCCCCACTTACTTCTATTCTAAGAACCCCAAAACTACTAAATTTTTCATCTTGTGCTGTGCTAAACTACAGTTTTCACACCTTTGTGGTTTGTAATTTCTCTCCCAGTGTCAGAAGCCTCTCCCATGGACTAAAATCAAAGCCAATGTCTGTACCAAGGTCTCCAAACCCCCTGGAATGGCTCCACATCCCCTGTCCAGGGCTCAAACTCCCTTCCTCAGGTCCCAGGTCATCCAAGGGGATGCCCTGGATTCTGACAGACTGGCAGCAATGCCAGCAGCTTCCTGGCAGCCGTGAGGATGGAGTGGAGGTGCAAGGGAAGTGTCCACCCACCAGGCACATGGAGGAACCGTCCCCTGACAGCTGCTGGACGTGCCCGTGTTGAGGTTGTCTCCCACCCACGGCCAGGATGGACCTGGTAACCTCAGGCTGTGTGAGGTAGTGACCCAGGGGTGAATGGCAGCAGGGTTTATCTCAGAGGGTTTGTTTTGACAAGGGTGTCCACCCTAAAATGAAAATAACTGGCATCCTATTTTAGGGCTGGGCTGTGCCACCACAGCCAAGCAGCTCCAGGTGGGAGTGGGACAGCAAAGCTCTGGGTTTGTAGAGCAGACTTGTACCCAAAATGACCTTGAGTCCCTCTTCCCAAGACTCTGCATAGCCCTCAGCATCTTTTTCCAACATCTTCTCCTGCCTACAGACTGTGGCCACTAAGGGACATGGAGGAAGTAGGACTTGCCCTCCAGAAAAGAAGGAATGGTTGGAAGGAATGATCTGTAAGCACAGGTCAGAGATGCCAGCTCAGAGGAAAAGCTGCAGAGATGGGAGAGGGATGTGCCCCACGGCTGCAGAGTGGAAATGTGCCTACAGGAGAGATTCATGATCCTGGACAGGGCAGAAGACTCAGAAGAACAGAGATTTGGAATGATAAATGAAAAAAGTAAGTTCTGCTTTTCACAGCAGCTACAGAGCCCCTTACCAGGAGTGTTGAGGAGGAGCCAATTTTAGGATGCTTCACTTTTCTCTCATACCCTGAAGGCTGTCAGCTCCTGGAGAGATCTAAAATTATTGGAGCACAGGTTCATGCTCCACCATCATGGGTGAGAAAACTCAGCCTCTGCATTTCACAGCATTGACATCCCAGCAAACCCTGCCTGGAACAGTAGCAGCTCCTCAGGATTCCTCCTTCTCTGCTGGCTCTGCCTGCTCTTAAGTGGAGCAATTTGATGATGTCAGCCCAATAACCCTGGGAATATCTTAAGAGGAGTCATAAATCACTGACAATGATTCAATGCCTTAGCTAATAGCTAAGGCAAAGAATACTTTGTTCTAAAATGGAGAAAAAATTGCCAGGTTCAAAAAAAGGCCCGTATTTATCCTCAGTGATTTCTGCTGTTGACAGGAAAGGGATTCTAAAAGAGATTTCCTGTGGAATTTCTGTCTCCCTCCCCATGGAGCAGAGGGAAGACAAAAGCAGCTCTTAAGGTAATTCCAAATTTAAGACCTTAGGTCACCAGGTCATTTAAGAGGAAGACTTTGCAAAAGAACAAGCAGGATAAAAATCCTCCTCTCCCTCCTCCTCTGTCACATCACAGGGCAGCCTTGTGTCAACTTTCACCTGAGGATGTAAAAATGCTGTAAATGCAGCAGGATGCTGCCCCTGTGCTCCTGGAGCAGCACAGAGTTACCCCTCTTCCAAAGGAACACAATAGGATGCTTCTTGTCCAAGTGCACAGTTGGTCAAAAAAATGTCATTGCATCAGCTGTGTCTTCCTCTTTCTTTGAAGTTTGACTGGGCTGACAGAGAGGTTGCTGCCTGGAAATGTTTATGAGGGCACTTTTGGGAAATCACCATTTTTTTCATGATGGAAAGCTGAGCCAGGGGATTCCTTTGCTATTCCACCAGCACATGGAGTCCTCCCCAGCAATGCAAAATGCACAGACACAGTGCTGATATAGGAAGAATCCTCCCTAAACTTTATACAGAAACTCCTTTGAGAAATCACTTTGGGATGAACAAGTTGATCCCTCCACTCCTCTGGGTCCACACTGGATTGATTGATGGACCTACTGTGTTTCCCCTTTTCTTTCCCAGCTAAGAAGTCCTGCCAGAGCTTTTCCATCTTCACGGGTTCATGGGCATCTGTGACACCTGACTGAGCACCTAGAGAGTGTCCTCCTGAGCCAGCAACCAGGGGACAGCCAGGACATCCCAGGTGACATCAAACAGCCCTTGGCACTCACCTTTCAGCAGCTGGAATGAGCTGGCTGGGATGGGGATCATGGAGAGAAGCCAGAGGGATGGTGGAGGCATTGGTGAGGCACCTGCTGTCTTGCAGATGGTGTGATTTTCCTCCACTGGAGCACAGGGGATTATTTCCTGATAAGATTTGTTCCAAAATCTTAATTCCTGACCACAGTTCTCACCCTCTCCTCCAAATAATGGTTCTTTAAAGGGAAAATACCCAAACAAATCAAGGACCATCTAGCTCAGCATATCAGGGCAACTCCACCCCTCTGCAACCAGCAAGTTTGGACAGAGGACACCAGAAAGGAGGCAGGCTGAGGGGGCCACCCAAATCCAACTTTTTGGCTCCATAAACTCAAACAAACTCAGTGAGAGGGGTGGGAGGATGTTTCTCCTCACCCTGACCTGTCTGTGAGGTTTTTTTCATATTTTTTCACTGAGGAGCCCTAATTACTGGCAGATGCAGAGACCTCCCAGGCTAAGTCAGCACAGGAGAAGGACCAGCCCTCCCTGTTCCCAGTTCTCTGGCAGAACCATGGTTGAGGGGGCCAGTCTAAAATAAAAGGTTTCACGGTGTCAACTTTCCTGAGGAAGCAAGTTTTCTCCTGGAAAGAACAGAGTGTGTGTGGCAGTAGCAAACAGCTCCTTGGGAGCTGCCTGAGCAGGAAGGAAGATATTTTGATTTATTCTAGGTGTGAAACTTGGCCAGGGAAGCTTGCCAGGTGTTTGTGTTGGCTGCCCTTGGTCACCAGGCTGTGCTTCCAGCAGGAAGCTTTGCTTTTCAAAGCTGGGCTCTTAATATCCATAATCAGGAGATGAAGAGTGGACAGTCAGCAACAAGGTCTGGTTTACTCAGGGACAGGGTTGGGGGAAGAGCTCAGGTAAGAATCATAGAATCAGAATGGTTTGGTTGGAAGGAACCTTAAAACTCATCCCATTCCCACCCCCTGCCATGGACAGGGACTCCTCCCACTACCCCAGGTGGCTCCAAGCCCTGTCCAGCCTGGCCTTGGACACTTCCAGGGATCCAGGGGCAGCCACAGCTTCTCTGGGCACCCTGTGCCAGGGCTCAGCACCCTCACAGGGAAGGATTCCTTCACAAGAGGTGACTCAGGCAGGGCAAACAGATCTTGATTCTGCTCCAGGGCTCTCACATCCCTTTCCTCTGGATGAAACCGAGTGTGCTGAACATACATAAAACATCCTGTACTTCCCTGACACCTGCAGCCAGAGAGGTCTTTGAGAGGCAACTTAAGGGCAGTCTTCAGCTACAAATATTGTTGATTTCATTGCTCCAAGTCAGACCTTTATTGTCATGACAAGGATGTTGTGGTGAGCACTATCACTTCCAGTCACTGTTGAGAAGTGAGCCCTGGCTCCAACCAGCTCTCACATTCCCTGGAGCATTAACCCACGTTTGCTTTCAGGACATTTATGACCATCCCTCCCCCTAAATCACTACCTAATGGAGTAAGGGAGACCTGCTGTAACAGAGACCTGGGCCACCAAACCCACCTGGCTCAGGTCCTGACGCCTCCTCCCAAAGTATGCACAAAAATTTCTTGAGCAAAATAAACTCCATGGCCAAGATCTACCTGCAGCTGAGGTAGCAGAACTGCAGAGGGAAGAGCCTCAGCTGTTCATCCCTACCTCCTGTTTTTCTAGGGAGAAAAAAAAAATCATTCTAATTTCTAACTCAATTTGTGGACCCTCCTTCACCACACTTAGATGGGACCTACAGGCTGGGTCAGGGGACTCCCAGCAGTGCAGGGTGAACCACAGGGAAAAGGAGCTGTGAAGAACCATCCCAAGGGGCTCAGCCTTGGGACAGGCAGCAACAAAGCCCCAGCCCCACAGGAAAGCACCTGGCAGCCCTTCCCTGGGGAGCAGGAGATCAAACACCCAGGTGCACAGATCCCAGAGTCCCTCCTCACGGGTGTTTCCAGAGTGGGATCAGGGAAAGTGGGACCCACTCTGAAACCAGACAGGTTTGAATCACCAGCTGGATCATCTCTTGTGGATCCTCACCTCTCTGAGCTGTACAGGTATCTACACTGAGAAAGGGAGAGAGGCAGGAGGAGCTGGCTTTGAAAAGCCCCCCAGGTGGCCAACATCCCTTGTTTAAATGGAGTTTTCAGACTGGTTGGGGTATAGGAATGAACCCCCAGTGCAGGACAGATGCCATATACAGAAATCTTGGATCATGCCAGAGTTCAGGCTTTGGAGAGGCCTCTTTTGGGTATGGAAACCATTTCCATCCATGTTCCCTTTAGACTTTGCTATGGCAGGTCCAGATTTCCTCTGCAAAGAGCAGTTCCCATCCCAAACAAGCCTGTGGAGGCAGATAGGGGCTGTTTATCCCACAGGGTGGTTTGTGTGGAACTGGTTTGTGCTACTTGAAACAAACAGCCCAGTTCAGTCCCCTGCTACCACAGGGGCCTGAAAAAACAGCCACATCCCTTGGAAGAGGGAACAAAACATTGAAATAGGAAAAACAGAAATGGAACATGCACAGATTGAGGACACTGAGATTTTTTTCCTGGGATCCCTTGCTCAGGGCACAAAGGGACAGATCAAGACCCAAAATCTACTGTGGCCTGTAATTGTTTTAGAGTCCCTCTCCATGGCTAAGAAGAATCCCACAGGCAGGAAAAAAAAAATCCTCTAAAACAGCTAAATGCCTCAACTTACCTCTAAAGGAAAGAAAATATGTTGCTTTAGTATTCCCTGTCTTTCTACCCCCTTCCAGTCCAGGAGAGGTGTCCATTCAGGAGTGCAGCAGTTAAATCCCAATCTGAATCCCAGAGAAAAGTGATTTTAGCAGTGTCTGCTCAGGGCAGAAGGATATTCAAGAATTAAAGCCCCACATGCAGGTGTGGGCACTGTTTGGGACAGTCTTGCTCATTACAAAACACATGTAAAAGTGCTGCCAGCACCTCTCATCCTGAGGAAATAGTGAGGGGATTAATTAGACATCTGTGAAGCAGCAGGACACAATTGATCAAGTGTGGGATAAGACACTGCCAGCAAGGAGGGCCCTGTGCCTCCTGCAGCCTGGCAAGGAAATACAAAGCTCACACAAAGGGAATCAATCAGGAAAAAGAAAAATCGATAGTATTTTAGGACTCCTGAAGTAAAAACTTCAGAAAGCACATTCTAAGCCCCAGCACTGTTTTTTCCTGGCCTGCAGGAGCAGGGAGCCCATTTCTCTCCCAAGGGAAAGGAGCAGAGCTGCCATGAGCCATTTGATAGCCCCTGGCTTCCACCTGGTGACGTTCCACAGTAGAGGGAATTTCCAGAGATTAGGAGATCTCTAGGCTTTGTTTGCTAATTATCCTCTGTGAGCCGCTTCCCTTCATCTCTGGTTTTGTTTTGACACATTTATTGTCTTCCTTTGATCTCCACCTTCGCGGTAACACCACAGATGATGATTTCCAATAAAGGATTAAATATTTTGATGTCTCCACAAGCAGCATCTGCTGTCACTCCAGCTCTGAGGCAGCTGCAGCATCTCACAGCCCTCAATGCTCCAGGGCACAGAAAGATGATCACCAGCTGAGAACATGAAGATCATATTGAGGGGCTGGAGTGTGTCCAGGGAAGGGAACAGAGCTGGGGAAGGGGCTGGAGCAGCTGAGGGAGCTGGGAAAGGGGCTCAGCCTGGAGAAAAAAAGGCTCAGGGGGGAACCTTGTGGCTCTGCACAATTCCCTGACAGGAGGGGACAGCCAGGGAATTTGGGCTCTGCTCCCAGGGAACAGGGACAGGAGGAGAGGGAACGGCCTCAGGCTGGGCCAGGGGAGGCTTAAATTGGATATTAGGGAAAATTGGCTCCCAGCAAACCAAGAGGTTCCAAAATGTGGTTTCACACACAGAATCACAAGGTTGGAAGAGACCTTCAAATCATTGAGTCCAACCCAGCCCTAACACCTCAACTGAGGGATGGGACATTAAAGGTAAGAACAGTTGCTATTCCTCTTTAGGCCACTGCATGCTGGATGCAAGTTCTGCAGCCACCTCTCCTACTGTGATACTAAGTCACCTGAAATAGGAGGGGAGGTGTGTGTGAAGGACAACACCCTCAGTGGTGTTAGAAAGGTGAGAGGAGGGATCTGGGAAGGCTTTTACAGGCTTGAAATGCAGGACATGGATATAGAAATATATGAAGTTATACAGGTATTAGAAACCATCCAAAGGAGAGCCATAAAGACCCTGAAGGGTCTGGAAGAGCCATATGAGGAGTGGCTGAGGGCACTTGGCTTATCCAGCCTGGAGAAAAGGAGATTGAGGTGAAATCTCATTGTGGTTTTCAGCTTCCTCACAAGGAGAAGCAGCAGGGCAGGCACTGAGCTCTGCTCTCTGTGACCAGGGGCAGGACCTGAGGGAATGGTGTGAAGCTGTGTCAGGGAAATTCGGTTGGATATCAGGGAAAGGTTCTTCACCCAGAGGCGGCTGAGCACCAGAACTGGCTCCACAGGGAAGAGGCCACAGCCCCAAGCCTGACAAAACTCAAGGAGCATTTGGACAAGGCTATCAGACATCCCAAGAGACACCAATCCCATTGCCCCCAATCCCTGGAATTTGCTGACTGCCCCACTGCAAAGCTCTGACTCCTCAGTGCTCGTATCCAGCAGCTCCAGGCTGAGCTATGTGCCCCTCTCAGGAACTCAGCCCAAGAGCAGGCAAAATTTAGCTGTGCTGGCTCACATTACAAACCCTGAACCAAAACCACCAGCCTGGGAAAGCCCAGGGGCACCTGCCAGCTGTGTCAGGGCCAGCTGGTGACAGGAGCATGGCCCTGTTTCAGCTCTGGGGGGCACTTTGCCAACTTACAGTGCTTGCGATCCCACCCTGCAGAGCACAGAGACAGTTTTCTGGCCAGCCTCCCTTGGCTCCCTCACTCATTTTGGGACATGGGCCCACACAGCTGTCACTCAGAGAGCAGAGCAAGCAGCTGGATGTTACAACACTTGGGATGCTGGAGAAGGAAACACCTTACCAGGATCTTGATGCAAGATGTTGGCACAGCCTGGGTGGAAGGGTTGGGAGCCTGAGGCTCAGCCCCAGGAACAACACAGAACCACAGAATGGTTTGGGTTGGAAGGGACCTTAAAGGTCATCTAGTTCCAAACACTGGAGGCAGTGGATCCATCTCCCACTGTATCCTCACCTACCAGTGTGATGGTACCCCTGGCCAAAGGCACCTCAGCCCAGACCCCACACCCAGTTCCTGCACACAGATGCCTAGAGATGCTGGCACAGAGCTGGTTGTGGCCAGCAAACAACAACCAGGGGGTTCTGCAGGCTCTTGTACTCCAGTCAAGGCTGGCAGACAGCCAAGAGACCTGAAAACAAAATCTCAAGACAGAGAAGAGGGAGGAGAAGAAAGGAGCAAGAGAGGGAGGAAAGGGAAGAAAAGAGGAGGGGGGGAAAACCAACCAACCAACCAACCAACCAACCAACCAACCAACCAACCAACCAACCAACCAACCAACCAACCAACCAACCAACCAACCAACCAACCAACCAACCAACCAACTCATACTCCTCCTGAGCAACTCTGCCCCAGGCTGAGCTTAAATAGAGCTCCAGGGCCCTTGGGTGCTGTGGAGGCTGCAGGTGAAGCTGGTCCTGGCCATTAAGGTTTATTCATGCCTTCAGAGCCCTGACACCAGGGATGTGTCTGAAGGCAGAGACACCTGCAGGTGGGCAGGTTGTGGAGCTCTTTCCTGGTGGATTACAGCTGGGATTACAACTTTGCATCCAGCCACATGAACAGAACACCTCGGCAAAGGTGACCAAGCCATAAATGTGACACAAGCTCCAAGGAGCCCTTAGAAATGCTCAAATACCTTGTTTTCAGATATTACAAACACTCTCCTTCACCCTTCTTGCTGACCTCAGATATTTTAGGGGTGGTTGCCTTTGGCATCACCCCCTTCTAACTCCAGGGATTGCACAATGCTCAGTGATGGTTTCAGGACCCTCAAGCAAAGTGGTGCCACCTCAGCCCAGAAGAGCAGCCCACACACCTGTGTCATCTCCCTGGAAATCATCTAATCAGTGGGAAATGTGACTGGAAGTTCAGGAACTTAGAAATCGTGGCATTTTACCTTCTGAAGTGCCTGTTTTTACTGCGGGCCAGCAGGGAAATCATGCAGCTCTGACGCCAGCCAGATGGCTTTGGGGATATTATCTCTTGTGAACATTAATACCCACGGGCACACAAAGGCATGTGGCTGGAAGGGAAAGAGTCCCACCCAAGGAAGGAAGGAAGGAAGGCCATCTCCTTTTTATGCCTTTACACTAAAAACAGATTCTAAATTCAGCTTTAGGAAAGGTCGGTTCCCATGCCAGCATCCCTGTGAAGCTTTCCAGTGTCCTCAGGAAGGATCCTGTGCTGTGACATTGCTGCCAAGGGGATGCTCAGTCCATCAGGAGACTTTGGTTTGTATGAGAGAGCAGTGGAGACTTTATAGCAAGCAAAACCCTCTTGCTGGTTCACAAAGCCAACACTGTGACAGTGTGAGTGCTCTCATGGCACTGAAATGAGTTGTGACTTCATATTCCAAGGACATTAGAACTGGGAAGTCCCAGCTTCCCATCCCCTAACCCAAGCCCTCTTTTGAGCTGTAAGGTGGGCTCCCCATCCCTGGAGGTGTCCAAGGCCACGTTGGATGGAGTTTGGAACAATCTAATCTAGTGGAAAGTTGGATTATAACCCCCATGGCAGGGGGTAGGAATTGGATGGTCTTTTAGGTGCCTTCCAACCCAAACCATTCTGGGACTGTATGAAGCAAATATCTCAGGGATCTTGTGTGGCTTTGAAAACCAGAGAGAGAGACCTTGTAAGGAAAAAAGCAGAGTGTGAGCTCAGGGCCCAGGTGACCCCTGGCCAGGATAACTCCTGTCTTTCTCTCATTAGAGAAGGTATTTCAAGACCCAGCATGATACCAGCAACAGGCTGCTCCCCTTGTGTAGATCCACATTTTTTTCTCTTCACTGTTATCCATGTGGAGTCATCCCCAGATGTGCAGACCTGGCCTGAATCCCAGGGGAGCACATGGTGCCTCTGGTTTCCATAACCAGTGGATGGGATGCAGCAGGGAGGAGGAACTGGGTCCATTTTGAGGAAATTTGAGTTCATCTTCAATGGCCCTGGCACCACATGGAATTAACCTCTGGATGGAGATGTTCTGGAGGTGGTGCACTCAGAGCTCTTCAAGGCAACACCTGGTGGGAAGGGGGGAAATGTCCTCCATACCAGCACATTACCATCTTATTTGGAAGAAAAACAAATTAAATTAGGTAATAATGAGTACCTTGTGGTATGAACTGCTGCAGGTCCTGCTGACAACTGCAGCTTGGCCAGCAGCAATGTCCTGGCTTTTCAGCAGGGCCTCCACAGCAGACAGGCTCTGGATTTGACCTCCTGCTGCAGGAGACTCCACAGACTCCCCTGCTTACCTGGCTTGAGTTGCAAACCCAGGGTGAAATCCAGATTAGGGTCAGCACCCCACTGAGACCTGCTGAACTATCCCAGACTTTGCACTTTGTTACAGTCACAGAATTCCTTCCACCTGCCTCCCCTTTTTCACAGGTCTCATTTCCAGCTGAGATAGTTCTCCCTCCTCTCTGGTTTCAGCCAGTGGTGGTGTGGGCCTTAGCAAATCCTTCCTCCCTCAGGGAACACTGCAAGATCCTTGGCCAGCAAATGGATAAGGAATTTGGCCCTCAGGAAATAGTTCCTGCACCCAGGAGCAGCTCTCCTGTTTTCAGGACACACTGATGGTGGTAAGGTCAGATTTTACCTGAAGTAACTCAGGAGATGCTTTTAGCTGATGTTTTCCCAGGAGATTTTCACCTCTAGGAAAGATGGAAGACCCACCAGGACACAAACTTCTGCTGGCAATGTAGGAGTGGGACAATCCTGAGCTGGATCACTCGCTGCTGAGCTTCAAAACTTCTGCAGATACCCCAGAGACCTCCTGGTCACCCCAGCCTGAACTTCCAAAAATTTGTCTGCTGCTTCTGCCCCCCAGCTCCTGAGCCCAGCTCCAGTGTCTTGGCTGGCTGGGAGCCCATGGATGGCTGCTGGGTCCTGGGGGGGATTTTTTAGTGCCAGTGGCTCCAGCTGGTCTGACAGTGCAGGGGGGGAGTTGGTGAGGCAGGGAGTAGGAAAACAGCACAGGAGAAAGATGTGGCTGTGGCGCCGTTTTGTAATCCAAGGGCTCTCTGGTTTTATTCTAGCTTGGGAAAACCCTGAGGGATGTCTCTGTGAGGAAAATAAAGAGGGAGAGCACTGAGTTGTCAGGGTCAACCGGCTCCTCGTGTTTCAAGAGCTGGCAGGGCTCAGCCCTGGGCAGGATCCTGCAGAGCAGCAGCACAGCCCACGCTGTTTCCATCGTGCTGGGGTGAAGTGAGGCCAGGAGAGCCCCTACAATCCCCCAGCCTGGCTCCAGCCTCTGCCCCACAGCAGGGATGGGCCAGGCTTTGGATACTGGGAGTGCCCCAATGGAGGCAGCTGGACTCCACAGCACTTCCCATCAGCAATGGGGAAGGAGGCACAGCAGGGGCTTGAGCAAGACCCTCAGCACAGGAAGGCTGAGAATTGCACCAATTCAGCCCTGTGGCTCCCCTCGTGAAGGTGTTGCTGCCCAGGAAAGAGCAAGTTAATCCCAGTGGCACAACATCCCTACCCAGGCAAGATGCCATCCTGCTTGTCCCAGCAAGGTGAGGAACAGGTCTGAGGGCAGTGAATGCTTTGAAACTCAATGTCTGCAGGGAAACTGAGGGACCCCAGAGCACACCCAAGATCCCACCCTCCTCATGCCACATCCAGGTGTGATCCTTGCTTGCATAAACTCCTTCCCCACCATGCCATGATTGCCATGAATATAAAACCCTACAGAGCTTAAACCCAACCAGCCTCCACTCAGTCTCATGTCAAGGGTTGGGATGCTTCTTCCTGGCCCAAAGGGAGTTTTGGGGCCACCCAGGAGCTTTCATTCAATTTGGTTTTGTCCCTTTCCTGCTCAAGTGTAGCTACAAGCCAAGGGCATAATTTGGAAGATATGGGCAGGTACCCATTCCCCTGTAAACCTTACAGGGCTCTGCCCACTGCCTCCAGGCTTCAGGCAGCCAGGACTATTTGGACAGACTTGTATCCCTTTCCCCCCCAGAATTACACAATTTATAGATATATATCTCAGGAGGGTTCATTGCCCTTCCCAGCTCAGGGAGTTGGAGAGGGGCTGAGGTTCTGCACACACCCCATTGTGCATCATCCTGAAATGCAACATTTTAGGTGGGAGGAAGTTTTTTTGTTTGGTTTTGCTGGTTTGTTTCATATTTCAGTGATTATCGTTGCATTTGCAGTTGTTGTCACACCAAAAGTTTGGGGTGGTTTACATCCCATCTGCCTGGGGGGGAAAGAGTCAAAGCTCAACTTTTCCTTCAGGACACACAGACTGTTTCTTTTCCAGATCAGGGGTATTTGCAGGGCCCTTTGCTCCCACCATCCCCATATAAATCCCTGGCAATGGGAGTGTACATTTGCTCTGTCCCTCCTTATCTCCAGCAGCAGTAGAGGCTGGAGGCAGCTCCTCACATGGCAGAGCTGCTCTCCACACACAGCCCAAACCCACCCTCTCAAAAATAATCTTCCAAGCCAACTTTTTTTTCCTTGTGCCAAGCTCCAAGTGTCTTTTCTCCCACTTCTCAGGCTCAAACAGGGATGAGGAGGAAGGCAGAATGCTAAAGAGATGAAGCAGGAAACCTCTGGGATATCCCACCTGCAGCTAGGAAGGAGAAGGAAGGAGGGAGCTGAAATCAGACACTGGATCTTTCCATAGCAAAATGGCCCAGCACTGCCAGGAGGGTTTTTTCCACTGTACAGCTACTATAGGCTTGATGACAGGAAAGCTAATTATATCAACATCCTGTTTACCCAGAAGTGTGGAACAGGAGCCCAGAAACACTTGGGCTGTGGGGGCACACTCTGATCTGGTTTCATGACAGAAAAATTTCATCCAGATATCTGGGTCATTTTATTCTGCTACCTGCTCCTACTGCCCCAAAATTTGTTGGTTTTCCCAGACAAAGAGCCTGGAAAGCAAATCATGTAATGTGTTCCCTCGTGCAGTTCATCCCTGAGCTGGGAAACTGCTCCCCTTGTTCTTGCTGGAGCACAGGGGGTTTATTGGGATCCCTGGAGGTTTCCTGCTAACCCTGCAGAAAGCCCCAGCCCTCCCTGGAAAGGAGCTTCCCTCAGGAACACCCTGACTCAGCAGGACTTGCAATACCCAGCAAAAGCCACCCAGCAAGTCAGGGCACCTTGCCTCACTTTCTTTCTCTGTCAGAGCTGTATTTAAAAAAAAAAAAAAACCTGGTGCCTTTTTCCCACCTCTCCTTGCCCCACACTTCACGTTCCTGGCTGTGAGGCAGCTGGGTGTGCTGCAGGGCCCTCTGCAGAAGTGGTTTCATTTTGGTTTCTGCTTTTTCCACCAAATTGCCTCACACCAGCCACAGCCCCTGTGCTCATCTGTGCTGTCCTACTCCAAGGCTGTTTAGTCTGGAGAAGGGAAAGCTCCAGGGAGATCTTCTAGCACCTTCTACTACCTAAAGAGGGCTTATGAAAAAGAGGGAGAGTGACTTTTTGCATGGACAGGTAAGGATGGGACAAGGGGAAGAGATTTAAATTAAAAAAGGAGAGATTTAAATTGGATATTAGGATGAAAGTATTCCCTGTGAGGGTGTGGAGGCCCTGGCACAGGGTGCCCAGAGAAGCTGTGGCTGCCCCTGGATCCCTGGAAGTGTCCAGGGCCAGGCTGGACAGGGCTTAGAGCAGCCTGGGACAGTGGAAGGTGTCCCTGGCCATGGCAGGAGGGTGGAACAAGAGATCTTTGAAGTCTCTTCCAACCCAAACCATTCTGTGATACTCTGATTTTCTGATTCTATTCTTTTCTAAATTTCCCATCATTTCACTTCTCCTCCTAAGCCTGAAGCACCATGGGACAGCCCAGGGATAGCAGGGCTGGAGGAAGGATGATTTGTTCCTTTTGCCAAAGGAAGGCCCAGTCCTAATCAATGCCAGGCCAAATGCCATGGCCAGGGCTTTGGGAGCTCAGTCTTGTTGCCAAATCTTCCTTCCTTCCTTCCTTCCTTCCTTCCTTCCTTCCTTCCTTCCTTCCTTCCTTCCTTCCTTCCTTCCTTCCTTCCTTCCTTCCAAACTGAAATGACCATATTTTGTCCCAACTTTATTACACCTTAGCAAGGCCCAGCTGTATTTATTCTCCTGCACCACAGAAATGTGCCTGAAAAACACCCTGACCCCACCCTTCTCCTCTTCTCTCAAGTCTTCTTTCATCAAGACCATCAAAAGAGGAGGGAGAGGTCACTCCTTGGGCTCTGTGACCTGTGCCATCTCATGGAGCATCAAAGTAGGCTGAATCCAGAGCAGGAATGGCAAATTCTGGCAGTGCCAGCAGGATCTGGGGTGGGATGACCCATCAGGGATACCTGCTGGATTCACAGAGAATTTCAGGTCACCATCTGCAAGGGGCTGGCTGATAGGACAGAGAGGGACAAAGGGACATGGACACCCTTCCAGAGCAGCATCTGGAGGCCAAAGCTGAGCCAGGACTACAGTTTGGGTCCTACGTGAGCCACTGCACCTTCATCTGACAGAGTCTGGCTCATTCTGGCTTTTCCACCAAAAAAAAAAAAAAAAAAGTGGATTTAAGTGGCCAGAAGAACATATGAATTTGGCAAATCTCTCAAGCCAGATGAAAATAAAAGAAGGAAAAATACACAACAGATGAAAAGAAGACAACATCTGCCACAGCTTATTCACACCAGCAGCACTAAATCAAAACAGGGTTAGGGCTAGAAACAAAAGCAAAATAACTATTTTGGTTTAGGTCAGATTTTCAGATTTCCTTTTTTTTTTTTTTTTTTTTTTTTAGTCTGTGTTTTCAGTGGAGGGGGTTCTTCTGTTTATTTACTTTGTTTGACTCAGCCCCAAAAGTCCCTTTGATTTCTCAGTGTAGGCTGAGGGCCAGATGGGGTTGTTTGCACAGCTGCCTGCACACCCTGCAGAGCACGAGCCCCTCGTCATGGAGGGTGCAGGGACAGACACTTGGGGACAACCCAGAAGTGCCACACAAGATGTCCTGGGACAGGAGGGGTGGACACAGTGTGTCCCAGCCTTTCCCTTGTCCTGCAGAGTCCCTGTGCAGCCCAGAGCACCCTGCAAGGACAGGGGTGTGGTGGAGTCAGACAATCAAGGAATGGTTTGGGTTGGAAAGGTCTTTAAAGTCCATCTTGTTTCAAGCTCCTGCCATGGTCAAGGACACCTTCCACTGTCCCAGGTTGCTTCAAGCCCTGTCCAACCTGGCCTTGGACACTTCCAGGGATAGGAAGTGGGCACCCTGTGCCAGGGCCTCACCACAAAAACAGAGGGAAAAATTTCTTCTTAATATCCCATCTAACCCTGCCCTTTGGCAGTGGGAAGCCATTCCCTGTGTTCTCTCCCTTCATCCCTTGTCCTCAACCCCTCTCCAGCTCTCCTGGAGCCCCTTTAGGCACTGGAAGGGGCTCTGAGATCTCTCCTGGAGCTTTCCCTTTTCCAGGGGAACATTCCCAGCTTTCCCAGCCTGGCTCCAGAGCAGAGGGGCTCCAGCCCTTGGAGCAGCTCCGTGGCCTTCTCTGGACTCTCTCCAGCAGCTCCACATCCCTCTGATATTGGCCCCAGGGCTGGAGGCAGCTCTGCAGGTGGGGTCTCACCTGAGTGGAGCAGAGAGGCAGAATCCCCCCTTTCCTGCTGCCCACATTGTGGAATGAGCCCAGGGACAGGAGGTTCTGGGCCATGTGTGCCCATGGCTGGGTCATGTCAAGTTTCTCATCCATCAACATCCCCTTTGCAGGAGGAACAAGATGTAAAAAGGAGACAAAATTAATACCCCCAAGGTTCCCATGAGGGTCACAGACTCTGCACTCATCCTGGCACAGCGTTACAGTCCCATCCTACCACTGCAGGACATGGATTAGGACACCAGGGCATGGCTGAATTGTGTATAGGGGCAGAGGTGTTGGACTGGGATATCTCACCTGCTGTTCCAGAGGAGCTTCAGCACCTTAAAGGCTCTCTGCTAAATCTCCCAGCTCCTCAGGGTGCCCCACAACATCTCCCCAGGACAATTTTGGGAGGGTGGAAATGCTGGGCCCACGGAATGCACATAATACAAACATCTCTGGAGCTGATAAGGGATTTCAAGAAGAGCTAAAGAGCTCTCCAACAGCCCTTTCTCCCTTTTCCCTGATGGAGCAGTGAAGGGAGGAGCAGCCTTGCTCCGCCAGGAGCAGTCACAGCAGGCTCATGGCCAGCACAGGCAAGTGGCTGCCAGACAAGGATGGGATCTGTTCAAGGACAGTCCCATCCTTGGCAGGCTCAGCTGGTTCAGTGAATTCAAGGATCTTCCCTGTCCCCAGCCTTCAGGGCCCCCTCAGATGAACACCAGGGATGAAATGGTTGCAGAAAACAGCTGGAAGCTTCCCACTCAACTGGAGCAAAACAGTTGGTTTTTTTTTTTTTTTTTTTTTTTCTTCCTAATCTAATTCTTGCAAAATGCTGAACTATTTTAGCTGAAATTTTCCAAAAGCATTTCAGCCTGGAGGCAGCCAGCCAGCCTGGGGAAAAAACAGTAGAGTCTGGCAGAGTTATCAGCAATTAAAGGCAAAGTCTTAGAAAAACAAGGAGTATGTTAATGATAGACCCCAGCTCTCCCTTTAGACAGGCAGCACCACCAAAACAGAGCTGTCCTGGGGCACCAGAAAGGAAGGATGGGTGGATGGATGGATAGAATTATCAAAATGGGAAAAGAAAAAAATAGCAGAGGAGCCCATTTTCCACTCAGACAAAGGGCATGGTACCCTTCATATGCTCCAGATAAAGTCCTACAAGCACAACAAATGTCCTTTCAGCCCCTTCTCTGTGGACATCACAGTGCCATCAATTGTCATCTCATGGGGAGAAAAAAATAGAGATGCAAACTGTAGGAGAAGGGAATACAGGTATTCCTTGCCCCTGAGAAGTAACAGCTGTGTTAATTACTCAATACAGCCCTGATGGGTCACAGCTATAGCAAATAAAGATAACTGTGATGTAAGGGAGTGGGTTAACTGGTGAGAGGAAAAATCATGAAGAAGAAGGATCTTGAGGAGCGAGAATCCCTGCTGTGAGGTCAGTCTGGGTGTGCAGTCAGAGCCTGCTGTTGGAACCTGCAGTCACAGTCTGGCTGGGTAAAACCTGCAGTCACAGGCTGCAAACTGATCCCTGCAGTCAGAGTTCAGCAGGAAATAACCAGCAGTCAGAGGCTGCAAGGGAAACCTCCAGCAGGAGCTTGGTGCAGGCAGAGTCAGTGAATGGTTGGAGTCAGGATGGCTGAGCTGTGAAGAGGAGTAAACCAGAACTCTTTTCATGCTGTGAATAAACAAGAACTCTGTGTCCTGGCTCATTTCTACCCTCTAACAAGAGGGCTGCTGCAACACAAGCAGAGTTCAGAATTTTCTGGTATCTACAGGAGCCTTTGGTGTTCTCCAGACTGTCAGCAGTTCCTGAGGCACCAGGATTCCCAGAGGTGATGCTCTCTCTGAGCTGTGAATAGAACTGCAGGGAAATCACACGTGGCCTTGGACCATGGAAAATGTCCTCCTCAGCAGAAAACAGGCCTGTTCCTGAAATAAGAGGGATGTTTTGGGACACAGCACAAACAAATTAATTCCACAAACAAAGCTCTGCCTGGGTAGCCTGCTCCAAATTAACAAAGCAGCCCCACTTTACTCTGTGAAAATCAGGATCATGACCCATAAGCCCCAGTTAGACCACGAAAAGCCTCACCAGGATGCACATCCCAAATACCACGGACTGACCTGAGGTTTCCAGCCAGCTCAGCCACTGAACACATGTGAGAACATCACTGCAGAGCTCTGGCCTTGCTCAGAGCAGTGGGAAATGCAGCTGGAGCTGTAATCCAACGACAGGCAGCTGGAGGGAAGCAGATTTCCATCGAAACCACAGAACGTCGGAATTGCAGAGGCAGCAAAAGCTGTGAGCAACCTGAAACCCTGCTTTGGCCAAGAGTATTTACATCTCACTTGGGATCAGCAGCATGGACAGGCCAGCACGTTCAGGCCTCTGGAACACTGACTCAGGAATTTTTGGCATGTTAAACTATCTCTTCTGGGTTTTTTGTGGGTTTTGGGTTTTTTTGGTTTTTTTTTTTTTTGTTGTTTGTTTGTTTGTGGGGTTTTTTTTGTTTGTTTGTTTGTTTTTGTGTTTGTGGTTTTTGTTTTTTTTTTTTGGTCTGTTTTCTTGCTTTTGAACCATCTTTTCAGGCTCCTCTGTGCAGCTGAAGAGACCAGGCATTTTTGTTGCATGAAGATCTATTTCTGTAGACACTCACACAAGTCAGGGTGATAAGAAAAAGCACCAGGGATCTCAGCTAACAGCCCACATCATCTGAATCCCTGGCATATAGTTCTGAATTAGTTGCTATGATAATTTCTTTATTAATTTATCTTATTACTTTGGCCCATAAGCTTTCCTTTCACAGACCAGGATCATGTTGTGCACGATGCAATGCAACAAATATGCAGTTTATTGTGCACAGAAATGGATTTCCACCACATTTTGAATCTGTATTGCAAGTTTGCACCCAACTTCAAGAATTCAGTGAGGTTTCAAACCTTTGTACTCTTGTGCAGGGGAGTGATGCAGAAGTAGGGTCAGGATCCAAAAGGATTATTTACCAGCATTTCCAGGCAAGGACAGGTTGGATGGGGCTTGGACCAACCTGGTCTAGTGGGAAGGTGAGCACCCATGGCAGGGGTGTGGAGAGCAGATTATCCATAAAATCCCTTCCAACCCAAACCATTCTGGAATTCTGTGCTCAATCCCCATCCCTTCTTCCCCCAACTCCTGTATCCCTCCATCAGTGGGTGAACAGAGGGGAGGTCAGTTGTAGCTGGGACAGCTGTGTCCACCACAGCAGGAAATCCTGCTGGGAGAGGAAGGCAGGGAAAATGAGACTCTCAAAGCAAATATCCTGTGCCAGCCTCATCACAGGCCCTGTGACGCCCATGTCCTCACCAGGGCTCTGAGATTTGGCTCAGGGCTCCATTTCAGGTCATGTGTTAAATATATATATATATATATGTAAATTTGCTTTAGAGCTCCCTTCTGTGGTTATCTCTTTTCTGTCCCCTTCCTCCTGCCACTCTCCCTCCCTCTCCTGCACTGAGTTGCTGGTGTCCTCTGCTGAATCCCAACACCACCCAAGCCATGACCCTCCAGGGCAATTTGGACTACACTCTCAGGCACAGGGTGGGATTTTTGGAGTTGCCCCATGCAGGGCCAGGAGCTGGACTCAATGATCCTTGTGGGTCCTGTCAGGCTCAGGGTATTCTATGATTTGGAAATCACCACTTTTACCTCCTCATCTCCCACACAAACCATCCTGGGACCTCTTCCTGGAAAGAGGAAAGAAGGGTCTTTTCTGTTCTCCCCAACACTATACACCCTCCACACAGTTGCAGTGGTTTAACTCAAGAACACTTTAAAGATGGGGCTGAAGTAAAAGGCAGAGATGCCAAGACCACAACCTACAAAAATTCCCCAAAGGTGGGATCTTGCATTCACACCTACCAGAACTCTTCATTCCCGATGTTCCCAAGGAATTTATTTGGATGAGTGGAGTTAGCAGGTTGCCCCCAAATCCACCCACCCTTGGAGGGCCAGACCCAAGACACGAAGCCCATGGAGGAGCTTTGCGTCACTGACCAAAAAAAAAAAAAAAAGTTATACAAAGCTCACTGAGAGTGAACACTAAGCCCTTTTCCAGCAAGAAAAGCTGCCCCCCAACCCTTGCTGGGGTTGGAGGAAAGGGGAACACCCATGAATGTCCTCTCCACCCCACACTCCAGCCCTCCAGGGAAGAGCCCCATGCCCTCCCTGGTGCTCCTGGCTCCGGAGATTTCTCCACAGCAGCACTCCTGTGCTTCTGGGTACAGCCACTAGAGGATGGCAGTGTCCCAGGCCACGCTGGGAATCACCAAATCCTGCTCTGGAAACAGACAGCACGGAGATCCCATCAGTGCTAGGGCCCCAAAAATATCCACCCCGGGTCACTCTGGTCCAAATCGCGAGCTGGAAGTTCTCATGCCTCAGCTCTGCTTCGCATCCCAAGCAAAGGCAGGACCTTTGGAGACTGGAAATTGGGATTTTACAGGGGATCAGCCCCCATGTGCTTCCTTGTCCCCTTGGGACACAGGTGGGTGTGTTTTTATGGGTTACCTGGAGTATTTCCAGATCTCACTGTGTCTCCTCTCCAGTTTCTGTGACCACAAGAGGATCAGAGCCCTGTTATCAGGGAGTTCCTGCCACCTCCATGGTTTTCCTGCATCCACTGTGAGATGTTCTGACCTCTGGGCTCTCCATGGGATCATCATTTCCAGCAAAAAGCAGAGCCTGATGAGCCAAGGAGATGGAGGCAGCCCAGCAGCTCAACCCCACCATTCCCCCCAGGACACCTTCGAGGGGATTTTCAAGGCAAATATCTGGAAATTATGAATGCCAAGTAGAAACCAATTTATGCCAAAAATATCCTGTCTGAGCCAGAGCTCGAAGGAATATTTTCTCTCCTGAGGAAGCATAACAGCCAGGCTGAGCTGCAGAATGAGATGAGCTTTGAAAAAGAGCTCATTGGGGAATAAAACATCATTAGTTGTGTCAAAACAAGATCATGGATATGAGTGTGGTGAGACTTGAGGCTGCCTCGTTCATGGGTGTCCATCACCCTGCTGCAGCCAGAGGGTGCAACAATCCACTGGGAATCCACCTCCCTGCTTCCCTGGGGCTGAATTCTGCCCAGTGGGGCAAGTGTTTTGCTCCAAGCAGAGAAGAAAATCTCCATTTCTTCATGGGTTTGAGCATAACAACCAGGACATCAGGAAGAATTAATTATCTCAATATGCAAATTAATTATCTCAATATGCAAATAGACTGGATTTGCTCATGCCTCCTTGGAGTGAATACTGGCAGTGATGGTGACATCTTCTCAAAGGTCACCTGTGGCTTTCCCATTCCCTTCCACAAAGATTCCAGGTGCATCCCACCCTGCCTGGTGGATCTGCTGGGCTGGCCCCAGCACACCAAGGGCTCTCTTGGACTGAGGAGCCCGAAATGGAGCATGATCTCCAGCCTTGGTCTTGCAGTGATCCCAGATCCTGCTCTGCAGGTGTCCAACCTGTCCCAGGATGTGACATCAGCCTCTGCTGAACGTCAGCAGGGTCCTGTGGGCCTCATCCTCCAGCCCCTGTTGGCTCTGGGAAACACCAAGAAAAACCTCAGAGGCTGGGGAAAAAAGGAATAAAGCTCCTTGAGTGCCCCACACATGTTGCTGAACCATCTTCACAAACCATTGGCTGTTTTTTGGGGGCTGGAGGGGTGTGGTGGCACCTCTCCCTTCCCAAGATATATCCCAATCCTGGGGAGGGGGATCTGGTGGCACAGAATCCTTCCACAGAATCCCTGAGACACTTTTCTGCTACCAATTAAAGTCTCTGACATCAATGTATTGATTCCAAGCAGTTGCATAACACCTGGAGGTGTCCAGGGCTCCGTGCTGCATCGAGGGCAGGGATGGAAACAGATCCAGCAAATTCCAGCTCCCTGTTCCCTGTTTCCCTCCTTTGCAGCCGTGCCTCCATCCTGGCATGGGCACAGGTGGGATGGATGGCCCTTGGGAAGAGGTTGTTCCTCCCATAGGAAGGTGGTAGCAGAAGCACTGAGGTCCCCAGCTTAGTGTCCCCTGCCACCCTCCCATGGACCATCCAGACAAGCATCCGGACCTCTTTCCTCCCCAGTGGGAATTTCCATGTGGTGGCTCAGCTTTCCCCACCCAGACAGAGTTATAAAAAGGAACTGCAAGACCTGAGGTCCATCCAGCAAATTCCTCCAGCGCCAAGGGTAGGTTTTCACCCGGGACTGGGCTGAAGTCTTAGAGCTGGAGCCAAGGCCAGCTGAGTCAAAGGTCCCTAGCAGCTTGCCAGCTGGATGAAGTGTGCCCCAGTTTTATGGGAAAGGCGTCCAGCCAGAGGCAGATGAAGCACAGCCCAGGTCGAGTGCTCCTCACCCGAGCACAAAACAAGGGATACGTGAATGGAGTCAGGAGCCTCCTCCCCAAACCAGCGTTCTCTGTAGATCATAAATAACCCCAGGGATGCTCAGCTCAAACATTCCTGCTGCCTCATGGAAAAGCTGGTGGCTGGAAGGGCAAAATGAGCTCTCCTAGCTCTGCCTGGGACAGCTGGTGAAGAGCATCTTCTGCACCCAGGTTCAGGGTGGGCTTTGGCCAACAACTGACCAAGGTCACCCAGCGCCAACTGACCAACACCAACCTCAAAATTGTAAGGACACATCCCAAATTTTCTGGGTCAGGGCCACCCCCATGGCCTTGGGACAACCTTGTGTTGAGCACAGGTCTCCCAGCCCTGCTCTGCAGAGGCAATAATCCTCTTCAGCTCAAGCCAAGGCTCTGACCTTGAGTTATCCAGATTTTGGGGAGCTGCAATGTTCTCCTGCTCTCTCCCCTCCACGTGATGGGGTCCCACACGTTTCCCATGGGAACTGCTGATCTCTCCCCCTCTGTTCCCAAAGGCAATGTGAAAAAAGCATCCCTCAGTGACCTGAGAAGGACAACACGGCAAAGACAGATGGCTCTAGGGAGAACAGGTCACCCCAGTGGGCTGTGCCTCAGTTTCCCCAGCTATCAAAAGAGGATTAGTTCACTTCCAGGATGTCATGAGGTTCAGAAATAAACACTCCTGGGGGAGGATCAAGCCTCACAAAAGCAGCAGTTTATCTGCACTGCTGCAAGCACTGCCCAGGAAGAGGAGATGTGGTGGAGCATCACCTCTCAATTAACTTGGTGACAGCCACGGGTGTGGACACGTGAGGAGCTGGCTTCCCCTGTGCCAAGAAATTACTCCAACTGCAGAGCCCTGGTTGTTCCAGTCTCCCCTTTTATCCAGAAAGTAAACACAGAGAGGATTTATGGGGAGAGACCTGATGCCACACCTGCCCTTTGAGACCTGCCACATGCTGCTCCCCTGTTAGGGTGGAAGAGGAGGTGGAGCCCTTTCCTAGCACAGTGTTCATTTTGGGAAGGTGCTTCTGGGCTGAGATTTCTCCTGATGGAGAGATGTTTGAGGAGGATTTCATAGCAAAATGGAGAAAATACCATAAGCATCATCCTGTTTATGGAGCCCCAAGCCCACGCAAGAACAAGGAACCCCCCCTCAAGGGTTTTAATCATTATGTTACACCTGGGGAAACTGAGGCACCGGGATGCAGCTGGGCCAGAGGATTCCAATCCATTGTTCCTCTGCAAGCACTGGAGGATTTGGGGTTGCAGGTGGGATCTTGCATCTTCCCTCATCTCAGGCACCAATCTCCCCATCTACACTCTCCTTGTACAACTGCCTTAATTACAGCTCCAACAGAGGATCCCACCCTTCCCTCCTCACCCACTGCCTCCTTTACCTGCTTTAAGTCCAACCTTTTTCCATTACAGACTTGGGATCACTTCCCACAGCATGGGGTGACATCTGGGTTACTCTGCCCAGGCTCATATTGCAAACCCAGCGTCGCTTCCCACCTGCTCAGCCTCAAAAATATCTGAGTGACACCGATGCCAACTTCCCAAAAAAACCACCTGCTCCTCTCCGTGACTCCCAGGGCTGGGGCAGCTTTGCAGGAGCACCACAGCTGTTGTCTGCAGACGGAAAGTCCCTTCTCAGCTCACTTTGGTGCCAGAGGGTGATGGTGGTGGTAGTGTGGGGAGCTGCAAACCCTCATTTGGGGGATAAAGACAGACCCTGATGGTTGGGCTGAGCATCTCATCATCCTGCTGCCAGCACAGCACCGTATTCTCCAGGTGTTTGATGGCTCAATGTGGACACTGAGGAAGAGAAACTCATAGGAATGACCCATGGGCAGGATTCACTGACTCAGCGAGTTCATGTAACCACAAGGCAAATGGCTCCAAGAAAGGTCAAGACCTTGGCCAAAAAAAAACACAAACACCTTTGGAGGAAGGCTTAGAGAAGAATCCTTTTGGGTGACTGCTGGTGCATTCAGCATTTCCTTCTCCCTGCTCTCCCAACCAGGTTCATCCGGCTCCACGGGAAGGCTTGGCCAGCTCCCTGTGTTTACATCCCCAGGAGATGCTATCAGGAGTCAAGGCTCTGCCTGTACTTGCAGGAGGTAAATCCACATTCAGTGCAAAGGGTGGGGACTTTCCTCTCTCCCAAGTTAAAGACAACTTCAGAAGAGTTGCCTCAGTGTCTGCTCTCCTCAATGCACAGGCATTTGATGACCACTTCCACGGATTTTCAGATGTGGGAGAGAGAGGTTAATCTGCCCCTCTGGCTTGTGCCAAGCAGTAGCCAAGAGAACAGGGCTGGGGATGAGATTTTTGGCAGAGGCTCCAGAAGATTTATTTTTCATTAGGTTGTTTTTGTATTATTATCTGTTTTGTCTTAGATAGAAGTTATTTGCTCTGCACAAGCATTTGCCATCATGCAGGACCCACTTTTCCCATGAGGCAGGAGGGCCTGGTGGGCCCCAGATTCCATGTCCTCAGCTCCAAAAGCATTCAGCCACCAGATCTCTGGTCTCACAATCATTGCTAGATGGTGGCCCTTTAAACCCTTTAAAAGAGACCTTTGATGTTGTCCATCCCATGAGCTCCCCTCTCAATTCTCCCAAATTACAGATCCAGGGAATCATGGAACAGTTTGGGATGGAAGGGACCTTAAAGACAATCTATGTCCTCCAATTTTCACCTTCTGGGAAATTTTCCCCATTTAAAAGTTGTCCCTTATTCAAGAGCCCTGTGGATGCCCCTGCAAGGTTTTTCCCAGCCTAATCTTAAATCAAGCCTGGCTTATCAAGTGTGGTCCCAAACAAAAGGAATCCATGGAACAAGTCTGAGAAATGGAGACTGTTCAATAAAGTTGGTCTGGACTCTTTTGCTCCCCTCCTCCTGCTTTGTTTCCTAGACCCTATTTCCAGTAAATTACCCTCAAACCCAAATTTTTTGTCCATCACTCCACCCTACAACTAAATCCATGTGTTAGAGGGAAGTGGCTGCTCCTGGTGAGGTGGGAATTGTCTTGTATTCCCAACACAGCTGCCCAGAGGGGAAAATAAAACATCTGAAACTGCTGAGTCTTGGGAGGATGCCAAGCTGTCAGCTCCAGCTCCTGCACAGTCTCATGCCCAAGCACACCCCAGAAATGTGCTTGGGATGAATTCCACCTGCAAACTCCAAGTGCTCATGCACAGGATGTTCCTAGCAAAAACCCAACCCAAAGTCTGGCAGAGCTCTGGGACGAGGCAGTGAGTGTGTGTGTGTGTGTGACTGTCTGAGCCTGCAAGGGACAGCTTGGACCCATTCCCAGTTTGCAGCATTCCTGTCTCTCTATGGCTGATGTTCTCCAGATGTTTTGTATTGCAGCCTCATGTGGAAACCCTCTGGCCCCAGGGCTGAATCCTGCTCAGCCCTCCACGTTACACCCAGCAGAGAGGAGGAGGAGGAGAAGGAGGGGGGTTTTACATCGCTTTATCCACATCATTTATTATATTTAAAGCATGAATCAACCCTGGGATGCACCACAGCTGCCCCAAAAGTGCCTATTCCCATGCCTGCTTATCCTTTTGAACTCTTTTTTTTTTTTCCCAAGGAAACACCACACGTGTGATCAGCCCCTCTCCACGAGCCCATCAGGCACTGTAAAGCACAAAGATACGGATACAACCTCTGGCTTAGGAAGTCCCGAAGCAGCAAATTACCGGAAACTGAGAGAATATAATGTGGAAAGCATTCCCCTGCTTGGCCCTCGCCTCGCATTCCTGCAGAGCAGCTCCCCCCAGTCCCAGCCAGGGGATGGATACCAGCAGAGTTGAACCGTGGCTCTGAGCCAGGAGGAGCTCCCATGCCACTGTGCATGTCCATATTGTCCATTCCTGGTGGATTTTGTTGAACCCAAGGACTCAAGCTGGTTTCACTCCCTGCCTGTGTCTCTTATTGGGTGGGATGAGGTGTTGGTGCACTCCTAAGGGATAAGGGGGAATCTGGTTACCCTCCCTCAGGTCTTGGCTCTAGTTTGGTCCCTGATGTGACATTCCAATGTGCCATTCCCAGCAGGGACACGGGTTTGGGAGCATGGATGCAGTGGGACATTCCCATTCCCGTGCACCAATCACCACACAGCTGATGGACACAGTGTCTCAAACAAAGCAGTTTAACTTCCCAAAAGGAAACTTCCTCATCTGCTATTAATAGATATTTTAAGACACCCCTCCTTTATCCATCTCCCTCCTCATTCCTCCACACATCACTGAGGGTGAGAATAATGCTGCTACTCTCTGCAATCTTCCCATCGCTGGGGCTGCTTCCACCTGAGCCCACTTTTCCATTTGCCACCCATCCTCTGCTCTTCCCTGAGAGCCCATCCTTGTGCCAGTGCTGGCTCCTGCCAGGACAAGGGCATTCAGCCTCAGTGAGGGTCTTTTTCCCAGAGCAGGAGGGTGCAGGCAGAGCCCAGTGGTGTTAATAGGGTGAGGGAGGGTCTGGCTGCCTGGTGAGAATTCCCAGCTCCTTCCTTGCCTCTCAGGAACCACCTGCATCCTCCAGCAAATGCTCCCTGCTCCAGAAAAAGGCACTTGAAAAGTTTTCCTGACCTCAGTGGTAAGAAAATGCTCGTGGCAATCAGCTCTCCATCCTGACAGTGCTGAGCCCAGCTTCAAGCTGTGCCAAATACCCCAAGCTGCCAGGGACATTCCCAGCAGGATCGGTCCCAGGCTGTGGCTCTGAGCCCCACAGCCACATCTCCCCTAAATGAAGCTTTCAGCACTGCCTGGTGATGTCCAGGTTGATAATTTTTCCCTGGCCCATTTTTAGTCTGGGGCAGGAGCAGGAGGAAGAGGATGGACCCACGGAGATACAGGTTGTGCTATTTCATCTCCAAGCACCTGCAAACAGGTGCTTGGAGATGCAATTTAAAACCTGATTTACTTCCCAGCTTGGATGCAAACAACGACTGCCTGAATTCCCCTTTCCTATTGGGGCTGGCAGGATCCTGTGCTGCAGCCAAGCCCCTCGGAGCGTGATGAAGAGGAAGAGCTGCAGGGTTTTGGTTTCCACCCAGCAGCAACACCTGCTCCACCTGCTCAGCGGGGCATGAACCTCGGGGCAGGATCACCCTGGGTGGATGCAAAGGCCAAGGAAAGAGGTGGGAGGTGGGTCAACCTCAGGCAAGCCCTGCCAAAGCAGTATCATTGCTTGACTCACAAAGTCATTAGTGAATCAAAGCTCCCGGGTAATTGCTGTTACGAGGAAGAGGAAGAGTCTGTGCTGCTCCACCCTGCTCTGCATTGGGCCGGCCAGGGGTAGAACCACCGTGGAAGGGGCGGAGAGGAGGTGTGAGAAAGCAGGGCTGTGTGTGCCCTGCCTGGTGCTACCGGCTGAGCAACGCCACCGCAGCAGGGAGGGAGCCAGGGAGGGAGGCTCCCCACATCCCTTCAGAGGCAGCGATGGGATGGGCACACGCTGATATTTATAGAATCATAAAATCATTAAGGTTGGGAAAGCGCTCTAAGATCATCCAGCACAACCATTAACCAAGTGTCCTTGGCTGAGAAGGGGACAGGGTCCCTCTAGATGAGTTGGCAAGGCCACCCCAGAGACTCGAGTGAAAGGAGGGGGAAAGGGAAGGCAAAGAGTGGGGAGAGCAAGCAGTCAGGATGGATAAAGAGGGGAAAAACAGAAGAGTGAAGTGGATATTTTTCCAGTGAGGGATTGTCCAGGACCTGGCAGTGCTGTGCCATGGGCACTGGGACCAAGGCAGGGGATGATCTGCAGGAACACAACCCTTCCTCTGCCCACCAGGTTTCCCATCCACAACACCTCTATGATTGGCTTGGCCAGGCTGGTGACACTGAAGGTCCCCTTGACCACAAAAGAAAAGGTGTGGGGGTAGATCAGAGAATCATGGAATTATTGAGGTTAGAAAAGCCCTCTAAGATCATTAAGTACAACCGTTCCCCCACCACTGACCCATGTCCCCAAGTGCCACATCCACATGGCTTTTAAATCCCTCCAGGGATGGGGATTCCACCACTGCCCTGGGGACCTCTCAGGGCTTGACCATCCTTTCAGAGAAGAAATTTTCAGAGGAGCAGAAGATCCTGACAGGCTGTGGGAGGCAGTGACAGGACTGTTCCCACCACTCCGGTCCTCACCTGCTTTCCAGGGACACTTCAGCCCCATCCCTGCACTTGTCACCATATTTGGATTGGAGTGACAGCAGATCTGCCATGGCATTCATAGTCCAGCACTGCCAGAGAAGAATGAGAAAAGAACAGAGACGTCTTCCACCTTCCCATGGGACAGACCCACCCTCCCTTATCACCCCATCTCCCCAAGGTCCAGGCACGCAGCCGGGCTGGATCACAAGCACCTTCACTCATCGAGTAGGAAAAAGAGGATTTCCTCATACACACAGCAAGGTGTTGTTAGCAGGAACACATGGAGCAGGGAGAAAGTGACCAGTGTGGTTCCCTCCAGGTCCAGGGAGGGAATCAGAGCTTGGAGATGCATCCCCACACCCCCAGTTTGCTGAATTTGGGGGCCTCCATCCCATATCCTCCCTCTGCTTGCATGCAGGCAGGAAGGACTCTGCCCATCCAGCCTTCTCCTTCCACTGAGAGGGACTTCCTTGGCCATGTCCCCATGCAGGCAGCAATGCTTCCCAAAGGGAAACTGAGGCAGGGAGGGTGGTGCACCAGAGGAGCTGCTCTCTGTAACTGGCAGCAGATCCTGGGCATAAGGCAATGTCCAGGAGCCCTGAGCCAGCTCTGGAGTCACAACAAACACCCTGCCTTGTCCATGTCCAGAGGGCCGTGGGGCCATTTTGGGGTGTTTTTTTATTTTCTCTCATCCAGGGAAAGAGGCTGGACATGCCCTGGCTGTGTGTGCTGGCAGCCCAGAAAGCCCCCCTGTGCCCTGGGCAGATCCCCCAGTGCAGGCAGCAGAGGAGGAGGTGGGATTTTGCTCCTCTGCCCTGCTCAGGTGAGACCCCACCTGCAGAGCAGCTCCAGTCCTGGGACCCCCAAGATGAGAAGGATTTGGAGCTGCTGGAGCCAGTTCAGGGGAGGCCACGGAGATGCTCCAAAGGCTGGAGCTCCTCTGCCCTGGAGCCAGGCTGGGACAGCTGGGGGTGCTCACCTGGAGAAGGGAAAGCTCCAGGGAGAGCTCAGAGCTCCTTGCAGGGCCTAAAGGGGCTCCAGGAGAGCTGGAGAGGGACTGGGGACAAGAGCCTGCCCTTTTCTCATCAGGAAAAAGGAGAATGGTTTCATAATGACTGAGGGCAGGGTTAGATCGATATTAGGAAGAAATTCTTCCCTGTGAGGGTGGGGAGGCGCTGGCACAGGTTTCCCAGACAGACTGTGGCTGCCCCTGGATCCCTGGAAGCGTCCAAGGCCAGGCTGGGAACAACCCGATCTAGTGAGAGCTGTCCCTGACCATGGCAGGGGAGTTGGAACAAGATGAGCTTTAAAGTCCCTTCGCACCCAAACAATTCCATGACTCGGTGCCAAGGACACGGCTCGCAGCACTCCCTCCCCTCCAGCTGCAGCTCCAGGCTTTGCTCCGCAGTGCCCGGGGCCGCCCGCGTGGGAGGAAAGGCAGAACCCGATTTCCGAGTGCATTTGCTTCCCAAATGTGTCCCGTCAGCTGCCGGGTCCCCGCGGGGCTCCGCAGCCTCTTCCCAACGCCAGGACTCCCAGCTCCAGCGTGCCCGGGCCAATCCCGCCCATGCCGAGCGGGGATTCCCACAGCGGGAATGAGGCTTCACCCAGTGAAAACATCCAGCGGATCGGCTTCTTGCCTCATCGCTCAGGAATCCCGGGGTCAGCGCCGGCGAGTCCTCCCAGGGCAGCGCGTCGGGCCGGGAGAGCGGGATGGGCATCCCAGTGTCCATCCTGTGACAGGACCCGGGATGGGCATCCCAGTGTCCATCCTGTGACAGCACCCGGGATGGGCATCCCAGTGTCCATCCTGTGACAGCACCCGGGATGGGCATCCCAGTGTCCATCCTGTGACAGGACCCGGGATGGGCATCCCAGTGTCCATCCTGTGACAGGACCCGGGATGGGCATCCCAGTGTCCATCCTGTCACAGCACCCGGGATGGGCATCCCAATGTTCATCCTGCCACAATTACCAGGATGCTCATCCCAGTGTCCATCCTGCTGTCACAACACCGGGGTGCTCATCCCAGTGCCCATCCTGTCACAGCACCCGGGATGGGCATCCCAGTGTCCATCCTGTCACAGCACCCGGGATGCTCATCCCAGTGTCCATCCTGTCACAGTGACCAGGATGGGCATCCCAGTGTCCATCCTGTCACAGTGACCAGGATGCTCATCCCAGTGTCCATCCTGTGACAGTGACCAGGATGGGCATCCCAGTGTCCATCCTGTGACAGTGACCAGGATGCTCATCCCAGTCTCCATCCTGCTGTCGCAGCTCCCGGGATCGCCTCATCCGGCCCTCCGCGCAGCCTGGAGAGGGAAGGAAGGGGGAAAAGAGGATCAGCTTCCCCTGCACGTCCAGAACATCCTCGGGCCCGCTGGCTCTGGGGGACATCCCAGCTCCAGGGTGATGTCATTTCCCTCACAAGTGATGTCGTGTCCATGGGAAAGGGACAGGGATGGGGACAACTGAAGGGGTGCGGGCAGCGATGAGCAGAGCGGGACAGGGCCCTCAGACCATCCCCGGTGCCACCTCCTGTCCCCTCCGTGTCACCGCTCCTGCCACCTCCTCCCCACTGCCACCAACCCCCGTTATCCACCTTCACCCCGTCCCTCTTGCCATCTGCACTCGCTGCCACCCTGTCCTGTCCCCACTGCCACTTCATGTCCCCAAAGTCATCTCTTGTCTCCACAGCCCTTGTTCACACAGTCACCCCATGTCCCCAGTACATCATCCCCTGTCCCCAGTGCCACCCTGTCCCCAGTACCACCCCCTGCCACCCTGTCACTTTAAATCCTCACTACACCATCCCTGTCTCCGGTGCCACCCTCTGCCGAGTGTCACTGCATGTCCCCAATATCTCCTTATGCCCCCACAGTCACTCCCTGCCCCTTGTCACCTCTGTCTGTCCCATCCCCCTGTCACCCCCATCACCTCCTTTCCCTATCACCCCTTGTCAGCCCATCACCTGTCACGCCCCATCGCCTCTGTGAGCCGCCTCTCCGTCACCTTCCCCTATCCCATCCCATTCCTTGTCGCTTGCTTCCCTTGCCACTTCCCCGTGTCCCCTCCTGTCCCCGAATCACCCCCCTGTCCCCCCCGCTGTCCCCTCCTGTCCCCTCGCCCCGCCCACCCGCGCTCTCGCCCCGCCCCACCAATGCTGTCACCCGCTGTGCGCATGCGCGGTGTTGGCGGGGAAGCCGTGCCCGGCTCCGGGTGGGGCGGGGCGGGGCGGCTCCATCCGGGTCCTGCCCGGGCCGGGCGGTGCGGGCGGCGCGAGCCCCGGCGGGACAGCGCGGCGGCGGGTGAGTGCGGGGGGCGGGAGCCCCCTGGGGGGCCGGAGGACCGGAACCCCCCCGAGGGCCCGCATGGGGGGCGGGGACCCCTCCCGGGGACCCCCCTGTGGGGTGGGACCCCTCCCTGTGCCTTGTTCTGTGGGGAAAGGACCCCTCTCCATCCCCCCTGTGTGCCTGGGATCCTTCCCTGTGCACCCCTCTGTGGGGCAGGGTCCCTCTTGCAGCTCCGCTTTTGGGCAGGACCCTCCCTCTGTGCCTTGTTCTGTAGGGAAGGGACCTTCTTCCAGCCCCCCTGTGGGGTGGGACTTTTCCCTGTGCCTTGTTCTGTGTGGCAGGGACCCTTTTCCAGCCCTTCTGTGCGCTGGGACCTCTCCCTGTGCCTTGTTCTGTAGGGAAGGGTCTTTCCTCCATCCCCTCTTTGGGCTGTACCCTCTCTCTGCGCCTTGTTCTGTGGGACACGGTCTGTTTTCCAGCCCTCTGTGGGGCAGGACCCTCTCCCTGTGCCTTGTCCTATGGGACAGGGTCTCACTCCATCCCCCCTGTGGGGCAGCAGCTCCCATGGGGGACAGGCTCCCTCCCTGTCTGCCCCACAGTCCCCTCTGGGGCAGGGACCTCCACAGCTCAATGGAGCAGCCCCCCAGTCCCTGCAGACCCCTAAGGGGACACTCTCAGAGGGTCATGGCTGTGCTTTTGGGGTGTCTGGCAGCACAATAGGGCTGCCATAAAGGCAGAGGGGACAGCCCAGAGCAGGGCACAGCAGAGGCTGAGCCGTGGACTGGGACTGCATCATCCCGGAGGGATGAAGGAGGGGGCTGGGGCGGCACAAAGGGACAGGGGGCATGTCCCCACCCAGCGCCCCTTCTGTCCGGACCCCCTTCATGAGGGGGAGCTCCTGGGGGTCCCACCCCACGCTCGGCTCAGGGTCCCCAGGTCACCTCTGTTGGCGGTCGCCGCTGGTTTGGAATCAGACACGTCCCCTGGATTTCCTGGGGCCGAGACAGGACGCTGCGGGTTTCTTCTGCTTTAAATGAAAACCAAAAAAAAAAAAAAACAAAAACAAAAACCACCAAAAAACCACCAAACCAAAAACACACAGAAAAGGGAAAAGCTGCTTTTTTGGAGTTACACTGGGCTGCTGTTCCTGCCGTGCCGTGCCCTCCCTGCACCCGCCGCTTTGGCAGGGGACGCGCCTGGGGACCCTGGGGACTGCAAACCAGCGGGTAAAAATGCACCTCCTGCGGTTTGGGGTTTTGGGGTTTTTTTGTTTGCTCAGTTCAGCCTGTCTTTGTCTTCACCGGGATGCACGGAGGGAGGACACGGGTCTCGGTCACCCCAGGAGCGGCGCCGGCTCTGTTGGGATGTGCCAGCGTGTGTGTCTGGGGGTTGCTTCCCCCCCTCCCGTGCACACCTTTGGCAGGAGGCTTGGATGACATCTTGCTCTGGCACGCTCCTCGCCTTTGATCTCGAGTTTCCTGCCATGGATAACGTGTTCAGCAACACGCGAGCCCGGCTCCGCAGCTGCCGGGGAGGGCGATGCGGGTGCCTCCTCCTCGTCGTCCCGGTTTTCCCCAGCTGGCTCCTGCCTACAGCTCCCGGCTTTCCTTTGTTTCGGGTGCCGCCGGGACGGGCTCTCACAGCCCAAGGATGCTCTGAACGGAGCAAAGCCAAGCACAAAAAGACACCCCCTCCTCCAATCCCTTTGTTTCCAGGCGTTTGCGGGCTCAGCTGGTTTTTACACGGCAGCGTTTCATGTGCCCAGGCACATAAACCGACTACTCAATGTCGCTTTTTTTTTTTTTTTTTTTTTTTTTTTCATCCTATTCTGAGTTATTTTGGGTGCTTTAGTTTGCAGGGAGCACATCCCGGCTGCAGGCTGTGCCGGAGGGATGCGGCAGCTTCCTGGGAACGGGGTGAATTTGCCAGAAGCATAACTGGAACATCTCGTGGTTGTCCTCTGGTGTCCTCCTCGCGTCTCCTTGGGTGAGCAGAGCCATAAGCTCTCGGCACCACACTGAAATCTGGGATCACCAGCCCTTCTCCTGGGAGAACTCTGACCCTGGTTTGCAAGACCCGTTGCCAGCAGCAGCTTTGGGGACAGAGGAAGGTGGACAAAATCCAGGCCCAGGCTTAGCAGTGATGGCTGAAATCAGCCTTTTATTTTTAAATACATCCTTGATTTTGTACAAAGCAAAATATAAGTTCTAATTTTATGATCATCATTATTTTTTAGATCCCTACTGCCGTTTTATTTCCTTCAGGTGTTGGGTTTAATAGTGAAACCATCACCTGAATTCATTTGAATGCTATTTTCTTTTGCACGACAGATGTACACAAAGCACGTTAAGCGTGTCAAACAGCCCCTGAGTAAATCATGTTGTTTGCTCTATTACTTTATTCATACAGGTTCGATGCTCCAGCTGATGCATCTGGAGTGCTGTGCCATCTGGAGCAAAAATTAAATACAAATTTGGCCCCTGGCCTGGAAAAATAACAACCCCGTGCCCCACTAATAATCAGCAGTGGAAGGATAGAGCCCCTGACAGAAGAACTGCTTGGGGGCAATATGGAAGGAATCCAAAATGCACTAATTGAGGTATTTAAAACATAATAAAAAAGGGAAAACAAATGCTTCCAGCCCCACGTGCCGGAAGCAGGCAGGAGCAATGATGTGATCCTGTTAGCAAGTCATGGGGCTGATACTGGCAGATGATGGTCTTTGGGTGGAGGTGTGTGTAGTGGTGATTTCTGACATTTCCCAGCCTTGCTGCTGAAGGAAATCCTCTTCACAATCTCTGTTCCACCACTGCTCAGCTCAGGTTTGCTAATTTTGTCCCTGTTCACCAAGTCTGGCTTGGACAATCTGGGTCTGCTGCTTGGGTTGCTGGCATTGCTGTTTGGTCAAAGGCTGTCTCAGATTTGGGGAGAACAGGATGTGGAGATGGGTCAGCTCTGCTGGAACTTGCTGCTTGTGCATCCCAGGCTCAGATCCAGTCGCCTCCAGATGTGATTGGAGATAACTGTGATGGACCCTCTGTGAAGGACACCGTGGGGTCAGTGTGCTCTGAATGTTGTGGGATCTGTTGGACCTTCAGATGAGGAATGCTGTGTGCCACATGGGAAATAAGATGATGGCTGCTGGTTGCTGCCACTCTTCTTGGCTGGGGAGTGGTCCTGGCCCTGTCCTGGGGGAGAGGCAGGTGATGGGGTAGAGGAGGAGGATTCCATGGCAAGGAAGCAGCAGAGCTGCTCAGGACTATGGAGCTGAACCAAGCCTGGAGGTTTTATCCAAGAAGAGCCAACTTCCAACTGCTGTCTTGGACTAAATGATGTGTGGGATTACAGGAGGATGCCTGGCTTTGCTAGGAATGCTTTTGTGCACTGGACCATCTCTCCAGGTGTTCCCCCTTGGGTCACCCCTCCCAGTGACCTGCTGTCACCTCCACCTGGGCTGTGTGTCAGAAGGCATGTTGTGAGTGACTCAGTCACAGCCATAAAACATCACTTGACTGTGGAAAAGGTGGAGAGAGGCACAGCTGGTGTTCATCTCCTGTTCCCACCACCTGCACCTGGAGCCTTCTGCCTTGGGATAACATGGCTGACACCTGGTCCTCCCCCACCTTGCCAGGCTCCTGCTGCACACTAAACCCAAACAAGCCCATCCTTCAGGCCGTGGCAGGAGGTGCAGATCCTTCTGGTGGTCCTCAGCCAATTTGGACCGTTGGTGTGGAAGCCTGGAGGGTGTTTTTTGGGGTTGAAGCTCCCCGGGTCGCAGCAGTGGTTGCTTTGGCCAAGCTGGGTTTGTTTGTTTTTGTTCCTGCAATCGTTCCCCTTAAAGCTGAGCGTTGTTGACACAAGATAAGATCGGCTGTCACAGCCGTCCCCTCCCCTGTCGCTGTTGCCCTGGAACCGCTCAGACTCGGGTCAGGAGTGGCCGTCCTGGTTTCCTGGTGTGCCGGTGTCCCCACCCCGAGTCGCTGACAGGGCTCTAAAGGGACATCAGTGATGATGTGACACAGGGCTTGACTGCGAGTGAGCCCAGTCATCGCCTGAGCCCGGCGAGAAATGCCAGTGATCCCATGGAAAACACCCTTCAGGAGACGATCAGACCCACGTGGTTTTGCTACACCCGCAGGCAGTGGTGATTTTCTTCCTGATCTGAGGGATGGGAAAGCCTTGACATTGACAGTGAGCTGGAGTAGGGCCTGTTCCTCATCCCGGGATGGAGCTGCATCATTTTTGGATGCTGCTCCCTCTGGAGCAGTAGCACGGGCACTGTGTCATTTTTCCACCTGTCTGGCACGTTTAAATTCCATCAAAGAACAAAAAAAGCAATCCTCAAGGGTTCCAACCACATGTGGAGGGTTCCTGTGTCCTGTTCACAAATGGTTGTGGTGCTGAAGGAATGGTGAGAGGACAATGCATGGATGGGCAGCAGGAGCTCATGGACCGAATTAGCTGGAAGCAGCTGGCTCAGCATAGGCAAAGGCTGTGAGGTCTCATGTTGCTTCAATTGCAGAGGTGCAGCTGGATCAGGCTGTGGAAAAAGCAGAGACACTAAGAAACAGGAGGAGCAGAGAAGACAGGGTGGCAGGAAGCCTGGGCAGGGATGTCCTGCTTTTCCTGCTTCATCTTCAGGACTGTGAGTGTGAGAAGCAAGCAGGAATGACTTCTCCGGGCTTATTTTGGCTTTGTTTGTTTGTTTGTGGGTGGGTTTGCAGGACATCAGGACTGCTGACAACTGGGGTTCTCCTGGCTCTGAAGGGGAAAAGATTCTTTGCATGGGATAATTCTGGAGGCCCACCCCAATGTTTGATGGACAGTTTGCTAGCCAGGTCCTTCAGTGTGCTGTCTCCATGGAGGCAGGGGATGGAGATCCACGTGGCAGCACAGGTACAAGGGTTATTGATGTGTTGGAAACCATGAAAGCCCCTGAGGATGGTCATATAGGAACTGGGACTTCTCCAAAAAGGTGGTGGGATTGATAACCCAACTGAACTGCACCTGCACCAGTGCCCACAGCTTGGTCACCAGCAGGAGAAGGATCTGGAAACCACTGTGCATCAGAACAGCTGTGACATCGTTGCCAGCACAGAGTCATGTGGGATGACTCAAACGAATGGATTGCTGCAATGGATGGGGATAACTTTCCATGATTTACCAGCAGCCCTGGCTAACTGGGAGGTCTCAGCTGACTGGAAGTGAGCACATGTGACACACAGCTACAAGAAGGGCTAGAAGGAGGATTTCGGGAGCTACGGGGATCTGAATAAGGTGACCTGAGCAGATCACTCTCACTCATCACCAACAGGGCAATCAGAAGATCTGGAGCAGCCAGTATGAGTTTGTGACAGGCAGGTCCTGCCTGACCAACCAGATCTCCTTCTATGACAAGGTGATCTGGTTAGGTGGATGAGGGAGAGGCTGTGGGTGTGTCTCTCCGGACTTTGGCAGGGCCTTTGACACCACTTTTTCGTGGAAGGGGCTGGAGTTCCGGTCCCTGGAGGTATTTAAAAGCTGTGTGGAAGTGGCACTTGGGGACATGGGTTAGTGAAGGCCTTGGCAATGCTGTTTTAGCAGTTGGACTCGATGGCCTCAGGGGGCTTTTCCAACCTAAACGATTCCATGATTCTGTGATTTTATTATCCCTTCAGAGGATTAATCCCGCCGCTAATGCAGCTTTTCACTCGCAAAGCGCCTTTAGAGGAAGTCGCGCCAGGAGAGCGCTTGGAGAGAGAAACTGAAAGTGCTGAGCAGGAGGCAGCTGCCCCCTCCTGATTCCAGCCCTCCTCCCACTGTTGTTCTCCCAGGCTGTGCAGTAGGAGTGGGTTTCCCAGCTTCTTGGCTCACGGGAGTGTTTCGGGGGAAATACAAGAGCTCCGTAGCTGTGCAGCTTCCCAGGCGTGGAACCAGGGCATGTCAGCTCTCCCATCGGTCCATTGAAATCCAGGAGGAGCAGCCCAGCAGGTAGGAAAGTCGGTGAAGCCAAGTTACCCATCCAAACTGGGTGGGAGGGATCAGTGTCTCCTACCCAACAACTTCCAACTGCAACAAATCCAACTGAGTGAATCGAGTGGATCGTGTCTCCCCACTGACCGGGGCTCTCGGAATTAAATTGTCAGGGTATTGTGAGGATCGAGTGATATTTGCCTGCTCTCTCCACGCAGAGCTTTGTCCCAAGCAAACAAATATTTCCTCGGCGCTGTAATGACTCCTGTTTTCCTATTGTTCCCTGTAAAAACCCGTTGCCAGGCTAGGCTTCCCTTGAGGCAATTTCCTGGCTCTTCTCTTCGGGGAAACGCAGCTTTTGTGGGAAATGCAGCTTCGGGGTTGGAGTTTTTCTTTCGCTTTTCACTTGGGAGGTGTTGGATGAGGACCCGGCGTTTCGCTCTCTTGGCGTGTGAGATAAAAGATAAGGCTTTTGGAAGCTGTGGCGACCGTCTGAAGTGGGATGGGGTTGTGTGGTGTTGGGTGGTTTGAGGGCTGAATAAATTGGGATGAGCTGGATGGAGCCTGTCTGGTGGTGCTCGTGTGGGTTGGACGTCTGTCAGCTGAGCCCTGCACCCCAGTCTTGCTTGGCATTCACACCAAAACACCCTGTTTGGGGGCGGCACTTTGGGAGTAAAAGAAGAAAAAAATGGATCATTTTCTGAGCTGTGGCTTTGCCTGAGGGGTGCTGAGTTGTCCTGTGCTTCTGACCGTTCTTGAGGCTTCCTCCTCCTCTGTTCTGACCTTCCTCCTCCTCCTGAAGCACCTTCCCCGTGCAGCTGCCAGTGATGCAGCAGGAGGAACAGGTCAGGGAGGTGGTGGGAAAGGCCTGGGCTGTTTTGCAGCCAGTTGAGAGGGATGGAGCTGGAGACAAGTCTGACATCAGATGGTTTATTCCAGCCTTGGACACTAAAGCTGGGGGTGGGAGTGTTACAGGGAGTTAGGAGGTGGGACTGCATGGGGACAGTGGGTGTTTTCCCAAAGCCAAGCAAGTATTTGTGCCTAAAGACTAAAAATGATGTGGTCCTGCAGAAAAATTGGCTGGATAAGAGGGATTGTGCTGCTGTCCAATCAGGCACCTCCAAAAGGAGGGGTTTTAAGACAAGTGGATGAAATTGAGGCCTTGTTTACACTGAGGTTGGAACTTGAGCTTTTTTGGATTTGGTTTTTGGATGGAATTTCAAAGAGAAAAGAAGTAAGCACTGGCAAAAGTTTCATATCTTTCTTAGAAGACTTCTGTTTTCTGACAGAAGTTGCTTTTCCCTCCAAAGGATCCCCTGAATCCTTTCTGCTTCCTTTAGGTTGGATTTATATCAGCTATTGATGTTCTATGCTGGAACAACCAACTTAGTAGCAAACCACTTGATATCAAACCCCAGATTGCACATTGCCTGCTTCAACTTCTAAATCAAATAATTTATTCTTCAATATTATGAATCACTCATTGTGAGGGTAGCAGCAGATCCCAGTCTGTTTCCATGAGAGTGCCATGTTATGTTTTCCTTATTAACCCAGGTCCTTGCTGCAAAGTCATTGGATGAAGGCTGTTTCCAAGCTGGGCATAACTTGGGTTTTGTTGCTCAGAGATTTTTCTCTTTTTTCTTATTATTAAAATGATGTTTTCCTAGGCCAGTGCAGAACAAGTCAGGTGGTTGGGATTAATTTTTTTTAGCTGAAGCATCAATTTCCTTAAGAGTTGGAGCCCAAAGATGAGTTGTGAAGCCCTGGCAGGTTGCTTGCTCAGGATGGGATCCTGTCTTGAGCCTACTGTGGATGGACTGATCAGACTTGCCTTGGATACCCACATCATTCTAGACAACCCTATGCAGCACTGGGTTGGAAATCCCCCTTTTCCACCCCAAAACCAGCCCCGATGCAGATTTCTCTGCGAGGACTCGCTGTGTGGCAGCCGTCTCTGCAGGCTGCTCCGCGCTTTTGTTTACATCTGGTAGAAAACTTCTTAAATTTCCTGGCAAGGGAGTAATTCTAATCCCTTTCAATGAGATCAACGGATTAGTGTCTCAGATGCTTATAAAATTGTGAGGATTAGCCAAGCCTCCCCCCCCAATTCTTTCTATGCCACGTAACGTCATCGCCGCGTTTTAAAAGGGGATCTCTGTGCTGTTACCAGGAGCTGGAGCAATTTCTGGGAGCCTCTGCAAATCCAAGCATTTAAAAGCCATGTCTTCATCCTCTCCCTTGCTCCCTCTGGATTTTTGTGCAATTTTTAGGGTGTTTTTCTCTTTTTCTTCCAGCATCCCTGGCACCAAACCGCGGTAGCTGTTCAAGCAGATACATTGGGTTTGCGTGGCTTGGCTGCGTTGCGGCGCCCGTGCAGGTAAGTAGGGAGCTGAGCCCAAAGTTTTCCTTCACAGAGACTTGCAAATCTGCATCTTGAGAGGACCAGATCCCCCCAAAAAATGTTATTTCCCAAGTTTGCCCCTCATTTCAAAAGATTTGGGCTTTTGTGGTCTATCCCCAGAGGGGAAAGGCTCTTCTGGGCTGACGAGATGCTCTCACCCCAACTGTTGGGAGCAGGATGAAACTCCACACACCCACATTCCTGCATCCTCTTAATTACAACCTGCACTTTCATTAGGACCTGCTCCCTAACCAGCTCACAGGGAGGAGGGTTTAGTTCAAACCCTGTTGCCTCTCCCCTCAGGGCAGTTTTTAAATGCCTTTTCTGCCGGGTCGGTGGCTGTGTGGTCGCTTGACCTGTGCGAGCAAAGTGATCCCAAGCTGCCGAGTTGTAGGAGCTCGGAGCCAGGAATTCCTGGCCCTGACCCAGTAGAGTTTCAGAGGCGAGCTTTTAAATATATACAAAGACAAGCTCATAATTTCCACTCTACTAATGAGGCCACGGCGTTTTCATTGAAATGTGCCAATAGGCGCCGTGGTGGTATTTTAGCAGCCTTGTACTGTGAATCCAAATGTGATTTAACATGGCAGCCCCCGCGGAGCCGAGGAAAACCGGCTTCTCCCACTGAATTTCAATGATGCTGCTCAGCAGCACTTCTCAAAAAAAATCCCCTCGGTGGTGGGACCTCTCCTTGCGTTTCATCCCAACAGAGTTTTCCCACCACCCCGCTTTGGTGAAGGTGGGTAATGGGTTGAAAGGGGATATTTAGGAGGGGAAAGTCTTAATTTAAAGCCTGGGTTTAACAGATGTGCGGCTGGCTGGAGCGAGGCGGCGATTTAATAATGGGGCTGGGCAGAAATATCATTAAATGGTAGTAAAAAAAGTGGAACGTGAGGGCTCCAGACATCGTGTTCTCTCTTGACCTTTAAAAAGCCACTTGAAGCTGCCAGCCTGCTCGTTGCTAAGCCACCTCCTTAGTGCCACTCATATATTTTCCCTTCTAGTAGGCGATTCAGCAGCTGGGAATTTGTGGAGATCCAACAGTAAACTGTTACACGCCTGAAATTCCCACTGGTGGTTTTTAGCTTTGTAGCCTTGAAGCATTTGGAAAATATTTAGCAAGTTTTGTTCTGTCAGCTGCAAGAAAAATGTCAATTTTAAGTTAATCTCACAAAAGGTGTTTGGTTTGCTTAAAAAAAAAAAAAAGTCATGCATCAACAGCAGAGCTGTAAACTGAGGTTTTGCTTGTTAGGGCTCAATTTGTGAGGAACTTCTGTAGGAAGCAGCATCCCTGAGGAAATGAGGGGTGTGGGTGAGTGATGTGGAAAATTTACACCTGGTTGTCCATCACCTCCTGGTTACATACCCCTGGTGTATGGATACACCTGGATTTCAGAATCACAGAATCATGGAATAGTTTAGGTTGGAGGGGCCCTTCAAGACCATCTCATTCCACCACCCTGCCATGAGCAGGGACACCTTCCACTAGGCCTTGAATATTTCCAAGGATAGGGAGTTCACAAGCTCTTTAAACAACCTGTGCCAGTGCTTCACTAAGGTCCCTTCATTTTCTGCAACCCACTAAGGTCAGGCCACAATTTCAAGAGAATAGGGAAGAAGTGTGGTACCCCATGGGATCACCTTCAGTGCTGAGACTCTGTGACAGAGGAAGAGATGCATTTGTTGGTTGATGAGGTTTCTCTCCAAGCACCTCACTTGGCTGTGCAAGTCTGGCTGTGGAGAAGTTCCATTTTCCATTTCCACCTAAACTTTGAGGGGTTTTCCATCCTTGCAGCCACCTCTCTTGTGCTGATCTCATAGAGGTGAAGCAGTTTTTGTCCTGTTTCCATATGACTCCCAGGAGGGTTTTTTTGCTGGACTCTATAAAGTGTTGCAAAACCATCCCAGTCTCTGTTAGCAAGGGAGGAGGAATGATAAAAAAAATTCTTCCCTAAATCTCTGTACTTGGGTCAAAACCAGGAAAGGGTGAATTGACTGTGCAGCTCATTTTTTGGAAGTATTAGGAAAAATTGGAAACAACAGTGACGTGGCATTGGTGTGAATTCCCATCAGGCAGGGGTTTGGGATTGTCTGGGTTTTCCTGAAGCCTTTTTCAGGCTGTCAAGATTGTAAAATACGAACGTGACCAGATCAAAGTGGCCTTGGGGTAATGGCTGCCCCATGAGATTTGTTTATGGACTTTTTCCCCAGCATCCAGCTACCAGCTTTTTCACTCTTCTCCTTCCAGCCACCTCTTCTTCTTAATTTTTACCTCAAATATAAATTAAAAGAGTCCACAGAGTGCATTTCTGAGGACTGTAACCCAGGATCCGGGAGCAGACAGCAGCAGCATAAAGAAGAATTCTTCCCTCTCTGGCCTCATGCTGCTTTTCCACCAAAAGGCTTTACAGCCATCTGGATCCCCTTTCAGATTATGCCACCCCCCTTCCCAAAAATCCATAACCTAGCAACCTTATTTAGTGTAAACGAGATCATTCTGCTTTCCTGTTCCCAAATTGTGTTTGGCTTCTCTTTCTGCCTTTATAGGACGGCTGCTGGCAGCTGGGATCCCATCACTGGTCCAGGGTGCTTGTCTCCAGCAGGGTTTTGTAGGATTATTGATCACTGTGTGTTGCACTGATAATTTATTTTTTTTTTCCTCTCATTAAAGGAGCTTAGGAAATGGGAGAAAAAAGGGTTTCAGGAAGTTGTTTAATCCATCTGCTTCTGAGAGGTCAAGTTGCTCTTTGGCTCCATGGAAAGTGATTGGTTTTGGTTCAGCCTGAAGACTACTAGATCCAAGTGGGATTTATTTTATTTTTTTTTTCCTTCCAGATGTGATATTTTGGGAGTCCCCATTGCTTCCCACAGCTCTGTGTCATCACCCAGGAATTTTCAAATTCCCTGGAGTGTTTAATACCAATTTCTTTGCTTTGACCCTTCAGCTGCGTAGGCTGAGTGTTTCTCATGGAGTTTCCAGTTTGCATTCCCCAAGGAACCTGTTCGTTGGGGAGCAGTACAAATGAGGAAAAGCAACCACAAGTGAAGGTGGAAGATTATTCCCACTTGCCTGTGTTCTCATTGCTCTTTTTGGGCTAAAATACACCCAGATTTAATGTGTGACCCACCACCATCAGCCCATAAAGGGAAGCAGTGGCTCCTGCCTTCTCTTTTCACCTCAGGAGTACAAAGAGGGCTGGGGGCAGGAGGAGGCAGCAGCACATCCATTCCCACCACACTTTTGGGAGGAAGAGTGAGCTCACCAGGTCGTGACGTTGGAGCTGCATGCCAGGAAAAGGGGGGGAAAAAAATAATTACAAATCCCCAAGGCCAAAGGGGAAAAATTCCTCAAGTGTTATTTCATCTCTGAGCAGTGAGTTGAGCTGTCCTTGGGCAGCTCGTGTGAGCCTTTCCGAGAGAGGCACTGCCAGCTCTCCTGGGAAGTGATTCCCAGCTCTCATTCCTGATAGGAGCTCAGGCAGGGCTCTCCTCCAAACTCTGCTTCCCCCTCCTCCAGACTGTATTAAATAGTGCTATTGATTTTATTTTTTTTTTCTCTATTTATTTTTGCCTGTTTTCCTGGAACTTGCAAAATCAGCCCTGAGCAAACTTCTGGTTTGCTTTTCCAACGGCGCTGGGAGAAAGAACTTGACTTTACAGTGGGTGATGGGAGCTGCAGATGACCCATTTCTGCATGTTTCTCTGCCAGTGGTAGCAAAAAAAAAAAAAAAATCCCACTTAAAGGTTCTCTTCAGTTTTAAAGGTCTGGGATTAATTGTTTCTTAAACTGTCTGGAATCAGAAGGACTTGCTGGAAATTGCAGCAGTACGGTTGTGCTGCCAGATGTTGCTTTCCTTAGACTTTACTATTTTTTTCCAATTGCTTTGTTTTGTTGTCACATCACTTTCTGTGTCCCCTGCCCAGAGGCAGTGGAGAGGGTTAAGGTTTTGTATTTAGTGTCAGCCAGCTGGGGGAACACAGCCAGGAAATTTCCTGATTCCAGTTCAAAAAAAGCATCGGATCCGCTCTCAGGGAGGAGGGATCAAAGGTCTGAAGCGCTTCGTGCTTGGAGGTCACTTTGGTTCCTTAGATGTCCAGGCACACAACAAAAACCCACCACCACCCCCAAGCCTGCACGCAGCCAAAATGGGTGAAACAAATGGGGTTTTGTACTGTTTGACACCCAGAAGTTCTTTCTGTTGCTGTGATGGTGCCACATCACCCCAGCAAAGCTTTGCTGGATCCTGGTACAACTCTGGTCTGTGGTGTGAGGGAGCTGTTGGGATGTTCCCTCCTCCCAGAACATTAATCCCACTAGTCAATAACCCTGCCAAGCCTTGCACCATCCCTTATGCTCCTCCATTCCCTGCCAGGTTTGTGGAGTGAAGGATCTGGGCCAGGTTGGACGCTCAGAGCTGGCACTGGATGTGGCATCCCCACGGTGGCATTGTAGCTCTTTGAAATTGCATCATGCCAAGAGTTTTTGTTTTCCCTCCATGCTCAATCCTGTTGTTCCTTGGTTTTGGACAGCAAAGGCCATTATTCCTGGCTGGACCAGCACTGACTTTTCCCCCACTCCAGGCCAGGCAAAGGTGGTGCAGCTGTGTGGCATCTCTGGGGCGACAGCGCTGCTGGTTTGGGGTTGGCTCTGCAGCTGCCTGTGATTTTCCCATCGCCACGCTGCGGATCCTGGCGCTGGACCAGCTCCAGAGACGGAGCTGAAGGAAATTCCTTCCAGCTGCTTGAGGTCAGGGCTTCGCTTTGCTTTTGGGGTCCACGAGGGGGATTTTTTTGCCTGCAAGTTAAACGAGGGCGTCTCTGGCTGCTGCTTCTTAACACCTGGAAGAATCTTTTTCTTTTAAATATTATCCCGTTAGTCATAGCCATTGAATAACCCTCCTCTAGTAGAATCATTCCATGGAAGAATACTCTGCTTGCAATACAGCTTGGGCTGTTTCAGAAAGGTCTTGTCAGCTGCTCCCAGTTTAACTTTCAACAAAGTTAATAGCGCTTTTGGTTAAACCTGTCTGAAACACGTTGCGAAACGCCTTTGAAACTCGAGACGCCGTTCACGCCCGCTTGAAACCTTTCCCATCGATAAAATATTTCAGCTTGGAGTTTGGCCACGGCTTAGCATTCACTTTTCCCTGAGATTCGTGGTTTCAGGCCTGCCTGTGTCTGGATGTTTGAAGCTCAGTGTTTCCTGGAGATTGGTTGGCTTTGCCAGCCTGGCCGGTGGGATGCCCAGACCACCAGCTCCTTTCAGTTTCCCCAGTTAATGGCAGAGGAGATTCAGTCTGAGTTTGCTTTGAACCCCTGTGGAGAAAGTTGTTTGTCTTGAAAACATAAAGTAAATCCATCTAGAAACAGGAGTTTATTTACAACAGCGGAGGCAGGAGCCACCGCTCCACCCAGCATGTGGGCTGAATTTAGGGATGAGGATGCACAGCACATGGATGGCCCCTTTATGCACTGATGTTATAAATAAATAATAATTTTTTTTAAAAAAAAAGGACAAACAGCTCCTTTTAATAAGTAAAACCCAAAGAAGGAGCACACAGTTCAAATCCATGTGGCAAAGCAGCAGGAGAGCAAAAATCTGCAGCTTTCAGCCCATGGCATTACTTTAAGTGGCATCCCTGGTGTTACCCCCCCGCTTCAGGGACCACAGCTCTGCCTCGCTCCCCTTCTCCTCCCTGCCTCAGTTTCTCTACCTCTAAGAAGACAATTGCATCCTTTATTAATCCCTGTCAGATCTCCTGAGGAATACTCTGGGTACGAGGTTGGCCCCACGTATTAAGGGCTTGCTGTGGCTCTAATGGGTATTAATTTGGGACGTGGCTTTGTGAGGTTTACCTTTCACAGCCCAACTGTAATCAAAGCCACGCAGGAGCTCAGGCTGACCTGTAACACTCCTTTTCTGGCTGCTCGATGGGCCATTAACCAGCACTTGGCTTTTAATTAAAGCTGGGGTTTGTCCTCCTTGCAGAAAGGTGGATGTGCTTGGCCCCACGTAGCTGAGTCAGTGGAGGGTGTAAGGAAGGAGATGTGGAGCTCAGGTTGTTCTGCCATTTGTGGCTCACTGCATCCCAGGACACCATTGTTCTGTGTTATTTTTCATAGAATCACAGAATGGTTTGGGTTGGAAGGGACCTTAAAGACCATCCAGTTCCACTCCACTGCCATGGGCAGGGATCCTTCTACTATCCCAGGCTGCTCTAAGTCCCATCCAAGCTGGTCTGGACCATTTCCAGGGATGGGACGGCTGCAGCTTCTCTGGGCAGCCTGTGCCAGTGCCCTCTTTTGTATGTGCAACCTGTGAACCCCATCCCAGGGGTTTCAGTGACCTACTGGGGGCCATGGATGCCCCACAAGCATCATCTCCCTGCTCTGAGATACCTTCACCATGGAGAGAGCAACAGGGAGGTTTTTGTTCTGCACCAGAAACTTTTCATCCTTCTTTATGACTCCTTTTTATTTCTTTTGGCTGCACCCTTGCAAATCTGAAGCAGCTTAAAATACAGTTCCTCCCCCCCACTCCCCTTAAAAAAAAAAAAAACAACCCAAAGCTTGGCTGCTTGAAATCATCAGATTTCACTGAAGTCTTTTAAAGTTAACAGTTTCCTGGATCCTGGGCAGACTAACTGATATTTCCCCGTTACCCTCCGTGTTTTTTGCTGTAACGTTTCTCAGCTGCTGCAGCAGGAGGGAGGGAGGACCAGGGCAGCTCCAATGTGGAGAAGGTTATTTCACACGAGGGTTGGATGAATCTGGTGTGGAATTCCCTGGATTTGCACCACAGGGGACGGAAGGGTTGTCCCCAGGAGGCTGACCCCCCACAACATGGCTGGCAGGTAGGTCATGGCTGCATTTGTGACATCCTGTTGGGGCAAAATATTAGGGAAATGGTTCCATTGGAAGAGGACAGTGGGATGCTGTGGGTCGGTCTGAGCTCTGTTTCTGCTGGCTGTTTATTTGCTGAAGGCTGTGATGGTTTCTAGCTGTGCTCATGGGTGTGGGGACTGGTGCAAGAGCGGCACAACTCAGGTGAATACAAGCATGAGGAATTTTTCTGGCTTCATGGGATTTGCTGCCCTAAATGCAGCCTTGGATGTTCCTTACCCACGGAATCTCTTAGTGGGATTGCTGAGAAGAGCATCACAAGTTAAAAGTGTTGTAAAGGAAAGAAAAGCAACAGTCCAGTGCTGGTTTGTTTTGTTGCCTGTCCTCCAAGAGTTGTCTCTCCTTCCTTGCAAAAAGTCACCTGGAACTTTCCCAGACAGAGGAGGACGTTTCTCTCGGGCGGTTGAGGAGCTGGAGGCAGCCAGCCTTGGCCAAAGGCAGTGATTATCAGCGCAACCCAAGGGCGAGGTGGGGCAGCTGAAACATCCTCATGCCACGAGTGTGACCGAGGGGAGCCCCTGAACCGTCCCAATTCCCTCTGACCCAGCGGGACCAAAACCCAAACCTGGCCCCGCTTCGCCGAGCTGCGCATTAACTCCGCCGGAGCTGGGAACAAAGGTTTGGGGGCTGGATTGGGCTTTTTTTAATTTATTTGCAAAGCAAACCAGCTCAGCTGAGCGGAACAGGCGTCGGTGGAGGAGCATGAGCTGCCGGGTGGTTGCTGGGCTATAAAATCTCATCCCCACCAGCGCTGGCAGGGGGATGTGCCGGCTCCCCGAGCTCTCGTAGCGTTTCCACGTTGGCCGGGAGAGGTTCTGAACATGCGTGTTGGTCTCTGGAGGCTTTAATCAAATCCAGGCTTTACCAGAATTCGCCTCGAAACTTCCAGCAAGCTGAGGGAACTGAAAGCAGCCTGAGCAAGGAGGCTCCCGGGCGGGTGTTTTGGGGCTGGCAAGGATGTTGCCTTCAGCAAGGGGATAGTCCCGGTGAGGCAGCCGGGATGAGAGGTGAGTCTGCTCCCCGTGGGAAGTCAGAGGAAAGCCTGCAGGGTTCGGCACAAAAGGGGCTTTAAGGGGGAAAGGAGGTTTGGGAGTGAGGATGGTGCTTGGAGGGACACTCAGAGGATTTTGGAGCATCGCTCCCTGGCATGTGTGGGTTCAGATCCTGCAGTTTCCCCACTGTCTTCCCACTCTGTGCAAAATGAGGAGCTGTGCAATTACTGCGCCGTGGAAAACTCCCCGCTCCAGGGGAGGGTTTTGTTATCCCTCGGTGATTTTATTTAGGAAACAGGGCTCAGACTGCAGGTACTTTCCTTGCTTGTAAAACTTCGTTGCACGTTGCTCTCCTGTGGGCAGAAGGGAAAACAAGGTGTATTTTTAACTTCCTTTTTTAAGCTGGGGGCAGGGGAACTTTATGCCTGGCCAGCAACGGTTGTGATCATCCAAGAGCAAAGGGTTCAGAGAATGATAGGAAGATAAGAGATAATAAATAAGTGCAATTAAAATCCTGGGGGAAAGGATTTGCTGAAGTTGTTATCCCATGCAGCTGCTCGGGGTTTAATTGGGGCTCTCCAAGGGGAGGGAGGTTTTGGTCACGGGTCCCAGACGTGGAACATGACAGCCAAAATTGCTGCCTCTTCCTCTTGGCCACTGCTGGTGCCTTGGGGCTTTCCTGGGGGGAAGGAGCCTGGGGCTGTGCTGATGAGTAAAGCTGAAACCTGTAAAAGTGCTCTTAAATCACCAAACCTGCATCTCAGATGGGAAAAACAAGCAAAGCCTCTTTTACAGAGTCCATAGTCTCCCTATAATTTCTCTTGGTGGCACTGCTGTGTGTCTTGGGAATGTCCTTGTCCTCTTCCTTTTCATCTTTGATGATTTTGGTGGGGGCCTTCTATGGATTGAGGAGTCAGTCTTAGAAACCACTGGAGGGGAAAGGAAGGCAAACTTGCCTTGCTCCAAGGCTTCCTGTCTGCTTTCAGTATTTTTTAAGTTACTACAAGGTTTGAGGGACACTGGCTGCAGCTGGGGCCGCTTGGATGCAATTCCCACCCTCCATCTCATCCAGTGTTTAACTTGAAGGATGATGTGTAAAAGGAAAAGCACTGGAGGAGAAGCTCACAGTGGGAGAAGGAAAATTCCAGCCCCAGCTGATCCAGCCCTGCTTTGTTTTCAGGGTTACCAAGATGGAAATTTGATTTTGGGTAAGGAGGGGGGGATGAGTGACAAGTCATCTCCAGCCCCCTCCACATCCATTCAAGGGACCACTAGTCTGCAAAGTGCATCCCTAAGGAATGTCACATCCATGTGTTTTCTCCCTGTCTCCACAGCCTACCCATGAGCTCAGACTTCCAGCATTACAGTTTCAGGATGCCGAACATCGGGTTCCAGAACCTTCCTCTCAACATATACATCGTGGTCTTCGGCACGGCCATCTTTGTCTTCATCCTCAGTTTGCTCTTCTGTTGCTACTTGATCAGGTAAGGGAATGTTGTAAGGGGATGTTCCCCAAGAGCTTCCCTGCTTCCAGGCCCATCACTGATCCCTCCATCCCAAAAAGAGGATTGGCAGCACCTTCTTTCCTTGGCAGCACCAATTTCCTTGACACATCTTATGTCCCACAAAGCAGTCACATTATCCACTTAAAACCAGAAGATTCACATTTGCTAAGAAAGGTATAGAATTGTGGCCAGCTTTAAAAAAAAAAAAAAACAACCTGGAAAGGGATGTTTTATGCTCCCTGCTTTCTGCTTAATGTTTTAACACATTAACCTCTGTAATGAGTAACCCGTATGCTGCGTGCCTAAGGAATGTTTAATACCTGCTCCGTTGGTTATTGAACACAAATTGCTCCTTCAACAGCACAGTTTGGAGATTAATGATGCAGAGTTGATGTGTTAATCTGGGCAATGGGAGAGCAGGACAGCAGGGTTAAAGGTTGTTCCGATTTGGGGCTTGTTTTAATTATTTTATGGGCCACTGGGGAGACTGTTGGGCTGCTGATTGAGAGGAGAAACTCTTCCTGAGGGAGGGAAAAGGAGGCAAGTGGGGAAAAAACGCAGTGTCTAAGAATCGAGGTGGTGATGGAGATGAGTTGTGCTGATGACCCAAGATGGGGGGCTGGCTGTGCTTTGACCCGTGCCTGGGGGCAGAGGTCATCGCTCTGCCAGCAGTGAGAGTCAAAATTCTGCATTCTCAGAGCTCTCCTCTCCAGCTTTTCCATCTCCTCTGTCTTTCTAGCTGGCCCCAACTCCCTGCAAGCTGTGCATCCATCACATCCCTTCCCTGTCTTCCTATAAAACAGGTACCCAGTTTCTCCTTGCACCACAGCAGCCAGTTTCACCAGATTATCTATCCATAGGGTGTTAAAAATATTTTTTCCTGCTCTTGTAGGCCAGGGATGTGAGATTTCAATGTCAGCCTTCTAAATACTTGATAATTTTCACCCATTTTCAGTTCTGTATGAAGCAAAACCTCATAAAATATGCAGACAAGCCCAAAGCCAGGTTTACCAAGGGATGATTTGGGCATCATATCTTAATTTTTTTCCCCACAATTATGAAAAATGTGTTTTGAAGGTGTATGAGAATAGACCAGAGGTGTTCAGAGGGTTCAAGGACTTGTTTTTCTCAGGTGCAGCTTGAGTCTATATGGCTCACTTAGAAAACTGAAGAGGTGTTTGGACTTTGAGAGTATTTTCCTGGGCACTCACTGGGTGTGTTATGCTCCCAAGAAGGAATAACAAGGAGTAATGTCTGGAAGGTCAAGCCAGAAAACCTTTAAATTTAGAAGCTGGAGGCGTGTTGTAAGAGAGAGAGGGTGAGTAACCGGTGAGGGAAGCCAGCAAGGAAGTGGCAAGTGCTCCGTCTCCTCACGTCTTTAAATCAAGACCAAGGACCTTTCTGGATGAGACATTTTGGCTCCTGTTCCTGAGGTGCTATTTAGCAACCCATGATAGATGGGGAGTTGGATTAGGTCATTCAGTGATCCCTTTATAGCCCAAAACCCTAGAGAGACTCTACAAATGGCTCTTCAGACCTCCTCCCTCAGCTCTTTTATTGGCAGAGCAGAACCAAAACAGGATCCTCCGGCCCCCATTGGGGAGGGTTTTGCCTTGCCATGGCTTTTAGCTGTGCCAGTGTCCCAGGAGCATCCACCTCCACAGAAGCTGCTCTGTAATCTCAGCTCGTCTGGGATATAAAAGTCAGAGTTTTGGTGGGGTTTGGGAAGCATCGTAGGTGGAAAACAGGATGAGGACCACCCACCTGCAAGGGCAGAGAGACCAACAGAGGGACAGAGTGGTCCCCTCCAGAGCTCCAGGGCTCTGCTTCCATCCATGGGGGTTCTTTGCAGGTAACAGCAGCTCCTGATGCTCCATAGGTGCAGTATCCACACAGCCCTTCCTCTCTCTCTTTGCTCATAACTTCACATCTCCAAATATTTGGCCAACACCAAGCAAGGCTCATGACACCACCCTCAGACCCTGGTTCTCATCTCCTGCTCTGAATCAGAGCAGCCCCTGCAGCTCTCCCCACATCCCCAGCTGGGGAAACATCCAGAGTGTGGAAGAGCCAATATCAGGTATATTCACCTCAAATCACAGAGCTGATGGCATTAAATAAAAGATGTGCTGGGGAAGGAGAGGACATGGGCTGTGCTTTGCAGCTGTGTCAATACAGGCTGTGCTGCCCGCTCCAAGTACAACAAAAGTGACATTTTTAATTGGATTGGCTCAAAACAAAGAGTCCAGTAGGAATTTCACAACAAAAATCATCATTGCTTGTGCAGTGTTCAGGTGAACCTTGAGCTGCTCTGGTGCTGCAGACCACTCAGGTTATAGCTCAGGTCCCTCAGGGCTGCTGCCTCTGCTCGGCAAAATTACTGATAAAAATGGAAGAACAAGGAAATGAGATTTTTTCAGGCAGCTGGTTGTGTCTGATCTCTGGTGAATTAATGAAAGTGATAAACTCGTATTGCTTTTGGTCCCATAAAACCCAGTCCGGAAGGACGGTGAGCTGAGCAATGCCACCCTTGCTGTGGGTCAAGTCTGCAGCATCCTCTCTCTGTGCTTTGCTGTGGATCATCCAGGGCTTATCCCTGCCCAGCCTGGAGCTGCTCAAAGGCTCTGGGAGGTGCAGAGTACACAGCCCCCCAAAAGCCTTTTTTTTTCGTGCTGTTTCCTTCTGCCCGGATCCAACAGAGTGGTTGGGTTTTGTATTCAGAGAAAGGAATGGAGCTGGGGAAGGGTCTGGAGCCCCAGGAACAGCTGAGGGAACTGGGAAAGGGGCTCAGCCTGGAGAAAAGGAGGCTCAGAGGGGACCTTGTGGCTCTGCACAACTCCCTGACAGGAGGGGACAATCAGGAGGGTCAGGCTCTGCTCCCAGGGAACAGGGACAGGAGGAGAGGGAATGGGCTCAAGTTGTGCCAGGGGAGGTTCAGGTTGGATGTGAGGGAAAATGTCTTCACCCAAAGGATGGTCAGGCACTGGCACAGCTGCCCAGGGCAGTGTGGATGTGGATGTGGCAGCTGAGAACATGCATTAATGGTGGCCTTGGATGTGCTGGGGGAACAGTTGGACTGGATGATCTTAGAGAGCTTTTCCAACCCAAACAATTGTGTGATTCCATGAAGAGCCCAGGGAGCCTGGCTGAGCTGGGATAGCAACAATGATAGACTTTTATACTGCTTCTTCTGTAAAGCATCTAATATAGAAATCTCAGAGGTAAACTGCAAAATTTTTTTCCTTTGCATGTTATACCCGTAGTTGTTCACCTGCTGTAGGTGATTCAGTCACCCAGAGGAGCAGGGATATCCCACTCCTGCAGGAAGAGATCCCAAAGCCCAGGAGAGGCAGCTGTTCCTTCAGGGAGGGTGACAGCACACAGGATCTGCAGCCAGGCACTGTGTGGTCCCTTATCTCGGTCAGACATCTGCCAGGAATTCCTTTGGAGTCACAGCACTTGACACAACAGGGATGGAGCCAGCTCCGACAGGGAATAGCGCTTGCCAGGATCCGGGGTCTCCTCACGACAGCTGCACCAGGGCCCCACCAGGATCCATCTGGCCTGGGATCCTGGCTCAGAGACAAGGAGGAGCAAGCTGAACTTGCACGCTTCGGCACCAGATGTGCTCGTGCTGCTCCCCAGAACCTCCAGGGGTTTTTTTTTGGGAAAATCTTCCTGTCTGGCCCAGCACCAGCCCAAGGCACTGCAGATCCACGGCCAGGTGGTCACTGGTTCCCCACCACTGGTCCAAGGTGCTCCAGTGGCTTTGGCTCAGGGTGGGGGCCAAACCCTTGGTGGCCACTCAGTGCTCCATGCAGAGGGATGCTGCTTCCCATTCCAGGCGAGTTTTCCCTTGTCTGTGGTCTCCAGCCGCACGCCTCCCTTCTCCCCATCTGTGTTTCATAACCGCCTTCCCAGCCACCGGATCCCTGCGGGTTGGGCCGGTTTCATCCTGTTTTCTCTATTGTTCCTGCATCTTTTGCTCATGTTTCTGCTCAGGGTCACTGCCAGAGGGATGAGACCCCAGTCTCCTCCTCCTTCTCTTCCTCCTCCTCCTCCTCGCTGCCTGCCGCAGTGTTTTCCATGGTTCTGCAGGCGGGTTCCTGCCAGGCAGTATTGTTGGAGCAGGAGGGGTGGCTCCCTGTGAAATTTGGGACACAGGAGCTGACTTTCTGCATCTCTCCCTGCAGCATTAAAGTGCAATTTTTACCCATCCCTTAACTTCAAAGGCCCACGACATTCTGGGGGAGGGTGTCAGACGTAAGGAAATATTCTTCCATCCCATTTTTATAACTTCCCTACTGCAGCGTGGCAGGCTTGGAAAACCCCCAGGAACTCAGGTTGAAACAGCCAGGGATTTCAGACAGCCCTCAGAATATTTTTGAAGAGAAATTCCAGACAAGGGGGTTTCCCATCTGAAATCACACTCGGGGCTGGCTGGGGAAAATATTCTTATGGCTCTCCAAGCCCTGCAGCCACATATTGACTCTGTATTAAAAGTCCTTGGCCAGCTCTTCAGCCCTGGGAACTTCCCTCTTGAGTTTTCCAAGCACTTTATTAAATGCCATGTCTGGTAATGAGAAGCAATATTGGTTATTTTAATTTTAAATGTATTTATTTTAGGAGCATAATGGGTTTCTCCAGCCAGCAGATGCCTGTGGAGCTCTCTGCTGGCTCTGACTCTGGAGAGGGGGGACTGGAGAGGGAGGGGATGGAACCAGCACTTTCCTTGTGGTCTAAAATTCCTGCTGGACTTCCCAGTGCAGCAGGTGTTCCTGGAATAGGTTCATCCCATTAATCTCCATCCCTCAGTTTGCTCCAGGAGTGGATGTGGTTTGATTGATTGAACAGGATCAGGGTTTTCCTCAGGTCTGAACCCTCATCACTTAAAAAATGATGCTGCATTTGGAGTTGTTGCCAGCAGAAGTGGTTGGAAACGGAGGGGATTTATGGCAGGTTGTGATTTCCTCACCCACTTTTCCTGGTGTTAACCATGTGGGAGATGTCTGCTTGGAAAATCAGGGAGGTCAAAAGAGGGATAAGGGAGGAGTTGTGTGGTTTGGGATGGAGACATTGCCCTCCCAGCGACAGGGAAAGCTGGATATTGCCTAAACATGTCGTTTCCTGTGGCCACTCTCATTTCTGAAATGCAAAAATTTAAAATATAACATGTTAAAGCTGGAAAGGAGGGAAGTGGAATGTTTGAGGTATTACAATAATCCCAATTTTTTTGCCTGACCTCACATTTCTCCCTGGTTTCATTGCAGGCTCAGGCATCAGGCACACAAAGAGCTTTACGCCTACAAACAGGTGAGATGATCCTCTAAACTCTTTTTTCCTCTTCCCTTCTCCCTAGTGCTAAATCCATCAGTTTTCCTCATGCTGTTCCTCTCCTTGGGAGGTTTCTGGCCCTCAGAGGGCAGTTGTAACACCGAGGGCCAATCTGTCCCTGCTGATTTTATTGTCCCCTACCAGCTGGGCCCCCAGGGCCATCCCTCACCTGCTCATCCACAAGTCTCCCAGTTTTCCACTGAGGTCCTGAGCAGTGGGAACAACTCCACCTCTGGAGCACCCCGACCTCTCCAGCCTCACCCACTGCAGAGCAGTGATGAAATCACTCCCCCAGTCACCAAACTTATATTTTGTGGTGTCTGGGTCTGTTCCCAGGGTTAGACCTGGCTGTTCCAAATCCCTGAAGCCAGGGAACAGCTCCATGGCCAGCCCAGCTCTTCCCTGCACCCACCTGCACTTACCAATTAAAATAAACACAGCCCAGAGGTGGGTGTCAGGCTGCTGCTTCCACGTCCTGTTTTCTCCAGGATTTGTGGGATTTTCTGCCTCTGATCCCTTGGTCCATGCAGGAAGCTGGGTGGAGTTGGGCTGAAAACACACAGTTGTCCTGGATTTATAGCCCACTCCAAGTGTTCAGCTTGGATGGAGGGAAAACGAAGTAGTAGCTCAGAGGAGGGTTAAATTTGGGAGGAAACCTCCTGGATTTGGTCTTTGTGGTTTTATCTTTGCCAGTTCTCCCTTCCTCCTGTCCCTGCACAGGGCCCCTCATGCTCCCTGGCTGTGCTGGTTTTACTGGGGGGTTTCCAGTTCTCCTGGGGGGTTTCCAGTTCTACTGGGACACTCAATGGGATCTCTTTATGGAGATTTTTCCTGGGAATGCTCACAGCAGAAGCTCTGTCCTGACCTCAACTCTTTGCCTTGCAGGTCATACTCAAGGAGAAGGTGAAGGAGCTGAACCTCCATGAGGTGAGCACATCCTGGGGCAGCAAAAGCTCCCTCACCCTCCTCTTCCTCACCCTGGGGAGGGGCCAAACCCTCAAATTCAATGCCACTGGGAGCAGAGCATGCAGCCGGCTGTGCTTTGGAAATGGGAAAAGATCCTCTGCAAAATTAAACCCTCCCTCCTCCTGGCTCCCCTTGGGTTTTCTTGCATCGTTATTGTTATTTATTGCGTTCTTCTTATCACACTGATAAGAAGCTGTGGATAAGGGGAGGCCAAGGCAGGCTGGGTTTTGTGTAAACAGTGTCCCTGGGCGGGAACATCCCCTATGGCCCTGCCACCGTGGGGGTGTGACAATATCCAGCACAGCTCTGGGTAGGGAAAGCTGAAATCCAGGATAAACACACTCCCTCAGCTCCTGGAAGAGGCAGATCTGCTCCTCCCTCCCCACCCCCTGAGTGCTGAAACACCTCAGTTTATCTCCATGGCCTTCCAGGCTTTGTGACTTGAGCATTTCTAGTCAACATCCCATTTTTCTTGATGAATTTGACCAGGAATCTGCTCAAATCCCACGTCAAAGCACGGCCTGGATTTATTTATTTATTCCACTAGAGATAACAAAAAGTGCCCACCCACATCCGGGCACGAGGCTGCTCATCTGCCCAGCACCAGCTCCAGTTGTTTATAAGCTACTATTTATTTTATTTTAATCCCCTGAGCAGAGCTCATCCCACTGACCCTCCACTCCCCACAACCTCCAGGGTAAATCCCAAGGGCCCTGGGGTTTGGTTTTGAGCAGTCCCTGCTGCAGGCCCCTATTTCTGATCTGCTCCCATTAAATCGACCTGCAGTGGGGTTTTTTGTCAGCACACAGGCTTCAAAGCACTTCCTGGGGTGAGAAATGGGTTGGAGGAGGGATTTGGGAATGTGCCAGAGCCAAGAATGGCCTCAATAATGCTCAGCCCTCCTCCTCCACCTCTGTTCCCAGCTGTCTGCAGCTCTCCCAGCTTTTGGGGAGGATGAGGCTTCTTTGGGGAAGGGGACAGAGCTGTTCAGGCTCTTTCCTGGAATTTGGAAAAGCTTGGAAGGGTTTAGCTCAAAAATATCCCATTTTGGGCATTTGTATTTTGGCATTTGCAGTCAGTGTTTCTGGAAAGCAGAGGTCGGGGTGGGAATTTTCCGACATGACGGGGCGGCTGCCCAGAGCCCTGCGGAGGGAAAGCGCCCACCCAGCTCTTCCCTCCCCGGCTCTGGGTCTGGTTTTCCCCTTTTTCCATCACTCTGCCTCTCCCAGGCCCCGGGGGAGCTCGGGATGTGTGTGTTCCTCAGGGGATGACCCCAACAGCTGCACCTGGTGCACTGAGAGATCCCAGGCCAGGGGAGGCAGGGAAAACCACCCAGGAATATTCAAAATCCCCTGGGATATCCCAAATGAGTCAGGAGGAATTGGCTGCAAGGGTGAAGGAGGTTTTGGCTGAGAAAACAGCCACCAGCTTTTCCAGCCCTGGGATAGACATGGCAACAGCCCATTGGCTTTTCCCCTTCCCAGAGCTGTCCCTGCAGGTGGAAGCTCAGTCCCAGGGACCGAGGAGCAGCATGGATCCATCCCCCTGCACCCTAAAACCTCAAACACATCCCAAATTTGGGGCTGTTCTGTGGAGGCTCCATGGTCCCTTCCAGCAGGAAAGGGAGACCTGAGCCTCAGCCTGTGATCCTGAAGCTTGGGCAGCAAAATTTGGGAAGGCTTTAGGGGAAATTTCATCCCTGTGAGGGTGGGGAGGCCCTGACATAAGTTTTCTAGAGAAGCTGTGGATCCCTGGAAGTGTCCAAGGCCAGGTTGGACAGGATTTGGAACAACCTGGGCTAGTGGAAGCCCCATTGCAGGGGGTGAGCTGGATGATCTTTAAGCTCCTTTCCAACCCAAACCATTCCATGATTTGGTAGTTTTTATTTGCCAATGTTGCTCCCTGGCCACTGACATTCCCTGTGCCTCCCACCCCCTGCAGATCTGTGCCGTGTGCCTGGAGGAGTTCAAGCCCAAGGACGAGCTGGGGATCTGTCCCTGCAAACATGCCTTCCACAGGAAGTGAGTGTGGGCACTGGGGCCGGGGGCTCTTCCCATCCCAGGCTGGGAATGGCAGGACAAGCCCCTGCTGGATGAACTGGGGCATGGGGAGCAGCAGTTTGGGAGGAGAAAACTGATTCACAGCTTGGGGATCTGGGGTTTAACTTGTAGGATGTGCTGAGTCAAGAGTTGACCTTGGTAATCTTCATGGATCCCTTCCAACTCAGTCTATAATTCCATGAAAAATGTAAATACATATATTTCATTTTATTTGTAGGTATGGTTTATATAAAGCAAACCCACTAAAATTACTATATGTAATAATAGTTTATATAACAATAGTACATAATATTCTGTATGCTAAAGCTACATAACATCCTACTATATATTACAGATATTTTTATATTGTTTGTTTATATATACATTATATATTTATTTATATTATATATATTTACATATTTATACATTTATATATACACTATACCATATACACTGTATATACTATATATAACTACATAATATATTTTACATAACGTTATATATTATAATATAACATATATAATTATATATAATGCATACTATACATAATAGTATGATTATATCACAATTATTTACATAATTTTTATTTTTATTTATACACGTTATACACGTGATTGTGTATTATTGGTGTATTATTTACAGATTCTGTGTTTGTAATTTCACAGACACCTTTTATGGATATATTTTGTTTATTTTTTGGTGGGTGTATGCATTTTTATATCCCATATTCATATTGATAAATATAAATACAAATACAATATACATATTCATATATATATACATATAGATACATATAGATACATATATACACCTATATATACACACATATATATATACACATACATATATATATATATATATAAAATACAAATTATATGTAGAACATACCTATACAAAATCCCTGTATATACACACAGAGAAACACCCCCAAAAAACCCAATAAAACATAAAGGCACCCAAAGGGTGAATTAAAAACCGAGCAGCAGCAAAGCTCCAGGGTGGGGTAAAGGGGGGGGATTTTTGGGTGGGATTTTTGCAGCTCCCCATCAATGTCAGGTGTGCCCAGTGATGTCAGGGGTGTCCCTACTGATATCAGGTGTGTCCCCACTGATGTCACACGTGTCCCCACTGATGTCAGGCGTGTCCCCGGTGTCCGCAGGTGCCTCATCAAGTGGCTGGAGGTGCGGAAGGTGTGTCCCCTGTGTAACATGCCGGTGCTGCAGCTGGCGCAGCTGCACGGGAAGCCGGACCCGGGCCCGCCGCAGGGGCCTCTGCCCGGCTCCCAGAACATCGTATAGTCCCTCCCGGGCCCGGCCCGCGGCGCTCGGACACAACCAAAGCACTTCGGCCGCAGCTGAGCAGCCCCGAATCCTGCCGGGATGAAGCCTGGACTCGGATCCTCCGCCAGGGCCAGGAGGGGACTCGGCGTTCTCGGCACGGCATCCTTCTTCCAGCACCTCCCTTCTCCAGCCCCGCGGCCGCCGGGAAGCGGCCCCCGGGATCATCGCCGCGGCCCCCGAGCCCCGGCGCCTCCTGCCCGCAGAACGCGGGGCGGACCCGGAGCGTCGCGGCCGGTTCCCGCTCCCTCCTCTCCGCCTTCGGTTCCTTCGCCTTCGCGGTTCCCTCCAGGAAAAGGGGTGTCGCCCCTGGAGTCGTGATACGGTTGGGTGTCCCCTGGGCGCCTGGTGTCACCCGCGGTGGTGGCTGTGCGGGGTGTCCCGGGTTTGGATTCCCCCTCGTTCTCCCGAGGGTGGCTGCCGCTCCTCCTCGGCTACCTCAGGGGCCTGGAGTCCCTGTAAGGGGCACCAGCCTGGCCTCAGCAGCAGCAGCGAGAGCCATGGCAGCAATCCCGGCCTTTGGGATCATCCCATCGCTTCCAGCCTGGCCCCGGGGCTCTCTGGGTTTCCCTTGCCAAAATACCCCAAACCCCTCGTCAGCGCCTGGGGCGGGGGGGAGCTGGGCCATCCCCTCCTTTCTCTCCGACCACAAGTTTTGGGCGTCGCCTGCCCTCCTCAGCAGTCGCATTCCCGGGGTTTGGGGAGGGGGGTGTCAGTATTTCCCGGGGGCAGGGCTGGGGGGGCTCCTGGTGCCGCCCTCCCCTTCCCAAAACACCCGGGACTGTTTATGGAGCGTGGAGCCTCATAGACGTGTTTGTACACTACAAATTCTGCAGCAGAATATTTTTTAAAACATTCGCTGGGGTTTTTTTGTTTTGTTTTTGGGATTTGTTTTGGTTTTTTTTTTTCCCTTCTGTTTGTTTGGTTTTTTTTGTAAGCTCTATTTTTGTATATTTAATTGCTATTTGAAAATTCTAATAATGCGTCTTTTTTGCTAATCACACTCTTCTTAAGGAAAAAACAGGAAAGAAAAAAAAAAACAACAAACAAGAGTTTGCATGTGATTTGACTTGAAATGTAAATAAAAGCAGGTTTTGGAAGCGGGGTGTGTTTGCAGGGGGTCTGTCCCCCCATCCCTTGTTCCCTGTCACCCTGGGGATGTCCCCAGCAGTGGAGGGACCCCAGGGCTGGAAGAGGGGCAGGTTTGGGGTTGGGGTCACCTTGTCTGTGTCCCCTTGGCCCAGCAGCATCCCTGTCCCCGAGCAGAGCCGATGGGGACAGCACCCCATGAGGGCAGGCTTTGGGATCTCCTGCGGTGCAGCTCCAACCCCGTCTCCTGCTTTGTTCCACTCCTCCTCTTCCTCAAGGCTTGAGCAGGAGGGTGAAAAAATCCCCCTGGACTGTGCCCATGGGGGTGGCTGAGCTGGGGTCACCCCAGGCTGGGATCCCTGCAGGACCCTGGTGTGGAGGAGGCGGGATCCCCACGGCTCCTGTCCCGCTGTCCCCGATCCCCGCCTGCGGGGCTGCTGCCCTCTAGTGCCGGATCCCACCATGGAACACTTGGGATGAGGAGGAGCTTTAAAATTCATCCTATTCACCCCTGCCTTGGGCAGGAACACCTTTCACTAGCCCAGGTGGCTCCAAGCCTTTCCAGCCTGGCCTTGGACACTTCCAGGGATCCAGAGGCAGCCACAGCTTCTCTGGGAAATCCATTCCAGGGCCTCCCCACCCTCACAGGGAACAATTCCTTCCCAATACCCCATCCAGCCCTGCCCTCTGGCAGTGGGAAGCCATTCCCTCAATGTTCTGTTCACCTCCTCCAGAGGGATCCACAGGGACTGAGCGCCTGGCTGCCCTCACAGCCATTTTTGGGATGATGAGCTCGCTGGGTGACTTCCCCCTGCTGGGACAAAGTCTGTCTCTCCCACCGAGCTGCACAGAACAGTTATTTTTGGTGTTTCCACCCCACAGCTCCTGCCCTGGATTGATGCTGTACCCTCCCCACCAATCCCATTCCTATCAATGATTAGCAATGAAGTTTTTCATCAAAGCCATTTCCCCCAGAATAACTAATGCTTTAAAAAAAAAAAAAAAAAATCCCCCTTCTTTAGTGTTTTGAAACACAACTGATTCCAGAGCCCAAAACATGCAGGGAGAGAGAAATAATCAAGGATTGCCAACAATTATTGTCAATCAGGTAAAAACCAAGTGGGGTCAACCCCAATTTCCCCAGCACATTCCTGCTCATTCCCAACAAGAAACACAAAGCAAACAAAAGGATTTGAAGCATATTAAAAAAAGTAACTGTAATATTTTTTTAACAAGAAGAAAAAACCAAGCAGTTTACAAAAAAACGGGAGACAATAAGCCAGGAACTTTGGTGCTGGGATCAGACCATGCTGGATCTACTCAGAAATCCAGAGAAAAGAGAGTTACACACACTCGTGTCAAAGTGAGGAAGTGGAAAACTTGCAGGATGCTGTGCCTAGGGACACCAGTGCCTTGGGGCAGGGACTGTGGGATTGCTGCTGGGAATTCCCAGCCCTGCAGAGATTTCCCAGCTCTCCACAGCAGAACCATGGCAAGGTGGCTTCTGCTCCCAAGGCTGCTGTGCTTAATAAAAGCCAGGCTTTTTCCTGTGTGGCCCAAGGATTCCCACAGCCCTCCCAGCCCAGCCTATCACGGACCTGTTACACCAAAGAGCCACACAGGTCCCAGGCACATGGACATTCCAGAAAGCCAAAGTTTCTGTGCCTTTCCCATGAGTTTTGGCTGTAAGGGTGGGTGAAAGGCCAGCCAGGTACATGTGTGTTAAATTCTAGGTGGTACAGCAGGAGCTGAGTCTAGAAACCCTTCAGTCAGCACTCTGGAAATGGAGATGTTTTTAATGGAGAGTTTGGGAACCTTTGTGTGATTTCATGAGGAATGAAATTTTGGCTGATCCCAAACAGGCTGCCCAGACAAGCTGCGGCTGCCCCTGGGGATCCCTGGAAGTAGCAAACCCTGGAAGGTTTGTAGCACCCTGGGATAGTGGGAGGTGTCCCAGCCCATGGCAGGGGTGTAGTGAAGGATTTGAGGTCCATTTCAACCCAAACCATTCCTCGACCCCTATGATCCTGCTCCCAGCCCTCACCTCTCCAGTACCACAGAGCAGGACACAACTGGAACTTGTGTTTGCAGGAAAAACATTTTCCTCGTCAGCCAGCACAGATCACCTTCCATATGAGCCCTGTGTTCTTTTCCTTGATTTTACTGTGATCAAATCCCTGGCTGTGTCCAGAATCCCAGCTCACAGTCAGCTGAGGTTTAGAGACAAACACAGATCTACCCAGCAAAGCAAACACCCTCTGAATCTGCACTTTCCTCCCTTTTCAGAGGGAGGTGGCACACAAGGAACCCACCTTGGAGTGCTCAAATCTCGGGACACAGCAATGGAAGAGCTGGGAGGGATTCACAAGGCAGGGAAGGGCTCAGGGCTGTCCAGCACTTCCAGCCAGGCTCACAAGGGCATCAGAGAGCTGGAAATTTGCTTCTCTGTGAGGAAACCAGGACTGGAAGGGTGTGTTGGGGTCAGGGGATGGTCATTCTGATATTCTGGGACAAAGCCTGACACCATGACCTGATCTGAAGGATCTCAAGAGCTTTCCCTGTGCTCCACAGAGCTGCTCACTTGTGAAGCCAGAGCACTTCCAAAGCTGTGTCTCCACGAGCTCACAGATACCTTGCAGATACCTCGTTGCTTTTAGAGAGCGTTTATTGAGCGTGCAGGATCCATTCCAACCCCCCATCCCGAGGGTGCAACTTCCACAGGGGCTCCTGCAGTATCCTGCTGGCAGGCTGTGTGGCAGCATGCACAGGGAAAAGGGGGAGTACAGCATGCATGGAAAGGGGAGAATTCCCCCAAAATGACAGCAGTGTAGCCTTTTTAAAATGTAACATGGAATATTACAGAGATGCAAGTGTGACTGAAGGAAGTGTCTCTTTGGTGGAGTTTGGTAATAGAGAGAAAAGCCCAGACAAACAAACAATGAATATCCCTGTTCCATCCTCAAATTTAGATCTCAAGGGAGGCTGACTGACAGCCCTGACCCATCCCAAAAGGTGCTGAAGGGTGTGCAGGAGTGCTGGAGGCTGAAATGGGACTCACCCTGAGGCACAGACCCGTGCTGTGCTGTACCTGCTGGCCCTAGGACAGAGGTAAGGACATGTGGAGCAGGGGTGAAGCACAGCTGTCCCCTAGTGTGGATCCAGTGGGCCATATGGAGTTAGTTACACACACCAGGGCTGTGCTGATGCTCTTCCCCCTCCCCAGACCATTTTCCAGCACATGGAGAAGCTCTGATTGCAAACACAGAACTGACCTGGGCACTCAGCACCCCAAGGGATCCCACTGGAAGGAGCAGAGTGTCCCTGCCCTGCTTTGTCCCCGTCATTAAACATGGAATAAAACTACCTGAAAAGTGCAATACCATGTGACTGAAATGCCCCACAGATCTTCCCATACGCCCCCACGTCCAGCCAGTGTATTCCAATCACATCCTTTGCAACAAACCTGCGCTGTAATCCCAGATGGATTTCAACTCTTACACACACCCCAGTGTGTGCTGTCCCCACAGGCCACCCCAGTGGGACAGTCTCAGTGGGGGCTGTGACATGAAAAATGGGCTCAGTGACCCCCAAACCACGGGCTCAGTGGCCCAGGGAATGCCCTGAATCCACAGGTCCAACACAGATCATGCAAGGAGTCAGGCTGAGTCCAGGAGTCCCAGGAGAGCACCGACCGCACCAAAGTAACCCTGAGGAGCAGAAGGGAACACCCAGTGAAAATCCATGGGAACACACCTGGCACAGGAACAGCAATGCCCACAGAAATCAGGGAATAGCTGGGGCTGGAATATACCCTCAAATATATTCACTGCCATGGACAGGGACAGCTCCCACTAGCCCAGGTTGCTCCAAGCCCCATCCAACCTGACCTTGGACACTTCCCAGCGATCCAGGGGCAGCCACAGCTTCTCTGGGAAATCCATTCCAGGGCCTCCCCACCCTCACAGGGAAAGACTCCTTCCCAATATCCCATCTAACCCTGCCCTTTGGCAGTGGGAAGCCATTCTCCCTTGAGCCATCATTCCAGGCCCTTATCTCAAGTCCCTCTCCAGCTCTACTGGAGCTCCTTTAGGCACTGGAAAGTCTCCCTGGAGCCTTCCCTTCTCCAGGCTATTACACACACAGTGTGATTTTAACAACATATAAAGGAGAGGGGAAAGATACAACTACAGCTACAGGGAGGTACATCATAAAATAGAAAATAAAATAAATTATAGCTGTGGCTGTATCAGCAAAGCCCTGAGCACCTCCTGCACTGTGTGCACCCAACAGCTCCATGTGGTTGTTTTGGGAGCGCTCCAAGGATTTGCATTTTTCCATGAGACAAATTTTTAAAAGGAATTTTACCTCATGTTCCAAGAAAAGTGCTTTTAACTGTCCCTTTGACCAGTAGTCCAGAGCATAGGCCAGGAGCCTCATGGAGATGGTGTTGATCCGAAGGAAGTTGCCCACAAACACCACACGGTTGATGTTCTGCAGGTGTTAAGGGAAAAAAAAAAAAAAACAAAAAAAAAAAAAAAAAAAAAAAAAAACCAAAAAAAAAAAACACAGGAATATTAAAGCTAAATTCTATTTTTTGTTTGCAATACTGAAAGCTCCATGTGGAGAAGGGTGTGAAGCACCAGGAGCAGCTGCAGGGGCTCAGCCTGGAGAAAAGGAGGCTCAGGGGGACCTTGTGGCTCTGCACAACTCCCTGACAGGAGGGGACAGCCGGGGGGGTCGGGCTCTGCTCCAGGGAACAGGGAGAGAGGGAACAGCATCAGGCTGAGGCCAGGGAAGGTTTCAGTTGGATTTTGGGAAAATTTCTTCATGGAAAAGCCCTGGCACAAGTTGCCCAGGGTGAGTCCCCACCCCTGGAGGGATTTAAAAGCCTTCTGGATGTGGCACTTGGGGACATGGTCAGTGCTGGCTTTGGCAGTGCTGGGGGAATGGTTGGGACTGGTGATTTTAAAGGACTTTTCCAACCTAAATGGCTCTGAAAATCTGTGAATTAAGTTCCTGCTGAAAGTGTGTGACAGAATGCGCAGAACACCACACACAATTCCATCAGAAAGCAGGACCAGGCCATTTTAAGCTACCGTCTTCCTCAAACTCTCCCAGAAATTCTCAGGCCAAAGTTCAGCACTTATAACTCAAGAATTTGGATAGAATGGCTGATTTTCCTACAAAATCCTTATACTGCCACCTCCCCCTCCTCCTCCTACATCTGACCTTTGATTCATCATGAAATAGCTGAGTGACTCTACTGTTAAACTGTGGGGAAAAAAACTAATTAGGAGCACATAACCAACACAATTTAAAAAAAAAGACCAACCATGTAGTGATTATTTTGGATTTATACCAGTCTTATTTCTCCATCCCAAAATAGTTCTGATCGAAGCTCTGAAGCTTTGTTCTCCAACACAAAAATAATTGACTTCCTCCTCTTTCTGAGGCATCAGAATCAAGTCTTACCTGCTCCTGCACTCATATCCTTCTATGGATTTTCCATCCCTCCCCACATTGATTAACACTTCCCCTGAACTATTCAAGATCCTCTTTTCATTCAGCTGAGCTCCAAAACAAGGAATTAGCAGATACATTATGAGCAAGGCTGTTTAGGACACATCTTGCCTCATTTTGGCTGCAACGAAGACAGAGGCAGAGGAGTCAGGAGGATGCTGGATTCCGTGGCAGCAGGCTCAGGATGGAGTGCAGAGCATGTCTCTGCTCTTTCATAGCCCTGTACAATGCTGCTTGACATGAATGCAACAAGGCAGCACTGTAAAGAAGCTGAAAGCACAAAGATGCAGCAGCTGCCGTGGCAGTGGTGGGGCTTGGGCCAAGAAATCCAGAGGAACTTGTAAAAACAACACAGGTGAAGATACCCAGCCTCTACACCCTCTATCCCTCCTTTTCTCCTCTCCCACTGGTTTCCAGAGCTGTTCCCAAAGAGAGGCACATCCCTCAGGCAGGGAGCAGCACACAGGTGATGTTTCAGGCAGGGAGAAAGGGAAGAGATTCCTAAAATACCTCGTTAAGGGCACACATCCGCGCTATGGAGCCGATGTTGTTGGTGATGGTGATTAAAGTGGCCCTGGCCAGGTCCTCCTTGCTGACAGATTCCCTCTTCTCCTTGCTCATCATGTTTCCAAAGCTGTAAAGACAGTTTGGGGGTTAAAGGTCTCATCAGAATTCCAGGAGAAAATGGGAACTGCTAATTTAACCAAAGTGATTCATCTTGAAGGACTGATTTCTAACTTTAAAAAGCACTGCTATCCATAACTTAGATCTCTTAGGAACAGTTGCTCTCCTAAAACACTTAAAATCCAATTTCTCATCCTTGCAGGATCACCAGGGGAAACGAAACCAGCATGAGACCCAGGCAGGGCATTACCTGGATGCCACAGCCCAGCCTGGCAGCCCGAAGCGCTCGTAGTCTCCTCCATAGATGTCCCTCACCAGTTTGTCCACCTTGGTGCTGTCCCCGTGGGATGCCATCTCCAGGGCCTCCTCGAACGTGGAGCAGCCCGTCAGAAGGCAGCAGAGCCCAAAGAAGGTTCCCCCTCCAAGGCTGTAAGTAAAGCAAAATGAAAATGAAAGCTTGGATTGTTCAGCTCTGCATCCCAGTTAGCTCAGGTCATGCCATTCCTGACCTCTTTTTAGGGAAAACCATCTTGGAAAGGCAGCATTTTCCTTAAAGTCTGTTCCTCTCATGTAACCCACAGCCTGTAAGGAATCCCTCACAACCTTCTGCACAGGCCATGTTGTGAAATGAGACCTCGACTTTTTAATGTTGCCCTGTCCACTTTCTTCCCAGCATCCAGAAATGTTAATCTTAAAATAAATGTTAGTCCTGAGGGATAACTGGAGTGTCAGGGCAGAGATATCCAAAAGTTAGGGAAAAATCCTGTCTTGTTCATTTTACAGCACACAGATGCCACTAATAATGTCTAGTAAGAGAACTGTACTGAGGGAATTTAAAATTATTATCATTACTACTATTACATTTCAGGGAATCCAGGAAAGCTTAATGCCACAGAACTCTATGGTTTTGCCAGGACACAAAAGCCACATCTTCAACATGGGCAGCAATTGGGGAATTACTGCTATGCCATTATCCCTTCCACCAAAACCTGGCAACTTTTGGAAGTCAGGATGAAAATCCTGACTTCTTGGATCAAAGCTAAGAGTTATTAACAATCCCAAACTACATGATCCCATAAAATAAATAAATAAAGGCCTTAAATTCCTGCAGCAGAGCATCTGAAAAACCAGCTTTGATGGAGACTGGCTGCAGTAAAGACACCAAACCATGATATCCAGATCCTCTATTCCAGGAGGGATCTTTGTTGGCAGGGAATAACTGCAGAAAAAGCAGAAGCTTGGTCACTCCCCTCATTGCCTTTACTGCAGCTTGTCCCTGAAAATGCCATTTACAAAGCAGGAATGTGCTCCAGAGCCTAAAATCAAAGCCCCTTTACCCCCCAGCACTCACCTGGTGCCTGTTACCCGTTTGTAGTTGTCTTTGGAATAGGCGGCCAAAATGCTGACCCCTGAGCCAATGTTCACCAGGAGGAGAGGGTAGGGATTCTCCAGGTTGAACGGGAGCTTCTGGCACCTCTCAGGATCCGTGGGGTTCTCAAAGTAGTAACATTCTGAGTGTCCATTGAAGCCCACGGAGTCGATGTACAGCACTCCTTTAACAAGGCAGTCCAGCTCATCGAGCTTACAAAGCTCAAGGTCACCCATCTGGTGCAAAGGAAAGAAGAGGAATATTGAAGAAGTAGCCAGGGATTTCAAGTGTTTATGCTCAGGGCTGGAAAAATGCATTCACTGCCAGCTCAATCCTGCTATGTCCATGCTCCCTGCGGAGGCTGAGGGAGAATGGATCACAGGAGAGCACAGGGACTCCTAAGTAAGGCAGCCCTCAGGTGTGGAACAAGGGAAAACAATCTGGATCCACAGATGGACACAGAGAGAACTCCAGCAATGCCCCCACAGGTCCTGATGCTGAGGCACTGGTGTGAAAAGCCCAGAGGAGGGACTTGCAGTGTTTGACCAAAATATCCCACAAAACCCAACCAAAGGAACATCAAAAAACAGCAAGGAGGTTATAAAATCCTTTTCCCCTCATTCACTGCCTTGACCACACAAAATTGGGTATTAAGAAAAACTTAACAGAAAGAGTTGTGTTGCCCAGGATAGTGGTAGAATCCCCATCCCTGGAGCAATTTAAAAGCCATGTGGATGTGGCACTTGGGACATTGGTCAGTGGTGGCCTTGGCAGTGCTGGGGGAACGGTTGGATTTGATCATCTTAGAGGGCTTTTCACCCTTAATGATTCTCTAAAGGCCTCTTTATTTGCATTTTTCCAAGCCCTGACTAAACAAATATTTATCACATATTTTTCACCATGAACAAGGATCCCACTGAGAATGAAGCCCCATGATGATGTCCAACCCCAACTATGAACTTCCTGGCAGTTACATTTACCACCCAATCTGCCTGAACCTCAACCATCTCATTCACACAGATGTTAGAAATGAAACCAGGTGAGCAAAGGAAGAAAACAAAGCAGGAGAAAGACAGCAATGAGTAAAAAAAACAAAAAACAAACAAAAAAAAACCAACCCAAAGAGACTGAGATCAGCACAAGAAGAGATTAAAAATAGAGAGGAAGATTTTTAAGATTAGTGAATAATTTTAGAGTTATGCTCAGGGCAGGAAGTGTTTTAATTTGGAGATGCCAACTTGACCCCACATGCCAAGCTGAACTGGAGCAAGGGACAGCGTCAAAACAAAGATTTAGACAAGTTTTAGAGTGTGCAGAGAAAGTTTTCTAGTTTGAAGCTTTCAAAGAAACGTCACTACCAGATCCTAATGGTATAGAAGCCAAAAATGCCTACTGTGAGAAAGTCCTGCTCAAATTTGTACGCTCCACCTCCCGTGGCACATAAGGTAGTATGGAGGCTTGAGAAGTGCTTTTCGCTTCCCATTTGGATAAAAGCAGGCATGTCATGAGTAGGAAAGCGTATAAAGTGCAGATTGCCTTTACGTCCACACAGGGTAAGGTCCTTGAGCTCAAGGTGCACATCCCGAATGCCTGTGGAGCCATAGGCTACGTTTGATGTCAGGTATTTGCGGATGCTTTTGAGGTTTTCCACTTCTTCCTCCTCCTCTTCGGCCGTGATGTCCTTGGGTTCAAAATAAACCAGTTTTACCAAGGTGCCTCCGATGTCCAAGCCAAACCAGGGAAAGACTGGAGAGAGAAGACAGAAAATGAGACAGGGTATGGCACAGGCATAGCACGAGCACCTTTACAGAGGAAGGTGCCCCTCCCCATGGGAGGAGGTTGGAACTTGATGTTTTTTATGGTCCCTTCCTACCCAAACCATCCTGTGATTCTATGAAAACAGTTTCCATTGAATTAATTAATGCAGTTCTCTAAGGACCCAAGTGATCTCTCCATTTTCAGGAATGTTGTCTTTAACAAGACACTCCTCCAACATGAGCACAGCTCCTATTCAGAGATCCCTCATGGTCAAAAGCTCCCAATATTTGCTGTACAACACTCAAACACTGACATCCCTCCCCACAGGTCTGACAGCTTCCATAACCCTGCCAGATCCTGCTGAAGGTTTAATCCCCAGCTATTCCTTTTCCCAAGTTCTGAACCAGAGCCAGAGCCACAGATAACACCAGTGCTTTTACATCAAAGGGATGTACAAACGTTCCCTAATTACAACACAGAGTTGAGGTAGACAAGTAATCTAAGATGCCGCAGGGAGACAAAAACAAATGTCTAATTGGATTATTTTATTAGTCAAATTCCCCCATGGTACAAAATATGCATCAGTGTCAGGCCCAGCAACATTTACAGCTGTGTTAGATAATGAGCTTCTTGGAAAAGATCAAGAGAAACCCCCCGATCTGATGGAATCTGTGATTAGAGCTGGGAACTGGAACAGATTAATATCACTATTAATGAGCTAAAGGAGAGGCTGGAGCTAACGAGATCCTCAGGCTCCAGAGCAAAGGGAAAAATGCAGCCACACGTAAGGGCTTATGGGAGCAGGATTCAATCTTTATAGTAAATTCCAGAAGGAAAAAAGGAATTTTTAGAAAACAAACTTGAGTAATGGAATCATAAATGTTGGAAAAGACCTCCACATTCCCAACCATTCCCCCAGCACTGCCAAGGCCACCACTGACCATGTCCCCAAGTGCCACATCCACATGGCTTTTAAATCCCTCCAGGAATGGGAACTCCATCACTGCCCTGGGCAGCCTGTTCCAATGCTTGATCATTCTTTTGGGGAGAAAACTTTCCCTAATATCCAATCTAAACCTCCCCTGGCCCAGCCTGAGGCCGTTCCCTCTCCTCCTGTCCGTGTTCCCTGGGAGCAGAGCCCGACCCCCCCGGCTGTCCCCTCCTGTCAGGGAGTTGTGCAGAGCCACAAGGTCCCGCCTGAGCCTCCTTTTCTCCAGGCTGAGCCCCTTTCCCAGCTCCCTCAGCTGTTCCTGGTGCTCCAGACCCTTCCCCAGCTCCGTTCCCTTCCCTGGACACACTCCAGTGTAGATGTTACCAATGTTCCTTTGGAGAACAGGATGTCGGGTTTTACTAAAATTCCTTATCTGCAAACAGATAAGGGTGGAACATGGAGCCCTCATCCCTCTCCCTTTGGAGCAAGAATTCCTTGTGTCAGGCTCTTCAGGGAACAATCTTTGCACAGGCAGCAGCCTGACAAGTTGGAGGACACATTCTCTCCTAGGCAGATTTATCTGGTGGCTGTCCAGGCCCTTCCAGAGCTTTCCAGCTCCCAGGAGCTGCTGGCACCAGCAGCTCCCCACAGTATTTTTAATCCACTGAGTTATTTTTATGTATTTCCATAGAGGACACCCCCAACCATCACCAAAGGAAATCTTGAAAGAAGATGCAAGCTCTATTTTCAGAGACACATCCAAATCCCAATCACTCTCCATTTCGGAGGCATTTACTTCAAACAAGAGCAGAGACACAAAAATAACTTTTCATGAATGAAAGGGAAAGGAATCTGAATGGCAGCTCAACAGAGGGAGGGAGCAGGAGCAATCCAAGGACTTTTACACAAGCAGACAGTGGTAAGACAAAGAGGAAAGGTTTTAAACTAAAAAGAGACACTTATATATTAGGAAGAAATTCTTTCCTGTGAGGGTGGGAGGCCCTGGCACAGCGTGCCCAGAGAAGCTGTGGCTGCCCCTGGATCCCTGGAAGTGTCCCAGGCCAGGCTGGATGGGGCTTGGAGCAACCTAGGACAGTGGGAGGTGTTCCTGTGTCCAAGGCAGGGGGACTGGAAGCAGATGGTCTGTAAGGTCCCTTCCCACCCAAACCATTCCACAATTCTATGATTTCTGGACTGTATTTGTTCCTATCAGATCACGCCATTTGATTTCTGTATTCTGAAGTCCACTGTTTTTTTCTTTTAAAGCATCTCCACCATTGCATTTAGACAACAATTCTTCCCCAAACTCTCTCTGTCAGGCTACTCAGGGGTGAAAACAGGGAGAGAGCAGAGGTTGGGGACTCAGACATGGCCTCACTGACGTGCAGCAGGAAAGACAAACATCCAAAAACACCGTGATCTGAAACCACATGCCTGAAAATGCCACAGGAGCTGCTCCATCACAGGCTAACAGCTGGTAGCACATGCACAGCTTCGGTAAAATAACATATTTGTTTTAAAGCTGGTAGTGAAGCTCACAAACTCCTACACTCAGCGACACAAACCTTCCAGATTTCAGTGCAAACACCAACTGGGTCCATCAGTTTAGGCAGCTTTCCTGGTCATGAAAAAAACAGAGCAGCTCCTTGGAATTTTCATCCCAAACCCAGTACCATTAAGACCTTCGATTTTTTATTATACATAAATTTAGTTTTTATTTGGGCAGAAGATTAGGCATGGAGTTAAACCACACCAGTTATCCACTATCTGTCTCACCAGGAAGCGGGAAACAGGAATGATGCCAGCAGAGCTGGGAGGAACTGCAGCCAGGCTGGGCTCAGGGGTCATTATCTCCACCCAGCACTGGCCCTAAAAAGAAAATCCAACCCCCTGGGGTGGGACACAACTTCCAGCCAGAGCTGGCTCACACCTCCCTGTGGCACAGGCTGGAAAGGCTCCACATGGAGCAGCTGGTGCTCTCCATCTGCCAGCAGCTCGGCTGTACCTTCCCCAAGTCACCAGGGAGAAATTCGAAAAGGCAGACTATTAAGGTAATTAACTTACCCCAAATGATTGTTAATTATGGATCCCTCATTATATGCATCCCAGCCACAGGTTATGAATCCAAGGAAGAAGAGTGTGAGCTCTAAATTAAGTAATTCTTTCCTGGGCTGCGAAGGATTCCCTATGCAGTAACACCTGTTGGAGAACTCAATCCATCACATTTCTTCCCTAGAAACCCTTTTCTGTAGGAAAGGGGAATGGCACACAAACAAGAGGAGGAAATTATTCCAAGGACATGAAGAACTGGGTTTTTTTTTTCCCTGACACTTACAGGAAGTTATCCAACAGGAACATGCAGGGCAGCGACAGCTCTTCCATGTCTGAGAACTAGAAAAATCCAAGGGAGGGAGGAGGAAGCTCTCCTGGATCAACGCCATCACCATCTGCCACCAAGATTTCTCCTGAAACACTGATTTTTTTTTATTTTTTTTTTCCCCAGCAGATGAAAGCCATCCAGAGATCTCTCCCTTTTAAGCCTCTGAAACAATTTTTCCAAGAGAGCTGCTGCAGATCTTGAGGAGCAGCAGGAGAACTGCCGGCTCCCAGGAGCCCTCTGGGCATCCCTGAGGCTGATTTTGCTCAGTCAGAAGGTTCTACTGGAATAACCAGACACCAGCATCAAGGGCCAGGGCAGGAAATGCAAACTCTGCCTCTCATCACCTCCTCCCTGCTGCTACTTGGAGCTCTCTGTGAGGAAAGAGCCTCACAGGTCCCCTTTCCAAGTGCTCACCAGCCAGAGAACAAGAGGAAGGATGGCAAATCCCAAGGCTGGCAAGGGAAGCACATGACTGTATGGACCACTGGGTTCTTCTCCTGCCCAGCACCTCCTGGCAAGTGTTTAGTTGTTCCTTGGGTGTCTGGGCATTTCCAAGAAAGGCAGAAAATCTCTGCTCTCAGCTCAAATCTCCCCCAAATCTGTATCCTTAAAGAAACTCTGTTGTTTTTTTAGAGGATGAGAGCCATGAACCCCATTCTCAGTGAGCTGGGCAGAGAAGCTGTGGCTGCCCCATTCCTGAATTGTCCAAGGCCAGGTTGGAGTGTCCCTGCCCATGGCAGGGGGTGGAATGAGATGGTCTTGAAGGTCCCTCCCAACCCAAACCACTGGCCTGACAAACTTCTGCTTTCCTTGAGCAATTTTAAAAGCAGCTCTCTCTGTATATTTTCATATAAACAGCAGTTTGTCTTAAAAACAAACCTTCTTCTCAAGGGCAGATCTATGGATATGCAGCAACAAACAAAAGACTGGTCTGCAACAAAGTTAAGGGCTCACAGCTCTGACTAAATAATCCCAGAAAAGCTCCAGAATATTTTGTGTGCCCAGAGCAAGAGCTGCCACCCTCCCTTCAAATCCCTTTTGCAGTCAGACTCTAAGATCTTCAGGGCAATAAAAAGAAATTGCCTTTATCTGATATGTAAATTACTTCATAAAATTGGACACTGTGTAAATAAAAAAAAAAAAGCCCTCAACAGACTTATTCTGGAAAGTGCAGAACTGTCAAGATGAAAGAGGTGATATAATTAAAGATCTCCATGGTGGATTTTCAGCACAAAACAAGCAACTCGAGTTGTGTTTCAGAGTGATCCTTAACTTCTGAGCTAATTATATCAGGAGCTAAAAAAGATTAGTCTGATGATTTAGTTCAGTGTGTGACAGCACCTCTAGGCTTTACTCTGAAATATTCAATATTATATTTTAATAGCGTTACACCATGCTGGAAGTTTTACAGCTGGGAAAAAAATGAAATTCATTAGCATTTAATATGAAGTGACACAAAGTCTACATCTCCTCCCATCCCTATAAGCAGGCTCTGATAGGAATTCATATTTCATACATGATTCCAAAACAGAAAAAGACACTTAAACATCAAAGCTTAAATTTTGTACTACCAAAAAGGTGACAAAACAGTGTTTTATTTTTACTTGTTTTTGGATACTTTGTAAATTAAAAATTTAAAGTCATTTGTTCATTACATTTTTGCATGATTCTGATTAAATATACTAAACTTTTATAAAAGGTATTGGTTGAAAGAACATTCTTTTCCTCAGGGAACAAACAAACAAGCTACAGAATGGAGATGCACATTTTGCCAACCAGGGAAAATAAACTAAACTCACCTCTGTTGAATATCTCAAGATTTCAGGATGAGCAGGGAGAGAGTGGAGGAAGGGGAAAAGGGGAAAAGCTGATGAACTGAAACACTGATCTCTTTCTCTTATAAAAAGGATTCATTAAAAAAACATTTCCTTGCTCATTATGACCATCATCAGGTTTCTGCCTGGCACTTCACCCTGCCCACAGCCACAGTTCCCCTATGAACAAGGATGGGAATATCCTCTTTACTCATCTGGGGTCTTCCCAGTCCAATTTTTAAGTATAGATTTTAATAATGGCACTGATGATTGAGTACCAGAAGGGAATTTTCCTGTATTGTTCCTGAAACTGATGAAGTTTTTGTGTATGACACGTCTGTCTGCACTGATAATCCTGTCAGACTCCCCTTCCCAAAGTAACACTCCAAAGCTTCAACAAATCTCCATGTTTTGAGGGACACTTCTCAGCCCCTTCTGAGAGCAAGAGTGTCCTTGACTTCTCCCACTTCTGTGAAGGGCACACGAAAATTCCCAGCATCTGCAGTAAAGCCCCTCGAGTACACCAGGAAACACTTCACAGAAACACTCAAGCTGGAAAAGACCTCCAAGATCAATTCCAACTTTGTTAACACAGCACTGTCATCTTCCCCGCTAATCCACGTCGCCAAGCACCACTTCCACACGACTTTCAAACAGGGGATTTAAATTTCCAGGGAATTTAAAAGCCCAAGGTGCATGAAGGCACACAGCTGGGGAAACTGGGTGCATTGTTTAATTCAGATCTCTCTCTGCTCTCTGCAGTGAACCAGCCCTGGCTGTACATTAAAGGCTCAGAGGGACGGGGAGGAAGGAGGATCACGAGCCTCCTGAAATCCTTTCATTCCTGGGGAAGCGGGGCTCGTCTGCCAGGGCACCTGCCAGCACAGCCAGGCAAGACAAGCCTCAAGGTCACCCAGCTCGTTTGCCACACGCCAGCAGCAGACAAGTGGGAGCTAAAGCAGGACGTTTTTGATCCCACACCCATTAAGTGCTTCCCTTTCATTACGGCTTGAGTCTTCCCTATGGTGGGATGGAGTGTTTGAACCCCAAAACACGACTGATTGTGGCATCAGGCATTGTCCCTGCTAAGGGACACACCTGCTCCAGAACACTTCTCTTACATTTATCATTAGAGTAATTAGGGATGTCAGGCTGCATTGTAATCCTGAATCACACCACCCTGACTGTCCAGACTCATCCAAACCCTTTCCTGGAAGCTGCCAGAAGACCTGTTTTCCTTAAAGTATCCCACGCCACTCTCAGCATCCACCTTTATTTAATCCACATTTTCCAGAGAAGACACAGAAACTGCCCTGAGCAAGGCAGAGGAGAATCATCACCTAATGCAGAGCCCCGAGTCCTCCCTCATTTTCATACCAGAGATCTCCCTCATGTCCCTGCAGCCTTTTGACAGGTCTCTAACCAACAGCCTCATAGACTTCCATTCCTATTTTTCACACTAAGAGCAGAAGAAAAGCTGCCTTTTCCACCAGCAACAACAACAAAAAAAATAATTAAAAAAAAAAAAAAAAAAAAAAAAGACCAGGAACAGTCTTAAAACTTCCAATAAATATGGTGCCTCGGCACTGCCAGTCACAGCCAAGATGCAGCAGAATCCTGATCCCTGTTTTCAGCCCAGATTCCCTGCTCACATCTCTTTAACAGCTGTGCAGGTATCAAGGAATTACACTGAGACTGTTTCATTTTCAGGGTATTGCAATTTCCTTCCAGGAGGAAGGACTCCAGCAGAAGTCAAGGAATAATCTCTCAATTATTCCTCAAATATGGCTGAAGTCAGGGACAGCCACGGCACCTGCACAGCAGCTCCTGCTGCTCCCAAAATGAAGGCTGCCATCCATTTTGCTGTTTCCGGTAGGACATTTACAAACGTGGTTCCAGGGATTTTTTTTTTCCCCTTAGAAAGCCTGGTTTGATCTGTGTCCAGCTCCTGCCAAAACTGCTGGGTTCTTCCTTCCCAAAATTTAAACTATTCCCTTTGCTCTCCATTACTTTGCTTTCACAGTTACCAGCCCAGCCCCACAACCCCAGACCCTGGTCCCTCCATCTGTCCTGCTGTGCCCTTTTCCTCACCCTCTGTCACCAGGTGCCTTCCCTTCCTCCCCATCCAAGGTCCCCAATTTGGGAACCTCAGCATCTGCCACAGCCCCATTCCATGTCCTGGCCCCCCAGGCAGGTGTCATCTCACCCTAAACCTCCTAAAGCTCTTGGAGTTCAGCCAGTCCCATCCTTCAGCCCAACCTGCTGAGCCCATGTCACTGTCCCACCATATGGTCCCCGAATTAGCTGTGCTGTGCCCACACCATCACCCCACAGTGCTGTTCCCAGTTCGGCCACACTGGACAATTATCACCCCACCGTGTCCCTCCGTGCTGTCCCCAGACCGGCGATGCTGGACAAGTCCCCATCGTGTTTCAGACTGGCCACGTTGTGCCCATGTCGTCACCCCACTGTGCTGTCCCTGGACTGCCCACGCTGTACAGATCCTCACCCCGCCCTGCCCGTGCCGTGCCCCTCTCACGCCCCCCGGCGCTGTCCCAGTGTCCCCGTCCCTCCCCGCGGCTCCCCGATGTCGCCCCCCGGCCCCACCTTCCCAGGCCACGCCCCCAGAGCCCCGCCCACCTCAGCCACGCCCACCGGGCTCATTACAATAAGCCCCGCCCCCTCCCAGCCCATCCTCTGAGCCCCCCCCGCTTCTCTCCCCCCCCCACCCGCTCTCGCTGCCGTTCCCGCTCCCCCGCACTCACGCGGGCGGTTCTTGCGGACCGAGTCCCGCCGCTGCCGGCTCACGGACCCGCCGCGTTCGCGGGGCTGCGGACCCGCCGCGCTGTCCGCGCCCGCCGCGCCGCCGCTGCTCCGCCGCCGCAGCTGGGAGGGCCCGGCGTCCGCCCCGCCGCCCCGCCGCCGCGGCTTCTTCTCGTCCTCCGCGCCATCGCCACAGCTGCGCGACGGCTCCATCGGCAGCGCGGCCCGGCCCCATGGGCCGCCCGGCCCCGCTCCGGCCCCGCTCAGCCGCCACCGCCGCAGCCACCGCCCCCGGCGCGCCTGCGCCGCACGGCCCCGCGGGGCGGGACACCCCGTGAGGCGGCCACCAATCCGTGCCCCCCGTGGAGCGGAGCGACAGGAGGAAGCGCCAATGGGAGGCCGGCATTGCGCGGCAGCGGTTAACCGGGCCCGCCTCCTGCTCTCGGCCGCGTAGAGTGACAAGCGCGGCTGCCCAATCGGAATCGTGCGCCCGGGTGAGGCGGGTCGATATGCGGCAGTTCTGGCCTATGGGCTTCTTCTGGAGCGAGATTGGCAAAGTAACCGCCCAATGATCGAGAGAGATGATCGAGTAGGGCGGGAAAAGGCGCGGTGATTGACAGCTGGGTAACTATGGCAACGCGGGGGCCGAAGGGAAGAACTGCAGTAGGCTCGGCTGGGCTGGGCCGCGCGGAGGGGCTTATTTAAATATGATTTGCATATACAGATAACATTGCATATAGACGTGAGGCGGCCACCCACCATGGCGGGCCTGAACGGACATTAAAAACCATGTCGTTCCACTCCCTGCCATGGGCAGAGACACCTCCCACTAGCCCAGGTTGCTCCAAGCCCCATCCAGCCTGGTCTTGGACATTTCCAGGGATCCAGGGGCAGCCACAGCTTCTCTGGGCACTCTGTGCCAGGGCCTCCCCACCCTCACAGGGAAGAATTTCCTCCTAAGGTCTTAAAATCCTCAGCTCTCCTTTACATCCCGACATAATTCTAGTTGGATACATCCCTGTTCTTTAAGCCCTGATCCCGCGTTTATCAACAAGCGCAGCAGCAAACCTCCAGGTGGCAGAAAAATTGAGGCAACCATTGAAAAGAGGCGTAAGCAACAACCAACAGAATGAAATTTCAAAAGGAAAACACAGATTCCCAGACTACAGGGTGCGATAAACGCTCCCGTTGTAACGCGATGGAGATTCCCGTGTGGAATGTTGATTTTTTGACACACCCAGAGCACACCAAGCTGGCACTGCAGCCCGGTGACCCAGGGTGCTCCTCACCTGCCCCGGGGTAATCCCAGCTCACCACAATCCTCAGGCATTAATTCGATACCTGAAGGATCAGCGAGCAACATTCCACAAAGGTGTGGTAATTTCCGTGAAAAAATTGCTGAATTCTGGTTGCGGGAGTGAAAATGGGACAAAGGGATCAGTCAAATTTAGTCGGTGTATTTTAATATCCTGTTGGGTGAGCTGAGGAAATGGATAAATGGGGTTGGCAGTGACAGGAGATAAAGGATGAGTTCTCTGAACACAAATAATCTCTTTCAGAGCAGCGCTGCTTTCATTTGGGTAAAAAAGGAACTCACTGAGCTGCCCGAAGCTCTTGAGTATTTTCAACCCCTGCTTGACTGTGTTTGACACATCTGGGCTGTGACAGCTGGAGCTGGGAAAGCAGAAAGCAAGGGAAGCTTGTGGGATGTCTCAGCTGTTGGGACAGAGCAGAGCCCTTGGGAGCATGGAGAGGACACAGGAAAGGGCTGTTCCTTCCAAAAAGCTTCCTGTGTATCTCCAAAAGGCACATGGCGGGGGGGGGGGGGGGGGGGGGGGAGGGGGGAGGTGAGTGCTGGTTTAGGGATGTTGGTGCCTCTGTTCTGCAGGTCAGAGCTGTTCAGGGCACAAGAAGAGAAACCTGGGGAGCAGCCACCCCCAGAGCTGAACCCAGAGTGGCTAAGGTGGCATGGAAAAGATGCCCCTTTTCTGGGCAGGATCCCAGGATAGAATGCAACCAGAAAACTTGGATAATGAATACAGCATCATCCTGGCCTTGGTGGGTACCAAGCCCAGCACTCATATGTGCAGTGTCCACCTGTGGTTACATCCAGTCCCATGGGTCCTTCCAGCCACAGCTCCTTGTGGCTCTTTCCCCCTTCAGGTCTGCAATGCTTTGCAGATACTTGGTGCATTTCTCCTCCCAGAACTTGTCCAGTTCCTCTCTGATGACAACATCCTGACTTGTGCAGCTCAGCTGTTTCCTGCCTCGGGAACCACCTTCCCTGTTTTCATCCTGGGCATCCTACCACCAACACGAAGACCTGCCATGGTGGGCATCCTCTGGACCAGGTCTTGTGCTCCAAAGTAAGGTCTGGAAGCTGTCCCTGAACCCTGTGACCTTTTCCTGGCACCGATGGCCTCAGTCTCTCAGTGTCACTGCCAACAGAACCCTTCAGAGCATTCCCTCCACCCACAGCATCATCAACCTGCTGCTCTTCTTCCCCCAAATCACAAGTCAAGTGTGAAGCATCAAACAAATTTATTATAGTTAGTAAAAGGCTTTTTTAGCCTGTTAGTAAAAGATGTGCAGGGACACAGCTCCCTGCTGCACCATCTCCTGCTAATGAGGCTTTAAAGTGCTATGTAACAACTGTGAAAACCCCGGCGCTTCACAGCAGCAATCTGAACATGTGCTTTCCCCAGCCTGAGGTGGTGACAAACCAGCTGTTTCACAAGAGAAATCTGACAGGAAAAGGCAAAGCGTACAAGCTGTTGCTTAAATGTATGGAAAAACATGGGAAGAATTTCACAGGCAAGTAAAGCATCAGAGAAGAGGGCCTTGGTATGGATGCAGCTGGTTTGGGATCTGATGGATCTACCAGAATTACAGAAAGTGTGGAGAAGGCAAGTCCCTTCCTGCCCCTCGTGTGAGGGAGTGATAACCATTTTATCTTTTATGGGAAGAGCAGCCCTACATTCCCTCTCCTGGCAGAAGGGTTTAAAGTGTGTTTAAAGGACTGTCCCTTCCTCCTTCAGCACCAGGCACTGAGCAAGGAATGAACATCTCGAGCTCTTCTGAAAAGCAGCCCTGACACACCAAAATCAACACCTCCCTCTTCCATATATTGGTTGTCCTTAGTTTTATGGAGGCACTTCTTGGATTTTTGGGCGGAAGGAAAGTATTGGGAGGGAGGAGCAGCCATTCAGGGCTGATGGACCTTTCCCACCACAGGCCAAGCTCCGGGTGCAATGACTGCCCTTAGCAGCCAGGCCCCAGAGGGCTGAGCTCCCTCCTGCTCCCTGCCAGCAGGAAGAGCGGATTTTGGGAAGCTGTGCTGATGGCAGGAATTCAGGATAAGTTACTAGACACAGAGGGATGAGGGAAGTGCTCCTCTGCTATGCTCTGCTCAGGTGAGACCCCACCTGCAGTGCTGTGTCCAGCTCTGCAGGCCCAACATAATAAGGATGTGGAGCTGCTGGGGTGAGTCCAGAGGAGGCCACAGAGAAACTCTGAGGGCTGCAGCCCCTCTGCTTTGGAGCCAGGCTGGGAGACTTGGGAGTATTCAGCCTGGAGAAGACTCTGAACACACCTTCCAGCAGCCTCCAGTACCTAAATAGGCTCCAAGAGAGCTGGAGAGGGACTTTGGACAAGGACCTGGAGTGACAGCACAAAGGGGAATGGCTTTCCACTGTCAGAGGGCAGGGATAGATGGGTCACTGGGAAGAAATTCTTCTCTGTGAGGGTGGTGAAACCCTGCCACAGGGTGCCCAGAGAAACTGTGGCTGCCCCATCCCTGGAAGAGTTCAAGGCCAAGTTGAATGGAGCTTGGAACAACCTGGAGCAATGTAACTACTCCAGGCTGTTGTTTCTTCACTGCTTTACTGTATTTTAGAATCACAGAATAGTTTGAGTTGGATGGGCCATTAAAGAGCATCTCATCCCAGGCCTCTGCTATAGGCAGGGACACCTGCCACGAGACCAGTTTGTTCCAAGCCCTTTAGACATTGGAAGGTCCTAAAAGGTCTCTTCATAGTCCAGAACACCTCAGACTCTGGTATGGCCTTCCTGCAGTGCACAGTTGATCCTATTTGTGTCCCAGCCTGGGCAGAAAAGTTCCTATACCCCTATCCCATAGCAACAGGTATCGGGAAGGGCAAGAACTCCATCTACCTTTCCAACCAAGCTCCAAAAATCCAGCCTAAAAACCAAAGACACCCAACAACCTTTTGTGGGACCAAGTCTCCTTAAAGTTAGCATTGCCTGAAACATTCCTCTTAAATCAGAAACCCCTATCCCTGCCTCGAGGGGGTGAAATGAGGCTGATCCTTGATAACGCTGATTAGATGCAGCTCTTTCCTGACCCTCATGTTTATCCCCAGGGTCAGTACTACATGAAGTAATCCCAGAAGGAGCAGCAGAGCCAGAGACACCAAGTAAGGCAAACTGAACATGAGACGTCCAGTGCAGGCTGCTGCACCCATCCTTGGGCACATTTTCAAGACAGGATGAGCAGAGCCAAGAAAATCAGCTCTGCTGTTACAGGATATCTGCACAAATTCTCCTGGCTGGACTGCACGGAGGGACTTGGAGGTCACCCTTTGGATCACCAGCATGCTTCCCTGAGGCCTCCTGGGACCAAACAAGGAAGACACGGAGAATCACCATGAGTGCTTTCCTTTTTGACTCAATGGAACATTTTGGAGGGAGATACTCTCTCCCAGGGCTGTTAAAAGAGAAGACTACAGCCAAGAAGACAGTTGGGAAATGGGAGGGAACAGACCCAAACCCAACAGCATCACGTACCAAGGCCTCTTCCAGCAGAACCTTCCAGAAGAAGATTTAACAAGGCCCCTACTGCCCCCCGCTACTCTTCAGGCTTCAAATGCGTTGGCCAAAATCCCGTTGCCAGCAGAATCCCCCCAGCTGCATCACGATCCCACCCGCTATTTCCGCAGCCGGGCGTACACCGCGAACGCCACGGCAGAAATGACGCCGACAGCTGGAAGGATGTACAGCAGGGACAGGCCACTGCTGCCCTTCTTGGGGACTCCGGCCCGAGGTGAGCTGGTGGCAGCATCACTGCCACTGCCAGAGCTGGAATTCATGGAGCTTCCAACGGGACCGACTCCGTCGCTGCCGGCTCCAAGCTTGATGCTGGGGTGATGATCCACACACACCTCATGGGTGCCCACAGAGGTGCTGTCCCAGCTTGGAGCAGGACAGGAGTCTCTGCTTGCTGCAGATGCCTCCTTGTCTCTGGGGTCTGCAGGAATCGAGGAGACTCTGGGGAACGCTCCTGCTGAGCTATCACTGCTCACCAGGATTGGGTCACTGCTGAGGCCAAGGCTACTGGAGATGGTGGAACTGGGGTTGTTGGGCTGCTGAGAGCTTGGGCATCTGCCAGCCACCTCTGGGGTGGCCCGAGGCACAGACATGAGGACACCCGGCTTGGTGAGCTCCTCTTCCCTCTCCTCATCACTGCGAGGTGCCCAGATGCTCGTGGCAGAGCTCGCCCAGGAAGCCGATCTCCCAGCCGTGCCTTTGGAGCCTCCTACCACAGCTGTGCCCAGGACAGGGTTTGCCGAGGCTGGGAGCACCTTGAGGAGACAAGGAGAGGGGCTGGGTGTCATGGGAAGCACCCAGTAGCCTGGTCTTGGGAACACAGGTCCCACACAAACCCACTTTGACACAGTTGCCACATCTGCAAGGTTGGGTCACAGGTGGCAGGGAGGTAAAGGAGGGAGGCAGGCAAGAAGGAAAGGGAGCCAGGCAGTGAGGAGAGCAGTGGAAAACAGCACCTGGAAGCCAGGAGACTGGCAAGGTAAGGAGGAGAAATAAGGAGTCAAAGCCCAACAGAGTTTGGCTCCTTCCTCCCATGCTCCATCATACAGCGTGTGGATGGTAATGTGAATGCCACAATGGGGGGGGAAAAATCCCTGAATAAATTCACTGGCTCACAGTGTGACACTGCAACAGAAAATCTCCTAACCAGGGGAGTGCACAAGGACATGAAGGAAATGCAAGTGGCAAGAGGAAAGGTCACCTACTTTCTCCTTTGTTGGCACAGAGGGGGTGCTGATGGCTGTATTCCCAATGGGAACTTTCTTCTCTTCTGTAACAGGCTTCACAGAGGTGTCACGGGATGGAAAAGTGTCTCTGGGCACAGGGGTAGCACCCAGGTTAGTTCTTTCCATCAAAGCACCTGTCAGGGAGAAAACAAAGCACATTGTGTTGACCAGGGGGCCTAAAAGGTGAGATTTGCTCTTCCTCAAGGAAGCTGTGACAGGACAATCCCCAAGCTGAGCAGGTGGCACAGGGAGCAGGACCCAGTGCCCTGGCTCTGCTGTGGCACCTGAGCTTTCACTGCAGCTGCAGGTAACTCATGCAGGGTGGGCTGCAGGGCTGGGGAGCACCAAGGGAAACAGAGGCTTTTAAGGGTCCTGAAACTCCATGTCCTCCCAGGCAGGAGGTGCTGAGCCCACATGGCAGAGGGAAAAGGGCTGGGAGGGACAGGTGTCTCTTTTCCCACCCCAAGACCTGGGAGTGGAGGACAGGGCTTTATCCTGATTCTGTGATGCCCCCTGGCAAGGGATGTAGGAGATGCTAAAATTCCCCCATGCACAGGATACAAACATCTCTGTAAACTAGGGGAAGGAGAGAAGTTTCACACCCCAAAGCTGCTCTACTGACAAAACAAAATTAAAATGCAGGTGGATGAGATGATCGTTATAGGTTCCTCCCAAATGAAATAGTCTATTCTATTGTATTTCATTCCAACCATTCCCCCAGCACTGCTAAGGCTACCACTAACTCATGTCCCCAAGTGCCACATCCAAACGTCTTCTAAATCCCTCCAGGGATGGTGACAACCCCCACTGGCCTGGACAGCTTGTTCCAGTACTTGACAAACTCTTCCAAGAATAAATTTTCCCTACTATCCAATCTAAACCTCCCATGACACAGTTTTCCTCTCATCCTGTTGCTTGTTACCTGGGAGCAGAGCCCAGTCTCCACCTTGCTCCACTCTCGTGTCAGGGAGCTAAAGAGAGCAAGGTCTCCCCTGAGCCTCATTTTCTGCAGACTGAGCTCTCTCAGCTTCCTGAGCTGCTCCTCATCAGACTTATGCTCTAGAGCCCTCCCAGCTCCATTCCCTTCTCTGGACACGCTCCAGCATCCCACCATCCATCTTTCTTGCAGTGAGGGGCTCTCACCAGCACCTCCTGATTCTGCCAAACCCACCTCCACTCCCTGGGTGCTCCTGCAGCATCCCGACCCGCTTCTTCTCCGCATCAAACTGCTCCTGTATGAGGAGGGGGCTGCGCACATCCACGAAGCTGCCCGTGGGCTCGCCATGCCCAGAGCTTGGCACAGGCTGCTTTTTTGGCACTGAGTTTGGGGGCGGCTGCCCCGCACCATGAGCGGCCCCCTCCAGCCTTGGTGGTGACTCTGTGAAGATATCAGAGTTCTCTTCGGGCTCGTTCCTGGGCTGCCCCGGGCTGTGAGTGGCACCTGAATCCCTCGATGGAACAGACCTGCCCAGGGCCAGACCCGGCGTGCCGCGGTGCAGGTGGTTGGCATTCCCAAAAAACCCATTGTCCACGCACACCGGCCGGCGGCTCAGCCAGTCCCGGCCCTGCTCTGGGGACTCAGCTGATGGCACGGCCACCTCCGGTGTCCCCACTGGCACCGGCACGGCCCCGGAGGGCTGTGAGGGATTCCCCTCTCCACTGTGCCCACCGCTCACTCCGCCATGGACTTTACTCCCAGCTGGAACTGGCCGGGGACTCTCTTGCTCCGGGAGTTTTTTGGGGAGCTGGAAGGAAATGAGTTGTGTTAAATCAGTGGGATTGAGGGGACCTGGGACCACGGGGGTGTACCAAACCCTGAGCAGTGACACCCACAAGGCTGGTTATGAAGGGGGTCTGAGGTCTCTCCTTGTGACCCACCCAGGGGTCAGGGGTTGTGGAGAAAAGCCTGGACTGGCAAAGCAGAACCAGCACTCCCCCCATGGAGGGGGTCAGGAGAGAGAGCACTTACAGGGCCATATATAAGCTCTAAGTTACCAGATGCAGCAGATATAGCAGTGAGCAGCTGCTTGGGCTGGCCCTGAAGGAGGCCGGCCCTACCAAAGGCTCCCCATACCAAATCAAAAGGAACCCTTGTGTCCCCATCCAACACGTGCCCTGCTCACCGATTCCTGCACGGGGAGTCTGGCCTCCAGGTCCTTGCTCATGGTGGGGGCAGCACTGGGCAGGACGGGTGGATGGTCACCAACTCTGGGCAGGTCCTGGCCTGGCTGCCCAGCCAACGGGGCAGGATTTGGCCCCTGGGGTGGTGTCTGGGCACTGATGGAGGAGGGAGAGGGATGGGCATCACTGGGAAGGGGGGAGACATCAGCAGGAGCTGAGGAACCTGGAAGAGGCAAGCGGATCATTGTGGGAAGAACTGAGGAAGCAGAGCATAAGTGTGGGACTGAGGCAGCCCTGTGTGTGTCCCTGCTCTGTCCCCACATCAGCCAAACCCACAAGACCCCTTTGTTCATCTTTCCTCAGGTGAGAAGCCCAGCCCAGCACCAACCCAAGCCCCTTCAAACACGGACCCATCATCCTCAGACATGTCACCACAGCAAAGGACATCCCTGGGACAGTCATACACACTTCCAGCACCCTGGGAAGCCGAGGCAGGGACAGAGACGACTGCATGTCCCCACCTCCAGCAGCCCACGGGGCACACCCAGGGAGGATGAGGCTACATACGAGGCTGAGGTTGCCAGGTGTTATAGACTTCCTGCAGCTCATCAGCCAAGTGCCCTGCGTTGTTCTGGTGCAGAGCCTGGATGAGATCCTGTACCCAGCCCTTCCGGCACCTCAGGTGCTGATAAAACCTAAAGACAGCTGCCTGGTTCCCCCGTGTCTCCTCCCGGGCGAGGAGTTCTTCCTAGGAAAAACACACAGGGCATCTAAGAGAGGGTCTGGCTTAGAGGTAAGACAGCTCTATGTTGCCATTGGGGAAGGAGTTGTGGTAGAGCTCAGCAAAATAGGAAATTACTCTGTCAGCATCGACCAGGCAGGTCAGGGAATTGGCCAGCGACGCCACTCGGATAGTACTGAATTTCTTGAGGTTCCTTGTAATATGGTTGTACACTTTGTCTTCAGCCAAACCCATCCTGGCTCAGCAACTGCAGAGAGACAGAGATTTAGGGTGAGCCAAGGCTGCTGGTGAAGCTCAGGCTGTCTCCAAAAGCTCGGGCTGTTCCACAGGCAGCCGTGCCCTGGCACAGACGCTGAGATAAGATGGGAAATCCCAGGCGGAAAACGCGCGCGGAAAGGACGCTCGGGTTAAAGTTCAACGCTCAGCTTCACTTCCACAAACCTCGCTTCTTTCTACCATCGCCCACCCCGTGCTTGTTCCCGCTCTATTTGTTTGGATTCAGGCGGCGGGTTGGGGGCCGGCCTGGCGGCAGAGTCACCACAGCTGACAGGGAAGAACAGGCCACAGGGCCGAGACAAGCACCAGAGCCAACGGCCAGAATCTCGGATAAGCACTGGGAAAACCACAGGGGAAGGCACAGGGCTCCTTCCTACAGGGAATGGCGTCCCGCAGGCCGCGACGTGTCTCCGAGCGCCCTCACGACCCCCCGCCCTCAGCGCGACCTTCAGCCCCCGGGGGAACGCTCCGGGAGGTTCTCCGCTGGCAGATCCCCCTGGCACAGCGGCCGGGGGAGGCGGCCGGGGCTGTGGCGGCCGCGGGGGTCGGTGCGGCCCCATTGCCCCGGCCCCGCCGCCCTCACGGCCCCTCAGGGCCCCTCACCTGCGCCCGCCGCCGCCGCGCGCCCCGCACCGCTCTGGCCCGCCCATTCGTGTCGATACTGCCGCTGATTGGCTGCGGCGCACGCCCGTCAGGAAGATTGACAGGTGGTGATTGACAGGGGGGTGTGTCCGGTTCCGGGTCCGGGCACCGGGATCCTGGAGCGTGTCCAGAGATGGGAAGGGACGGGAGCGGCTCCTCCTGCGGGAGCGGGGCCCGTTTAGTCTGGAGGAGAGAAAATTGAGAGGGCATCTCATCAATCCATATAAATATCTCCAAGGAGGGTGTCACAGGATGGTGCCAGGCTCTTCCCAGCGGTGCCCAGCGATAGGACAAGGACTAAATGCCATAAACTAAAGCGCAAGAAGTTTCACCTCCACATGAATTAATAAGCACCTCAGCAATATTTATATTAAGGGTGGCAGAGCACTGGAACAGCTGCCCAGGGAGGCAGTGGAGTCTTCCTCTCTGGAAACATTCCAAATCCACCTGGACATATCCCTGTGTCACCTGCTCCAGGTGGCACTGCCTTGACAGGGGGTTGGACTGGATGGTCTCCAGATGTCTATTTGTCTAAATATTCTGTGATTTTGGGAGCTGGACCTGTTCATCCTCAAGAACAGCGTCTGAGAGGGGACCTCATTAATGTGTATAAATATCTAAAGGGTTTGTGCCAAGAGGATGGACTAGGCTCTGCTCTGTTGTGCCCAGGAATGGGACAAGAGGGAAAAACTGATGGAAGTTCCACCTGGATATGAGGAACATGCTCTTTCATGTTTGTCCAGGAAAGCTGTGGCTGCCTCATCCCTGGAAGTGTCCAAGGCCACGGGTGATGGGGCTTGGAGCAACCTGGGATAGTGGAAAGTTGTTCCTGCCCATGGCAGGGAGTGGAACAAGATGGTCTTTAAGGTCTCTTCCAACCCAAACCATTCTGTGATTATCATTAATTGAAGCCAGCTTTTCTCATTCTAAATTATATAAAAAAAAATCGTATTTCTAGGTTGTTCCTAATCAAGAGGAGATATTTGTGATGATCAAAACTTACTTTGTTAAAAAAAAAGCCACTCATTCAGTTGCACCCAGTAATTTCTGTTCTCACAATCAATCACAGAATCATACAATCATAATTATAGAAAAATGGAATTGTGGTATCATAGAATCACAGAACATTAAAGGTTTGGAAGGGACTTTAAAGATCATCCCAAGCTGCCCTGCCATGGGCAGGGACAATCCCAATTAGACCCAGTTGCTCAAGGCCTTATCCATCTTGGCTTTGAAAACTTCCAGCGTTGTTCTCTGGACAACCTGTTCCTCTTCTCGCCATCACCACAGCAAAAAATTTTCCTCCTAATATCCAGTATAAATTCCCCCTCTTTCAGCTTCTACTCGTTACCCCTTTCCCTGTCTCCGCAGCTCTTTTTTAAGAGCCCCTCTCTGCCTTTCCCGTACAGCATCCCACCAAAACTTTTTGCTTGTAATTAATTTGTAAATAATATGTATCAATATTAATTATTAATATTAAATAGTAAATATTATTGATACATATTAATATGTAATTAGTTAATGTAATTAATGACCTGAATTTTGGGAAGGGGGCTCGAGGGGGCGCAGTGCCGCCTCCGCGCCACCAGGGGGCAGCACCGCCCCGCGCCGGGGCCCGGCGTGGCCACGCCCCTCAGGCCCGCCCCTGGCCCCGCCCCGGCCACGCCCCCGGCCCGGAGCCGCACGATGGCGGCGGCAGCGGGCGGGCGGCGGCGGCGGCGCCGCTGAGCGCCGGGAGAGCCCCGAGGGGCGGCGGGGGCTTCCCGCACCCCTTCCCCTTCCCTCACATCCCCCTCCCCTCTTCCCCCGAACCCCCCTCCTCCCCCGCTGCGCCGTCCCATGGTTACGAGCGGCCGCCGCGGCCTCGCAGCGGAGCCGTTTGGGCGGGAGCCGGCGAGGGAGCAGCGGCCGCAGGTGAGCGGGGAGGGGGCGGCAGGTGACCCCCCCCGGGGACAGGCACGGTGACGTTACGGTGCCCCGGGGGGGATGGAAGGGGCGGGGGGCGCGACCCACGCGCGGCCGTGGAGTTGGGTCATCCCCGCCCTGCCCCATGCTGAACTTTGGGGTTTGGGGTTTGCCTGTTTGTTGGTGTATTTGTGAGTGATAATGTTCTAAAAGTGATCACGGGCTGTGGCTCTTGGATTTGCTCCCTTGGAGCGAGGCCAGAGGAGGCCAGCAAGTTGATGGGAGGGATGCAGCACCTCTCCTGCGAGGAAAGGCTGGGAGAATTGGGGTTGTCCAGCCTGGAAGGAGAAGAGTCCGGGGAGACCTAATGGGGGGCTCTCAGTACTTGAAGGGAAAATGGAGAGAGTTTTTACAAAAGGCTGGGGTGATAGGATAAGGGGGAATGGCCTCACACTGAAAGAGAGTACGGTCAGATTAGATCTTAGGAAGAAATTCTTCCCTGTGTGGATAGCGAGGCCCTGGCACAGGTTGCCCCTGGATCCCTGGAAGTGTTTAATGCCAGGTTGGATGGGGCTCTGAGCAGCCTGGGCTGGTGGAAGATGTCGCTGCCCATGGCAGGGGATGGAACACGATATGCTTTAAAGTCCCTTCCAACCCAAACCATTCTATGATTCTGTGGATTTCCAGCTGTGGGTTTGCAGCGACCCACGGGGATCCAAGCTGGGGACACCCCTCCAAGACCCCAAAAACAGCTGCAGGGCCACCATGGCCAGGATCTCCTGGCACCACCCAGCGCCGCCCTGCTTACAGCATGGCCGAGCTCCCTGGACACCTCCACTCAGGACTTTGGGACTTCTGGTCAGTGAGGAGCCCTCCTGACCCACAGTCTGACCACACAGCCCTTGGCAGATCCAGACCACACCAGTGGCCAAAGGCTTCTTTTGGGACTGATATTCCAGCTTGGGGCATTGTGGCCTGGCTGCTCCCTGTGCCATTCCTCTGGGAGATGCTCCGTGTTGGAGCATTGGAAGGGACACTCTTCTTGCTGTGAGGTCCGAGGGCTCTGTCTCTTCCTTCAAGGTTCTGTCCCCTTCTCACTGGCTCTTTCCTCTCCTCGAAGGGTGTGTCCCCTCCTCGCATCCCAAACGGGAATCCCAAATGGGAATGTCCGTGCTGCCCCTCTCCGAGCTCTCCCACGCTCGGGTAGCTGCATCCTCCCTCCTCGGCCAGCGCTTGCTTGTTTCTGATCTTGGATGTCATCGAGGGTGGAAAATGTGACAGGAAGGAAGGGAGGCTTTTTTTCCCTCCTGCTAAATATGGACTGACATTAAAAAATCCAAATAGTGTCGCGAAAGGAATCCCAACCTCTGTTTGTCGAGGGGAGAGAAAGGGATGTTTTCTGGTTTTTCATTTCCAGCTGGGAAGTTTCGCAAGGAGTGGTGTGGAGTCCTCGCCGGGAGCCTCAGGAATTTACTGAGCTTGTTCACAGGACGCTCTCTGCAGCGTCTTATGCTGAAAAAAAAAATTAGTCATCCCTTCTGTGCCTGCCCGTGGCTTGGGGGGAGCTTGCTGAGAGCATGCAGGATGCTTGGAAATATTTAAATATTTTTTTTTCCTCCTGTACAAGGAGTTCTAGAAACGACAGGAAATAAAACTGTGGCCCCAACAGGAGTTTTTCATCTTTATTTCAATTCCTGTTGCTGCAGCAGCCGGTGGCAGAGAGGGGAAGGATGTGCTCGGGGGGGGCTGCAGCCAGGTTTGCAGGGAGGATTTGTCTGACTCTGTCGAGCATCAGATGCAAATTCATGCTGTTATTCCCAGAAAGATTGGGAAACAGGCTTGATGTGGAGCTCTGGGAGGAGGAATGGGATCACAGGGATGGTCATGGCACTGCCAACTCCCCGATGGCTTCTGCTGTGGCCAGGGTGAAGAGCCAGGATGTTTTTTGGGGAGCAGGGACCACAGCTCCCTTAGGACTTGGGGATGCTGGGGAGACACACTCCCCAGCTGGGTGCTGGGCAGAAAACGGGCACTGTCACCTTCCCATTCCATGTGTTTCTTTCCATCCCTGTTGTAGAGCTTTCTGGGGGAGTGCCTGCAGGAAGCTCCAGGGTTTTTGCCTGTTCTTTATTAAAACAGTTGGTTAAAGCTACTGGTTGGTTGCAGTTGGCTGAAGATGGTGGAATCATCATCCCTGGAAGTGTCCAAGGAACAACTGGATGTGGCACTCGGTGCTCTGCTCTGGTGACAAGGTGGGGATTGGTCACAGGTTGGAGTTGTGAGGTGATGATCTTGGAGGTCTTTTCCAACCTAAATGACTCTGGGATTCTGTAAAAGCAGTGAGGGATCCTGGGAGGTGCTGGAATAGATATTTCCCGTTTCCAGGGCGCTGATGCTGATGCTGCTGGGTTTTGTTCCCAGACTAAGGAGACACAGCCCTGCCTTCCTGAAACATCCCTCACAAATAACTGCATCTCTGTGCCACTGGTCCATGTCCAACATCAACTTCCTCGTGTTTGAATTCCCTCTCTCCCTGTCTCCTCCTGCTGCCAGCCTACATCTGTTCTGCTCCAACCCTCTGTGTTTCCAGCAGGGTGGTGGATCCCAATCCAGTGGGGAGGGCACAGGTTGTGTGTGACCTTTGCTGTGCCTGGCTGAGCCAGTGTCACTGTCACAGTCCGTGTGATGCCTCAAAACACTGGGGAGCAGCAGGGTGGGATATTTTTTGTGGAACAGGGCACCTGTAGTGCTTCCATAGGGTCAGGAGTGGCACCATCTGCTGCCTGGTCTCCCCTCTTGGTGTGACACGGGCAGGAGGTCGGTCATCCCTGGCAGCTGCTCTCTGGGCTCATTCACAAATCGCATTTTCCTCTGGAAATAAAACAAATCCCCGGGCTTTCCTCTCGAGGTGGAAGTCATTTGAAGGCAACCAGGTCCGTAAGCATCCCCAAAGCCTGCGGACAGGAAGAGACACTTGAGTGGAGAGGTAGGAAATGTCCGCATTTAGAGCAGTGGCTGATTCATCTCCTGCTCTTAACTCTTTCCCCCCTGATTTCAGTGGGATCCAGCTGGTTTGCTTCAAGGCTCAGAGCCCAGGGAGGCTCTGGCTGGATCACAGGATACTGCTGGGTTTTGTTCATCGTGTTTACGTGGTTTGGGATGGAAAAGGAGTGGGGTGTGTGGTTATCTGAATTGGATAACCAGAGCATCAGCAGTCACATTAGGGAGGATTAATATTTAATATATAGGGTATGAACCATTGTGCTTAATCACTATCTGAAGGGCTTATGCAGAGATTTAGCGATAAGCAAGTGATTCTTGAGCTGTCCAGAATGATTTCTTGCATCTTCCTCTGGAGCAGCTAGTCCTAGGTATTGCTGGAGGCTGGTGCGATCCTGTTCTTCCTGATGTCTCCAGTTTTTGTAAGTGGGTAGAGTGGCTTTCATCACGAGTGTTCATTTCTCATTAAACTCACAAATACTCTGGAAACCCTTTTTTCTCTGATGCAGCTCACGTGGCTGGACTGTCAGCTGTGGTACCTGTCAGCACTTGAAACTTCTGTGCGTGGCCAAAGCTCCTGGGAAACATATCATGGGATCCATGGACATTGTCACTGTCACGTACATCTGGGCAGGCACTAGTGCAGAGGCAGCTCATTCATTCTTTTGTCTGCCTCACCTCTTTAGGAGGCCTTTCATGTCATCTCCAGGCTCCCACCATGGTCCTGGAACTCCCCATGAGAGCAGTGCTGCTTTCCACAGCTGCTCCATGCTACTTTACATGGGAATTTTCTGCAGCGTGAGGTGCTTGGTAGTACAGCCCCTCTGGGAAGGGGATTGCTGTGTTTGTGCAGGGATGAGGTGATGGTGGGGAGTGCTGTGCCCAAGGCTGGGATCCTCAGCACAACAAGGACTTGGAGCGACTCAGAAGAAGCAATAAAGATGCTCCGAGGGTTGGAGCCAAACTGAGAGAGCTGGGGGTGTTCACCTGGAGAAGAAAAGGCTCCAGGGTGACCTCAGAGCCCCTTCCAGTGCCTACAGGGGCTCCAGGAGAGCTGGAGGGGACTTGGGACAAGGGATGGAGGGACAGGACAAGGGGAATGGTTTCCCACTGCCAGAGAGTGGGTTAGACTGGATATTAGAAAGAAATTTTTGCCTGTGAGGGTGGTGAGGCCCTGGCACAGGGTGCCCAGAGAATCTGTGGCTGCTCCATCATTGGAAATGTTCAAGGCCAAGGATGGACAGGGCTTGGAGCAACCTGGTCTCCTGGAAGGTAGCCCTGCCCATGGCTGGGGTTTGGAACTGGATGCTCTTTCAGGTCCCTTCCAACCCAAACCATGCTGTGATTCCACGATTCTATGCCAGGGCATTCAAATAATGCACCTCCACAGCCACATGTCCTGCAGGTTTGAGGGTTGTGTCTCCATGGAGGGAAACCCTCCTTTAGGCTGCAGGAGGGTGTGTGCCTGCACCTCCCTCCCTCCCTCCCTGCCCCAAAATCAGGCTCTCCTGGCTGAGAGCATCAGCCAGGGCTGTCAAACCCTCCGTGCTGTGTTTGCTCGTGTGGTACCTCTGTGTTTATGGCTGCTGCAGTTTTGATGGTGGCAGTTAAAACACCTGAGTGTGGGCTGGGTTTTGGTGTATTGGTCATGCAGAAAATCCTGGTGTCTGCTGTAACAATCATGGTGGTTGGAAATATTTTTAAAATTGGGGCTGCTTTTTTCCCCAAATGACCTGTGGAAGAATTAGGGAATCAGAGAGTGGTTTGGGTTGGAAGGGACCTTAAAGCTCATCTCCTTCCAGCCCCCTGCCATGGGCAGGGACACCTCTCAGCAGCCCAGGTTGCTCCAAGCCTCATCCAGCCTGACCTTGAGAATGCTCCTTTTATTCTCTGTGCAAACAGATCACTTGCTTAGGCAGCAGCGACTCTTTATTCCAGAATAATTTGTTGTCCTAATTCCTTCCTGTTGAAGCAACTCCATTTTGCATGGAATAATTAGCACTAATTTGGGCCTGGGATGGAAAACAAGAGTTCTCTGACTTCAGAGGAGCAGACAAGAGCATAACCTCTGAGTGTGAGTCAGGTCGTGCTGTGCCATCCCTCCTCTGAAGCAAAATTAAAACCTGTCCATGAGACCAAACATTCCAGGTTGGTAGGAGGGAGCAGGAGGTGGAGGAGTCATGGATTTTAAGCCTTCTGCTGTTGCAGGGAGCTGAGGACAAGTGCAGTGAGGGGGGAACGGAGCAGCACCTCCTTCCTTCTTGGCTGACACTGAGGAACAAATAAACAGAAATGTTCTCACCACACTGATGTGAAAAGCTGCTTCTGAGCCAGCCTGGCCTGCTGGTGGATTCCTGGCGCCCCAGCCAAGTACTTGAGACCTTTTTATTGCAAGTAACGAGGACTTCCTCATCCTGCCCCGCAGTCTGACTCCATCCACAGCTATTTTCTGGTCCTTCCAGGAAGACATCCCTGCTCTGCCTTCCTTTGTGTAGGGAAGGGAAACCAGCCAAATCCCTTCTCTTGCCCCAAATCCCTGCATGTCTGAAGAAGGGGAGGTGCAGAGCATCTTTCCTGGTCTACCCAGGAAGTATGAGAGGAATTCCAGTGTGAAGCTGTTGCAGGCAGGATCTCTCCTGCTTGTCTCCCAGCTGCCTTTTTTAATTCTGGTAGGTTCAGTGTTTGCTGGTGGGGCTGTGAGCACTGAATCCATGGACATCTCTTCAGGATGAGTCCTGGAGGCAGTGGAAATGGGAGATCCCAGCCTGGAAAACCCAGCTGGCAGAAAATGGGCTTTCATTGCTTTGATACCTGACCATCTTGGCTGATTGGTGCTGCTTAGACAGAGTTTTAGGATTTGGATTCATAACTTGGGGGTCCAAGACACTTCCTGGGAATCCAAACTCCATCAGTAAAGGTGTGTTATAGTTCATTGTGGAGGTGCTGCAGCAGCATTAACTCTGTGGAAAACAGGGTTTGGCCTGTTGGAACTTGTAGGTTTTATGTATCCAAGTTAAGTAATAGGTGACAGGAAGGCTGGATCCAGGTCTGAGCAGTGAATCAATCAGCACTGGATTGTTCTGGGTTTGAACCAGCCTCCCCTAGGATGACTGTCCTCCCATATCATGCCTGATGTTTTGAAATAATTTCTGATTGTTCTGATGATCTAAACCCCAGGGCTCCACCCCATAAGTGGTGACCTTGCTCCAGGCTGAGGAGAGCAGCAATTCCTGGTGTGACTGCTGAGGGCAGGATGTCTCCCTGGGTCTGTGCTCACAAGCTCTTCCCCAGGGAGTTGGGGGAACTTGTAGAGATTCTCCCCAAAGCTGACACTCAGCCATCCTCACTTGTCCTCTGGGAACACTGATAATGGAATCACAGAATCACAGGATGGTTTGGTTGGAAGGGGCCTCGAAGATCATCTCATTCCACCCCCCTGCCATGGGCAGGGACACCTCCCACTATCCCAGGTGGCTCCAAGCCCTGTCCAGCCTGATCTTGGACACTTTCAGGGATCCAGGGGCAGCCACAGCTTCTCTGGGCACCCTGTGCCAGGGCCTCCCCACCCTCACAATGAAGAATTTCTTCCTAATGTCTAATCTAAACCTACTCTCTTTCAATGTGATTCCCCTTTCTCCTGCTGCCCCAGTCTGTCTTCATCTTTCCTACAAGCTCCCTTCAGATCCTGGAAGACCCCCATTAGGTCATCCCAAAGCCTTCTCCAGGTTGAGCAATCTCAGTTCTCTCTTTCCTCATAGCAGAGCTGCTCCATCTGTCAGATCACCTTGGTCCAGACCATCCTCTGGACTCAGGCCACAGTGGTGAACTTGGCAGTTAAACAGCAAATCCTCCTGGAATCCCTGGGAATGTGTGGCTCCATCCCTTGCTCTCCACCTGTATTTTTAGAGGCAGTGTGTCAGTTCCTCCTCTAGGGATTTCAAACACTTCAGTCACAACCTCAGGGCTGGTAGTACTAATTTGTGTTAGTAAATGTCATCATGGTCCTTGTCAGAGAAGGTTCTGCAGCCAGGAAATCTGTTCCTGGCCCCAGTGTGATTGCTCAAAGTGCTGCTTGCTTCCAGTCAGGCATCTCTTACTCCATCCCCAAAAAACTCTGATACACCCAGTGGCAGACCCAGCCCTGCACCAGGGGCAGGAGCAATAGGGCTGGAGGAAGAAATGACCAACCAAGGCAGGGACAAAAAAGCCAGGAAGGAGCTCAGGTCTGGCTGCTCAGCCAAACCAGGAGCAAAAGGAACAGATCTTCCAGTCCCGATGCTGTTAGAGCTTTCTAGAAGGCTGGAACCCTCAAATAAGAAAAATCTCACTGAGTAAGAGGAGAAATATGAAGAACAGGATTTGCTTTTTTGTGTGTGTGGGTTTGGGAGTTTTTTTTAAAAAAGCATTTTAGTGGTTTATAAAGATTCCAGCAGCGCTCTGGGAAAGCGCAGCCTCCCGTTCCAGGCACCACGTTCAGGACAGGAATATCCTGGCTCTTGACCTGCAGGTCTTGAGGTACCATAAATTTTTTCTGGTGATAGTGTGTGGCAGACACCACCATGCAAAACTTTTCCTGCTGCTTAACAATTTGAATCATGTTTTTATCACGCCAGCAGATAATCATCTCGCTCATGTTCCAGAAGCGAAGCTCTGGTGGATGTGTTTGAGGAGCCTGGAAATAAATATATTCACATGTGTTTGCCAGTGTTGTTGAACACATGGTGTTGTCTCAGAGCCTCTGGATTTCACTCTCTTGCAAACTGGCCTCTCTTGAAAGCTCAGAAGTACAACTTTAGTCCAAATGCTGCAGTTTCATACCCCTTCCATAGCAGACGCTAATGCCATGCCCTAAATGATGAATTAGAGATGAACGGAGATGAGTTAGAAATTAATAATAAATTGGAAAGCATGGATAATCCTCAAGATTTTCTCTTGAGGAGACTTTAAACCTATTTGGCTACAGGCAAATGGATGTTTTTAATCCCAGTTGCCGTGTAAAATTTGCATTCTCGTTCCAATGGCAGGGTGGGATCTTTGGGTGACTTGGTGGCAGCAGCTTTTCTCTAGATACTGAGACTGGGATTAGAGAGGTTCAATTATTTTCTAATCTTATCTAGGAGTGTGCTTGGCAACCCTTTCCGTGAAGAAATTTCCCCTTATATCCAATCTAAACCTCCCCTGGTACAACTTAAGGCCGTTTCCTTCTGTCCTGTCTCTTGTTCCCTGGGAGGAAGAGTCTGACCCCCACCTGGCTCCGACCTTCTGTCAGGGAGTTGTAATCAGCCAACTCATTTATCATCTTTCTATACCTGTCTTGGCCTTCAGTGCTTGTGTGGGAGTTATTTTTTGATTCCAGCAGGTGAAATGGAGGTGAAATCTTTGGCCCTGCAGTGCTTGAATTGGGGCTGTGCTTCAGCTCTGGCTGTGCAGGTCTGGCCTCCCAGAATCCAACATCCAAACGAATAAAAACAGGAATAATAAAATAGGAAAAAGCTAGCTGAGAGAGAAAAGCAGCTTTGGAAGGGCTAAGGTGAATCTCTGTTCTCCTGAGAGGTAAATAAAAGGTACAATCATGTTTTCACATTTCTCATCCCCTCCTCAGCCGGCATCCAGAAGGGATGACAAACCTGATGGCTGCCTGAGCATTTTTCACCTTGGATCCATCAGCATTTAGGATGGTTTGGAGGCTCTCCCAAATGTCTTCATCCCTCTTGGTGGCTGTTGTGAGGGTCCTTGTGGGAGTTCATGTCCCTCAGCCAGGGCTGCAGGGGAACTCTTGGTGATAAATGTGCAAAACCAGTGCTGTAGGTGCATGTTCCACAAAGGTGACACTTCTCCTCATCCACCCAGGAGAGGCTGTGGAGGCACCTGAGTATCTGATACTGCTTCTTATGTCCAGCTTTTATCCATGGCATAATGAAGGATTTACTCCTCACTTTCCTTAAAACGTTTTAGAGCAACTTCTATGCTTGTGCAGAGGTACTTGCCTTTTTTTTCCAGGATATTCTGTGGGGGTTGTTCGAGTTTATGTAACTTCCCATATGTTGCCCTCTTCTTGTAGAAACTTGAAGATAAATTGTGAAACGCAGGGAGCTGCTTTAAAAGGAGACATCCTCAGCTGGAGCTCCTCCTGTTTGTGGCCAGAAAAGGGGAACCTGGGAGCCCTCTGTCCCTGTTTCCTCCCAGGCACTGCTGAGCGAGCAGCATGGGATGGAGCATCTGATGCTGCCCCGTTGCCCAAGGCTGGGATGCTGCAGCAGGAGGAGGCTGTGGTGAGCTGGCAGCAGGTTCCAGAGCAGGCACGAGCTGTGAGGGTGGTGGTTTCTCCATGGAGGGGCTGCAGCCCCGGCATCATTCCCTGCAAGCTCTTTTTTTTCCTTTGCAAAGCTGCTGCATTCCCTGCAGTGCCTCTCTCTGCCCAGCACAGAGGGGGTTTTAGGTGGAGCTTTAAGTTCATTGTTTATTGAACCACTTTGCTGGGGCAGATCTTGCCAGGTGCTCCTTGGTCTGCATTCCCATGTATGTCATAGAATCATGGAATTATTTGGGTGGGAAAAGCTCTCTAAGATCATTGAGTCCAACCATTCCCCCAGCACTGCCAAGGCCACCACTGACCCATGTCCCCAAGTGCCACATCCACGGGTTTTAAATCCCTTCAGGGATGGTGCCTCCAACACTGTCCTGAGCAGCCTGTTCCAATGCCTGACTGCCCTTTCCATGAAGAAATTTTCCCAAATATCCAATTTAAACCACCCCTGGCACAACGTTCCCTCTCCTCCTGTCCCTGTTCCCTGGGAGCAGAGCCCGACCCCCCCGGCTGTCCCCTCCTGTCAGGGAGCTGTGCAGAGCCACAAGGTCCCCCCTGAGCCTCCTTTTCTCCAGGCTGAGCCCCTTTCCCAGCTCTCTCAGCCTTTCCTGGTGCTCCAGACCCTTCCCCAGCTCCATTGCCCATATCAAGGGGGTCTCAGGGTGCTCAGTGTCTTGCAGAGCCACATTTGTTGGCTCCTATGGGACACAAGCTCAGCAGCTGGTAGGAGATTCATGGCTCTTTTTCTCTGCAAACTTGAACAAAACCCTTCACTCGTCATCCAGGTCATTTCTGCTTATCATTTTTGAAAATGGTTCAGTCCCAAGTGCAAGAGGAATTGTAGGCAGGATGCTGGCAGAGCTTTGAGCCTGCCTTTCACTGGGGAATTACACCGTGTGTAATTAGGGTCTCCAAAAACACCCCTTTCCATTCCCTCTCCAACCTCCCCTGGAGCAAAGCCAGGAAGCCCAGCCACTGAACAAACCCCTCTTTTGAACTTCAAGGCTGAGAAACTGAATTTGTCCCCTGACAATTGCACTTGTTTGACTGGTGGACAGAGAACGAGGAACTCTGTGCTACAAGTGGATGGGAGAGGTGGAAAGTCCTGGGGGGGAAAATGTTCTTCAGGGATGAGCCACGCCAGGTCTGGTGATAACTGGCTGGAAATTTCAGCCAGGGCTCCTGGGCAGCCAGGCAGCCTCAGCAGTGCTGGGAAAACTGAGCTCCTCCACATCCAAACCCAGGAATTGACTGTGGGTTTTTTTGAAGTTACTGCAAGATCATGAGTGTCTTTAGGAAGCCAGGAACTTTGCAGTTGCTCAATACTCACTCAGCTGCTTTGGCATGGGTTATTTGGAATGGTTTTGTTTTTGTAGAATGGATGCAGAGCTCCCACCATGGGATCTTTGGAGATGAGTGTGTTTAGCTGCTGTGGGAAGAGGTCCTTGTGAGGTGAGGCCTGGCTTGGTGACTGTGGCTTCACTGGAGGTGACCTGACAGCAGCCTCTGGGCAGCACAGCAGACTAGAACACCAGTCCTGCAGTTTAATCAGTTTAAACGGGCTCTGCTGCACAAAACAAGTTCCTGCTTTTTGCTGTCCAGAATGCCAGAGTTTCATAGAATCGTTGAGTCATGGAATGGTTTGGGCTGGAAAAGACTCTAAAGACCATCTGGTTCCACCCCCTGCCATGGGCAGGGACACCTTTTACTATCCCAGGTTGCTCCAAGGCCTGTCCAACCTGGGCTTGGACACTTCCAGGGATCCAGGGGCAGCCACAGCTTCTCTTGTTTGGAGGATGCAAATCTCACCAGCTACAATTTGGCTCAGTTTGGGAGACAGTCTTTAAAATTATGTTTTGAAGCTTTTAAGGATTCATTCTCTTAGGGAATTCATCATGCTCTGTGTGTGCAGGGGGATTTAATTTTGAACTGTTCAGTGTCCCACAGGCCAAGAAATTTAAGGGAATTTGAGTTCCTGGAGCCCTGAAATTCCACCCAGCTGTGCCAGAGAAGGTATTGCTGCCCAGCTGAGACTGCTGCCTTATATTTGATATTGAATTCTCCCTCCCCTGCTGCTTCATTAAGGCAGTGGAGTTGCAGAAATGTCAGTAATTAACTAATGAAGGACACGTAGCACAGTAGCAGCTTCCATAGGTGCACAGCTGTTACTCCAGGGGTTTCAATCCAACATGGAAAGGTCATCTCTGCCATGCTCATCACAGCTGTGACTGATCCCATCCTACATCCAGCACTTTCTGTGCCACTTCAGCTGTTTACTGGATGGTCATGGCAATTCATTCCATGTCCCCCCTCCAAAATGGGGCTCCCAGCCCTGCCATCAAATCCCAAGCCCAGGGGTAGGAACAGGATTGCCACTTCTACATTTTTTTTTCTATTTTGCCTGTTACAGGAATTGATGCTGGTCTCTTCAAGCATTCCTTGAGCTTTGTCTTCACCAGCAGGACTGGGCTGTTGGCACAGGGCACTTCTAGAGGATTGTTTTGCTGGGGAGGTGACAAATGGCAGCTCAGCTCCTTTGGGATGCTGTGACCACCTTCCAAGGGAGCACTTGGAATGCAGAGCTCAGGCCTCCATGTCTCTCCCTGTCCTTATTGGAATCCTTATTTAAAGTCCTGCAGGCTCTGCTCTGGGGAGATTCAGAGTTCAGCCACCAGATTAATGAATTTTGGTGGGTTTTTTGGAGCACCAGTCCTGTGTCAAGCCTTGGGAGGCTGCGTGGCCTCTGGCAGGTGCTGTGGCACAAACCCACCTTTGCACTTGGGCTGCCAAGTTCCATCCCTGGAGCAGCTCTCAGATAACAGTGGCTTTTGCCAAAGACAGGATGGTATTTTGTGTCCTTCCTGTAGGAAGCTCTTGCAGTGACCCTCTTGTGGCTCTTCAGCCAGTTCTGAGGCATCTCTGGCTACCCCAATTTGCTTGTGGTCACTTGATGTGCAGTTCCAAATGACCCTGTCAAACTGTGGTGTTGGATGCTACCTTAGAATCAATTTTTCTCATTGCTGATGGTTTTACTTCATGTATTTTTAGGAGCTGGGCCCTGATTTTACTTTGAAACAGTCAAAACATTGACTAAACACTCCAAAGCTTTCAAAGCATTTGAGATACATTCTTCCCTCAGAGATTCTCAGTCAATTCCATCCTAGATCTGACCCCAAATATCCGCTCTGAGCTATGCCCAGGTTTCAGGGCTCCTTGGATCTACCTCCAGGGAGAAACAAGAGGCCTGGGGAACATTGGGAATGATGGTTTGGGGGAGAGGAACTGAAAATGAATGTGGTGGTTAAATCTGTTCTTGCTAATAAGAGCCACTTGAATTTATTTTTGGGCACAATTTTGGTCCATCCTATCTGTTCTAGAGCTAAATCCATGTCTTGCTTTTTGGATTGTCTCCTCCTTCCCTCTTAGCCTCCAGCTGCCAAACCCTCCCTTCTCCCCCTGTGCCCCAGCACACAGAAATGCAGCATCCAGATGTGCCAGATGGAGGCACTGAGCTTGTGCAGGTCTCAATTTTGGAAGCAACAAAAAAAAAACAATGATTTGAGAAAAACCTTTTTGTTTGTACTGAATTTTGTCAGAGCCCAGTGACATTGAACAGGCACCTCGGAAGTTTCATGCCATGGAGCTTCCAAGTGTTGCTGCTGTTCAGGGAATGGTTTGGGTTGGAAGGACCTTAAAGACCATCTATCCCAACCAGCAGGGACACCTTCCACTAGACCAGCTTGCTCCAAGCCCCATCCAACCTGGTCTTAAAGCCACAAACATCCTCAGCTTTTGAAAACCTGTCCCCTAAATGGTCTTGGTAGACAAAATCACACACCAAACACTTGCCCACTTAATTCTCACATCTGTTATTTTTCTTTCCTCTGGGTAGGGTTGTTTCTCAGCAGCTTTGAGTGCAAAGATCCTATTTGTTAAGTTTCCTGGCTGCAGAGTTGAAACTCTTTAATATTCCTGTCTTCTGCAAGCTCTCTTCCATGAACTTTCCTTCACTCACCACCCTCCTCCCATTTATCCAAGCCTGCCTTGCTCACAGATTTGGTGCCTGATGAGGGACTGGGGTTATTGCCATTGTGTCACACCAGGCTGCCTGCTGTCCCCAGGGAAAAGGGGACAGATGTGAAGTAAAAGGAGGAGTTGGTGTTTCTATGCTTGTTGAGAAATGCTGGCTTTTGAAATGCCCAAAGCCTGAAGTGTCTTGCTTGGAGAACAGGTCTGATGTGTCTAATTGAACTCCCCATGCCAGTTCCCTATTGCTTGGTCCAAAAGGGATTTATTCCCTCAGAAGTGAGGGCTCATTCAGCCCACTTTAGGTAATGGGCAGCTGAGGAAGCAACACTTTAATTTTTTTCTAGGATAAAATGTCCTGCAGGGGCTTCCATTTTTAATAATAATCTGTGAAACTTTGTGATCTTTGATTTCAAGTGCTGTGAGCTGAACTCAGTGATTTAGTCACAGAATCACAGAATGGTTTGGGTTGGAAGGGACCTTTAAAGACCAACCCATTCCATCCCCCTGCCATGAGCAGGGACATCTTCCACCAGACCAGATTGCTCCAAGCCCCATTCAGCCTGGCCTTGGACACTTCCAGGGATGGAACAGCCTGGACAACCTGTGCCAGTGCCTCACCACCCTCACAGGGAATAATTTCTCCCTAATATCCAATCCACACCTACTCTCTTTCAGTCCTGTCCTCCACATTCCCTTTCACCTCAGTGTCAGCTGTGCCTCTTTCACCATTAACATCTGCACTTAATATTCCCACTTCCTGCTTAATAACTGGGGGGGTCAACCCCTGTTTTGTCCAAATTGGGTGTTCTCTGGGGCCAGCAGCAGCATTGGCCCCTCTGTTAGCTCCTGGCTGAGCAGGGAGTGCCAGTGCCCTGGTGCCAAAAGGAAACAAAGGTGCCAAGAGCTTTGTTTCATGGCAGGGATGAGCTGATGTAAGATGGTGTTGTTTTGGAGAGTTTATTTTTCTCTTCCCTCCTTTCTGCACTTGTTGTACCACATCTGGTGATGAATGAAGCAGCTCACCTTGCTTACTTTGGCATGAATGTGATGCTCCAGTGCAGCACCCTGTCCTGGCCAGAGTTTTGGCAGCTGGCAAACGAGCTGTCCCACTGTGGCTGACACAGAGCCTGGCACGGGGGGCTCTGGGAGTGTTTGGGGTGGGAGGTGAGGAAAAGGGAGCTCTAACCTGGTGGCAGTGTCCTGTGTGATCATCCACCACAGAATTCCCAGCTCTGTTTGGTGTCCTGCGTGCCTGACTCCTGTCTCTGGTTAGGCTGAAGTGAAAATGTGGGAACCAGATGTGACCTGCCAACACTATCTTGTTTAACACCCTATCTCCAGATGTTTCTAGCTTGTAGTGCTAATTTCCACTTGCAGTTATCCAAGAGGCAAATCCAAGATGCTTGGTGCCTTTAGAAAGAGGAATCCCAACTGACCTTAATGTTATCTCTTGCTTTGCTCAATCCCACATCTCTTTCATCCAGGTAGGACAAGCCTGTCCATCTCCAAACTGTCCCTTCCATCTCAAAATCATCTTACAGTGAAATTTTTTCTTCATTATCTGGGTAAGAGGATTGAAAAACAAGAAGAATCGGTTTTTTGCCCAGGAAATTTTGTACTTTGCAAGGGCAAAGTACATCCTTTTTATCATCACATCCTTTTTAGAAGGCTGTAAGAGCAGCTTTCTCCAAGGGATGCTCTTCCCTTGGGAGTGAACATGTTTTTCTTAAATTTCACCCACACGTGACCACAGGGCACGGAAGGACTCGCAGGACTGTTCCTAACTCCCTCTGAAAGGCAAGCTGTTCTTTCAGCCTCTTGCAAGAATCACTCTGACAGGAGACACTGCAATCAGGCTGCAGAGGTAATTGCATTTGTAATGCGAAAGACAGAACAGGGTCTACAATTCTCATCCTCGACAGGCTCTGCGGGGACTCAAGGTAATCTAAAAAAAAACCAAAAAAAACCCAAACCAACAGACCCAACCATTGCTTCTGACATTTGTGATTGGTCTGGGCAAAACATTAGGAAACAACATACTCAAGGGGACAAGATGATCTCATACAGCTGACTTTAAAGCAACATGCTCCCGTGGAAACTTGTTTCCGTGCCTATTCCAGAGCACTGGCTGCTGCCCGGATCTCCCCTGCCCCCCCTGACCCAGCTCAGCTTAGTCAGCAAGTTCCAGTTCAACTTCTGCCTTTTATTTTGTGCCTGTACCTGAGTTAGCTCCATTCCTCAGTAACCAGCTCTCTGTCAGAGGAAAGGCTTCCAGTATTCCAGCAACTCATTGTTCATTTCCTGAGGAGAAATGCTTGCTTTTAAGTAGTTTGCCTGAAATCTTGACTATTCCAGTGCAGCTAAGGCTTCCTGTGTTGGTTGGCTTTCTTGGGATGAAGTTCCAGCCACCCACATGTACTGTCTGCATTTAGTTCTGAGTCTGGAGAACAAATCTCTGCCGTAGGGTTTCACCATCACCGTGTTGTTGTTCCTCTGACATTGTGATGTGTGAATGCCTCGATGTGGCAACTGATTTACAAGCAGTAGCTCCCCATTGTTTATTGCTGTTGGATTTTAAGGGGTGTGGAGGCAGGAGCTGGGCTGCAGTAAGCTACAGGGGTTGGATGTAGCAGTGTTGAAGGAAGTCACATTTGGAGCCCAGTGGCTTGGGCAAGGGATGCTTCTGCCATGGCACATCGTCCCTGGTGCTTCCTCAAGTGCAGATCAGACTTTTGTGATGTTCACAGCTCTTTAGTATGAAGGCAGTGGCAGGATCTTGGCATCTCATGTGGAGATGAGTTTGTGTGCATCCAAGTTCCTCAAGGTTTTCCTCTAATAAAGCCTTGGCATTCCCTGTTTGGCTGGCTGGTTTCATTCTTCTATGTCATTAGAGGTGTGGTGTGGACTTTCCCAATAGAACATTGTTCATTCAATCCCATTTTTTGAAAAAGAATAGAACAGATTATCTTTTCAGGGCCTGACTCTTGCTGGCTTTTCAGGAGCAGGTGCCAGCAGCTGGTGTGGCCATGAATGAAGTGATACAGGAAAGCCTGTCCAGAACTGACTGTAACTTCCTCTCTGCCTCTGAAGGGTTTACCCTCCCTGAAAGGTTTCCATTTTCATTAAATCCACCTGTAGCAATGAAGCCTGAAAAAACCATGAACTCCCACCTCCAGCAGACTGGCTGGTGTTGGTGTTGTTTGGTTTTTTTAGCTGGGGAGAATGAGTCAGCCTGTCCTCAAAAAGCACCAGGACTATCAGCACCACTTGACCACCAGTTTCCTGTTGCTCCCTTTTGTTTCTCCCTTTTTCCTTTTGTTGAAGCTTTTAGGGCCTGGGTGCACATTTGTGAGAGTGTCTGGATGTTTCCCACTACTGGGACTCTACTGTGTGTCTTTTCTCTGTTTATTTTTTTCGAAAGGAGGACCAGAAAGACACAGAGATCAAGACTTTGTCCGAACCTCAACTTCTAGAATCATAACTCTAGCTGCTGACTTGGTCAGGTCAGCTGTCAGGTCCTCAAATAAATCTTTATTTACACTGTAGAAACTCACACAACTTGATTGCAGAGTTGCTTAAAGCAGAACAGAATAAAACATATTAACTGGTTTGGAGTAAAGCTTTAATGGTAGGTCTCCTGGTTTAGGTTAGGTCACAGAGGACTGATGACTGTGAAGTTATGGCAAACTCATACCAAACTCTTGTCGTTGGTCTCTGGGATATGGTCTTGCTGTCCCAGACCATGCTTTGCATGCTGGGCACTCATTTTTTATCGTTGATCCCTTTTTCCTAAAGAAAGGAACGCAGGGATGTGCAGGAATGCCAGAGCAGAGCGTGTGTGCTGGGGTGCTGAAGGCACATCTTTGTTTTGTCAGCATGTGGGAATATCTGCATGGAAACCAGTGTTTTTGGGGATGGGAACCATCCTGACTGAAGCCGGAGCAGATGGGACGCGCAGCCTGAACCAGCCCGTCTCGTTTATGCTTTATTAATTAGACATGTTATCAGAGTCATCTGTGTTTTCTTTCCTTTTCTCCTTTCCAAACCAGTTCTGCTGCTTTGCTGCCTGCAGAGGCTCTGATGAGGAGCCCAGTTTGAATCCCTGAGAGTTGCATGGCAGCACTTGTTCATTGTGGTCTGTGTTAGCAGTGTAAAAACTTTGGGGAGAGGACTCAGAGGAGTTTTGTGAGCTCTGGGGATCAGAATTTTGGGTGCTGATGGTTCTGTCCTGGTAGCACATCCTCGCCCTGTGTACTGTCAGTGTTTGTAAGAATTTTCATCACATAAAGCCCTTTGAGTGAACCCCTTATAGTCTCAAGCTGCTCCAGTGGAGGTTCAGGTTGGTCATTAGGAGGAAATTCTTCCTGGCAAAGGTGATAAAACACTGGACTGGGCTGCCTAGGGAGGTGATGGAGTCCCTGTCCCTGGAGGTGCTTAAGGAAAGACACTCAGTGCTCTGGCCTGGTGATGGGTCACAGACTGGACTCAGTTATCTTGGAGGTCCTTTAGAACCTGGGTGATTTCTGTGTGTGCCCATCTCTGAGGTGGGAGATGATGAAACAGGAGCTGGACTTGATGCCTGGGTGGCTTCTTTTGAGCTCAGGGTATTCTGTGACTCTCTGAAACCCCATAAAGCCAACCAGAGTATCCTTTCTGACACCTGGGTCTGTTTTATAGCCGCCATTTGGTGAGGTGAAGGAAAGATCTATGGATTTGCTTTCTGATGTCCTTCCAGGGAAAATTCCCACTCGCTGAAGGAGCAGCAGCATCATCCCTGTGCACATGGCAGGGAAATAACTTTTAACGATGGGCTGGCTTGGATACAGCCCAGATCCCTTCTCTTACAGCAGGACAAGATGATGACCATGTCCAGGCTTCTCCCTGGCACACACACACTCAGAACATCTTATCCTTGAAGTCCTTTCCCCAGGCGTGGCGAGCCTTTATGCAGGCACAGCATCTACCCTGCTAATAAGGATGCTGGTGTCTTCTATCAGCCAGTTAATTGGGTCCCTCGGTGCTGGGATATTTCCTGCTGCTGCATCCTCTTCCCGGAGCTACGCCTCCACCTCGGGAACTTCCCTGCTGATGAAGATGTGATGCTGAGCTCTCTGCAGTGCCCAGAGCCAGCGGAGGTTAAATCCCAGATAAAGCTTTGGGATTGCTCACAGCCTGGGGTGAGGGGAGGGATGCACACACTGAGAGGTTGTTGCTGGAGGGATTTTAATTGCGTTGTGTTTATCGAGCTGGCTGTAAACACAGCAGGAGGTTGCTGCTCCTGCAGAGCCTGGGAGCCAAAGGTGTATCGATCCCAGGGAGCTGTGGGACACAGGTACACGCTGGTGGGGATCTCAGCCTGGTTGTTTCCAACCAAGGATGAAATTTCTCTGTGTCCTGTGCTTCCTCCTCAACTCCTGTCAAGCTGTAACAATTTTATAACCCAACTTCATCAGCTGATTCCTCCCCAAAGCAAGAAACCCTGTTGCTAAGAGTGGGGTGGGGTGTGGGGGAAAAAAAAAAACCTCAGGGATACTCATCTTCATTGGTCCAACGCTGCAGATAACATTGAGTCACTGCTGAAAGCCTCAAAGCAAAACAGATGTTCAGTTTCTAGTGACTAACTAAGTACTGAAGGTACCAGATGAGCAAAGTTTTAACTGAGGTATTTAATTTGTGGTTGGCAGCTGAGACAAAGCGTGAGCAAACAAGGTGCCATGCAGGAATGGTCTCTCTCCTGTCTTACACACACCGGTGTGTTTTCATAAAACCTTTTTTTGTTTCATTTTTTTCCCATTTTTTTTAAATTTGTCTTTCCGGCTTGACTCATTCTCTCTGTAGTTGTAACCTTTAGTTCTGGGTGGGTAGGCAATTATTTTGTGAGACATAAGACCAGTGGCAGGGTGAGTGGGCTCTTGTTGCTGCCTCTGTCATGTCGTTGTTTGACAAGTCACTTCTCCAGGAGTAGTTTGTGTCTCTGAAGTTGGGGATAATTACATGTGTTCTCAAAAAATAAGGAAACTGGACTTAATGGTGCATCTGCTCAGCCTGACTTGAATTCATGAATGAGTAGAAAACTTGGAATGTGGCTGTCATGCAGCTGTTAGCCTTCAAGCAAGAGACAATTTTTGATGACTATATTCTTAAAAAAAAAAAATTAGGATGAGGACTATGATCCCAGGGTTCTGGGCTTGTTGGGCAGCCAACACTGGGAGCTTCTTGAGCTGCTGCTGGTTGGAGGTGTTGGGTTCCCATTGCTTTGATCTCTGGTGAGAAACCTGCAGCACTGTCTGGCTGTGTGGAACAGAGGTGCTGAATCCCTCCTTGCCACTCAAACCCGAGCAGGTGATAACATAAAAGGGAAGGAATTGTGTCCTGGTCCCTCTTCTCAGCATTGTGTACAGCAGGAGTGCTTCTGGATTCTTCAGATCCAATGAATACCTAATGTAAAACACATGAAAACCCTGAGAAAGAGGACCCTGACCAGAACTTCCCTCCTTGGTAAGTCCATCAATCAGCTCACTCTGTACTTTCGGGAGGAGTGACTCTCATTTTGGCTGCTCAGCACTGCAGGAAGGACAGAATAGGCTTTGGGTTTTTCTCCCGGGGGTGTGGGAAGTGGATTTGTACTGCTAAGCCCACATGGGAGCTGAAGCCAAAGCTCCATCCTGCTAGTCCTGCAGGATTTAGGCTTTTTTGGCAAGTTCTAGATGGTTTCTATAAAGAAAAAGGCTTTTTGGATCTCTTCTGAGGGTACCTCCCTTTGGAGGCTTTCTCAGGAGCCCATGTGCTGCGAGCACTTAATCTTCCACCCCACTTAAAGGAAGAGGGGCAGACACCAAACCCTGTTGGCACCTTATTTCACTTAATTCTCGCGTTTAATTGTTCTTCCTCCGGCTTTTAAGAGAATCTCTGCCAAAATCAAGAAGCTAAAAATTAAAGTAATTATCGTGGTGATGGAAGCAATCAAAGAGGCCACCAGGCTCCTGGTCTGTGTGCTGTGGAGGAAGGAGCAGACTGGGCTTGAGCTCATCTCCTGGGACACAATGAGCTCCAAGAGTTAATTTTGTTCCCGACTTCTCTGTCCATGAGTAATCCATTTGTGCTGGGAGGAAATGGCAAGTTCTTGCAGCGAGGACAGGCTTCACTGCTGGAGAAAATGATGCCTATTTATCATATGATGCTCTCTGTGCCTTTTTTTATTTGTCCTTCATCTGAACTAAACTCTTTGGTGATGAGCTTCCCTGTCTGACAGCAGATTTTGTAGATGCCTACAAGTGTTTTTCTTTCCTGCATTTGTTGTTTCCCTGCAATTCCTCACACAGCCCCAGGCACCCAATTTGTGCTGGGCCCACCCAGCTGGGAAGGAGCTGGACAGGAAAGGACCAGGGGATCCTGCTGGACATGAAATTCACCCTGAGGCAGCAATGTGCCCAAAAAGGACAGTGGTGGCCTGGGCTGTGTGAGACAAAACACTTCCAGCAGGTCCAGGAGAGGATCCTGCCCCTCTGCTCAGCACTGGTGAGGCCACACCTGGAGCACTGGGTCCAGTCCTGCCTCCCCAGGACAAGAGGGACATGGCCAGACTGGGAGAGCCCAGTGAGGGGACTGGAGCATCTCTGCTCTGAGGAAAGGCTGGGACAGCTGGGACTGCTCAGCCTGGAGAAGAGAAGGCTCTGGTGTCTCATCCCTGTGCACCAACACCTGCAGGGAGGGTGCAGAGAGGACAGAGCCAGGCTCTTGGCAGTGGTGGCCAGGGGCAGGACAAGGGGCCATGGGCACACAGTGACCACAGGAAGGTCCCTCTGAACACCAGGAAACACGTTTTGGCTGTGAGGGTGACTGAGCACAGGCACAGATTGTCCAGGGATGTTGTGGAGTCTCCATCTTTAGGGATATTCAGCATTTATTTACCTGTCTACAATCATGGGCAGCTGGCTCTGTGTGACCCTGCTGAGCAGGAAGTTGGACCAGAAAATCTCCAGAAGTTTCTTCTCACCTCCAGCACTCCGTGATTCTGAGATCCAGGTTCTCAGGAGGTGCAGGGCTGGGCTGAGCCCTCTGCAGGGGTGTGACTTGTGCACAAACACAGCTACATTTGGCATCGAGCAGCACTGTGTGATCACATCTCCTTTGCTGTAAGAATGTAAAATGGCTTAATAATTCTTCTCCTGCTGTTTTGGATTAATTTCTATCTTTATGCTATGTGTTTTCTTTGCTTGTTTCCTCCTTTCACCTTCCCAGCTGTCTCCTCAGAGCAAGCTTCCGTGACTCTTATTGTTCTGCTTGTTTTCATTCTCCTTCTTGGGTAAATTTTTTTTGGATTTTTTTTTTTTTTTTTTTTTTTTTTAAGTGTGGTTTCCTAAAGCTCTGCAAAATGCTCTTTCCCTGCTGCATTTTAAAGTATTAGTTGCAAAAGAAAGGGCAAGGAGCCTTAATTCAGGTGCATGTCTTCCTTTATCTGCTTTTCTTTTAAAAAGTGACTAAAGCCACTGATAAATAATGCTAATTTTTGCTGCCATCTGTGAATGCAGGACCAAGCTGTTTCAGAGCAGCATTCTTAGTGCTTTATCTGTTCAGGAGGGGGGAAGGAAAAAGGCTCTTTGCTTTAGCAGCAATAACCTATCTCCCACAAGTTGTAGTCTGTGCTCCCATCTACCACTAAAACCCAAAGCAAACAAAGATTCGTGCAGAGACAGGAAACCTTTTGGGTGTAATTGCTGGGAGGTCTTTGCTTTCATGATTTTTGGGTTCACCCAGAAAGGCAACCGAGCAAGGCTGCGGTTCACTGGGGTGGGTTTATGGTGGATGAGCTCTCACTGGGCTTTGACTGGACGTTTTTGGCAGCCCTGGGAGTTTCAAACACCCTCTGCAAGAGTCTCCTGGCCACAGTGAGTGAAAATGTCCCAGGGAGGGAGGGAGGGAGGGAGGGAAGGGGCCGGTGTGTGGAGGCACAGCTGAGCTACGCCCTGACGACAGCCCTGCCTCCAGGCTCCTTTATTTTGGCCTCGAGCCTTAGTTTACATAATCCTGCCCTGATCCCTCCTCTTCTGCATGGATCAGCTTTAGAAGACCCTCCAGTCTGACCAGATCAAACTGGGAAGCAGGTCTCTGCCATCATCTGAGCCAAGAAATGCTGGCCTTGGTGAAATCAGGTGGCTTTGGCTGCATCAGAAGACCTCACCAGTGCCAGGACTTGATTTTGGGGCTGCTTTGGAGGCTGAAAAAAAGAAATCAAACCTTGAACATGGTCTGGAGAACTAAGGAAGAGGTCTGGCTCCTGCAGCCTGTGCATTGAGTAGGTGCAACCCTACATGGGGGAGGTCTCACCTGCAGAATCCATGTGGCTTTTTCTCTTTATCTTTAGGTTATGTGAGTTACCCAAACCAGAACTGGACTGTGACTTATGATCAGTTTTCCAAACCAGAACTGGACTGTGACTTATGATCAGTTTCCCAAACCAGAACTGGACTGTGACTTATGATCAGTTTCCCAAACCAGAACTGGACTGTGACTTATGATCAGTTTTCCAAACCAGAGTTGAACTGTGATTTAGGATCGGGTTTTTAGGGAAGCTTGTCACAGTGATGTGTAATAGCATAATAAAACCCCTAACTGCTTCACTTTAATGTGTCAAATGACTCATTTACAGTGTCATCTGGGAGAGATGAAGCTCTATGAGATAAGTAAGACTTGCATGGGGAGGGAATATTGAGTAATGGAGCCACAGCTATAATTGGAAGAGGAATAGATCTTCCATTTCAGATCTGAGGAAGTGGTTTATCTGCCCAGTTTGTAAGTGAATGATTCTTCTCTCAACTTCCTCCACATATTCCCCACTTCCTCTGTGTAATATTCCTGTTATTTATAACTGCTGCATTGAATCCTAGAGGCAGATGCTGCTTGCATTTCTGTGTTACAGAAGTTGAGGTCCAACAGGTTGGTGGATAGCCTTGACCTTCTGGGAGCAAAGAATTGATATGGAAGCAGGGCAAATATTTATGTCCCTATAACTAACCCCCTTTTCTCTATATTTATCATGTCTGAATATAGAGCAGCCCTGTCCATCTCTTCCCATCCCACAGGAAGCCAGGGAAGTGGCAGACAGACATACAAAGGATTATTATATTTGATCAGGCTTGGAAATGGGCTGGAGATAAAGCCCTTGGTGTTTACTGGACCATTAAATATTTATTATCATCTCTCCAGCGTGCTGGTGGTGCTGTAAATAACAGCTGTGACAAAAGAGTGGGGTCAGCAGTTGCCTTTTGCACTGATGTTTGTAAATGCAGAAGCAGGTCCTGTGATTTTGAAGAGCTTGGTTGGGGGCAGCTTCTGCCCAGATGCCATGGAGAAAATGGGCAGATGAGCCAGCAGGCCAGAGCTCCTCTTTATCACAAGGAAACACTGAAATCTTAGGAAGTGGGAGAATTTAAACAACAATGAAAAAAAGATTAGGAGTTGATTCATCCCTGCCCTTCCTAACAAAAATACTTAATGCACTTGGATCAGAACAGCTTTTGGATCTGGATTTAATTAGGTGGAAGGAGGGTTCGTGCCTCTCTTCTTCAGCTCAGCCATGCTCCACGAGGCATTTCCATCATCAGACTTTTATTTCTCTTTCCCCCCTTCCCAGGTTTTTGCAGGGAGAGGAGAAGCGTGGCCGCAGGGCTGGAACTCGGCTCATGGGGCCTGAGCTGCAGCACCTGGTCGGATGATGGGGCTTTTGAAAAGGGGGAATATGAAGGGATTACTCTGTTGCTGGGAGGCCACAGCCTGGTGATTCCTACCACAGGCAATCCCTCTGAAGTCAATGAGATTGGAAAGCATGTAAATCAGTACGGAATTCAGCGTTTTCCTGGAAAAGTGGGGGGGGATATTTGTTTTACTCGCATATAAATTACATCTAATAAGGCTCCATAGATGCAACTCATCCTTCTCATCACACTGTTGCTCCTTCCAGTCCCAGAGTCGCTCTCGCTGCCCATTTTTAAATAATTCTGCAAAAAAAAAAAAAGCCTCCTGCGTGGGAATTCTGTGTGGCTGTGAAGCATTGCTGGGAATGACTCAGGCGGGAGCGAGTCCTCGTGTGCTTGGGACCTGCGGTGTGAACGGAGAAAGGAGACAGGCTTGTTTTCACACTCCCTCATTTCGTGTCTCCGACGTGTTTCTGTTCCACCATTCAGATGTCATCAGGCCCAGGGATAATTAAAGGGAGCCTGTATTGCTGCAGAGCCGGATTGGGAATCCACGTTGCCCTGAGCAGGGTGGGTTATTTGTTGGAGAACGCAAAGAGGTGGAGTGGGTGTCCAGGGAGCACTGCTGCACCACCAGGGAGAAGATGCTCTGCTGCTCCTTCCTTCCCTGTGCCTGCAGAAAGTATCTCATTTCTACAGCTTCAAATAAATCCATAGAAACACAGAATGTTTTTGGGTCGGAAGGGACCCTCGAGATGGTTTAGTTGCAAGACAGGTGGTAGGGACATCTTCCACAGGTTGCTGCAGTCCCCGTCCAGCCTGGCCTTGGACACTTCCAGAGATTTTGGGTGTGAGAATATTGGTTCTTGCAATGGTGCTCTCTAGCCTGGCAGTCTCCATCACCTTCACCAAAATGTTTAAGGGAACATTTTGGAAGCTGCTGTTGGAGCTCTCAGAGATCGGTTCTGCTGCTGCCTTTGCTGTGGATGGTTTGAATGCTCATTCTGTGTGATGCTTTAATGCCCTGATAAAACCCTGGAACCAAGAGCATCAGCTTTTCTCTTGCTTCATTGAGGAAGGCATTGAATTTTTCCAGATATTCCCACAGCACAGGTGGTTTCAGCTGTTTCAGACTCACCTTACCTTAAAAAAAATGCACCTTGCCTGTTTGTGCTTTGCACACACAGCACATGTGAGATGTAGCCAACTTGAGTTGAAAATGAGATCTAAAACTGGAGGAGTCCCACAGAAAGTAACTGAGGAGCCAAATATATACAACTGAGTAACTGAGGAGAGAACCAGGTCCCGTGAAGCTGGTTGCCAAGGGAATAATTCACTTGTCTCTCCCCCAGCCTGCTGGAATATTGTTTTCCTCTCCTCCTTGCCAGCATAGCCACAGCTCCAGAGAAGCCACTCTCACTCCTGTAGATGCTTTAACTGATACATTCCTAATTCCACCTTGGGGCTGTTTTCATGAGCAGAGGAGCCTTTGAAGGCGCCTTCCCCTGCCCCAGGCCTCCAGAAGGGTTTGTGCTGTCCAGAGCTTTGTCCTCTCTTCCCACTGGTGCTGGCTGGCCTAATGAGCACCTGGCTCTTGCCCACAAACTTTCACTTTTCTCCCCAAAAATAAGGGTGTTTTTAGGGCAGAAGTCTAGATTTGGATGTAAAATCGGGCACAAAAGATCTTTCCAGCTTCAGATTAAGTGATGTTTGATCTTTGTTGTCCTCTCTGCAGAAGAGAAAAGCTGTGTAAACTTGGATTATTCTCTAAAATATGGGCTGTGCTCTTCATATGACCATCTCTGTACCTTCTCCAAGCTGGTTTTCCTCCATCTGAGCTTGGAATTCTTGGATAAACTCATTTTATATGGAGACTCCATTAGTGGCTGGGACAATCCCAGTCTTCCACAACAGAACCCAAACATTCAGGGCAGAAAAAAGCTGATCTATGTGCAAGGACTCAGTCACCTCGGCACAAGCCACTCACTGGGTGTTTCTCTCTTCCAGGGTGCATCGAGAATAATCATCTGCCTTAACAAGGATTGATTGTGTGCTACTCATCCTCCTGGTTTGGTATTTTTTGGAAAAAGCTTTGGCCGTCGCATTGGGGAGGCGAAGAGGTGGATGAACGTCCCTTTCAAGGTACAGTAGAGGAATGGATGAGGCATGGATGTTTGGGGTGTAGAGCTGGTGCTGGTGTAGCTTTTGGAGGTTCCAGGGTGTACAGCTTCCTCATGGATTCACATCCCTCAATCCTGCATGGAGAAATCTGCATTCCCTTTTTCAATCCTAATGAGCGGAGTCGTCTTAGACCGAGGATGTTGGCTTTGTTTTGGTGCAAATTTGGATAAATCCAGTGTTTTATATTCATTTACTTTAATGAATCTTTCATTTTTGAAACTTCTGGGTTGTGTCATAAGTAGAGCTTCGGGATCAATATTTGCACTATTTCAAAGAGAATTTTTCTTAAGTTTCTTTTTCTTGTCTAGGCAAGCCAGCCTTAGACTAAAGTATACTGAATTAGTATTAGACTGAAATATATTCTTACCTTGGTGCAGATGGGCACAGAATTCTTGTATGAGTGATTTATAAAGGAGAGGGGGGAAATAAAAAGCCCTGAGTCTTTTGGAGGAAAGGAAGGCCATGGAGTAAGAAGAAGGGGTCCAGAGTAAGAAGCTTTACTCAGGACATTGGTGAATTAAAACCCAACATCCGTCAGGGAGTTTGTGGGAAGTTTTTCTGGTCGAAGTTCTTCCCGTGGTCTGACCTGTGGAAAAGATTGAGGAATGCTTTTAAAAATTAAAAATAAAAACCCTACTGTAAGATTTCTTGTTGGGTGTTTCGAAGGACTCGTTCCAACCCAGGTGGGTTCAGTGCTGGGATGGTGCTGCTGGAGTAGCAAAGGGAGATGTGCGTGTCAAACCTGGGGATTTGTATAAACAAAGTCTTTTCCTAAAGCATTTCTTGTTGCTGTGGCTTTCACAGGTTCACCCTGTCTGGAGAAGTAGTTTGTATTTGTGGTTTGATATTTCCTTAAAGCCTCCACACAAGGTCCTGCTGACACTGCCTGCTTCACAAACATAACCAATTTATGGTTTCCTATAAAAATTCTTTGAACTCATTGCAAATCTGATTTGATACCTCAGTGCCTAAATGAAGCCAATCCTAACTTTTAGGGTTGACTAAATACTTCTCTTGGAATCTGTGTGATATTTAGCAGTGAGTTTCAGATCTGTTTGTGTGTGTTCCTCTCTGCACTTCACTGAATTCCATGTTGTGTTTTGCTACTTGTATTTTAAAGTTGGTGGTGGGGGTTTTTTTCTCACTTTTTGATTTGGGGAAAACTCCTGTTGAGGTCAACAGCTGAATGAATCCCCGTAATTAAGGGTTGTCCTGTGCAAGGCCAGGAGTTGGACTTGGATGATCCTTGTGAATCCCTTCCAACTAAGACTATTCTATGATTATAATTTACTGAGAAGTGGCCAACTGTCCTAGGAAAAAGACTTTGTCTTTGGTGCTTGCTTTCTCCATGGCTGATCCCAGAAAAGGATTAAATTCAATGAGACTGAAGTCTCAGAAGTAATTAATGTATGATGCTCAGCATAAACATTAATAGATGAAATTCCATTTATTCTTAAGTTTTTGCTAGTATAAGAAAAGGATTTTTTAGAGAAGCAAAAGCTTGGATGTGCCAAGGGTTTCTGAGTTGTTTGGGGCTGGAATTCAGTGGCCAGCTGGAATCCTGAAGCTGCTGGGATTGGCAGGATGTGCCTGGAGCCACGTGAAGAGGAGTGGGCTGGTCACTGTGGCCACTGCTGTGACTGGCCGGGTGAAATAGCCCCAACAAAATTGCTTATGTGTGAGTGGTTTGCCTTGCATGATGAAGCCCCATGTGAATGTGACTCTTGTTGGCTGAAGTGAAATAGTCCACAGTACCTTCCTTTTAAAATTTGGATTAAAATAGCAGCTTCTTCAACAAAGTCCTTCTGGAATAAGACAGCAAAGTCCATACTGAGGTCATGGGACTTGTTCAGCTGCCTCAGGTAGTGTGGGATTCTAGGTGGGATTCAGAGATGGAGTGTCAGAGGTGTTCATCATACCCAGAGCCTCTTGATTCCTGTGAGCTACTGGAAAGACATTTTGGGCTGAGTGTTTTTTTCTCCCTCTAAAACGGGGGTTATGAAACAGCTGATGGGAGCTGGAAGGGCTTGTGCACCCATTTCTGCTTGTGTTTCATTATCCATCACTTCCTGACTGGTGTCACAGGGCCAGAGCATTCAGATTCAGATTATGGGGTGGAAAAGTGATGCATGAAGCCCATACAAAGCTGCCCACTCAGATTTCTGGGCTTTGTTTGCATGGGTCACATTCACTTGTCACAAGTTCCTGTCTTCTTTTTGTCAGCTGTTTCAGCAATGTCACACATTTATCCCAGCTCAGGCATAGCAGCAGTAGTGCTGGCAGAGCAGGGAGCCTGTGTTTGCAGAGCAGGGAGAAGACTTCAGAATTTAGATCTGAAATGTTGATTATATCCTAAAAGGTTCTTCTTGTGCGATTGGAAACCTTGGAGTCCTGGACATCATAGTGCTCCCAGGTGTGGTGGCAGCTCTGAGTAGAGGTCATAGTGATTTCAAATCAAAATTGGCTTAAAATCCATTACTGGAGGAGGGGAAGGAGGGTGGGAGGTAGGACAGACCCCACTACCAACCCCACTACCAAACAGGTGCTGCCTGTCCCAGAGGGTATGAATGGGGATTGTAGAATATTTGGTTGGAAAGATTCTTTAAAAGTCATCTCATTCCACCCCCTGCCACAGGCAGGGACACCTTCCACCATCTCCAGTTGCTCCAAGCCCCATCCAGCCTGGCCTTGGACACTTCCAGGGATCCAGGGGCATCCACAGCTTCTCTGGGCACCCTGTGCCAGGGCCTCACCACTCTCATAGTCAAGAATTTCCTTCAAAAATCTGGGTTCACCCAGTTTTTTCCATCATAATTACTTTCATGATCCCAGCAGGTTTCCAGGAAGGGTAGGGGGGAAGCATTCCTGGTACTGCACTAAACCTGGAATGGGAATGTGGGCAGGATCATCTTCTCCAGGTCCTTAGACCACCAGCCCTGCCTTAAGCTCACAAAAATAGTTTTGTTTGGGAAAATCAAGGGCCTTGTTCAAAAAGGCTGGAATTTCTTTGGAAATTCAGCTTTCAAAATCCGCAGAGAAGCCACCTCTGCTCCCAGCAGCAGGTCGGAAGCTGGGTTTTTTGGGATTGCTGCCAAGAAGCATTTCTTGGAAACCCTTCCATGTGCAGTGCTAACAGCAGGACAGGAGGTCTGGGTTTGAACTCTGGGTGATAAAACCAGGGAGGTTTTGGCAGGGCTGTGTTCAGATGCCTCATTCTTGGCCTTTCTCCTTGGGGTGTACGGGCAAACCCCTGCCTGGGCTGGCTCAGAAACTTCCATTTGACTTTGTAGCAAAGCTGAATTTTCCACTGAGTAGGAAAGTTTCTCAGATTGAAACAGCTCTCTAATTTTTTGGATGGATTTCTCCAACTCATAGACTACACCCAATCTGTATTTTTGAATGAAACTAGTGGTGACTCTTCCCTGCAGGGAATTTTCATAAAATCATGGAATGACTTGGATTGGAAGGGGCTTTAGAGACCATCTGCTGCTTCCAAAAAAGGAACATCCTCCACTAGACCAGGTTGCTCCATCCAGCCTGGGAATTCTCTGAAACCATCCACTGATTTTATGATTCTTTGAAAATGGATGAAGTTGTAGCCTGGAGTATCAATTATTCCTTAACCCAGGTCAAACTTTCCCTCTTTTTTTTCTGTACTGGTTCCCTATTGCTCTCTCTGAATCCCTTCATTTTATTTTTTTGGGAAACTATAAAATTTATGTGGAGAACGAAGGAAAATCTCTTTCTTGCTGCAAGGGCCAGGTCAGCATCTTTTTTTTAAAATCCCTGTGAGAGCAATTTGTCAGAAAACCTTGTGGGAAGCACGGAGCTTGAGCCTAGTGAAGCCAAGCTGAGCTTGAACACTCCCTTGATTTGAGCTCCTATCAGCAGCAGGAAATCTTTTTATCAGTGACTTTACAGGATAAAGGAGAATTTCCCAAAGGATGGGCTTCTTCCCTAAGTTTCATTCTCCAAGGAGGCCCTGAGAAAAGCAGATCCACTGGGAAGTTAGTAGCTCCAGACAAGTAGGTGCATGCACTGGTGTGCATTCTCACCTGTAGGTACACAGAGAGCTTTCCCAAATTGCCCAGAACCTGAGAAAATGGAGATAAAATCAAAAAGGCAATTGCAGTTAATTAAGCTTTCAAGGCAACTGGAGATTGGTTGGAATCCTGTGGGATTCCTGAGGCCTCCCAGTGGAATTTCAGGTGCAGTGTGGGCAGGAAGGTTTTTGGTGTCTGTGGCTGGAGATGTCTCAGTTGTGACTGTCACCTCTGGCTTTTGGGGTGTGCATGGCACAGATGTCACCACCAAAACACAGGTACTGTCTCATGCCAGATTCTTCATTGAAATTTTGAGTTTCAATTTAAAAAAAAATAAAAAGCATTTTGTGCATGACTGGACTTTGTTGTTTTTTTCCACCTACATGCTTTCCCTTTTCTTTCCATCCTCACCAAAACCTGGCCTGAATATTGTGTTTTGGGTGATGGGAAAAAGCCACGTACCAAGAAATCTTGGATATCTCTTTGGTTTGTAGAGGAATTGGGATGTGACCAAAGAAGTGCCAGATGTGGGATGCCCAGGGGGTTGCAGGTGAGCTGGTGTGGAGTAACAGGTGTAGAAATCCATTGTGACATTTAAATGTCTTGTTTTCTATGACGTGAACTTGGAAAATTAAAGGAAGAGCCTAACTTTTAACTCCAGAAGAAGCAAAGTCTTGAGAGATTCAACAGTGGGAGTGACAAAATACATAAAGGGACAGTATTTGTTGCTGTGCCCTTCTGTTCCTGCAGGAATTTAGGTTTAAAAATGCTCTGCTACCTTCAGAATTTTGCTTGGCTTAACCTTTGGGTCTCCAGACACCTTGTAACCATATCCCATGAAACTCATTATTACCTGAAATTGCAGTTTTTGGGAGGTCCGTGTGAGTATTTGTTCAGGCCTAGACTTCACCAGTAGCAGAAACGCCTGATGTTTTTAAAAAGATAACACAGACTTGTTTTTATTCCCTTAAGATGGCAAATCTTTCTTCAAAGAATCATGAATTAAACAAGACAGTGCCTCACAGCAGGTATTAAGGCAAAAAAATAATAATTTTTAAAAAGCCTTTGGAATGGTCTTTCCCTCTGGCATCTTCACTCAGGTTCTGCAATCAGTAATTCAAAGGAGGTTTTGTGGGAAGGGGAGGCGAGATGCAGGAGTTGATATGACTTCCCCAAGGGTGAGAACTTTTGAGAGCTGGGACCTGAGCATTAATCTCTTTAATTCCAGCTCAGCACTTCACTGTGAGATCATTACTTTGTGTGATTAATCTGTGCAATGCCTCCAAAGCCTCTAAAACCATAATGCTGCACATGTATTGAGGAATGTTGCTGCCAGTTGGAGTATTTGGGAGTCTCTTGCCATCCCTGACACCTTTTTGCTTCAATTTCGAAGCATTCCCTGGCCTTGGTTGGTCTTCCTCTGTTCTAATCATCGGGGCTGATGCAGTCTTCTTTGAGGAATACTGTTTTCAGTAGGGACAAAGAGTTGTCAGTGCAAAAATCAGCTGAAATGCATTAGATAAGTAGAGGTACAACTGCAGCCATGACAGTTTTCTTGCAGTGATGAGTAATGTGTTGTGTTCTTGAAACTCATTTCCTAAAGACAGGAGAGCAGTAACAAGACACAGTGTGTGTTTATAGGCCCCTCCATCCCAAATAACCTTCAGAACCTCTGAGCATTTCCAGCCATGTTTGAGAAACTTTTCAAAGTCTTCAAATCTCGCAAATTCTGTGGAAACCGAGTAGCAGTGAGGGAAGAAAGGGGAGGGGGATGAGTTTGAGTGGAGAGACCTTGAGACTTCCCAGACTTGATGCAAATTCTGCAGTGCAATTTTACTTCTTAGGTAATCCACATCTGATTTTTAGGACGTTTCCAGCTCCTGGGTTGAGGTCATGGTATCCTCGAGCGCGATGCTGGGCAGTCGCTTCGCCCTTCCGCTGCGTTAACCCCGATTTTATGTGGGATGACTTCATCCTCCTTCTCTCAGAGGCATGTGCTGCCTCTTTCACATTAACACATTTACCAGCAGCACCTCACACATCTCAAACTCTTTGTGAATCCCATCGGCACCCAGAGCCACGAGAGTGTCTGATGCATCACGTTGCAAACTGTGAAATTGAAGATTCAGCCCCACTTTGATGCTTTGGCTCCGTGAGCAGCAGAACTAATGTGGCTCAGCATACTAATGAGGGAGGTATTTATTGTTCAGGGCCTGGCTGGTGTTGAGCTTCACCTTTGAAAAATTCCTGGGAGGATGGTCCTCCTCTCAGGATGGGCCTTGTGGAGTCCTTGGCAAACAACTGATGTGGCGGGGGAAAAAGCCCAACTTTCAAGGAAATAGCCCCAAGATGGATGGAGGGAGGAAGGAAGGAAGGAAGGAAGGAAGGAAGGAAGGGAGGGAGGAAGGGAGGGAGGGAGGGAGGGAGGGAGGGAGGGAGGGAGGGAGGGAGGGAGGGAGGGAGGGAGGGAGGGAGGGAGGGAGGGAGGGAGGGAGGGAGGGAGGGAGGGAGGGAGGGAGGGAGGGAGGGAGGGAGGGAGGGAGGGAGGGAGGGAGGGAGGGAGGGAGGGAGGGAGGGAGGGAGGGAGGGAGGGAGGGAGGGAGGGAGGGAGGGAGGGAGGGAGGGAGGGAGGGAGGGAGGGAGGGAGGAAGGAAGGAAGGAAGGAAGGAAGGAAGGAAGGAAGGAAGGAAGGAAGGAAGGAAGGAAGGAAGGAAGGAAGGAAGGAAGGAAGGAAGGAAGGAAGGAAGGAAGGAAGGAAGGAAGGAAGGAAGGAAGGAAGGAAGGAAGGAAGGAAGGAAGGAAGGAAGGAAGGAAGGAAGGAAGGAAGGAGAAATTGTTGCTTTTCATTGAGAGAAAGTGAGGATGAAACTAACAGCATTGCTGGGAACATAAAAAATGTTTTTTTCATTTTGGAGAAGCCCTGTCTATTTGGATCACTGACATCTGTTCATTTTAATTGGAAAGGAACCAAAATAAGCGAAAGTGTTGCTTTTAACCTTGTCTGGGCTTGGTAGAAAAGCACTTAGAACTAAAAGCTGGTGGTGGTGGTGGTACCTGGAAATACTGATTGGAGAAGACTTCATTGAGATAAAACCTCTTTATGAAGACAAGTCTTCAAAATTCTGTGTCTTTGTCAGGTGCCAGACCCTTTGGGGTTTGCTGGGAGAGAGGAATCCTTTACACTCCTCAAATTTGTCACCTGGGCAGTTTAAATTCTCTAGAAGGGGGTGGGGGATTACTTGGGAGAATTTTGCTTGCAAGGATGGCTTCCACCAGGAGGGGAGAATGCCATGCACTGAGGGCTTGTGCACGAGGCTTTGGTGGTTTCTGGGAATTTGAGACATCTCCCTGGAGGCTGGCCAGGTTGGAGACTCAAACCTCTGAATTATGTGTAATGTAATAGCTGACTTAATGAAAAATCACAGAATCATTTGGGTTGGAAAAGATCTCCAAGATCATGGAGTCCAACCTGTGGCCCATTCCCACCTTGTCACCCAGACCAGAGCACTGAGAGCCATGCCCAGTGATTCCTGGAACACCACCAGGGATGGGGACTCCAGCATCTCGCTGGGCAGACACCTACAGTGCTTAACAACCATTTCCATGAAGAAATTCTTTAAAATGAGATGGTCTCCTGAATATCTCTGCTCTTGACTCAGCTGGAGGGCCTCGAAAAGCCAAGATGATTTTGGTTTATGTTCCCTTAGAGATGAAATGTGCATCAAAAATCACAAACACACAAATTTTGCTTGATCATCTCGTCTCCTCTACATCCAGCTTTTATATCCCTGGGATGGTCTTGATTTATTTCCCCCAAGAAAATTAAATTCCTCCTGACCCACACAGTCCAGAACTCAGAGCAGCTCCTTGACACGGCATTCCTTGGGGAACCCAAAGAGTTTTAGGAGCCTGATTGGAAATTCCAGCAAACCAGGACTGCTGGCAACCAACTTCCAACTCTAAACCCTCCAGGAGCACAATGCACTACAATTATAGCAGCATTCCCGGGTCAGGAAACAAGCACAGGCACTGCTGTATTCCTGTGTGTGATATTTCTGACACACAATGTTATCTTGGGGATTGTTGCGTCGGCTTTTATGTGGCGCAGGGAGGGTGGGGCAGAGGTTAATTGGTCATGTTAATGGTTTTTCATGTTCCTGATTTAGGCTCTCAGTGCTGTCCTTGGGGTTCGGAGCGAGTTACGAGAATTATTCATTCTATTGTGGTGCTGTCACATCTGTGATGTGAGGAGATGGCTCCAGCTACAGCCCAGATCACTGAAAAATCTCATTCAGTCAAGTTTTGGGGTTTTCTCCTGCTTATACCACGTTGGAAAGTCCTGAGAAATCCTAATGAATGGATTTGTTCTAAAACTAGATCTGTCTGTACAGATCTGTACACAGCTGGGCTTCAGCTGAGGGACAGGAACTACTCACTGTGTATTTGTTCAAACCCATCTCTGGCAAAATGTCTTTAATTCAACCCAAAACGTGTCTCTTTGGACATGTGTTCTGGAAATGTGGAAACTAGTGCAGAGTTCATGGCTTTGTGGTTACAGGGGTTTTTTGCCTTCATAGAATTACAGAATTATATAATTGTTTGGGTTGGAAAATGCCTTTAAGATCATTGAATCCAACCCGTAGCCCAGCACTGCCAAGGCCACCACTAACCCATGTCCCCAAGTGCCACATCCACTTGGCTTTTAAACCCCTCCAAGAATGGTGAATCCATCACTGCTCTGGGCAGCTGTGCCAGGGCTGGACAACCCTTTCCCATGGAGAAATTTTCCCTCATATCCAATTTAAACCTCCCCTGGTGCAACTTGAGGTCATTTCCTCTTGTCCTCAAAATATAAAAAAACCCAAACCACTGCAACCAAAATTAAAACCCCAAACTACTGCAACACCCAAACCCTCCACTTGTTTTGTTTAGTGACCATTCCTAAAATACTTCTGCTCACCAAAGCTATGGAAATAGGCACCTAATGCATTGGTTGAGGGGTACAGCTCAATGAAAAATGAAAAAAAAAATTGGCTTTTTATTATATATTCTTCAGTGTCTGGTGAGAGGAGAAGAATCAGTGAGGAAGTTAAAGTTTTGGGGTCTTCAGCTTCCTAATGGCTTGAAATGCATGTTTTTGCATGAATTTAAAGTTAAAAAGTGTTCCAAGCCAGGTTGGACAGGGCATGGAGCAACCTAGGACAGTGGAAGGTGTCCCTGCCATGGCAGGGGGTGGGACCAGATGATCTTTAAGGTCTCGTCCAGCTCAAACCACTCTGTGATTCACAAAAGATATTAAATGCCTGTCTCTTTTTTCTAGAAGCTGAAATGTCACAGCCATCATGGGGTGGTTACAGAAGAAACACACACAGCCATTCTGCCAGGGATCAGACTTCCTTTTTATTTGTGATGTGCTCTTCTCACACATAAAAATCTTATTTGCTAAAGACCATTTGCTTTTCTCCAGCCAGACCGACAAGGCTGCACTCAGGAAGCATCAGAGGCATGGCTTCATTTTATAAGAATAATAATAAAAAAAACTTCTGAGAGAGCTCATCATGTCATACTTCCTCTATTCAGGACTCCAAGTCTTTCACAAAACTGAGCAGAATCCCATGGGGCCACAGCCATGCCGGGGTGGTGGATTGAATGACTTAAGTATCTTTTTCTGGTCCGATTTGTGACTGTAGCTTTAATTTATTGCCTCCTCTGTAAACCACAGATATGTTTGTTATTCGCAATTACATGGCCAAAAAAAAAAAAAAAAGAGCTTTATTTGGATTTTTAAGTCATTCTTGTTCTTTGCAGTGGCATTTGTTGCAGTGAAATCCTTTTATGAGACTTGTGGGGAGAGTTGGGATGAAATAGCTCCTCAAAGGGACATGAGACAGGCAGAGGCTCAAGGAAGGGATAAAATTGGATATTAGGAAAATTCCTTCATGGAAGGGGTGTTCCATCCTCAGAGATCTAAAAGCCCTATGGATGTGGCACTGCTGGGGTAACAGTGGACTCAATGACCTCAGAGGGCTTTTCCAACCTTAATGGTTCTCTGATTCTAAGCATAAAAATGAAGTTTTTATCCCTTTGGGGGGCCAGAGTAGTGCAGCGTTCACCCAAGTCAATTTTGTACGTGGAATATTTGGAGTATTCCTTTTTTACTGTAGAAACCCTCCTATCTGAAATTTAAACACCTACAGGAGCTGAACTTCAGTTTCTCTTTCAAAAAATTGTCCCCATGATGGGCACCTCGTGCTCTGATGTTTATGGTCACCATATTCACATGCCTTGAGTCAGCAACCTCCTCCTTATCACTTAACACAACTTTCAAATGTTCATGCTGAAATTTCCCATATGTGTAATAGTTTCTCCATTTTGCTGGACCGAATCTGAAAATTTTGCGTTTTTAGAGCAGGGAGAAACTTGTGGTCCAGATCCAGGAATTAATAATAAAATATTTCAGGGAAAAAAATTAGCTTTCGTGTTGGTTTCAAATCAATCAATCCCTTAAAAAAGCAGAAAGAAGATGCCCAGAGAAGCTGTGGCTGCCCCTGGATCCCTGGAAGTGTCCAAGGCCAGGTTGGATGGGGTTTGAAGCAACCTGGGATAGTGGAAGGTGTCCCTGCCATGGCAGGAGGGATGGAACCAGATGATCTTTCCCACCCAAAACATTCTGGGATTCTCATTGGATTCTGTTCCAAAGGACACAGTTACTGACCGTGCTGATTTGGGGAGGCTCTGCTGTCTGGATTCCAGTCTGTTGTAAAAAGGCATCTCATCCACAATGTGGTGGGGTTGTAGGCCTAGTGCATGGAGCAACCAGGCGTGAAAATAATTAAATTGCTCATAAATATTTTACTATATTTCTGAAGACGTTGCCCAGTAATTGCTTTCCTGTCATTACTTTCTGCCTGCATGGAAATAACATATGCCAGCATGAACCCCAGTGGCAATGGGGAAGGATTGAGTGGGAGAAAATGAGGTTATCTCTTGATCAGTATTTTAGCAGCTCAATAATAATATTTTGATTAGGAGAAGTAGTGCACTGTCCCTCAAAGAGGCACAGGCTTCTTGTGATTTCTGTGTCACCAGAGTTGTTTGAGGAGGGTTGAATCCCACACGGCTTAAAAACACCAAACCACTAAGACCAAAGGATCATCTTTTAACAACTCCGTCATCTGCTTTAAATCCTTTTCATTTCTCCAGCCTGGAAGGAAACTGGAGCTCTTCCATAAGTGATATGGCTGCCTCTGGCTTGCTCTGGACACCTTTCCTGTAGGAGAGGAGAATTTGTGGACAGGGGCTAAACAAAGGGCCTTAAGTGATTTATCACCCCCCAAGGTCAGGGTGGTCTCAGGGATGCAGGCACGGCTGCTCCTGTTCCCATTTGTCCTGGCCATGAGATGGCTCCAGTTACAGAGTCACAAAATGTCTTGGATGGGAAAGAACCTTAAAGAAATCCAGTTCCAACCCCCCATCAAGGTCAGGGGGGTTCACCTTCCACTAGCCCAGGTTGTTGACAATAATACAGTTGAGTTCAGCCTTTTGTTGGGGAGATGAAAATAATGTGAATAACATGGGAGGGCTAAAAGTCAGTCGTCCCAGGATGTTGGTTAATCACTTCAAAGATAAGCTGCATTTTAATTACATATTTTTCAGAACTACTGAGCATTAGGTTCGGTCTGTAGTGTTGGTCTCAGCAGGGGCTTGTACTCACCACAGTGTTTAGGAGTAGTTCTTACAATCTTGAGTCAGCAGGAAATATGTTTATTGCAGTGATATTGGGTTTATGGTAGTTTATAGCAAAATCTATATATAATTTGTAGTAGCTATATTATATTAGGTTTATAATAGGTTAATAGATATATAAATCTCAGAAACAAAGAATCACAGGATGGTTTGAGTTGGAGGGGAGCTTAAAGATCATCCTGTTCCACCCCCCTGCCATGGGCAGGGACACCTTCCACTGTCTCAGGTGGCTCCAAGCCCTGTCCAGCCTGACTTGGACACTTCCAGGGATCCAGGGGCAGCCACAGCTTCTCTGGGCACCCTGTGCCAGGGCCTTCCCACCCTCACAGGGAACAATTCCTTCCCAATATCCCATCCATTCCTGCCCTCTGGCAGTGGGAAGCCATTCCCTCTTGTCCTGTCACTCCAGGCCTTGTCCCCAGTCCCTCTCCAGCTCTTCTGGAGCCCCTTTAGGCCCTGGAAGGGGCTCTAAGTTCTCACTGGAGCCTTTTTCAGGTGAGCACCCCCAGCTCTCCCAGCCTGGCTCCAGAGCAGAGAGGCTCCAGCCCTTGGCCTCCTCTGGACCTGCTTTAACAGATCCATGTCTTTCTTCTGCTGGGGAGCCCAGAAAATGCCATTGATCGATGCCTTGGCACAGCCCTGCAATTCTTGGCATTGGGATCTGGCTGGAACTACCGAGCTCAGCCCAGGCTCCCTTTCCTCACTCTGCTGGGAAATGAGGAATAACCCAACAGCATCCCAGGAGTTCTGCAGGTGCAGAAAGTGGTCAGTGAGAGCTGCAGGGTGCAGGTCCTTTATACCTCCCTGCCCTTCTCTGAGCACACTCACCACAGTCCCTTCCTGCTACAGATCACTCCTTTCTAGTGTGGAGATCCTGTCTCTCCATCCCTCCATCCCATTGTTGTAGGACAACAAAGAAAGATGAGAGACTTTAAATATTTCAGAAGCAAAGAGCATAGAAAATAGGCTTTATTGTCTAATTCTTACTACCTTTTATAAGGTGTTCTGATACAGACTTAAAATGATGGTGAATAGGAACAACACCTCTCTAATGCCATTGGTTAAATTAGAGAAACAGCAAAACACCACTTGGAGAAAGATTGTTTTAAGAAATGATAGTTGTTTGCCAAGATTACTTTGAGAAGAAGCTTTCTTAAGAACTTTTTCCTTGAAAAAAATGTTAGCAGCTAAAAGTTAACAGGTTAAAATCTCTCAGACCCAGAAATACCAGGCCTCCATCCCGAGGCTCAGGAGGCAGCAGTACCTGATGGATACAGCACTGCAGATCATGGCACTGTGCCACCAGCCTCGCCAGTGACCTCAGCAAAGCTCCTCTCCCTGCTCCTGCAGCTTAAAATCGAGGATAAAAGGTATTATCTCATAAAAAGGAAGGTCTGAAGGTGATGCTTGCACGTAGCTCTCTTTGTTGTAGGTGTCTGCACTCCCGACATCCTTCTCATCCTCAGAAATCTAAAGGCTCTGTGGCGGCATTCAGCAAAGGACTGCAGAGCACAGGGCTTGTGGCAGTGTGCAGTTAATCACCAGGCTACATCCAAAGGAAAAGAGAAACCCTTTGCTCATAAAAAGGGTGGAAAAGGGATCGAGTTTTTGCATAAATCAAGAGCTCTTTGCAGCAGCACAGTGCCATTGCTGTGTGAATTCATGGGGACCTCAAAAACGAGGGCAACAGGAGTGCTGAGCAGCATAGGGTTGTATTTTAAAAGCCCCACAGTTCATCTCTTTTTTGGATGTTAGAGAAAATTGCGTGGGCAGAAGCAGTGGTAGAGTCTCTGCACTTGTATCAGGGAAGCTGCTGATGGGTTTTACCAAATATTTTCGTGGTGAGTTGAGACACTTGTGGAGGAGATAAATGATAGAGCTCTCCAAAAACGCCTGGAGGCTCCTTGTGAAGGGTGGCAAGCTGGATTTCTGGGCTTTGAGGGTGCAGCCATAGGGGAGTTATCAGAAAGACAAAGAGATAAATCCAGGATTACTGCCGGGATGTTTGCTGATAGCAAATACACCCATGAGATGTGCAACAGCCGCTGGAAAAACCGCGAGCGCCGATGCCGAGCACGGTGCAAATATCCACAAATTGGTTAAAAAAAAAAAAAACAAACCCTCAGTGTTTAAAACGAGTTCTGCAGGGAGAAGAGGTGGAGATGCCAAAACTGAGGAGGAGCTTTGATAGCCAGTGTTGAAAAGCCATTTCCTGAGTGGGAGGCTGGAAGGATGGATCCTGTAGGTTGGAGTAACGCGGGAACGCTGCCTTTCCTATTGCCCCCCGCATTCCCTTTTTTGCCAGGCCATATTTATTATTTCACATGGGTTATAACTTCCTCGTCGGCGCACGGGGGTGTGGGAGGGGGGAAGGAAATGACACTTGCTTTCTTTGCAGGGACTTTGGGAAGAGCTGCAGAGGAAAGGTTGGCTCTAAGAGCTCAGTAGAAATGCTGAGCTTCCGAGCAAATTCCTGCAGGTACATGGGGTGAAGTAACGTGAAACCTGGCATTTGGGGTGGGGCAGACAGAGGAACATTGCAACCTGTCCAGTTTTGCCTTGTAACGTAACACACCGTGGAAAAGGGCCTGACTGGAGTTTTTTAACACTTTTTTTCTGGTCTTTTAGGCTTGTAATGGCTCGATGGTTTTGGGGCGCTCCCTAGCCGAATGTGGCTGGGCTTTGTTTGCCTCCAGAGCCCTGTTTCCCTTCAAACAGTCACAATCAGGCAGGAAATGGGTTTCTTGTCCAGCCAGCCTGGTTTTATCCACAGCAAAAACTCCCTGGGTCCTGCTGGGAATCTCTCCAGCTCTGCTCAGCCCTGTGCTTGTCTGTGCAATTCCTCCAGAGCAGCATCCAGCCCAAGCTCGGACTCACCTGGCTCTGCACAAGGTTCCTTGGAGTTTTTTCTACCTTTTACCTCAAAAAAGAAAACACCCAAGCAGCTTTGACCTGTTCCTTTTTATGTCATTGTACAAAAAATGTGGCTGTCACACCCACGGGCTTCCTTTTAGGTTTTAACCCAGCTCTGGGCTCCGGGGGCCTTGAATAAAGGGATTTATGCCTGGACATGGCAGTGGCAGGCTTTTCTCCTGGCATGACCAGACTCTCAATGTGACATTCAGAGCTGTAAAACACTCCCTGACAATAGCTCGTGTTGTTCAAAGAGCAGCATAAATAATCGAGGTTTTTTTTTTTTTCTTCTCTTGGGGTTTTTTTTTTTTGGTGGATATTTTGTGAGAAGAATAATATCTCTCCAGGCTGGCTGGGGAGGCAAAGGGTAGGCACTCTTGGAATGTGGAGGGGAAACTCAGGAAGGGGTGGCATAAAAAAAGAGGAACTTGAGGTTGTTTTCTAGAAGGTTTTTAACATCATGGCGTTGGGATATCTCTCAAACAAGGTGTTGGGGCCTCTGTTCCTTTTTACACAGGTTTTTATACAGAATAAAATAATTCCATGATCCAGGTTTCTGTGTGTTTGCAGGGACACTCTGGCTCTGCACAACTCCCTGACAGGAGGGAGGAGCCAGGGGGGATCAGATTCTGCTTCCAGGCAATAGGGATAGGACGAGAGGAAACAACTCAAGTTGTGCCAGGGGAGGCTTAGATTGGATATTTCTTAATGGAAAGTGTTGTCCAGCCCTGGCACAACCTTCCAGGGCAGTGCTGGAGTCCCCATCCCTGGAGGGATTTAAAAGCCACGTGGATGTGGCACTTGGGGATGTGGGTCACTGGTGGCCGTGGCAGTGCTGGGGGAATGGTTGGATTCAGGGGTCTTGGAGGGCTTTTCCAATCTTTTTGATTCTATGATTGTGCCCAGGGCTTTATCCATCTTGAAAACCTCCAGAGATGGAAATTGCCCAACCTCTGGGCACCCAGCTTGACTGACCTCATGGTGGAAAAATTTCTTTCTCCACCTTGAACATCTAAATTCATCTCCCATCACCTCCTTTCCTCCCACCCTGTGAGAGCTGGGCTCTCCCATCTCCCCACTGTCCTTGGAGATGCTGGAAAACTGCTCAAAGTCCCTTTCCTCACCTGCTGCTGATAGCTAAATATGCCCAAAGAGAAAAAGAGACAAATATTTGTGTTTGTGCACTTCCTACATACCTCAAATTAAACTTAGAAAAGGAAAGTTTTTGAAGAAGTTACCAAAAAGATACATAAGCAATTCAGTGACATTTCTCCCTGGTTCATTAGCCCATGTGTCTGGTGACTTGCCTCTTCTGAAACTTTCATAGAAAAATATTTATTTTTTATTTTGCATCAGTCTTTACATTCCTTGCTGTCAATATCTAAGAGGTGATGTGATCCCAGCTTTATTTTGTCAATTAGGCATCTTTTTGCTGCTGTGACCTGAATACAGGGCAGAGCAACTGCTGATTTAATCCTCTTCAATATGATTTTTATCGTTTTTCATCTAATTCTTTTTTTTTTAAATCAATTTCACCACCAAACCAGCTTCTTTCTTGTTGATTTTTCCAATACTGTGAAAATAAAGCACTGAATAAATGTATTTTGTACAGTGAACGTGCAGAGGGAAAAGCTTTTATGCACCCTTTAGACACAACCCGATCCCAACCTCATCTATTAAAATTTTATATGTGTAAAAAAAAGAAACTTACTTACGTATGCTTATTTTCTTTAAAAAATGTTTTTAAAACGAGCTTAAACTGGGGGAAAAAACAAACCCCATGCAGTAGTTGTGGCCATGCCCAGAGTCTGCCCAGCACGTGCCGTGGGTATGAATGAGCACTGGCAGTTTTGTCTCGGGGCTGGATTAGGCACAGTTGCTACTGGAAACTGCACAGCCTGGCTCAGGGAGGCTGTTACTCTCCAAAACAGAGTCCCTACCCATGGCAGGGGGTTGGAACTGGAGGATCTTTGAGGTTCCTTCCAACTCAAACAGTTGTGTGATGCTGTGAAAGCACCACCGAGGTTGGGGTGATGAGGACATGCCCCATCCAGCATCACTAAATGTCATTTACTGGGTTTTGACCTCCAACAGCATCCAGGGGAGGCTTTTCCTCCTGGGATTTGCTTTGAGCTGCAATGTTCTTACCTTCATTTCTTTTTTAAAAAGTCTCTTTTCAGGACTCAGACCCCACCAAGTCTGGGGTTTTTGCACAGTTTGTGTTTCAGCTTGCACAGGCGGTTGTCAGTCCTGGAGCAGCAATGGTGACTTGGTTTTGAGCTGTAAAACAAAAGCTTTTGTGCAGCATGGCTGCTGTGTGCTGCTTTCTGCTGTCAGAAGGGAAGCTGAGCCCTGTGCCCAGCCCGTTCCTCCCCTGGCTTTCCTGTGAGTCCATTGAGCTGGCCCCTGTCAATCAGCAGAGCTTTCAGAACGAGTGTGTGGGATAAAGCTCCAAAATGTGTCTGTGTCAGCTCAGGAGTGGTGCCTGCACTGCTGGGTTTGGGAGAGTGCAGAACTGTCCATGTGCAGTCAGTTTTGCACAGTCATTTTTGACTGTTGGAGAGGTTGGACTCAATAATCCTTGTGAGTCCCTTCCAACTCAGGACATTCTACGGTTCTAATCTGGGATCTCTGATCTGTAGCAGAGCTCAGGGGATTTTCTTATCCACAGCTCCCTGGATCCCATTCATTCTTTCTAGACTCAGTCTAATAAAGCCAGCTTTAAACTGCAGCCTTTGCTCTGTGGGGAAGGGACAGGGTGGTGTGTCATCCCCTCCAGAACCACTGGGGCTCCATGTATGGTCTCTGCACAGGGGATGTGGCATTTTAGTACTTAAAGGGACTTCAAGAAGGGAAAGTTACTTTTTATACAGGCAGATAGTTGTAGGACAAAGAGGGGCATGGTTTTAAAATAGAAGAGGAGAGATTTAGATTAGATTTTAAATGGAAATTCTCTACAATAAGGCTCTGGCACAGGCTGCCCAGAGAAGCTGTGGCTGCTCCATCCCTGGGAGTGTCCAAGGCCAGGTTGGATGAGGCTTGGAGCAACCTGGGATAGTGTCAGGTATCCCTGCCCATGGCAGGAGGTTGGAATGGGATGATCTTTCAGATGCCTTCCATCCCAAAGCATTCCATGATTCTCTACCACCTTTTACTGCAGGGACATCTCCCCTCCCCGTGCCCTTTGCAGGCTGAGAAAAGCACAGTCAGGTTTTATTTCACCCTGGCAGCATGTTTTAAAGCCAGGCTGACAGAGCAGTGGACCTGAGAACAGAAAAGATGTCGAGGCAGTGATGATTATTGGGAATGTTAGAGCAGCATGGGGAATGCATTGATGCAGAAATAGTAAGAATCCTATCGGGTTGGGTTGTTTGGATCAGAAAAACTACTTGCTTTTAGGGTTTTTTTCAGATATTTGCCGATATTTTTTGTCACTGACTGCTGTGCTTGAGTGAAACTCCCCCTGCCCTTGCCTTGGGAGGTGCTGCTCCTGTCAGTAGCTCTCAAGGCAGCTTTGCCACCAGGACCAGCCTGTCCTCCTCTCTGTTGCCAGAGAAAGCCTCAGCTCTTGCAGAGCAATGACCTCCACTTTGTACTTATATACCTGGAATTCTCCCTGGAGCTGTGTTGTGCAACAGGGAGCGTGATTCCACATGTGTTTTATGTAAGCCAGAAGAGGATTCCGGGTGTTGTGCTGGAGAATCAAAGCCCTGTTTGGGGGAACCTGCAGTCTGACTATCCAGTTGGACAAGCTCAACTTTCCCTGCAATTTGAATAGACTCTGCCAGAATGTTAATTGTGCCAGGCTCCAGAACTACCTTTTAACTCCTTCGGAGTGTGGAGGGTTTCCAAACCATCCTGGTTCTCCTGTTTAAATAACAGCTTTGGGTGTCTGTGTCCATCACCCACTCATTCCCCTGGAAAGCCTTTATGGCTGCAGTGTGTCATTTGGGACAATCCAGGACATCTCTGCATAGCTCAAGAAGGTCCTTTCCCTCCCCGTTTGCTTCCCCATTGTGAGGAAGTGGGGATCTCCCTCTGAGCACAGTTTTTACATTTATTCATCCCAGAAATTCCTCCTCTTTGAGGCCAATTATTTGATACCCGTAATGTCTTGGCACTTCAATTCTGTTTACTTGTTCTCAGTTTATGGCACTTTCCTAACTCAATTCAACCAGAATAAACAGCATCCGGAGAGAGAAATTCCAGTTTATTGTGACTATCAACAACACTGGAGAAACAACTGTTCAGATCAGGGGCAAACTCACTCAAAAAATCATTATCTCCTTTATTAGAAGGCAAAAAAGAGCTTCAGGTGTCAGAGATAGAGAAGGGATCATCTCCAATTGGTTTGTTGTGGTATTGTGGGAACACAGGTGTGCTTAGTCCCAGCTGGAGCTGTGGCAAAACCTGTCCCCTGGAAATGCTGGAAGCTTTGCTGTTGATTTACCTGGATGCAGAGTGCAACCCTGCCTGCTCTCAGATTGTTATTATTTTACCATCTGCAAAAGTTTCTGCAGCAAAACCTTCCTTTGAATAGAGAAGGTTTAGGATAGTAAAGAAAACAGGCATAAATTAAGGCAAAACCATTTGGGTTTGTTCTTGCTGCAGGGCAATAGTGGGAAAAGAAAAAGAAAATCCTTTTTCCCAGGATACTGCCTTACCTGGAGCATGTACCTTCCCTAAGAGGTGGCAGATGGATTTCTTTGTTTTTCTTCAGGCTTGTGAAGCATCCAGGATTTTTGGAGGAGCAGCTGTGTACCTCAAGAGTTAGATTTAGATGTCTCCTTGTAGTCTGGCATATTCCAGCTGCTGTTCCTGATGGGGTGGACCTGTCACACACAGGATCTTCTGATGCCATCCCAGATTCTGTGGCAGCTGGGATGGTCTTTAAGGTCCCTTCTAACCCAAACCATTCTGTGATCCCACATTACTGGGGGTCTGAGTACTTGGCACCTTCACTGTTAATGATTGTTTTAAAGTTTAGGTAATTAATTGTCTCAAATTAGGTCTGTTAGCTAAGGTAGGACAGAATATCTGTGTGGGAAGGCAGAGTCCTGGGTAGACACTTGGCATTCACTTAAGGGAAGGACCTGAGTAAATTTGAACTAAAAATGCGTGGGTTTAAATTTAATTAAAAAAAAAAACCCAAACCCAACTTTTTAAAGCAGCATTTTGTATTTTAAACAAAGAGTATAGAGCTATGGGCGAACTTCCAGAGAAGCAAAAAACTTATTTTGTTGTTGGAATAGGATCTTTACTGGAAACAAAATCTGGAAACAAAACTGAAAGCCCCAAAAGGACCTGATACTGTGGTCGCCTGAAGCCTGCAGGAGATCCCTGTGGTGAATTAAAGGGAAGCTCCACAGCTGCACACAACACCTGCCACCACAGCTCAATCAGAGCTTTTCCATCCATGAGGACGTCTCATCCATGACTTTTGGCTCCACTTTCCATCTCTAGTGTGTCCAAAGGTTGCAGAATTCCCATGGTAGGTCTCCCCAGGGGAGTTGGAAAGGATCCTGCTGCTGGTGTGATGAGTCCTGCAGGTTTAGTCCTGCTGTCCACTGTATCCCCCCAAAAGAAACATCAAAACCTCTGGCAGGAAAAATATCAAGTCCTGAATCTTCTGCTGGTTTTGGGAATCTGGATGGAGTAAATGTGGCTCCTCCAGGGCTGCACCTCCAGAAATTTGCCCTGTAGCCCCTTTGTATTGTAACAAAACCATTAATGCTTCCAGACCTGATAGACATGAGGGTTTTGTACCACAATTCTCCTGATCCTTATGTCTGCTGAGTCCCCATGGACTTCAGTGGTGTTTGTGGGGCAGGGGGATTGTCAAAACTCTGAATTTCATCCAGCCTAAAAAAAAGCTACAGCAGAGCCAACATTATTGTTTGGTGCAAAGTGCTGAGCAATCCACAGCAGGGAACAGCCTGGTCCTGCAGCGTGTCCTTCCCTTCCCTCTTTGGAGTTACCACAGGGACACCCCTGTTGTGTGTGGGGAATTGTGTCCAGGTTTAGGTTGGATTTTAGGGAAAAGCTCTTCACAGAAAAGGTTGTCCAGCCCTGGCACAGCTGTCCAGGGCCTTGGTGGAATCTCCATCCCTGGAGGGATTTAAAAGCCATGTAGACATGGCACTTGGGGACATGGGTCAGTGGTGGCCTTGCAGTGCTGGGGGATGGTTGAATTTAATGTTCTTAGAGGCCTTTTCCAACCTAAATAATTCTATGATTCTATAAAATTGAGTGGATTTATTTGCAAACTTTACTTTGACAGTGAACTTAGAGCCTGATGGTCAGACCTGGAGATGAAGCTCTTCCATGAACACACTGAAGTGGTGCAGTGACAGTGGCAGAAGTGAAACCCATATTCCTTTGGTCTCTGCTCTGGTTTTGTAGGGTTTTTTTGTGTTTGGTGTTTTTCTTTGCTCATGTTTAGCTTTGCTAAAAGCCTTACTCTGCACTTGTCATCTGCTGAGGGTTTGTTTGAGGTTCAGCAGGAGCAGGATGGGGTTGAGGTGTCACAGGGGTGTGTAGGTGTGTAACGGGGTGTCCTGATAACAGCACTGATAACAGCACTGATAACAGATCTGGAGATAGAAACACCCAGCGCTCAGAAAGGAGCCACCAAAAAGGGTTCTGAGGAAACCAAGTGCCAATGACAGGCAGAAAGGAGCCATTGTTTCTTGAGCTGCTGTAACTCTGATCTCGTGTCTCAAAGGAGAGAGACACAATTGGCTACAACAATGCTGTATTTATTATCCACAGCTCAGAAGTCCACCTGTGGGAGGAATGAAGAATATCCTGTTGCTGTCCAGTGCTAGAACTTGCTGGAGCTTGATCCTTGGGTTGCTTCCTGAACAGTCACTCCCTGTCCCTATCCCTGTCCCAGCTCCTTCGCACACAAAAATTCCAGCCAAAGCCACCACTTGACTCCTGCATCACATGGATCTGCCTTAAAACCAGATCCTGCTTGCCTTCAAGTGGATAAATCTCTGCCTGGGGCTTGGCAGGCTGTGGGCTGGGATCTGGTGGAATGATGGGCAGGAAAACCCAAGTGAAACCTCTCTCTGCAGGAACAAGGATGTTTCCATCACAGTGATTTGCACTGGTGAGCAGAGCAGGGAGTGGCAGTACAGGTGGGATGTGGGGTAAGGACAACCCATGTGTCAGACGTGGGAATTCTTGAATTTGACATTTGGCAAGCAAAAAGCATGATGGGATATGGGATTTATTTCCCAAAACTTTTAGGGAAGCACAAATCATAGAATCCTGAAATGGTTTGGGTTGGAAGGACCTTGAAGACCATCTCATTCCAGCACCTTCCACTATCCCAGGTTGCTCCAAGCCCTGTCCAGCCTGGCCTTGGACAATTCCAGGGATCCAGGGACAGCCACAGCTTCTCTGGGCAACCTGTTCCACTGCATTCATTCATTCCCAAAATGTACAGGATACAGCACAGCCTCTTGCAAACTCTTGGTGTGTGTCCCACCTGCTCTGTTCATGGGGTGGATCAGATTAAGATACCTTCCCAAAAACGAAACCAGCCCTGAGCCATCAGCAGAAGTTGCCCTTTGAAGCATTTTGTGAGGTTCTGCCCCGTGGCCACTCGTGTCCCTTAGTGCCCTGCTCCAAACCTCGTGTCCATTCCCCCTTCCCAGCTGCTCCCAGCAAAGCCGGGCTGTGCAGAGGATGACCAGTCGTGCAAGTGGGTTCTTTCCCCCCTTCATACGTTTGTTTATTCATTAAGGAAGTCAAAAGAGGAAGAGGAATAGAAAGGTTGCAAGTGTTTTGCTTAAAAATGAGACCTCAGTGACTGGGCTGCACGTTGCCCTGTGTGGGGCAGTTCCAGTGTCCCCGGTGAGAGCTCAGGAAGACCAAGGTGCCCTCCCAAGGTGTGCTCAGGTAAGGTCACAGCTTGTTTGTGTATCTGCTGACATCCTTCTGGCCCAGAGTTCCTGTGGAAACAGGCTGGGAGAGGTGGGCTTGTTCAGCCTGGAGAAGTGAAGGCTCAGGGGAGATCTTCCAGCACCTTCCTGTGCCTAAAGAGGCTCCAGGAAAGCTTGGAGGGGACTTTGGGCAAGGGCTCTGAATGGCAGGACAGGGGGAATGATGTTTACACTGAGAGCAGGTTTAGACTGGATATTGGGGAAAAGTACTTTACTCTGAGAGTGCTGCACAGGTGCCCAGAGAAGCTGTAGCTGTCCTTGGATTCCTGGAAGTGTCCAGGGCCAGGCTGGACAGAGCTTGGAGCAGCCTGGGAGAGTGGGAGGTGTCCTTGGCCATGGTAGTGGGTGGAATTGGATGATCTTTAAGGTCCTCCAAACCATTCCATGATTCTGTATGCCAGTGTTTGAATGTCTGATCTTGACCAATCAAAGCCTCTCGTGTACAGTTGTGCATCCACTGGCTTCCCAGAACGTGGCTCTTAAAGCCAGTGTCCCCCTCTGCATCCCAGGATTTCTTTTCTTCCCAGCTGAATCACTTTAATTTGCAAAGGATGCCTCTTTACAAACAGCTTTGCCCTGTCTCTTTGCACATTCCAACCTAAAAACCAGCAAGGTCTACATTTTACAGGCACCAGGAGATCGTGGGGTGCTCCTGCTCCGGGATCAGGCATCAGCCCTGCATCCCATCCACGGGAGCAGGCCTAGACTGCAGCTCAGAAAATGCCAGGGAATGGTTTTTCTGTGCACACAGAGAAGGCGAGGAAAGGAAGGCAGAGAGGTTTGCCAAGGGAAATGGTTCTGTTACACACAGAGTGTTTTCTTTGGGTGTTTGTTTCCCACCCCTCGCCCGGGATGCGGAGCTGGGTTTGGGCGACTGAGCCCGCCGGGTTTATCTCGGGGTGTGGCGTTGCTGCAGGCTCTTATCAGGTGTGTCCTGGTGAGCAAAACCATTCAAACAAAAGCCTTTCACCTCCATTTGTGCACAGTTCCTGCTCTTGGCCAAGGGCTGGTGTCTGCACCGGGGAGGGATTGGTCCACGACTAATTCGTGTGAAGGAAAACTGATGGGTTTTTTGGTCTTTAATTTTGTTTTTCGGGATGGAAATCCTTGGGTGGATTGGTACAGATGAATGAGATTAGAAACACCAGTGAGGCGGTATGGAAGGACCAGAACCAAAATTAATTAGATTAGAGTTAGAGAATATTAGAATTACAGAATCATTAAGGTTGGAAAAGACTTCTAAGATCAGCTCTGGAAGGAGCTGCCGTGCTTTAGAAGCGTAGGAAAGCTTTTCCTCCTGAAAACTGCCAGCTTGTTCAGCTGTCAGGAGAGAGCCGGATGCTTCCCTTGCTCTCAGCTGCTCCTTTAGCTCTGACAGGCTGTTTGCTGGGATGAAAGAAGAGACATCAACAGGCAAAACTGCGAGAGCTGCCGGCGTTTGTTGCTGTCACACCTGCGCGGTGGCACTGCCAGCACAGCAAACAGGCAGGTAGAGTAAATAATGATGGATTATTTTCTTTTAAAGCTCTTTTCTACAAGAAAGGAGATAACGACTGGATGCTGTCCCATTTTCAGCCTAGGAATTGTTTGCCAGACTTGAATTACAGGAATTGTTGTGGTGAGGCAGAGCAGCTCCATTAACTGGGAGCTTGGCAGGGGCTGGGGGAGGCTTCGCACGCCGGGGCCCCGCGTTGTGCTCCCGTCAGGAACGATTAAAGGAGCTGTTTGTGATGGAAACAAAACCAAATTGGGCTGATGCTTTAAGGGGAAATAAAACAGGGAAGAATAACTTTATTGAGCTTGTTTATTAAATCTTGCTGTGTTCCCTTCTGAGCAGCAGAAACTGTTGGAGCTGCTGGTGCAGCCAGCTCGTGTTTTGTCTTTCCCTTTTTTGAGTTGATTTGGTGTGGAGAGGCTTTGGACAAAACCTTTTCATATCCCTTTGGCTTAGCTGCAATCCTAAACTGATCTGCTGGTGACAGACTAAAACTAATTATGGCCAAAGAGTGCAGAGAAGAGGTTTTAAAGCTGTTATTTTGATAAGATGGTGGGTGTTCAGAGAGGCTTGGGAATTACTGGGTGTTAAGTTGCTGATGTTGGCCCATGCCAGTATCCATATTCCATCATAGGGAGGGAGATGTGAGTGTGCTTTCACTGCTAAACTACTTAGAGAAGGTTCTGCTTAAAGATGGGGGAGGAAAAGCCACCATGCAGCCACTCATGCTCGAGGGGAGCAGCAGAAGGAAGCTGGCTACAGATTTTTTCCCTTTGTATCTCATTAATTCCTTTGGCCCTGCAGCTGAACCAGCTCAGTTCTGTTCTCTGCTCCTGCTAGTTATGGAGCATCTCCCAGTTCCCATTGCCCCTGCCCTTTTAGTGTTTCATCCTTCCACCTTTATTGAAGATAGTTCAGTTCCACCTCCTGCCATGGGCAGGGACACCTTCCATTGTCTCAGGCTGCTCCAAACCCTGTCCAGCCTGGCCTTGGACACTTTGAGGGATCATGGGGCAGCCTCAGCTTCTCTGAGCAACTTGTTCCAGGTTGCCCCTGAGCTGGTTTGGTGTTTCACACCCTTGTTCTCTGAGCAGTGATGATTTTTTTGGTGCTGTACAGAGCGTATTGTGTTTGCTCTCACCTGTGGCGCAGTGAGCGTTACCAGATGGTTTGCTCAAAGTTGATTTTTTTTTTTTTTTAGCACTTCTAGTAGTAGTAGCTTAGTGCTTGCTGCTCTTCTACTGTATGTTTTTTAGCCAGGCAAAGTGCCAGCATGTCTGTTGGAGGAAAAACTCCTGGCTGGATCGTGGAGAATAAGCCAAGCTCAAATTCCCTCTGAAGGGAGAGAACTCAAGTCCCACAGGGAGGATTTTTCATTATAATGGTCCCATTTGGTAAATTAGTGATCAGTTTTGGAAGGAAAACTGGATGACTTTGGGGGCATCCCCTGGTATCCATAAGGAGGAGGGAGATGTGGTGCAATACCTGGAGCTGGAGCTGAGCATCACCAGCAGCAGCAGAGCCATTCTCTGGATAGGGACACCAACCACAGCCCTGCAAGCTGCAGGATACCTGTGGGGTAGCTAAAGAAATCCATGTTTTGGGAAAAGTCCCTGAAGGTCTTAACAAAAAACCCTTGATGATAGTTACCTGCTCCAGGCAGACCTACCTATGTATGGTAGTTTAATGATTTAACCAAGTCTCTGTTGTGACTCTCGGGGTGTCCTTTACAGGGCCAGGAGTTGGACTTGATGATCCTTTTGGGTGTCCCCCCCAGCTCTGGATATTCTACAATTCCAGAAGGAGAAGCAATCAACTTTGTAGTTTATTTGTTCCTCCCTTATCCTTGCTCATTCAATTGGAAAGAATAGGGTTGCCTTTTTCCTTTTAGGACAGGGATCATCAGGTCACTCTTGTGATAACCTCCCTGATCCCAGCAACCATTCCTACCTCTGTTGCAATTCAGGTGGAATTGGAAGAGGTCCAGTGGAGTGGCTCTGGTCTTTGTGAGGATGACTTGTTTCTTCACATAAATTTGATGCAGCAAAGTGCAAGGGATTTGGGTCTCCTGCTTGGTTTAAACACACCTCAGGGGGCTGTTGGCACCATAGTCACCTATAACTCGACCTATTTTGTGCATCAGGGGGGAGCTCAGGATGTGATATTTAGGAACCAGAGAACACAAACCAGCATTCCAGAGGAAGCAGGTCACACCAGCTCTCCTCAGCCCTTCTCCTCAGTTTTTTAGGCTTGTTTTGGGTCACTGTGGGGCTGTGCCTGCCCCAGCAGGATCCCAGAGGAGCTCCAGCCCTTTCAGAGGCAGCAGCTCCCTCGCAGTGCTGTCCCAGAGGACTGTGGCAGATTGCAAACACTCTCAGCACAATCATACCAGCCCAATTAGCATAATGATGCTGCCTAATTTATGCACAAATTGCCCTAATTTATGTGTGTCGATACATATGATTAAACCAAGCCCAGGTGGAACAGGGTTTGATCTCACCCAGCCAATGAAGCCTAAAGCTGCATCCATCCCAAAATGTGTGAACAGTCAAAAATTCCTTTTTTCTGTTACTAAAATGTGGAGGTTTGTGTTGTTTTGCTCTGGCAGCATGAATGGGGTGCAGGTCAGGGCTAAACTCATGGCAGGAGGTAAGAGAATAAAGGATTCCAGGGCTGAGATTTGCATGGATTAAAGGCAGCTTTAATTTGCCTTGATACACTTGGGTTTCAGGTGGATTAACAGGCGGCAGGATTTGGGGCTGTCTGGCCAACTAATACCTGCCTTCCTTTATTTTAATTATTTTAATAAGGGCTGGAGGACTCCTGGAACTGTGGGCCACCTTTGCCAACCCCTGATCTTGAGCATTTTTGTGTGTAATGTTTTATACCATTAATATTGCCGATTAACAAAACTGCTGTCGTCATCTGAATTCCCAGAGCACTTTCTCAGCAGGGTTCTTAAAAAAAACACCCTCTCAGATTGTAACCTTACATTCCTCATTTTAATAAATGAAATAGGTAATTTTTTTCCCATAGAATCACAAACTGATTTGTGTTGGAAGGGACCTTAAAGATCATCTTTTTCCAACTTAATCTGACACGGTGTCCCATCACCTGTGAAATTCTCTGATTCTCTTGCACTTAGCACCATCCAAAGCTGTGTTGGGAATCTGTCAGCCTTGTGAATGAAGGAATAAATTGACCATGAAAATATTGACAGCACATTTGCTTATGCCAACTTCCTGATTCAGTCACATAAAGTTTACCACTTTGTTTAAATGCACAGAGCTAACCATATACTCCCGTCCTAAATCCAAAACACTGCACCAGCTACTGGGAAGAAAATTAACTCTAAAATTAACTCTAAAATTCCCAAAAATTAACTCTTTCCCAGCCAAAACCAGGACAAGCTGGTCACAGCACCGAGGCTGTCTGAGTTTGAGAAGTTTTTGGACAATGCTCTCAGGTACAGGGTGGGATCCTTGGGGTCTTCTGCACAGGAGTTGGACTGATTCTGATGGGTCCTTTCCAACTCAGGATATTCCATGATTCCAACCATCCTAGAAGACACTTGACTCTGAGTCCACTGGTCTCTTTCATAACTGGAATTTCTTTCCAAAGCAACTTTGTGTAACAGCATTATCAGAAATACCTGGATCAGGTCAATGTTAGATTTCCCAATGCTACCAGGTTTAAAAAACTGAATTTTTGTGATAGAGAATGGAAGTTTCTCCCTATATCTGGTCTGTCTTTCTTAACATTGCTGTGCTGTAACAGTAGGTTAAATTGCTTTCATCCAAATATATCCAAATGGCATACAAATAATAATTCTGAATTATTATGGCATTCCTGAGGCCAGTGGGTTGCAGGGATAGCATTCCACACTCAGCTGATGGCACCAGATCCTCCGGATGCAGCTTTTTAGGAGGATTATCTGGCAAGAGGATTACACTGCTGGCACCTCGGGGCACAGTGGGGTCAGGAAAAGGCAGAGGAGTGGAAAGGATTGCATGGGGCTGCAGGAACCGAATGTGGGACACTCTCAGCTCCGTGCCACACTTGGCAGTCCCGCTTCCTCTCTGCCCAGAAACCGATATCTGAGGCCAGTAAGTAATTTCTAAGAACAGATGTGGACGTAAGACACTCCTGTGAGGGTGCACAACATGAGGTGTTTGTGCTCTGACACACTGGAGCACCCACCTGCACTGTGCTCTGTATCTGTCACAGGGAATGAGGGCTGTGAGTCACTGCAAGTCACACATCCCCAATTCCCCTCTGCTCCTGCCACTGATCCGTGTGTGCAGCCATCTGAAGGCACAGCTGGCTCTGCACCCCACTCACACACGTGCCACTGACATTTATAAGCTCTCTTGTGTTCATTCTGCCTGTGCATTTGCTGGTTTTTTTTGTTATCTCCCAGTGTACGCTCGTCTTTCAGGAGATGATGTCCTTGTCTTGCGAGGAGCCGTGAGCATTCGCTGCGTGAGCTTCGCTCTGAGCTTTGGAAAAACTCAGCCTCATTGCTGATTCCCTTTGATTGTGGTAGCAGCAGGGGAGCTGGAGAAGAGGAGGCTTTGGGGAGACCTTCCAGCACCTAGAGAGGCTAAAACAGAGCTGGAGAGGGACTTTGAACAGGAGCATGGAGTGATGGGATGAGAGGGAATGAGGTTAAGCTGTAGGAGAGTAGATTTAGATGGGATATCAGGAAGAAATTCTTGGCTGTGAGGGTGATGAGGCCCTGGCATAGGTTACCCAGAGAGATTGTGGACTTCCAATCCCTGGCAATGTCCAAGGCTGGGTTGAACAGGTTTGGAGCAATCTGGGGTAGTGGAAGGTGTCCTGCCCATTGCAGCAACACTGGACTTCATCATCTCCAGAGGTCACTTTCGTCCCATTCCATAATTCTGTGAGTCTCTTGCACTTAGCACCATCCAAAGCTGTGTTTAGGAATCTGTCAGCCTTGTGAATGAAGGAATAAATTGACCGTGAAAATATTGACAGCATATTTGCTTATGCCAACTTCCTGATTCAGTCCCATAAAATTTATTGCTTTGTTTGAATGCACAAAGCTAATAACCAAAGGATGGCAGGGCCTCACTCCCACAGGGAAGAGAGGACAGGCTGAAGGCTGGACTGAATTTTTGTAGCTCTCAAACCCCTCTGCCCCAGGACAGCAGCATTCCTGGGATGTGTTGGGAAACGCTGGATCATAAGGAAGAAAATGCAAGTGGTATATGGGAATATCAGCAAGTCTGGCACATCTGGGGTCACTCATTTAGAGCCAGAGACAAGAGAAAGCAGATGCCTCAGCTGTTCTCCAGTTCCCTTAAAAAAGAAGTATCAGGAAAATAACCCAGCTCTCCTCCTCCCTGGCAGATCCAACGTCTTTTAATCTGCTCTGTCTCACAGCTTCTCTTACAATGGAAGTTGCTGGTGGTCTGCTGGAGTTAAGCAGCAATTCTGGCAGACTTCAGAGCAGACGTGATCTCCAGGTCTCATTGCTTTGAAGCTCCTGGTTCTATCACACTCAACTAAATCAGATTTTTTTTCTTCTCTTTCGTGGAGGTAGAAAATCAGCCCCGCGCGCCCATCTGATTGCAGTGCTGAGACTTGTCTAATTGAACAAGTGCTCGAGTCAACACTTGAGCAGGATGAAAAACAATGAGGAGATCACCCAGGGATTATGTCTGAGCTCCACAGCTCCTGGCACCGACAGAGCAGATGGCTGGGTCGCATCCTGCCCAAGGCTGGGCAGGAAAGATGTCGATAGGAAAAAAAAAATAAAATTAATTTGGTTTAAATGTATTCAACTTGAAATCTAGAAGTGCCTCAGGTCTCTAATTCTGTATTTCATAGCAGGAGCCCAGAAAATGGGATTAGTTGAGGGTTGGCTCTGCAGGCTCCTGCAGGGAGCCCCACTGCTGCCTCAAAGCTGATGTGGGTGAAAAAATATTTTGGGAAGGGGAACTGGGATGCAGGGAGTGGAGACAACCTGGCTGGTCGTGTAAAACTGGGGAGCAGCCAGGAACAGTGTGGACATGTCAGGTGAACCCTGAGCCCCTGTGGTGTGGCTGTGCTGATGGAGCCAGGAGTCCAAACCTGAGAGCTGGTGGGGAGGGAGGTGGTTTGTGCAAGAGTGTGACAACATCACAAACAGCCCTGCAGGTCTCCAGCCTCCAGCTTGTTCCTTACAGGATCACACTTGATCCTACAGCCAAAGTCTGTATCCAGAGAAGTTTGGGCTTGGGGAAGTTGCTGGTGGCTGTCCCCAGAAATCCTGGTGATCTCCGTGTGGCTTTCTGTCCCCTTCCCTTGGGGTGGGAGTAAATGAACACACAGAACTGCTTTTCCCAATCTGTCTGTGGAAATACACCCTCAGAGGAGCCCAAGGTGATTGTGGTGCCCTCACTGCAATAGAAATTATCTATTTCCTCTAGCTCTGGACCCTCTTAAACTTTATTTGCTTTTACCCAAACAGCAGTGCATGTATCAGGCCAAGCTGTGAATATCAGAGTCCCTTCATCTGTAACTGCTGCTGCCGCCCTGTAATTCCATCCTGCCACCTCTTCCCAAAAGCACTTTTAACCCTGGAAACTCCCAGTTTTGCTTTCTGTATTTAAAAGTTATTTTCATTTTTTCCAGCGTGTCTGTAGCTTGAGCAATAATGAAAAACTGCATTTTGCATCTGGTAAAATGAAGCAGAGTTGCCTTGCTGGCAGCAGTAAAAATGCTGTTTCCCTAAGATGCTGCTGTATTTTAACTCTTTGGTTCTAAAAGCTTTTTGTTTGTTTGTTTGTTTGTTTCCAGGGGGCAGCACTGGAAGAACCTTTATGGGCTCCTCATGACGTGCAGGTGGACGATTGACCGATGATAATTAAGGTAGGAAGAGGTGCTGTTAATTTTGGCATCTTCTCATTTGTCCTGTCCTTGAAATAAAATGGTGCTGGCCAGTGGCCCGACAGTCATCACTCTATTTTGGGGTTCAGTACACAATGATGGCACTATGACCAAGCAGTAATTTTTTGCTAAAGTGTCCCTTTAAACACAGAGGGAAAGGAAATCTTATTTAAGAACTACCTGGGAACGTAACTAAGTGGAAAAAATCTGACTTCCTCCCCCAAAGGATAATAAAGTCTCTGTTGGTGCGGAGTTGGAAGGGACATGACTCTTATTTGAGAGCACTCAGCACAGGGATTTTTTTGTTCTGCTGAAACCCAGTGGTTGGGTTGGAATTCAGGTTCTAACTTGCCATCTCAAAAAAAAAAAAAAGGAAGAAAAAGAAAAAAACTTGAACTAAAAATATATTTTATTCGTTTATTTTCATCTTCTCAAGCTTCTGTGGAAAGCTGTTCTATCTCCAAATGTGGCAAGAGAGTGCTCAATTCTTGATTGATGAAACAGAGGAAAATCCCTGATTTAAAAGCAGTAAACTGTTGTACAAACTTGGAGAAGAAAATACAAATGCGAGCAGAGCAAAACGGATTCAGAAGTAGCTTTTGTGCTGCTTTAATATCTGAATTCTTGCCTTGCTGGGTTGTTTCTGCCAAGGTGGTTGTGCTTGGAGGCATCACCAGGAGGGTGAGATGGTCACTGCTGGTCTCTGCCTCCTCTCCCTGAAGCAAAGAGGGTGTTCACCCCTTTAGGAGTCACCACAGAGACTCCCAAATATCTACTGTAAACAGAGGCTTTGCTTCCTCTCACAATTTGGGTTTTCACTTCTGATTAATGGGTTCAGTTAATGGCTGCCTGGTTTTTGGTGTCAGCAGAGAGTTGTTGGAAGGAGAAGGGGAAATTCAAGCTGCAACAAGAGCAAATTCTTTGAACGCAGGTTTTACCATTCTCCAGTGTATTCATACTGTTTGTTTGGCTTGTGATAAGATGCACTGCTGTGGAATTTGCTTGGAGCAGGGATTTGCATGAATTATTGTTTCTTGCAACGTGCACATCTGTGCAAGCCCTTTTTGTCTGTGCTCTCTGGTACCCGAGCACCCCTTTGGAGAAAGGATTTGTGTGCTGGGGTGCAGTGGTCAGCACAAACCAAGTGCTTGGGGGGGAAAGGAAGGCTGCAGTGATAAAAACAAAGTGCTGAAATAAGGGGAAAACTCCTTCAGGGCTGTGCAGCAGCGTGGGGATTTGTGTGTTTATTCTGTGCGCCGACTTCTCATCCCAGCGCGGTTTTGTAAAAGCAACATCCTCCTGTTAGAAAAAACTCAGGGCAGTTGTGCTCAGCCTCTTGCAGGGTTCACTTTTATATTTAGGAAGTGTAATGGCATCAGTCACAGCTGCTGATTGATGCAGCGTGGCCCAAAATTATGTATAAAATTGGAGTAAACAGTCATTGGGGATGGTCTCTTGATTTTGCACTTGGAGCTTTTCATTTGAAGGGTTTCCCCCTTCTCCTAGAGAGATCTTTCTGTAAATCACTAATTAGGCAAATGAGCTACAGTGACATCAGTCTGTCTCCAAAAAGAGCTGGTGTTTTGGAGAAACCTTCAAGCTGCAGACTCAAATTATCCAGTATTTAAAATTAGGCTGTCTCATAGGAATAGAAAGCGTGAAGAAAGAATTACTGGAATTTTGGGTGACTTCAGGTTTCATGTACAAAATCAAATTTTTTGTTTAATTCTAAACTCTGCATTGATGCTAAGTCTAGTGTCCCACTAAATTTGACTAAATCTGATGGCATTAAAAAATTTGCTTGTAGTTCTCTCACTTCCTTTTTTGTAGAGAGTAGAAAAGGTTAAGGCAAATATGTTGGGATGTTCATCTACAATACTTTGTGTAATGTATTTATTTTCTGAAAAATTGGCTTTGATGGGGAGAACTGGGGGAACTTCTGCCCTCAGAACATCAGGGGCAGGTGTGAGTGATGGGACAGGTAGAAGAACATCAGTGGTCCTACCATTTGTGAGGTCCTGGGTTGGGCAGAGAGTTGAAAGCAATGGGAGTTGTGTTGAAAGCAATCAGAGCAAGGTGCTCAGTGTGATGGAGACTTGGCATTGTCTGGATCTGTATTTGAATGTGCAAGACACTGCCAGAGCTGCTCAAAAGGGCAGAAACCATTGGGGTGTGGAGGGCACAGCCCCAAGACACCACTGCAGTGCCCAGTGCCGTGTTTTTGAGAGGGGGAGCGCCAAAACCACAGATCTTGTTTCAACAAAGCCCATCCAAAGCCATCCACAACCTCTGCACCATCCATAATGTCCCCTAGCTGTGTTGCCAGCAGTTTTTGGGAGGTGGGAGCCACCCTGACAAGCCCTGTGGATTTGCAGAAGAGCTCGACACGTGTGGTTTCCTCCACCGGTTCCAGCAGAACCCGTCACCAGGCTGTTGTTTTCGGTGCTACCCACAATAACTGAAACGTCTTTCCTGAGAGATAAGTCACTAATTGTGGTTGGCTCCTTCCTCTGGTGTTTGTTCTCTCAGTAACTTGAAATTTCATTTATCACCAGGGTGCTGCTGCTCCCCTCCAGGGGTTCCCTCCAGCACCTCCTGGCCGCGGTCCCACAGACTCTCCCTCAAGGATTGCTCCTCAAAAAAGTGCCACAGCTTCATCTTCTCCCCAAGGACGTGCAGTTGTGACCAAACCTCATGAGATGAGACAGAAGGTGGTGGATCAGGAGTCATCCCAGCCCTGCACTGCTTCATCCTGGTGGATTCTGCTTTGGTTGGCCAAGGCATAAAGTGGTTTTTCCCCCACTCGGATTTGCAGTTTCAGTCAAAGCCACCAAAAACTGCAATGCTTCTGAACCCTTTAAAGATTGCTCTCACATTTTGGGACTTGCTGTTGTGCAGACTGATCCTTGCAGTACGTTTTGGAAACACAGAGTTTTCCCAGAGACCAGAAATCACAAGGGCGTGGTGCTCCCTAAATCCCACTGGCACTTCTCCCCACCTCTTTCCTGTGAAGCTTCAAATTTCTACATGAAATTTGATACCGCTGAGGTGAGCTGACCTGATCTGCTGCATCCTCAAAAATACCCTGGGATTTGCAGGGACTGCTGCACAGAGTGCAAACCATCATTCCCAGCACACACCTCCAGCATTAGGTAGTTGGAGCTGAGCATGGAATGGGGACAGGAAAGAGAAAACTCCTCACAGAAACCACACCAAGGCAGCGTGTCAGGACCTGCAGCCCCTACCTGGAGCTGCTGGGTATAAATAAACACATCCACCCTCCGCCTTATTTCTGACAACTGCCTCCCTGAGGAGTAATTTATTTTTTTTTTCCCAGTAGCTTGTTCTGCAAGCAGGTTTCCTCTTGCAGGTGATTAGGAAAACCTCATTTTTATGTTAATTAGGCATAACGATCAGTGCACAGACATCAACTGCTCTCACATCCTTCTGAGACGTGCGATTTTTATTGAAATTCAGTCCTGAAAAACCGATACCAGCAGCTGATGTACCTGTTGCCTGAACAGATGGGAAACTGCACCAAAGGGGTGGTTGCCTCAAAAATACGTTGCCAAGGGTGTAGCAACCACAGGTTCAGCTTTCAGGAGGGTTGCAGCTGCAGTCAGTTTAGGTTTTTAGTGCTGTTTGTCTGCGAAGTTTACAGGCTTCCTCAACAACTTGTCTGCACCGAGATCAAGCCATGCTAATTTAGATAATTGCAACTAAGCACAGCTACTGCTGGCACTGGTGGGCCTGCACCTATAGGAGCAAATCTTTTTCATGTTGATATCTCCAAACACATCCCTGCTTGGATTATATTTGGTCCAGTGGGAGGGTTGAGTTGATCCACGTTTTCAATAAAACAGATCCTTCATTTTGGGCAGATTGGCTGCCCCATTCCTGGAAGTGCTCAAGGCTGGATGGGGTTTGGGGCAACTTGGTTCAGTGGAAGTGTCTCTGCCCATGACAGCAGCATGGAACTAAATTATCTTTAAGATCCCTTCCAATAGAAAAGAAGAGGGAATTCAATCAGATGTTCTTTGGGTGTGTTGGTAAAACACAAGTGCAGCTGCTTTGGTGACATTTTTTCACAGTACCAAGTACAGAGGACACTGGAGGTAGAGGGGCCAGAGGAGAATGTCTGGTCTCAGCTGATACAAACCAAAATCCACAAAACTCTGGAACTGTACCCAACAGTGGAACAATTAGAATTACACTGTCTTGCCCCAAAACCATGTGCTATGGAGCACATCCAGGTTTCAGGAACGTGTTTGCCCAGCCAGACACAGGTCAGCATTGGGATCAGCCAGGTCAGTGGTTGCTAACACCATTAACTTCTCCTGTCTCCTTTTCCAGAGCTCAGTTCTCGTGATGTTATTTAAGGACTTTGTAATCCAAATCCTTAAGGTTCCTTGCTGAACGCTAAAACAAATATATCCATCTTATCAGACCTTTCCAAGAGCAAAGCACGGAAATCCCCTGTCAGGCTGGCACCGACACCGGTGTTTTCCTCTCTCTGCACCGGCGACTTTTCCTTTAATATTGCTGTACAAATCTTCCCCTGGATTATGCAATGATTAAGAAGAAAGAATGAAAAATTACACAGGAATTTGGCAAGGGACACGTGGACCCCTCGCAGCTCCATTGGTGGTTGGATGGATTTGTGATGCATTAAACACACGGACAGTCTCCTCATGGTGCAGAACCGCCTGTGCTTGGTCAGGGACCTGTTCCCTTTTTGCACAGAGTCATTCTGAGGGCAGGCAGATTATTTGGGTTGGGGATTTTTGTGTGTGGATGTCCACTGGGAGATAAGACAACCTGGAATTTTTATTTTTTTTAAATCTATTTCCAAGGGCTGTGATCCTTTACCTGTGGTGGCCTAAGGTTGGGTGTGCATTTCAGGGGAAGTGATACCTGGCAGCAGGTAAACGGCTGCAGCTGGGGAGAAGCCAGACAAGCTTTTGATGCGTAAATCCTCCAGTTCTGACACAAAATGTGGTGTTTGTCTTACAAACTCCACCAGTTTCTCTGAGCTTCGTTGAAATATAACAACACTTGAGGTGAGAGAGGGCACAGTTGGTACCTGTGGAACCAAGGGATGAGCTCGCTGGGGAAGGAGGTAAATTATTGCTTGGGGAGACTGGAAGGGTGATCTGGGGAGATCCAAGAAGGAGAAACTAGATTTCGGTTGACCATTGCTGAGGGAATTTAATTCCCAGATTTGATTTTTAATGTATTTTATAGGTGCCCATCCATATGCAAGACATTTTCCCTTCCTCTCCCGTCCTCTCTTGTCCAGGTGCTTCTGCCCAGCTTGTAAGTTGTAGTGCAGGAAGTGGGTGGTGTACCAGGTGAAATGTACAATATTTGGGGAAGGAAATACTGTAAGCCATAGTTTTGCTGCTGCAGAGAGCATTTGTGGGATGGGGGCTGTGTCTGAGCTGCTTGGCTGGCTTCTGCTTCCATTGGATGTGGTTTGTGTGCCTTGGTGAGCAATTCTCTCTTTGCAGAGCTGGAGGGAGGGGAGAAGCTCTTTAAAGTGAAACACTTCAAATATTGATGGAGTTTATACTACAATAAAGTTGTGTTTTACCTCTTCATGGCTCTTTTTCCCCCATGGAAGGTGCCCAGCTTGGCTGCACCTCACTCAGCAGATTCTTGGCAACCTCAGGTCTTACCTTGGGCTGAGCTTTGAGGAAGCACAAGGTCAAACTGCTGTCGCTCTAGAGGAAGTTTGTAGGTTCAAAATTCAACTTGACCTGGTCCTTACTTGAAAAAAAAAAAAAAAAAAGGAAACTAAAAAGCAAGCAAACAAAAAATATTAGTATGTGCTTCTTGTACAAGAGGTTGGAGAAGTCAGAGAGTCACAGAACCACAAAATATACTGGGTTGAAAGAGATCTTAAAGATCACCTAATCCAATGTGTAGCGACACTTTCCACTAGATCAGCTTGGTAATTCGACAAAATCATGTGAACAGAAGCCATGATTTTGCAAAAATAATTGTATTTGAGACAAACTACTTTCTAGGATGAAATGTTGCTCTTTGTCCCCCAAAACAAGTGGATGTTATGGGATCTAAACTGACATCTGAGTTTCTGAGGTATAGATGGGACTGAGCAGGGAGGTCTCTGCAGCTGCAGTTTAGTTATTTAAGGTTCTTCCTTGCAGAGAAAACTTGTGAGGAGGTGAGAGCTCTGCAGGAGGAGGAAATGGTGCAAGGGATTAAGTAGCAGAAAGGTGGTGGAGTAATGTGGAAAGTGAGTTGGGTTTTTTCTGGAGAGAAGTTGGTCAGGATTCACGTTGTGTTGGTGTTTTAATCCTTGTAAGAAGACTCAGGTGTGTGGAAGTGATGGGAGTTCAGCAGGCACTTGCTGGGATGTTTGGGATGTTCAGTGTCTCCCTGCCTTCATCATCCCAAAGATGAACTCAAAATTACAGGTGGTGACCAAGAAGAGTGTGAAGGGTCTGGAGAGAGAGAGTTAAAATAAAAATATTTGAAGGGGCTGGAGCTTTGCCCTTCAATGCTTCCCCAAACTGGAACATGCAGGGAGCCCCAGGAATGGCTGAAAAACCTGGGATTCCCCATGAAGAGTGGTGTTGGCTGGATTTTTTTCTTCCCAGTCTGTCTTGGAACAAACACTCAGCGGGGAGGACAAGGATTCTGCTTTTGCACACTGCCAGAGCAGGTGTCTCTTACAGACATCATTTACTGTCAAAAAATCAACCTGAAACTCCAGCTGCAGTTGGTCAGTGCCTCCAGCTGCCTCAGGCCGTGCTGCTGCCAGGTCACCACATCTTCCAGGGCTGCTGGGGAAGGAAAGAAGAGCCCTGCAGGTGCTGGGGGGCAAAAAATCCTCAACACCCACATTGTGGTGCTGCTCCACCTCCTCCCAGAGCTGCCAGAGGCTCAGTTTGCCTGTCCTGGAGCTCAGACACACCTTGGGCCAGATGGAGATTTGTTTCCTCAAATGACACATCACAGGAAATTAATTTTCTGCTCCTCAGCTGCCACTGTGGTCCACCCAGCTCAGGTGCCATGAGCAGCATTGAAACCACCCTCAAATATTTCAGCAGGGATGCTAACAGGTGTCCACAGCATGAAATCAAGCTGAGAAGCCCTGTATGGCACTGGGTTTGAGCCAGCTGGTCAATGGGAGGTCAGCCTTGCTGGAGGATGCTTCCCAGCTACTGTTTTGCTTTGGAGGTGAATCTGTTAAAAGTCCTTTTGCCAAGCAGCCAGAGGCTTGATCACAATCTATTTAATATCTATTTCTTTATTTTTATGTGCTTTGAATCCTGAAATGTACCATTTGGGAAGATGTTTTAGTGAGATGTTGGCTGGCAACCCAGCCCTGCATTAACTGCTTTAAAACATCTACTCCCCGCTTCAATTTTATTTGCCCTTAAATAAAGAGATAATATCTGCTAGACACCGGTGTGTTCATCCCTCAGGCAGGTGTTCAGGAGTTTTCATTGTTTTTAAAGTGGCTGTTTCTGGGCTTTGGGAAGGGCTGTCAGCTTGCTGAAGTCCATGATGAATCTCTAAGAGGTTCTTAATTGGAAATGCTGGTTAAGTGATGGGATGGAGATGATCAGCAGGATGCTCAGCCTCACCTTTGGTCCCCACATTGTGCTCTGGGCAACTCTGCTTTGTAATCTCATGGGGACAGCCCTGGGGTTTGAGCCTTAGCAGGGGAAGAAGTTCTTTGTCAGTGCTTCATGTCTTGCTTGTAATGAAATGACTTTTCCTTCTGCAGCAATCATAATTTTCATAAATTTTCCCTGTCACGAAAAGAAAGAAATGTCGTGAACTGATTTGCTCCTTCTCTTCACCGTGAGGCAGATTTTTCCTTTTCAAAGGAAAATACTTTTTAAAACATTTGCTCTTCCTTTCAGCTTGAATGATTTCATCCATACTCTGATTTTTATTAACAAAGGCTCACAGCGAGATGACTTTCAGACCTTTCAGCTGTTGATTTATCCCAAGTCTTTATTCTTGGGAGGAAAAATATGGAAAAATTCTCTGTTGCACAGTTTTTAATATACATTTCCAGAGTTTCATACCACAGGGCATTGTAGGGTGTTTTTTTTTTTTTTTTCCCAGTGATGCTTTAACATCTGAATTTCATACAATTCACTGCTTTTGAAGCATTTGGTGACTTTTGCTTTGTGCTTGATCCAGTTTCGATGGGAATTGTCCCAACTTCTGTTTCGGGGGAGGAGCAAAGTTATTTTTTTTTCTCACCAGCCTACATGGCATTTAATCCATCTGCAGCACGTGGCTGCTGAAATACAGAAACCACACTTTTTTTCTTCTTCTTTTTTTTTTTTTTTCCCACAAATTCTTCCCTGTGTGACTTCAGTAGTTCAAGCTGGTTCAGTCTCCTGCCCCGGGACTGCCGTGCTGGAAGCTGAAATCTGTTTATGTTTAAAGATGCTGCTTCTATTTTGGTAGGAAAATGCATCATCAAGAAGCCTTTCTTCCCACTAGCTGCACACTCAGCCTGGAATAAGGTTTCCAGGGGCACATCTTAATGAAATTACCCACTGGAACACACACACAAAAAAACCCAAAAAACCCATCCCTGATATTGGGATCAAGCTGGATGCTTCCCAAAAGGAATAAATCAAAGTTTTGTGTAGCAGAGGTTGAGCACAATTGAGGTTGGTGACTGATGAGATGGTGTTAGGAGAAAGTTGTTGGCTAAAAAAGTCTGATGTGTTATAGGATAGGAATTTTTATATGGGATGCTGTATCTCATCAGCAAAAAATAGCAGGGATATGGCAGCCCTGAAAGCTTTGGGGATGTTGGTGGATGAAAGGCTGGACATGCCCTGGCTGTTCCCTGGGCAGCAGGGAAGGGGGGATTCAGTGCCTGAAGAGGCTTCAAGAGAGCTGGAGAAGGACTTTAGGCAAAGGATGGAGTGACAGGACAAGGGGGAATGGCTTCCTGCTGACAGAGGGCAGGGTTAGGTGGGATATTGGGAAGAAATCCTTCCCTGTGAGGGTGGGGAGGCCCTGGAATGGATTTCCCAGAGAAGCTGTGGCTGCCCCTGGATCCCTGGAAGTGTCCAAGACCAGGTTGGACAGGGCTTGGAGCAGCCTGGGATAGCAGAAGGTGTCCCTGTTCATGGGGTGGAACTGGATGGGCTTTAACATCCCTTCCAACACAAATCTTTCTGTGATTCTGGTTCTAGGATGATATTTTCATTCAATTCAGATAGGCTGGGATGCAGTGAGGGTCATTAACAGGGGCAGGGTGGTTAATTAACCCACAGGACCCATGCAAGGGGTCTCTGGACACGGCCATTCCACCTGGGAACACTGGATGGACACAGGAACAGGAAGGGTTGGGCTCTTAACCCAACTTCAGAAGTTGACAGTGTGAAGAATGAAGGAATTTCTCCCCTAAAAATCGATGCAGTTGCACAGAGAACGTGTGTAGGGACTGAAGAAACCCCCCTACAGTCACCTTTCCATCTTTGTCGTTGCTTTCCTCACATGGATCAAGATGAATCAAGTGGGAAGGACATGGAGAAGAGGTTGGGTGTCCCTTTCTGAAAGCCACCACCAGCTGATGATGGTCCTGCTGCTCTTATCTCACATCACACACCCCATCCTTAACCCTTATTCCTAGAGGGATTTAGAGCTCTGAAGTGACTGAAGTGCTCACAAGTATTTGAATATCCCAGTAAGTATTTATCTGCAATTAAGGCCTTGTGAAAAACATTGTGAAACACGAGCTGTCATGCGAGTCCTGCTTCCCTTTGTGTCAAACTGGCAAATGCTGCCTTTGATCCTCTCTTATCCCCATGGATTGGAGCCATCTCCTTTCTTCATTTGCACAGAGGACCCACAAAAGCATCTGGGACTGTGTATGGGCCCCAACAAGCAGCAGCCAGGCTCATCTCTCCAATTTTCAGGCTCACCAGCGCCTTTTGTGAGACGGTAGCAGCTTTGGTACTTCAAAAGAAAGGTGTCAGAAATGCAAAAATGAGCAATTAAGGATTAATCTGCTTGTGGGGATGGGTATCTGCCTCCCCCTCCTGATTGCAGCGTAAATTAGTGGTTGACTTGAGCCCTGTAGTGGAGCTATTTATACCTCGAAGGTTTGAATTATAGCTGGATAGATTATATCATCCCTTTGTTTAATCCTTTTTCCTTTCTTCTGTCGGGCTTTTGACCTCAGTGATTTTCAAAGCAGTTCAGATTCGCTTCCTACGGTTTTCTTGTGATGGTATTTGTATCCAGGAAAGGGGAGGAGAATTTTAGATGGCTTTTTCTGTACCATTTTATTTTCTCTTGCTCTCCCTTACTCATTTCCTTATTCAACATCCCAGTCTTTTTTTTTTTTTTTCCTTTTTAACCTTCTCAGGCATTTTCATTCCACAGCCATCATTGCCTTTCTAAGGCTTTTTATTTTCCTAGGGCTTCAAAACAGCAGAGGTAAGGGACAGCCTGGGTGAATATTCCACTTTATAGGCTTGAATTCTTCCCCAAAAACTTTGGAGTGAAGATCTCCTGCCATTCACCTGCCTGCTGCTCAGACCTACAGCTCTCCTCCGTTTCCCCCCCACCCAAAGACGGAGCGGTGCGAGGGAGGGTGTTGTTGCTCTTGGATTTATTGGCTGTGATTTTGCAAATAAATGCTTTATAATCACTTCCTTGCTGCTCCTTGCAGCCAAGAAAGGGAGACGTGCAGCCAGGGAAGGGCAGGCTGCCTCCCTCTGCTCCAGCTTTCCCTTTGGATGTGCACTTCCTATTTCCAAGACTGCTTTTTTTAAGACTTCTAGTAAGTGTTGAAGGGTTTAGAATATATATTTATTCTTACAGCTCTGTAAAAGTTGTGTTTTAAACAAAAACATCCCCAAAGTTGGCCCCGGGTCAGTGGCTGCAGTGGTTCCTGGCTCTTTGCTGCAGTTTGGATTTTCCCTGCACTTCCCATCCAAGAGAAGCCGTCAGAAAAATAAAGGGCAAAGGAGATCTGGAAGTTCACTGAATATTTTTAAATATCAGAACATGCTGTGCAAGGGTGGGAATTAAACTGTGCTGCTGAAGCAAGCAGAGAGTTCCTCTGCAGTGTGGGCTTTCCTCACATCTTCCTCGATGGGTTTTCCTACCTGGAGCAGCCCTCCCACCTAAAAAACTCCCCCTGGCTTTCAGATCCTTGTGTGGCAAGGATTTACACACATGGTTGAATGTTTTGGAACACAGGGAGTGAAGGTCTCCAGCAAAGCTCCTGGCAGGAGTGGAAACCTTTAAAAAGTGACACTGAGCTGGGCCACCTGTGGGGTGGAAACAGCTTTTAATGACTTGTAATTCACCTCCATGTATTTCCCCATCCCTGGAAGTGTTCAAGGCCAGGCCAGGTTGGATGGGGCTTGGAATAACCTGGGCTGGTGAAAGGTGTCCCTGTCCCAGAGGAAGGACCTTGGATCCAGTGGGTCATTCTTTGCTGAAGTGATGAAGCCTAAAATAACCTATTTTTTTTGTAATAAATTGGAATAGCTTTTACCACCAGATATGTGTATAAAATCCTTTGGGGAAATAGGATGGTGGTGGGAGTAGAATTTTCCCATCTAGTGCTTTTTAAAGGACATTTTCAGTCAAAGCCATTGCATTTTTGATACCCTCTATCAGTATGTGTTTAATCTCCAGCCTGGTGGATATTTAGGGCCTTTTTTGTCTCTTGCAGCCCTTCCAATCTTTGTGAACAAATATTATTTCTTTGGAGCAGAGTTTGAGCCCTTAGTCCTTTTTCCTCCAAGCTGCTGCCCAGGATTTGGCCACATCTCAGCCTTTCTCCTTGGGATTTCTGGGAAGTGGAAGCTGTTTCCTGCTGCAGAAAACCCAATTGTTGGATAAACTCAGATTCTGCATCTGGAATGAAGTTGGGAATATTCATCAGGCAACACCAGTATCATAACCTTCATGTTCAGACACTTGGAGAATGTTGGAAGCAATTAAGGCCAATGAGATGGGATGGGTCCCTCTCCTCTCTCCCCTTATCCCACCCTTTCTTACTCTTTTCTCTGCCTTCTTTCCCTCCTCCCTAAAAAAAGGAGAAGGGGAAAGAAAAGCAAAATAACTTGTATGGACAGAGGGGAGGTGTAATTATGAGCAGTGGGACCAATTTAAAAAGGAAGATTTCAGAGAGACTCACACTTCCTTTGACATGTTGAGGGGGTTTGGTAGAGGATAAAAGGAAAATAAACTAATTTATTCCTAAATTGTAATTCCTTTTTGGTATTAATCTGTTTCATTAGAGTAGTTCACAAATGCACACAGGCAGGGGAGAGAGGGGGGCTGCAAATTGAAATGAAGATATTTTCAAAAGGAAAGTCTTGCTAGGAAAGGCTTCCTGCAGGGAGAAATCATATCCCAGGAGAAGAGCTGGAAACTCCATCGCTTTGGACTTTTATAAGTGAGACTGGATGGAGCAATTTGGGAAATTTCTTGCAGGGAGCAGTTTTTGCTGCGTGGTGGGTAGGACCAGATGAATTAATCAATCCCTTCCTTGGCCAGTCCATGTGGTTTTCATTTCCTCCTGCTGAGAGGTGGGGAAGGGCACTGGACTGGGGAGTGTGGTGGCCTTAGGGATGTGTCACTGCTTACAGGGTTGCTGTTGTCCTGGGCTGTGATTCTGCTACTCTGAAATGTGTTCAATTAAAAAAGATTGTATTTTTTTTTTTTTTTGTCCCCTGCTGTGACTCCTTCTAGGCTTAGGAGGGTGTAATCATCTTTGCAGGGAATGTTCTTCACCTTCCATGAAGCTGCAGCTGGGGCATCTCCCAAAACTGCCTGGTGTCCATGGGTGTCAGCTCTGGAGCTTGTGGGCTGAAAATGGTTTCACTGAGATCTGAACAGCTTTTTCTTGGATTTCACCCCCCAAAAAATCCTGTTTCTCCATGGGATAAGAGCTCTGAGAATGGGGAAGAAATGTATCATCATAGTATCACAGAATGGGCCTTAAAGCTCACCTTCCACCATCCCAAATTTCTCCAAGCCCCATCCAACATGGCCTTGGACAATTCCAGGAGCCACAGCTTCTCTGGGCACCCTGTAGCTGGCCATGAACTTTTTATTTCTCTTCTCTTTCCCCCTTGGTCGTGGTGCAGGTTGGTGATGAGAAAACCTTGTGAAGCAGGTTAGGATTTGACCCAATTGTCACATTAAATTAGGTGGCTGCTGGTGTGTCGTGGCTGAATCATGGCTTGATGCTCATGAGTGCTTTGCCACCAACCTTGTTTATCTACCAAGGTGAGTGCTGTGACTGCTGATGGGAAGAAAAGGAAGGATCTGTGACTTGGTATGGATTTCCAAGGAGGAATGGGGGAGATCTGAGGATCATTTCTTACCTAGGAAGGATGGTTGTGATGGAGGAAACAGCTGTAGGACGTGGGAGGAGGGGAAAGGTGAGAAAGTGGACTGTGTGTAACATTTAGGAAGGAGAAGGATTGAGTTTAATGCTGAATGTGAATTCTTGGGACAGAGAGAGCTGGAGTAGGGAAAATGAGGATTATGGAGCATTGGATAAAGGAGCAACTTGTGTGGTTGAGCAGTGGGAAGCTGAGCAAATACAACTCCATGGTTATGTTTGTTCTGGATACATGGAGTGCATGTGAACACAGTCCGCACATGCCTGGTTTTGAGGCCATGGGGACTGCAGTGCCCATCTTTATTTGGTTCTGTACTTCAGGGCTCATATTTTCTTATTTTATGTGCAAGAGTTGAACCTCAGCTCCGCTGTCCTCTCCTAAGGAGAAGCCTGTGGAGATCTGCCCTGCATCTGTGCTCAGAGCACGTTCACTCCCTTACACAAGTTCAAGGTCAGGTTTCTGAAGGATCTGGTTTACCCTCAGAAGAAGAGATGGCTTTTCAAAGGAAAAGTCTGTCTCCTTGACACTGACTTTATCCCCTTGACAACTCTTAATTCCTTCTGAATTCTCCCAGTGGTCAGAGACAGCAGAAGTTGGATGCTGCATAATCTCCGATCCCCTGCCGGTTCTGCATCCCTCCTCTCAGCAGTGATTTGTAAATATTATTTTCCCCCCAGTATTTTAAAGCACATTTTCATCTCCCCTGGCAGAAGGAGGAGGATATTTCTGGCACTGCTGTTGTATCAATTTTGCTCCTTGTTTAAGACTAATATTAAAAATAATAACAGCACCAAAGCAAACACAGTTTTGGTGTTTTCCTCTTAATTTACCCATTCACTTAAAGGCCTGGAACTGCAGCTTTGCTACCACTTGAGACCCAAAATGCAAATTTAACTGAAGATCACATGGAAATCAACTCATCCATTTTCTGTGTGATGAGTGAAGGTGCATAAAGGGAAAAACCATACTGGAATTTAAACCTTGGCAGAAAAGAGGGAAGAACTGTGGGCTGCTGTCATGTTGATGGTTTGGGCAAGGCAGTTTTGATTTCGGTGCGTTGTTTCTATTTAGCTAATTCTTAGCAGCATAGTGGCAATTTTAGAAAAGTTATTTCAGTCAGCAGTGAAACTGCAACACAATAAGGATAGATTTGTTCCCCTGATAACAGTTTTGATCAAGGTTTCCTTTTATCCTGCAGTTTTTAAATAATTGGCCCACTTGCTCTTGGCTTTTTATTGTACTGGGGATATTATAAACTCAGATTGTTTTGTAAACCTCTAATTTTAGACACATCTGAGTGCTTATTGTTCCCTTCATCCCCTTTTTTATTTAATACCATGGAACAACCTCTGCAAGGAGGCGGAAATCATCTGCATCCTGAGACTTTCATGTCTAGACTGGATGAAGGGCACGAAAACGCAACCAGAGCAATCCCCCCCCAAGACTTTTTTACAAAGCCACTTCTCCACCCCACAACTAATTCCCTCTGCCGTAACACCAGGCGAAAAATAAGTGGATGAAAATGGTAAATGGAGCTTTATGGAGTGAGTGTGTGAAACGAGAAGCAGCTTTCCAAACCAGTAGCTGTGTATAAAAGCCAGCACAGGCGTCAGGGATACAATTGAGTTGCTAAGGCAGAGTTTTCCAATCGTGCCCCGTCGAGCCCCGCACCGTCTCATTATTCCGCTCCAGCGTCAGCCGACAATGGGGGGAAGATAAAAGCCTGGCAACCCGTTTGCTTAGAGGGGTCAATTTATCCCGGCTCTTTGTAGGGCAGTGTAATTTTAGGATTTTTTTTTTTTTTTAACACAGAAATCCTCGCCGCGGCACTTCCGTAAATAGGTCAGGAGGGGACTCGCCATCGGGAGAGCGAGGCCGGGATCGCACCTTGCTCAGAGGGAATTATGTTTTCTCAATGAAAATAAGATGGGTTTTGTCCTTATTCACCCAGTTTGTAAAGGAGAAGAAGAAGAAAAAAATAAAAATGGGTCAGTTGGGCACCGGCTCGCGCCGGCGGCGTGTTTCGGTGTGCCACTTTTGGGATGGAAAGCTGATGGAGCCTGGGATTAATGCTTTCTGCAGCAGCAGCAAGGAGTCCTGGGTTTTTCTGGTTTTCCTCAGCAGGAGCTTTGGAAATTATATATAACAGGCGTTTCACCTTTCTGAACCTTTTTTCTGATATACAGGACTTGTTTGGCAGAGATTATGAAGCAGTCCTGGGGCTGTTTATCAGCTCCAGCACTTCTCGGTGACCTTGCATCTCATCTCTGGAAGCAGCTTAATGCCTGTAACATCCCAAAAGAAGAATCTCAGGGGTTTTATTGGTAGGTTTCGTGTTTTGCAATACTGTGACAAATTGCAGGTGTGAGGCGTGGTCAAGGTTTGGCCACAAGTGGCAAAAGACTTGGGAAAAATGGGGTGAAGTTCTTTATTCCTCCTCTCCTCACTGACAAGCTATTAATTAATTACTCAGGGAGGAAATAGGAGGACCCTGGAAGGCAATCAGGTGCCAAGGTAAATACAGCCAGGCCTTTCCTTTAACCGACTTTCACAAGGAATCGTCCTTGAAAAGCGTTGGGACAACACGGCCCAAGGTGAATAGAAGGCTTTGAAGGTCCATGAGCAGGTGATGCAGATTCCTGAGAGGCTTCCTCTCTCCCTCAGTGTGGGAACAAGCAGCAAGCTGAGATCTGTGCTCCCAGGACTGCTAAGAGGACTTAGGATCAGAGCACTGCAAAGAATCCATTAAAAAAAAAATTAAAATCCACTTTTCTCTGCCTTAACATGGATTTTGCACTCAAACAACACCAGAGATTGATGGTTGTGTGGGGAGACTGAGGAGTTGCATGGAAAGCTTTAGTTGTTCTTCCAGCCAAACCACAGATGTCCTGGTAGGCATGGGATAGCCAAATGTTGGAGATGCTTCTCATTTTGCTGGGCTAAAGGAAGGAAAAATACCACTTCTGTTAATCCATTCTGTGTGAATGCCAGTGCTTGGTTCAGCAGGGAATTAAGACCTCGTTGTGTTTTCTTCACTTCCCAACAGAGCTTCTTCCATCTAGTGCAACCAAAGGACTTGCAGGGTAAGACTTGAAATCAAGTTTTCCTCTCCCAGTAAAACGTGGGGTTGTTTGAGGATGACCCAGAGCAGCGACACTCAGGGGAAGGAGAAACAGGAGCTCTCCCTTTTGTGCAGTCACCCAGTGTTTTCATCAACCCAAACACAGGTGTTTTTCTCTCTCCTTCCTCTGCTACTCAGCATCATCTGTGCTGCCACTCAGGTTACACGGCCAGAGGCTGCAGCACAAAGAACAACCCCTCACTTTGCTCAACCCCGTCTCCTCCTCGCTGTCGCCTCTCCAGTTCCTGCCCTTTCCCATCAGCCTCTCACTCAGGAGCCTCTTTTGATCCTGGTGCTGGTTTCCTCTATAAAAAGGATGGAAAGAGCCCGAGTGGCAGCTCCCTTGGGCTGGGAGAGGGGAGGTGGGTTCACAGTGAGGCACACAAACACCTGATGCTGTTATTCTGTCATGCTGAAGCAACATCTGGCTCCCTGACTCTGAAGCTTCTGCACAGTGAGGAAAGATGGAGGTGATGGCAAAGATTTGGGACACCTCACTGTCCTTAGCTGCCCAGTTTGTCACCTGCTTCTAGGCTGGCTGCCTGGCTCATGGCAGGTGAGGAGATCCTTGTAGGTGTGGTTCTGGGAATATTTTGCTCCAGGGACCTGCTCAGTGTGAACAAGAGGTGCCAGATTTTCCTCCTCCCACCCCACCGAGTCCTCAGGTTACTGCAGGGCTTGTGCAATTTGATGTCCCTGAATGCCTCCTGTGCTTTGTGACTCATGGTTTTTACCTGCCAGGCTGTTAAACCCCCAATTTTGATGTTCTACATCCCACAGCTCTTGTAATATCTCAGGTCTTTTGAAATGGGAAAGAAGCAAAAGTCCCACATGAAAATGCTGTTGGGCCATGAGGATCTTGTCGGGCACAGGGAAAAGCCTGGAGTGGTGCTGGGCATCAGGGCCAGATTAAGATGGATATTGGGAAGAAATTCTTCCCTGTGAGGGAAGTGGAGGGAGAGAACAAAAATGCTCAGGCACGAGGTGACGCTGATGTCGGGACACTGATTGCCCCTCTAATGGGGGATCAGACCAGAAGCACAGATCACATTCCCCACAGATTAGAGCCAGCTGTCAACACAGAAATATTTAACTCTTGTCTTCAAGTGAGGGTAGGGATGGGTGTCAGCAGAGACCAAAGGCTGCTCCAGCAGTCAGAGCTGATGGAGAGCTGGGAGGGTGGAAAAGTGGAGCTCATGGAGATTTATGGAGCCCCTGAAGCCAAACTGGAGGGATCCTATCATCACTTCCAGTGAGTGCCCTGTAAGAGCAGGAGTGGCCCATGGGATAAACCAGTACCCTTTCCCAGTCCATACTGGGCTTCCCAGCTGGACCCCAAACCCCAGATCCCAAGTTGGGTGCTCTCCTGAAGGGGTGAGGCAGGAGGGGAAGATGCCAACTTGCAGGCTGTGTTTCTGGTACCTCCTCCCTGACTTAACAGGAAAAGACTGACCACAGAAAATGTACAAAATTGTTTTTCTCCACATTTTCCTGAAATCTGTTGAACCACTTTGCCTGTGGAAAGAGGAGAGGTCATGTGGGGGATGGAGAGGAAGAAATAATGGTGGCTCTGTTCAATGGATCTCCCCTAACAGACAATTTGTGTTGTTATTTTCCCCCTCCAAATACACAGAACTGATCTGAAAATCCCGGGCTTTAAAAGCACAGATGTTTAGTCTGACACACAAACGTGGCATCGTTCCAGCAAGTGGAACAGCTGGAAAGTTCCTGCTGAGTTCCGAGGAGCTAATCTGGGATGAGAGGAGTTAAAGCTGCTCAGCAACAGCTGCTTCCTTCAACCAAATCACCTGAAACTTCCCTCCAGGTCTTTCCCTCTTTATTAAAGCAGCTTTCAGAGATGTGTTACAGCTTCTCCTGTCCCTCAAAGTGTCCTCTTGGAGGACCAGGAGGAGAATCAGTGGTGGGATAAAAAACAGTGGCAGTGCCACCAGGCTGGATATTGTGAGGTGTTTTGGAGGGGTTTTATCTGTGCCCAAATAGATCAGGAGGAAGATGGTGTTGGATTGATTCTGTCTCTGCATTAATGTCCCAGCCAGAGAGGTGTGTTGGGGTGTGAGTTTGAATGGGTGGCCATTCATTTCAAGCTCATTAATTTTAATTCCAGTCCATGCTAGCAAGGATTAAAAGTCACCCACCCCACTGCTGATGTTCCTTCCTTGACTCTTAATAAGTGTCTCAGCATCTGCCATGAATAACTGGTTCCTCCAGGTGGTTCAGGAGTATCCCACACCTGAAATGCCCTGCTGCTGCCAGGAAAGGCCACCTCGAGAGAGCAGGGGTTCTCCTGCTTTTTTTCCCTGTGCTCTCCCTTTCCAGTCTTTTCCAATGGTGCAGACTCTGCTTTAGAGGCTGAGCTGTGCCCGTCATTTTCACTGCTTTGGAGCTGAGGGAGGGGTCAGAATTCCACTCAGGAATCCTCTGTCTTCATTGGTGGTGGAGATACCTGACGGGGCTTTCCTTCAGCAGAGTTAATCCCTTTCTTGCACTGCTCGTGGGATAATTCATTAACTGAGAATGAAGATGGTACCACGTTTTCCAAAGACTCCAGGTCTGCCTTTCCTGCAGCTTCCAGAGTGGGAGGTGGGGTGCAGTCAGCATCCAAATATATAATTGTACAAGCATTTGCACATTGGAGCATCAGGGACGTACAGGGGATATAAAGAGATCCCATAACATCTGGCAAACTTGGGTTTTAAAAGCAGGCAAATCACACCCAGAACCCACGAGATCTCTGTAAAGCTGTGAGGGAAAGGAGCAAAGTACTCCACAGAGGAGTAGAGGCTGGTTGGTTCATATTTAAGTTAAGGCACTTCTGGAAATCACATCTAGATCTCTGAAGTTACATGGGGATGGTTCCTTTGAGAACAGTGCCCTAACGTGAGGGTGTTATTAAGGTAGAAATAGAATCATAGATTCATTTAGGTTGGAAAAGATCTCTCAGATCATTGAGTCCAACCATTAACCCAGCACTGCTTAATCCAAAATCTACCCTGTAATGAACTGCTTGTAACATCCCTATTGCTTTGTCCATGGATTAGACATTTCCCCTTTTCCATCTGTAGGATTTTAGTTTTAAGCCTCTTGCACTTCCCAAAATCACATCTTCTCCTTTTCCTCTTAGGAAAATCCCTGCATTTGGTTATGGAAGGATTGCAGGAGGTGCACAAGCACAGGATGGCTTGGGGTACAACATCACCCATTTAGGGTGAACCAATCCCACAGATTATCCAGGAATGTGTCTGATTTGGGACAGGGCGTAGCTTGGAGATGGATGCGTGTCACTGAAGGATGGGACTGGATTTGGTTTGGACTAAAGGCAACAAGGATGATTTGAGCCAGGGTGGCCTCAGGGTGCATGGCATGGGGTCAGAAGTGATGGCACCAATCTGAGAGGTGTAGGGGACTCACTGAGGGACAGGATGCCATGCTGAGGGACCTTGGCAGGCTGGGGAAGAGAGACCTTGTGATCCCCATGAGGTTAAACAAGGCCAAGTGTAAGGTCCTGTGCCTGGGCTGGGGCATTCCCAGGACCGAAACAGACTAGGGGATGAATGGATTGGTAGCAGCCCTGCCCAGAAGGATTTGGGGGTGCTGGTGGATGAAAAATGAGCCAGATCACAGCCCAGAAATAGAATCGTACCCTGGGCTGTGTCCAGAGAAGGTGAAGGGAGGGGATTCTGTTCTCTATTCTGCTCTCAGGGTGCTCCACCTCCAGTGCTGCGCCCAGGTCCAGGATCCTCAGTGCAGGAAAGGTGTGAAAATGGAGCAAATCCAGAGGAGGCCACAGAGATGCTCCAAGTGCTGGAGCCCCTCTGCTCTGGAGCCAGGCTGGGAGAGCTGGAGGTGCTCACCTGGAGAAGAAAAAGCTCCAGGGAGAGCTCAGAAACCCTTGCAGGGCCTAAAGGGACTCCAGGAGAGCTGGAGAGGGACTGGGGACAAGGGATGGAGGAACAGGACACAGGGAATGGCTTCCCAATGCCAGAGGGGAGGGTTAGATGGGATATTGGGAAGAAATCCTTCCCTGTGATAGTGGGGAGGCCCTGGCACAGGATGCCCAGAGAAGCTGTGGCTGCCCCATCCTTGGAAGTGTTAAAGACCAGATTGGATCATCCTGGTCTAGTGGAAGATGTCTCTGTCCATGTCAGGGAAGGTGTAACTGAATGGTCTTTAAGGTCCATTCCAACCCAAACCATCCCATGACTCTGTAAAAACGAGATGAGTTTGTCAGGCTGGGCCCTCGCGCCGCCAAACACCGTCCTGGTCTGGAGCAACAGACTTTGTGTTGTGTCCCTGCAGGCACAGAAAGCCCTCTCTGTTGTGTGGCAGCTCCTGTACCATTTAATGCCTGGTTTGGGGGGTCTCTTATTTAACAGCGACACTGAGGAGCCTTCTGTGTATTATGTTCCTCTCCAGGACGTGATGGCAATGGGTGTTTTTGTGGGAAAGCTGCTTTTCAAAGCCTTTTGAAAGGAACAGCAAGGACTTTTTCAAAGATGGGGATGTCTCGGGTGTTGTCGTCTTCATTGCTGTTGGAAGGATTTAACCTGAGTGGAGGGCTCTGTCCTTCTGGATGGGATTGAAATGAATTTAATTCAGCGTAATTTTGTTTGGCTTAGGTGCCTAATGCAGGGGGATTTGAGCTCTGTCATAACCTCTTAATGTTTATTTCCATATCACTAAAATCTAAGTGACAAACGGTGATGTTTAATGGCTGCTCAGGGAGACTTCGTTTATTGGAAAAAAAGCAAAATGTGTCATAAAAAAACTGAATTTCAGCATTACCTTGACTCTGTTGTCTCTTTGATACACATCCATGCTCTGCTGTCATCAAGGAAACTTGAAAATCCCTCTCTATATTTCTTTTTCTGCACGTGAAATGGCCAGGATTCATCTTTTCACCACTGCCTACGTGTGTCCAAAAATATTTGTAGTTTCAGTGCAAATATAATCTCCAAACACTTGAGAGGAGCTGTTCCTTCCGGCAGCTGCTGCTGCTGCTGGGGCACCCCTGAGCACATCAGCTCTTCCAGGCTTTGGAGCGGGTTTTCAGCACAGAAATGCCTCACCAAAGGATGGGAGCATTATTTGGGAGTCTCTATAATTTTTGTATTATATTTGCCAGTAATTTGCTGGGTTTCATGAAATTGCCTCAGGAATTTTTTCTCTTTTCTAGCACTGAGCTGCAGGTGACAGGACAGAGGGGAATGGCTGCAAACCTACAAAGGGCAGGGTTGAATATTGGGAAGAAATCCTTCCCTGTGAGGGTGGGAAGGCGCTGGCACAGGGTGCACAGAGAAGCTGTGGCTGCTCCTGGATGCCTGGAAGTGTCCAAGGTCAGGCTGGACAAGGCTTGGAACAACCTGGGACAATGGAAGGTGTCCCTGCCCATGGCAGAGGGTGGGACTGGCTGGTCTCTAAGGTCCCTTCTAACCCAAACCATTCCATGATTCTCTGATTCTGTTCTTGGAGATCATGGGGTGCATCCACCTTCACTTTAGGGAGGGATCTCAGGCTTCTCCTGCAGCTCCATCTAGAGGGGAGGAAGATGGCCTTGTCATGGAGGCTGGTGGCCTCTGTGGACCACCATGGCTCTGCTGGCCCCTCACCCAGTATCCCACCCTGCAGCACCTTTCCAGAGCTATGAGTCGTGCTTTTCCTGACTTTGGGGTCACCCCTGACCTCAGAGCCACATTGCTGCTGGAAACCCTTTTGTTCAGTGGGGAGGACACCACAGCCAGACCCAGTACCTTGCCCAGCCACTGCTGGGGAGGAGCATCTCTCCACTGAACCCCAAAAGCAGAAGCAGGTGCTGTTCCCTTAGCTGAGGATGTGGAAACCACACACAGCTGCTCTGTGGTTGCTTTTGGGGTAGATTTCACAAGAGAAATCATTGTGGTTTGGGTTGGGCTTTCCTGGAGAGGAGGTCTGATGTGGACCTCCCCACCATCTGCATTGTGGCTGTGTGGGGCAGCATCTGCATGGACCTCTGGACTTGCTCCTCCAACTTCAGCTTTCCTCCCAACCATGAGCTTTGGTTTTATGTGATACTCTTATTTTAAATGCCATCCTAGAGGGAAGAACACAGCAATGCTGAATGTCAAGTTACTATCCCTATCCAAGTCCTAATTCTCACGCTTTTTTATATATAGGGTGCTCTGGAATTCCCAGCTACCCGGCTGTGCCCAAAAGGAGGCTGGTTTAGACCTTAGCAACAGGGTATTTTTGTTCAGATTGTATTTGTTCTCCTGTGAGAGCCATTGTTCTGTCCCATGCCTTGACCGCTCCACAGGCTGGAGATAAAAGCCCTGGCTGACAATAATACAGTTGAGTTCAGCCTTTTGTTGGGGAGATGAAAATAGAGGATGAATTGTGAATAACATGGGAGGGCTAAAAGTCAGTCGTCCCAGGATGTTGGTTAATCACTTCAAAGATAAGAAGCTGCATTTTAATTATGTATTTTTCAGAACTATTGAACATTAGGTTTTGTGTTGGTCTCAGCAGGGGCTTGTGCTCACCACGGTGTTTAGGAGTAGTTCTTACGATCTTGAGTCAGCAGGAAATATGTTTATTGCAGTGATATTGGGTTTATGGTAGTTTATAGCAAAATCTATATATAATTTGTAGTAGCTATATTATATTAGGTTTACAGATGTATAAATTGCAGAAACAGAGAATCACAGGATGGCTTGAGTTGGAGGGAAGCTTAAAGATCATCCAGTTCTGCCCCCCTGCCATGAGCAGGGACAACTTCCACTGTCCCAGGTTGCTCCAAGCCCTCTCCAGCCTGGCCTTGGACCCTTCCAGTGATCCAGGGGCAGCCACAGCTTCTCTGGACAACCTGTGCCAGGGCCTCATCACCCTCACAGGGAAGGATTTATTCCCAATATCCCATCCATCCCTGCCCTCTGGCAGTGGGAAGCCATTCCCCCTTGTCCTGTCACTCCATCTATTGTCCAAAGTCCTTCTCCAGCTCTCCTGCAGCCCCTGTAGGCACTGGAAGGGGCTTTGAGCTCTCCCTGGAGCCTTCTCTTCTCCAGGGGAACACCCCCAGCTCTCCCATCTGTCTCCAGAGCAGAGGGACTCCAGCCCTTGGAGCATCTCTTGGCCTCCTCTGGATTTGCTCCAGCAGCTCCACATCCTCTTCATGTTGAGAATCCTGGACCTGGACACAGCACTGGAAGCAGAATTCCCTCCCCTGACATTCTGATCACATCCATAAATATATTTTTACATAATGTGTTTATAGCAGTAACAATGATAGAAGGTGTCCAGCTTTGTTTGGCTCCACGACTTGTGCCACAGCATCACTTTGCTTTAAATAAGGACACCTCTCTTGGGCATGGAAGATGGAAAGGTGAAGAAAAGGCAGATTAGAAAAACAGATGGAAAAAAAAAATATAAAGGTGGAAGCAGAGCCACTGGAGGCAAGCAGGGTGTGGTCATTTTTCAAGAGCATGATCTGGTGAGAAGAACTATTTGGGAGACTGACCTGCTCAAAATGCTGATAGTGTGAATGATAACAGAGATCACACCTAAACTCTGCAGGCCTGTGAAATCCTTTCCTTGCTGAGGGTGTTTTGGTGGCACTCTGGGCAACAGCTCCTTTTTGCTGGGATATTTATGTTCCAAGGGCACTTCCTGCTCCCATCAGCTTCCAGCAAGGCTCCTCATCTCTCCTGGCAGATCCTCCCTCCCCAGCTGCCCTCACCTACCATCCATGTAATTGGCAATAATTTCCCCTAAATGCTCACAAAAGCAGATGTTCTCTCTGTGGTCGCATCCAGTTGGATTACACTGCGCTGGATACAAGGAGCACACAGCATTAAAGGACTAATTCCTGTAAATAAGCCTATTAAAAGGTTGGAAATAATGCCTCCAACTAAACCATCAAATGCAGCTGAATCCCACTGGTTGTATTAATTTGTTATCTGTGACATGCCAGTCCCAGTCCACCCAGGACCGGGTGCCCTCATGCTTGGCCAGTTGCTCATATGTGGTGGTAGGTGGGTGTCTTGTGTTGTTTCCAGCTAATAAATCACATTTATAGGTAATTAACACTCCATCTAACACTTCCTCAGTATTGCTGATGAGTGGGAGAAGAAACTGCTTCATGCAGTTGTGAGTGGGGGACTCTGTTCTTTCAAGGTTTTAGGTGATGCTGCCAGAGAAAAAAAAAATTATTCTCACTTATTTTCCTGCCTCAAAGAATTGTTCTCCAAATTCTGGATGTTAGGAACATGTTTATTACAATGAGAGTGGTAAAACAATGGCACAGGATGCCCAGAGAAGCTGTGGCTGCCCTTCCTATCCTAGAAGTGCTCAAGGCCAGGTTGGACAGGACCTTCAGGGCCATCTTGTTCCACCAGGGACACTTTCCACTATCTCAGGTTGCTCCAAGCCCTGTCCAACCTGGCTTTGGACACTTTCAGGATAGGAAGGTCTTCTAAACTCTCCAAAATCCATGAACTCACTTTTGCCTGGCCCCACGTGTTCAGCAGCATTTCATGCACTCACTAGATCTGAGAAAATGGAAAAATCAGAGCATTTTGATGAGCTGACTTTTTCAGGCAGCATCTCTCTGGGCTTGCAGCTCCAGAAATACCTGTCAGGCAATTTTCCTTTCACCTGGAAACACGCTCCGATGTCTTATTTGTGGATTGTGCTGAAAAACAGTTGTGTCTGGCAGCACAACTGCTCCAGTCAGACTTTTCAGCTTGAAGCCTTCAGCAGAAGAACGTGCCTCACAAAGCTTTTGGCACTCACATAAGTCAAGGAGGAATACGCTTCAAATCCAGCTCCCCTCGTTTGCAGACTTTGTTTATAAACCCTCGCAGCCACTGGTAAAATCATGATTTTTGGTTTATCTGGAAAACAGAGAAACAGAGAAAAATGAGAGATGCAGTAGATGCATCTCTGGCCCTGCTCTGGCTGTCACCGTTTGTGCCTCATCCTCAACCTTTATTTTTTTTTTTTCCCCCCAGTCTAATACATGCAAATATATGTAAAGAGTAAAGACTGTTCCACCGAGTCTTGCACGTTTGTTCAAGGAGGAGGAAAACAAGTCGATCTTACAGGGAATTTTCAGGCTGAATTTTTAAGACCTGTCTATAAAAAAAAAAAAAAGAAAATAAGACCCAAAGAAAAAAAAGCAGCTGTTGGCCGCGGGTGCTGACCGAGGTGATTCTTCCTGGCATCTGTTTTTCCCCTGCGCTCGCAATCGTAATGTCATTAATATGGAGCTTTTGGAGAACTGGAGTATATCCTAATTAGCAGCCTCTGATTTTTTTTTTTTTTTTTCTAGTTTCATAATCAGTGATCTCGGCTACACCACAAGTGTTACTGTGGCAACAGGGCTGAACTGAGCAGCGGTGCAGAATTACCGCAGGTAAAGCGGTGATTTCACGGCTCCACGGCACTTTCTTAGCCCCGGGGGCTGCTCCGTGGGACGGGCTGGCTGCTCCTCGCACCTACAGGTGTCCCGGGTGGATTTCAGGGTAAGCACAACCACGGAGAATTAAGCTGCATGACCGAACGCATGCGTTTGAATTGGGGCTGAGCCCTCTGTAATGAGATTTTAAGGCTGTCATGCGAGCGATCCCCTCCGACACCTTTGTTTTAAGTGGGATGCTCCAAGCCCTCACTGCCTGAACGCTCCCGGCTCAGTCTTGGTGTGGAGCTGGGAGTTCATCCCGATCCTGCAGAAAGGGCTGAGCCCAAACGCTGGGCTTATTTTTTTGTATATATTTTTTTTTTTTTAAGTGGGGGTTTCTTTTATTTTAAGCCTCGTTTCTCCTCCCCGCGCACCGTTGGCTCTCTCCGAAAAGCATTTTGTTAGGTAGAGATGCTGTCATGCTGAATAATGGCCATCCTTCATCCTGACTCCTCCATCAAAAGCAACCAGTCCTTTTCATAGCTGGAATGTGAACTGTGCTCGTGTTTCCTTTGTACACACACGCCTGGGACTTAGGAGGGGGCACCCTAGAACGGGATATTTAAGGAGATACGTTCCCGCGCGCCTTGACTTTTTTTGTGTTTTGATTATTAATGAATGGTTTTGGCTAATGAGTTGAGCCAGCCTCTCCCGTGTCTCTTTGGCAGTTGTTCTCCACTTCCCGGTGCTGTGTTGAGGCTGCAGTGCTGATCCCGTGGGGAAAAGCACACCAGGAGAGTGGTCCTGTACTAGCCAGGGGGTTTTACAAGCTCTGAGGGCGTTTCTTTGGCAGATCTGTGTTAATCATCCCAGAGAAGGTCTCACCTCCCTCTCCCTTTGGCAGAACAGCTCCTGCTGCACCCTGATCCCTCACCTCCATCCCAGCACCTTCCTCCTGGTCGAGGTTTGGACTTGGTCCTTCACCTTCCTCCTCCCTGCCCTGAGAACGCCCTCAGGCCCAGCTCTCTGCACTCCTCCTCAAAACTTTCCCTTCTCTTGTCCCTCACCTGTCCCGCCTGGAGTCTCTATCCTTTAGGAATCCCTCTCCAGCTGGTCATTCTCCGTTGCTCCAGGCCCATGAAGCTTTTCATCCCCTCTGTCTCTCCCATAATTTGTTCCCCAAGCCATCCCCGTTTATTCTGCAGTAGCAACTGGCACGTATTCCCATGATCACACATCCGTGGTGCCAGGAGAAAAGAGTGGCTGAGGGCGAATTAAACCTGTCCTAATTATGAGAGTTATTAGGAAAATTATTATTAGGAAAATAATTTGTATTTGTAGTTCTTCCCCTCCGAGGCACCTCAGGTGGTTTCCAGGTGGTGGCTGTGGCAGAGTTGTCCTTCCATGGACAAGGATCTTCAAGAGTCTTGGTTTTAGATGTGCCACAGGTCTGCTCCTGGCTTCATCCAGGGTGTAGTGTCATCCCCTGGCTTTTCTCTCCATGTTTTTAGCATGAGACCATCAAGTCTGTAGGTTCTTTGTTAGTCTTTGTTTGTTTTTAAACATGCAGGGACAAAAATCTTTCCTAAAAGCAAGATATTACTAAAGAGTAAGGTCTGATGTGCCAGTTACAGGGGATTAATTGTGAGGGTTGGAACTGGATGATCCTTAGGGTCCCTTCCAACCCAAACCATTCTCTAGTTCAGTGACTGGTATCCACTGTCACTATTTCTGCATCTTTGTAGGAAGTTGAACTATATCATGTCCCAAAAACATCCACAGATATTGATTTTCTCTGGTTTGGTTTGGGTTTTTTGTTGTTGTTGTTTGTTTGTTTGTTTGTTTGTTTGTATTTGGTTTGGGGTTTTGTTTGTTTTTGTTGGTTTGGGTTTTTTTTTTCTGAAAACTTCATCAGTTTATTTTTCAGTTGCAGAAGTATTTGGCCAATGCTCTCAGGCACATGGTGTGATTTTTGGGGTTGTCCTGTTCAGGATCAGGAGTTGGACTTGGTGATTCTTGTGAATCCCTTCCAACATCCTGCAGGGTGTAGGGATTTCCTACTCAGTGCTGGTTGTTTTCCTACTCTACTGTGAGCTTCAGTCCCAGCAGCTTTGCTTTTTGGAAAGTTTGCAGGACAGGCAGTTACAGAATCAGAGTGATTGATTTTGGAAGGAACCTCTGGAAGTCATGTGATCCAACCTCCTGCACCATCTGCTGCCAGATCCGGTTGCATGGGATGGTGTCCAGACAAATTCTGAATATTCCCAAGGAAGGAGAATCCACAACTTCCCCGGGCAACTTGTGCCAGCATCCAGTCACCCTCACAGCCAAAACGTGTTCCCTGGTGTTCAGAGGGACCCTCCTGTGGTCACTGTGTGCCCGTGGCCCCTTGTCCTATCCCAGGCCACCACTGCCAAGAGCCTGGCTCTGTCCTCTCTGCACCCTCCCTGCAGGTGTTGGTGCACAGGGATGAGACCCCAGAGCCTTCTCTTCTCCAGGCTGAGCAGTCCCAGCTGTCCCAGCCTTTCCTCAGAGCAGAGATGCTCCAGTCCCTCACTGGGCTCTGCCCAGTCTGGCCATGTCCCTCTTGTCCTGGGGAGGCAGGACTGGAGCCAGTGCTCCAGGTGTGGCCTCACCAGTGCTGAGCAGAGGGGCAGCATCCCTTCCCTGGACCTGCTTGGGGAACCTCCTTCCAAGTTCTGGCTGGTGAACACCTGATCCCTCTCCATCCCCCCACGATGGCTTCAGACACATTGCTGCTGCTGGGTCACCATGGGATGGGTTAACATCTCACTCAAGTTCATATCCACAGGAAAGACTGATCCTGGTTCAGACCAGCAGATTTTAACATTATCCTAACAGTTGACAAATATTTCTAGCTGCCCAGAAATCCAGGTGGGAATAGGGTTGGGTTCCCCTCCTCGCACATATCATGATGTTACTCTTTGAAAGATGAGTATGTGTTCACCTATTGAACTGAAAAACATGAAAATGCTCCAAGACCTGGAGCCCCTCTGCTCTGGAGACAGATGGGAGAGCTGGGGGAGTTCACCTGGAGAAGAGAAGGTTCCAGGGAGGCCTTCAAAACATTCCAGTGCCTAAAGGGGCTCCAGGAGAGCTGGAGAGGGGCTTTGAACAAGGGCCTGGAGTGATGGGACAGGGCGAAATGGCTTCACACTGCCAGAGGGCAGAATTAGGTGGAGAAATTCATTGATGTGAGGGTGTTAAAGCCCTGGCACAGGATGCACAGAGAAGCTGTGGCTGCCCCTGGATCCCTGCAAGTGTCCAAGGCCAGGCTGGGCATGGCTTGGAGCAACCTGGGCTAGTGAAAGACGTCCCTGCCCACAGCAGGAGGTTGAAACTGGATGGTTTTTAAGTTGCCTTCCAAACCATGCCACGAGCAAATCTCGATGTGCAGGAAAGCAGTGATTTGTGGAAGGTTGAGCAGGTGGAGAAAGCCAAGCTCCAGGCCCTTCCCACAGGCTCATCCTCCTCCTCCTGCCCCGCTCCGTACAGGGGCTGTCACTCGTGGGGAAGTTGCCTGTTTATTTAAAAGAAGAAAGAAAAAAAAATAAATAAAACTAAATGGATTTTCAGAAAGGGTGAATGGCTGCTGTGATTCATCTTTTCTGGTGAAGAGTGGAACAGCAGAGGGTGGGGGATAATGTTCAGTGACACATCAAAGGCCTTGCTTCAGCTTCAGAGACACATGCAAGGAATTAGTCACTGCATTTTAGCGCAACAAAACCCTTTTTCCTCCCTAAATTCAATTCTTCTCTCCCTGTTATGGCCAACTCGCCGCAGCCCTCGGCTGTTCCATGTGTGTTTGTACATCCTTTGTATCTCATCAAGAGGTTTGGGGTTATGATGAAGTTGCCCTGCTATCAGACAAACTCCTCTGCTGTGGCTCACAGCTCCAGGGAGAGGCTGGAAATCCACAAACAGGATTTAAAAGGAGCAGGGAGGGGGAGAGGGAATGGCAGGTTTGTTTTCCAGGGTGGCTGAGCCATGCTGATGGCTTGCTGCCACCAAAAAGAATAAAAAAATGTCCTTTTTCCCCTTTCTTTATGCTCATACTTGTTCTCGCCCTGCTGTGAGCTGCTTCAAAGAGCGAGCCTTGCTCCCAGTTCTGCACCCTCTTCTCCTCACCAACAAATAAATAGGAAAACTGAACATTTATTTTTACTTTTCGCTGCAGTTGGAACCAGCACAAGGCAGTCAGGCAGAATCAGTTGAGCCACTGCCTTTCAGCATCCTCCTGATGACAGCAGGGATTTCTGGGGTCCCGGGAAAGCTGGTTAGAATTCAGGTTGTGTCTCCTCAGTGCACACAGAAAAAGATTGCCTCATTTTCCAGGAATTAGGAATATGTCAGAGGTGGGGGGTAAATCCTGCCTTTGATTGTGGACGGCTGTATCCGGGTTGGATCTGGGCAGTTTCTGCAGCAATAAACTCTAATTCTTTGCATTCTGGAAGCTCAGCAGGGTGATCCTGCAGCCTGACCCTCCCTGTAGCACCAGCACGGGCGTTTTGAAGCCACTTATTGCTTTATAAAGAGATTATTTCCTTTATTTTTTTTTTCTCCCCCCTCTCCCAGCCTCAATCATCTTGACAAGATCTGCTTCTTTTAAAACATATATCCTGCAGCTTAAAATTCAGCCTTTCCTATAAGGAAGATCCCAAGCAGTTTTTGGAAGAATGCAGTGCGCCTACACTATTTATCTACAAAAAAAAAAAAAAAAAAAAAATTACACACACACACATATATATATATATATATATATATATATATATATAATATTTATGGGCACACCAGTGGCAATTATAGAGGTTTCCAAGCCTGATCTTTGAAAAATAGAAGGTTTCAGACAGAGCCACGATGCCGAGCATCCCAACCCTCCTTTCTCCTGGGCAGAGCCGGCGCCCTGACGTCAGGGTGTTTTTCTGCAGAGCTCGCAGGATGTTGCAGCCGGCCAAGAGCTGTGTTTATGTTGATAACATTACAAGTATTTCCTCTCCGTTTCCGAAACCAGCAGAGAGGGAGCCGAGGGGGAAGGGAGACTCGGGTTTCACCAGCTTTGGGGTAGGACTCCGGAGGCCTTTTATGTTAAGGAGCAGGGAATGATGAACCGCTGGCGTTTATTTATGCTGCTTTTGGGAATAGGGAGTGTTGAGGAGCAGGGGCTGGGAAATGGGAGCTGGGCTGGCACAGCCTTCTCCCAGCTCAGGGGCTCTTTGCCTGCTCTCTGCTCCAGATCTGGTTTTAAGGTGATAAAACAGCTCTGCGGGTCACAGGAGCAGCTCCAGGGATTTGGATTTTTGGGTAATGATGTGCACGGCAAGGTGGGATGCTCCCAGCATCTCATTCCTTCTGACAGTCACAGTAATAGAGCCATAAAAACTCAAGTTCTGCCCGCATTCAGCTTTCTTCGTGGAAGCACGGAAAGGCTCGGGGAAATCCAGCATTATCTCCCCTTGCCAAGCCCTTCCTCCTCCTGCAATCCATTCATGGATCAATGAACTGATTAAATGGAGAAGCGAGAGGGGTTTAGTGCTCCCTGCCTGGTGATGTAATCCCAGAGCATCGGAGCTGTGCTGCTGCCTCAGCAAAGGAGGGACCCTCATCGATGGCTGGGCTTGATGAGCTTAAGGGTCTTTTCCAACCTAAATGATTCTGTGATCATCCCACCATCCCAAAGGGGCTTTGCAGCCAGTCCAGGAATCTCCTGTAGCTCTCATCCATGTAGCAATCACAGTTTATGGAAATAAGCCCAAACTCTTTCATCCTTGGTGGGTTATTTCCTGAGAATGGAGAGCAGAGAGGGGATTCACAGCTTTTCCTTCTTTCTTCCCGCCCTCCCTGTCCTGCTTTAATTCCAAGGGAAAGTGTGGTGATGATGTGGGGAGGCTCTGGCACAACTTGCCCAAACACAGGACCAGAAATGGGATGAGTGGGATCCCAGAAATAGGGATCCTAAATGAATGGGACCCCAAATGAATGAAGACCCAATGTGAATAGGGACCTTAAATTAATGAGATACTAAATGAATGGGAATGCCAAGCAAATGGGATTCCAAATGAGTGGGATCATGAATGAGCAGAACCACAAATGAATGGGAATCCCAAATGATTATGGATCCAAAGTGAACGGGAGCCCAAATAAACAGAACTCAAAATGAATGGGGATCCCGAGTGAACAAGATCCCAAATGAAGGGGAATTCTTGTTTTGAGAAACAAGTTAAGGGAAGAGAAAAGAGCCATATCCACCTCTGTGAATGGTGTTTCTGTGCAAATATTCATCAACATACAGTAAGTGGTCACTTTTTTTCCCTAGCTGTGCTTCCAGAAGAGCCAAATCTTTCCTTTTCCCTTGCCCTTGTGTCCTTGCTGTGTTAGTGAGGGAAGTGGTTGGGATGATGAGATCTTGGTGCTTTCATCAGCCCTCGTGAGGTTTTTAGAGCATTTCCATCCCATCATTTCCATTCTCTGGAGTTTCAGTGTGTGTTTAACTTCCTCCTGTTTTTTGCACATCGGTTCTGTCAGTATGAACACCCTATTTCTTTGGACTCCACTGTGGGATGCTTGGACAATCCCAGGCGTGCAGCGAGTTACAAAGATCAGAGAATTATGGAATAGTTTGGGTAGGAAGAGACTTTAAAAACCATCCAGGTCTAACCTCTGCCATGGGCAGGGACACCTCCAACTAGCTCAGGTTGCTCTAACCCCTGTCCAGCCTGGCCTTGGACCTTCCAGGGATCCAGGGGCAGCCACAGCTTCTCTGGGCTCCCTGTGCCAGGGCCTCCCCACCCTCACAGGGAAGAATTTATTCCTTATAAATATTGGATTTTCTCCCCAAAGCCAAACCTGTGTAGCCCAGGCTCATCTCAGACTCTGGCAGGCAGCTGACCAGGCTGAGTGTGGTGTGTTAATCACCATGAGTGGAACATGTCATCAAACCATCAAACTACTGGTTGTGGGTTTTTCCCGACATCCCACCCTGGAGCACAGCCCGAGGGGAGGCATTGCAGGATCAGAGCAATCACCAGTGACAGGAGGACTGAATCAGTTCAAATTCACACAGACAGATATTTTAACTGGTGATGAAACCCTCTGGAATGCTGACTGCTCACACCAGTGGGACCCTTGGAGAAGTCCCTGCCCTGCTTGCAGCAGCAGGGCTGGCCATGGACGGAGCCTACGGAAAGCTCTTATCTCCAGAGCTTGGTTTCCTTCTGGTTCAGGGTTTGTCTGACCTTTTGGTCACTGAGTAAGGTCGATTTTTGCCAGGTTTTTCTTTTGGAGGGGGAGGAAAAACATGTAAGTAGGTGGTGCTGGTGGGAGGATACTCCCGGGTGGGGTGGGAGGATCTCGTATTGCTGATACCGCTTCCAGTGCGTGGATGACTTCAGCGTTGTCCTTCTGCCCAGAGTTTGGGATGGGTCTAGATGAAGCAGATTTAAATAAATAGAAGAAGCACAAACAACACAAGATCTATTAGAAGGGGGAGGGAATAAAACCCGTTCTTGGCAGCAGCTCAGGTTGACTTGGCAGCGAGATCTCACAGCTCTGTCCTGGGAGATCCTGGAGATGCAACTGGACACAGGACAAAAGCCTGAAGGACGGGAGTCGTGTGACAACTGCCTGCCCATGGCACGGAACAGAGCTGTGTCCAAGCCCTCTCTGGGCTCAGAGCAGAGGAGAGGTGTTGGCCCATCCTTGGAAGGCCCCGTGGCCACGTGCTGGTCTGGACTTGGCAGCCCTGGGCTCTGTCCTGGCCAGCACGATGACGTCTCACATCTCTGGGCCTCTGGATCCGTAGGTGTTTGGGAGGAGATAATGATACCCATTCCTCAGGAGCTTTCTGAGGTCTCCAGAGGAAAGAAATCACCATAAAAATCTTGTATTAGAACGGGCTGGGGGAAATGATTTTACTGATGTCATCGTCCTGTAATTTTGCTGGACATTTCCTGGGAAGCACGTACAGTATGGGGCGTGCAGCCTGAGCTTGCTGATCTTCTTGGATTATTTGTGAGTGTTTGTTCTGCCCACATGCACAGGGAATCCAATGGGGTTTGAATGGAGCTGAGTTCTGCCCCTGCCCAGTAACATTTCAGGTGTCAGCCAGGGGGAGCTGACCTCTCCTTCGTTCCTGCCTCCACTTTTGGGGCATTTGGGATCAAGGCTCTTTACCGTGGTCTTCACCTAAATTTCCTTTGAGTTTGCTCAGAGTACAGTCATTTGCAGACCATTGTATGAAAAATTTTTTAATCTCCTTTAAGACCAGATACTTGGTTTTAGTGCTCAGCTTGTTCTTCTCTTGCTCTCCCACAGTTCACCCATTCTCTGCTTCATCCATGGACACTTTTGCTGCTGCACCAGACTGGGATTTCTCCACGTTCTTTCCCCTTGGGGTTGTATGAACTCACTCATAAATCCTTTCCGTCTAGATGCCTGCAGGGACTGCAGCCACACTTCCACTCCTCCGTCTGAGCTTTACAACATGCACAGCAACGTCCCCACCTTGGATTCTTTTGGGATGATATTGCCTGAGGGTTTAAATAAGTGTTCTGTGCTTTCCTCCCCAGGTCAACATGGATTTGTGGTTCTTTCTCCTTTTGCTCGGAAGTGGCCTCATAAGCGTAGGTGCTAACAACATTACAACAGGTAAATTGTGCTCCTCATCTCTCTTTTATCCCATCCTTCGGATCAAGAGAATGAGTGTGAATGTGCTCAGTGTCTCATTCCTTCTGCTCTCCACGTAACTGTAACATAAAATGTTGGAAAGAGGGTGATGAGCTTCAGATGCTCATCAATGAGGCCCACAGGTTTGGCTCTGAGTGGTATTGATCCTCACCTCCAGGGGCTGTAATGTTTGTACCTCCCCATAAATAGCCCCTGTTCAGGTTATATTTTTACGACATTTGCATCACCTGCTGTGCAGAGCATTTCCTGTCCTGCACTCAGGATTTGTTGGGTGTTTTATCCTTGTAGTTACACTCACATGAATCTTCGCCATCTAAACCTCTCAATATCACGGAAGAAAATCTCACAGAGGTTCCCCTGTGCTTTTCTCTTCTCAGAGCCACCCACAACAGCATCCACCTCCCGCAGGAGCCCCACCAAAGCTCCCACAGCAGGTCCTGAGGATGGGACCACACCCAACACAAACAGACTCAACATGAGCACTCCAGGGACTGTTTCTACCACAGCACCAAAACCTTCTCCAACCGTGGCTGCCAGGATCTCCCCCAATGCCACCACTGGCAGCCTCAACATCTCCTCCACCCTGGGGACAACAGTGCCTGTGCCTCCATCCCCATCCCTGCTCCCCAGTGTGACATCCCTGGCTCCACACACCTCTGTCCCCAGCACGGAGGCGGAAGCGACGGAGAGGAATTTCAGCTCGGCGACAACACAAGAGACCTCTTCTGCTTCCCACAATGGTAGGCACCTCCTCCACCTCGTCTTCTCCAAGCCATCCTGCCTCAGGGTTTGTTTCTTTGCTCTTCTTTGGTTTTGCTGAGCAAAATGGAGCAAAAAAAACCACTTTGGGGCCAATTCCGTGGTGATACAAAACAAGAGAAGTCGCTGAATGGCCCAGATCAGAAGAGATTAATGTAACCAAAGGTTTGGGCCAAGATCATCTAGTGAAAGATATCTACAGGTGCACTAGATAATCTTTGCTTCCAACCCAAATTATTCTATGATTCTGTCCTTACATTATCAGTTTTCCCCATTACTTGGGCAACTTTAATCTTTGAATGGTGCAGATGAGCGAGAGTTGTCTCTGTTGTCATCCTGATCTCATTCCCCTCTTGGCACATCAGGGAAGTGACCCCATAAAACATAGTTTGGCTGCTCAGTCTGGGTTAAGAGTGAAAAATCAGGCAAAAAGAGGCTGATGTGATCAGAAATGTTTGCTGAGCTGTGGGTCCTCAGCCATGGTTTGCTCATTGTATTGTCTGAGACCCAGTTTGGGTACTGCGTGTCTCCAAAAATGGCATTGCCTGCTAGACCTTGGGATTTAGTGGAAAAACAGGGTTGGTAACTTGGTTGTGGATTAGAAAACCCTGAAACAAGATAATAGTGGAGTTAATTGGTTCCTTAAGAACCAATTTCCCAGGGGTTGTTGGGCGTCTCTGCACCTCAGTGAGATGTGTGTGCCCTCTTCCTCTGGGAATCTTTGGAAGCCACAGCCCATGAAGCTGCAGTGAAGTTGTCTTTGCTACCAGCATAGGAAGGGATGTGGCTGAAGGAAGTTCACAACCCAGTTTTTGTAGTTTCTGCACCCCTCAGCCCGTCCAGCTTCCTTCCCAGCACAAAACCTTTTTTGCAGAGTGGAGGAGTCTGGCGTAGCCTTAGACACACACACAGGAGAAGTTTGGTATAAGTGTAGCCTAAATACAGGAGAGCTGGAGGCAAAAGCCTTAAGTGCTGCTAATACCTGGATTTTGTAATATGATGGCTGCTCCTGGGGGGGTTGAATTTACCATTTTTGTGTCTCCACTACCTTTTTATGATTTGAGTTACTGTTTTTGGTGAACTCCTCTGGTGTGTGCCATGACACATTCACCACTGCACCACGAGATGGGGCTTCTCCCTTGATGTCAGCCCAGAGAACAAATGATCCAACCTAATTCTTTCTTAATCTCAAGTGATTTGTCAAGGAGCAAAATCAGTTTTAGGGCTGCCCTTGCCATTAGACTTAACAGGAAATGTTGGTGTTAGTCATGGAAGCATTAAGTGGCGCTCGAGAAGGGGACTGGGGCAGGAGGTTGTACAGGCAGTTTTTCCTTGTCCAAACCCACCAAGATTGTCCTCAGCCCTCTGCTGCAACAGCTCATGGCCACGGGGTGCCTGTGCCAGCAGCACTGCCCCAGGAGAGCCAGGCTCTGCTCCCCCTGGCACAGGTTTGTTCCTGTGTCCTCTGGATGAGACATCCAACCCAGCTTGTAGAAACTTTCCTTGGATGCTCCTCGCCCCCCATCCCTGAGCCCAGCTGCTCTTAATTGAACTTTTGGCTCAGCCACTCTCTTAAAATTATGCACCAGTGTTATCTCTTGATATTTAAGTGCTAATGAATTGCACCAGTGACTTGCTGGTTATGGGTTTAAACAGTAAGTTGTGTTTATTGGTGTTAAAGCTTGGCTTCAGCTCCTTGTTCAGCTGATAAAAACTCAGGATTTGTTCATTTTTCCTTACTCAGAAATTCATTTTAACATCCTGGTTTTATAGCTAGTGTTTTAAAGGAAAGATTTACAGGCAGATGATGAGAGTTACTAAATTTGTTCCTGTCTTGGTCTTTGATCCTTCCTGACTTACTAAAGTGTTTTGTTCCTTTGTTGCTAAGAGACTTTTGTTTTCTTTTTCTGCAGGTAACTCTGACAGAAGAGGTAAGGATGTTATATTTCATTGCACTTTACTCAGTGAAAACATCACCAGAAGCGTTCTGCTATTAGAGAGCTCTCCTTAGGACTTCCAAATGTGCTTTTATGAAGCCTCTCAAGCTCTTTAGAAGAGCTGGTGACACACTGATATCTTAATTTCTGTTGAGCTTTTCTCTTTAGAACCAAACAATCCCATTCCAATGTGTACATGTCCTATTAGATACGAATTGTTCCTGCTCTGAGAATGTCAGCATGTCCCTAGAGCTGGATGACCAAAGTCTAAGAAGCCATTCAGGCAATTGGGTTTTTTTTATTTGCTGCTGAATTGTCTTTATTTACTGTGACTTACGTGATTTGCTCCAAACCCATCCTGCAGATGATGGGAATAATTATTGTTCTCCTTCATTCTGTTGGCAAGCAGTAAGACAAATCCATTTCTTGTAAGAGAACAGCACTTTAGGGACATTTTTCCATCTCTCAGCTCTGAGAACTGGCATCTCTACGAGGATGTTTGCAATTACTCATGGCTTTAGCACTCCAGGAGCGGGCAGAGCTGGGCTGGCTCCCACCTGGAGGAATCAGCTGCCTCTGTGTGTTCTCATCCTTCCTCTGATGGGTGTTGCAAACTCTGCCTTGTGCTGCTCACTGTGCCTGCCTCACCCAGCCCACTGATGGTCCAGGGAACAGACAGATGCTCTGCAGCACTGGCTGGCAGCACACATTTAGCAGAGGGAGTAAAAGGGGATGCAGGACTGAGGGAATTAGTTTGAAATTGTGGCTAAGCCTCTGCAGAAATGCTCAGTGTAATTCCCTCAGATCTGGCCTGGCTTAGGCCTGATTTTGTGCTCTCTCTGCTGTCATTCATCCCTGTTCCTGAGGGCAAAGAAAAAGAAATGGGAGTACATCTGACGTCCTAACAAGATTTATATTAATATCGCTAATATTAATGTAAATATAGTTAGGAAATCAGATGAAATAAGGGACTTCTTGCAAGAGCATTGAGTGATGGGACAAGGGGAAATGGCTTCAAACTGGGAGTAGGTTTAGATTAGATATTGGGAATAAAATCTTGACTGTGAGGGTGGTGAGGCCCTGGCACAGAATGACCAGAGATTTGTGGCAGCCCCATCCCTGGAACTGTCCAAGGCCGGGTTGGATGGGGCTTGGAGCAACCTGGGATGGTGGAAGGTGTCTCTGTCTGTGGCAGGGAGTGGAATGGGATGATCTTTAAGGTCCCTTCCAACCCAGACCATTCTGTGACTGGTTTTGTGGGCAGATGTTGCCAGCTGTGAGCAGGGATGGGCTGCTCAGCCCTGTCCCTCTGCACCCAGGGCTGGGGAATGTGCAGGGAACAGCCCATAGAGCACCTCTGCCTGCAGCTGGGACACAATCCCAAGCACCAGAGGAGGGTTTGGTGGCTCCCCAGAGGGGCCAGGACAAGATTTAAGCCTCCTGATGCCTTCCAAGCTCTGGACTGCAGTGGGTGCTCCAGTGGGAGCAGAAGGTTGAGTCCTTGTCCCTTTTCCAAGTGGATTCCCAGCATGAAACCCTCAGGCTGAGGCTGGAGCAGCACAGGAGCTGTGGGAGGGTTGGCACAGCTCAGCAGGGCTGGCAGGGCAGGGAGGGAGCAGCTGGGGACCCTCCAGCTCGTTTCCTCCCTGGGCTTTGCTGGGTGGGAAAGCTCTGACTCCTCATCCCGCCAGATGTGTGGAAAGAAGGGCTGCAAAAGTACCCCAAAACCTCCAAGCTCCCTGCACCCTGCTGCCAGAGCCAGCCCTGCCCTCAAACCTGCATCCTGCTGCCAGAGCCAGCCCTGCCCTCAAATTATCCTGCTGCCAGAGCCAGCCCTGCCCACAATTCACACCTCACTCACAAATCACCAGCCACTGCTGCCCCAAAGCTCCAGCCCAGCTCAGCCCTGGTTAGGCTGAGCTTAACTCCAGCCAAGGCAGGAAAAAATGGTCCAACAGTGACTTAACACCACAGGTTTTGGCAGAGCAGCTCTCCTTCCTCTCCTGCAGCCAGGATGGAGATGGAGGCTGTGCTCAGAAGTCTCAGTGAGAGGCCAGGGCTGGCTGTGGGTGAGCCAAGACCAACCTGTTCCTGCTTTTGGGAAGTGTGGGGATGGGGAATGCCAAGGCTCATCACCTACTGGGGTGTGCAGGAGGCAGAATTCACAATAAATTCTTTTTGGGCTGTGGGAGGTGCTGCCACATTAGGGCACTAGATGAGAAGCACAAAGATGTGCAAAAACCAGGATAATTTAATTTTTATATTTATCACACTGGGTCATTGTCTTGAAATCATGACACATATGTTTTAATAGAAATAGCATTCCCAACCCTCACACCACAGAGGGACAAACACAGAAATATAATCAGAGTGCCCTTGGGTAGCTCGGAGATGGACAAAACAAACCCCACCTAAAGAAATCTGCTGGCTGAAATTGCTGAGACACATGGAGCAGGAATCTGCAGGGAAATGGATGCACAGAAGGTGGGAAAAGGGGTCGTGCCCTGCAGCCTCCTGGGGCTGTGTAGACACTGTGGTGATCCCCTCAGATGGAGGGAGCTGATGAAAAATGGAAATGACCCCAGCTGGCATGGCTGGCATCCACATTTATCTGAAAAAATGCCCTTCAGGGCCATTCTCCTCCCTGGCTGGAGCTGTTTGGCTTCCAACCCAACTGGGTGATTTGCCAGCACCGACCACTGATTCTCTGACCTCCAGCACAAGATAGAAATGGCTTATTTAAAAGAAAAAAAAAATAAAAATCTGTTGTGGTTGTGGAGGATGGGAATGTTTCAGATTAATCTCAGTGTTTTTGCAAGGGGGTTGTGAAGTACCTGCCCTTGAGGAGCTTCTGCAGGGGAGCCAAATTGGGTGACACTTGGTGGCCTGGTGGTGCCTGACCTTGCCTGCTCTCTAAATTCTGTATTTCCAGGGAGGAAAGAGATGGGGATGGGACTAGATGGTCTTTGAAGCTCCAGACCCAACTTCCAACCCAGATTATTCTATAATTACAGAATCACAGCATGGTTGGGTTGGAAAGGATCTTAAAACTCATCCAGTGCCACCCCCTGCCATGGGCAGGGACACCTTCCACTATCCCAGATTGCTCCAAACCCCATCCAGCCTGACCTTGGGCACTTCCAGGGATCCAGGGGCAGCCACAGCTTCTCTGGGCAGCCTGGTCCACACCAAATCTCACCTTGGGGGTGTTCAGATCCCCAATGCAGCAGGAAGTTTTGCCTTTTTGTCCTGTTTGACAAAGAACTGGAAGCAAAATCGTGGTGGGGTTACAAATGTATCTGTGGGATCTTAGAGAGGCCACAGTTTCCACCCATTTTAATATAAAGTTCCGTATCATATTATACCAAACTCATGGGCCTGTTAGGAACTTCTCTGGACCCTTAAGTCTCAGGCAGAAAATTTTGTAGATCACCAACTGACAGGAAATTTCTACTGGTGGCTGCTGGGCCACCACATGCACATTCAGTTGTGCAGAAGGAACCCCCAAAATAGCCCAGCCCCAACTTTCTCCATCACTATTTTCATCTGCAGGGTCACAATTTCACAGTGACCAACTCCTGGAGGAGATTGAGGTGCTCTGAGTGGTGGTTTCAGGTTTTAATCTGTCCTGGGAGTGTCTGAGGCACATGGCGCTCACTCATCCTTTTCTGTCTTCACTCTCAGACTGAAAAAAATGCAACATCACTTAATACTATTTATTATTTATTATGTTTTTATTACTAATATCATCATCAGAATTGTTCTTCAAGCAGAAATTGTAGAACTGTGCCCTGTTAAATGATGGCTCTGGATGTTTTCCAATGTCCATAACCACACCTTTCTCTTCCTCTTGCAGATGAGACTCCCATTATAGCTGTGATGGTGGCCCTGTCCTCCCTCCTAGTCATAGTATTTATTATTATTGTTCTGTACATGTTGAGGTAAGAGCTGCTTTAATGCTGGATTCCCTTGTTTGACAGAAACAATTCCTGAATGAACAGGAATGAGCCTTTTGTGCTGTCTCCCAAGCTAAAGGCTGACACAGCTGGTGCTTTGAAAAGAAACCTTTAAGGACAATGAATGAAAATGATGTTTGGGGTTATCTGGTGAATGATGGTTATTCTTTTCTCTGCAAAGCTGCTCCTCGTTTAGGGAATTCCTGTTCTGCCTCTCAGAATGTCACATTTAGCAGGGCAGGTTGAACTGAAGCCCTGTCAATGTGGGGAAAAGCAGGTGAGGTATCATTGTGAGGCTGAAAATGATGGATTGAGTAATCCAGGGAGGCTGAACACAGCCACACCCTTTCAGTGTGTTATTCCTTGATTCTCATCTTAATAGCAACAACATCCAAACTCTGGTTTGGATACCAAATCTTAAATGGTCCCTGTGCACTTTCCACTGTGAGTGGCGGGACCTTGTGAGGAGTGTTAGGTGATTGTAATTGCAATTACAACATAATAAAGCCTTCTTAGGTCCATTTTTTAAAATCCAAGCATCTGTCCTGCTCCAAAGGAAGCATTCCCAGCTCCTGAAAGCATAACTAAGAATGTCTTTATTCACCTGCAGTAAACATTTTAATTTACTCACCAAGTTTGGTGATTAAGTAAGTCTTGAAAAGGAAAAAAAAAAAACCTATTTCCTTAGCAGTGGAAAACTTCCCTCTGTCTCCTGGCTCCAGGCCTGCCCTCACAGCAGTGAACCTGAGGAGAGTTTCGCCTCAGGAGTTCAGCAACAGCAGAGTTTGAGTCCTTCCCACCTGGCTTCCAGCCCTGAAAAAAAAGGGTTTGTTCACTGCCCAGTGATTCAGCAAAACTCTGAATTTCAGGCAAAAGGAGCATGAGCAACTGCTCCAAGTTAAAAGCACATGGAGAAGGGATTTGCTGCAGGACAGATCAACCTGGGCTTTGTGTGCTCTGCTGGATCAGCCCAGGGAGCAGGGACTCCTTGGCGTGTCCTCTGAAAAGAGCCCCCTTAAAGCTCCTCCTGGTTCCCACCTGGCTCTGGGCTCCTGCAGCTGTTCCAGATGTGCTCTGCTCACAGGCAAAGTCCTGCAGCCCCCTGGAGCCACCAGCTAATTCATGAAGCCATGAGAAAAGCGTGGCATCTCTCATGTGGGAGGGGACCTGGGCTTCCTGGTGGATATTTGCTGACTTTTCCACCTCAATTCTCTTTGGCAGGTTCAAGAAATACAAGCAGGCAGGGAGCCACTCCAACTCCTTCCGGCTCTCCAACGGCCGGACAGACGACACAGGTGAGTCCACCTGGTGCCACAAAGGCTCTCCCCCACCTCCTATTTTTGTAGGCAGATATATTTTAATTTCTGTTTTGTTGCTTCTGTTGTTTCCTGATCTTCTTTGTTCAGTGTTTTTCCATGGTTTTGGCAGGCTTTCGTAGAATGAAGGTTTATTTCCCAGCTTTCGTTCCACTGACTAAATGTTTGCCCTCAAGTGGTTGATATTAAAATCACTTCCAAAATCACTACTCACATTCCTCTTGAGGTTTCACAGTGTTTCTTTGGCTCAAATGAGAACCTTTTTTTGAAAAAAAGACATCTTTGGGGAGTAATTAAACATTTTTCTGCTCTTTCAGATTAGGATGGTCTCTGATTAAAACGCAGATCTTCACGCTAACTGTGGACACCAAACTAGCGTATCTAAGAAAAAAGAGGAAATACACTTATTTTCATTATAAAAACATTATTGTACCTCCTAAACAGGCGCAGATACAATTTTAAAGCCTTGTGTAATGTCTAAATTCTTCTGCCCCTTAGCTGTGAGACAGAGCTGACACTGAGGGCCTGAAGTTGGGCATCTCCATTCATGTGTAGGCACTGATTGAGATCTGAGGAGACCTCCTAAACTCAGTTCAGATGTTTTCTCAGCACTCCCTCCACATAAACCAAACACCTTCTGAGAAGCACTAACTGGAATTCAGCACTTTTTTATTTTATTTTGGCTGCTAAGACCTTCTGTGCCCGTCTCACATCACTGTAAAGGGAGGTGTGAACTTCATAAACCCTCAGCTGTGTTGGTGTAACCCTCACACGGCCTTTCTGGGCTTTGCTGAGCAACACAAGCAGCAGCTGCCTCTGCTGTGCCCTCCTGGGAATTGTGTCACAGTGCTGGTGCCAGACTTTGCATGTGAGAGAGGGAAAAGTTGGAATTCAAAGCCAGGTGGTCTCCAACCTCAGTAATGACTTAGTCCTCAGGGCCCTGTCCTGCCTCTGTGAGGGTGTAGATCCCTGAGTGTTAATCAGAATAGGATCACTGATTTTTTGGGGTTGGAAAAGCCCTTTAAGATCATCCAATCCAAACCATTCTCCCAGCACTGCCAAGGCCACCACTGACCATGTCCCTAAGTGCCACACCCACACAGCTTTTAAATCCCTCCTGGGACGGGGACTCCAACACTGCCCCAGGCAGCTGTGCCAGGGCTGGACAACGCTTTCCATAAAGAAATTTTTCCAAATATCCAATCTAAACCTCCCCTGGCCCAGCCTGAGGCCGTTCCCTCTCCTCCTCCCTGTTCCCTGGGAGCAGAGCCCAAATTCCCTGGCTGTCCCCTCCTGTCAGGGAGTTGTGCAGAGCCACAAGGTCCCCCTTGAGCCTCCTTTTCTCCAGGCTGAGCCCCTTTCCCAGCTCCCTCAGCTGCTCCTGGTGCTCCAGACCCTTCCCCAGCTCCATTCTTTTCTCTTGACACCCTCCAGCTCTTTAAGATCTTTTTGTGAGAGACCCAGAAATACCCCCAGGAGTGGTGCACAGGGGACAGGCACTGCCCTGGCCCTGCTGCCACAAGCCAGGTGTTCCCATACTCAGAGCAGCCTGGTCTGGTGGAATCTGAACGAGATGATCCTTTACCATCCCCTCCACCCCAAACCATTCCTCGTGCAAACACGAGGACAAACCCAAAAAGCAGCGGGGTCCCCACGCTCAGCCAGGTGTGTGGGTGGGCACTGCCGGGCACAGGGGACAGCTGGTGACCCATCTGGGTGTCATTTGTCACTGCAGAGCCACAGAGCATGCCCCTGCTTGCCCGCTCCCCCAGCACCAACCGCAAGTACCCCCCTCTGCCCGTGGACAAGCTGGAGGAGGAGATCAATCGCCGCATGGCCGACGACAACAAACTCTTCCGGGAGGAGTTCAACGTGAGTGCCTCTGCTGCTGCCCCCAGACCCCACAGCCTGCCCTGTCTTGGGGTTTAGGAGCTGGTTCTTGGGGGTTTCTCAAAGTGCTGAGTGTTGGTAGGGCTGATTCTGTCCCGGAGTATGTGGTGACGGTGGATAAGCTGCTCACCTTCATGCTCGCTGCAGAAAACAGAGGTTTTCTAGCAAACAGCTCTTCAGCTTTTCATTTTCTTGGGTTCAGGAATGATGCTGGATGTCTTGGGGTCTTCCAGAGCTCCCCTGCTCACTGGTTGCCTCCCAAGCTCTACCTCCCACCTCCCAGTGGTGGAGGTGGAAAATAAATCCTCATAGCTTTAAATCCACAAACAGCCAAAAAAAAAAAAGAGTTTTGACAGAGAAACAGGAATGAGCCCATCTTATTTCATTGAGCTGTTAACCCTGAAACACAATGATGACAATGTATGGGACAAAGGCTGGCCTTCAGCTGTGAGGAATTCAGGTATTGTCCTTGTCCTACAGATCCGGAGCATTTCTTCAGGGATGGCTTCAACCTCTTCTTGACATTGCTGAGCTTTGCAGCTTGGGACAATAAATCTGTTTTGCCTTGTCAATAGAAAAATAGATTAGAATAGAATTGAATAGAGCAGAATAGATTCATTAAGGTTGGAGAAGCCTTCTAAGATTATTGAATCCAACCATTAACCCAGCACTGCCAGGACCACCACTAAACCATGTCCCCAAGTGCCACATCTACACTTTTTTTTTTTAACAGTTTCAAGGATGGTGACTGCAGCACAAGCCCTGTGCTGGGGCTTGACTACTCTTTCTGTGAAAATATTTTCCTAAATATCCAACCTACACCTCCCCTGGCACAGCCTAAGGCTGTTCCCTCTCCTCCTGTCCCTGTTCCCTGGGAGCAGAGCCTGAATTCCCTGCCTGTCCCCTCCTGTCAGGGAGTTGTGCAGAGCCAGAATGTTCCCCCTGAGCCTCCTTTTCTCCAGGCTGAACCCCCTCAACTGCTCCTCATCAGACCTGTGCTCCCAGCTCAGGTCCAAGCCATGATACGGCACCATGAGAGCAAGGAGAAGATAAAAAAACCACTTGACTTTGTCCAGCTGCTACAAAACTTGATCCCTTTCCTGGCCGTGCTGCACTGAAACCAAATAGGTGCAATGAATGCCCAGGGAGAAGAATTTTTAGGGTTATAAATACCTGTTTGCCCTGGACACTTCCTGCCATCCTGTCAGCTGGAGGAAGGGATGGTGGATACCTCCAGAACATTCTTTGCTGTTCAAAGAGAATCTGGAAAAACGGTGCTGGGGAAGCACCTCCTGTGCTCGACTGGGAAATGCAGGGACAGTGCCCTCTGTCACCCCCCAGCAAATGTCCCCTGGTGCTGCTCCTGCCATCACTGGGGCGGTGGGGGCTTAATCAGGTCACAATTAGCAGCACTGTTAATGAGGAAATCTCACAGGAGCCTCCATGGACAGGAATCAGGAATAAGCTCGTTGGTGCTGCCGGGTGGGTTCAGAGCTGGAGGCTTTGCTGCCACCTCGTGTCCATGGATCAGGAGATTCCAGACATCTTTCCAAAGGGATTGGAAAGGGCTCTCTCTGCTCCAGCCCAACTATTTACATGGTCACTTTGAGCCCGGTGGGGAGGAGAATTGCTGTTGGGGTGGAGGTGAGGGGTGTGGGTGGTGGGGACACGTCTGGAGGTGCAAGATGCTCAGATGTGGCATTTGCCAGCACATTGTCCCTGCTGTGCCATGGAAACATCATGGAAAACCTTTTTATTTCTGCCATTTCAGGCTCTCCCAGCGTGTCCCATACAGGCCACGTGTGAAGCTGCTTCCAAGGAGGAGAACAAGGAGAAGAACAGATATGTGAACATTTTGCCCTGTAAGTGTCAGAGCTGGTTGGATTGGGGGGGGAAACACTCAGAGGCTCCTGGCAGGACTCCCCATTCCTACTTTTGGGATGATTGAGGGCATTTCACCTCTCAGATGGGTGGCTGTGTCTGCTTTAGCTTTAGATACCTGTGAAGAGAAGCTCCATGGAGCCCTCAGCAGCCAGGAATCCATGGAGAGTGAAACAAATGGGCAATGCCAGAAGGGAAAACTCTTGCCTGGTGGCATTGGACAGTGGGCTGGTCTGGGGTGTCCTCAAATATGCACTCTGCAGAAGGAAAATGACCTTGGACAAGATCTAGGACCTCTTTGGGTTGAAGCAAGAGGAATTTGGGGGCATAAAGGTGTTTCCGAAGCGGAGCCAGAAATCCAGGCTCCACTCCAACACCTGGATTTTCACTTCACCAGGGACCAGCAGAGTGGAGGGGATTGTCTTTAATGCAGAGTTTTGATTTCCCTCCAGATGATCATTCCAGGGTTCACCTGACTCCTGTGGAAGGGGTCCCTGACTCCGACTACATCAACGCCTCCTTCATTAATGTGAGTTCTGTGATGTGAAGGGGCAAAGGGCTGGTTTGGAAAGGGCTGGGGAACCACTCCTGTTGGAGCTGGGCATTTCTGATCAACAAACAGCTGATGGATCACAGAGGTTAGGAAAGCCCACAAGTCCAAGCATTCCCCCAGCACTGCCAGACCACCACTAAACCATGTCCCCAAGTGCCACATCCACATGGTTTTTAAATCCTTGAGGAGTGTGGCCAGTTGATCATCAGTGCTGCCCAGCTTGCAGGGCTGGATGTGGGGAGAGGGTGAAGAAGAAATCAAGGAATCCAGCAAAGATGGAAGCAACCTTGCCCTGCTCTGCCCCTGGGAGGAGCTGGGTCCTTTGTGGTTGTCACCATGTGGTTCCAGTCAGATGGAAGGGTCATGTGAGAGATGCAGGCACATGAAGCAAAACAAGACTCAGAAGAGCTTTTTTTTCCTTTCCTCCCCAGTAAATAAAATACAGAAAATGAATCCTTGTGAGTCCTACAGCCCCTCTTCCAAGGATCAAGGCTGATTTTTACATGATGCTCTGGATTCAGGGTCTGACCCCAATGGAAAGGGTTGTCAGGTACCACTTCATTGGTGCCTTGTGCCAACAGGTGGGGTCATCCCTGCATTATGTGAGCATTGGGGGTGTTCCTGTGGGAAAAGAGACCTTTGCACAAGGATTTTCAATTATTTCAGCCCATTTTTGGAGTGATTCTCCCCTCAGAGGCTGCAGCCCCTTCTCTGCACAAGGGGAGAATGAGCAGCAGTGCAGATCCCAGCTCTGTTTGTTCCTGAAGTAGATGCCTTCCATGACTCTTGTGTTAGAGAAATATTAATTTCTCTTCCATTTTCTTCTTTTCTTACAGGGGTACCAAGAGAAAAACAAGTTCATTGCTGCACAAGGTAAATTCTTGACTATCTCTGTTGGGAATTGTTCTTTTGGGGGCACTTGGGCTGGGTCTCTCTGCTCAGTGGAGCTGTGCCCCTCTACCCCCAGTACAGCATCTTGCAGAACTCCCCTGGTCAAAAGGAAGCCTGGCTGCTCCTCAGATTGTTCCCAAAATGATTTTCCCAGTCAAAGAGCAGTGCTGGATGTTTTGGTGGACAGAAGGAAGTCCTACCTGTGCAATACCCATTGCTGGATGGTGTTGTGACCTCTGGAAATAATGCCAGGGAGCTGCTTAATTAAATTCCCCAAATCACAGAATCATGGAATGGTTTTTGGGCTGCAAAGGACCTCAAAGCCCATCTCACTCCACCCCACTGCCATGGACAGGGACACCTCCCACTATCCCAGGTTGCTCCAATCTCCCTTGAACACTCCCAGGGATGGGATAGAGAGAGAAACATCCTTGTGATCTTCAGAATTCCAAACACATCCCTAAAAACAAAATTCCCACTCAGAGGGTGGGGATCATATCAGCAGGAGGATGTTACCTGCCCATGGGAGTGTTTTCTATTTCCTCTCTTGACTTGCCAGTGGGTCAGGGCATTCCTGGCCAGTTTCCCTGGCTCTGGCTGGAGAAGGAGGCTGGATCAGGTCTGTCAGCACTTCCAGGCTCAGGTTAAGCTTTGGCTCTGCTGCTCTCTTGGCTCACCCTGAGCCTCAGGCTTGGCAGGGGAGTGTAGGCTGAGTTAGCTCTGTGTCTGGCAGGCAGCAGGGAACTATTCCTGTGCCACACTGAAATGGGATCCCATGGCTAAAACTCAAAATCCCAAGGCAGGACTTCCGTGGACTCTGGGCCAGCCACGATTTCCCTGGGTGACCTTGGGCGAGTCCATGCTCTGTTTGTCTGCTTTCCCCTTCTTGAGCTAAATATGGAATTCCTGACCATAAAATAAATCCAAAAATTCCAGCTATTGTGTGATAGGATTATTCCTTGGATCAGGCATGCCCAGACACCACAGCACCTGCTGTGACCTGTTGGCAAAAAACGTGTTGGATCATCTGTGACGTGTGACCTCACATGCTGGGTTTTGGCCCCAAATTGTGAGAGGTTGATCCCAAAGAGGACTTGTTTTGTTTCACCTTCCCCTCAGGACCAAAGGAAGAAACAGTGAACGATTTCTGGAGGATGATTTGGGAGCAAAACACAGCCACAATTGTCATGGTGACCAACCTGAAGGAGAGGAAAGAGGTTGGTGCCAGAGGGTTTCACAGGCTGGGGTTTGACCAGCACATCCTGTGCTTATGGGAGTGTCCTGGAGCCATTCCCAGCCTTGTGAGGGTGTCCAGAGCTCACCTGCACCTGTTTTCTCCCCCCACAGTGTAAATGTGCTCAGTACTGGCCGGATCAGGGCTGCTGGACCTACGGGAACATCCGAGTGTCCGTGGAGGACGTGACGGTGCTGGTGGATTACACCGTGCGCAAGTTCTGCATCCAGCAGGTGCCAGGGACCACCTCTCCCATCCTTTCCTGTCCCATCCCTCCCCTCTCTGCACTGGGCATCCCAAAGGTGCTGCCTCAACTCTTCCAAGGCTCTGTGAGAGCAGAGTTGGGATGAAATGATCGCCAGCCCCCATTTTTAGGCAGAGTTGTTAAGGATTTATTCCTCCCAAGAGCCTGTTCCCAGTGGTACCAGCGTGGCAGTGCTGAGAGCAGGGAAACTGAGGGATGCCAGGGCTGAAATTCCACCCTGCAGTACTCCAGAACTTGCTGTTATCAGTGTTGGTTCCTGCTCTCACCCACAGACACTTAATGCCTGAAAATAATCAGATTTATCCCCTCAGCTGAGACAAAATCCAGGGCCGTATGTGTTGGGTTTGATTGCTTTCCCATCTGTCACCACATTTCTTTGTCCTCCAAGGAGACTCTGAGTGTTTTAGTCACTCTTGTTTGTTTCCCTGCTGCTCTCAGAGGCAGGCAGGGAAGAGTTGGTGCTTGCAAACCTGTCTGGACCCTGAGGGTGATTCTCCTGAGCCTCATCCTTCACTCCAATGGCCTGGACATGTGTGTTTTCCTCCCCTGCCTTTAATCCAAGGATGATCTGGGCAGAGGAGTGGGAAAGGATGAAGCAACAGCTTCTGTTTGAGCTTGTTGAGGATGAAATATGGCAGCTGCTGCCAGGCTGGCTCCACAGGCAGGGACAGGCTGGCATCTCACACCCCTTGGATGTGGGATGTGGTGCTGGGTGGTTAAAATGTCATGTTTTTAGAGACTGGTTTGTCCCAGAGCCTGAGTCCGTGCCCTTTCAGCTGTGGATGCTGCCATCCAGCTCCATCTCGGGTCTGCAGCTCCCTCCCTCTCTTCATTTTGGAGGAAGAAGGGAAACCTGAGTATTTCTCCTTAACCTGAGCCCACCTTTCCCCTCCAGGTGGGAGATGTCACGAACAAGAAGCCTCAGCGCCTGGTGACCCAATTCCACTTCACCAGCTGGCCCGACTTCGGGGTGCCCTTCACCCCCATCGGGATGCTAAAATTCCTGAAGAAGGTGAAGACCTGCAATCCCCAGTATGCAGGAGCCATAGTGGTGCACTGCAGGTGAGTCCTGCTCACAGCCAATCTCTGCCCATCCTGGGTCACCTGGAAAGCATCTACTGTTTAAAAGGATTTTTTTTTTTTCAGTCAGGACTTTTTCATTATCTTTATTTAACTTTCCTGTCTTAAATGGGGATGTTCCTCAGGGGGACGTGCAAAAAAATGCATGAGCTGAAGGAAGTCCTTGGAATCAGTGATGTTAGAGTGATACAGCTCATCTGAAGGGGTCCTTTGGGTTGGCTGGATGCTGAGTGAGCCAAGCTGAGCACTGGTGGCATCTCCCTTGCCCTGGCATGAGAAGATGACGTCTCTCTTTGGGAGAAGGCAATACTGGGCTGACACATTGCCTGGAGCAAGGCCATGGAGATTGGCATCACCTGGAGTGATGTTCCAGGCACAGCAGCAGCCCTGGGGGAGCCACAGGGGCTTCCACATTCCAATAAGAAGCCAAATAATTGAAGGCAGAGAGAGTCACATTTGTAGCATCCCAAGTTCATTTTTCTTGCCTTCTTGGGAAGCAGCTGATTCCAAGAGTTTTGTCTTTCCTTAATCTCCGCTGGTCTCACTGAAGACAATCCAGTCCAACCCCCCTGCCATGAGCAGGGACACCTCCCACTATCCCAGGCTGCTCCAAGCCTTGTCCAACCTGGCCTTGGACACTTCCAGTAATCCAGGGGCAGCCACAGCATCTCTGGGCACCCTGTGCCAGGACCTCCCCACCCTCCCAGGGGAGAATTCCTTCTCATTCTCCCACCCCACCCTTGTCTTGCAGCGCCGGGGTGGGACGCACGGGCACTTTCATCGTCATCGATGCCATGCTGGACATGATGCACACGGAGAGGAAGGTGGATGTTTACGGCTTTGTGAGCCGGATCCGGGCTCAGCGCTGCCAGATGGTACAGACAGATGTGAGTGTGCTGCTGCCCTGCCCTCTGGGCCTGCATTTCCTTCACCCAGTCAAAGCCTGTGTGAGGGTTGGGCATCATCCCTCACTTTGGGTGATGCGGCGTCAAGGGAGCCCTTCATGAGGTCCTGCTCTTTTTAATCCCCTTTGTAGAATGATTAAATCATTTAGGTTGGAAAAGATCCTTGAGATCGAGTCCAGCCATTCCCCCAGCACTGCCACAGCCACCACTGACCCATGTCCCCAAGTGCCACATCCACACAGCTTTAAATCCCTCCAGAAGACTCCACCACTGCACTGGGCAAGCTGTGCTGGGGCTGAACACGCCTTCCATGAAGAAATTTATCCAATATTCTTCCACCTGACCCTCCCCTGGCACAGCTCCCTCTCCTCCTGTCCCTTGTTCCCCCCTGGCTGCCCCCTCCTGTCAGGGAATCTTGTGGAGCCAGAAGGTCCCCTCTGAGCCTCCTTTTCTCTAGGCTTGGAGAATATTTTGTGTCACATCTGCTTTGCTGATGTGGTAAATAAAGCCCCAGTCCCCATTTAGTGTCAGGAAGGTTGTCACTCACTTTTCTGGGGTCTCAGAGGGTGGGCAGGGGGATGCTGGGTTTATACTCAGCATGTGCTCACTGGGCACGGAACATGGCAGGAAAAAGAGCAAGGGGAAAAAAAATCAAAGTAGCTTATGGATAGAGGGGAGATGTAGTTATGAGCAGTGGGACCAATTTAAAAACAAAGATTTCAAGAGACACTCAGACTTCCTTTTACGGCTTCTTCCTTTAACCCTCCAGATGCAGTATGTGTTCATATACCAAGCACTTCTAGAGCACTATCTCTACGGTGACACAGAGCTGGAGGTGACCTCCTTAGAGATCCACCTCCAGAAGATCTACAACAAAGTGCCAGGGACCAGCAGCAATGGGCTGGAAGAGGAGTTCAAGGTGAGCACTGCCATTATCCTGCTGGATCTGCTGGGATGGTGCAGGGGTTTCTATGTGCTGACCTGGCACTGTGTGGTTTTAAAACCCCCTCTGCTTTGCTCCTTGCCTTGCAGAAGCTCACTTCAATCAAAATCCAGAATGACAAGATGAGAACGGGCAATTTGCCAGCCAACATGAAGAAGAACAGGGTGCTTCAGATAATTCCATGTAAGGCTTGTTTGGCTGCGTGTCCAGTGGGTGTGGGGACAGGAATTGGGCTGGAGAAATGGGACAAACAGGGACCTTGTGATGTTCAACAAGGAAAAGGGCAAAGTCCTGCCCCCAGGGAGGGACAAGCCCAGGCACCAGTCTGTACTGGGGTCACCCAGCTGGGTGGAAAAGCAGCTTGGCAGGAAAGGACCTGGAGGTCCTGACAGACTCCAGCCTGAACCTGAGCCAGCAAAGTGCCCTTGTGACAAAAGGGACAGTGGTGGCCTGGGCTGTGTGACACAAAACACTTCCAGCAGGTCCAGGGAGGGGATGCTCCCCCTCTGCTCAGCACTGCTGAGGCCACACCTGGAGCACTGGGTCCAGTCCTGCCTCCCCAGGACAAGAGGGACATGGCCAGACTGGGCAGAGCCCAGTGAGGGGACTGGAGCATCTCTGCTCTGAGGAAAGGCTGGGACAGCTGGGACTGCTCAGCCTGGAGAAGAGAAGGCTCTGGGGTCTCATCCCTGTGCACCAACACCTGCAGGGAGGGTGCAGAGAGGACAGAGCCAGGCTCTTGGCAGTGGTGGCCAGGGACAGGACAAGGGGCCATGGGCACACAGTGACCACAGGAGGGTCCCTCTGAACACCAGGAAACACGTTTTGGCTGTGAGAGTCACCACAGGCACTGGCACAGATTGTCCTGGGATGTTGTGGAGTCTCCATGCCTGAAGATACCAAACTTTGTCTGGACACAGATGGGCAACCAGCCCTGTATGACCCTCTCTGCTGGTTTCTGCTGCCAAGACTTTCTGCCTCCCAGTGCTGAGCAGGTCCTTTTCCTGGAGAGCTCAGCATCCCCTTCTGTCCCAAACCACACATGGCAGAGGGTGGAGCTGGCTGTCCTTGTCCCAGCCAGGTGCACTGTGCTCCCCTTCCCTTATCTCTGGCTCCCACGGAGGGCTTGGTGACTCCCCAGATAAAGGCCAAATCTCAGATGATTTTGTTTTGTTCCAGATGAATTTAACCGAGTAATCATTCCAGTGAAGAGAGGGGAAGAGAACACAGACTATGTAAACGCTTCCTTCATTGATGTGAGTCTCCTCCAATCTTTTTTCCATCTTCTCCCAATGGAAACCAGCTCATGCTGCTTCCTTTGGGAAGAATTTATCCCTAACACTCCCTTTATGGGTTTTGTACAGTTCCCTCCACGTAACTTTGCTTTGTGTCACCCCATGGTGCTGGTTTCTTTCTCCAAGAAACTTCCAGGTTTATCCAGCTCCTTGTGGGAGAGGAGAGCTGGAGCCTGCGCAGAGCCTCCAAATCCTGGGCTCACTTCTGCCCCTCTGGGCTCTGCTGATGGCTGTGGAGAACAGATCCACATATCCATGGAGATAACACAGCACCAGCCGTTTGGTCAGAAAACATCCGGCAGATTAGATTAGGGAGCAGTACACAATCCCAAAACCTTGGAGAGGAGCCAGGTCAATCCCATTACACCTGTCTGGGTGGCAGCAGGAGGTGAGGCAGGGAGGTTAAGTGCTGTCCTCACTCCCAGGAGGAGATACGTGATTGCACATCCTTCTCTCCTGAGCAATCCTGTTGCCTCCAGGGAGACATCTCGGATGAGTATTGATCTCCATGGAGTGATGCCAGTGCTGGCCAAGTGACAGACCCTGCTCTTTTCCAGCCCAATTTCTGCCTTCATCTCCTAATGACACAGGGTGGTTTTTTTTCTCCAAAAAAGGCAATCACTGGGTTTGCCCACTAAAACCAGTTTATTCCCAGTTCTAACATCCCTAATTAATTGCTCCCTGAAATCTCCTTTGCTGGGTCCCTGCTGTGGCTGTGGGAGCAGCCAGGAGCAGCTGCCTTGTTGTGCATCCAGATCAGAAAGCTTCCGTGGCACGTAAGCAATTTGGGCTGAGGATTCAATTTCCTGCCTCTGCTGAACTTTGCTTAAATGACAAACTCCAAATGACGAAGCATCTGCAGTCACAGTCTGCAGGGAGGGCACAGGGGAGTTGGAGGGGTTGGGAAACAGAAACTCTTTGTGGCTTTGGAAGAGCCAGAGTCATCCAGCCTTCCCTCCAAAAAATCACCCTGCTGGTTTTTATAGATCATAGAACAGTCTGGGTTGGGAGGGACCTTAAAGATCATCTAGTTCTGTTTTGTTTTGCTTGCTTCTTCCAAAAATCCCCAATAAAAATCGTACCTGGAGTACTTGGAGCTAAGGCAAATCTCTGCTCCAGCACTCAGAGCTTGCAAATATTGCTTTGGTGTGCTGGAAACCCAAATGGATAAAACCAGGTGTGTGTAGAGGATCTAATCCTCCCAAAATTGAGCTGAGCTTGGTAGACCAGCCATGTCCAAGAGATTCCTCCTGCTGGTCCCCTGACCCCGTTCCCAAATTCCAGGGTTATCGCCAGAAGGATTCCTACATCGCCAGCCAAGGGCCTCTGCAGCACACGATAGAGGACTTCTGGAGGATGATCTGGGAGTGGAAATCCTGCTCCATAGTGATGCTGACAGAGCTGGAGGAGAGAGGCCAGGTAAGATCCCAGGATCAGCTGCACTAAACACCAGGGAAATAAATTAATGAATGAATGAATGGCAGGAGTTTGGAATGGGATGACCCTTAAGGTCCCTTCCAACCCAAAGCAGTCTGTGATTCTGGGAGTTTGTGATGCCTGTGGGATCCCACCTGGTGTTGGGCAGCTGCCAGAAGATTCTTCCAGCCAAACCCATGGGGAAAAACACGGGGCCCTCACCCTGTGCCCTCCTGTGATGCCTCCTCAGGAGAAGTGTGCCCAGTACTGGCCATCCGACGGCTCCGTGTCCTACGGAGACATCACGGTGGAGCTGAAGAAAGAGGAGGAGTGTGAGAGCTACACAGTGAGGGACCTGCTGGTGACCAACACCAGGGTAAGAGCCTGGCTGCTCCCTCTGGGTCCTCCTGGCTTTCACTGCCATGAGCCTGTGCTGGTGTTCCCTCAGCTCCAAGAGCTCCCCATTGTCCCAAAGGGGTTTTGTCCCTGTATCCCTGCCTCCCACCCCTGAGAGTCCCTGTCCTGCTGCTCATTCCTCAACCATCCCCTCCATTCTGCTGCCCTCACCACCAAACCTCCCTCTTGCTCCCCATTCCCCACACTTCCCCAGCTCCATGCCCTGGGAATGCCACTCCTCCACAAGCAGCTTTCCTACATGGATTGTTTGCCTGGCCAATAAATGTATTTGTCCTGGTTTAGGACAAATGTGGGAGAAAACCTCTGAATGGAGTCCCTCTGGAAAGCAAACCCAAACAGCTCCTCCCCCAACTGGTCTGGGAAAGAACCTTCTTGGAGAAAAGTGGAAAAAACTCTTTATTTAACAAACAAAGTGCTCAAAGCATAAAAAATTAATAATATGAAACAATAAAACCTCTTGTTGTTCTGAAGAGAGATGGTAAAATTGAGTAAGTCCTTGCTGTGGGTGTAGCTCAGCTCTCCCAATCTCTTATCAGTCCCTCTGGTGCTGGAAAATGCCGAGGTCCAGGCCCTGGTGTGCCACAGGTGTGAGCTCCCAGTGCTCTCTGGGTTTTCAGTCCAGAGCAGGTTTAAACAGTCCCAAGACAAAGGGGAAAAAAACAATCCATGGAACTTCTCTGCCTCAGCCAGCTAAAACTAACTAAAATCAAAGCAGATCTCTGTCCTGCTATCTGTCCATGCTGCAGACACCACAGTCCAGGGGCGATGTTCCTCAACCATCCCCTCTGCTCTGCTGCCCTCACCACCAAACCTCCCTCCTGCTCCCCATTCCCCACACTTCCCCAGCTCCATGACCTGGGAATGCCGCTCCTCCACAAGCAGCTTTCCTCCACAAATTTTCAAATCCCTGAGCTTGTGGGCTCCTCAGTGCAGATCTCTCAGCAGCTGCCTGACCTCCAGCTGTGCCCTCCCAACAGGAAAACAAGAGCCGACAGATCCGGCAGTTCCACTTCCACGGCTGGCCAGAAGTTGGGATCCCCGGGGACGGGAAGGGGATGATCAACATCATTGCAGCAGTGCAGAAGCAGCAGCAGCAGTCTGGCAACCACCCCATCACTGTGCACTGCAGGTAAAGCCTGGCTGGAGCAGCTGGGCCACCCCTCTGAAGGGATCTGCTCCAGCAGGAGCTTGGGAGATGGTCAGAATCCCAAAGCATGGGCTGGATAAACTGGGAGAGGCTGGGGCAGGACTGGCTTCTGTAATTCTCTGGTGCTTCCCCTGTGGATTGTCCCCTGGGCAAAGCCAGCAGGGGCAGGACAGGGGTTTTCCCTCAGCTCCTGGTTTCTCTTTCCCAGTGCTGGAGCAGGAAGAACGGGCACCTTCTGTGCGCTGAGCACCGTCCTGGAGAGGGTGAAGGCAGAGGCGATCCTCGATGTCTTTCAGACTGTCAAGAGTTTAAGACTACAGAGGCCACACATGGTGCAGACACTGGTAGGTGCCTCCTGCCCCACCAGAACCTCAGCCGGGGGACTCAGTGTCCAGCAAAAACCTCTTGGATTCAAGGTTTTTGCTCTCCATGAAAGGGGGAGTGGGGGAAGATGTGGGTTCATCATCCCTGGAAGTGTCCAAGGCCAGGCTGGACAGGGTTTGGAGCAACCTGGGATAGGGGAAGGTGTCCCTGCCTGTGGCAGGGGGTTGGAGCAAGGTCATCCTTAAGGTTCCTTCCAACCCAAACCCCTCAAGGATCCGTGATTCCAAGGAGCTGGGCCAGGAGGTGTCTCCTCTTCCTCTTGTTAAGGCACCAAATGCGTTTTAAGCACTGACAGAAGTTGTAGAAACCTCCTTGGAGACATCCTCAGCCACAGTCCATGCATTAATGGGCTGAACCTCCTGGAGGAGTGTCCTGGAGTGGCTGTGGAACCCTCCACATTGGTAGGGTTGGAGCAGGAGGGGCTGGGTGAGGTCTTGCAAGAGGGGTTTGCTCAAGGTTGTAGAAGAAAAGTCTTTGGGGATCCAACCAGAACCTCAGAGAGGGAAGGGGAAAGCAGAGTTTCTTTTGCCATGAGTACCCCAGCAGTGGTTTGGGGGGTCACAGGGAGGTGGGACCTGCTCTGGACACCTGAGCAAGCATCAGGTGCTGTCTCAGGTGTGGATTTTTCTGCTCTGACACTGTTCTCTCCCAAATCCCACAGGAACAGTACGAATTCTGCTACAAGGTGGTGCAGGAATACATCGACGCCTTCTCAGACTACGCCAACTTCAAGTGAAGAAAAAAAACAGGAACAAAAATCCACACCCACCTCCCCCCAAAAAACAAATGACAGAAGAGTTGCCTTCTTTAATATTTTGTAATATTCTGTTTGTTAATATACCCCCCCAAACAAAAAAAAAAAAAACAACTATGTGTATATATCTTAACTGTTTTAGAGGTTGGTACCATAAGCTTCATATTAGCTGGAGATTTTATATGTAGCAAAGTGTTAGTGCAGATACTGTTGGCTCCTTTTTTTCCAATGTTTTATTGGGGAATTAAATAGCGTGATGTTTGGATTAATATTGTCATACCATCTCTCTTCTGGAGAGTTGATACAGGCTGTTATTTTGTTTGTAAATTTTTCTTTTTTTTCTTTTTTTCTTTTTTTTTTTTCTTGAGGGAGTAAAGCCTTTTTAAAAAAAAAAAAGTAAAAGGAAAGAAAGATATCCTGGATCTCATCTGAAAACAAAACCCAAACCTCCTCCCCTCCAACCCCACCAGCACAAGCTTTTCCAAACCTGCAGGGAAATGGTTTCACATTTTTCTGCTGGTCAGCTCTTAAAAAAAAAAATAAGGAGAGAAAAAAAAAAAAAGTTCATTCTGTGTGTGTGTTTATATATAAGTACCCTCATTTTTGTACCAAAAGCTAAAAACTTTCCTCCCTCAGAGTCAGGCCACCGTGTGCTGCTGGTTTGGAAACTAATTGCCACAGAGCAGCTCCCAAATGTTGGGATTTTGACCCCAAAAAAAAAAGCAAACCCCAGAAAAACAAAAGCATTTTTGCTCCCTGCAGGAAAGGTCTGTATGTTTGGAGCTGGATTTTAGAGCAGGGATTGGGGATGGGTGATCACAGTGGCCCTGCCATCCCTCTGCTGCTCCTTGGACCAGCTGAGCTCCATCCCCAGCTGGTGGTAGTGATGTCAGATTATTTTTCCTGTCATCCTGAGAGATCACAGAATGAGGAAATGGTTTGGGGTGGAAGGGATCTCAGAACATCAAATCCCCTTCCATGGGCAGGGACACCTTCCACTAGCCCAGGTGGCTCCAAGCCCTGTCCAGCCTGGCCTTGGACACTTCCAGGGATCCAGGGGCAGCCACAGCTTCTCTGGGCACCCTGTGCCAGGACCTCCCCACCCTCACAGGGAAGGATTTCTTCCCAAAATCCCTACTCCAGGCCTGCTCTCTTTCAAGAAGAATCCAAAGGGTCAAGAAATATCCTGAGGATCAGGTGTGCAGCACTTGTATATTAGGAAAAAAAAAACATGTTATTAGGGTTGATTTTAATATTTTCTTTCTTATAAAGGAGTGCCTGAGGAAACACCTTCCTTGTTCCTCCTGCAGTCAGGGGCACCATGCCCAGGTTAATGGGGGAGCTCCATCCCCACTGCAGAAATGGGAGAGCTGGTTTGGAGCAGAGGTTTCATCCCAAGGATTCCTCTGGACACTCCAAACAGTGATGGGGAGCACAGGGTGGGTGGCAGGGCCCAGGAATATTGACAGCTCTGCCCAGGGATGTCCTAGACTCAGGAGATGGGGTTGAAATCTAGGAGATTCTGGGTAAAAACCAGCCCATGAGTCAGAGTATCCAAGTTTTTCCAGCTTTTTCCATCCAGGCAGGATTCACAGGAGGGTTCAGTGGAGGCACACAGGCAAGGGGACACCCTCAGCCACCCAAAACACCCCCAAAAGTTTCTTTGCTGCTGCCACCATCCCCAATCCATCACCTGGTACTCCTCATGAGCCCCAACATCACCCCATTACTAATAAATTCCAGCTCCTAAATGTTGGGGGCTTTGGGCCCCATCAACTCACAGAAATAAATGTGGTGACCCCAAAGAAATGGGGATCCTCCTTGAACAGGAGGCTTCATTTGGCCCCACAGATGCTCCACCCAGGAACGTGGACCACCCCAACAAGTCCCTCCATCCCACTGCCCAAGGAGTGCTGGCTGTTCCCTGATGCTCTTAATGAGTTTTCTCCCCTTTTTTCCTTCATTCCTGGGATCTCAGGGGGATTTCTGGGGGAAATTTTGGGGTCTGGGAAGCTGCCTTGAGCTTTTGCCACAGCATCTGCCCAGGCCCCATCCTGCATCCAAGTGCAAATATCAGAGAGATGAGCAGCTGCTGGGGATAATCCAGGGCCAGATCCTGCCTAAATCTCCTTCCTGAGCTTTGTCACATCCCCTGAGCTGGGAGCTTTGGGCTCCTTGGCCATTGCCAGCATCCAGCCCCAGTTTGGGGGTGACTAATTTGAAACAGGGAGAGAACTGAGGAAATGGGGGCTGGGGTGGGGCAGGGAAACTGAGGCACAGGGGAATTTGCTCCCCTCCTTTCAACAAGAGCATCCCTGGAGCTGCAGAGGGACCATGGGGATCCATCCATCCCTTTCCCAGCTGCCAGAAAATAGGAAATGAGCCCATTCTGGGGGTCCCCAGCCATGGGTGATGGAGCCACATCAGGGTCAGCAGGGCAGAACCTCAAAAAAAGGGGCGTCAGGGTGGTGCCCTGCGGTGCCAAGAGGATTTGGGGGGAAGGAGGCGCTGGACACTGGCACGGGGAGGCCGATGCCATCAGCGAGGTCACTGTCCCCCGTGGGAACAGTGGCCGGGCCGACGTCACTGTCACCGAGCCCTTCAAATAGCGGCGCCTTGTCCGGCCGGACACCGCCCCTGCCACCGGCACCACCGGCACTGCCCGCACAGGTGAGGCTGCCCCGGACAGGTAACGGCTGGGGGGTCCTGCTGCCCCAAATCAGACCACAGTAGGGGGGTGGAGGGAGTGTCCATAAGGGATCCCAACAGCAGGGGTGCTGAGCCCCCCTCCGGCTCTTCCAGCTCCAAAAGGCATCCAGGAGGTTTATTCCCTCTGGATCTGCATCCCAAACCCACCCCAAAGAGATGCTGGGTGCTCATCCCCTCCAGCACCTGCATCCCAAACTCACCCCAAAGAGATGCTGGATCATCATCCCCTTCCAGCATCTGCGTCTCAACCCCACCCCAGCACCACCCATGGGTGCTCATCCCCTCTGGATCTCCATCCCCTCCACTCAACCCTTTGGCGTTCTGCTGGACCTAAACCACCCCTGGCAGCACCCAGGGGTGCTCAGCCCCTCCCGGAGCGGATGGCGATGGGACAGGGCGGCCCCTGTGTCCCCGCAGTCCCCCGGCCATGGCAGCCCGCGGGTCGCTGCTGCTGCTGGCGCTGCTGCTGCTGAGCTGCTCCCTCCCCTGCGGCCGCGGCCAGCACTGGTCCCACGGCTGGTACCCGGGGGGCAAACGGGACCTGCGGACCCCCCTAAACCTCCAGGTAGGGTTTTCCCTTCGGGACATCCCCCTGCGGGTCATTCCCTTCCCTCCCGGGGGGATTCCTCTCCGCCGCCCAAGGGTGATGCTCACCCCGCCCCAGGGGTTTTAATCCCTCTGGATTATTCCCGCCCGAGTTACACTGCCCCAAATTATCCTCCCTGGATTATATATACCCCCCTCGCGATTTTGTCCCCGCCCCAGATTTAACCCCCACTCCTCTTTTATGACCTCCCAGGGCTCTAATCCCCCCCAGTTTACCCCCCTCCCTGAATTATCGGGATTTATCACCCCCACGGGCTATATAATCCCCCTCCGTGAATTATCCTCCCCTCCGCTCCAGATCATCCCCTTGTCCCGTGATTATTTTCCCCACCGATTCACCTTCCAGTTTATCCATCCTCGGGGGGATTCCCTCGCCCCATCCCGGGGGTGTAGGAAAAAACATCCCTTTATCCCCATCCCGCAGGTCCCGTTCCCGCTCGGGCTCTGCCGCCCCTTCCCGTGTCCCCCCCGGCGGGAGGAGGCGCTGCCGGTGAGCGGGAACGGGGCCGGGGGGTCCTGGAGGGATCCCCAAAACCGGGACTGATCAGCCACCGAGCCCGGCGGGAGCGAACCGGGACCCCCCGAGGGGAATAAAAGGGGCTGGGGGGGATTTGTGAGCAGTGATGGTGCTGGGGGGCGTCCTGCCTGGGCTGGGATGGGGCGGGCAGCCTTTGTCCCTTGGGATAACGGTGTCCCCTGGGGATAACGGTGTCCCTTGGGATAACGGTGTCCCTTGGGATAACGGTGTCATTTGTCCCTTAGGGATAACGGTGTCCCTGGGGATGCCACCCCGGGCAGGGAATTGGTGTCGCGGGGTGCGGGAAAATTCTGTCCCGTGTGTGGGATTTGTGTCCCCAGGAGGGGGATCTGTCTCTCTTGGAGGGGGAGGTTGTGTCCCCCTGGGAATCCCGTGTCCCGTGGGAGCTGAATGTTCCTTGGGGGACAGTGCGCGGGGATTGGTGTCCCCTGGAGTGGGGGGTCCCATGGGAGGGGTTGTGTCTTTTGGGGTGTTGTGACTTTTGGGGTGTTGTGTTTTTTGGGGTGTTGTGTCTTTTGGGGTGCCCGTTCCCTGCGGGGATTCCCTGTTCCTTAGGGTTCCCCGTCCGTGTCCCCCGGGGTTTCTGCGCCCCCCGTCCCGTTCCGTGCGGTGTCACTGTCACCAGGGGTGTCTCTGCCCCGTGTCCCGTGGGGGTGTCCCTGTCCCACGGGTGTCTCTGCCCCGTAGGTGTCCCTGTCCCGTGTGTCCCCTGGCTGGTCCTGTCCCGTGTGTCCTACGGCTGTCCCTGCCCCAATGATGTCCCTGTCCCACGAATGTCCCTGTCCCGAGTGGGGTGTCCCTGTCCCCGCCGGTGTCTGTGACCTATGGTTGTCCCTGTCCCATGCAGGGTCCCCGTCCCGTGGAGGGCTGTCCCTGTCCCTGCCCCAATGACGTCCCTATCCCACGAATGTCCCTGTCCCGTGCAGGGTGTCCTTGCCCCAGTGATGTCCCTGTCCCATGGCTGTCCCTGTCCCGTGCAGGGTGTCCCTGTCCCGTGCAGGGTGTCCTTGTCCCGTGCGAGGTGTCCCTGTCCTGTCCCCTGGCTGTCCCTGTCCTGTGCAGAGTGTCCCCATCCCATGGATGCCCGTGTCCCGGTCCCCCTCCTCTCCCGGACTCCATTTCCCATCAGCCCCCGCTCCCTCCTCCCTTCCCGCGGCGCCGCGCGCGGGGGCCCGCGCTGTGACGTCACTCTCCGCGCCGTGACGTCACTCCGGCGCCGCCATGCTGCCGGCGCTGAGGCGCTGCCGCCCGGGGCCCGTCCCGCTCCCGGCCCTGGCGGCCGCGCTGGGGCCCGGGCCCGTCCCGGGGCTCTGTCCCGGCTGGTCCCCGCGAGCGGTGCCGGTCCGGGGCCGCAAGAGCCGGCACGACCCCCCCTCCAAGTCCAAGGCGGGCCGGGTGAAGCTGCCGCCGCCCGTGGACCCCGAGGAGCTGCTGGTGGTGCAGGAGCGGTACCGGCAGTACCGGCTGGTGCTCGGCGCCCTCCGGTACCGGCACGGGCCGGGATGGGGGTGGGGTTGTGGGCCAGGTCAGGGTCGGGCTGTGGCGATGGAGATGGGGGACTTTTGTGGGAGAGAGGAGCGTTGTGGGGCTGTGGGGCCGAAGAAGGTCGGACATGGTTTAGTTATGGGGCTGGGGGCGGCTGTGGGTTTGGGTGAGGGACTGGCTGTGGGGCAGGGGAGGGTCGAAGGGCTGGGTGTGGGGTTTCTGGGGGGGACTGGACTGGGTATAGGATTGGCTGCAGGATACGGGACTAGGTGTAGGGCTGTGAGGCTGCTGTGGGACAGGGGAAGGTTGGGGTTGGCTCTGGTTCTGGGTGTGGAGTTGGAGGCTGAGTAAAGTACTGGGGGCTGATGTGGAACAAGAGAGGGTTGGTGGCTGGGTGTGGGGCTGGCTGTGAAGTGTGGGACTGGCTGTGGGGTGTGGGGCTGGCTATGGGGCTGTGAGGCAGGAGAGTGTCAGGCTTGTGGCCGTTTGGGGCTGCCGTGAGGGACAGGGCTGGCTGTGGGGCAGGGGAGTGGTTGTGGAGTAGGGGAGGGTTTGGATCTGGGGCACTTTGTAACAGGAGCAGGTAAATCCTGGGATATTGGGGAGTAGGAACGGGTTGTGGGACTAGACTGCTGTGGGAAGGGGCGGTGAGTCTTGGACTGATGTGTGGCAGAGGATCGGGGTGGTGGGACTGGGAGCACTGTGGTGGGGCTGGCTCTGCTGTGGGGCAGTTTGGGGACAACTCTCTCTGCTCCCAGCCCCAGGCAGCAGCTCAGGGCCCTCTCCTCCTCCTGACAGGGCAGAGTTCAGGGCCGAGGTGCTGCAGAAGAAGCAGGAGGAGCGCCTGGCTGCCCAGGACTCCGTGCAGGAGCTGGAGGAGCACCGGCGGCTGATGGCCTGGAACGACGAGGAGAACGCCCGGCAGCAGGCACGCAGGTCAGCTCAGCACAGCCCCCCCTGCAGGGCCAGGGACACTGCCCTGCCTGGCTTTCACCTCTGATCAGGCACAACTGGACTCAGAATCTGGTCTAGTATTTATAGAGCAGTTTGGGCAGGGTCACTCTGGGCTGGGTGAGGAGCTGGTTTGTGGCCAGGCCCCGAAGCTGGTGGGGAATGGTCACATCCATGGTCACACCAGTGCTGTCCCCAGGGATCAGGGCTGGGCCCAGTCCTGTTTTCCTGTTTAACGTCTTCATTGATGATCTGGATGAGGGGATGGAGTCCACCATCAGCAGATGACACCCAGCTGGGTGTGAATGTGGGTCTGCTGCAGGGGAGGAGGGCTCTGCACAGGGACCTGGACAGGCTGGATCCAGGGGCTGAATCCAAGGATATGAGGTTTAAGAAGTCCAAGTGTGGGGGTCCTGCACTTTTGGCCACAAGAACCTCCTGCAGTACAACAGGCTGGGGACAGAGTGGCTGGGCAGCAGCCAGGCAGAAAGGGACCTGCAGGGACTGATGGACACCAGGCAGGACATGAGCCAGCAGTGTGCTGGAAGGCCAATGGCCCCTGGCCTGGATCAGGAATGGTGTGGCCAGCAGGAGCAGGAAAGAGATTCTTCCCCTGTACTTTAGGAAGGACATTGAGATCCTGGAGTGTGTCCAGGGAAAGGCAACAAAGCTGGGGAAGGGTCTGGAACACAAGTCCTGGTAGGAGCAGCTGGGGAGGGCTCAGCCTGGGCAGAAGGAGGCTCAGGGAAGACCTTGTTGCTCTCCACAACTCCCTGATAGGAGGGTGCAGCTAGGATGGGTCAGGATTTGCTCCCTGGGAGCAGAGGACAAGAGGACACAGCCTTTTCCACCCTGATTGATTCTGGGAAATCCTCACCTTCTTAAATAAATCTGCCTGTGCAGCTCTTGTGTTCCTGTGCCTTTTGCTGCTGAGGGCCAGGTCAAGGTGCTCTGGGCAGCCTCCTGCCCTCCTGGGAGTGGATGTATCACCTCATCCATCAGATTTTCCTTTCTGTCTGGCAGAGAGGAGAGAGCCAGGAGAGAAGAGGAGGAGCAGAAGAGGAGGAAGTTAGAGGTTGCAGAGAAACAGGCCAGGAAAATGAAGGCTTTCCTGGAGGAGAAGGAGAAGGAGGTTCTGCAGCTGCAGGTAAGAGCAGCTGGTGCCTCCTGGGAACCAGGCTGCCAGAATTCCCTGCCAGGGAGCCATGTGGGAGCCGTGGGCTTGTTTTCCACAGATTTCTCAGTTGGCAGCTGGGAACACAAGCGTCAGCACCTCCCAGGGGCGTTGACAGCGCGTGGACGGGGAGAGAGGCTGAGCCAGAGCTCTGGGAACAGGGTGGGATAATCCTGAGGGGGATAATCCTTGTCCTTGGGTTCAGGAGGAAGCCAAAAACTTCATCACCCCTGAGAACCTGGAGGCACGGATCGAGGAGTGCCTGGACAACCCACAGAACTACAACTTCGCCATCGACAAGGACGGGCGGATCGTCAAGCGCACGGTGCTGTCGTAGCAGCCCTGCCATGGGTCGTGTCCAGAGGGCCCCCAGACAGCACAGATCCTCCCTCTGAATGTAGAAATTGACCACACAAGTGGTGGAGAAAGGTCTGGCTGTGCTGCTTCCAAAGGGTTAATTCCTGTGGGAAAGGGGGTGAGGGGAAACTTGGAGGCTCCAGCAGCCTGGCTCAGCCCTGCTGCTGTGCCTGTGATCCCACCTCCCACATGTTTGGATCCCTCCTGCCTTCACACACAGCATGTGGGGAGGAGCAGGAATGATCCCGAGGCAGAGCCTGGCTCTGAGCTCCTCACTGTCAGCTCCTCTGGATGCTTCCATAGGCAAACAAGGGCTGGAATGAATTTGTAGGAAACACTGACCTTCCCATTTTTTTGTTGTTGGGGGAAGGATTTGATTGTAATCCTGATTTCACATGTTAAACTCTCCTTTGCACACCCCTTGGTGTGGCTGAATAAGAAAATGTGTCTGAATGATCCAAGATTTCTGGTGTCTCCTTATTCCTCCCTTCAGACTTAATTTATCCATCACCTGAAACTGAAGGTGTAGGTAAAATTGTAATGACTTTGGATGTTCTGGGTTGTTGGGGTCTTGCAGGCTGTCAGCTTTGCCCTAAAACTTCTGGGTTTGGGCTGCTCAACATTGAGTCTGGAGTTTGCTGTGGTTCAGCCATGGTCTGCAGCTCCCTCCCTCCCTCCCTCCCTCCCTCAGTTAATTGACCTGAAATCTTCATTTTTTTACCTCCACTTTTCCCTAAAAGTGTCTTCTTCTCCCAAGCCTGCACCTCAACCAGGCGAGCACACAAAACCCACAGACTTCTGTCTGGGTAGTTTTTCTGCCCAAGTTTTATTTCTAATTAAGCTCATCACTTCAGTCAGAGTCACAGCCCCCCCGAGGTGGGGCTGGGACAGTGATGGATGTGGGATCCTGCGGATTCTCTCCCGGGTGGGCTACACAAACAGCATCTCCTGGTCACAGGATGAGTCAGTGCCACAGCCCTCTGAGGGGAGAGAGGGGGGAGTGTGATGTGAAAGCAGACAGCACCAAGCAGACCCCAGGGACCCCCCAAAACGGGCCCCAGAGATCCCTGAAACAGCCCACAGGGACCCCCTAAAACAGCCCCCCAGGGACTCCCAAAAACAGCCCCCAAAGATGCCCCAAAACTGGCCCCAGACATCCCTGAAACAGCCCACAGGGGCCCCCTAAAACAATCCCTAGATATCCCTGAAACAGCCCACAGGACTCCCCAAACCAGCCCCCAGGGACCCCCAAAAACAGCCCCCAGAACACCTAGAGACCCCCTAAAACAGCCCCCAAGGACCCGCCCCCAGCACTGGGGTTTAATGAGCTCGTGCTCTCTCCATTCTCTGATGCTCCCCAGGATTTATAGCGGGATCTCTGGTAGTTTAATTTGGGGAGGAAGGTGGGATTTTGAGAAAAACTAATTAGAGCAGGAGGAGACGTGGGTCCTGCACTTGCTCAGCCCCCAAAGTTTGCTGTTTGCTTCCCTCCTGCCCCAAACCCTCCTGATCTCATCCCTTCCCTGGGGTCTGGAGGACAAAGACAATCCCTCGGGCATCCTCCCCTCTCCCCCTGTTCTGTAGCCCCCTGAATTCCCTCCCGGCTGTGCGAAGGCTCCTCCATGACCAGAATCTCGGGATTCCCGTGGCGCCCTCACCGGTACTGCAGCAGATGCCAGGAGCGGCGCAGCTCCCTCCGGAGCCGCAGGGTTTGCGTCCCGACTCGCAGGGGGTGGGCAGGAAGTTTTCCTCCTGGCAGCGCAGCGTTTCCGAGGTGCCGATGTAGCAGCCCAGCTCCTCCCCGCAGCAGATGTTGGGCCCGAAGCAGTGGCCCTTGTTCCGGGGACCGCAGGGCAGGCACTGCTCGGGGAACGAGAGGGAACAAGGTTGGGAAAAGGGAAGGGAAGGGGTTCAGAGTGCTCCAATCCTTCCAGGACCTACCTTCCTGACATCCATGTCCAGCACAGCGCGTTTGCCCCCGATGGGGCAGTTCTGGATGTAGCAAGCAGAGGAGAGAGCCAGGAGCCCCAGGAGGCAGAGGGCCAGAGCCTTGCAGGACATAGTGGCGGGACAGGGCGGATTTTTGGCTGCTCATCCCAACCACTGGCCCTGTATTTATAGTCCTGGCTCCTACTTAGGGATTCTGGCACCAGCGTCACCCGTGTTCCTTAAAAACCACAAAGAATTGCTTCCCACAGCAGAGGGCTCGGCTAATAGAGGTCGAGGACGTGAGGTCAAGGACAAGGTGTTGGTTTTCTCCTCCGTGATGAGTCCGGCGGCAGTGGGAACGTGTGGAGGTTGTGGATGGAGCTGGATGAACGTGTGGAGGTTGTGGATGGAGCTGGATGAACATATGGAGGCTGTGGATGGAGTAATGGGCTTGGGGCCCCTCTCCAGCAGCCACTTCAGGCTGCTGAGCTGTGGTGTGTCCCATTGGGAACCCCTCTGGCATGGAGAGGACAGGGAGGGATGAAGGAAGGCAGCTGCAGGTGGGATGTGTCCACCCAGGAGTGGGGTGAGAGGAGTGTGTGCTTCCCTTGGCTTCAAATCCCTTTGGATGGAAGGAAGCAATCCTATATCCTGGGGATCATCCATGGGATCTATGGTGGGGAATGTCCCTGTTGGCCCTGTCCACCCATCCGTGCCTGGCCTTTGGGGAATGCTGAGCCCTGGGTTCATCCTGCTCAGGGACAGCAGTGACACCCAGCCCATTCCCACTCACGTCCATCCAACAGCTCCAAAGCCACATGAGAACGCCAAAACTCTGGGGCAAAGGCCTGAAACCCCAAATTTCCCCACTGCTTCTCCTTGGAGCTGCACAGAGGGATTGAATGTGGTGTCCTGAGCCACATCAGCAGCAGACAAAGCCCCCCCTCCTCCCCGAAAAGCAGCACCGAGGATGAGGCCAAAGGCTGACGCAACCACCAAAGGTCCTGCTCACCCCGGCCCCTTGCCTTCCTTATCCCAATTAGGAGCCTCCCAGCTTGAATAAATTTCCCTGCTGAGGACAAAACTTGACGTCCATTGAGATCATTACCCTGCACCGGCTTAATTGGGAATTAGGCAGCCCAGAGCCGGACAGCCGTGACCTTTTCCTGTTCCTCTGGCTTGCTTCAAAATCTACCACTTAGTGCAGCTGGTGCCAGGGCAGGCAGGTCCCTGTCACCCACCCGGGGTCAGTCCCAGTCCCTGGGGACAAGGCAGGCACTGGGATCCATGGTAATTGTTGGAAATGGGGCTCAGGACCTGCTGTGTGCTGTCCCAGCAGCTCAGCTCCGGCTGCAGCACAGGGTGGAGGGAGGGAATTGCCATCCCAGAGCCCCTGTGGCTGCTCCAGGAGTGCCCAGATCCCTGCAGGATGTGTCTCAGGTAGACAAGTGGGGAAAAACCACAATTATCAACCCCTGGTGCTTTCTGAGGACTCGATTTTTGCTTAATTTTGAGGTGTCCATCATACAGAACATTCCCAGCTCAGGCACACATTTCCCAGTGCTGCAGGAATGTTGGGGGTTCACATCCTGCATCTTGGAAAAGTCTTGAGTGCTAGAGCTGTGCTGAAAGCCCAATTCCCTCATCCCAGCTTGGAGTCCCCCATCCACACTGGTGTCACCCCTTTCCCGATGATTTTGGGGTGATTTGGGGTCACTCTCCCCCCCAGGGCTGGGATAAAGCACTGGCTGAGGGAAGCAGGTCCTGGATCAATCCTGCATCCCCTGCGGGGAGCTGCCGTGGGCAGGATGGATCCCGCCGGTGTCAGGGAGCTCCACCTCCCTGGAGGTGCCACCTCCCTCAGGGACAGTATAAAGGACGAGCTGTCCCCTGTGCCGTGGCCAGTCCCAGCCCAGAGAGACCTCGGAGAAAGGAGCCCGCAGGGTAAGAGAGCTGGGAGAGGGTTGGGATAACTGCACCCCAAATTTTGGGGGGTGACAGTGGGATAACGGGGACTGATCTGCCCTGTTGGTGTCCAGAGGGGATGGGGAAAGATGAGACCAGCCCTGGAGGGTCTCTTTAGAGCTGGGATCCCAAATCTCTCTGCTCTTGAGGGATTTGGGGTTGCTTTTCCTTACTTTTTATCATTTTAGCAGCTGCTGTGCTGATTCCTGAAGGCAGCGAGGCCCTGAATCCACCCCAAAGAGAGGCTTGGCCACGAGATAACATGAGGGTGGCACATCCCAGCTGTCCCCAGCCTCCTGCAGCTGAGGGTGGGACTCGATGGCCAGATCCCAAAACCCAGCTCAGCCTGAGCTCCTTCCCCTGGGAGCTACAAGGACGGAGCCAAATCCTGCACCCAGCCCAGCCAAACCACCTGCACTCTGCGGGGATCTGGAGACAGAAGATGCTCCAACACCCCCATCCTGAGCCACATCCAGATCCCCTGGAGCCCCCCATGAGTGCCCAGGACGAGGCCACCACAGTGCACGAGGACTTTTATTGGGTCTCCTATGTACAGAGCCGGGGTGGAGGGGTCGGTCAGGGTAGGGGAGACTTCCCCAAGCCCTGGCTCAGAGCAGGGGGTGCTTGCCCTGCTGCTGCTGCTGCTGCTGCTGCTGCCGGTTTGCCAAGTGCATGAGCTTGAGGAGCAGATCTCCAGCAGAGCCGTCCAGCACCGTCAGGTTCTTCTCCTCCGCCGCCTCCTGGGCACCCTCGCTGTCCTCGTCCAGGCAGGCGGTGTCCATGGAGCACGTCTCTGCCACCGGGAGAAAAATGTGGCCATGGAACAGGGTTGTTTTGGGATCGTCGGGGGGTTGTTTTGGGCCGGGGAAGGGGTGGCGCTGCAGTTTTGTCTCTCCCGTTAAGCGGGGAGCGGGGCTGGATTTCCTGGCACATCAAGGGAGGCTGTGCTGGCCAGGGAAAAGCTCGTGGTGGGTCAGAAAGGAGCTCCGAGCTCAATCCGTTAGAATCAGAATGGTTTGGGTGGGAAGGGACCTTAAAAACCATCCAGTTCCATCCTTTGCCATGGGCAGGGACACCTCCCATTATCCCAGGTTGCTCCAAGCCCTGTCCAGCCTGGCCTTGGACCCTTCCAGGGATCCAGGGGCACCCACAGCTTCTCTGAGCACCCTGTGCCAGGGCCTCCCCACCCTCACAGGAAATAATTCCTTCCTTACACTCAGCCTGAACCCAACCACTCCCAAATTATCTCCGAACAGCGCCAACACCACTTTCCCCTGCACGCCTCACTTTCCCCTCCCTAAGACAAAACCATCCACCAGAGAAGCCTTACCCGGAGACTTCTCCCCTTTTCCATCGCCCCACGCTCCCCGCCCACCCCAAACTCCCCATCCCAGGGTGTCGGTGTCCCGGTTTACCGGCGGTGCAGCAGATTCCGGGAGCGGCACATCGGCCCCCGGCTCCGCAGGGCTGCCCGCCGGCCTGGCAGGGCGAGGGCAGGTAATTCTCCTCCGCGCAGCGCCGGGTCTCCGCCGTGCCCAGGTAACAGCCCAGCTCCGCCCCGCAGCAGATGCCGGGCCCGAAGCAGTTCCCTCTGTTGCCGGGGCCGCAGGGCATGCACTGCGGGAAGGAGCTGCCTCAGTGCCCATACCCCCAAAAAACCCCTTCTTGCACCCCCTGGTATTAAAAACACCTATGCGAATGCATAGAAGGCAGGTCCTCTTGGAGGTACCACACTGCCACCAAGGCTGGTCACTGCCACCTCGTGTCCCCACTTTGGGGTGTCCCCACTGCCCCCCTGACCTCCCTGTCCCCTCTCCATGCTCTGTCCTGTCCTCTCCCCCCCACCAGCCCAGCAGTGGCCAAGTTTGAGCCTCTTCTCGAGATGCCACTTTGGAGAGGTCATTCCACCACTGCCCCATCGCCTGCCCTGGGGCGTGTCCTCCAGCATCCCAAAAAACCCCAGCGCTCCGGGAACGTGGCACAGCCAGCGGTACCCAGAGGTGACGGGGGAGCTTCTGCACCCCACAGAGCCCCTCTGTCCCCTCCTGGAGCCCCGTCCCGTGTCCCGGAGCGCCCATCCCGGCCCGTACCTGTCGCAGAGCTGTGTCGGCCAGAGCCCGCTTCCCGCCCCGGGGGCAGTTCTGGATGTAGCAGGCGGAGGACAAGGCGAGGAGGCAGAGGAAGGAGAGGGGCAGCGAAGGCTCTGCCATGGTGCAGGGTGCCCGCGGCCGTGCCAGGGGAAGCTGCTCCAGCTGCGTCTGGCCCCGTGCTGAGAGAGCTGCTATTTATGCTGCCATCACCCCTTCCCAGGGGAGGAGGAGGAGGAAGAAGAGGGATGGGTTGGGTTTTTTTGTTGTGTGTTTTTTTTCCCCTTTCTCTCTCTCTCTCTTTTTTTTTTTTTTTTTTTTTTTTTTTTTTTTTTTTTTTTTTCCTTCCCAAATCGCATCCAAGCAAATCTGTAATTGAGATGATTCAGTGCACTCAGGGCTGGTGGATCCCACCCTTGGCTGCTCCAAGAGACACGGGCTGGCCCTGGGATGTGCTTGGGAAGGGGCACTGGATGGGCTGGGGGCTGGATTCAGAGAGAGGTGCTCCTTCAGAAGGTGCTGGTTTGGGGAAAGTTGAGGGTTTGGGGACAGATGTTCATTCAGGAGATGTTTTGGGATGGATGAGGATTTTGGGAAGGGTGCTGGTTTAGGGAGTGATGCTGGTTTGGGATGGAAGTGGATTTTGGGAGGAGTACTGGTTTGGGGATGATTCTGGTTTTGGATGGATGTGGATTTTGGGAGAGCTGCTGCTTTCACAGGGATGCTGATCTGGGAGAAATGCTAATTTAGGGAGAGATAAGGGTTTGGAAGGTGCTGCTTTAGAGAGGGTTGTTTATTTAGAGCATTCTGATTTGGGATAGATGCTGGTTTGGAAGGATGCAGATTTTGGGAGATGCTGGTTTGGGGAGAGATGCTGGTTTGTGGGATGCTGGTTTGGGGAGGGATGCTGGTTTGGGGAGGGATGCTGGTTTGGGGAGAGATGCAGATTTTGTGGGATGCTGGTTTGGGGAGGGATGCTGGTTTGTGGGATGCTGGTTTGGGGAGGGATGCTGGTTTGTGGGATGCTGGTTTGGGGAGAGATGCTGGTTTGGGGAGAGATGCTGGTTTGTGGGATGCTGGTTTGTGGGATGCTGGTTTGTGGGATGCTGGTTTGACTGATGCTGCTCTGGGAAGGGAAACCGGAGGGGAGTGACAGGGTTGGGGCTGGGAGAGAACCCCTGGTGCACAAAACCACCCCAAAACCCAGGGGCTGCCTGTGGCATCAAGGTGCAGGGCAGGACTCTGTCCCCAGAGTGATCCATCAGTGCTACCCACGGCTCTCCTGCCTCTTCTCCCTCTTCTCCAAGAAACCAGAAGGCAGGAAAACCAGCGGGAGAGGGGGAGACCAGAAGAAAAGGAACATTTGGGTTTGGCACCAGCACACTCGTGTCACTCATGGGCTGTCAAAAACATCTGTACAGGAAAAACACCATCAACAACCTCCTGCCCCATCCAGCCATGAATATTCTTGTTGTTCCCACATCCTTTTTCCAGCTACACCGAAGGCAAGCTCAGCAAAGTGAAATTAATGTGCAGGGAGGAATCTGCTGCCTGTGAGTATCCACCCTCTCCTTCTCCCCCCCAAAAAATGCTGGGACTGGCTCACAGTGATCAGGAGGGGTTTGTTTGGGGGGGCTGGACATAGGAGGGTGTTGCCAGCTGTGGTCCCTCTTCTGCAGTGGTTTTATCCTTTACTCATCTTCACATAAGGTGGGGAATTGAGGCAGAGAACCATAAAAATCAGCCTGGACATCACTTAGGGTGGCTGAATATGTTTTCCCCCTGCCCCTCATTAGTTTGCTCTCATTTTCATCATTAACATCCCTTTCCTGCTGGACAAACAGCCCAGGCCCAGTTAGAGTGAGGGGAATGGGGGTACCCTGGGTGGGGAAGGGGCTGTTCTGCTTGAGCATCCCAAAGGAAACAGTGATCCCACTGCAATCCTCCCTGGAAAACCTTTGTGTTTGTTTCAAAATGCCTTGAAAAGCTCCACAGGAGGCAGGGAGCAATGCTGGAGGGGATTGAACCCCAGAGCACCGCTCTGCCCCCTCCAAGGGAAACTGAGGCACGCAGGGAAGTGTTTTATGTATCAACGCTGGGGGCTCCCAGCTCCTGCCGTGTGATTTTGGAGCATGAATCAACCCGGGTGGGTGACAATCCTGGGCTTTGGGGCTTTTACTGAGTGAGATGAGGGCGATTTCCTCCCCTCCAGGGGGGTGAAGGTGGCCACAGCCCCTGACTCAGCCCTCCATGGGACCAGAGGGAGCGGCGAGTTCCCGACTTTGGCCCGTGACGCTGCATCACCCCCGTGGGGGATTTAATGACCAACATCATTAGCACCAGCCTCGTTTCCCCATCCAAACCCATCCCTTCACAGCTGGAGCACAAAACCCACTTACGTTGCAGGGCCGAGGAGGACGCAAAAGCCCTCGGCTGGGAAAACTTTTCTTTAAAAGAACCCCAAATGTCAGCTCTAAATTGGGTGTTAGGCGCTCGTGCTCCGTCTCTTCATTACTGTATCGTAAAATTACATTAGCCGGGAACGATCTGCATTCAAATGACTCTGTGTCTGGAATGATAACGCAGGAATATGAGATTAAAATGTAATTATGCTCTTTAAAGTCAAGGAAGGTTAATAAAATGTTTTTCCAAGTTGCAGAGGCTCCGCAGCCACAACGCAGAATCACTTACGGGAATCAAGGGGAGGATGAGGTGGGAACGGGGAGGGGGAAACGAGGTAGAAAACACAAAAAGGGGGTTTTGGTGAGGGAAATATCGGGGTCAGCCGGGGTGAGTCATGGGATAAGTGATCCCAGGGGGATGGATTTCCCAGGAGCGGGCAGAGCCCTGCTGAGCTGGGATGGTACCTGGTACCTGGGGTGCTGCTGGGCCCCCATCCCACACCCTGCTCCCAACTGAGGATTTGGGGCCACTCAGAGTCCTACCCCAAATCCCCCAACACCAGCCCCAGGGTCCCTTCTCTGTGTCTCCAGCAGCGGATTTGCTCTGCCACGTCCCTGCTCTTCCCCAGGCTCTTCTTTCCCAGGGGATGCCCCTTCCTTAGGGCTGATCTAACGAGGGAATCCATCGGGGCGTCAGTGGCTGCCTCCCTATCCCAGCTCCCCTCGGGAATGGGGAAAATCCCAAAGGCCTGACCTGGGCTGGGAATGGGGCAGCACGCTCAAATCTGTCCCCTTGCTCAGCCAAAATACAGCCCCAGCTCTTGTAGACACCAGCAAAGGGGCTGGGACTGCCAGAGGGGCTCAGCCATGGAGATCATGGAATTTTTGAGGTTGGAAAAAGTCTCCAAGATCATCGAGTCCAACCATTCCCCCAGCACTGCCAAGGCCACCACTGACATGTCCCCAGGTGCCACATCCACAAGGCTTTTAAATCCTTTTAGGGATGGGGATTCCACCACTGCCTTGGGCAGCTGTGCCAGTGCCTGACCACCCTTTCCATAAAGAAATCTTCCCTAATATCCAATGTGAACCTTCCCCTTCCTTCATTAACAGCAGGAGCTTCGTTACTCTGGAGCCCCCAGGGAGGTTTGTGAGAGCCCCTTTGGAGGCAGGAGAAGGGATGGAGGTGATGGAGCTTGGCTGCAGCACACAGAGCTCCCAGTGCCAAAGTTTAACCAGGATGAACGAGAACCACAGCATTGAATCAGGATCAATCAGAAAAATGGGATGAATTTCACTGATTTGTGCATTTCCTGCCTTTGCCGTGGCTGGAGGGGGATGCAGCAAGGAAGGAGAAACTTCTGGAAGATGTCACTTGGAGAGGAGGGTCAGGCTGGCAAGGGAGAGCTCCCTGCTCCTGCCTGGGAGCTCTAATGCTCCTCAAATGGATCTGTCACTGTCACCGTGGCCCCGTGGCTGATGGGGGGTTAATGGCTGGGGGGTGGCAGGGAGGGGGATCCTGCACCTCCTCCTCTCACATCACGGATAAAAATGCTCCTCTGTTTCCCTGACAGCTGGAAAACAGCTTTGATGTCTCTTTAAAGGCAGCACAGCCAACGTCAAGATTGGCTGGGGCACTGTTTCATCATTCCCATGGCCAAATCCACCCTGCTGGGATGTGGACATCACTGCAGGAAGTCACTGACCAACAAGGGATGGATTTGTCCAAAAAATGCCTGAAGGACAGCATTAGAGTAAATTGCTCAGGCTGCAGTCAATTCCAGCTCCCAGGGAGAAGACAGGCTTGGCTCTGGGAATAAACGTGCTGCTGGCATCCATATGGGAGCTGACGAGGGATTGCTGTGGGTCCAGGCAGAGGCAGCCAAGGAAATTCCTGGTCACTCACCACCTTGGGGTGCAGAGAGGGTCCTGCTGCCCACAGGGGTTTCAGTGCCCTGGGATGAGTGAAGGGGACTCACAGCCAGCTGGGGTAGGTGGTCCTTCCCTGAGCTCCAAGATGTGGGGGCAGAGGGAAACTCATCCCTGGATCTTCTGTAAGAGGGGACACAGCAGGTGGAATGTGCTGCCAAGGGCCCCAGAGGGAAACTGGGGGATGAAGGCTCTGAGAACCTGCAGTGAGGTGGAGATGAGCAGGGAAGGGGACCTGATGTCCCAACACCACCCCTTCCTTCCAACCCCCGCTCCGTGTGGCTCCTGCAGAAAGAAGCAGATTATTTGGGAGATGGTTCCCACCTGGGTCACTCCCCACTGGCGGGACCCCACAAGGAACTTTTGGGCACCGGAGTTTGTCAGTGGCTTTAGAAGCATCCAAGCTTTGCTAGCTGTGGAGAAAGTGATGTCTCTGAGGATCCAGAGGCAGCCATCCATCCTTCCCCCTTCCCTGGGGGAGGTGTGAGAGCTGAATCACCCCGGGATGGCTCACTGCAAACACGACACCACCACTGCAATGGAGTGGATTTACTGCCTCCGAATCGTGGGGCTTTTAGGAATTCTGTGCTTATTTTCTAAGTGTTTATTATTTTAAGACGTGTGATTTTCTATTTTTGCTGGGAATGGAGACGGGCTGTGAGCTCCTGCTGACGCAGACAGGGAGCAGGATCGGTGTGGGGCCAGCACAAAGCCAAGTTCCAGTGGATGAGCAGCTCCCTCCCGTGCCAGGAACACGACAAACGTTGCTCAGGTGCCTTTTGAGAGCAAATAAAGGTGTGAGCAAGGTGAGCTGAGTCAGCTGGAGGCTCGTTATGACCCAGAACATCAATTAAGTGTCACCAGCAGGGGGTTGTAGAGGTGACAAACCCTTTGATGTCACCTTACCCAGGCATATCCAGGACAGAACTTATCCAAGTCATTTTGTTTTTGTCTGGCTTTTTTCTGAGCACCTCTCTGAAGCCCCCAGGGGTGAGTCTCATCCCTGTGATGCACAAGGCTGCTGCTACAACCCCTCTGAACCCATGGTCTGCAGCTCCTCCATGTTGATTTGGATATTCCAGCCTGTTTGTTTCCTCCTCTGCCAAGAGATGCACTCCACAACATCACTGAGCCCCAGGATGAGACTAATGAGGAGGCAGAGAGAGACAGAACCTGACTTTAAACATTTTATTAAGGCTTAAATGTCTATCAGCCAGCCAGGAGCTGGGCTGGGCACACGACATAAACCGAGAAGGTGGGATGGGATGGCTTTTCTACAAGAGTCTGGATGAGCAGGGTGAGATCACTGCCAGCTCCTCACACCTCACACGGCCTCTCACTCTTGATCCCAGGATGAGAGAAATGCTCCCAGCAGGGAGGGGAGGGCGAGGTGGGGAAGGGGAGGAAGTCAGAGGGGGCTTTTGTGTGTTGTTGTCACTCACAAGGACTTTACCTGCTCCACAACCGGGTGGCTGCTGGTCAAACGTGGCATGAAACTCGCAGGGGGGAAGCTGAGCTGGTCCGAAAGGCACCTGTGCTAAACCTCTGAGCCTCGGGGGCAGTGCTGGAGACCAGTCCTGGATAAATACATATTCCTTGATAAAGAAGCTATGGCTTTTTGTCATCCTCAGGCTCCGGCGCCGCGCTCTAACCCCTCCCACCCCCCAGTGCTCTGTAAGCACAAGACCGAGTCCTCTCCACTCTCCCGGCGGCTCCTCTGGAGGCTCTGTGTGGACACGGGGCACAGCAGCAGCTCCTTCTCGGTTCTCCTCTCGGGGCTCAGAAGTGAACCCTCCGGACATCGTGCGTGGCCGCCGCCCTCTTGCAGCTGCCGCAGTGGATGGGGGAGGCCGGAGCCTTCTGGCGCTCGGCCAGGCAGGGCCGGCACAGGAGGTGCCCGCAGGGGAGCTGGTACACCGGCTCCGTCTTGAAGTAGCAGGAGAAGGATTTGCCGCAGGAAGCGCATCCCTGGGTCTGGCCGCTCCTGCCGTGCTCTGCAAATACACAACCACAGAAATCAGCAGGTTGGAAAAACCTCCAGAGATCACCAAGGCCAGACTGTGACCCAACACCACCGTGTCCAGCCGTTCCTGGTGATTCCACCCCAAACAGCGTCTGATCACCCCTTTGTTGGAACCCTGGGCACTGAGAATTTCAGGCTTTCTGTGCTGACAGACACTGACCCCTCCAAGAAAACACTGCACTGGACCTGAGGTCGTGGAAGAGGCTTCCAAAATTGAGTGACAGCACTGGGATTTATGGGTGTGTAGTTTGAATAGAAGTGTGTGATATCACATGGTGGAAAACGTAAGAGTTGAAGGTTTTAGAATAAAGTAATATATATATAAAGCAAATGGAGGATTTAGGGTGCAGGCTAAGTCCTTCTTTTTCACCTTCTTCGTGGGTCTGGGTGTATTTGGTAATTGGACAGAAAAGTCCACATTGTGGCCACAGGTGGTTGGTTATTGGGTTAAAAGTTAAAAAAAATTAGGTGTCATTTCTTAATTGGACAGTTTATTCTTAAAAGGCCTTGTAGAGAGAGAGAGACCATTTTTAGTTTATTAGCTTGGAGTGCTGTAGAACTCACAGTTTATGAGACTGTGATATAGATAAGAATTAATAAACATTTGAGTCCAAACAAGAAATACCATCTCAGGCATTTAATCCTGACTCTGGCAGAAAGAAGCTAAAACACATCACCCTTCCTGTGAAGAAATCCCTCCTCATGTCCAGCCTAAACCCCACATGGCACAGCCTGAGAGCATAAAACAAAGGGACAGAAGAAGTGGGTTAGGCAGGGAGTGTGACCCACCCCTTCTGTGCCAGTGCTGCCCAAATCTGAGGCCCCCAGGCCCCAGGTGGAACAGCTGAGGTGTCACTTGGCATTCCTGTCACACACGACCCATCCAGGGCTACTCAGCTCTCAAACAGCAGCAATTTTAGAGGGGACAGGAAAAAAAGCTTAAGAGTTGAATGTCACTGTGAAACAGCAAAAGCTGTCTGGGGAGGGGGAGAAAGGGAAAAACAGGCACAGACAGACAGAGCCCTTCCCAGGGTCACCTGGTCCCTCTGAAGCCCCTTCTGAGCCATGAGCAGGCAGAGCCTCAGCCAGGGGAAGAGAACCCAGAACATCTGGAGGGACATCTGAAGATTCAATGCTTCTAAGAGATAATTTTGGGAATTTTTTCTCTTCCAAGAAAAAATTTAGCCTCTCCCAAGTTTTCTGCTTTAACCACCTGCAAATTCTCTGCCAAGGCTCTCCCAGGCTGAGCTGTCCCTCCTCCCTGCAATTCCCTTGCTGTGGTTTGTTCTGTCCCATTCCTACTTTCCTTCCCACCTCCTTTCCTCATGATGAGCCAGGACTCCCTGTGCCATCACCTCTGCACCCCAAAGAAATAATTTTGGGAATGCACACACAGCTGGATGAGTGGCTGGGGAGCAGGTGGGAGGCAAACAGGGAGGGCTCTGTAGCCTGGATTATGTACACTCAGTCCTGCTGGGATTAGGGATGTCACACAGCATTTCAAAGAATCTCAGAATGGTTTGCGTTGGAAGGAATCATAAAGCCCATCCCATTCCACCTCCTGCCATGGGCAGGGACACCTTCCACTATCCCAGGCTGCTCCAAGTCCCATCCAACCTGGCCTTGGACACTTCCAGGGATCCAGGGGCAGCCACAGCTTCTCTGGGCACCCTGTGCCAGGGCCTCCCCATCCTCACAGGGAAGGATTTCTTCCCAATATCCAATCTCATCCTACTCTTTTAGTTTACAAACATTCCCCCTTGTCCAGCCATCATCTATCTGTATAAAGTGACTCTCCCTATTTTTTTCCAAGGCCCTTTTAAGCACTGGAATTTGCTGGAATCTCCTGCAGCATCTCCACACCAGACTCACTCTCCACCCCCAGCTCACTCCACGCAGCTCACAGGCAACACTGAACCACTCAGCCCAAACTGCAGAGCTCTGAGAACAGTCTGAACTAAGCTGGAGCAGGCTGAGCACTGTGTCCAGGCACAACACATCCCAGATCATCCTTGAGCAGCACAGACAGCCCAGAACATGGGAAAATCACAGGACTGGTGCCACAGCCTGCTCTGACTGTGGGCATGGACAACATCCCACACCTTGTGGGGCTCAGCAAGGCCTAACCTGCCTCAGTGGGAGAATAAACCAGCAAAACTGCTGAGACAGAGACAAGGATTGTGAAGTAAAGCTTGCTGGGAGACAATGTCATATTTTTATATGGAATATATAATACTCTGGGCTCTCAACAACAATCCCTGTTAACCCAGCTCCAGCTCCCACAGGTGATCCAGGGGTGCCTGTTGCTCACCAAGGACTGTGTCCACGCTCCAGGAACTGCTGCAGCTCCCCTCTCCTGGAGCCTGTTGCTGGCTCTTCATCAGCTTGGCTGTGAAGGAGGGCATGGAGCTGAGGGCCGAGGTCAGGGCAGTGTCCAAACTCTCCGACAGCTTCTGCTCGTGGGACACCAGGTCTGCAAAGGGAAACACAAATACCAAATCTGCACAGGGAAACACAGAGACCAGGTCTGCAAAGGGAAAATCAGAGACCAGGTTTGCAAAGGGAAAATCAGAGACCAGGTCTGCAAAGAGGAACACAAATACCAAATCTGCAAAGGGAAAATCAGAGACCAGGTTTGCAAAGAGAAACAGAGACTAGGTCTGCAAAGGGAAACAAAGACACCAGGTCTGCAAAGACAAGAAAAAGATGGAGAAGCAGATGCTGGGGAAAAGAATCTCTGATGCAAACACTGCCTTGGCTCTGGAGGATTTTAGGAGCCCTGTCACTTGTTTTGTTGAGAGGTGTCTTTTCCCCACTGAGGGCCTGGGATTTGGAGTGGAGTGCCTTGTCTCCTTTGGGTCCTAGAGGTGGAATGCTCTATGGATTACCACCAGACATTCATGTGATGTCCCAGTGCCAACTCATACAGGATCAGATTCACTGAGGTTGGAAAAGTCTTCCAAGATCATCGAGCCCAACCCTTAACCCAGCACTGCCAAGGCCACCACTATATTATGTCCCCAAGTGCCACATCCACATGCTTTTTAAATACCTTCAGGGATGGGCAGCCTGTGCCAGGGCTGGGGGACCCTTTCCATGAAGGAATTACCCCTAATATCCTCCCCAAACCTCTCCTGGCATATCTTGAGGCTGTTTCCTCTTGTCTCCTGGGAACAGAGCCTGACCCCACCTGGCTGCACCCTCCTTTCACGGAGTTGTAGAAATCTGCAGGACTGAAAGAGGGCAAAACTCCAAATAACCCAGGAAGTGGGTTTTTTTTCCCTGAAATCGTGGACACTCCCTCAGCTGGCTCCTGAAGATCCCAGCCCAGCCTTGCTCCATGCAGCTCAGGGAGAACATTTAAACCATTAATAAAATCCGTGGGACTTGTTTTTCCCTCCCTGTCCCAGTTGTGAGCCACAGGGCCAGGGCTGGACCCTCCCTGCAGGGCTGCCCTGTGCGGCACCGACGGCGCTAATTAAGATGAAGCATTAAGAGAATGTCGTCTGCATCACTAATTCTGTTAAATCCATCTCCCAGAGGGGCAGCTCGCAATTGGTGCTGCACATTTGCTCCACCAATCAAGGCTGATGATCCAGTGAAGCACAAGCTCCGTGGGCTGAGCACTCTGCTTTGATTTATGTATGGACACGGCAGCCCCGGGAGCGCCGGGACCCACAGGGCAGCTCCTGCTCCTGTGAGGCTGGGGCACATCCTGGTGGGAGCTGTCACACACCTCCACAGCCAAAATAACCAAAGAGTCCTCCTAAAAACTCTAGGATGAGGGATCAGAGCACAAATGTGCAGTCTGACTTTTCCCTGCTCTTCCTGGTACCACCCGACATCAATTATTTTCAGCCGAAGAATTTGTTTAAAATCAAACAGCCACCTGAGCTTTGTCCTCAAAACGTTTTTGGGCAGACTGGGAGAAGGGTGAAGGCAGTGACAGGTCCCAGCAGCTCTGTGTCACCTTTTGACATGTCCCAGAGCACTGGGTTAGAGCAGACCAGGAAACTGGGCTTACCTGCCTGGAGAGCCAACCATGAAATACTCACACACCTGGATTTACACCCTTTGTCCTCAGGTGCCACATCCTCATGGCTTTTAAATCCCTCCAGGGATGGGAACTCCACCACTGCCCTGGGCAGCTCTGCCAGGGCTTTTTGTGAAAGAATTGTTCCCAAACAAATTGTGAAAGAATTGTTCCCAAAATCCAATCTAACTCTCCCCTTGTATCCTCCTGTCCCTGTTCCCTGGGAGCAGAGCCTGACCCCCACCTGGCTCCATCCTCATTTCAGGTTCCACCTGAGCCTCCTTTTCTCCATATCTTGCAGGACATTTTGCATTCCCACATCACTGGGAAAAGGATGGATGAAGGGAAACCAGCACACATTCCCTTCCCCTGCAGCCACAAGTCACATTCCTTGTCTAATTTAGCCTCTCCCAGGTTTTCTGCTTTAACCACCTGCAAATTCTCTGCCAAGGCTCTCCCAGGCTGAGCTGTCCCTCCTCCCTGCAATTCCCTTGCTGTGGTTTGTTCTGTGTTCCATTCCTGCCTTCCTTCCCACCTCCTTTCCTCGTGATGAGCCAGGACTCCCTGTGCCATCACCACTGCACCACCAGACCTTTCTTTTCCTATTTTTGTAAGACACAATAAATCCCCCTGGATAAAGAAACTTCAAACCAGGATGGTGAGAAAAATATTATCTCCACGTGGGAGGAAGAGAAAGGAAATTCAAACTTAAAGAGGAATAGGGTGACCTGAGCAAACAAGGGCTGTGAAATACTGAACAGGGAACACGGGAGGTGGATGAAATGACCCAGCTCCACCACACCCATCAACAGCCTGGAAGCTTTCTAGAGGTGTGATGAGAACTTGCACTGGATTTGTCCTGATTTGAAACCCCAGCCTGGGGCTGTCCCAACACTCAAGGAACAGAGGTGACTTGGGGGAAGCCATGATACCTGTGGAACAGTCCATCTGGATCAAGTGGCAGTCACTGTCAGTTTTCATTTTTTTAGCACTGTTCTCTGAGGTAGCCGTGACAAGTAAGTTTGTAGCAGAAAAATAGGGCGGCTGCAGGGAGCCCTGATCCATGCAGTCCATTTTCCTCTTCAGAGAAGACATGGTGATGGAGGAGGGCACCAGGCTCTCCGAGGCGTGAGCCCTCCCCAGCAGGTTGGTGCCAGGGATGCTGTGCTGCAGCAGGAAATGGTCTATCCTGGCCTTGAGGGTGGGGTGAGGTAGGGGCTGTGAGTGCTGGCTGAAGGCCACCCCTGTGAAGGGGTCGCTGGGAACACGGCCCCAAGACGCCTCGCTCCGGTTGCATTTCTCCAGGGTGGTCTGGTCGATCACCTTCCCAGAGGGCAGGAGCATGGGTAAAGTCATGATCTCCAGAGTGATGGGGTCCAGGAATTCTTCGGGGATGTCCTGGACGACGTCCACCAGCTTGTGCAGGGTCTGCTGCTCGTTGGCACTGAAGGGGACGCAGTCGCTCTCCATTGGCGTCCAGGGCTCCGGCTTGACGCTGCCGATGTCCTGGGCCAGGAACTGGGAGGCCACCTGGAAGACGCCCTCAATCACCTCCTGTGGGCAGGACTTGGCAGGTTGTCCCCACACCTCCAGCCTCTTGATGCTGGGCAGGCCCCCCCCGGCCACGTGGGTGATGCAGATTTTCAGGTGGGACACGTTGCTGAGCGAGGCCGGCCCTTTGTTCCAGAGGTCTTGGGACACCGAGCCGGGATAAGAGAAGACATTTTCCATCTGATGGAAGGGAGGCCTCGGCTTGAAGCCTCTGTGGCCAAAAGTCACTTTGCTCTGATTTTTTAAGACAGCTTTGCCCACCAGGGTGAAGGTGTCCTTGTCTGACACGGGCTGCCCGGCCAGACCTGAGCACTGCCCCTCAGGGCTCTGCCAAGAGGTTTTGTTGCATGAGGTAGAGGTGTAAACTTCCAGCCCGGAGAAGGTCTGGTAGCCCCCGGAGGAGATGTCGATGTTGATCCTGCAGATCTCGATGTTGAAGGGGAAGGAGATGGTGACGTGCACCGGGGGTTTGATGAAGTACTCGCTGCGGAAGCCGCGGTTCCTCCTGGCCAGGTCCTCGGAGATCAGGTTCTCCACCTCGTAGCCATCGGCAGAGATCTGTGTACCAGCACAAAACTGGGCTCAGTTGGGAGCAAGGGAATACAGGGAAGCCAATTTCACAAGCACTCCCAGGGATTCTCAGGATGTGCAGCTCAGGCCAGGCAGGAGATCCTGCTGTAAGGCAGAGCAGACCCATTCCCACCCACCCTCCTCCAGCCACATGCACCCATCCCCTCTTCCTGCATCCTGTTACCATGTACACACCTGATTTAACTGCTGCATGAATGGAAAATTAGGGATAATTCATGGTTTTGGCTGGCTCAGTGAAATAAGTCAAGGAGGAGAGGGTGGCTGGGAGCAGAGGATGAGCGTGGGGGAGATGGGAATCTCCTCTTTCAGTCTCCCTTTTCAGGTGGGAGTCTCCTGATTTTCTCTGTGCCTACTTATCCATGTGGAAATGCACTTGGAATCACAGTTACAGGATTCCAGAGAAAGTCTGGATGTGAATCAGCCTCTGGGAGCCACCTCGCCCATCCCTGAGGGAGATCCATCAAACCAGGCTGGGTCTGGTTTGGAACATCCAAACCCACCCTCTGCTCTGCTCCTGGCCAGACTGATTCAACCCATTCCCTTTCCTGGAAGCCCCAGACTATGAGAAATCTGCAGCCCTTGCTGAATGGACAAATAAAAACGAGGAAAATCCACTTATTCCACCTGTTTAATATGGTCTTGATCATGACAATCACACCAAACCTCTGTGGCATTGGCTGGGTCTCTCCATAAAAAGATTCCACCACTGCTGCTTTTGCAGCACAGTCTTTACAAAGCCAAGGCTGTCCTGGATTTTGGGGTGGAAACTTACAACTAAAAAATAGATTTGAATGAAAACTGAGTTTCTTAAAGAGATTCTGATGTGCTGAGTGAAACCAGAAATACTTGGGAAGTAACTTCAGCAAACATTATCAAGAGCTGTGTGTTCCAATGGGCAGAGGGAAAGCTGGAATATTGCAGGGAAAAAGAGAACTCAAGCCAAAGAACTTATACCTGGAAGCACATAATGCTGTCTGGTTATGAGATCCTGCAAAATTTGGGCTTTTCCCTCCAAAATTTAGTGTGTGCCACATCAGAGCAGTGATGGTGATTATCCCAGAGCAGCAGTGAACAAGCTTCCCCTCAGGATAATTCCACCTAATCCCTCCATCCCTCCCACTCCCCCAAAACCCCCTCATCACAATTTTACCTTGTTGCAGTGAATTCTTGGCTTGAACTGTGGGAGACAGACGTTTATTACCATCTTGGCAGCTGGAGAGAGGTCACTGGCTGAGCATCAGAGTCAGCTTGGGAAAAAGAAAATTAAAAATAAAGGAAGTGAATATCCATGAGCAGTGAAAGGATCTTGTGTTTTGGATGAGTTACAAGCTTGGGAATTCCTAAAATGCAGCTCAGGTCTGACTCCAGGAGGTGAAGCCAATATAAACCCAAATGAATGTGGTGGAGAGATGAGATTGAGAGAGAGAAAAAAAAATCACATTAATATTAATTAGTGAACCTGTGGAGAAAAATCAAAGAGAAAATGCCTATTTTAACTAAAACCACCTATGAACAGACCAGCAGTTAGATCTGAAGGTTTATCAAAGACGCAGGAGTTTTGTAGGTGTAGAAAAGCACCAGCACAGCACAGGAGGCTGTCACAGTGAGTCCAGATTAACCACAAATATTAATAATTGGTGTTAAATAACTCCAAGGGAGCAGAGGGCACGGAATAGCTCTGAGGGAGATGTCTGGGATCTGAACACCAAATCCTTCTGCCAGCATTCATTAAAGAAACTCCAGTGAACACACCTTCTTTCCCATTGAAAAAAAAAAAAAAAAAAAAAAAAAAAAAAAAAAAAAAAAAAAAAAAAAAAGTGACTGGAATTGGCTCTCTCAGAACCCTTTTAAGAATGAAATTATCTGTGAGGTGAGAGATTTAACCTCATGTTAACCCCAGTAAAATGTCACAGCCCTGGGCAACCTTGCAAATCAGGGACTCGCTGCCTCCTCCAAGAACAAGCAGCTCTTTAATGATTTTCCACTGATCTGTTGGTTCAGCCCAAATGAAATTGGCCTTCTGGGGGCACGTTGGAAAGGCAGAATTAATGAGCTCCCTGTGCTGCATCTGCCAAGGAGAAAGGTGGAATTCCAGGCACAAATCCCACGGATAAAACCCAACCCAACATGGAATTCACACCTGCAGAGAGCAGAGTTTGGTTACAATGCCTTGAATGAAGCACGTGTGAACCTTACAAGAGGAACAGCCAGGTGAGCAGCACTTCTATCCTGAAATTTGGTTTGGCAGCCATGAGGAGCAATTCCTGCTCCTCAAGGAGCAGCACAAGCACACACCAACTCTCCTCCAACACGACTTTCCTGCCTTTCTGAGTCTGAGAGGTTTCCAGAGCTGGGCTGCCAGTGAGGAACTGTTTAAACTGGTCTGACTTTTGGCACTCACATCTTGACAGTTATGCTATAGGCTGTGCCTCAAAACTGCTCATTTTGAATCAAAATGAATTTACCAAGTGGTAAATTCATTTGGCCCTCAGCACTCATGTTATGAAAAGTGGCAAAACAACTCTCCTTGCTCCCTTCCTTGGGAAAATTCAGGATCCTCCTCCTGTTTTATCTCTCCACTCTTTCCTGGGCTGAAGATTTCTGCAACATGAGGAGCTCTGTATGGGTATTTTATAGGATTTTCTCCTATTGTTTCTGACCCTGAGAGAAAGAACTCAGGTTAATTTTTCCAGTCTCAATACCTCAGTATGAAAATGGATTATTCTGCATTTTCAAGTCACTGCACTCCCTTCTGCTGAAAGACTCTGCTACAAAAGCTGAGTCACTGAGTTGCTTTTATCCATGGCTGGGTTTTTGTTTTTTTTTTCCTCTCTCTTCAGTGTGTGCCTTCCCTAAGGTGAACAAAGACCTTTGGATGGAGACAGTGAAACACAGACCTTAAAAAAATCCTCAGTGGTTTTGGACAAGGAATTTTAAAACAGACTGTCTGCAGTTTGTCACCACAACTTTTCCTGGTGTCTTTTATGAGACTACAGAGCTGCTGCCATAAGGAACGTGCATGGTGGACACCAAATAAAGTCCTTGGATCATGAAATGAGTGTCCTGAGGTCAGAGCACCCCAACCCTCAGTCCCACTCAGCATCCAGATTCCATCCTAAAGGAGAAACCCAGGCTGTGCTCTCAGCTCCATGGGGATGGAAACACGAGGACACAGCTGGGTGTGTTCCTGGCACCCAGCTCAGCCTCATGACTAAATATCCTCTGCTCCTGCTCTCACAGAGGCACCAAATCCAACCACTCTTGTTTAGGGCAGAGAAAGAAGCAATCACAGAGAAAGAAGCAATCACAGAGAAAAACGAATCATTAGTAGGTTTTATTTGTGGTGGAAGCGTCTGAGGATCCAGGTACAAAAGGGAAGTACAGATGTCACCAAAGCAGAAATGGTCACACAGAGCACCTGCCAAAAAAACTGAGCCAAACCCCCAGAGACCATTTCACCCAGCACCCAGCCACTGGGGGATGCACTGGGGAGGCTCTGGGCAAGCTCTTGCCCCTACTAGCCAGCCTTGGTGAGCAGTGCTGGGCAGAACACTTTGTAGTGGAGGTAGCTGAGCTTCTCGGAGCGCGTGCGCTTGAGCAGAGGGAACCATTCCCAGAAGGGAATCTCCACCACCACGTAGCCCAGCAGCCGCAGCTGCCGCCGCTTCAGGCAGTGCAGCCCCAGCAGCCTCTTGGAGCCGTAGCAGAAGTGGTTCCTGTTGGACACCTGCAGTGCCAGCCTCACCTCCTGAGGCTGCCAGAGCCCTGGTTTAGGCACAACCTGTGATGTGGCACCTGAAGGAAGGGCTCTGTCAAAGCACGGTGTTCTTGCAGCGTCCCCTCGCTCCTGTCCAGGAATCCTGGCTTCATTTCCCACTCCCGTGGGACTCTGGTTATGAGCTCTCCCCTGTATGAGCTGAGACATTAAATCATCTGTCAGACTAACTCCCATGCCTTTTAGCTTCTCGGCTGCCACGGGATCCTTGAAGTTGAAAGGGATGGGATGTCCATCCATGGCCAAACGCACCTCCAGGTCGCTGGACCTGGTGTGGGGCAGGATCATGTGGTTCTTCACGTACTCAGGGCCTCCCAACACGCTCTCGAGGAGGGACGTGGCTTCCACAATCTCAGGCCTGACGTAGATCTCCCGCTCTGCAAAGCTTGAAACCATTTCAGTGAACTCCTGGCAAAGCTGAGGTGGGAGGCGGCTGCCTTGGTAGGTCGGGCACTCGATTTCAACGCTCTTACCGAGGGTGAACAGGTCCTTGCTGAGCTCATATTTGCTACGTCCGGTTATCCGGACAAACTCCTCCCTTAAAGCAAAGTCTATCAGCTCCTCTGGGAAGCGCTTGACGAATGCCAGGCCAAGCAGAGCAGTAAGGAGATGCTCTGGAAACTTGCTGAACTCATGGAGTTTTGCGTGCAATTGCTTTATCAGGCTGGAGTAAAACTCCTCCCCGTTGGGAGGTTCATAGTCCAGGCACCCAAAGGACCACAGGAATTTGGCAGCATCTTTGCTCCGGCAGTAGGACACCTTGGAAGGCAACGAGGCGGCTACAGCAGCCAAAACATTCTCGTCAAAAAAGTGCAGGGCTGAATAGGTGAGACTGATGTGCATGATGCCCTGGATGTTTGTGGCAGGAATCCGAGCAGGAATCACCTTCCCGAGCTCCCTCATGAGGGGCAGGTGGTCCATGCGGGTGTAGCGGAGCATCTTGAGCACGTTCACCAAGGCGTAGGTGCTCATGTCCTCCATCTGCAGGGCCACCCTGTCTGCAATCCTCCTCATGACGTGGTCAGAAATCCCACTGAGGGACTTGAAGAGCCCCAGGCAGATGGCACCCAGCTCCTCCACGGTGAAGGCGTCCAAGTGCTTCAGGATGGTGCTCTCCACCTTCTGCGCCAAGTCCGCGGGCGCCCTCCGGCCTTCCCCGATGATGTAAAGGAGCTGCACAAACTGGGGCAAGGTGAGGTCCTGCCAGTGCAGGTTGGCAAAGCTGAACAGAATGCCCAGGTAGGAGGGCACGCTGCGCTCCAGGCAGCGCCAGCAATCTGCCACCAGCAGCAGCTGCTCCAGGCCCATGTCCCACGCCCGCCGGCAGAACTCGGCCTCGCACGCGTCGAGCAGGGGGTGGGAGGCCGGCACGGCCAAAGGGACACAAGCCTTTAAAATCTGGATGAGATCCGGGGTGCTGAACAGCCTGATGGCCGTGACAACGTGGTGACACAGGGCACTGAATCTGGGGTCAGATGCCAGCGCTGCGCGTCGCTCCGCTGGCAAACGGCTCAGCTTGAGGAAAGAATCCATCAGAATTCCCGGGCTGCCCTCACACCCATCCACGCCCTGTAAAATCGAGTCCCCTTCCTCTGCAGGGAGGGTCTGTGCTGGCTCAGCGCTGTCACAGCTCAGAGATCTGTACTCAGGCCTCCCCTTCTGGAACACGCGGGGGTCCTCCTTGGAGTTGTGCATTTCCTGCTTTTCCTTCTCCTTGCACAGCGTGGCCAGGATGGTCTGCTCCAGGAGCATGTTGGACTTGGCCTTGGGCAGGGCTTTCTTGACGGGTGGCAAAGCTTGGGAAGAGTCAGCGGGGAATGTCTGCAGAGCCTGTGTGGTGAACATGTCACCGAGGGCCTGGCTGGCCTCCCTATCCACGTGCTGCTGGGAGCCAGCCCTGCCTCTGGCATAGGCAGCTGGATTATACAACACTCTGTAGTCCTGTGGCTTCAGCAGCTGGATTGTAGCCCCGGATTCCGTCCCAGCCTTGGCTGCTCCTGGTTTATCTTGCTTTCCCTTCTTGCTTTTGCTGCTGCCACGCTGGGCCTTGTGCTTGGCTGTGGTGGAAAACGCTGTCACCCTGCTCAGCCCGGGCAATCTTCGGCACATTAGCACCGTAGCCATGGATCTCAACTTAGTGGGGCTCAGAGCTGCTTCCAGGTACTGAAAAAAGGGCAGACGGAGAGTGAGTGGCCTCCACCTCACAGGCAGCACGTTTTTAATCAATCCTTTACGCTACCCAAAGGGAGGAGGCGCCAGTGCCTCCCCTGGCCAGGGCAGCTGGGTCCCTGCAAAGCCACTATGGAATGTCACCTCATGCAAAGGCAGCTCGGGATGAGCAACCAGGTGACCTGGGGTTGGTGTAGAAAGCTGCCAGGCATGACCTGTTATTCAGCAGACACAAGAAACCTGGCACAGACTAGGAGAATTAAGAAAAAAAAATCATGTTTTTTTCATTTTAAGAGACCCGAGCTGTTTTTCTTTCATTCTGAGCAATGAAAAAAAAAAAAAGTGTTTTTGCAGAAGAGCTGCAGCTTCAGGAGGCTTTATGTGTTCAGACAGAGCATTCTGCTGCTTTGGTCACTGTGGTCTGAATCACTGACCACCACCTGAGAAGTTGTCCAAATATCCAGGGTGCCACACTGCCCTTTGCACCTGGAGACAGCATGTGGAGCAAAATCTCCACAGAACAAGTGCAGAGACTGAAAACTGGCCCAAAACCTGCAGATGGAGGTGGGAGGGATGAAGAAATGTGACCAGAGCAAAGTGGGGGAAGAGCAGGGGAGAAATAACACAAATCATTATGTGATGCTACATCCCAGGCCTGAGAACCAGGGGGAACGGAGCTTTAAGGTTCAGATTTGAGAGCATTTCCCAGAGTTTTAGGGTATAGAGGAGGCTTAAAAATGGCTGGTGCCTTCCTAACTCCTGCCTGAGGCAGCTCCAGCTCGCAGGGTGAGGATGAGAAATCCGTAGGAGTCCAGCTGGGTGCTGCCAGCCTGCACTGACTGCCAAACCAGCCTTGTTTACCACGATTCAGATGCTGATCAAAAAAAAAAAAAAAAAAAAAAAAAAAAAAAAAGCACCAGGTCAGATTTTTCTCTTAAATCCTCATCCCACCCAAATGCCCATCACACAGGTGCTATCCACTTCCTTAAAATCCCTCAGTACAAGAAGGAGATGGGGAATCAGGAAAGTCAAAGCCTGGCAGAGATGCTGCCACTGCAACACACACTCTGTGCTCCCCACACGGGGAAATAAATCCTCGTGGACACCTCCTGCTTGTTTCCACGGCTTCCTGATCAGGGATGGAGCAAGATGTGGGATCAGTGCAGGCAAACCCAGTTTTGCAGCAGCAAAATGGGCACTTTGGGGCAGAGGAGGTGGGTTTGGGGTGTGTGAGCAGAATAGGGGGATGGGGGCTCATGTGCAGCTCTGGCTGAGCATCAACTGGATTTTTTTTTGGGTGTATAAGGATCCCCACATCTCCCATGATCCAGGGACACCTTCCACTATCCCAGGCTGCTCCAAGCCCTGTTCAACCTGGCCTTGGGACACTTCCAGGGATGGAATATCGACTGCTTCCCTGAGAAATCCATTCCACTGAAGCAGATGAGGACATCTGGCACCCTCTGCTCCATGGACAGAGCTTGGAGGCAGCAAACACCAGCCAAAGAGGGAGGAGAAGCTGCTGGAGCAGAAACCACCCCAGCAGAGAGGTGAAAAAACCAACTGGGGTGGAGACCAAGAAGCTCTGGGGGGTTTTGGGGTGAAGGAAAGGCAAACTGAAATGTGGATTTGTGGGGAGAGCCATGCAAGGAGGAGGGTACAAGAGAGGCCACTGTGTTTTTAGGATGATCAGTAAATACTGTGAGCTGCTCAACGGCCCACTGGGCACCTTATCTGTATCTCCAAACACCCTGAGGCAGTCCCAGGGGCAGATCAGGCTCTGTCCCACAGACCCCAGGCTGTTCCAAGGCTGTGACTGTCCCATCCCAGCACGAGGAGTCAAATTGTGCCAGGCAGGAGAGACTCTGTCCCTTCCTGCCTGTCTGGGGAGCAGGGAGAGGAAAAGCCTCCTCAGAAGCTGGACAGGAAAACCCGAGCCAAGAGCTGGATTTCAGAGCTCTCCTGTTCAGCTCAAGGGAATGTCTGATAAAATGATCATTCCTGGTTCTGCTGGCTGTGGTGTCCAGCCTCAAGTGGCTGCAGGTGACAGGGGACAAGGCTCAGACTGCACCTGCCTGGGGAAGGAGAAACCCCCTTCTCCTCCAGCACCTCACAGAGCTTGGACCATTAAGAGGGGCTGGAACAAGTTCCAAAAACCATCTTGAACAAGAGGAGGTTTATCCAGGCGAGGCTTTCCCAGCCATTTCCTCGCCTGACTCGATTTCTGAGCGTCTTTATCTATTTTTTTCCGCTAACAAAACCCAGGTTATTTATACAAACCGACTCCTCTCTGCTGTGAAAGGTGATACTCCCCAGGAAATCCAGCACTGCTGCTCCCAGAACCCCTCCCAGCAACAACAGCCCCACTTCAAAGGCAGGGAATCAAAGCCCTGGTGGAGGCTCCGAAGGCGAGCGCCGCGTGCTGCTAAGAATATCCTCCCCGGATTGACTGTGGAGCTGTGACACATTTGGGAATCCAGGCAGTGGAGACATTGCTTCTCTCCTCCTTTTGCTCCAAATCCAGCCAAAAAGAGGAGACCACAAACAGCAGAGCGAGGCTGGGATGGGACAAGACAGTTCCAAGCACCCTCAAGGGCTCCTCCAAGTGATTTTTCCCATGATTTTTCCCACCCCCGGCCCAAATCTTTGTGATCTTTCCAGTTTCCACCCCAGATCTCTTCCAACTCCACCCACACTTTCCCTGGATTTGCCTCTCTTCACCTTGAGCAATCGGCCTTCCCTCCTTCCTTCCTTCATTCCCCCTCCCACTTCACATCCCAACACAGCCAAAATTCCTTCCCACCTCTGGGCAGGTCTCTCCAGAATTTTCACTTCCAGCAGCTCCAAGGAGCTCCAGGAATTTTTGGAGCCGGGTCCTGAAGGCTGGAAATGCCCTTTGAGGAGCTGCTCAGGCATGGAAACGCCTCTGTTTTAAGTGTCACAGCTGAGCATCACTAAACACCTGGAAAAGAACATTCCCAGAGGGATGACAGCCACCCCAGGGGATGTGGAAGGGGAGGTTGGTGCATCCCAAAATGCTGTCAGGGCTTTTGATCCCTCTGGAACACTCAGAGGGGCTTCTGGAATCCCCTCACTCTGTGCTTCCATCCACAGCCAAAGGGCAGAGGGAATCTCCTGGGGATGTGTGAGGAATGATCTGGGCATGAAATGCTGGGGATAAAATGGCTCCTTTTGGCGCGAACTGCTGTGCCTGGGCTGGTGAGGAGAGCAACACAAAATTCTCCAATAGGTTTTGATGTCAGGGTGTGAAATTGCCACTTTTGGGTTTGTTTGGGCCTTTTCCTCCTTTTCTGAGATCACAGACTGGTTTGGGTGGGAAGGGATTTAAAGTTCATCCCATTCTGCCTCCCTACCATGGGCAGGGACACCTTCCACTGTCCCAGGTTGCTCCAAGCCCCATCCAGCCTGGCCTTGGACACTGCCAGGGATCCAGGGGCAGCCACAGCTTCTCTGGGCACCCTGTGCCAGGGCCTCCCCACCCTCACAGGGAACAATTCCTTCCCAATATCCTATCCATCCCTGCCCTCTGGCAGTTCAAAGCCATTCTCTGTGTCCTGTCCCTCCATCCCTTGTTCCTGGTCCCTCTCCAGCTCTCCTGGAGCCCCTCTAGGCCCTGGAAGGGGCTCTGAAGTCCCCCTGGACGCTTCCCTTCTCCAGGTGAGCACCCCCAGCTCTACTCTGTGTCTCCAGAGCAGAGGGGCTCCAGCCCCCGCAGCATTTCCGTGCAATTCCCTTCACCCGGGGGGGGGCTCCAGGGCAGCACCGGGGGCAGGGCTGGAAGCCCCAGTCCCGGTCCTCACCCCTATGACTGCACCTACAGACACATAAGACATAAATTCATACACACAGACGTATAGATCCATATATATATCTCCATATATGTATATGGGGCAATGCAGCCCAGGGAGGGACGAGGGCGGCCCCGCCGGATGAGGGGGCGGCTCGGGCTGGGGGCAGAGGATGGGGACGAGAGAAGAGGAAAGGGAACGGGGGTGGGAAGAGGGTGGGAAGGGGAAGGGAAGGGGCACGGGAAGGGGCCGGGACTCACCGGGGCCGCTCCAGCGCCGGCGCCGCCGCCTCCTCCTCCTGCCCCCTTCGCCTCCTCCCGCCGCTTCCGGTCGCGCGCCGGTGACGCCACTTCCGGTTCCCAGAGCGCGCGCACGCAGCCGGTGGGCGGTGCCAGCGGCGCGCGCGCGGCCCCGCCCCCCGCCCGGCCACGTGACGCGAGAAAAAATCACGTGATATATCGGAATCACGTGACCCACCGCGGGCTCCGCCATGGCGGTCCCGGGGCTGGCCCTGAGGCGCCGCGGCCGCTCCGCAGCCCCCCCCGAGCCCTGCGACCCGCCCGAGGAGCTGTGGCTGCCCCTGGATCTCTGGAAGTGTCCCAGGCCAGGTTGGACGGGGCTTGGAGCAGCCTGGGCTAGTGGAATGTGTCCCTGCCCATGGCAGAAGGCTGGGTTTGGATATTCTGTGAGATCTCTTCCACCCCAAACCATTCCCTCATTCTCTGATGTCTCGGGATGACAGGAAAAATAATCTGACATCACCACCACCAGCTGGGGATGGAGCTCACCTGGTCCAAGGAGCAGCAGAGGGATGGCAGGGCCACTGTGATCACCCAACCCCAATCCCTGCTCTAAAATCCAGCTCCAAACACACAGACCTTTCCTGCAGGGAGCAAAAATGCTTTTGTTTTTCTGGGGTTTGCTTTTTTGGGGGGGTCGAAATCAAAACATTTTATTATTATTATTATTTCCTGTGAAGGTGGAGATTCCCTGCTACAGGCTGCTCAGAGACGCTGTGGCTGCCCCTGGATCCCTGGCAGTGTCCCAGGCCAGGTTGGACAGTGCTTGGAGCACCCTGGGACAGTGGAAGGTGTCCCTTTGAGTATTTCCAATAATCACGGCTCCACTGTTTCCAGAAATCTTTCTCCTGCCCACTGCAGGCTTCCAGCACTGGCTGACTATTCAAATATTGCCTTGAGCCTTACATAGCACTTGTGTCCCTTCCTGATATTTCTGCCAGGTTTACTTCCTGTCCACCTCTTCCTTCAGATCAGGCTTTTATTCCCTGGCAAGTGAGGAAATGCCATTTTCAGGAGGCCACAGGGGTTTGGAGGTGGCACCTCAGGCTTTAAACCTGAGCGAACTCATGGAATCCCTGACTCCCTTTGCCCTGGGAGGCACCAGCTTTGTCACCAGAGGGCAGGAGACCTCTCTAATAAAGCTGTCATCCGGAAAAGTGCTGGAATTGCCGGGTTTTTAAAGAAAAAACAACGTTTATCTGTTGCTTTTAGTGACCCTGACAGAGTTGAGTGGGATTCATTTGAGTAAAAAACCTGCAGGAGGTTTTGGACGTGGTGTTTCCTCCCTGGTTATGAGGGAAGGTGGATGGACCTCACCCAGGGGCTGCATCCAAACCCTCACCCCAAACATCTGGGATCCAACACGAATTTGCTGCATTTTGAGTGTTTTCCACTCCTTCAGCCACGTGAGGGGTGTGCTGGGGAAATCAGGGAAGCCCCAGAGATGCTCCAATGGCTTTTCCACTGGAAGGCAGAGGAGGGAAGGGGAATTGCCTTCCCACCACTGCAGCTGGATTGGAGTGTGCTGGCACATCCAGGGTGAAACTTTTCTCCCCCAGTTCCCCATTCCAGCTGTGGATCCATCCCCAAAATCCCCCTGGTTCTCCCATCTGTGACACAACCAAACAAACCAGGCAGTCCTGCTTTTAAAACGGGGCCTTTCTCCATTTTTATTTTGCCCAATAAAAATCCTTCACAGTCAGGTCGAGAGAGGAGAGCTGGAGATACGTATACATATAGATCTGCATGTCTATTTATATATATACATACCTCTGTACAAGATATATTTATATATTCACCGTAGAAAATGGCAAAGGCAGTAGCTCTTCACATCTGGATAACCCAATGGGAACAGACAACAGACCAGCAGGGGGTTGGGAAGTGTGGTGGGGTTTTAACAAGAACCTCTGAAACAGATACACCTTGGCTGTACAAAAATCCCAGAATGCTGCTTGTTACACCTCTTTTTTCCCTTTTTTTTTCTTTTTGTTTTTTTTATTTTTGTTCAACCTCTTGTCTTTAGACACACTTAACCAGAGGCAAAGTCAAGACAACGGGTGTTTGGAAGTGACCAAGTGGAGACAGGAGAGAGAGAAAGAGAGAGAGACACCGGACTTTATGGAGTTCTTTTTTTAAATATTTTTTGTTATTTTTTTTAAAGTATATATATATATTTATTTATTTACTTATATATATATATATATATATATAATTTTTTGGAGTTTTTTAAAAGCATTTTTTAAGATTTTTAATTATTTTTTAAGATTTTTAAAAATTTTTTTAAAGATTTTTTTAATTTTTTTTTTGCAAAGTCTCGTTTAAACGCAGTTCAGAGAACCAGCAACAGTCGACGCAGAAACAAAACAGTAACGGAGTCGAGTTCAGAACACTTCTGGTTTGAATTCACAGTCAGAGAGAGAAGAGAGAGAGAAAGAGAAAAAGACACCGAGGCGTCAGGAAACGAGAGGGAAGAAAGCACAAGGCTGGGGCTGAATTTACACTCGGGGAGGTGCGGATGGACCAGGGGGTCTCACTCAGGAGGTCCTGCAGAGGGACACGGCCAGCAGAGCTCCTGTTATTGCTGGTGAAGTCGGACAGCGGCCTCGCCCCGTGGGGAGCCAGCCTTGGAGAGCACGGCTGATGGATCTGCCGGACAAGGGACGACTCAGCGACGTGCATCGGTTTTTGGGGTGAGGAAAAACCCCTCCCCAGCGTGGTGCCCAGAGCGAGGCAAAGGCCAGCGAGGCTCCTCTGGGCTCACAGCGATTTCCAGGTCCCGGAGAGTGCAAACGAAGACACCCTGGAGGAGCCTCGGGCTGGGCTCTGCGGGGACACGGCTGCCTGGGAAGGGACTGCATAGACACATCAGCCGGGTGTGCAGCATTGGGTGGTGCTGGGACGCTCCTGAGCCGGTGCTGGAGCTCTGCCCCGCGCTCCTTCTGCTCCTTTCAGTCACAGGAAAGGGGTGAAGGGGGATTACTCCTCCGAGCCTGGCTCCCAGGAATGGCAGAGCCACAGTGTCCCACTGGGTGTCACCCATGAAGGTGACTCTGTGAGCTCAGACACCCCAGTGGCTCCCACATGGAGCTGCAGGGACCCAGTGACAGCCACGGGATGGGTCACACCTCCTGGGTGTCCAGGCTGGTGGCCCTGCTGGATGTGGGAAGCTTTGGGCTCTCCAGATAAACAGCTCAGAGCACTGTGGTTATTTAGAGCCAGACTGGACCTTGCATCCCTTTCCAAAGGAGTTGAGGCCAGGGCTGGAGCTCTGAAGGTATTCACAGGAATGTTGGCTTGCCTGCAGGTGTCAGAGTGGGGAAGAGTCCCTTTTAAATCTCCCTGGAAAGATCTATTGCTTTGGGGCAGAAAGCAGAGACTTCCTGCCGGAGAAAACAGATTTGTGAAAGAGCTGTGGAGACACAGCCTGGTCCCAGGCTCCAGACCTGACATGATCCCCATCATTGGGAGAACCAGGGAGGAGGATTATCCTGAAAATACAGGAGCTTGGTGCTGACAGCAATTGCCCTGCCAGCATGGAACATCTTGTTGGGAAGCCAACATCTGCAAACAGCTGGATGTGGTCCCAACCCCTTGATACACTGCAGGGTCCTGCGTGCCCCTAAGGACCTCACAGACCCCTCAGACCCCTGTTTTTTCCAGAGGGTGGAAGGACCAGGGAGCTCCAGAGCTGGGTGGTGATGGTTTGAATCCCTGTGCAACGATCCCACAGGATTGCAGGCCATGGGAATGTCCTTCAGCAGGAAGCCAGGTTGTTCTTGGAAGTAAAAGCAGGGCTGATGGAGCTGCCATGGGAATGTCAGAGAGGAGAGGATCAGTGTTCTGGAAAGCTCCTGAGAGGAGGATTGGGATAACCCATTCTCAGTGGGGGCTGGATGTACCTGGGATAGCACTGGGAGAGGCACTGACTGCTCCAGTGGGATGGGGATGATCTAAAAGGAGGCAGGAGAGCCTGGAGTGGTGCAGTAGAGGAGCAGCAGGGCACGGGCAACACATGAACAGAGATTTAGCAAGGGGTCTTGGTGAACAGTAACTTATATAAAGGGGTTTCAAGGCTTAAACTGAAGGTTTGGGCTAAATTAACAGTGAGTTGGGCTCTCTCCCATCCCAGGGATGGAGTGGAGAAGGCTGAGAATGGCTGGGGAGCAGAGGCACAGTGAGAGGCATCTGCCCAAGGCTCAGAACCCACCTGAAAACCCAGGTGCAGGAGCACAGATCTCCCACTGGCCTCCTCCAGGAGCCTTCATGGAGCAAAGGTGGGCAGAGATGCCTTCAGCACCCCAAACAGGAGAAGCAAAGAACACGCTCCCTTCACCTTGGAATTTGGTTCCTTGGTAAGGAGGGTGCTGAGGATGCCCTGGGGTGAGCTGTGGAGAGGACACCAAGGGGGCTGCCAGCAGGACCACCAGCTCTCAGGATGCTCCTTTTCCTGGACAGTTCCCACTGAGCCAGAACAATTGACTGGACCCTGTAGTGGTGTCTGCTGCTAACCTAGAGCAGACCTATTGCTCTGAAGACGAGAGGCATGAAGTTGCCTGAAGACAAGAGGATGCATGGCTTGGTGTGCATTCTCTCTTCTCTTCAAAAAGAAAATGAATGGCATCCGCCCCAACTCCTAGGGACAGTCCCTGGTCCATATTCTCCACAGGAAATGTGTGGAGCCAATTGCTATGGCTGTGGAGGATACTGGTGTCACCAGCTGGGGACGATCACCTCACCCAGGAACTCCCTTCTATGCTGTCTTATCTCACACAGGAAAGGCCCTTATGAGCCTGCAAACATTCCCAGGTGAGACATGGGGAAATCCTGTCCCCTGCCAGCTCTCATTTCCCTTTTCCAGCCCACACCAGCCTCATCTCTCTGCAGGAAAGCCGGGACACAGCTCCAAGCGTGCAGCCAACACTCTCCAGAGATCTTTGGTCATATTTCTCATGAGCTCACTGCTTTGAGCAAGCTATAAAGTGCCACTGCAAGGGGCAGGATGTTCCTTTCCATGGGCAGAGCTCAGGGGAGACACCTCTGGGAGCCACTGTCTGCGTGGAGTCTGTGTGGGACACCAGGTGGGCAGAGGGAACTTCACCCTTAACCGGGGGGCAATTGCAAACCTGGCTCAGGGTGACAGCAAGTATCAAAGCAAGACAGGGTGACACCAGGCTGAGCTAATCCCAAGTGGATTGCTTTCCTGGGAGGTGCTGAAGCCCAGATTCCCACTGCAGCCAGGCACAGGTGAGGGTGCTGAGCATCCCCTGTGCAGCACTCAGTGCTCAGCCCCGCTTGCCAACAGAGAAGCCACAGAGCCTTCTTGTCTCCATTTAATCATCAACATACACAGCTGGGCTCTTATTTACATCCAAGTACACTTCTCTCTGTACAACAGCATAAGAGCAACAATTCCATTCCTCTCTGGAGTGTGGAAACCCAGAAGTGAGTGACCACCACCAGTGACAGCAGGACTGGGGCCACCAGCTGCCAGCAGACAGTGGCAGGAGCTAAGTGGGGCTGTGTGAGGCACAACAACGTGCCCTGGTTGTGGTGTTCACCCCGAGGATGAGAGGGGAGTGTTGGAATCAGCCCAGCTGGGTTGCTGGGACAGCAGTAGCAGCCAGCCTTGGTGGTGGAGCAAAGCAGCCCCACTCACAGCAGAGTTAAGACCTTCCCTGGCACCAGGATAGCCTGCTCAGCCCACATGCTCATGGATGGAACCCACTGGAGCTGATCAGTGTCCTCTCTTTGCCGTGTGGATGTGCCTGGAGCATGACTGGGGTCTGTACATGGGGGTCCTGTGACACCAGAGCTGCTCCAGGACTGCCACCACTGGCCTGGCTCTCCCAAAAATCTTGGGTCATATTGTTTAGGTGCATGTGTTGGGTATCCCAGAGCATCTCTAATGCTTGTGCACCCCATGTGTGAGCTGAGACCCTCATGGCCACAGCTTGTGATGGTGGCCAGTAGCAAGTTAGAGAGGATTTTGGGGACAGGACTTGGAGAATGACACGTGAACCAGGATGTCACACTGAATTAAACTAGCTCTGTGATGGAGGAGACAGCTTGGGGATGGTCAAGCCCAAGTTCCATGGGACAGAACAATTCATCAGCCCTGCCTGAGCCTCCAAGAGACACACTGCCAGCCTCCTTGGCCATTCCCAGGATATGTCACCCAAACACCAGCCTGGCACCCCTTGGCTGGCCTAATCCAGGGATAAGACCCCAGAGCCTCAATGAAGCTTTTGATGAGAGATTTCATCAACTTGTGAAAGTGTAAAGATCTGGAAGGAGCCAGGTGAGCTCCCACCTGGGCACAAACAGCAGGAATCCAGGTGTCCCACCATCATTCTGCTCCATCTCTGCTGAGCAGAGGGCTGGCACAGGGGAGAGGACTCGATGGGGAGCAGCACATCTAGCTGTGGGGAGGAATCCTGAAGCACAGGAATCCTTTGTGGCAGTTTGGCTCCCAAAACCATCTGTATTTTCCATAGCACAGGTGGGGTGATTTCTGCAGGACAGATGGATGCTTGGGGGATCCTGGGTGGGAGAATCCCGAGAGAGGGAAAACCAGGAGCAGAGTGTCTGGATGGGTGTCTGCAAGGCTCTGTCATCCAGGGAATGTCCACAGTCGAGGTCTCTCAGATCTGGATTGAAACTCTGGATTGATGTGATGCAGTGAAGAAGGTGGAGGGAGTGAGCCTTTACTCTGAGGTGAACAATCTCCACAAGAACAGACACCAAACACCTGCTCTGGGAGGGAGGACAGTGTGGGCTTATCTGATGTGAAAAGAAATCTGAGATGGTGCAAGATATCAGATCTCCAACCCTGACACTGTGGGATGTTTTTGACTCTGTCTGGAAGGCCTGGAGTATGACATGGAGGAAGCTCTAGGATTTGCCTGGCCAGGTAGATGTGGATGTCTCCCTGGGCATGGCAAAGTCTGCAGCTGTGTGGCACTGGCAGGCAGCTGCACTCTTTCCTTGCTGGGGTGCACAGGCTGACGTCCAAGAGTGCCAGAGAATCTTCAGGATTTGCAGTAGGACTCTTCCCCACATCCATCAGGAGTCAGACCTGACCTAATCCCCCTTTTATGGCTGGTCCAGGGAAAGGGGCTTAGCCTGAGCAGCCCTGGTGGTTTCCATGAATTTTCTTCCCCCAGCTCCAAAGACATGAGCAGAAGTAGTGGGAAAAGACAGGAACTGTCAAGTGGGATCTTGAAATGCCCTGGTCTTGTTGGACTTTTCCATTTTCCATGGCTCCAGGGATCTCTGGCAGTCACCACCCGCTCCTGGCCAGTAGCACTGTCCGATGACTTGGGCTGGTGGGACTAAGTGCAGTTTCCACTCTGCTCAGTCTGGAGCTCATCACAACAATATTTGTTCTCAAACTGAAAGTCAGGCCTGGTCATGAACAGGAGAGCTTTGGGGAGACAGAACATGGAAAATGTGCAGCTTCAGGGCTTTTGTTTGGAAGGTCTTCAGCCCCCCAGTGCCTCGAGGTTCTTCCTTGGTATACACATGAAATGTAATCTGGCCAAACTCTCCCTGGAGTCACCTCACAGATATTTCAAGACATGCCAGTGCTAATTCTAACTTTTCTTTTCTAGCTGCTCTCCAGGACAAAGAGCCAAAATCCCCACTCCTACTGATCCTTTGGCCAGTGCAAACTCCACTTTGCAACATTTTTCTCCTCTTTATTGTGACTCATGGTAAAAAATTGTCCATGACAGGAAGAACCGAGCTCACTTTGCCCGTGTTTTCAAGCAGAATGCCAGGTTTTGCTGCCTCGGTGCACGTAGAATTTGGTTTATTATTCTGCCAGGGCATAAGCACTTGCGTGATCTTAAGCATTTTCCCCTCTTATTTTTCCCTCAGAGTTAGTAGCTGAGTATTTTCTTAAGCTAGGCCTGTGAGTTATTACCTCCATCCCTGGGGTGTGGGATGCCCCGTGGGGTCGCTGTGGGCGCTGTTTGGAATGGCAGTACTGAAGGCTGACCATTGCAATCCAGCTGTGATGCTGCTGTGCCCCCCCTGCAACTCCTGAGTGAGGCTCAAGTGCTGTTTTTAAGCAGACCCTGGACCAAGAGAGTGCACCAAGGTGTGCACTGGTTTGGGGACAGGGTGGCACAATTGCCCATTTTCAGGGCAGATTGCTAAAGCTTCAGTTTGCATAAACATCCCATGGGTTTGGATTCCTTTGACTTTGGGAAGTAAGAGGGCTGTTGGGAAGGGAAACTAGCTCGGATTTCCAAGCTTTTTTCTTGCTGTAGCCAGCTTGGGTATAGAGTAAGAGTAAGGGGCCAAGGCAGAGGTGAGAGGGTATTTCTGCTCCCAGGGTTGGTGGCAACCTGGGAGAGGAGTGGAACTGCAGGAGGAAACCACAAGGAAGTGAAAACGCAGCATATGTTAAGCTCTGCTGAGCCTCCAGAGAGGCTCCTGCTGGGACATCATTCCTTGTTGGCTTCTGTTACCAGGACAGGCTCATCCTGCTCCTCAAGGATGTCCTAACCTCTTGCAACCAGGGCAAGAGGGAGTTGTCTGGTAGAGATATGTCTGGTTTCACTGAAATCAGTGGTCAAGCTTGCACTGACTTCACTAAGACCACCGTCTAGACAGGATGCTTGAGAACACTTGAGTTTGCTCATGATCCCGAGAGCTTTGCTCCATTAGCCAATGTGGCTAAAAATGTCCTGGAAAAAAAAAAACAACCCAACCCAAAAAACAACAAACCTGCCGCTTTGAACTGTTTCGCTGCACGTAAATGGAAAACCGAAGAAACCAAATACAACCCTCCAAAACAACCAACCAAAGAAGGGTGAATTGTAGGAGAGGAGGTGGCAGCCTCTAGTGAAATAACAGTCAGGGCAGATTACAAAAGAGCCAACTGACCCTCACCAGCTGTACTAGGAAAAAACCCAGATGAGATGTCGCATTATCGATAGAAAACCAACGCACATCCGCAGTTATTTTACCTACAGAGCACAGAAGTGGAGAGGAAGGGTGATGGAGCCTGGTGGGAGCGCGCTCACACCGCTCCAACAGGAGCGTGTTATCCTTCGGAAGATCACTGGCTTGAGTAGGTAGTACATGCACAGCAATAAAAAATTCCGTTGTGTCGCCCCTCAGATCTCGGTGGACTCTATTCGCTCGAGCCTGGAGGGAGTCCATGTCTTCTTCTCCTCGGTGTGCGGGGGGCTGGTGGCCTTCGTGTTCATCTCGTTGACCTTGTGCTCCAGGAGCTGGTTCTTCTGGTACATCTCCACGTAGTTCAGCTGCAGCTGCTTCTGGTACTTGATGACTTTCTCCTTCTCCTCCTGCCACGTGCGCCGCTCCTCCTCGAAGTCCATCACCTGCTGCTCCCGCTGCTGCCGCTCCAGCTTCAGCTCCGTCTGGAGCCGCTCCACCTCCCTCCTCAGGGTGTTCACGCTGTCCTCGCTCTGCCTCTGCATTTTGGCCTCGTCGCTCTCGCAGGCCAGCGGGTCCCGCAGCTTCTCCCCGAGGTCCCCACCAAAAGACCCCGTGGGTCCAATGCTGGCAAGTGTCCGCTTCAGGCCGGAGACCTCCAGCTCACAGTGGTTCAGTTTTTCCCTCAGCACCTGCACCTCGCTCATCTTCCTCTGCAGCTCGCCCTCGCAGATCTCCAGGTTGACGCTCTTGGAGCTGTAGGAGTCCTTCAGGGTGAGGATCTGCTCCTCTTTCTCCCGTAGGAAGTTCTTGCCTTCCTTGAGCTGCGAGCGCAGTCCCACGATCTCGTTGAGCTTCTGGGAGACGTCAGCCTGGGAGTCCTTCAGCTGCTGCTTGAGCAGGGAGATCTCCCCTGCCTTCTGGCACACCTGTGGGGAGAGCACTCGTGAGGCTGGTGGATGGCAGCGAGGAGCTGCTTGTCCCCTGCACTGCCCGTGAAATGACCCTGCTCAAGGACCCAGCCTTCACCAGAACCCAGACCATGCCACAGACCTAGAGGTTGTCCCTAAAATACACATCTCTGTTTTTTTCCTGGCTCTCAGGGACCTGATGCTGTTCCCAGCTGGAGTTGCCCAAACAGCCAAAGCCCAGTGCTGCAGTCCCCACCAGTGATGTTTTGCTTCTGCCTTCATCTCACTCTCCCACCCACATACCCGTGGGGCTCAATCCAAAACCTTCTGCTGAACATCTGCAAATGCCACACTACAGAGCCTAATTAATCCCAGCTTCATCGGCTTTCCGTCAGGATTAGCAGAATAAGGTCTTCTTGATTCTAGAGCTATGTTTTGCCTCTGCACTCTTAATAAAATTTAAAGTTTCTAGGCTGTGCATGGAAGGATTAAAATTCTTCACATGATCAAGCTGAAAAAAAGGTATGTTAGCACTGGCTATACAAACAGACCTTGATAAAATGTTCTAAAAATAGGAACAGTAGGAAAAAGTTATGTAGGACTCAACAGGAGAACTAGAAAGAGGAATTTGTCTTTCAGCATTTAAGAAAAACAAACTTATTAACAACTGAAAACATGTTACAATGGAAAGCATGAGGTAGATATGGCTATCAATGTCACTCTTAGCTCAGTTGCTTTTATATCTTCAATTTTTAACAAATCAAATATCTGGAAAGCAGTTTCAAGGTTTGCCCAAACGCAAATGGTAAAAGAATTTAATTAAAATAGACTTAAGCCCATTTTTGGCAGGCACAAGTACCTGTGTGGAAAGACCTGTGTTCCCTGAAACTGGATTTGAATGTCACAACAGTGACCAGACTGTGAAGTCAAATTATTAACCAGTATAGGAGAATGTGCACAAAAAGTTGTGGTTATTTTAGCTTAATTGAAATCAACAGGTGTGGGACTCAGAAAAGTGAGGTGACAAGTGTTAGGGGTCACCAACCTATGACTGTTATCTGTGGGCTCCACTTAGGGCAGTACTTTGAGTCACCAGATCCCACAATGAAAACCTCATTCACAGCCTGTTACAACAACGCTCTTACCTCCCACTTGGTCTCTTCGATCTTGGGGAGAAACTCAGCCTGCTCCTTCTTGAAAGCCACAAATTTCTTCTCCAGCTCCTCTCGTTGCTGGAGGAGTTGTCCCATGTCGTCCTGGAGTTTTTTTTTCTCCTGCTGGAGCTTGAAGATTTGGAGCTGCAGAGCCTGCTGAGCCCGCTGCGCCTTTTTGGAGACCTGCTGCAACTTGTTGGCATAGTTCTGCCTCAGGTCCTCCATCTCCCTCTCCCAGATCTTCTGCTTCTCCTCGAACACCTGGAAGATGGCCGCCTCGCTCTTGTCCAGGTTCCTCCTCATCTGCAGCACCTCCTGCTCCTTCTCCCACAGCCGGTCCTCCAGGTCCTGGATGATGTCGTCGGTGGAGGGCGAGTGGAAAGGCATCGTTTCGTTGAGATGGTTGAGTCTGTTGAAGGACGAGGTGCTCTTGCTGGAGGACCGCCCGCTGTCTGAGGTAGATATCCCGTTGTATCCCACAATGTTCTTCTCCACGTAGGTGGTCCCGATGCGGTTGATGTGGCTCGTGGAGGCGCTCATGGGGCCCACGTGCTGGCTGTAGCCCGTCCCGTAGGTGGGCAGGCTCGTGAGCGAGTTTCGGCCCGAATCTGAGAGCCCCCCACCCTGGTTTGTAGTCCTGTTAAGGCTGCTCTTGTCGAGTCCACCCTTGGGTGCAGACGGGCTATTGCTGTTGGCATGGTTCAAGCTCTTTCTGTTCTCTGCCATCCCGTTGCTCTGCGGCGGGCAGAGGTTCTGCATGGAATGGAAGTTTTTAGGAACTACTGGTTTAAAGGCTGAGGGTCTAACTAAGGGCTCATTGCTCTGCAAAAAGGAAAAAGGACCACGCGTCAAACACGGCAGGAGGCTCAGTAACAACACACAAAAGAGACACGTCGGCACAGGGTGGGGCTGATGCAGCTTGGGCTGGCTCCTTATCCCACACCCTGGACCATTTGGGGTTGCACATGAGGGACCTGTGGTCACTCAAAGGGCAACACTTTGCCTTCCTTCCCCCAGCTGAAAGGAAACCATTTTGACTCACCCCAAACTTGTGTGATTTTTCCCTGGAATACTCCTTGGGATCTCTTAGTGCTTTTCACAAGGAGGGCTGCCCCTTGCTTACCAGACTTGACCAAAATAACTCTAATTTTTGCTGATTGTATTTCTAGCCTTGAGGTTGCGTTGCCCTTTTGCTGAAAGCTGAATGGAACCCTTGGATTAGCACTCCTTTTGCCTCAGGAGAATCACAACTCCCTCCTGCCAGCAGTGACCTGTGCTTGGGGGGACCTCGTGTCCTGCTTGTCCTCAGACAGGAGCAGGTAGGAGCTGTGACAGCAATGACACCAGGCAAGGAATATGCTAGAGCTGCTCTTTGTTTGAAATTTGTGTTTTCTGTGACATAAGCAATGCTGGGGGACAATAGACCACAGCTGTAAGGGATTTAGAAAGGATTTTAAAGCCTTGCACATTCCTTACCCTATCAATGCACCATTAGAAACAAAATTTTCCTCACAATGGGATTGAGTCTCCCCTACTGCAGGTTAGATTTTAGGTGAAAATTAAACTGGAGGAAGCAAAGGTACTTTGAAAATGCCTTTTAGGAGAAACAGAATAAGCCCCATTAAACAGTTTGGAGGTTGGAGACCAAGCGTGAGACTGAGATGGACTGCAGGGGCTGTTGGATTAACAACCCAGGAGAAAAGGCCACCAAATGCTGCAGAAATAATACTGGACACAAATTATGGAAGTCACTGGAGCAGAGCAGCAGACTACATAAAACACTGCTAGCTCTGGGGCTCTGTTCCTCCAGGCCTGAGAGATTTTGTTCCCTGAAGCCAATATGAGCCATGAAGGCTGGACTGGGCTAGAAGATAAAGATTTACAGGGGTAGTTCCCAAGCCTTTTCCCTCACAAGGGGCACTGGGATTGTGAGCAGATGCTCTTGGCTGCTTCCAGGCAACAGCTTTAGATGGCAGTGGTGGGAAACTGCCTCTAAAAGGCACAAAACACACAAAACAAGAGTGGCACTCAGATGCTGAACCTACTGAAACAGGAGCCAACTCCAGCTCCCTCCCCATCCTTCAGGGAGGTTAGGCACAACATCTCAGGGAAGTTGGAATAGCCAGTGACTTAAATACAGGCTGTATGTGGAAGATTTGTGGTCATGCTCTTGGGTTCCTCAAGAACAAACAAACCCCCCTGAAAGTCATAAGAATTATATCATCTCTACATAAAAAATGTACAAAATAAAAACGAGACCATCAAGACTGCACCATTGCCCAAAGCCTTTTAGTTTTTGTGACCAGGTAAGTGCCACGGCCACCCAGCTGCTCCAGGAGTTTCTCACCTGGTCTAGTTTGCCGGAGATTGGCAAAATCTTTGGTGGGTTACCGGGCTCTCGGTACTGGGGAGGCGGCGGCAGGTTCTTCTCGTTGTTGGCGGTCACGTTGCCGCAGATGTCCACCTTCACCTTCTCGCTCTTGCGCAGGTCGCCGTTGATGTAGAGGGAATTGGAGACTTTCTCCGACTTGTAGGTCTTCTCCTCGCCGGAGTAGCGGTTGGAGATCTCCCGGGCGGAGTATCCGTTGTGGGGCCCGCCGTCGGTCTGCCGGCCGCTGCTCTGCGTCCGCGTGCCCACGCTCTTCATGGCGAACTCCTGGTCGTTGGCCACGCCACTGCCCACGCTCCCCATGGCGCTCTTGGGGATGGTCTGGCAATAGCGGGGGGCGAAGGAGCCGTGGAAGTTCTCCGGGCTGGGGTAGGCGGGGTCACTGAGGATGGGCAGCGTCTCTAGCGTGGCCATGGCAGCGTAGGGGTGAGGTGGAGGCACAGCTCAGTGGCACTGGGATAAAGACAGGGAAAAAAGGGTCGTTAAAGGGATGACTTTTGTCTGCAGTGCCCTTTGCAGATTGAAGTCGTGTCCCAGTGATGGGGTTCTCTTCTTCTGTGGGATCCCCAGATTGTGGGCCTGATATTTCTGGCTCTGATTGATTTTAGCCTGCTAGCAGCTGCTAACTTTTTCCCCAAGGAAAAATTTCTCAAGAAAGTTTCTTCTCAAAACAATCTTGGCAAACAACTATCCTTTCTCAAAACAATCTTTCTCCAGGTGGTGTTTTTGCTGTTTCTCTAGTTTAACCAATGGCATTAGAGAGGTGTCCTTCCTATTCACCAATCATGTTAAGTCTGTATCGGAACACCTTATTACAAAAGGTAGTAAGAATTGGACAATAAAGCTTTTTTTTCTGTCCTCTTTGCCTTCTGAAATATTTGGAGACTCTCATCTTTCTTTTGTGTTCTACAACGACACCCAGCTCCCTTGGAGGAGCAGCATTCACCAAATCCCACCCACTGCTATCAAAAAGAGCTCCTAATCTTCTCAATCCAAGGGTTTTGGTTCTAAGGGGAGTGAGTTGCATGGATTTTAATAGGCAAAGCTCTGCAGCATTGGTGAGACACAACCATTTGCTGTGCCCAAGCTGGAATTATTTCTGTTGCTTTTCCCACGTTTGAACAAGTCTGTGTTCCCATGGGGTGAAAGGTCTCCATCCCTGGTCCTGGCTTATACAAGTGCCGCCTCCAGCACATCCCTTAGGGGTGACACCACAGAGTTTAAGCAACACAATTTCCATCTCTTTATTGGGATTGTTGCTTGCCTGAGCAACAGGCTTGAGCTTTTAAAAAGACACTTTTGTGCAGGTGTCATCCTAAATTTTCTTTTAAATTTTTATTCCCCTTTTCCATTTAATTCTTACTTAGGTTGTACCTTGGGTTGGCCAAAACTAGTCCATGGGACATGGATAACATGCAAATAATGGTTTAAAAAGTTGTCTTTCATTAGGGTTGTCCTGGGGCCAATTATCCTTGGGATCAATTCTCACACGTCTAGATATGCTTCATCAGCTTTTACACAAAGGTGTAAAATCCTATTTAAGAAAAGACCCATAACAACTTTTGTTGTTGCTGTTGTTGCCTCATTGAATAAAGGAGAATTTGAGCCTGTACAAGCCAAGGATCTCATTACCTGAAGGAAGAGAGAAGGTGCATTGCAAATTTTGAGTGACTGAACCAAACCTGGAGGAGGAGGGTCAGGAGAATGGTCAGTGGCTCATGGACAGCTGTGGCCACTTAACTGACCATTGTCCACCCAGCCCTACTGAGTTCATTGACTCAGTCCCCATGGGCCAGAATGGATGCTTTTCTTTTGTCTCAGACATCCTCAGTTCCAGCTTTTCCAGGATAAACCATCCTGGCAGTGTGGGGACTAAAGCAGGATTTAAGAGCAGCAGAAGGCGCAGGTTTCCCTGTGGATGGCATAAAAATAGTGATGCCCTTTGGACAAAGGTTCAGGGATGGCAGAGGTCAAGCAGGACCAGCAGGAAGGGGAGATGGAGAAAATCCCCATTTCAGTGGGGTTTTCTTTCTGCTTGGGGTAGGGATGTTCGTTCAGCCCTCCCTGAGTAAAGCAGAATTGAGTTTATTTCCCTGGAGAGCTAGCTGAGGTCTGGAGCTCAGCTCCCATGTGGCGTCTCACAGAGCCTTGCTATTTGCACTAATAATGGAATGGAAAAAGAATTAAAAAGGTTAAAGCAGGGTCTGTGCTGCTCAACTTTGCTTTTATTAAACTGCCTTTCTGGAGGCTTCTCCTCCCCCATTTCCCAGCATCCTGCCCTGTCCAAAGTACAGCCCGAGTGGCAAGATGTGGCAAATGCTGTGCCACAGGGAGAGGACACAGAGCTGCTGAGATGGGATTTAAGGTTCCTTCCAACCCAACCCGTCCTGGGATTTTATGATGAACAAGCATTAATTGAACACTTTGTGTTCCCTGCTGAGGACACCCTGCAGGCTGTACCTCTGTCCCTGGCAGATGATGATCTCATCTCATCCCTGATGAAAGTCCAAAGGCCAGGCAGTAAAAGAGGATCACATTAGCACAGGTGGGAATCTACTACAACCAAAACACGAGTGTTGATTGCTCATAGGTGACAAAACCTCTGCCAGCAGCAAGAAGGGGCAGGGTCTGGTCACATATCTGGCATGTGACATTGGGACACGTGCTCTGAGCAGCGCTCAAAGGCTCCTGATCCTGTCACACCCTAAAGGTACTTCCCAGAGAACATCAGCACTGACAGCTCATGAGTGCACAATGTCCAGGGGTTAATCCAGGTGCTTGCTGAGCACCTGGAGACTTGGCTGGGCTGTGGGGTGATCAGGAAGGATGAAGAACACCCACCTGAAGCCGCACTCAACCAACGGCGCCTTTGGATTTTATGAGTCAAGAGAAGACTTTCTGTCCTCCTAATTTAGGAATAACCTGCTTTTCAGTGACTTTGGGAATCTTTATAGGCTGTGATTTCTTTTTATGGGACAGCAGGCATCACGGGAGGGATGTGCTGGAAGGTCTCAGCTCCAGACAAGGAAGTGGCATTGTCTCCTTGCAGTGCTCCCCAGCCAGCAAGGGAGAAATCCAGGTTACTTTTCCCTCACTGGGTAAATTTCACGGTGACATTTGCACATTTACATTGACTCTCTGAGGGCAGGATGAGGTCACTGGAAAGTTTGATCCTTCCAAAAGGAAAAAAAAAAAAAAAAAAAAAAAAAGGCCAACACAACAACAAGCATTTTCTTTTAACTGGGAATCATCCAAGAAAATATTCTGAAAAAACCCCCCCTTGTTCTTAGCTTATGTTTACTGCAAAGCCGGAATTTGATAAACAGAGCATACAGACAAGTGTTACAAATATGTTATTAAGGAGATTCCAGAAGTGCCAACGGATTCCTGACAGTACAGCTTTGTTTGCCAAAAAGGGCCATTTTTTTTCTGAGAACAACAACCCTTGGGTTTGTATCTTCTGGCCAGCCCTAGTTCCCAGTCAGGTTTTACACTGGCTGTTCCTCAGCTGAACTGTGAAATCAGATTTTGAGCACAGGAATAACGTTGCCACACTCTGGCACAGAGCAGGAGATTCTTTTTTTCTCCTTCCAGGTTTGGGGGAATGTGTAACTAAAAACTTCCCCAGGACATTTTTTCTCCTTAAATCTTGTCATCTCTGGGGCAAGAGGACAAGAGGGAACGGCTTCAAACTGACAGGGCAGCGTTAGATGAGATATTGGGAAGAAATTCTTGACAGGGAAATTGTGGCTACCCCTGGATCCCTGGAAGTGTCAAAGGCCAGGTTGGAAGTGGTCTGGAGCAACCTGGGATAGTAGAAGGTGTTTCTGCCCATGGCAGGGGGTTGGAACTGGATGATCTTTAAGGTCCCTTCCAAACCAAACCAAATTATTCCATGATTCCATAACTGCCTCTCTCCCATGGGAACATGAACTGAAAGTGGGTGATTCCCAAGGGTGCAGAGCCTTGTCCATGAACACAGGGAGGCTGAGGGAAGCCAAGTGGTTTGCCTTTAGCAGCATTTCATTCCCAGGCTGGTCCTTTAGAAGGAAAGAAGAGTCACCCTTGAGCACGGCTGGGCAACTTTCTCTGACCAGGGACACTGGGAATCCACAACTCCACACTTCACCACCTCCCCATCCCTCCCAACTCCAGCAGCCTCTTGGCCTTTCCTGCAGCAGCCTCGCCTTGGAGACAGCAATATTTTGATGCCTGGTGCAGAAAATCTGGGGTGAAATGTCCTTTTCCCTAGCTGTGACAGGCACACTCTGCATGTCCAAGAGTTTCCTTCCGTGCCTGGAGCTCCAGGACACTCCTAGATGTTATTGTAAATACAGTCATTTGTAAAATAACAACTGCACTTGCTCTACCCAGACCATTCCAGTGAATGCCTCCCAGTAAAAAGAAGAAAAATTGCTCCGAGATAAGCAGCTGAATGGTTAACTAAGACTAAATTATAGAGGCCTGGCTCCATTTCTGCCTGAGGAGGTTAATTGTTAACACTCTCCTAACAAAGGCCTTGGGGACACAGACATACCTCGGGCACAGTGCCACGGGGAGAAGGGGATCAATCATCAATCTTGGGCTGGAGAGCTCCAGCAAAGAGCCCCAGAGCAAGGCAGGGCTTTGGCACACGCGCCGTCCCAGGCATGTGGCGCTGGCAGCACGGGCAGAGAAGGCATCTGAAGGTCAAAATTTCCCCCCCTTTGCCAACTGTGCTGACAGGTGTGCCCCTGACCTTCATTAGTCAGGTTTGTTTGCATTAGCTTTAGTGAGTGAGCAATTACCGACACCATAAAGCCCGTGCTCTGCTCTGTTGTTTTCACAGGGACAGGGCTACACCTGCCCCGTTGGGTTGGCTCTGCCACTTTGTTGGCAGCACTGCCAAGGGGTTGGTTTGGCTGGAGGAGGAAAAAGTCAACATGTCCTGGGGTGGTGGAACAGGTTAGAAATGGTGGGAAAGAAGAAGGGCTGTGGTAATTTCAGCTTCATCCAGGAAGATGTGTGGAGTGGGAAGGGGAGGGCAGGAATGGGTTAGAATAAAGAGCTAATTAAAGCTCCTGTAGGGAGCAAAACCACCTGTGTCCAGTGAGGCATTAACAAGCCCTGGGGAAAACCCCCCACTGAAACCCAAGACTTGCAACTGCACTTGTAGAAGCACAGAGTTATTCAGGTTGGAAAAACCCTCTAAGACCATGGGGTCCAGCCATTCCCCCAGCACTGGCAAGGCCACCACTAATCCCTGTCCCCAAGTGCCACATCCACATGGCTTTTAAATCCCTCCAGGCATGGATTCCACCACTGCCCCAGGCAGCTGTGCCAGGCCTGGACACCCCTTCCATGAAGAAATTTTCCATGAAGAAGTTTTCCCTAATATCCAGTCTAAACCTCTCCTCTTCGGAGCCTGTTCCCTCTTGTCCTCTTAGTTTCAGGTGTAGGTTTCAGCCACATCCTTCTTCCTTTCCCTCGCCTTGTCTTGTTCATCACATCCTCCAAAAAGGCCATTCAGCTACTGCTCTGCCTCCTGTGTGTCACAGGCCATCACTTGCCACCTCCTTATGGCCATGCTGGACCCAAACCTGGCTGAGAGCTCCTCCACTGGGGTTGATTCAAGAGGCAGGGACACCACAGCTCCCCTCCCACCTGGCTCCAGCACCTCCTGTTCTCCTACACCCTTCTCAAGTTGCTCAGTCTGAAGAGGGGAACAGAATGAGCTTTTCTTGTCTCTCACAGGCATTTTTTTCCAGCCCTCAAGTAACTCTTGTGGCTCTTTTCTGCACCTCCTCCTACTCCTTTCCCCCCATCCTGGCTTGGTTTTCGTCCACCACTGGAATACAGCACGAACACACTCGAACCTGTCTGCAAAAACATGCAGATCTCGAGCTTTTCAACCACAAGCTTTTTCCACAATCAAAAGCCAAATGAAGTCAGAAGAACAACTCCTGCTCCTTCCCTAGGACACAGACCTCTTTTTTCCCATTTATCCCTGCCCTGCAGATCTTTTTCTCCCCATTCAGAGCTAAAAAGCAAATTCAGGAAGGCTGATTGGAGGGTCAAGTAGTGACGAATCCTTGCAGCCACCCTCAGACACTTCTCGGGCTGTGAGGCTGCCTTGTATCTGCACATTTTTCCATCCTTATGTGCAAAGGATTTACGATTTGATTTACTTTTGGACACAATCCTGAGTAACATGCCCTAGGGCACCCTGCTGGAGCAGGGAGGTTGGACTTGGACTGCCCAGCATGGCAGTCCTGCCTAGGAACATCCAGTTTGGGAATGTGGGGACCATCCTGTCCCTCTGTGACTCCCCCACTTCCCAGCTACACCTGTCCCAGCACCTGAGAGCACTGAGGGGTCTGCACAGGGACCTGCAGCATCCTCTGGATAACTGGGCTTAGTTCAAAGCCTTCAGTCCTCCCACTACAAACCCATTCCTGAGACAGGAGTATCACACTCTGCTTTTCTCCTGAAAACATGGCAGCATCAGGAGGGGGTGGCAGGATTAGGGGCAGGCAGGTCCCGGTTTTGGGGGCTGCACTTCCTCGGGCTGCTGTAGGAAATAAAACCGAGCCGGCTTAGAAACATTTCCTTTTCCTTTCCGCCTGCTAATGAGATAATTACAGCCTTTTGTATTCTGGGAAACTACTTTCTCATTATGGGGGCCGCATCAGCTATTTACATAATAAGCCTGAAACAAAAGAGATGAGATGAAAAGACCCAGGCAGCTCTTCGGGGGAGCTCTTGTTGAGCTGCCAAGGGACAGCCAGCAGGATGACAGATTCCTGCATCCCCAAAGCTCCTCTGGTCTGGAGTGGGTGGCAGCCCTTAATTCAGGATGTCCCCAGCATGGGATGCTGCTCACTCTCAGCTGTGAGGGTCCTCAGAACAAGTTCTTTCTTAAACCACTCATTGCAATTCCTGATGCCAAAGGATTTGGGAGGGTGACCATGAGTCCAGACCCACATTAGGGAGTCATGTCAGCATTTGTGGGGCTCACAGTGGCACCTGGGGATGAGTCCCACCACCAGAGGATGTTTGGTACCAAACTGGCCCATCCCTTGTCTCATGTCCTTATTTTCCTCCACCTGTGGTCAAGGGACATTCTGGGTACCAACCTGTCCCATGTCCCATATCCCATATCCCATATTCCATATCCCATATCCCATATCCCATATCCCATATCCCTGTTTCTTGTTTCATTTTCTGACCAAAGCACATGACGGGTACCAACCTGTGCCAACCCATTTCCCTGTCCCCACAGTTGGCCAAGGGATGCATTGGTGACAAACCTGTCCCATCCCATTTCCCATTTCCCATTTCCCATTTATTTCCGCCCCCCCCCCCCCCCCCCCCCCCCGCCCCCAGCTGGCCAGTGTGTACCAACCTGTCCCACTCCATGTCCCAGTTCCCTGTCCCCACAGCAGGCATGGGGACACTGGGTACCAAAGTGTCCCATCCCACAGGCCAGTGCCCCGTCCCTGAGCTGGCCAAGGAACTCTCTGTGTACCAAACTGTCCCTGCCAGCCTCGCCACCTCCATTCCCCAATAAAGGCCCCATTGTTCTCCCCGACAAAGCCTGAACACTGACTGCAGCCTGCTCCACCTTCCCTGGCCAATCCTCCCACTCTGCTATCAGTTTCCCTCCCTCAGCTGGTCGCTGTGTTGAAGGGACACAGTCCACTGCCATGCTGTCCCCATCCCCCAGGACGTGGCAGGAGGGGGAATCATGGTGAAGCACAGCTTCAATCTGCACTGTGGAGCACAGGGCCATGGCTCTGTGCCCTGCTGCTTGTCCCTCCTTCCCTCCCAGCTCCCTGAGGGTGTTCCTGGAATGGACACCTCGCCACAGCTTCCTGGAAACCTCTTACTGACAGTAAAACAATCAGTAAATCAATCTGGGCATGGCTATTGCTCATGCTGAACCATCTGCTCCACCTGTCCCAAGCCCACCTCCTCCATCCCAGTTCCTCATCTCTGGGTGTTCCCAGTTTTAGTCCATAGGATTTTCAGGATCTGAAAAAGCAGAGTGGAGTTGAAAACCAAGCACCTGGCAGGCCACACCAATCTTGAGCTGTTCCAGTAAGGGAAGAAATCAAAATTATTCTGGAGGCTGCAGTGAGGTGGACAAAGCCCCAGAGAAACCTCAGCAGGTGATGTGGAGGTGTGACAAGGTACTTTTGTACAGTCCCAGGGAGGCTTTTTTGTCTCATCCTTGGAGGTTTTCAAGCCCTGAATGGACCAGGCAGGGTCTACCAGCAGCAAGATGGCCTGGGGTCCTTTCCACTAAGAATTACCCATGGAATTTTTTGCAAGCCACACTGGATATCCACCAGCATTCCTCTGGCCAGAATCCTCATCCCCAGGGGGATTTTTCCCCCTTTTCCCCATCTGCACTCAAGTTTGGATCTGGGCAAAGGGGCAGCAGGACAGGATGGTTTAAAGCTCAGCCCAAACTGCCATCCCAAATCCTGTGCGTCCATCAGGAAGGATTCATTCACAGTCTCACCTGTGACCCTCGTGGCTGCCCCCAGAAGACACTCAGGGCCAGCTGTGTCATTGTCCCCAGGGAGGTTCTGATGGCAACCTCTGCCCAGAGAAGCACCAGGGAAAACTCTCTGGATTCCCTCAGTACAGGGAATGGACACTTTGATGGAGCAGCCTCAGAGCTGGTGCAGCCCTGAGGGTCTGGGATGCCCCATGCCATGGGCTGGACTGCCTGGGCTCATCCCAGCCCTGCGTGCCTCAGTTTCCCCTCGTTAAGGGGCTGCCAGTGGGATCCAGGGTGAGATTCCCCCACCCTGAACAATCCATCTCTGTGCATCCCATCTCTGCTCTGACCCCCTGGTGCAAACACAGCCCAGCAGGTCCATCCCATCCCTAAAAAGCACCTGGAAAGGGTCCCACTGGCTTAGCCCTGCACTAAAAATCCTTTGGAAAGGTGGCTGGAGATGAGATGCTGGCAGCTGAGCCTGTGGGACTCCCGAGCACAGGGGATATGGGGAAACTCCTGGTCACCCCTGGAAATGTCCCAGCACGGAGCTACATCCCTTTCCTGCCTTTTCAGCATCTGCCTGAGCATCCTCACACATCCCCACACCCCAAATCCCCGGGATCCCAAGGTGATCTCCTCCTCCATGGCCCAAAATGCCAGGAGGACCCCCCGCTCTTTGTCACCCCCTTTGCACGATTTAAACCCCTTCTCTGGGCGGGATATTTTATGGGGAGGCTGATCCTGCCCTTTGAGATGATCCATCACCCCCAGAGCTGTTCCAAGGAACCGCCGTCCCCAAACTTTGCCCAAAAAACCTCTTTCCCCGCCGGAAGGACAAGGAGAGGACCCGCCAGCAGCTCCCCCCCGCCGCCAGCCCGGCCGGGATTTATCATTAACTGGCCCCGAGGAATTTGTCGGGCTCGGGGCCAGCCCGGGAAGGGCTCGCTGCTCCTCCCCGGACACCGAACTCGGATCAAACCCCCCCACGGTGCCTGCCTTGTCCCCACCGCCGGAATTAGCGCTGCTAAACCGGAGCGATGCCCAAAAATCCGCTCTTGGACAAAGTCTCGGTGTTGGGGGGAGTTCCAGATGGATCCAGGGGGGTTTATAGAGGGGGAAATCGCAGATTTCCTCACCCAGATCCACGCACCCCATCCCTGCTCTGATCCCCAAACCGAGCACAGCTCAATGTCCCTCCCCCCCAAAAAAACAAAAATCACCAGAAAGCGTCCCACCAACTCAGCTCTTCACTAATCCACCGAAAAACCCTTCTCTCCCCTGCCCGGCCCCAAACAAAGACACCCAGGCAAAGAGGAGGGGAAAAGAGAGCAAAAAAGCAAAGATCCCACCAGGGATTTACCTGGGCAGCCCAGGGGCGCATCCTGCAGCTCCCCATCCTCCGCCGAATTCATTGTTTCCCCCTGCGTGCTATCCCGGGGAAAGAAAAAAAAAAAAAAGTCCCAAATAATACCTGCGGTGAGCAACCTGCTGCTGGGCTGCGGCCAAGGGCTGCCCTTCGCTCGGTGGGATTGGCCACGGCGCCCGCAGGAGTTTTTAACTCTTTGTGCCCACGGCCGGAAGGGAGTTTTGGGAAGGGATGGTTCGTCTTCCTCAAAGGGGGATTTGAGGGTGATGGTTTGTTTTAGTTTAAGTGGGGATTTTGGAGTCAGACGTTGGGTTTTACTGAAGAAAGGGTTTGGAGTTTGCTTTTTTTTTTTTTTTTTATTTTTTTTATTTTTTTTGGTTTTTGTTTTTGTTTTTGTTTGTTTGTTTGTTTGTTTTTGTTTTTGTTTTTGTTTTGTTTTGTTTTTGGATGGGGGTTTTGGGGTCTGATGGCTTGTTCCCTGTAAGAATAGGGAGTTGTGGGTTTGGAGGGTTTTAGAGTTTGATCAAATAGGGATTTGTGGATTTGGAGGGGTTTGGGGCTTGTTCAGATAAGGATTTGTGAATTTGGAAGGTTTGGGGGTTTGCTTGAATAGGGATTTGTGGGTTTGAAAGGTCTTGAGGTTTGTTCAGATAGGGATTTGTGGGTTTAGAAGGTTTTGGGGTTTGCTCAGATAATGATTTGTGAATTTGGAAGGTTTGGGGGTTGCTCAGATAGGGATTTGTGAATTTGGAAGGTTTGGGGGTTGCTCAGATAGGGATTTGTGGGTTTGAAAGGTTTGGGGGTTTACCTAAATAGGGATTTGTGGGTTTGAAAGGTTTTGGGGTTTGCTCAAATAGGGATTTGTGAATTTGGAAGGTTTTGGGGGTTGTTCAGATATGGATTTGTGGGTTTGGAAGGTTTTGGAGTTTGCTCAGATAAGGATTTGTGAATTTGGAAGGTTTGAGGGTTGCTCAGATAAGGATTTGTAAGTTTGAAAGGTCTTGAGGTTTGTTCAGATAAGGATTTGTGGGTTTGGAAGGTTTTGGGGTTTGCTGGAATAGGGATTTTTGGTTTGCTCAAATAGGAGTTTGTGAAGTTGAAAGGTTTTGGGGTTTGTTCAAATACCGATTTGTGAGTTTGGAAGGTTTTGGGGTTTACCTAAATAGGCATTTGTGGGTTTGTTAGGTTTTGGGGTTTGTTCAAATAGGGATTTGTGAATTTGAAAGGTTTGGGGTTTGTTCAGATATGGATGTGGGTTTGGAAGATTTTGAGGTTTGCTTGAATAGGAATTTGTGGATTTGAAAGGTCTTGGGGTTTGCTCAAATAGAGATTTGGGGTTCAGGGGCTTGTTTTTGCTCAAACAGGGAATTTGGGGTTTTTCTTCAAATGGGAATTTTGGGGTCTGACAGCTTGAGTTTGCATAGAGAAAGTTTTGAAGGTCCAGCAGCTTGTTTTGCTCAGCTGGAATTTTGGGATCTGACTGTTGGGTTCTTTTGTTTTAATACCTTTTTTTTTTCTTTCTTTCTTTTTTTTTTTTTTTTTTTTTTTTTTTTTTTTTTTTTTTTTTTTAATTTTTTTAAATTTTTTTTTTTTTTTTTTTTTTTCTTTTTTTCCTTTAAATAGGGAATTTCAGACTCTCAGAACTTGGTTTTTCTCAAATGAGGAATTTGACATTCAATTTGCTCAAACAGGGATTTTAGGATCAGACACATGGGGTTTGGGTTATTTTTCAAATAGGGAATTTTGGGATCTGATGGCTTGGTTTTGCTCAAACAGAGATTTTGGGATCAGTTAATTTATTTTGGTTTAAGGGGGATTTCGGGGTCTGCAGGTGGGTTTTCCTCAAACAGGGATTTAGGGTCTGACTGCCTGTTTTGGTTTTTGTTTATTTGTTTTTCAAAAGGGGATTTTAGGCTCATGTTTTGATACAAATAGAGATTTGGGGCTCTAACAGCTGGGCTTTTTTTCAAATGGAATTTTGGGGTCTGACAAACTGGGCTTTTTTTTTCAAGTGGGGATTGCTCAGAACAGCTCATTTTCACTCAAACAGTTATTTTGGGATCTTTCTATCAGGACACCCTTCTCAACTTTCCCATCAACTTCTGGGGATGCTTCCCAGCTGGGTGGCTGAAATGAAAGGCTGTGAAGGGCTCTCAAAGAAGGGCAGAGAATGGGATGGAAGGGATGAACGGGATGATGCATCCACAGAATCACGGAATGGTTTGGTTTGGACTTTAAACCTCATCTCATTCCAACCCCTGCCATGGGCAGGGACACCTTCCACTACCCCAAGCTCCATCCACCTGGCCAAAAACTGGACCTGGAAGCTGCCCTCCCTCCTTTCCATCATTCCTGGTGACACAGGATGATCCAGAGCTCCTTTTCCCCACTCTCCCAGCTGCCAGCACTGCTGCAGGAGAGCACTCAGGCTTCCCATGGGAGGCCCCTCCAGCCTCAGCACTTACTCTGGATTATTTGCAGTCGTGGAAGGAGGGAAAGAAAGCCACACAAAGCTACCACTAATTTAGACCCATTCGCTCGAGTGAATTTTCTGTTGGCAGAGACGTCTGGGGATCAAAGGAGCCGCCGGTGTTGGTGGGCAAACAACAGCGAGAGCAGTAAAACAGCAATAATGCCAAAATAATCAAATATGGGTTAATGTGCATTTAAACCCGGGAAAAACACTCTGCTAGGGTGCACGAGGAAGGTGTAAATTATACCAAAATGCATTCCTGTGGAGTTTCAAGCTCTTAATTTTGCCTTTAAGCTCCAGAAGCAGAGAATTCTTACAAACAGGCTGGTTTGGGGATGTGTGTGCACCAGGCAGACAGAGAGCCCTTTCCATGCCTGGCACTGCTCTGGTGATAACCAGAGCTGGCTCAGGAGCTCTGCTGGGATGTGGACCCTTCCCAGCAGTGGGATTTGGGGAAGCTGCCTGAGCACAGGAGCTGCAGCAGGCCCAGGTCCCACAGGAGCCAGGCAGTTTCCTGACACTGCAGCTGGTGCAGGCTGTGCTCACGCTCCCTTTGGGAACTGAGTTATGTCTTAGCGCTTCCCACAGATGAATAAATCATGATAGAGAGGCTTTGGAGAAGGCTGGGAAATCCAGGATAACCCGTGCTCCCGGCGCTCTCGGGTGGGGCGTAAACTTTTGAACCCCCAACTCCTGTTTCTAACCCAGGGCTGGGGTGGCTGAGCCAGGAACATCTCTGCCCACCCAGCTGACCTCCAGCAGAGCCCCTCCATCACCCCTGAGAGCCAGCAGAGGCACCCAGTTCTCACCCAGCACCTCTTTGTGCCGGGGCTCCTGCACAGCCAGCTGCACTCTGGCCACTGTATTTCCTTGTCCCCATGGGAGACAACCACCAGGATTTGGTCTCAGCCCTTTGTGGGGTTTGTCCTTCTCTGCTCTGTCCTTTTCGGGTGGCCATGGTCAAACTGTGTCACCCAGACCCAACCACCTGAGGTCACCTCCAGCCTGGGACTGCAGGGTTGGGTTTACCCACCTAAACTGCCTTCTCTGCCCAGCCACAATGGACTCACTCTGTCTTGGGGCCGAGGCTTTGAACATCCACCCAAAGCCTTCTTCCTCTTGAAGAAAGGAAAAATTTACTCTTCCAAAATCCAAACTCTTTCTTCTCATGTCATTCTGTTCCTTTTCCCTTTTCCTTGCAGGAGTGGCAGTGCCCTGGCCAGGGTGATTTCCCTTCTCTTGGAGCTGTTTCACTCCAAGATCCCCAAGATCTCTGAGGCCCTTGGACTGCACCTGCAGGATTGGTTCAGTGTTCTTTGCACTGATCAGAGAAGGAGGAACACATCAGCTGCAGTGAGGGCTGAAGGAGCATCAATGGCCCAGGACATTCCCCAGGGAACACGGAAAGCATTGATGTGCTCAGGCATGCGGCAAGGCGGAGGTGGAGATGGGAATGGGAGCAGAGACAGCAGCTCCCTGCACTGGGATTTCTTCCTTGAAAGCTCTGGGGAGCTGCTTTTTGGTACAAGACATCCCCATGTGAGCAAGAGCCATCCTGCTCTCTTCATCCAGACTCCTTTATTTAGAGGGAAAGGTCATTTTCAAAGCCTTGAGGAGCAGAAAAAAAACCTAAATAAGGGTATTTATTTACCAGCCAACCCCAGCTGTTGAACACACTTTGAGGCCATGAATGAAGTGACATCTCCATCCCAGGATGTCTGAGTGTCTTGGCTGGGCAATGTCAAGGCCAGCCTGGTCTGGTGATGGAGACAGTTCTGAGCTTTCCAACCAGCACCACAACAGCTTAAACCCAGCTCAGGCCTCAGCTGTGAACTGACTGTGCCTGTAAGTGCTTGACATCCATCAGGCTGGACACTGAAACCACAATTCCTGCACTACCTCCTTGCCTGGCTCTGTCTGAAGCTCTTCTCCGTTGTCTGTTATTAAAGCAGAGATTTCCAGCCCAGTTTTCAGAGGAAAGTCCCTGTTTTCTGTGACAGCCAAAGAGTGTGGAACATCCTGTGTTTGTGGGGAGATGCTGCCTTGCCTGATTTGTTGTGAGTGATCCCTGCAGGGATCACAGGGACCACAGCCAAACGTGCAGGATGAGGCTGGTAGGGGAGCATGACTACACCATGCCAGGAAATCCAACCTTTCTGCTGGGAAAGCTGATAAAATCCCCATCAAGCCTGCACAGCCTGAGCAGGCTCTGAAGGCTGAGCTCCCAGAAGAAATGTCAGGATGACACCCAGAGTTTGTTTGTGCAAGAAGAAACTGGTTGTGTGATAAAACAAACCTTCTCTGCACCTCTGGGGGTTCACCAGCACAGGGATATCCCACTGGTCTGGAAGTTAAAATGATGGGAGAGGCTCTTCCTGCTCATTAAGCAGAAAAATTTGAGCCTGTGTGAGACCTCTTCATACCCACACAGAGCTGGGGATGGGAGAGGATTTTCTCCAAGCTGCCACAAGGGATGACAGGGGGTCCTGAGGCTGGGTTGACCCCAAAAGCTGAGTTGATGCCAGCTGCTGCAACGGGGGGACACTTTCCATCCCCAATCCATGACATCTGCCTGCTCAGCTTGAGCCAGTAGGAACAAGCCAAAAAACTCTGGTTTATGTCATCCAGAGGGATGGTTTCCTATTCTGGAAAGAACATCCCTGCTGGTATAAGCTGTATCCTCCTGTACCAGCACAGGGCAGACAAAGGCTCGCAGTGCTGGCAAGCCCAGCCTGGTGCATGGGCCAGCTCTTCCCATAAATCAGGAGAGGCTCCTCCATCTCCACCTGTGGGTGCAGAAAGCCCAGAGTGTGTGCTGGGTGTCCTGGCTGTGGGATTTGGGTCAGGTCTGAGCTGCCTGGGAGGAGGATGTGAATTTTCAAATTTCCCAAATAATGTCTAGACGAGAGAATTGTGGAATCACATGGAATGGTTTGGGTTGGGACCTTAAAGATCATCCAACCCTCTGCCATGGGCAGGGACACCTTCCACTATCCCAGCTTGCTCCAAACCCCATCCAGCCTGGCCTTGGACATTTCCAAGAATCCAGGGGCAGCCACAGCTTCTCTGGGCACCCTGTGCCAGGGCCTCCCCACCCTCACAGGGAAAGATTTCTTCCTGATATTTAGTCTAAATCTCTCATCTTTTAGTTTAAAACTATTCCTTAAGCATCCTTGGGTAATTATCCATAATGAAGGAAACCTCCCATTCACAGTCCCAAAACATTAGGCCAGGCCTAATAAAAATAAATTGGAGCAAACCAGCTTGCAGCCAGGAGGGCCAGATTTCCCCTGAAACCACCAGGCGTTAAAAGGATCCTGTTTGGAAGTGCCCTTTCTGTCCCTATCAGGAATTAGGGATTTTTCACAGCCCCCTTGGCTCAGGGTGGGAGTGCTTTTTCAGAGACGAACATCAGGCTCAGGACTAAATGACTAAAACATGTGTGTGCTCATGTGGTCCCATCCATCTCCATCTCATCTCCATCTCCATCTCCATCTCATCTCCATGCCATCTCCATCTCCATCTCATCTCCATCTCCATCTAATCTCCATCTCCATCATGACCAACCTCTGTTCTGGGGAAGAATTGGTGGCTGAGTGGTTTCAACAGAAGCAGAAGCATGAGATTCCTTGAGCTTTGGGAAAGATCTTCTGAAGGGGCAGTGGAACACTGAGCAGGAAGCCTGGAGCACCCCTGTGGTGGCTCCCAGGCCTCTCTGGGTAGGACTGAAGGCTGACAGTCTCTTTCCAGATGACACAGTCCAGGATTTGTCTGACTGGAAATGGGCATGGGCTGAAATACCACCTGAATCTATGACCATCCAGGCCCTGGACTCCTGGGAATTTGGAATTTGCAGTTAATAAATGACCTGAGTGCTACAAACACGTCCCCCATGACTCTTTGTCCTTGAATTCCTTTGCAGTTACTGGCACTGACCCAGGACTGGAAACCAGTTTCCCCAGTGGGTGAACCAATGGTTTTCCTTCCAGTTCCACCACCATCTCCCTGGCTTCCTTTTCTTCAGGCTGTGTGGCCAATTCCAATTCCTCCAAAACTTTCTGAACTCTGCTTCCCAGCCACTGAAGGATTCAGCCTTGTCCATCTCCAATCCATGCCCTGGCTCGGATGCCACACAGAACAAAAAAAGAAGGAAAAGTCTTCACAACCCATATTTGCAACTTTGGTGACATCAGGATGGTCCAGAACTAGAAATCACCCCTCTGCCACATGTGTTAATCCTCAAAAACAGCGAGGAAAGATCCAGGTTTAGTCAGGAAGAGGGATGGAAGAGGGTGAGCACAGAGCACAGCCAAAATATGTGCTGCCTGTACAGGGTGATGCCTCCAGGCTGCTTACTGACCCTTTTTACTGAATATTTGTGGCCAAGGCAGGGTTTTACTGGTCGTGCCAGGGGATTGTGTCCCCCACAGGACCTCAGTGGCCTGTGGGCAGTGGGACAGAGAGGCTTCGAAGTGACAAAATGGAAAACCTTGGAAAGGATCCACAGGCAAAATGGAAAACCACAAAGAGGATCAGGCAAAAAGGAAAAGGTCAGAAAGGATCCCCAGGCAAAAATCCCTCTTGTACTGGAAGCATTTTTGGCTGGGATCATGCTGTGATTTTGCCCATTTCAGGAATGACTTTGTGGATCACCTGGGAGATCCTCCTGCATTCTGGAACAACTTCTTGGAGCAACTCAAGCATTTGTGACCCACCAAATCCTCACCCTGCAGGGACAAACAGCTTTCCTCTGCAGTTTTCTTGCATCCTCAGCATGCCCCAGCCCTTTTTGGGGAGGGGGTTCTGTGCAGGTGCTCCTCCACAGCAGGAGGATGGAGCAGTTGGTTCCTGGTCTGTCGCCTTGATCTTCAGCCTTCTGATGGTTTCTAGTTCTACTAGAGCTTCCTCATGATTTAAACATTAACAAATACTGATGTTTTTGTAAACAACATTCTTTCTAGAAGGAAGGGTGAAGTAAATTGTTTTCATTCCTCCCTGTGATAGACTGCTGGTTTGACCACTGGGGTCAGAAAGGTGTTCCTCTCATCTCCTAATCCTTAATCAAATCCCAAATCCTATTTAAACCCCAAATCATAATAAACTTCCCTTCTTTCTTCACTTCAACTTGACGGGTGAGTGTGGTTCTTTCATGTCGTAAATTGTGACACTGGTCCAAGCCACAAGAGATTCCAGGGATGGGTGAACCTGGCTCCAACATGACCTCCTTCCAGTCCAGGAGGTGAAGAGGGGCCTTTCCCCAGCCCTGCCAGTGCACAGCCAACAATTCCTTCTGCTCCTTCACAGGAGGGATGATGGATGGGGAAACCCAGGAATGGGATTTCCCTGGAGCTGCCCTTGTGCTCCCAGCCAGCCTGTGAGCCTCACCCCATCACCTTCTGAATGAGCCACAGAGAGTTCAGGGCAAGGAACAGCAAAGAAGGAGTTGAGGGGATGGGCCAGGGAGGGAGGGAAGATTTCCATAGCTGCATAATAAAGGTGATTACATAAGGGCATCCTGCGTCATCTGCGGCTGGCATCTCCGGAGAAGTAATTACATCTGCACCACACATCTAAAGAAAATATTATCACGTTGGCTTCCAAATTCTATAATTAGCTCTTGCAAGATGTGTGCCAGGGGCTTTATCATTCCGTGTACGTTGGCTGTAGAGCCCAGGCACAGACACATGGAGGTTTTTTTGGTTTTTTTTCATTTGCCAGCTAGGAAAATATTTGGAGTTTAGTGTGTGGCAGCTGACCCCAGTCCCCCTGGAAAGGGCAGCTCTGAGGGTTTGAAGTGGTGTGTGAAGAGTGAAATATTTTCCCGTTCTGCCTCGGTGCCTGCTGGGCCGTGGGGATCCAGCAGGAGGGCAGGAATGGCAAAGCCAGAGCTTGGCTTTCCCTCCTCCTTCAAATACTCTTTGATTCCTGCCCTGATGCTCTGAACCTCGGGAAGGCTTTTCTTGCCTCGCTAAACAAATGACCTGATTTGCAGGGAGGTGTTGCCCTCACTGGGCTCTCTGCTCTGTCCTATAAAACAAACCCCTTTCACTCGCCCAGCTTTGGACTTCAGAACCAACTTTGGGCTTTGAACACTTCTCCCATCCCTCCAGATCCTCGGCAAAAGGAAAAAGAGGCTTTGAAATGGAAGCAGAGGCTGCAAAGCTCTTGGTTTGATGGAAGGCTTTTCATATGGAGCTGGAGATGGCCACGGGACAAACTGGCAGAGCAAGGGACACGGCGAGGGCAGGGATGGATGGGAGGATGAATGAGGCAGAGATTTGGTTTCCTTCTCTTTTCCATTTGCTCATAACCAGCCTGGGAGCCCTGGAAAGCGCCAGCAGCTCTGCTGCAAACAAAAACAGTGAGGAGATTTATCCACATCTCCTCCAAAGGAACTCCTCCAGCAGCAGCTTCAGCTGGAAAATGGGGCTGTGCACGACCAGGAGAGTGGGAGGGAGTGCCAAAATCCCAAGGGCTTGGTGAGAAAATGGTTGTGTTGTGTGTGTGAGAACGTGTGTGAGCAGCTTGGATAAACCATCCTCAAGTGGAAAAACATCCTCTCTATCCTGGCCTCGTGGAGTGGGGTGGTGACAGCTCCTCCCTGTTCCTCAGTTTTGTGTTATTTCCACTCAGAAGATGCAGAGAGCTGGAGGATGGGGAGGGAGGAGGACTCCAAAGCTCAGCAGAGCTGTCATTAGGGCCAGATCTAATGAAACCTGTGAGCTGCCCTGTGAGGAGTGAATAACCAACCCAGGGGACACGAGGTGAGACCTGCCCAAAAGGACCATTTTGCTCCTGTTCACAACCAATTTCAGGAGCTGCTGGGTGTGTCAGTGATCAGAAATGGTCTTTCCAGGAAAGGAAAACCCAGAGTCAGAAAGCAAGCATGAAAACATCCATGATGTCTCTACTGAGATATCTCCAGCCCTGGTGTCCTCTTGTGCTTTTCTACAACACCCTGAGATTGATATAAAACCTTTCTCCATTGCCCCAGCCATCCTGAAGATCATCATCACAACTGAGTCACAGAATGGTTTGGGTTGGAAGGGACCTTAAAACTCATCCAGTCCCACCCCTGCTATAGGCAGGGACACCTTTCACCAGCCCAGGTTGCTCCAAGCCCCATCCAACCTGGCCTTGGACACTTCCAGGGATCCAGGGGAAGCCCTGGGACATAAAACTGCTGGCCTTGCCCTTCTTCCCTAACCCTGCTCATGTCTGATTTTCACTGCTTCCACCCCAGTACTCCTGGGGAACAATTAAAAAAAAAACAAACGCAAAACTCCTTTTTGGAAATTTTCCCTCTTCAGCACCAGAGTCCCAGGGAGAAGGTGGGGAAGGATATCTCAGTGACACAGCCCTGAGCACATTGTTCTGTGTGGGAAGGAGGGAGGTGGAGAAGGTCGGTGTGGGAACAAGGAGAAAGGGAAAGCAGCTTTGTCAATGATTTGCAGGAGAGAAAACAAACTCCTGCATGGTTTGGGTGGTTTCATGGTGAGCATGGGGGTGCTGGGTTAAAGGCTGGATTTGATGGCCCTTAGAGGTTCTTTCCCAATCTCCACCATTCTGTGGGTTTATGTTTCCAAAGGAATGCAGCAATTCCTTCCTGGGGCTGTTCATCCATCCTGAGCCAGCCCAGAATCTGTGGCCTAAATCCAGGTGTCTTGGGTTGCAGTGAAGGATGTGACCAGGGGTAACTGTGCTATTACAGTTGGAACCAGCTAGGGAAGTACTTTTTTTCTCTTCCAGGACCCATCCTCCCTCCAGGGGATCTCTGCTGTTCATGGGCCATCCAGGCTCACTGCAGGGCTGATACAATTACATCATCCCATGGGGAGATGCTCCACCCAGGGGGAGGAGCCCAGCATTCCCACCTGGATAAAACCTGAGAGTTAGAACACCAGCACAGCCTGTTTGAACTGGATTCCCAGAGGAAGACCAGACCCATCTCAGCACCACTGGACCTTCAGAGGAAAACTACACCCATCTACAGGATCCTCTCTGCTCCAACAGAACCACATCTGTCACTCCAGGAGGACTTGATTGGGCTGCTCCCAACACCCTGACCAACAGGGTGTCAGATTCTATTCTGTCTCTGTCAGTGTTCTCTTTTTCTTGGTTTGCTTGCTTTTTTTGTGCTACATTTTTATTTTTGATATTCCTAGTTAAGAACTTTTATTCCCATTCCCACATCTTTGCCTGAATGCCCCTTAATTTCAAAATTATAATAATTCAAAGGGGAGGGGTTTTACATTCTCCATTCCAAGGGAAGCTCTGGATTTCCCTGGCTGACACCTGCCTCTCCCAAACTGAGACACCAGGCAAAGATTCCTGGTGCTTTGTGCAAGGATCTGCCAGAGGAGAAGGCGTTTGTCTGCCTGGGCTGCAGCACCACCTGCTCTCTCCACTCCTCTCTTTTCCTCTCATCCCTACCTTGAGCTGGGGGGAAGGAGAATTCCTCAGGCGTGCATGTAAAATGGGAAGCACTTGTGAAACAAGCTCCAGAGGAGCTTGGCACATGTTACAAGCTTGCACTTCATATATTTGGGACAGAACTCAGCCCGGCACAGCATCCTGATTAATTTGTCTGAGCTGGGAGCAATTCCACGCCGTTCATCTCACCTGTGCTGCTGACAGGGGCTGCTGTGGGATCTGCCTGTGCAGACACCAGGAGTATTACCAGCATTTTTCCTCAGTAGTTTTGGTTTTTTTGTTTTTTTTTTTTTTTTTTTTTAAATGAATCCATGCTGACAAATTGCTCAGACATTCCCAAGAGGCTCTGCAGGAGCTTTGGGGCAGCACTTCAGACAGGACCAGAGACGTGGCCAAATGACACACAGATGTGGAGCTGTCTCCTTTTTATCAGTTTTTTTAGCACCAAAAAAACCCATCAGGAAGCAGGTGAAGGCAAAAATAAAGGAGAAAAGGAAGAAACCCTTCCTCAGGCAGTGGTTGGTGGCCTGGAGTGCTCCATGCCGTGGGATGCAGTTGATGTTCAGTGTTTGAGGGAAAACTTGGTAAGTTCATGGACCAGAAATCCATCAGGATCTGCTGTAAATTGCACAGAAGGCAGATCTGGGAGTGTATTGAGGGAATATAAAGCAGCCTGTCAGACTGGCCCTTTCTCCACCTATCCCTGCTCACTGCTGATAGAATTGTTAAGGTTGGGAAAGACCTTTTAGATCATCGAGCCCAAAAATTCATATTGATTTTCATCCCTTAAACATTAAGTGCCCCCATTGTGTCCCAGGAATGCAACAGACTGTGCAGAAAGAGCTGCGAAAATTCAAATTGTTGTAATCCAGAGGTGCTTGTGTTCATGATTCTACAAAAAAACAAAACCAAAACCAAACTAAAACCAAACAAAAAACCCCAACCAAACAACAACAAAACCAAAACCATCAAAAACAACCCCCCCCCAAAAAAAAACCCCAAAATGCCCCCCAAAACCCAAAGCAAACAAACCAAAAGCAAAAACCCCCAAACTCCCAAAAAACCAAGCCCCCCAAAAATGCAAACCACACAAACCACCAAACACTTTAGAATTTTGCCAAACTAAATGAAACCAGGGAATATTCCACAATGGATTAACTGTCATGAAAGCAGCTAAATCTGCACGATAGGACAAGAAATTCATCTCCAGCAGGAAGGTGGGATGGTGGGGAAGGGGAGATGGGGGCTGATTTTTTGGGCAAGCTGTGGGAAGGAAGAGCATCCCTGGGAAAAAGCTGCTTCTCCCACGAGGAGATGCTAAAGGCCCAAATTCCCTGGTAAGGACTGGAGGAACAGCGTGGTGCATCCCAGGCCACCCTAAATGTCATTTCCCTGGACACAAGGAGAGGAAATGCTGTCCCAGGGCCCAGCTGGAAGCTGGAGAAGTCCCATGATGTCACTTTTGCAGGTGGAGCTTCAGGGGACATGGTCATCATGCTGTGCTGTGATGCCACATGGCCCTCAGACCCCCAGGACGAAAGAAAGCTCTTGGAAAAGATCTCAGTGACTTGGTGAGGAGCTTTAAAACTTGATTCATGGGCATTTATAGTAAGGGGGATCACACTGGTGCAGAGAGACCTCTGAGGGCTCAGAGAAGTGACAGGGAGAGCTTGGGAAAAACATCTGGAAGGGCTGGAGAGAGTCCAGGGAAGGGAACAGAGCTGGAGAAGGGTCTGGAGCACCAGGAGCAGCTGAGGGAGCTGGGAAAGGGGCTCAGCCTGGAGAAAAGGAGGCTCAGGGGGGACCTTGTGGCTCTGCACAACTCCCTGACAGAAGGGGACAGGGTTGAGATCTCCTCCCAGGGAACAGGGACAGGAGGAGAGGGAACGGCCTCAGGCTGAGCCAGAGGAGGTTTAAATTGGATATCAGGGAAAATTTCCATCCCAAAAGAGTGATCAAGCATTGGAACAGGCTGCCCAGGGCAGTGCTGGAGTCCCCATCCCTGGAGGGATTTAAAAGCCGTGTGGATATGGCACTTGGGGACATGGTCAGTGGTGGCATTGGCAGTGCTGGGAGAATGGTTGGAATTGATTAACCTGGAAGGATTTCTCCAACCTAAACAATTCTGGGATTCTCTCTGTGCATGGCTTCTTGCTTTGTCTCTGTGGCTCTTGGCAGCTCCTTCCCGGTCACCGTGATCCTGCTTCCCTCATCTCCTCATCCCAGGAAATACCACCCCCTGAGTTTGGCACCTGTTTGCCTTGGAAAAGGTTTTTTTATTCCCTCTTCAAGAAGGCACTGCTGAGATGCCTCTGTGGGAGGAGGGAGAGGGGTTAAACCCCCCCTAAATGTCAGTGGTCCTAAAAATAGCCCGGCTTTTCCCGCTCACATTGACTCATGGTCACAGACCACAAACTCCTGAGTCACAGCAGGGGCTGTGGAGAAATTGTCTCTGCTTCAAACAGAGAATATTTGTGTCCAGAGTGGCCCTGGGTCACCCTGGGAGGGCCAGCCCTGCCCCCGTGCAGGGGATGGGAGATGGCACTGGGGTGTGTCAGCCTGAGTTGAGCATCCTCACCCTCTTCTGCTTCTCCTGGGGTTCCCTGGGGTCCTGCCTGGGGTTCAGACCTTCCAGAGGGGGTTTTGTACCTACAGGGGACTCCCTCTCTGGAATCAGGTGCCCAGCAGGAAGTGGGACCTTGTGTGTGTCTGTTCCCACCCCACAGAATTTCACTGGTTTGACTCCCACTCCCTCCTGCAGCTCCCAGTCCTCTCCCATCCCCTCCCGAGTGCCAGAGCTCTAACCCCACACAGGAACAATTCAAAATACCTTTCTCAGAAAGCCTCACTTCGTGCTCCCAGCTAAAGAGCAGAAATGAAAGGAAAAAACCTGAATTATTCAGGAGGTGTGGGGACCAGGAGTCTGTCCAGCTGCCTCTGGGATCACAGCCAGGAGTGACACAACCTCTAAAAGCCACAAGGTGACCCCAGGAAACCTCAAAGCCACCAGGGAAGTGGTGAGCACAGCAAATGGGGCACAGGAGGGGGTCCATGGTCCTTTGGTGCCAGCCAACCCCCTTTTCCCTGAAGGAGACTTCCCACCAAGAGCTGTCCCCTCTCCAGCGCCCAGATCCTCATGGTCCTAACCCAGAATTCCCAAAACTCTGCCCTTTGGTCACTGGAGCCCTCTCCCAGCAAGAGGAAGGTGCAGAAGGATGTGCTCACATCTCCCCTGCTCAGTCCCATCAGAGTAGAGACCTCCCATCCCACAGCTGGGCTTAAAGGAAAGGTTCCCACTGATATTTTGGGAGCCACTTCCTTCCCCTCCCCTCCTCCAGAATAGCTTTTTGTCTTTGGGTTTATTTTCTTTGTTGCCTCATAAAGGTTTGACCCTGGAGTGTTTTGAATGGACGGGGAGGCAGCATTGAATTCCTCCTGGGATGTGGCTGCCTCGGGCACGGGAGGGAGGAGGGAATTTCATTGTGTCCAACCTTGCAGACCTTCGGGGAGGAAAAGCTTCTCCTGCTGCAGTTTCTGTCTGTCCTCTGCCAGCTCCTCCCTTGGCTCAGCCCCTCCAGCCACCCCCACTCGTGTCCCTTGTCCCTGGCAGAGCTGCTGGGTGACAGCTCCACCAGCACAGCAGTGGGAAAATGGGATTTCCATCCCCAGGCCAGGTCTGACCCAGATGCCTCAGGGGTTTTCATCCCTCTGCTGCAGCTGGGAAAAGTCACCACAAAAATCCCCACAGACTCCACAGATGGATCCAGCTCCTTCCTGTGTGTTTGCAATGTGTTAAAATAAAGAATGAAAGCTGTGGTTAATGATCACAGAATCACAAGGCTGGAAGAGACCTCCAAGATCATTGAGCCCAATCCAGCCCTGACACCTCAACTAAACCATGACATCAAGTTCCACATCCAGTCTTTCTTTAAACACCTCCAGGGATGGTGAATTCTCATTCCAGAACTTTACCACTCTTTCTGTAAAAAACTTTTCCCTAACATCCAACCTGATGCGGCTTCCTGACGCACCAAAGGGTCTTGGACAGCTCAGTTTTTATTTGGGTTTTCTCTTTCCCACCCAAAATTACTTAAGAACCAACACTGGCAACCAAGATAAAACTTACTGGCATTCTGGCTTGATAAAGTTATGGAATTTACTCCAAAATTCAGTTTGAAATTGTCCATATCATGTCTCTCCTGGATGTTCACGGACTATAGGAAGGAAGCCACTTTTAATTTGATTTTACAAAAATTAAAAGCAGTGAAATAATCGCAGCAGCTTTGCCTGTCCTCAAGCTGGAGATCAGAAAATTGCTGATAACAACAGAGAGGAAAAAAAAAAAAAAAAGCAGCTCAATAATTTCTGTTCTGGCTTTGGAAAAGGCAGGCTGATGTTCTCATATTGCACAGGGACAACGAAGTGCTTTCTAGTCCATTAGTAACCCAGGAAGACACTAAATGGCATGGCCTGAGGATAAACATTTTTAAACAGCGGGTTCAGATTAATTTGCTCCCAAGAGCCCCGTGGAAGCAGAACGAGGAGAGGTATGGGCTGCTGCTCATCCTCTCTAAGAAGTCCTGGGATTTCTCTCAGATCCCAGAAGAGTGGAAAGATGATAATCACGGGGCAATATTAAAAAAAAAAAAAAAAAAAAAAAAAAAATTAAAAAAAATAAAAAAAGGGATGGGGAAAGAAGAGTTGGAATGATGCAGGCTCAGGCGGGTAGAAAGGGATGCAGGATGAGAGGGATGGAGCGTGGGAAGCTGTCAATATAAATAGATGGCTCATTAAAAAAACAACATTTCACAGAGTCCTTCAGCCTCACCGGGGGCAGGTTTGGATCAGGAGACCTCGGCAGCACCACAGATGGGAAATGTGCCCGTGTGAGGAGCTTTGGTTTGGGGTGTTGTGGTTATTCTAAAAAATGAGTTATCACAGGACCATGGAATGGTTTGGGTGGGAAGGGATTTAAAGTTCATCTCATCCCACCCCCTGCCATGGGCAGGGGCACCTTCCACTATATCAGATTGCTCCAAGCTCCATCCAGCCTGGCCTTGGACACTTCCAGGGATCCAGGGGCAGCCACAGCTTCTCTGGGCACCCTGTGCCAGGGTCTCAGCATCCTCACAGGGAAGGATTTCTTCCCAAAATTTAAGGTAAATCTGCCTTTTCCTTTGTCCTATCACTCCCTTGCTGTCCCTCTTCTTTCATCACTGAAGTTCCCAATGGGGGATGTTGGATCTTGACTGGATCCCAAGGGACTGGGGCAGGGATGGTCCTCCCAGCCCCCTCCTCCCTGTGCTTAGAGGAAAAGGCCCTGGGAGGACGAGGATCTCACTGATCCCATCCCATCCCCCCTGAGCCTCAGAGATTTTCAGGGGTGCCTCCCACTCAAAGTCATCTTTGGATCCCCCAGAAGGTTTGTTGCCATCAGAGGACCCTCTCCCTGATGCTGCCTGATCCCTCCTCACTCAGTCTCACGCTGTTTCATCCTCCATTAATTTTTGGCAGGGAATTACGACCTCTGAGAAAAGCTGCTTCACTTGGTTTATCTTTAACCCAGACTTTTGAGTCATCTCCAGTCGTATTTTGAGGTGGAGTGGAGTCACATCCCCTCATCCCTTCACCCCACAAACAGGGGCTTTAACTCATTTTTGGCTCTGCAATAGCTACTCTGGATATTTTGGCGGCTCTGAGGCACTCCAGGAGTCCAAAATCCCTGCACCAGGCTGTGCTTCCCCCTCTGGAATCTCCTCTGCAGCTCCACAAATCACCAGGACACCTGCAAAAGGTGTTCCTGGAGCAAGAACCACCTCACTGCTGCCTTTTACACGGGACACGGCGGCCACTGGCCATTCCCAGGGAGGCAGAATCCCCCGAGGAAATTCATGCCAATTACTGCAATCAGCTAATTAGCAAAGGAGATCGATTCAAATGAAGTTGCGGTGTCAACAGCTATTATGCAAACTCGCAGCAGTGCTGGAGGAAAAGCCAAACTGAGAGTCCTGGCGGTCAAAAAAACCCTCGGGGGTGGGGATTGAGGAGAGGTAAAAGGGATGTGGAGGAGGTAGCAGGGAAATTAAGGGGAGAAAAAAACCCCAAACCCCATAGTTGAGACAAATTAAGGAGGGAAAGTGCTGAGGATGGAAAGTGATCCAGGTAATTCCTTGTAAACACAAAAGGGATGGTGGAGATTCCCCACCAGCCAGGCTGGGATGAGAGGGAGAAGTCAGATCTTCCCTGGGGAATTATCCGGGCTCCTCTCTAGGGATCCCCCAAAGGTGGGAAACGGGAAAATTCTCCCTCCTGGAAAATTCACCTTCCAGGGTGAGACATCCTGGGAAGAGCTCTCTGCTCCCAGTGTCCTGGGTTGCAGTGTAGGATGTACACAAAGTATTTATTCTATCACCATCTTCATGAATTGTTGAAACCAGGTGGGGCAGTGTTTTCCCAAACCCCCCTGCCTCTTCTGCTAATGACCTTTGGGGTGTCTTCTGCTCATGGCCCATCAATGCCTTGCCCAGGACTCACAGGGAACTCCCTCCAGGAGCTCTCTCTGTTTAATGGGCCACCAAGGACCCACTTCACACTCCTCATCCTATTGTGAGATGCTCCACCCAGGGGGAGGAGCCAAGCATTCCCACCTGGAGAGAATCTGGGATTTGGGACAGGACAAGCAGCCTTTACCCACTGGATTCCCAGAGGACCAGAGCTCCCAGACCTTTCTACAGGATCACTGCTTCAGGAAGAGCCCCTCACCTGGACTGCTCCCACCACCCTGCTCAGGTTGTATTCTGACTCTGTCACTGCTCCTTTGTGTTATTGCATTTATTTTATTTTACCTTTTTACCTTTCTTCTTATTAAATTGTATTTCTGACTTGGAGCCTCTCATTCGTTTTGCTTTCAAACCACAACACCCGGCTCCAGGACACCCATCAGGACCAGCCCTCCAGTGAAGAAACCCATTGAAAAGCCAATTTTGGGAGCGAATTTCCAGCCTGGCGATCTCCCGGCGGGAATTAGAACCGGGCTGGCTCCATCATTTCTCCTTGGGGAAACACAAGCCTGGAGCTGGATGGGGCCGAGGATGGGACACCAGGAGCCGGGTGTAAATCCTGCAGAGACATCTGCTAATCCTCCCCTAAGCCCGCCGAGAATGGATTTAAAGAGTGTTTTTTTTGTCGCTCGCCCCCGGGATGAAGATCCCTTAGAGGATAAGCATCCCAAGGAAATGAAGAGATTCTTCTCCTCGCAGTGGGGCATGAAAGGGAGATGTGGGTCCCTCTGGGATGTCCCCGGGGAGGAGAAGGTGTCACCTCCCCCGAGCTGTCCCTGCATTCGGGCAGGGGTTTGGCTGCCCGGCTCAGGAGCTGAACAGATGCCCCCGGTTTTATCCCAGCAGCTGCTCCAGGGAAAACATTATCCGGCAGCCCAAATCTCTGCCGGCCTTTTAAACCTTGGAGGGGTGCAAAATTGCTTTGCTCTCCAAAGCCGAGGGTGGGGAGCTGGAGGGAAAGGGTTTTTCCTGGTTTCTGTTGCTGTCAAACCCGAGATCGGAGCTGTAACACAACGTCCTGTCTGTGCTCAACTCTTTTTCTAAGGATGAGAGGGAAATACATCAACAGATCGATGGGAAACTTCATTAAAGAAGGAAAAAAAAAAAAAAAAAGTTTTCCAGCTTTGAGGAATAACCTGTGAGTGGTGGCTGCATCCCCAGAGATGCTGGATGGCTGTGCCAGGAGCAGGGGCACTCAGAGCTGCCCAGGGATGGCTCGGGTGACTCGCAGGGCTTGTTTTTTAAAAAAAACAAGCCTGAAATCCCGCACCTCCACCAGGAAGAAACAAAGAAATGCCACCATTAATCAGCTCTGGAGCTCAGGGCTTGGCTCAGGGTCCTTTTCCCAAAGCCACGTACCCACCTCTCACAGTGTGGGCACAACCCAGCCCTGCCTGGAGCCGGCCTGGCTGCTCCTGCTCACCCCGCACATCGCAGGGAGAGGGAAATAATCCTTCCTTTCTTTTCCAGCTATCAGGAATGTGCCACACCTGGTGCCCCTCGGGGAGTGTTTGCTGTCCCGGCGGGCGCCAAGGCTGGATTGTTTGCCTGGGGATTTTTTTTTTTTTTTAAGATGAAATATTATTATTAAAAGCTAATTTGGGCCCCCTGAGAGCGTGGAGGGGAAGGCAAAGCTCTTGGCTGGCACTGGGGAATGTCAACAGGCTGGGGGTGGGTTTGGCTGGTGCCAAAGCCCCCCTGAGCTGCAGGAGATGAGTTTGTCTGGGATAGGGGATTGCCCACCCCAAACCCCTGCAGGTGACACATTCACCACTTCAGCCACAAGAGCGGGTTTGGAAATACCTCATCCTCGCCCCCAGATTAGCTCCCATTCCCTACAATCTCCCCTGGGAGCTGCAGTGCAGCCTGGCACAGGGAAACTGAGGTTAAGGAACATGCCAAGGACAGCAAGCGCCAATAGCAGGGAACAAAACAGATTGAAAACTTTCCACTTGGGACTCAACAGCACCAAAACCACTCCTGTGTGTTGGGGACACCCTGATCCCCAAAGAGATCAAGCCCTGGGGCTTGAAAAAGAACCAGGAGGGAGGAAGAGTGGGGCAGGGGGGAGGAAGGAGCAGAGCAAACTCCTGCTGTGCAGAGGCTGGCTGGGCACCAGCTCGGCAGCAGTGATTTATTATTTACATTACTGGAGGAGCTGGGAGAACGTCAGGGTCTCCCTGAGCCTGGCACCAGCTTTATGGCTGTGCTCAGCCTGCTCCTGGAGACGGCTGTTTATGTCCTTGCTGAGCTGCACTGGGTGGAGATGTGGATTTTCCTAGCACAGACCCTTTTGGGAAATGTGTTTGTTGCAGGAGGGAGAGATTTGAGCTCTGGTCTTTCCAGAGCCTCCCTCTCCTGAGCAGAGACCACCAGGGACCCCCTCCCCTGGGCAGGAGAGCCATGGGGTGCAGAGGCCTGTGGGGATACAGCTGTGCCCATCTCATCCCAGCATCCCTGATGATTTTGGGGGGATGTTTTCATCCTCTCCTTTCTGCCCTGGAGTCTCTGAGCCACCTCGAGGAGCCATAACCGGGGACAGCCTTTCCTGTCTTCCCATCTCACACTTTGAAACGTGCACACAGCCTGGCCAAACCCAACCCCAAAGTGTCCCTGTCCCCTGTCCCTGGTCCCTTTGCCATTGCTGGCAGTGCTGGAGGCAGGGACTGCACTGCAGGGGAAGGTCTGAGGTGAGGCAGGCGGTGCTGCCATCCCAACATCTCCTCTGGGATGGCTTGGCTGCTCCTCCAAGTGCTTGCCAAGGGCAGAGCTGGGGATGTAATGAAGGCAGCGGCCCATGGGGAGTGGAAGGAGCCTGTGCTAGATCAGCTGATATAATTAGAAAGCTGGGGACAAGGAGATGAGCTCCTGTGCCCGAAAGCTGGGCTGGTTATTTTTTTTTTTCCCAGCTCCAGCAGCTGGGCTAATAAAAGCTCTGACCTCCCCCTGTGCATCATCTCCAGTGCCTGCCTGGGGACACTGCCAGGGCTGGGAGGAGCTGCCACATTCCAGCCTTTCCTGGGATGGGGCATCTACAGCTGCTCTGGGCAACACCCACCACCATCACCTTGGCCAGGAAGTGTCTTCTCTCCTCCTCAGATGGGTCCACCAGGACTAGGCAGTGTCTGACCCCCAAATCACTCTCCAAGTTGACTTTGCCAACCAGCTCCATGTCCAGGTTGTGTCTCCTCATGTTTTGGTTCAGGCAAGAACCCCCAAATGACCCCAAATAGGCCCAAAATGACAACCTGATTGCAAAACCCTCAGGCCAAGCCCTCTGGTGATGGTGAGGAGGTGGGGGATTTGTATGGGAATATCTCCACCAAATGAGAGGACACACTGGGAGAGCTGGGGGTGTTCAGCTTGGAGAAAACTCTGGGGAGACCTTCCAGCACCTTCCAGTGCCTAAAGGGCTTCCAACAGAGCTGGAGAGTGACTTAGATGGGATATTAGGAAAAAATTCCTCCCTGTGAGGGTGGGGAGGCCCTGGCACAGGGTGCCCAGAGAAGCTGTGGCTGCCCCTGGATCCCTGGAAGTGTCCAAGGCCAGGCTGGACAGGGCTTGGAGCAACCTGGGCTAGTGGAATGTGTCCCTGCCCATGGCAGGGGGTGGAATGAGATGGTTTCAAGGTCCATCCCAATCCAGACCATTCCACAATTCTATGAAACCCCAGCCCCACAAGCCAGAGTTTCCCCATGGAAGAAGGAACTGGATGAGAGACTTCCATCCATTTGCAAACCCACCTGGTCTGCTCTGGCAGCACTGACCCCTCCTAACAACCTCCAAACTGACCTCACAGCAAAGACTTCATAGGATTTAGCAACAGGGAAACCCTGGCTGCTTGGGCAGTGCAGAACACACCTGGGAGGGCTGGGGCAAGCAATATTCCTGTTGGATTTCTGAGACACACTCAGCTGGTTGGGGGAGGAAGGAATGGACCCTTCTCAGGACTGGAGGGAACATGGAGAACCAGAGAGAGATACAGGATCTACAACAACAAGATACCTTGAAATCCTGAGCCTAGAGAGAAGATCAGTCCTGTGGGTGTTTAGAAGAGGCACGTGGGTGCAGCATGAGACCCAGCCTGGTGCACTGGGCTCCTTCTCACCTCCCCTGCAGAATAAACCCTCCCCATCCCATCCTTCTCCCAACTCATCCCTGGCAGACATGGATCTGTTGGGCATCACTCCACAGAACCAATTCCCTCCAGTGCTGGACAGACGGTCAGTCACTGCTTATCCCAGGTTTTCATTCCTGGTTTGGATCATTATTTTTTTTTTCTTACTGGTGCTGGGCTTCCAGAGGAAAACATATCTTTGGGCCCCATACCAAGGGATTTGGTTAATTCGTCACCCGCAGACGCACAGATATTTATTTAAAAGCGCCTCTTGTTATGTTACTTGGCAACTTCCGAGCCCGTGTGTTTCTCCAGCTGATAAATATTTGTGAGGTTGGTTGTGTGAAGAGCAGCATGTGTTAAATGATCTGATTGCCTTTTTCCCGGGCTCCCTGCAAAGGGAACGGGCTCCGTTGCCCATCGGTGGAGAAGGAGCTGGAGGTGCTGGGCAGCAGTGACTGGACGTGAGCCCAGGTGTGCTCAGGTGGGCAAGAGGCCAATGGCAGCTGGGTTTTGTCAGGAATGGGGTGGCAGCAGGGCCAGGCAGTGCCCATCCCCTGTGCTGGCACTGCTGGGGCACCTCCAGTGCTGGGGGCAGCTCTGGGCCCTTCCCAGCAAGAAATACCTGGAGGGGCTGGAGAGAGTCCAGGGAAGGGAACAGAGCTGGGGAGGGGTCTGGAGCACCAGGAGAGGCCGAGGGAGCTGGGAAAGGGGCTCAGCTGGAGAAAAGGAGGCTCAGGGGGAACCTTGTGGCTCTGCACAACTCCCTGACGGGAGGGGACAGCCGGGGGGGTCGGGCTCTGCTCCAGGGAACAGGGACAGGAGGAAAGGGAACAGCCTCAAGCTGGGCCAGGGGAGGTTCAGGTTGGCCATCAGGAAGAATTTCTTCATGGAAAGGGTTGCTGAGCATTGGAAAGGGCTCTCCAGGGAGGTGGTGGAGTCACGAGCCCTGGAATTACCCAAGGACGTGGCACTCAGTGCTCTGGTTTAGTCAGGGTGGTGGGTGGTGGTGTTTGGTCAAAGGTTGGAATTCAGTGATCCTGGAGGTGTTTTCCAGCCTGAATGATTCTGGGATTCTGTCTGAACATGGAGCATCCTGCTGGCTCTGGAGCACCTTGCTGGCCTGTGATCAGGATTTGGCCCTGAAGGAAAGAGAGGCTCATAACGGGCTCAGACAAAACTCATCCTTCTCACTCAGGAACCAGATAATCCAACAGGACCCACATCTTCATGGCAAAGCTCCCCAGTTTTGTGAGATGGAAACTCAGCCCAAATCCCTGTGAACCTGACTGCCAGCCTTGCAGCCTTGCAGGAACTCCTGCAGCTCCTGCACAGCTCAAGGGGACTTTCAGCTCCCTCTGCCAGGACAAGCTCTTGGCTCCAGCCAGACCTGGATGATAAGGCAGGAGCCATCCCAATTTCCTGAGAGCTGCCTTAGCAGTTATCTCTGTTTTCCTTGCTGTTTAGGGAGCTCCATGGACCTCCTTCCCACCCATGGTGGGGCTCAGCCTGCTCCTTTCCCCCATGGAGGTGCCCAGGGCTGTGGGGTGATGGAAGAGCTGAGTTTTTTGGGTGCTTTGAGGAACCACCTGGATTATTGCAGGATCTCAAGGTGCTTGATCCTCCACCACCTCCAGGATGGAGCATCACAACCTTCCTGTGGCTCCTGGTGCCACCGTGTCCTGCAGGAATCCTGGAATGGTTTGGGATGGAAGAGACTGGGATGGAAAGGACCAGCGATGCCACTCCCTAGACCAGGTTCCTTGGAAAGGGCTCCCACAACCAGAGGATGAATCCAGCCTGGCTTTACCCATGGAGCAGAGGTGTGGGACAGCCAGAGGGGCTGGGGGGTGCCTGCCTGCTCCCCAATCCCCAGGGCAGGGATGTCTGGGCTCCTGGCCTTGTGCCTCCATTTCACTTTCAGATCCCTCAAATAAGAACCGTGTTTGCCAGCTCCTGTGACAGGAATGACTAATGGGAAAGATCCTCAGTGAAGGGAAACAAGAAATCTCCTTGTTTTCACCCTTTGTTTGCTGGGTTTCTCTGACAGCCCCGGGCATGGCTCAGTTCCTCTTCGGGAGAAAGCAGATTTTAAACCCTTCAACAGCTCCAGCAACACTCTCTTAACTCTTAACCTCCATGTCGGGATATAACTCCCTTCAGAAACTTTTCATCCACAGTTTATCCACAGTTTATCCACATTCCTGCTCCATCCACACGGAGTTATCACACAGCGAGTGCTGATGCAACGTGGTTTTCACAGTGCGTGTGGAAAACACCCTCCCCATCTGCCTGGGATTTATTCTGCAAGTCAGAGGACCTGTCTCTCTGCCTCTTTTCCCATTTTTCCTCGGGATGGGCCATCAGAGGTGCCTTTCTCACGGTGATGGCAGCAGCAGGAGATGCTCAGGGCTGATGCTGCAGCCCCCAGGGGAGGAGGACTCTCCCCATCCCGCCTCTTGTAGGACAAGCTGCTGCTCTCTGCCAGGTATCTACAGCCAGATCTTGGACTCTCAGATGCTCCTTTTAGCTCCGAGGGGGCTGGGGGTTCATCCCTTGGGACGCACAAAGGAAGAGTTGGAGGAGGAGGGGATGGATCTCTTCCCTGCACGGAGCCGCTTTTTAAATGCCCACCCTTGCCCCGGACAATTCCAGCCCTTCCACACATCCCTCCTGTTTCCCTGTTTCCATCCCAAGGCCGACACTCGGGACACTCGTGAGCCCGGACAGGGAATCATCGCACCGCCCCGGCATTTCCACGCCTGTTTTCAGCCCGTTCGCCTCCCAGCCTTTGCAGAAAATAAATTCCCCAGCCAGGCTGAACTCGGATGACAGCATCGCTGCTATATTTAGCCACGGCAGATCGCCGCTCCAACCCAGGGCCACACATAAACAAACCCCGGGCGCACGGAGCCCGCCCGGGGAGGGGATGGAGCAGCATCCCAACCCTGCCCGCCCCAAACCGGGGCTGCCTCGCCTTCCCTCTAAATCCAGCACCTCCCTGGAGGGCTCACAATCCCCTGGAGCAGCTTTGAGGATGAAGGATGTGCTGGAGGGTGTTGGAAAGCAGGGAGTTGCCAAAGGTTATCCCCCGGCTGAGGCTGCACCCGCTGGAATTCAGGAGATGTTGGTATTCCCCTCCCTGCCCTGGATTGTGCCGCGGGGCAGAAAATGCCAGAAAATGCCCCCACTACAGCTGTGTCCGCCCTTCCTACCTCGGCTGCTCATCTCCCCGCAGCCTTTCCTGCTGCTCCTCTCCCCCTGTCCGACCCTCTGGGGGATTCTCGGGGATTCTCGGGGTGTGGAGCCGAGGGAGGAGGTTGTGGATGAGCAGGAGGGTCAGTGCCTGGATCACTGTCAGGCCTTGTCCTCCTCCCTCAAATCCCCACGTGGGGAAGAGGATGAGGATGCTCGGGGAATGTTTTAGGGGGGATGCTCAGGGGATGCTCAGGGAGTGCTCAGGGGATGCTATGGGGGGATGCTCAGGGAGTGCTCAGGGGGTGCTCAGGGGGTGCTCAGGGGATGCTCAGGGAGTGCTCAGGGGGGATGCTCGGGGGGTGCTCAGGGGATGCTCAGGGAGTGCTCAGGGGATGCTCAAGGAATGCCCAGGGGGTTGCCCAGGAGGGTGTGGAGCAGCCAGCAGCCCAACACCCTCCTCTGGAGCAGAGGGATCATCAGGCCTGGGGTAGGGGGGGGCGGCGCTGGCAGCCACAGGTCCCCCAAGGCTCTCGCACGGGCTCCCAGGAGGGGAGGGGGTGGCAAAGAGGGGTCCCTGCTCCCCCCAGGCCGCGGATGGGGCTCTGTGCTGCAGTGCAGCAGCCCCAGCCCCGCTCTCCCCCGGGGAGGTGACAGAGGGGCTGCCACCTTCACCACCTTCACCACCTTCACCACCTTCACCCTCCCTCCACGGCAGCGCCCGCTCCAAACCCGGCTGCCGGGACAGCCAGAGGGATGAGCCCGTCGGGAGGAGCAAAACCCGCTGGGGATGGAGCCCCTGGGCCTGGCACCCCCAGGAGCAGCGGGCAGCGGGGTGGGCTCACACCCACGGCTTGGGGGGTCGCGGGGGAACGCCGGATCCCTGCACAGCCAGGGAGGCACCGGGACCTTCCTCCGGGCGATGTCCCGAGCGGGGATCCCCGTGCCGGGGTGGGGAGGAAGGCTGGATGCCCAAAGTCCTCGCCAAGGCGGGGGAGGGAGGCAGCGGGGTGAAGCCTCAGGGGGGGAGCCCCGTGTCATGACGTCCCCCCACGCCCTCCCTCCCCTCCCTCCATCCCTCCCTTCCCTTCCCCACCGCCGCTGTTGGGCGAGGGCCACCCAGCACCGAGGCAGATGACATAATTCCCAGCAACTGCACGTTAATCACTCGGCCGCCAGCAACATCCTCGCCGTGAATCCAACCCCCAGCCCCAGCCGCCGCTCCCCCTCCCTCCCTCCCTCCCTCCCCTGGCATCGCTGCCAAAGGAATAAAGAAATGAAATAAAAAGAAGATGAGGAAAAGGTGACGAGGAGGAATAACCTGGCCCTGGCGCTGGTACACAGGTCTGCCTCTCCCCTCCCCGCCGCCCCCCGCCGCTCCTCCCCGCCTCGCACTCTATTTTTGGGTGCTGTCACATCCCAATGGCCCCTCGGGGCCAAATCCAGGCAGCTGCGACTTTAGGCACAAACACGGCTCCCTCCCCTCCATCGCACCCGAAATCGGCGCTGGCGGCCCATCCTCCACCCCACCCCCTCCCCAAAATCCTCCCCTCCCCCCTCCCCAAATTACATCTGGGTGGGTGGTTCAGGCGAAGCTCCGCTCCAGCAGCAGCAGCAGGTCCCCCCACTTGGCTCTGTGTGCACCCCACCTCTCCCCACCCCCGGGAGACTCCTTGTCACCCCTCATCCCACCTCCCCCTTCTCCCAGCAGCTCTTCCCAGTTCCTCCCAGTCTCTCCCCAGCCCGAGCCTTACTCTTGGCGGGGATGCGGTGCCCGGCAGCGATGGGAGCGACGCCGGGGATGGAGCCGGCTCAGGGATCGCCGCCGGGCGGCCGCTGCCGTCCGAGGGGTCTCATCTCATTTTGTCCTGTGTCACCAACACACGCACACAGACACACACACACACATTCGCAGCCACGTTTCCCCCCCCTTCTTGCGGCAAACGGCGGCCAGCCCCGACCCCACCCCCTGTCACAGCAGCAGCCTAACAGCGAGGGCCGGGAGGATGGAGGAGGATCTGCTCGCCTTCCCTTTAACTCTTGCCTCGCCACCCTCCCCCAGGACAGGGCTCTGTGCCCGCGGACCTGGCTGGGGATGCTGAGGTGCTGTTTGGATCTCCCTGAGCCCTGTCGCCTTCCCGCACAGGGGACAGGGGATGTTTGGGGTGCCCTGGCTCTGTCCCCCGCAGCCTCGTCATGGCTCATCGCCCTCTTGCCCCCCAAAACAGAGCCCCCGAATACAGGTGAGCCCTGGCATTGCTCCAGGCACTGGGGCAGGGGGTGTTTTGGGGCGCGGCTGGGGTTTGAGGGGCCCCAGGGTGACAGACAAGGCTGGGGGGTGACAGACAAGGCTGTCTGCCTGTACCCACCATGACAATCCCATTTTAGTTCCTATTTCCCCCCCCCATTTCCAGGAGCAGAGCCCTTTGGGGTGGAGGGGGCACAGCCTGAACCCCTGGGGGTCTCCAGTGGGGGTGGAAAGTCAGTGTGGGAGAGGAAACAACTTTTCCCATCCCACTGAGGATCCAAGGAGCTGAGCTCGTGGGTGGGGTGGGACAAAATCCCCAAATTCTCTCTTACACGGATCAGCTGAGAAAGAGACATCCAAATGGCCAAAGACTCCAGCTGAAGGCAGGGCAGCTCCTGACTGTGACATTTCACTGAGTTGTCTTCTCCAAGGAGAAATGAGAGGTGCCAGGAGGAAAAGGAAAAGGGAAAGCTCCTGATGCTGTCCATGGAGAGGCTGATGGCACCTGTCCCTGCTCCCAGCTCCCTGCAGAAAGTTTAGGTCCTGCAACACACTCTGCTTCTCCCCTTGGCCTTTCCATGGATATCTGGAGGTCATACCCCTCCTGCTCATCTGTCGGGAGTCCCAGGAGGGAGGGAAGAGGCAGGAATTGCTGCCACTGAATTCTGCAGCTTCCCAGTGAAATGGCAGAGTGGATAATTAATTATTCCTGCTAATAGTGCTGGACAGGCCCTCAGCTGCTCCTCCAGAGCTGCAGGCTGTGAGTTTCTCCCTGCACAGGTTGTTGCTGACAGCACTCCAGGGGCTGTGTGTGATCCTGCCTGGATGGAAAGGGCAGCTGAGGCTCCCTGATTTACTCACAGCCCTTTGAGGACTGGGATTAGACTGGCTGGGCAAAGCCACCTCTGCTGTGGGTGGGATTCTGCTGCTCCCCACCAAGCAATGGAGCAGTTAAAGTCCTGCATGGACAGAACTGTGAGGGTCCTGTCCTGTCCTGTCCTTCCTGGGCAGCCTGGTCTGCTCTGAGCCAGCCAGTGCAGCCTCTTTTGGGGGTCATGCAGGGGTAGGAGGTGTCCTACAGGAAGCAGGTCCAGTTTTGTAGCTGAGAATTAGAATCACAAGAATCATTTAAGGTTGGAAAAGACCTCCAAGATCACTGAGTCCAAAAGTTAACCCATTGTACTTGCATTTCCACCTCATGTCTGGGTGGATTTATGTATCTGAATTTCTCTGGAGGTTTTAACTCAGTCCTCACATCTTTGGACACTCCTGGGCCTGTGTGGATGGGGCCAAGGGGGATTTGTGTACTGACACAGCCTTCCTTGCTAAGAAGAGATGCTCTGATGGTGTTACAGTTCCACCAGCCCAGTTACAGTCCCCAGGTGCAGCTCCCAAGGAAGAGCAAAACAGGACAATATTTCCCCTTGACATTCTCCAGCATCTCCAAGGGAGAGGTTTTTGCCAGGTCCAGACCTCCCTGGGAGCTGAGAACCCTCAGTGTGCTCTGAGTCCATCCCCACTGCAAGGTGGGGATGAAGTCCTTGGGTGGGTTGAAGCCCAGAGCTTATAGGACACCCCTCCTTCCCTCTCCCGTTCCAATCACTGAGCCTTTTGAATTACATTATCCCAGGACCAGCACTGCAGGATTTTCACTCTCCTCCTCTACACCAACCCCTCTCCAAGTGCAGATTCCCCGTGGCAGGTTGGGATGAGCTCTCCCTCCAGAAGACAGCACTCCACCCCTACTCCTCATCCTCATCCCAGCCCTGCTAACACCCCGAGTGGACTTTGTTTTCCCTCATTTTCCGCGTGTTTTGTGTGCCTTGCCGTGGTTATCATGCTCCAGCCGTCAGCTTGCAGCGAGTCCCCGGGAGAAGGTGCCAACTTTAACATATGCCTGAACAGTTCTTTTCAGACATATACAAACTGGAACAATGCCTCGCTGGGAATATGCTTGTTGGTGCAATTTGCCAACTGTGGCTTCAGATCTGCTCTTTTCAGCACACACCAACTATTTGTAGACGGTGCAAAAGCCGGGATCGCCGCGCAGGGATGGATGGATGGATGGGGTCTCTGGGAGGGTCTCTCCAGGCGTGCAGGAACCAGCAGGGAAGGCAATCAAGGGCTGGGCAAAGACCTCCAAGCATCACAAATAGTGATCAGGTTAAACATTTTGCTTCTGAGAACTTCCATCGTTTTCTCCTTTGCTTTAGGAAAGGCAGCACTGATTTCTCCACTTCCCGAACCATGGGCAGGTTCTCACCTTGTGCAAACAGGACTTGGCTCAACTCATCCCATTCCCTGGGTTCAAACATCTCCCAGAGCTTCCTCCATCACTGGTGTCCTCACCTTTCAGTAGGACATCATTAGGATGTCACTCTGGTGCCACTCAGGGTGTCACTGCTCTGTCACACTCTGGGAAAAAAAGGACTGACCAACCTTGGCTGGATATTCCCATAACTCCTTCCCATGGGTTTGTAGACACCATGGCAATGTTTGAAGGAAATCTGGGGAGATGATGACAAAGTGAGGTTGGGGTTGTGTCCAGGGAGATGACCAGGCTTTCCAAGTGGGCAGTGAAGTCCCAGTGGTGATGAGGCAGAGGAATTTTCACCCCAGCACCAATGAGGACACAGCTCTGTCCTTGCCCACAGGCCAACCTTCATCTTGCAAGTTCCCAGGTCAGGGAACTTGTCCCTTGTCCACGGAACACCCTGGGCAGTGCTGGATGTGGAAGTGCCCACGAGCTGGCCCAGGAGTGGGAGGGTCAGTGCTTGGACTGCCTGTTCCCCGTGGAGAGCTGCCAAAGGCAAAAGTGTTTGAGGCAGCAGATCATCAAGGGACCATTGTTCATAGCAACCTCGGTGGAAATATTTGTGTGTGTGTGTGTGTGTGTGTGTGTGTGTGTTGGCATCCAATTTGGCAATGGTTACTCAGCACAAGTGGGCGGCCTGTCCCTTTCTCTCAGCTGGAGCCTCCTCCTCCTCACAGGGACCCAGAAGAGGGATGAAAGGAGAGCAGATGGTTTGGGGGTGCTCAGAAGTACCAGTGCCAAGGGCTGTCTCATCATGGCAGGCTGAACATGCTCAAGATCAAGGAGGTCTCTCTAAGTAATGGGGAGATGCAGGAGGTCTGGGAGCAATTCTTGGGAATATTGGTGGTTTCGCTGGATATTGAGGAGAAGGAGCAGAAACCGAGATCTTTGGGGTGTCATGCAAAGAAGAGATCTCTGGGGTATGGGATTCTGTATCAGAAATTCTCTTTTCAAGTCTAAAGGAATTTGAAGACCTGATGGACTTTGGGCAATGGCCTGGAGTGACAGGACATAGGGAATGGCTTCCCACTGCCAGAGGACAGGGATAGATGGGATATTGGGAAGGAATTTTTCCTTGTGAGGCTGGTGAAACCCTGGCACAGGTTGCCCAGAAAAGCTGTGGCTACCCCTGGATCCCTGGGAGTGTCCAAGGCCAGGCTGGACAAGGTTTGGAGCAACCTGGGATAGTGGAAGGTGTTCCTGCTCATGGCAGCAGTGGGAATAAATGACCTTTAAAAGACTTTTGCAACCCAAACCAACCTGTGATTTTAAGCTGAAGGAACACTTCTGGCTTTGCTAGGAAGAAGCCTCAGGGCTTCCTCCAAGTGAGAATCCAGGGTCAGAAGCCTGGCCAAGGCAGGCACACTCCAGGTTCTCTCCTCTTTCAGCAGCACACCAGATCTGTCACAATCCTTTCATGGAGAAGTTTCCCATTGAAATCTTTGCTGCTGCTCTCATCCCTGCAAAAGTGAATGGAGAGATTTGTCCTGACCTCCATCCCCCTCCACAGCTCCCGGCATTTCGTTTTTCTCCAAAGCAACACTCTGCTGCTAGAATCAGCTGAGATGAAACCGAGCTGGCTCCTACACACCTTGGAGCTCAGGCAGGGCTGCTTCCCACACAGTGTCTTTCACCCAAATTAAACAGCTCCCAGCTGAGCCCTGCCATCCATCATGCCAAGCCTCAGGCACAGCTCGGCTTTGGCAGCTTTTACACCTCTGTGGGTTCACATTTAGCGGGGAAAGAGCAGGGACCTTTTATTTGTGAGGGTGTTACAAAGGGTGTGTAACCTTGGAGGCTGTGGGGTCATCCTTGGGATCACGCTGGAATCAGTGGGAGGCTGATTGTTATTAAAGATAACAAAGACCTGGGCACTCAAGGCTGTTCTATTGGGAACAAAACCTCCTCTGTGAGGGTGGGGAGGCCCTGGCACAGGTTACCCAGAGAAGCTGTGGCTGCCCCTGAATCCCTGGAAGTGTCCAAGGCCAGGCTGGACAGGGCTTGGAACAATCTGTGGCAAGTGGAAAGCCCCAGGTTGGAACGAGATGGTCTTTAAGGTCCCTTCCAGCTGTGACTCTGTGATTCCCTGATTTTCAGTGCTGCCCACTCCTGGCTGCAGCCTTCTCACTCCTGGGGCTCTCACTCCTCCAGGACACATCACAGACCACACCTTGGTGTCCCCATCAGTGCCAGGTGAGCAGCATCCCCACCTCCTTGTCTGTGTTGATCTGAGCTCGGTTCAGTTTTCCAAGTGGTGTCCAAGAGCTCTGTGGGTGTCCCAGAATGTCTGAGGCACCTACAGGGAGCAGGCAGACATGGAATGGGGTCGCCATTGGCATCACCTGAGGTGGAAATCATTGCTGGAGACAACACTCTGTTTTCTCTGTATGAGCTGGGGTTTTTGTTGGATATTAGGAAAAACCTCCTCACTGACAGAGTGGTTAATCATTGGTTGATCATTGGAACAGGATCCACAGGAAGTGGTGGAGTTGCCATCCCTGGAAATGCTCAAAAAGTGAGATGTGGGAACCTGGTCTTAGTGGGAGGGGTCAGTCAAAGGCTGGGCTTGATCTGAGAGGTCTCTTCCAACCTGAATGATTCTGTGAGTCCAGGACAAGTGTTTCCATTTGTTTGAGGTGGGAAATGGAGTTTTGCCTACTCAGGTCCCTGTGCCCAGCACATCCCCATGGTCCATACCTGTATCCACACTCATGCCAGAGAGCCACAGCCAGTTTTCCTATGGATCCCCCTGCAGAGAGGACTGATTTTTGGGGTCATTTTAGCAGCTCTCCCCACACCTCTGAGTGGCAAATGAACATCTCCCAGCTATTCTTAGTGTAGGCTCTGGGCCCTGCAGATCAGCCCCTTCAGCAAGGTGGAAATCTCTGCCTCTTTGCCAGAGAAAGGCTTCAGGGGGGAAATATCATTATCCTGATTTATCAACCTTTTTTTTGGGATCTGCTTCCAGGGAGAGTAGCCTTGGCTGGCAGATCCTCCAGCCCCTCACAGTCTGCTTGCTGGAGAGCAGCCTGGGGGAATGACCTTGGCCTCAAATCCCATTAGGAAAAGTCCTGGTTAAACAAGGCTGTTCTCAGAGTCACAGTTTACAGGCGTCCTCGGCAACCGCCTTGGGCTTCTTCCAGTCCTCCAGGGAGAAGCACAGTCCCAGAAATCAATAACTGAGTTCTTTTGAAAGTCAGCAGGACTCTAGTGTGATCCAAACCTCTCTCTTCAGTGCTTCTTCTCTGCTGAAAGCAAAGAAGGGGGTCCCTAAATGAGAGCCCTGGGTTTGAGCAGCCTGAAGAGGAGCAGCCCTGGCCCTCTGTGCCATCCCCAGGGGTTGGTTTGCTCAGTGCCCACTGCCCACACTGTGTCCCAGCCTTCTGGGCACTGACTGCCCAGCTCCCCCCAGGATGGAGCCAGGCAAGGGCAGCCAAGCAGGCTTTGAGGGAAAACCCCTTCATTTTTTAGTGGAAACACCACCCCAAGGCTCTGCTGAAGCAGGGAGAGCCAATCCCTCCTTGTCAGCCCCCAAACTCATTTCATCTTCAGATATTCTCCTTCCCTCACTTTAAAACTGAGATTTCTTTCCTGGCTCCAAATGCTCCTTATTGAACATGCAATAAATACCCAGACCCTCCCACATCTATGTTTTCTCCTCCCCAAAACTTGCTTTATATTAATTTTGTATTAATCCCTCTCCCAGCAGTGCTTTCCCCACATATCAGGACTGCAAGGCTTCCCTTGAGCTTCAATCACTGCCTTAGAAACTCTTGTTCTGCCTCATTCTCATCCTGCATTTCCCTAAAAAAACCCACCATAAAACAGCAACTGAGGACACCCCATAATCCCCCCCTTGGTGTAAAGGTGCCTCCTGATGTTGGGACACCACGAAGCCAAAGCTGAGGTTGACACAAATCCCTGCCCAAGGACAGGAGCTGGGCTTGGAGCCTGGAAAAGATGCTTCCCTCCCGTTAATGGGATGATTTAATCCATAATTGTGTGGAATTCACTTTATGAATGAAGGAAATCAAGAGGCTGAGGGGTGCAGCAGCACCAGAGCTCCACATCCCACCAAAGGTCAGCCCTGCATCCCCCTCCTGTGCCTGACCTTCCGAGGGAACAAAGGAAAAACCGGAGTGAGCTCAGGGAAAAAGCCACACTTTTAATGGCCTGGGAAAGCTGACTCGTGGCCAGAGATGCAGAGAGGTCAGATGGGTTTGTGCAGTGAGGGGTGAGTGGCTGATGGACTGATCCCATTTGTGCTGTAAAGACCTTTTGGGGGGTTCCTGGCTTTGCCAGAGGAGCTGGGAAAAGGCACAGGGAGGAGAGGCAACGATGGGAGGATGGAGCTGCCTGAATTCCCAAGTTCACCCGTTTTTTTAGCAGCGAGGGTGTTTTACCAGCTGGACAACTTACAATTGGATCCTCTCCCAGTCTTTAAACTGAGCCCATCTGTGTTTTTAAATACTGAGTTTAACCCCAGAAATGATGATACAGACAGAAAAAAAAAAAAAAAAAATCGGGCTATTAGCCACTTTCTGGAAAGGTCCAGATTCCCTGCACTTCATGACCTCTTGGAAAACACAAGGAAACCTCTGCACCTCTCAGAAACAAACTCCAGGATGTTTGAAAAAATCTGTTTGTGCTGCGTCCAGAGCGGTGTAGCAACAGCTGAAGGTCACAAGCACCGTATAAATAGAAAGGAGGTTTTATTGTGACAGGTCCATCCGGAGCCATTGCTCCTGGGTGTGCCATCTGGGATGGGAGCAGCAGCCTGTGCATCCCCTCTGCAGGGAAGAGAAAGGGATTCTGTCCTTGCAAGGATGACACACCATGGAAAGGGGAGGAGAGAAAACCGCCAGGTTGTAACTTGGCTCCTGATTTTACCGGTTTTGGAGGAAAATCAGAGGTGTGATGGAGCTTTGGAGTGGGAATTCCTCCTGTGGGGTTTCAATCACTAACACAAGCAAAGGAGAAGGAAGTTTTCCACCCATGGAGAGCATTTTCTGTCTGGGGAGTGGTTTGCAGTGACAGTCCTCATCTGGGGACCTCAGTGTCCCCATCAGAAAGGGTAAGAGGGGCTCTCTGGTGGCCTTTACCATGTGCTGGTAGGATTTTATCCCAAGCTCTAACCGCATGCTATAGATCTTTTCTGGCCAAAATCCTGCTTGATTCAATTTCCCTGCTCCATCCATCAGCTCCTTGTACCTGACATTTGTGGTACCTCATGTGTTTGGGTGATAAATTCTTCATTTATGGTGCACAGGGGGTGGTGCAGGCTTGGTCCAGAACAACAGCACCAGGAAGGAGGTTGGCTGAAACAACAGGTCATGATCACTCCAGCAATACCCTGTGGATGTCAGGAAAGAAGGGCAGCAGCCATGGGAGAGAAACCTCTGGAATCCTGGTAAAAACAGTGGGAAGGAGACACTGGGATGGAAGAGCTTGACCCAAGGGATGTGGCTGGGCAGGTGAAGGTGTTTGCTGGTGCAATTCCTAATGAGAGAGGAGAGGAGAGGAGAGGAGAGGAGAGGAGAGGAGAGGAGAGGAGAGGAGAGGAGAGGAGAGGAGAGGAGAGGAGAGGAGAGGAGAGGAGAGGAGAGGAGAGGAGAGGAGAGGAGAGGAGAGGAGAGGAGAGGAGAGGAGAGGAGAGGAGAGGAGAGGAGAGGAGAGGAGAGGAGAGGAGAGGAGAGGAGAGGAGAGGAGAGGAGAGGAGAGGAGAGGAGAGGAGAGGAGAGGAGAGGAGAGGAGAGGAGAGGAGATCTTGGCTTTCACCACTCAGAGATAACTCCTGGTGTTTCAGGAAAGCACTTGGAGAGAGACACAGCCTGTAAACTTCAGACATTGTGGCTGGATGGTGGCCAGAAATGCCTCAGCTCTGGCTGCCTGAGCTCCATCTCGTCAGGGAATCTGTTTTCCAATGGAAAGGGCAATGTCCTGTCCTGTCCCAGAGTAGGTGAACCCCAGTGAGACCCAGGCTGGGGACCAGAGAGCTGTGAGTGCTTGGTGAGGGCCCTTTTTAGGGAAGCCTGACCCTCTCTTGGGAGCAGATCCTCTGACAGCTGCTCAATGCTGCCTCCTCCTCTCTGTGATCCCACTCTTGGGAGATCTCTTTTAGCCACAAACACTGACCAAGAGCAGCACCTGCCCCCAGGACACCCCTTTTCCCAGATCCAGGTTGTCTGCACCTCTCTGAGCATGAAAAAATGTGGATAACTCCTCAAATTACCATCTCCTGCTATTGCTGGCTGGAAGGAACTTGCTGATCCAAGGAAGAGCTGGAGCTCAGGGATACCCTGGCAGGACAATCCAGGGCTTCAGCAGCCCAGATGTGTTCCAGCTTCTCCCACTTCAGCACAGGCTTGCTGGATCCACTGTTATCTTCCCACAGGATTATTTTTACCAGGTGATAAGGACAGGATCTGGGAATCTGTTGAAGCACCTAAAAGTGGCTTGTTGGATACCCATGGGAATAAAAGGAGGAGAATCCCAGTTTTTCTTTCCAGCTTGAAGGCAATGCCTGTTTCTCCCCCTCCTTGAAGGACAGCTGGGTGTGTGGCATTATGACCACAGAGAGGAAAATCTTTTCTCTCCTGCTCTCAGTGCTGATCTGGTATTGGATTGTGTGATGGGTCACACCTATTGATCACAGCAGGCTAAAAAAGACACAACCCATAAATAACTCCTGACGTCCCCAGCAGGGCCAGAAATCCTGAGCAAAGGGCTCTTGGGAGAGCTGTGGTTGGTATTTCTCTGTCCTTCTCCTCTGGGAAACGCTGGGGACAGCTTTGGGTTGAGCCAGATGATTTGGGCTCACTGCAATGCTTTTTGCAGGTGTTTTTCTTAGCAGGGGTTGGGTTATCTCAGACCTTGATCCAGCCCTTCCTGGGAGAGCCTCACTAGTGGTTTTTCCTGCCAAATTTGCCCTAAACCAGGACAACCAACCAGGCTGGAATGGGGCACTGCTGCTGTTCCCGTGCCAGGGGGTTAAGACATGAAGGCAAAGGTGACTCTCATCTGCTCTCCCTTCCTTGAAGAGAGTCATTCCTTTTGCTCAATCTGTCCTTGAGTCATTCTTTGTGCTCAGTCTGTCCTCTGAACCCACGGAACTGCATTATTTTGGCACAAGGAGCTGTGAGAAATGCAGGGCAGGGAGATCAGAGTGGGGAGGGTCAGATTGGAAACAGCCCCAGACGGTCCCAGGGCTGGAGGAGCAAAGCCTGGTCCCTGCAGGGCACCAGGGACCCTCTCAAAATCCAGGGCAGCTGCTGGTCAGGGCACCCAGGACAGCAGCAACCCCCTCCTTGAAACTCCTACTGGTGCTCCACTGGGTCCCACGTGCTCAGTGTGGCCTGACCATGGTGAGGGACACGTGAGGAGAGGAGAGGACACAGCCAGGCACTGTCCCTTTCCCTCCTCCCTTGTCCTCTTGGTTTTTTTACACAGCAGAAAAAAAAAAAAAAGCATTCCCCACGTAACGATGATGATTTGGCCAACGGGTCAAGTGAAGCATGACAGATCTCATTCTGGAGCTGGGGTCAGGCAGCAAATTGTGCTCCTGGCACCAAGGTCCCTGTGCTGAGGGGCCAAGTGGAGTCCCCCCAGCATCATCTGGCTGCTCACACCCTCCGTGCCCTGGGTTTTTGGGGGTCTAGGAGGGTCCAGCCACTGCAAAAGAGACTTTGGGAGTGCTGGTAACTCACAGCTTGGGGGCATTTCCCGCTTTATCAGAGCCCGTGGCAACATTTTTGCCTGATCCAAGAGTTTTCTCAGCTTCTTCCAGCATTTCACTGGGTACACAGTGTCCTGCATTTCCCTGGCAGAGGGGAGGAGGAGGCAGGGAATGACTCTGCTGGAGCAGCAGAGCTCCAGGAAGAGATGCAGGTCCCTTCCAGGGAGCCAGGCTGGTGCTGAGAAAGCTCCAGAGGCCTCCCAGGCCCTGCTCCGAAGCCAAGGAATAAATATCCATCCCGTGGCAAGGGAGATGGAGAGTCAGGCAGGGAGGGGAAGGTTTATTTAGAGAAACACCCGTGGGCTGCCTGCCCACACCAGGCTTTGAGCTGATGATCTGCACGTGCCGCGCTCGGGGGTGGCTGGGGGAAGGCGTCCACTATTAAAAGCCTGGCAGAAGCTCTGCTGAATCCTGCTGGAGCTCAGAGGAGGGTCTGATCCAGCAGGATCCCACCTCCAGTGTCACCTCAGCTGACCCTGGGACCAAATCAGAGACAAATCCAAGGTGTTTTGTCCTCTTTTTTTTTTCCAGGGGTGCAGCCCGGGAGCACCTGGCATTGGTGGGGAACACCAGCAATTGCTGAGAAACCCGGTCCTTTAAAGGATTATCCAAGATTTATGTGCCCAGAGAGCCACATAAGCCCTGAGCATCTCCTGGGAATAGGTGGGGAAAGGCTGTGCTGAAGGGAGGGATGCTCTGGAGAGGATGGAGCTGTGCACATTCCCACTCTCCCAAGCCAGGTACAGCCTGGAACACGGATGATCCTTGGCATTGATGGTGATCAATGGGTGCTGAACCCCATCCCCTTTCCACTTCTCCTCCCTGCAGACACCTCGCAGCGATGTGAATCAGTGCAGGATAATCCATCTTCTCCCTTCCCTCTCCATTCCTGGCTTCGCTAAAAGTGTCCTGCTCTGGGGACGGCTCTGCCCGCAGTAATTAAAGTGGAGATTCCTCCTGCAGCCAAGGGCATTTCCTGGCTCATTAACATTGGGAGGACACGGAAAAAAACAGTGCTGGGTTTACCTGGGGTGCTGCTGCTGAGGGGTGCCAGGGATGGACAAATTGTCAGAGATTTTGGGACATCAGGATTGGTGTTTTGGGGTCAGCCACATCTGTTTGCATTGGAACAGTGAGGGATCAGCACAAACTCATGGATTGGTCACCTCAAAGGACTCCTGCCATGGAAAGGGAACCTTCTCCTATCCCAGGCTGCTCCAAGCCCTATCCAACCTGGCTTTGGGAAACAAGATGAGAGGTGAGGAAGAAATTAACACCACCAGGAATAAACATGGCCCCAGCAGGGCCAGATGGGCTGCAGCAGGACTGGGGGCTGTGGTTGCAGGAGCCCACCTGAGCACATCAACCTCCCCTGTTCTTTGGTGGTCCTGGTGCCACGGAGTGAAAATGGGAATGACCATCCAGAATCCAGGCTTTGCACCAGGGCTTGTGTTTTCAGGGAAAACATCTCAAATGAGGGTGTTTTCTTTCCTTTTTGTCACCTCCTGCAGGTAAACTTGGAGTAGGAAAAGCACCTCTGCTCTTAATGAGAACAAAAGGTTGTGGTAAACTGTCCCTTTGAGTGGTTTGATATGGATTTGATAGTTTGAAATGTATTTCCAAGGATTTCTCGCTGGATTCAAGAGAGCTTGGTGGGGTGATGTTGGCAGGTCCTTCAGCATCCCTCCCCCGGCTCCTGAGCTGTGAGGAGAAAGGAGGAGCAGCTCCCAGAGCCACCCAAAACCACAGCCCTGGACCTGCCCCATCCCTCTGACAGCAGCACTCCCTGTTGGGATGGGTTTTGCAGGTGCCAGGTGTGTGCCCGGGGCAAGAAATGGTCACTTACTTCTGAGCTGTGTCAAAATTATCTTGTCCAGGTGATGCCTTGGGAAGGCTGACCTGGAAGAGAGACTCGACAGAGCTAAGAAAGTTAAGTAGATATTTATTAAAAGGCCTTTAAGGACACACCTTGGGCAGGACAAGAGCCTGGCCAGGGCTACACCCAAGATGGACCCAAAATGGTCACAAAATGGACAACTGGCCACGAGGTCTCACATTTTTATAAGTTTTGATCCATTTGCATATTGGGGTTTAATTGTCCAATTACAGTTTCAGGTTGTGAGATCTCATCCTTCTTGTTTTCTCTCTTCAGCCCATCATTGTTTGTGCTTTTGGGCCTGAAACTTGTAACACTTGTCCTTGGTCTCCAGCAGGAAAAGGATTTTGCCCACCAGGGGAATCAATCACAGAATTAGACTTGTCTGGCTTGGAAGGGACCTTAAAGACCATCCCTCCCCTCCTGCCTCTCTCACAGGGATGTGCTGTGCCACAACCTCCCAGCAGCCACCTGGGATGGAGGAGGGGAATGCAGGGTCATTAGTGCAAAGAGGAATGAGGCCAAGAGGGCTCTCATGCCTCAGCATCTTAATTGAAATGGGTTTCCCACCCTCCTCCCCCTGCTCCCAAGCCCCGCACATCCAGGCTCCGTCAAGGGCATCTCCTGTCCCGGTGCTGTGCACTCTGCATCCCCCATGAACCACTCACATCTCTTTAATTAAATGTCAAGATATGCAGGTTGGTTTTTTTTTTTTTTTTTTTTTTTTTTTTTTTTTTTTTTTTTTTTTTTTACCTTGTAAGCGTCCTTTGCTTGGAAAGATTCGTGGAGAGCTCAGTTACAGTGTGGTGAGGAGAGGGGAAGCTGTGGGTAGGAAAATTGTGGGGAAATTGTGATCACAGCCATGCAGGATTCCCTGAAATCCTTTGGGTTGTTTATTTCAAAGGTTGGGTATCAGGGAAAGGTTCTTCCTCCAGAGGGTGCTGAGGGGAATGGGCACAGCCCCAAATCTGCCAGAGCTCCAAGAGGGTTTTGACAGCACTCCCAGGGACAGGGTGGGATTGTTGGGATGTCTGTGCAGGGCCAGGAGCTGGATCAGTGATCCTGGTGGGTCCCTTCCAGCTCAGGAGGCTCCATGGTTCTGTGATCTACCAAACACAGCTTGAGGTGCAGCTCCTCCCTCTCCAGAGCCAGGGCTGGTCCTGGGGCATCACCCCCAGGGGAAGCCAGTTGTGTTGTGCATCAGTGTGGGACATCCTGAAGGACCAAAACTGCTTCTCTGCAGCCAAGGGCAGCCTGGCACTACCCCCCATGGGATTCCCAAAATCCCAGAATCCCAGACAGGTTTGGAGTGGAAACAACCTTGAAGGTCATCTCATTCCACCCCGTGCCATGGGCAGGGACACCTTCCTCCACCCCAGATTGCTCCAGGCCCTGTCCAAGCTGGCCTTGGACACTTCCAGGGGAGGGGAATTGCACAGCTGAGGTGTTTCCAGCCTTCTGTGACTCTCCACACTGAGTCTCCTGGGGTCACCTCCTCCCCTGTTGCTCCCCTGTTCAGATCTCCCTGGCAAAGGCGCCGTGTCTGACATGGAGAGGAGCCAGCTGCTCTTCCCTGCAGCTGATGGAGGGCTGGATGCCGAGTGCTGGCACTCCCAAAGGATGTTCCTGTACAGTTTGTCCTCCCAAGGAGACCTGGAGATGAAGCAGGGGAGGAGACAGCTGGGCAGGAAGCCGCAGGCAGGACATTCATCACCTCCAGCCTCTCGGTGCCAACCAAAAATCCTCAGGGCTCCTGTCCCAGGCCACCCACAGCCTGACCCACCTTGGACCTGCTCCAGGTCCCTGTCCCAGCCTCAGACCTGGCCAGGGTCGGTGCTGCACCTGGGAAAAGCCTTTTTTAACTTTGATAAATGTTTAAATCTCAGTGTAAATCCTGCAGAGGTGACAGCAGGATTTGGGAGTTGCCCTGGTAGGATGAGATGTGGTTTTGTCACCTTCTGGGGAGCCCAGAGTGGGAGTCAGCTTCAAAGTCAGAGAAATTTAGTGTGCCAAACCAAGCATAATTTCTCCTGGAAAGCACTTAAGGAGGCTCCTTTGGTGGCAATATGAGCAGGCAACTGACTCCAGCCTGGATTCCCATCCACATCCATGGGCTGCAGTGGGAGCTGGAACATTCCATGTGCACAGACACCAAAATTCAGGTGAGGAGAGACCAAAATAAAGAGAAGAAACGGTGCCTGTGTCTGGGTGGAAGGCCCATGGCTCAGGGAAAAGGAGACTGGAGAGAAACACACCCTATCTTTGGCAAAACCATTCAAAATTCCCAAATGCTTGAACATAAAAAAATGTCAGATTTTAGAAACTGCTGAGGTTGGGTGCCAGAAGGACTTGGGCAGCTGTCTGGGCTCCCAACACTGGATGTTCATGTCACCCCAGTGGAAACCACGAGCTCCCCTGGGATGCTCAGCCTTGGTGGAGCTGCTGCTTCTCCCCAGTTCAATTTGGGGACTGGGTTGTCTGGGAGGCATCACAGTTCCTCTGGTGGGATCTCATTATGTGATGAGCTGAACATCTGGATTAAAATAGATCAAATAGTCACTAAATCCTAAATAAGCCTGGGAGCTCAGTGGCAGCCATATGCTTCCTACTGACAAGCTCAAAAAAACCCTCTCTCTTTGCCATTACCTCACACTGCAGCAGTGTTTTAGTGTTTTATCCTCCTCCAAGCCAGCTCAGGGACAAACCTCCCTGCTCTGACCATCCTCTGGACCAGCAGCCTGAGGCTTTTTTAGGCAGGGATGTCTGGAAATGAGAACTTAACCTCACTGTGCAAAAGATTTGGTGATGGGAATGAAAAGGAGAATATTCAAAGGAAGATGAAAAAGGAGGAAAACCAGAGCTTTGTTGTGTAGCATTTGAAGGATGCTAAATGTGTCCCTTAATGTTTGGGATTTTAGGAAAATCCGGTAGGAACACTGTGAATATTGATGTTTTCTGGTTTACATCCTTCTGGGGCCAAGAGGAAAGTAGAGGTCAAGTGGCCTCCAAGAGCTGGATGGAGAGCATGGAGATGGGATGGACCCAAAGGTGCTGCAGGAGGATGCAGGACTCATGGAATGGTTTGGGTTGGAAAGGACCTTAAATCCCATCCCATTCCACCCCCTGCCATGGGCAGGGACACCTTTCATTAGCCCAGGGTGCTCCAAGCCCTGTTCAACCTGGCCTTGGACACTTCCAGGGATCCAGGGGCAGCCACAGCTTCTCTGGGCACCCTGTGCCAGGGCCTGCCACCCTCACAGGGAACAATTCCTTCCCAATATCCCATCTAAATCTCCCCTTTTCCGGGCACACTCGAGGGATAACACATTACAACACTGCCCATATGCCCTGGGAGCACAAAAATGAGGTGTGACCACTAGCTTTAGGTCATTACTCCTTATTTAGCTTAGCAAGAGAAGGGCTAAGGTCCTGGGAGTCCTTGGCTGGCTCGTCCTGGAGCTTTTTTTAGCCCCTTTTCAGCCGATTTTAGCTGCAACAACATGTTGCCCAATGGTCAGATGAGCATTGCTGGTGTGGCAACTCGTCTGCCCAGCAGTCAGGCCACCAAGTAACTTTCACCCAGCCTTTTGCAACTGCAGGGTTTCACCCTAAAAACATCCAACCTGACTAAAATCAGGGGTGATCCTGTGAGCCAGCTGCCAGCAGCAGGTTGTGGTGTGAGGTATGAGAACAGCACCCACCAGGGCTCCCCTCCAGCAAAAAAAATCTGCCATATCATGGTGACTCTAAGCACAGGAGGTGCTCAGAAGCCCGTGTGTAGCCACCATAATTGCATTATGGATGGGAATTAGCAGTAATTGGATAATTTGGGAGCAGCGTGTTGGATTTGTCACCGTGAACGCTGACAAAGGTGTCGTGGTCTGCTGGTTAATGAGGCCAATCTCAAACTCCCTGCCCCGTGCACCAGGTTTTTCCCTGCCTTTTGTTGCCTTCTGAATTTTAAGTGTAGCGCTTCAAGGATAATCATCTGGAAGTGGCGTGGAAAAATCAGGGCAGGCTGTGACCTGAGTTGGCTGGAGAAGTTCTCCTTCTTTCCCTGGGGTGATGGATCAACCATTGATTATTGATCAATAATGAGATCAAACGGGAGCACGGAGGTGTCCCCTTCTCTCCATCACCCATTGGTGTGGCTGGATGGATGAGGCAATAATTCACTGAGGCCAAATCCTGCTGGGAAAGGCCCAGTTTGGGCTCCCTGGTGCCTCTCAGCAGAGGGAAGGACCAGACCTTCTCCTCTGGTCTGTGGAAAGGGGTGGAATGAGATGGTCTTTGAGGACCCTTCTCTTCTGGGATGCACAGCCTGAAGGAACCAGCTCTCCATTTGCAGACACATCTCCCCAGCTTCCTGTTTTTCCTCAGAAAAAATGGTTTTTTGAGTTTTTTTGGGGGGCTGTGCTGTGGCAGTGTGGGATCCACACACTCCCTTTTCCCTTCTGGCTGAGATCTCACGGTTTTGCACCTGCTCTCCCATTTCCTTCAGAAGGGAAACAAGGGAACAGGAGAGGAAACCACATCTCCCCAAAGAGGAGAACCATTCACTAGGTCACCCCAGGCTTTGCTCCAGCTGTGAAACACCTTCCTCCCCTTTTTCCCTGCCTCCTTTTCTCCCCCACATCCTGGGAAAGGCCAGAATTTGGAAAAAGCGCTGGGAGAAGAAGAAGGGGCTGATGGGGGCAGGGATGCTCTTCCCACATCTCCTGTGCCGCCTGCGGTCCTGTCTGCCTGTGGCCGAGCCGGGTGACGGTGATGCGCGGTGACACCGCCTGTGCCCGCGGGGACACCCCGGCCCCGCCAGCCCCTGCCCCTCCCGCAGCCACCGAGCCCCGGGAGCTGCTCCAGCACAGCCCCGCAGCTCCACGTCCAGCCCCTCAGCTCAGGGGTCCCCGCAGCTCTGGGGGAAATGGGCTGGGGAAAAGGTTCCCGGTGTTTGGTGGGGAGGTTTCCCCTCCTTGGATGGGGCAGGAGTGTTTTTGGGATCAGGGCTCACTTGTTGTGCGGGTCGGGGTGATGGGTTGAGGGAAATACACCCCAGTGTAGGTGCTTGTTGGGTCTGGTTGCAGCTCCTTGTGGTTCAAATGTGAGCAAAGCCATCCCTTCTCCATCCCCATCTTTCCTTCCCCCATTCCCATTTGTCCTTTATCCACTCCCCTCCTCTTTTTCTCCCTCTATTTCTCCATCCCCTTCCTCACTTTCTTCATCCCCAGCCTCCTTTCTTCATCCCCGAGCCTCCCCCTCTCCATCCCCATCCTCTCTCTCCATTCCCAGCCTCTCCTTCTCTCTTCCCAGCCTCCCTTTATCCATCCCCAGCCTCTCTTTCTCCATCCCCAGCCTCTCTTTGCACTTCCTCATCCTCCCTTTTTTCCATTTCCATCCTCCCTTTCTCCATCCTCTCTCCCCAGCCTCCCCTTACCCATCCTCACCCTGAGCTCACCCCTGGCTGTCTGTGCTGACCCGACCCCACAAATCCCAGCCCTGCAGGACCAGGGGCTGAGCTCAGGAGCATCCTCTGCCTCCAAGCTGGAGCCAGGAGCAGGGAGAGGGGAATCTCCCCTTCACGCCCAAGGTGAGGGCACAGGGACGCTGAAACCACTCTGAGAGCACAGCCCTGATTTCTCACCCCGGCTCAGGAAGACACAGGGACATGACCCAGTTATTTGACGGCAGCGTTTAATATTTCCCCTGCGAGGCAAAGCCAGCCCGGTTTCCTCTCCCTCCCGCTCCCCAGCCAGGCAGCCCGGCCTGGATCTCTGCCTTCCCGGGGCTTAAGAGCTCTGGGATGGAGGGGAAAATGTGACTGTGCAGCCTCATCAGGCGCCCAGATGTGCTGCTGATTCATCCCATAATTGCGTAAGGCCCGGCAGCGCCGGCTCCAGCCGGGAAACAGCTGCTTCCTACGGGCTGAGCCCTGGAATGGGGGTGCAGGGATGGGGACCCCCCTCCACAGGGCTCGGAGTGAGGGGGCAGCACCCCAAAAACTGGGGAGAGCTGCAAGAGGCATCACTGTCATGGTGGGAATCAGGTGGGGAGATCCAGGAGAGCCCAAAAAAAGGCAACTCAAATTGATCCTCCATCTCTCTGTTCAATATCCGGAGGGGTGTTTGGTCTCTCTGTTTGGCCTCTCTGAAGGGACAAAGGACAGATCTCTCCGTGCGCTCGCCCATGTAATGGTGTGGATATAATTTAATTATCCCTTCCTTGATGTTTAGCATCACAAAAGGGGGAAAAGCTGCCTCTGGAGCTGAGCCCCTCCGAGCCACCACTTTGGGATTGATCTGGGGGAAAAGAGAGTCTGAAACTGGGCTGGAGAAGCTGCAGCATTTGGGGAGGAGCTTTAAAAAATGTCCTGCCTCAGTTTATTGCTCTGTCCCAGCTCCTGGCTGTGCCCCTGTTCAAGAGACATTTGGACAATTCTCTCAGGCACACGGTTTGATTTTGGGGATTGTCCTGTGCAGGGCCAGGACATCCTTAATGATCCTTGATGATCCTTGTGGGTCCCTTCCAGCTCAGGAGATTCCATGATTCTCCCAGCAGCAAACTGGGCAGAGAGGAGACACAAAGCCCAGGTGCTGCTTTTGTTCCAGGGCCCATGAAAATGTATTTGCTTTCCAAAAAAGACACAGGCATTGATAAGAAAGGCCTGGATAGACCAGGGCTTCTACACAGTCACCCTGCAGGGCACAGAGGTTTCAATGAGGCCCCAAAACTCCTGCTCTGCCTTAGCAAAGGGATTTTAGCAGGTGGGATCTCACAGAAAATATGTGTATGTGCATCCGTTGAGTGTGTTTGCACACAAATAACACAACAGAGCTTTTAGAGGACAATGCTGCACAAAGCAAGAGCAGGACACGTTGTGTTTTATGGAAAAATCCCTGGCAAGGTGAGACTATGTCAGAAAAACATCCAGGACCTTGTAAAGGATTTCAGTGCCTCCTGCACCCCCACTCCCACACTCAGCCTGAGCTGCAGTGCACCTCTGCAACTTTGGGATTTATTTTTTTTGGGGGGGTGGGATTTGGCAGGCTGGTGTTTCTGAGGATGACCAAGACACACTTTGAGGAGGCCACCTGAGCATCTCCTGGGCAGCAGGTCCCAAATCAGACTCACCACGAAAATGCTGAATCTGGTGCAACAAAAGGGTAAAAAAACCACCCTTCAGTGGCAGAGGTGGTGGGTGGGCACTGGAGAAGGGGGTGGCAGAGCCAGCCTCAATCTTTTGGGATGCTGGGAGGAGGAGAGGAGGCTTTTTTTCTTGCAAGGAAGGTGCTCAGTGAGTCACCCAGGACTGGAGCAGTGTCTGGCTAAGCCGGGGTTTAGTGCCGCTCTAAGCGGCTTTGGGAGCAGCGGGTGAGGGAGAAGAGCACACAGGGGAAAAAAAAGTGGTGAAAAGAAAAACAAACAGTGCCAGTGGTTATGTAAGGGATCAGAGGGCTGCCCATGTGCTCCTCGGGGTGTTCCACCCCCCCTCAGGAATGCTCTGATGGGTTTTGGCTCATCCTGATCACCCCTCGATAGGAATTCCCTCGGTAAGGAATTTTTGGGGAGGGAAGGTTCAGAGATGTGATAGCTCCTGTTGGAGGGGTGACAGAGGAGGATTTGAATGGGATTGAAAGGAATTCTAAAATTAAGGGTGGCTGAAAAAAGGACGTGGACAACTCCTTGTCTGTCAGGACACAGAACTGGGGACAAATGAACCATCAAGTGACACTTGGGTAGGACAGATCAGATCTGACAGAGACCTGCTCCCATCACCTGCACAGCTGAACAAGGAATTATTGATGCAGGATGTTGCAAATATAAAATACTTACATGGATCCCAAAAAGCTTAGCACCTGATAATCCCAAAGGCTCTTCTAAAGATTCGATTTCTGGGTTGTGAGAACGAGGGAGAGCAACTTTTACATGGGCAAGGACAAGGGGGAATGAATTAAACTGGCAGGTTTAGATGGGATATTGGGAAGGAATTATTCCCTGTGAGGGTGGGGAGGCCCTGGCAGAGGTGGCCCAGAGAAGCTGTGGCTGCCCCTGGATCCCTGGAATTTCCAAGGCCAGGCTGGACAGGGCTTGGAGCCACCTGGGACAGTGGAAGGTGTCCCTGTCCATGGCAGGGTAGGACTGGATGAGCTTTAAGGCTCTCTCCAACCAAAACCATCCCACGGTTCTGTGATCATTCTATGACTTTTCCTTTGGAATTGTCTGAATTTGAAGTTGCTGGAGGCTGTGGATTATCACTCCACATTGAATGGATTTTTGTTCCCTTCTTCCCTGCCCTCAGAGGTTGGACACTGTGCAGGATGGACCCTCAGCTGGGTCATCCATGGCATGGATGGTCTGTCAGTGTGGCCACTCCTACAGGATGAGCTGCATTGAGATTTGAACCCTTTTTGGGGGGTAAAGTTCCCCTAAGATCTTCCCCACTCCAGTGTCCAGGAGAGGTGCCCACCTGGGTGACCCTCACCTGCTCCTCCCAGCCAAGAGCGATATCCATGGATCTACTGGGTCTGGAGGAGGAATAGGGAGACAATCCTGATGCCTTGGGAAGGCTGACCTGGAGCAGAGACTGGACAGAGCTAAGAGAATAAAATAGATATTTGTTAAAAAGCCTTTAAGGACACACCTTGGGCTGTACAAGAGCCTGGACAGGGCTACACCCAAAGTGGACCCAAAATGGTCACAAAATGGATGACCAGTCATGAGGTCTCACACTTTTATAAGTTTTGGTTCATTTGCATATTGGGGTTTAATTGTCCAATTACAGCTTCAGATGATGAAGTCTCATCCTTCTTGTTTTGTTTCTGGGCCTGAAACTTGTAACAGTTGTCCTTGGTCTCCAGCAGGAAAAGGATTTTTGTCTACCTGGTCTGTGAAGAGCTGAGTGACACTGAATGTGAGGCTCAGAACTGCACCCTTGGGCAGCACAGAATCTGAAAAACACAAAAGCCAAAACTTAAGGCATCAATCCCAGGAAAGGACTGGCCTTGGGGCAGCACCATCCCTCCTTCTCCAGGCACCCACGAGACACCAGGCCATGGAATCCCAGACCAGATTTGGGCTGGAAGAGATCTCAAAGATCACCTCATTCCCACCCCCTCCATGGGCAGGGACACTGGAGGGAGGTTTCTCCCAAGGGAGAAGCAGCAGGGCAGCCCAAGCACCCCCAGAGTGTCAGCAGAGTTCACTGAAAGCAGCCAGAACAGCGTGTGCTGAGCCTGTCTCACACAGACCTGTTCCAGCACAGACTCTCTGAGCCTGCCCTTGGTGCTTCCTGTTTTTTTTTTTTTTTTCTATTTAAAAGATTAATTCCCGCAGCTGGAAAGTTTTGTGCAAGCCTCGGTTGCATCACGGCGCTGCTGGGGTTGGCCAGGGCAGCAGAGCAGCCAGGAGAACCCTGAGTTATCCATGTCTGACTGGATTACACCACCATATCCCACTGCAGGGACACCCAGGAGCAGAAGGATGGGCAGAGGAGGGGGGGAATCTGTGTGGAAATCCAGGAAACACCTTCTGCAGAGTCCCTGCCCCAGGCTGTGAGCTCTGTCTTATGCAGAGAGGGGTTAATTATAGTGATAAATAAGAGATAAATGAGATTTGTGGGTTGTTTTTTTTTTTTTTTTTTTTTTTTTTTTTTTTTTTTTTTTTTTTTTTCCTTGCCCTCTGGCCCACAAATCTTCCTTCCTAAAAGGGAAATGCGTGATCTCAGGACTTCAGGAGGTCTGGCATCGAGGGATCAGGCAGGCAGCACCTTTTGTAGGAGGTGGAGAGCAGAAATCTGCTCAGCAGGGACCCTGTAAGGACACGAGGAGAGGAAATGGAGCCTCTCTGCTCTGGAGACAGGCTGAGAGAGTTGGGATTGCTCATCCTGGAGAAGAAGAGGCTCCAGGGAAACCTTTCAGCACCTTCCAGTAGCTGAAAGAGCTGGAGAGAGACTTTGGATATGGATCTGGAATAGCAGGACAAGGGGGAATGGCTTCCCACTGCCAGAGGGCAGGGTTTGAGGGATATTGGGAAGGAATTCCAGGCTGTGAGGGTGGGGAGGCCCTGGCAGAGGTGGTCCAGAGAGGCTGTGGCTGTCCCTGGATCCCTGGAAATGCCCAAGGCCAGGTTGGACAGGGCTTGGAGCAACCTGGGATAGTGGAAGGTAGTGGAATGAGATGGTCTTTAAGGACCCTTCCAACCCAAACCAAATTGTGATCCCATTATTCTAAAATCAATTTCAATGTTTTAGATGTAAGAGGTTGCCTGAATTCCTCCTTTGCCTTGTCCTGGGCAGGTGCCTCCACATGTCACTGCAAGCCTTTGTCACATCCTGCCCCGTGCCTCAGTTTCCCTGCTCTGGAGCTGGGCAGAATCCCATACAGCTGCAAAATTTGCAAGAGCAGCTTGGGTGGAAACTGATGGAGTTTGCTCCAAATACAAATAAATCCTTGGGAGGAAGATGTTTGCTTTCTACGCAGAGTTTCAGCCTCCCATTAGAGCAGAGCCAAAATTGCCTCTTTTTGGACAAAGCCATGGGGAAAGATTTCCATTTCTCCAGCTGAACAGGAAGGTTGGTGTCCTGCAGCTTCCTAAGAAATCCCATCACTGTTTTGTTGCACTGCTCCAGGTGGGTGTTTTCTGTGTAAGGAAAAGGGCTCCAGTTTCACCTTAGGACTTTTAAGGGAAAAACACTGGAAGCTTCTTTGCTCTCCTGGCAGCAACTGGTTCAATGCCAAGACAAAACCACTGATGGGTCTCCTCAGCTGTTCCTCAGAAGTTTAACTATTCCCTGTTGTGCTGCTTGCCAAAAACCCCACCTAAATTGTTCAATATTCAAGGAAGAGCATGAAGCTTCTCAGGGCATTCTCGAGGTGGGATCTGTCCCTACACTGTGCATGGTTTGTTTTTTGTATTATTTTCTTTTTTTAATTAAAACCTTTTTGCTTTTTAAAGACATACTTGAATGTGCTGTATTGTTGATTATTTTGAGCCATTTTCTGTGAGGTGCTGGACACCCTCAGAGGTATTGAACCCTCCCAGAGCTAAAAACATCTGGCTCATTGAGAAATTCAATATTTCTGATGTCCCCCTGGAAGAGAGGACACCTCTGGCCACTCCTCTGCCACCACCCAGCCGTGCCCAGGAGGTCAGGGAGAGTTTTGTCTCCCCAGGAACCCCTGGAATTGTCCCTTCGCAATGGAACAAACACAGTCATGACACAATAACCCCCTGCCTGAACAGCTGCTAAGCCAATTCTCCTCTCCAGGGCCACTTTTCCTCCAGTGGCTGCTCCTGTTTGGTCCTTTCCTGCTCCTCAAATTCCACCCTTTGCTCACCCTCGCCACTGTTTTCTCCTCGTGGAGAGGATGAGTTGTACCCACGCTGCTGTCACATCCACCCTCAGTTTTTCCCTTGAAAAGCTGGAAATACCATCCTCATCCAAAGCCATAAAACTCCTGGCTGAGCCACTCCTTCCCATCCACTCCCAGGGTGCAGCACTGCTAGAAAAAATGGGAGGATACTGTCAAAAAAACCCACTTTTGGTGGAGTATCAGCTCCATCCCATTGAAAAAGGGTGAATCTCTGCCCCACATCTCCTTGGACATCCAGATTTGTCTCATTTCCAAGCCAGCAGCTGCTTTGGAGTGTGCTGTGAGATGTGGTCTCATCCCTCATCTCCTTTTGCTGCTGAGTTACCAGATCCCATTTTCACCTTCCCATTTTCATCCAAATTCTGGATTCTCAGGGCCAAATCTCTCCTGCCTTTTGTCTCCTGGAGGGAGAAAAGACCAGGAGTGGGAACTGAGTCCTGTTTGGGACAATCCCACCCTCCTTTGGGTGGGGTACAGATGCAGCCCCCCAAAAAGGGGCTTCAGAGGAGTCAGGGGGTGGCAACCACCTGAGAGGAGATGGGGAGAGAGTCCAGGCAGGCAGGTGGATCCCATGGCTGGATTCATCCTTCCCAGAGCCTGCTGAGGAGGGATTTTAGGAATGCCAAGAGCAGTTTGGCTGTGTGACAGTGGAGCTGGCTCTTGTCCCCCAACACCTGGCCCAGGATGAAATCATCCTCCTGGGCTGGGGGGGCTTTGTCACCAGTCCTGGTTAGACACAGCAGACTCCCTGATTAGCCCCTGTGTTTGGGACAAAACACCAGAGGGGCTCCACAGAGGGGGATGGAGGCAGAGGAAAGGCCCCATCCCTCTTTGCCAGAGGGGCCAAATCCACCCCAAATGGGGTGGAAGATTCTGGGGAGCACCAGGTGGAGACTGTCACATCTGCTGGGACATCTGGCACTTCTCCTGGCTGTGCTTCCATGCCTTTCATGTGCCACCTCACCCATCTCCTTTTCTTCCCATCCCATCCCATCCCATCCCATCCCATCCCATCCCATCCCATCCCACTGTAGCCAGAAAGGAGTTCAAGGAGCTCATGTTATTTGATGCCCTGAGTGTTGCTGGGCCCTGATTCCTCACCACAAAGCAGAGTGATGTTTTTAGGGTGTTCAGCTGGCTGAAGGCAGACATTGTTTAGGTTTTGCTAATTTTTTGCTTATTTCCAAAGGAAACCAGGTGTTGGGGTCCATGGAATTGCTGGGTGCTCTGAGCACAGTCTTTCTCTGGGGTCTGGCCTAGGGATGATGTCCAACAGCATCAACCCCACCCTGAAATTAATCAGAGTCAACACCCTCTGCAGCTTTATTAAAAACACCCCTAAATATTCTGATATTGGGGATGGATAGAGGGGGTGGGTCCTGGTGTTTTTTAGGGGTTTTGCTTCCTGGCAATATTTGCCTGGCTCTGCTCACTCATATCCCCACCAGCATCCAGGACATGCAGATGTGAACAATCCTGGATTCAGGGGAGATGGGAATTGCTGCCTCCAGCTCGGCCAACAGCACCTGGAGCTGGGAAATACTCGTGGAGTCCAGTGTGACCCCAGTCTGCCCTCACTTCCCACTAATCCCAGCAGCATCAGCAGCTGGGAGCACATTCCCAGCCACAGGGGCTGCTCCACTGCCAGCTGTGCAGGGAAACCTCTGCTCTGAGCACATCAGACCACAAACACCCAGGGCTGGAGGGAGCAGAGCATCAGGCAGGACACGGGGAGACAAGCAGACCACGGGTTTCCATGACAACCAGTTCAGGTGTCACCGATGGAGAGATGCAGGTGGGGATGCTCCAGAGGAAGGGACGGGGATGCTGCACTGCCAGGGATTTGCATCCAGCAGGGAATGGCAGCTCTGGGGCTGGAAATCTCCTCTGGCAAATGTCAGGAGGAGCTGGGAATGGCCTCAGCCAGCGTGTTGTGCTTGGCTCAGCTCAGGCAGTGAGCTCACGTCTGTGCAGAGCCCAGGACGAGGAGTGACAGCAGCCACGGGGCTGGGAGGAGCTGCCTGGGCACGGACTGTCCTTCACACTGGGGAGACCCTGTCCCCTTCTGGGACCTGCTGGGCCTGTGTCCTTCCTTCTCCATTCTCAGCCTTGGCTCCAGTTCATCTTTCTTAATGGGATCTTAATAAGGTACCTGAACATTGGCCAGAATGTTTTCCCAACTGCTGGGACACCCAGGAACTCTCCCAGGAAGATGGAGAGGGAGGAAAAGTGAAGCAGGGCCGTTTCAGCCTCCAGCACAGCCTGTGTTCTGGATGCACCTGGAACCTTCCTCTGCCCCCCTCGGATCTGCCCTGCCACCCTCCTGTCATGATCTGCTTCCAGAATCCCCCCTCTACCCAAGGGAATCCTCTTGGATCCTGTGGTGGCACAGGTCATTCCCATCCTGATGGGTCCCTGCCCTTTTTGTGTTAAAAAATACATTTTTATTTAAAGCTGCTGGCAGGGAAAAAGCCACGAGAGCCCAGCTGCAAACGCTCCTCTCAGTGTAGGATTTTTCATCACAGAAGGTGTCTGGACATCTTGAGAATGTGCCAACTTCAATATCCAGAGGTGGAGAGGAGGGATGTGGTTCCTGACAGCCTGATTTGAGTCTTGCAGAGGAACAAAAACTTCTTTTTCTTTTTTTCTTTCCTGGCCTTGGCTCAGAGGAGGCTCTATCAAGCTCAAGGTTTGATGTTCCCTGTTGAGCTCTGGTGGTTTGGGAGAGCAGCAGGACTCCTGGCACGAGTCAAAGCCTCTGGAGAGGATTCTTCTGCCACATTTCTGTCTGAGATTATTGTCTGGAGCAGACACAGGCGTTGGGCATGGGAAGAAGGGTGGGGAAGGGCAGGTTGGTGATGAAGCCCAGTCCCTGTGGTCAGTGAGGGAGGGAGGGAGCCCCTGTCCTTGCTACAGATGATCCCTGGGTGTGTGAAATATGGGCTGACCCCCACATATCCTCACTGCAGAGCTCCATGGGAGTTTTTAGGGGGGTGTTTTTGTGCTGGAATTTTTCCTTTTCTGCTCTTCCACACAGAGAGGAGCCCCACAGGCTGAGGGGATGTGTCAGGTCACTCCCAATGGCCACAGCTCCCTCAGGTCCAGGGCCTGGGGTTGCTCCTTGGGTGGGTTTTAAGGACAGGACAAAGAGCTGGGCTGGCCTGAGTGTTTGTGAAGCTCCTCAGAGATCAGAAGTGAAGCCCAGGCTGCTTTGGACATCGGGCTGGATAATTTTCCTGGCATAATCAACCTTCTAGCAGAGAACACCAAGGTCCTTTGCAAACATCACTGGGTGCTTTGTGCTGTCTGCACAAGCAGTTTGCTTTGCATTCTGGCTTTATTCTATTCCATCTCAGTTTACCCAAAATATCTCAGCATTCTGGTGAGTGGCAGCTCTCTGGGATGAGTGTGCATGTGAATATACTTCTGCTAACTCAGTGTGAATCCTTTCTGCCAGTCAGGCAAATAATGACAGCAGGGAAAATTAGCAAGGGGAAAAAGAAGACAAAGGCATGCAGCATCTCTGGAGAACGACCAAACAGCCCAGGAGGGTTGACTTGTGCCTTTCCCACTCTCCTTGACTGGGTCCTGTGGAGCTGGGCACCACAGCTGAGGTCCCTGTCCTGGCCCTGTGCCATCCTCCTCCCCTCCTGGCTCTCCAGACCTTGGGGACATGGCTTGGGACAGTGCAGCTCACCCACTGCTGAGCTGGCAAAAGCTGCAGCCCTTCAGAGCTGCTCAGATTATAAAATAAAATTAGTCAGGGCTCTGTCCCATGAACCTTCCAAAGAAAACCAGGTACAATCCTTCTAGGAAAGAAACCTCAAACTGCACAAGAGCAGGAGCCATCTGGCAGGTTCCTAAGGATCCCAAAGGCCTGATGATGATGGTGATGATGATGATGATGATGTGTGTTTTTCTGTGGGGCCATATCTGCTGTGTCAGTCCATCTCTGGGAGTTGAAAGCACAGCAGCTGGTCAGCAGGGCTGGAACAACAGCAGGGTTGTGCTGTGTCAGGTCCCAGCAGGGTGACAGCAGCACAATCAGCACCTCTGGCTGGAGCTGAATCCAGGGGATTCAGGGAAAGGTCGAGCAGCTGGAGAGAGGCCCTGGGACAGGATCTGTGTTTTTCCTGCTCTCTGCTGAGGGGACAGGGATGAACCAGCTCCAGGGCTCAGGGAACAAGTCAGGAGTGCTGGGTTATTCCCCCCAGTGCTGAGAGGAATAACACTGGGATTACAGAAGAGGATCCTAAATCCCATCTTGTTCCACCCCTGTCATGGGCAGGGACACCTTCCACTATCCCAAATTGCTCTGACCTGGCATTGGACACTTCCAGGGATGAAAGCATCACATTAAGCAGACAAATGTAATTTACTGACACAACAGAGCAGCCTTGAGAGCTCGATACAAGCCCTTCCAAACACGGCCCTTGCCCTCCTTGAGCAGCACTTTGAGCTGGGCCCTGACTCCAAGGAATGATGTCATGTTTGTGCTGGAAGTGGGAATGACTTCTCATGGCCAGAGGGCAGGGTTAGATGGGATATTGGGAAGAAATCCTCCCCTGTGAGGGTGGCACACAGAGAAGCTGTGGCTGTCCCTGGATCCCTGGAAGTGTCCAAGATCAGGCTGGACAGGGCTTGGAGCAACCTGGGCCAGTGGAAGGTGTCCCTGCCCATGGCAGGGGGTGGAACAGGATGATCTTTACCATCTCTTCCAACCCAAAATCTGTCATTCTGTGGGAAACCCCTTCCTTGGAGCTTTCCAGCCCAGCTCTGAGCTCATCTCAGTGCTGGGCTCAGGACCCGGCCAGGACTCCCCCCGCTGTGAGTGGCCTTGGCCACAGATGGAAGGACACGTCCCCTCAGTGTCACATCGCGCCCAATTGCCAAAACCTCTCGGTGCAAATCCCCGGGATGCTCCAAGCGCTGCAGATCCGGGCTCTGCTATCAAGGCACATTAACTGATGTTAATGAACTCCCAGCTCTGCTCCTGCCACCAGCCAGGCCCTGGATTACACCACATGTGCTAAGCAGCTTATTGGGGGTGCAAGGCTGGGAACAACCAGCTTCCCAAACACTTTGCAGTCTCTGTTTAGGAGCAGCAGGATCTAAGCTGGCAAATAATTCCCTTCTCCGGCTGCTCCCGGCCGATGGTCGTGACGCTCTGATGATGCTGCAAAGCTTTTCCTGTCAATCCTGCCCTTCCCAGTGCATCCAGGAGCTGCGAAATTTCTCCAGTGGTTTTCCCGTTCCTGCTAAAAAAGAAGGATGTTCATTTGGAAATGAACATTGTCGCTATGTCGGACACACAAAAGACACGCAGGCCACAGCAGGTCAAGCAGCTATGAATATATTTTAATGTCTGACTCCATCTTTATATACATTTTGTACAGAAGGCCAAAGATTGGCCAAAAGGGTCACCACCTTATGAACATCATTGGTGGGCTTGACCATCAATCACATTCCTCCTCCTAGAGAAGAAATATGTAAACACATAGATAAAGTTCTAAGAATACAATATTGTTTATGTGAAGCAGCGTGAGAAAGCTGCTGCAAAGGCACAAAATTTCACAGGCAAGAAATTCAGGGCGACATCACATTTCTTAGCAAATTAAATGTGAAATGCTTTTTCATCCCCATCAGCACGCATTTCCAGCTACTGGAGGTTTGACACCCAAAGGTGTATGTTGATGCTGAAGGGTCAATAAGTACATAAACTGAGAAAAAAAAATATGTAATTGAGTGCAGAAAGCAGGTTAGGCACCTAAATCCATTTTCTCTCATACTCTTTCCCATTAGTCTCTTTAGGTATTAAAGACCAAAAGTTTCAATGAGGATCTATGTGGTAACTCTACACTTGTAGGGGAAGGTTTTTAATTCATCACATCTCACAGATGTGTCGGAGAAAGGAAAGACTGCTCACTAAGGGGCTTGTCCTGGTCCATCCGTCACTCCTGTTGCAGAAGAAATAAAACTCGGCAATTTGGGTTAATTTAACCCCAATGCTCCGGTTGTGAGCTCAATGTCGCAAGGCTGGGAGAGGAGCAGAGCAGTTGGCTGCTGTCTCCAGGCTTTCCCGAGCCCTGGGAAGTCGGAGAGGGGAAGTTTGGGGATGCCACGGCTCTCCCTAACCTTGTGCTCGCCCTCCAAGCACCGGGGGATGCTTCGCTGCCGTTGCCATAGAAATGCTGGGCGGGAGGGGGGGGATGAGAGATCTGCTGCTGCCATCTCCTGGAGGAGCCGGGATGGCCAAGGCGGGGATTAGGAAGAGGTCGGAGATGTCCCGGGCAGAGCTCAGGGCAAGGCTGGGCTGGGACATTGGGACCGAGTGGTCTGGGCACAGCAGAGCCCACCCGGGGCCAGAGTGTCACCCTGAATCTCCCTAAAAAAACATTAACAATTCCAGTGGCCAAGACTCCAAATCATAAAGTCATTAAAGTTGGAAAAGCCTCCAAAGATCATCCAGTCTAATCATCCCTCCAGCACAGCCAAGGCCACCACTGACCCGTGTCCCCAAGTGTCACATTCACAGGGCTTTTAAATCCTTTAAGGGTTGGGGACTCCAGCACTGCCCTGGGCAGCTGGGCCAGGGCTGGACAACCCTTTTGGTGAAGATTTTTTCTTAAATATTCAACCTAAACCTCCCCTGGCCCAGCCTGAGGCCGTTCCCTCTCCTCCTGTCCCTGTTCCCTGGAGCAGAGCCCAAATTCCCTGGGTGTCCCCTCCTGTCAGGGAGTTGTGCAGAGCCACAAGGTCCCCCCTGAGCCTCCTTTTCTCCAGGCTGAGCCCCTTTCCCAGCTCCCTCAGCTGCTCCTGGTGCTCCAGACCCTTCCCCAATGTCCTTTTTATCACAATTGGCCCAGAAGTGTCCCCAGGACTGGAGGTGCCCCAGCAGTGCCAGCACAGGGGACGGGCACTGCCCTGGTCCTGCTGCCACCCCAGTGCTGGGACAAACCAGGACCATACCCACATTATATTTTGGGAGCTTTGGGCACATCCTGTGCTGGACTGGCCTCCCTGGCAGGGCTGGTGAAGACCCCAGGATGGAGAGTGGCTGCTGTAGGAAGAGAACTCCCTGAAGGAGTTAATCCCACCCTCAGTGCACTGATGGAAGCGGCAGCGAGGGGAATAAACGCGGTATCTCAGGGTGCAGATGGGAGGGGATGGGTGTGAGGTTTCTCTGCCTTGTGTGGAGGCACCACAATGAGCGTGGGACGTGTTGGAGCTGCAGCTCAGCCTCGTTTCTCAGGGTTACGACCAAGAGCTGCAGCTTTGCTGCACTTTCCCACCCGTTCCCATCCTTCCTGCCAGCAGGAGCTCACAGGGATCACAGCCCACAGGGTGGAAATCTCAGCTCCTGGTCGTGGAGGTGACACAAGACACATGGCAGGCTGTCCTCAGGGACACGGCATGAGGCAGGACTCCTGTGGGTTCCTGTGACTGACCATTTTAGGGACAGAGTGACAGGAGCTGGGACATGGGATTGCTTGTGCTGAAGGCCAGAAAACACTGAGGAATTAAATGATTTTAAACGGCGTAGCCTGACCCTGGGCTTGGTCATCATCACCCAGGAAAAAGTGTTTGCAGGAGCTGCCATACTCCTGTGGGATGTTCTTATCCCATCCTGATTTTTTGTTTTCTTTCCTCCAGTGATCCTGCATTGGCACAGATGAGAGAAATTTGGATTCTTGGTGCTGCCAGCTCCTGCAGGGGTTGTCCCATCCCAGCCTTCTCCTTGCTGGGACATCCTGGCCCCATGGTCCCACTGATCCCCGGGACACCTGAGCCCATCCCTCCCCAAAGAGCTCCTGCCAAGTGGGAGCAGTTCCCACACAATTCCAGAGGAACATTTTCCTAGCAGGAGGATGGGGAAAAACAAAGCCACAGCAGTGTCCCCCAGCTCTTCTGGGTGTGGGAGATGGCCCAAGGTACCAGCAGGACCAGGATATCCATGTGCTGCTTCCAGACTGTGGCACTCCTGATCCCAGAGTTCCCTGCCAGGCTCAAGCAGGACCATGGTTCTGCTCTGTCCCCTGCTCTTAATTCCATTTTCATCCATTCCTTCCATGCTGGCAGGAATTTTCCCCTGAGACAAACCAGGAATGTGTGTCCTCTGCAGGAACCCTGGATCCACCTGGCCAGGAGGTGTTTGAGGAGGTGCCCATCCCTCCTGCAGTTCACACCTGAGCACACACCGAGATCCCCTCTGCAACCATCCCAACCCTGCTTTTAGATCATCTTAAACAAATTTCAGGCCACTAAAAGGTCTGAAAAAGAGAGACCAAAGAGAATTGTGCCTGTCTGCTGCTGGACTGCATCTCACAGTGCAGGTCTGCACAGGACCTGTGGGTTTTAGGGATAAGCAGCTCAGCTGGTTCACTTCAGAAAGGGAAGGGCAGGTCTTTGACTCCAGAAGGAAATGAACTGGATTACTGGACAATGAATAAATCTGGAGTTGTTACTCTAATCTCATCACCCAACCAGTTCATCCCAGTAGGAGGAGAAGCCTTTTGAAGAATCATTTTGCTTTGGGTTGGACTTTATGCCCATCTAATTCAGAGACACCTTCCACTATCCCAGGTTGCTCCAGGCCCTGTCCAGCCTGGCCTGGAACCAGGATGGGTGAGGAAGACAAAACTAAACCTGGACCAGGTGGGTTGGGAAGGGCTGGGGCACTCCAGGTGTGGGGTTTTATCCCAGCCCAGCTGAGGAGCCTCCAAAAGCAGGCCCAAGCAGCAGCTGGTGACACTCTTTGTTCCACCTTGTCCCCTGGGACAGAAAATGTCATGTTTGATGTATCCAGAGAGATCAGAAAATGTTCTTCTGTCTTTAGGGCAGGAAGGAAATATTTTCCCCTCTCCTTTGTTTTACTTTTGTATCAAAGTAGATGAAAAGAATTAAAGTCCCATCCCTGCAGTGCTGCAGGCACAAGACTTCCCTGGGTATCAGCTCTTTTTTTTACAGGGAAGTCTTGTGCCACAGATTGGTATTAATGATCTGGATTTGCTTTTGGGGGTTAAAAAGAAAGAAATCTGCGAATGCAGAACTGTTCCTGTGCAGAAGGGAATATTGGAGCTTTGTGATTCACTGCCATCTTGTGATATTTAACGTTTCCCTAAAATGATGAACAGGCAACATGAATTAGAACAGAACCCCAAACGAGGAAAAAAAAACCCCGAATCTGTTCCTAGTATCCATAGCTACAGAGAAAACTCAGAGACCTTGAGGGTGATGGGTAGAAAAACTCCTATCAAATGAGAATAAATAACATGAGAAGTTGTGCCATTTGTTGCTTTTATTTTTTAACCTGTAAACACTTTGCATAAACTCCATTCTTCCATCAGACAAGAGGCTGGAGTTTTCCTTGATGAGATCTCACCTTGTGTGTTCTGGAGACAAGGTTTTCAATTTCTTCTCTTTTTTTGCCCTTTGCCTTCGGGTGGAATGGCAAAATTAGGACAAGTTCACTCCAATGAGCTCTTAATTATTATAATTATTATTCCTTCCATGTACAGCCAAAGTACCTGGGAGTCCTGTGCTACTTTAGGGGGAGAAATGCTGCATAATGCACGGCAAAGTTTAACAGAAAATAGGGAGTTTTTTGAAAGTCAGATAACAGGGGGATCTTCCACCTTTTTAAAACTGATGAAAGTAGATTGGACAAAGCAGCAGGAAGGAAAATATCACCACCATCCTGTCTTTTGCAAAGAGAGGCAGTGGGAGGAGCTGCCCTTGCCCAGGGCTAATTTTGATGAGTGATTTGCATATGGATCCTCCCGAAGTGAGGAGCCCAAAATCCACTGCCCGGAATTTTAGTGTATTTCCAATTTTACCAGTGTTTTACTGCCCTGTATTTGGGGCAGCTGAGTCCCACAGAACCACAGGCTCATCTCAGGGAATGGGATGAGGGAGGGAATGGGGGTAAAAGTGAGAAAAGTCATGGCTTGAGACCAGAGAGTGATGAAATGGTTTGGGAAGGGACCTTAATTCCCATCCAGTCCCACCCTCTGCCATGGGCAGGGACACCTCCCACTATCCCAAATGGCTCCAAGCCCTGTCCAGCCTGGCCTTGGACACTGCCAGGGATCCAGGGGCAGCCACAGCTTCTCTGGGCACCCTGTGCCAGGGCCTCCCCACTCTTAGAGGGAGCAATTCCTTCCCAAATCCCATCCAACCCTGCCCTCTGGCCATTCCCTGAGTCCTGTCACTCCATCCCTTGTCCCCAGTCCCTCTCCAGTTGTCTTTAGGCACTGAAAGGCTGGAGGGAGATGAAGTTTAATACACAAACACTGGGGTTTGTCAGGTATTTAAGAGAGGAGAGCATTTCAGTACCCCCAGATTGTTCCACCTCTCCCCCAGCACCCTCAGCCACCATCCTCACCCAGGACATTGGGGACAACTCCCCGCTCAGCCAGGACACCCTGGGGTGTTCCCTATTTCAGTGCCAGCAGGAAGGGAACAATTCTCTTCCCATCAGGAGTCTCTATGGGATATATTAAATGTGTGTTTTGAATTCAGCCACTGAAGGAATTTTGGGGGCACAGCCCTGAATTTCTTCCCCCCTCCACTTCCACAGACACAGACTGAAACAGCAGCTCAGGTTTGAACTGCCTCATTTATAAACCATCCAAATAAATGGCCTGGAGCAATTGTGTTCCAGATTTTCAACTGCCTCCTGGGACTTAGGAAGTGAATTCCTAGAAAATACCAAAATGCTCCTTCAATAGAAAAAAGAGCAGTTGAATAGTGGGTGGCTGTTCCCTGTGGCACAGGGTCAGAGCACAAACACCCACCTGTCCTCACCTCCTGCAGCCACTCAGGAAACTCAGAGAAGTGCAACAATTCCTCCAAGGCAGAGCAGAGATTGTTCCACAGGTGTTTTCAGCAGAGTTAGAAGGCCACTGATGTTTTTTGTTACCTACATGGTTTTCTCCTGGCTCATGTAAATCCCCAGCCTCACAATTCAGTGCAGCAAAGCCCCCAAAATAGTGAGAGAAAAAGTGAGTTTTCCTGAGTGCTGAGAGGATGCAGCTGGGTGAAAAGAATGGAAATGGTGGGAGAGGATGAGAAGAGCAGAGCAGCTGCTGCCAGAGCTCACAGTCATGTCTTACCCCAACCGTGTCCCTGCTCATTTCTAACACAAACCTCTGCAATTCTTCCAATATTGCTGATTTTATTACAAGAGCAATTGAAGACAGAACAAAAAAATAACGGCAAAGCCAAATTTTTTAAAAAAATTTAATAGGAAATCCCTAAGTAAGAGACTTTACAAGCCTCAAGTGTTAAATAACCTCTTTGTGGTTGTGCAGCACTCAGGATGTGCTGATCTTTCACACCAACACATGGTGCTGGTGAACTCCACTCTCTTGCACTCTCACATCCAGCAGCAGTGCAGAGATTAAAAGGAAATGTTTCCTTCCATTGTTTTATTGCTGTCTCATCCCACTGATAACGTGGCTTTTATTCTGCTCAAGTTTTCTCTAAGTTTGGCAGAGACAAAAAACTCTTGTCCTCCCCAGTTACTGTTTATCCACATAAATTCTGCTGATTTCAGAAAGGAGAATGAATAAATGATTAAAAAAATAAATATTCTTATGCAGGAAATACACTGACCCATACAATTAAGGCATTAATAATCATTCAAACATTAATTGCATGACTCATAGTGTCTGAAGTTTTTATTTAAAAACCCCCAAACCCACAGAACACAAGAGGCCACGGGGTGGGGGTGTCTGAGGCCTTCAGACACTCTGAGCTGGCTCTGACTTCAAAGGATGAATCACCAGGATCTGCTTGGTATCAGCAGAATTGTCCTGCACAAGAAATGAGCCTAGTGAGCCCTTCCCTGGAGGGGTTTCTGTCTCTTGGCTACAGGGAAATGATGCAGCTTGTCTGCAAGCAAACTTTTTGTATTACATAAACCAAGGAAAACATATTTATACAGCAAAGGTTTCCTGAAATAGCCTCTGGAATTTTTAACAGAGCAACCATTCTTTCCAGAGTTGCAGGATATATTTCAGCAAGAACAAAGACACACATAGAGTATTTTCTTTTTTACTCTTTCCTTCCAATGTGGGTACAGCAGTCAAAACCTACAGACCTATGGCTGTGTCCATCACAAAGTTAAACAGCTCCATGGTGCAGAGCAAGCCAGGAGAATGAATGCAATCAACCCCAAATCTATTTGATACAGACATCAGACCCTGCAAACAATAAAAAGTTTGTTTATAGCAATGTGAGACTGGCTGCCAAGGGATAAATTACTGATCTTCCTGGGCTACAGGTGCATCAGTGTTTGAGTTCCTGGCCAGTCTCTTGAACAATTTAACACCAGTTTTAAAAGAAGGAAAAGCAAAACTTCTGAGTTGGCAGCTGATGCTTCAAAAAGAGCATCCTACCTTCAGGCACCACGGGCGGACTGGGGAGGTTCTCATTTGCTTTTAATTATGTAGTTTATTCATTAAGAGATTAAACCCCTGCAGTGCTGTTCTCAGGCCAGGGTTGGAGCCACAGCTCTGCTGTCAGGCTGGAGGTTGATGAGGGAGTTGCTGGCCTGGGCCAGCTCTGCAATGGAGACTCGGCCTCGCTGCTTGATGTACTGGGCCACGGCTGCCATCTCCTCTGCAGTGATGTAGATGAACTTTCCCCTGTCATCAATGACACCTGCAGGGCAAACACAGGACCCTGCAGTCAGCACTGGGAGCTCCCCTCACTCCCCAACAGGCAGCACTCACTGCTCTGGGAAGGGATGTTCCAGCTGCTGAGGCAGCTCTTCCTATTTAGGCCAGGCAGGTTTTTATCTCCTGTGCCAGCAGCCCAGGGCTCTGGGAATGCTCATTTTGCTCAAAGGAACAAGTTCTGTGCACTGGGAACGGCTGCCTGGGTGCTCCACAGCAGCTGCTGCAGGTATCTTGTTTTTATGAAATCACAGAATGTCCTGAGCTGGAAGGGACCCACCAGGATCACTGATCCAGCTCCTGGCTCTGCACAGATACCCCAACAATCCCACCCTGTCCCTGGGAGTGTTGTCCAAACCCTCCTGGAGCTCTGGCAGATTTGGGGCTGTGCCCATTCCCCCCAGAACCCTCTGGGGGAAGAACCTTTCCCTTAGAACCAACATAAATCCCCCTGACACAGCTCCAGCCCTTCCCTGGCTCCTGTCCCAGAGATCAGAGCTGCGCCTGAGGAGGAAGATGCAGAACTTGATGAATCTCCCTTCAGCCTCTTCTCCAGGCTGACCAAGCCAAGTGCCCTAAACTGCTCCTCACATGGATTCCTCTCCAGACCCTTCCCCATCCTGCTTATTTGGTGCTCATGTTCTCAGCTCAGGCAGAGCAGGAGGCTCAAGGAGGGCACTGAGAGCCCTTGTGGGGCCCAGCTCAGCCTTTCCAGCTTCCCTTCTGAAGGGGATTGCAGCTCAGTTTCCATATTTCTGTTGCTCCAACCAGACTGAGAACAGAACTCTGTTTTTTATGTAATCACACCAAGGCAGAGCCTCCCTGGCTTTGGGCACAGCCAGCCAGGACAGCACAAATCCTTGTCCCTGGATCTTTTAGGGCATTTGAAAGGTTTTCCACGTGTACTTGCTGACATAGTTTTTCTCCAGCCACCAGCACAAGATCAGGTCAGTAAATGTTTGTGCTGGCACCTTCCCCTTGGAAAGAACAAGACTGGCCAGCACTAAACCAGCCTTGCTCATGCTCAGCCTCTGCTGCCATTCCAGCTTGGACTGGGTGGGGTACAGGGCTGGGAACAAGCACTTCACTGACTCCAGCACCCTGCAGTGCTCTGGCATGTTTGCCTCTCCCACATGCCACACTCCAGGCCTGGCTTTAACCACCAGCCTTGGAAACTACCCCAAATTATCCCAGTGATCCTCTCAAAATCAGATTTCAGGAGGCCCCATTTGCAGCTGGCTGCTCAGCAACCCCAAAAGGCCTTCAGCAGATGGGTAAATAAATAAAATATAAATATCTAGCCATCAAGTCCTACTAAATCCTTAAAACACTGGAATGACACTAGAATTCTCTCTCTGCCACATTTTCTGCACCATCACCACCCCTTCACCAGCTCCAGAAAAATCCCCTTTGTGCTTTGGCTGTCACCTGTCAGGGTGCCATCTGCCATCAGGTCCTGGATTCTGTTAATTGCATCCTGTGCAGAAGAGAAAATGGAATAACAGACTGATCAAAAGGGAAGCAAAAAACATTTCACACGTTCAGATAAACTACAGAGGTTTACACTGAAATCCCTCAGGGTTAAGGAATTCACTCCCACACAGAGAGATGCAATCAGCCCTTTGGTCTTAGAGGGGTGATTTCTTTTGGCATTTTGGGATGTTCAAATTAAATTCCCTGTCCCTTAAAGGAGGAGACTTTTATTGCCATTACTTGGCTGTTTCAAAGAGCAGGGGGTTATAGGAATTTTCCCATGGAAAGACTGTGCAGTGCCATGAAGCTCCATGAAGCACACTGAGGTCCTTCTCCAAGGGAAAATTGATTTAAAAATCCATGTTTTTTGTATCTTTTCCTGCTCCTTTTAGGAGCAAATCTCTCCTATCAACCCAAAGCAACAACTTGTTGAATTTATGGCTGGGTTTACTCTACAGTTGCTCCAAGCATGCAGTTCCACTGCACCTTAAGTGTTGGTTTCTGGTTTTCTTGTGTTATATGACTGCAGAAGGAAATTATAATTTAGATTTTAACTAGATAAATTCCTTTAAGTAACCCACTGCACATTTAAATGGAGCTCTAATTTAAGGGGGAGGCAGGGGCCCAGCAAAAATGAGCATTTCCACCCCAAAAGTCAGTGCTTACCTGTGTCCTTAAACCCAGATGTGAAGCCAAGTCCTCCAGCTGGATAACCTTTGTTTTCTGTGGAAACAAACAAGACTTAAGCTGATGAATGACAAAGTTGGGAGATTTTTTTTTCTCCATTCGAATAAAAAATGCATTAACCAGACCAAGCAGAACCTGTGCCTGTAACTTTTCCTAGTAAGCACTTTCCTCTAATGAAAACCCCTCAAGTTACCTAAAGCAGTGAGTTCTGTGGAAAGACTGAGTGCTCTGACCCACTTAGGGCAAGACTCACACATCTGCCAGAGCTGATCCTGGACTTCTCTTTACATTACGATGAGCACAAGGAAAAGCCATGACTCTGCTCCTCCATCTCCTGAGTTTCTCAGCTGCCACCTTTAATTTCCAGCGTGTTTTATCAACATCCCTTTCTTCTTTAAGGGATGTTTCAAAGCACCTTTTAAAAAGATCACTGGTGTGTATCAGCACTTACATAAAACCCAGGCAAGACTGGCAGCATTAAGTGCTTTAGTGTGTTTTACTGATGTCATGTGTATTAATGCCATAATAATCTTCCTAAGCAAGCCAACACCTTATTAAAATTGTCAGTGTTGGAACTGCAAATTGTCATTTTGATTTTGACAGATCCTTTCTGCAGCTTTTCTCAGTCAGGGCACAGCCACCACTGCTCACATCTGGTTTTGTGCTTCTCTGTAGCTCCAGAGAAAACACCTGCAAGTGCCTGTCTGGAGCTACTTGGTTCCTATTCTCTTCTCTGCCAAAGTTTTAGGAACTCAACTGTTCAGCTGCAAAAGGATGCAGTGTTTGTAAGGAGCTTGGAAAAGACAAAACTGTTGGAAAGCTCAGTTAATATTCAGGACTACATTCCTAAAATCCAAGTATATACAGGCACAGGAGCTGCGTCTCCATTAACAAATTAAATACTTCAAACAATAAAAGTCCTTTGTTTCTGGTCTTGAGAGCATACTGGGAGGCCACTGAAGAAATAAAGAGAGGCTGAAATAGATTAATCTCTTTCATTAATAAAATCAGACCAAAAAAAAAAAAAAAAAAAAAAAAAAAAAAAAAAAAAGCCACATCCAGATTTAGTAGTTGTGAAGTTCGATGCAGCCAAGCTAGAGAACTGAATACCATGGACTGAACACATGGAACTGGAACCAGTCCATGGAATTCAGTTCTCAGAGCTGGGAACTGCCAACATTCGTCACATCTTCTTTTAAAGGGACTGGGAGGGGGGTTGGTGCAAAGCCACATGAACAAGAAAAACAGGACTTAAACCTTCACTTAAAGATATTCCCCCCTCAATGACCAAGTTTAGTGGAAGCTTTCCAAGACAGATCCTGCTGGGGAGGGATTAGGAGGCACCCCCCACACTCTGGAATACAACCCACCCTGAGGTCCCAAGGGAATAAAACATTCTCCACATGCATCATGTTCTAGAGACAGGTTTAACTTCCCTTCAGCAACAAAAGCACATCCACATTTTCCTGAATTCATTTCATTTTAGGGGTGATGCTGCTGCTGTCCTCAGCAAGGGATGCAACAGAGCAAGAAGCTGCATTTTGCTTCCAACACTATTAAGAATGAAAGTGTGGGGTGAGGTATCTCCAGTCAATACCAGAATAAAAAATTATTCAACAGAAGAGCTAAATTCAATTTAATTTTTTTTAAAAAATGCCAATTACTCTTAATTTATACATTTTTTCAGACAGCTAGGAGCAGCTCAGCTCTGCTTCCTGTCAATGGTTTCTGTGAATAGAACAGAAGATGAGGGCAATACATAATCTATACATTAAGCACACTTTCAAGATTAAAGAAAAATACTTAAAACTTGTGAAAGAAAGCAATGCCCCAGTTCTGCAGCTCAGCTCTGTAGAGGAAATCAGGTGTCAAATATTCAGACTTCGGTTTCCAGCCCAAGTTTAATTTCTCTGACGTCAAGATGAAGTGACTGATACAAAACTTAGTCCTGAAACACCCAACTGGGAGTTTGTGACTAATCTGGTCCATCCACCACAACCCCTGGGGCAACGGGCAGAGTCTGCCCTGGCTGTGCCATCCCTTGGAAACCTCCCAGTGTTAGTGGAAGATCCCAAGGGACACTGGAATCTCCTTTTTTACCTCCAGAGGTAAAAGAGAGAGGCAGAGAGCAGCCCAGCAGAGCTTTGGAGGGCTCTGCACTGAGCTCTTGTCCACACCTGCCTGGCAATCACTCCAAAGGACTCCCTAAGCAAAGTTATCCATGAGGCAAATCTTGAAGTCCAGGAGATAAATCTGCTCTAAGTCCAGAGTTTTGCTGGGATAACCGGCCCAAAGGGTGAGATTTTGGAACACAAAATGATCAGCAGCTCACTAAGTATTCAAGTGATTTGCTTGCTAGAGAAGCCTTTCACACACTTCACCCATCCTGAGAGTTCAGATTCCAGTAAAGGAAGAAAGGGGTTCATTAGGAAAAAAAAAAAGATTTGCATGACAGTGTTGGAGTGAGAGGAGAAAAATGCATCTGACCTTTGATACAGCAATAGTGGAGAGTATTTGCCCTCAGAGATCAAAAGCACAAAGCCTCATGAACACAGCTCAGGTTTTAAATGCCCAGCCACACAATGGGATGAAAGAGAGACTGACACACCCCGGTTAAAAACAAGGGAGCTGCTTCTTAAACTGCCCTGCTGAATATTGGGACAACATTGGAAGCTGCATGAGTAGAAAAAAGTGAAGAAATCACAGGAAAAATCAGGATTGAGCTTTTCCAGTGCCAGAGTTGCAGGCCCAAAAACACTCTCCTGGTACAGCAACTCTCCTTCCTGCTGAGCTCACATGGAAAGACTGTTTTTAAATCAGTGGCTGATGTTCACAAAAAAAAAAAAAAAAAAAAAAAAAAAAAAAAAAAAAAAAAAGCCTGAATGTTCCAAATCCCAATCCACAGCAAACATTACTGTCATAAACTATGAGGGAGATCCATCAGGCCTGTTTGATACCACAGGGTAAGAGCCACATCTTGCCCCAAAAGGCAGGACGCAGCTGGAATTAAACTATTTTAGCAATGATGGATGTGCTAGTGCTGGTTCAGTAAGTAACAGTTATTGAAGGTATCACTTTTGTTACTTGTTGAATATTTAAATAAATGAAAGAGGAAGTAAAGATGTCCCTCTTTGACAAAAGGTATTTTACACCACCTAAGGAGAAACACCAAAGGCACCTTACCTTAACATATTCCAGGAATTCCATAAGAAAGCTGCGAGACTGGAGACAGCAAGGAAAATAATTGTTATTTTAAATTCATGAGCAATAAATGCATCAAAAACTTGTGGAGTATAAATACTATAAAAGTGTTTAGAATTGCATAATTCCTAAGTTTTAACCACACACACTGAGATGTTGAACTGGGAAGAAAAATAATTTAGATTTAATCTTCACGAGGGATTTCTGACAGGTATTTTCTGAGACAGAATGTGGCTCAGGTGCAATTTAAGTGTTTCCTGAAAGGTTATCATAAAATTTTTAATTCTTCCCATCATAAATACCCTGAAATAACCACACCTGGGTGAGTTTAAGCATCATTAAGTCCCACACCAAGGACATTTTGTGCAGAGGAAAACCCAGAGTGACTCAGGACCTGCAGATGGCCAAGTGCAGCACAGCTGCACAGCACCCGTGGAGGCTCAAGCATTTCAAAGCATTTCATGCACCTGAAATCCAGTGCATCAAGGTGAGCAGCTGCACTTCAGAGGCAATGCAAACAGTGTGCATTGAAGTTCAAAGGAGATCAGGTTACTCTGCAAACCTGGAAATCAATCAGCCTTAATTAACTGGTGAGTTCTGGAGTCAGGAGCTTGATTTTCAGCCCCAACAACACAAGGCAGAGTCAGCTCTTCTAACAGGATACTGAAATGCTTCAGTACTCCAGCCACCACGAGGCCAGGGTGACAACTTAACTTCTTTCTCATTTCTGCTGCCTCTAAACAACTCTGTACCTGTTATTATTTCTGAATATGACTTTTATTTTGCCTGTAATTCAAGTTTTAACTCCCCAGCCCTACCAAAGTTATCTCAGGTTGAGATCCAGGCATCACCAACTGCATGTCAAGCTCTTTTGGGTGAGGAACACCCTTCTCTGCTCTGACATGGAGGGAGATTAATTTCTCCTTGACAGGCAGCTGTAGGAACGTGGACAATCAACACATTCCAGCTTTAAAGGGTGTTTGAAGTGGAACACGTCAATATTTAGGGATAATCGGATAATCTCATCTGCTAACAGGACAGGTACAGATTTTTGAAGGAGCTGTCAATGAAGGTACCCATTTTGCTGTTCACTGCATCTTAGGGAATTCCCCATCATCAGACAGAACTTTTTTAATCCTTGTCTGATGAATTTTTCTTGATAGGAAGGGGTCCATAGTGAGAACCTGTAATGAGGCAATGGTGCTTGACATTGGGCACAACCTGCTGTGCTCAAAGCCACTCTCAGTCACACTAAAGCAAATCCATTTAATTCCAGAGTCTCTTCAGCAGGAGAGCAAATGCTCACATGGCTCTGAAATAAATCCTTCCCAAGAAATGCACTGGACAGCTCAAATTGGCAGCCAGAACCCAAGAGCAATTCCAGGATGTGATAGCAAATAAATTGTGTCTAACAGGTTTTCACCAGACAGAACAAGAACTCTGCCTCTCACAACAGCAAAACTTTTTCAGGTTTGCCGTGATTTTACATCAAGTGTCACTTTTCAACCACCATCCCCAGCAGCTCTGCAGGCAGCCACAGGAGCAGCAGTGTGGGTTTGTCTTGAGGATTCTCTTATCAGAAGGCTATTGAGGCAAGAGCTTGGTTTTTAATTTGATTTCACAGCAGCACTCTGGGTGTAGAAAATAAAGCCAAACCCAAGTAATTGCCCCCAAGGTCTGTGGGCACTTTCAAAACTCCAAATTCAGCTTTTACTGGCTCAGTCTCTGAGGGTAAGGCAGAGCTGCTGACAGTGAGAAATTATCTATATTCCAGAAGGAGTTTTATTTCACTTCTTAGACACAGGGAGGACAGAACTCATTTCCAGCAAGTTCCTTCAGAACTCCAAAATAACCCGTAGGAGTCTGGTATGAGGAACAGGAGCATTCCCCAGGAAATATTCCAGGGTTAACCTGTGCCACAGACACAATTTAGCTTTCACAAGCACAAACCTTTGGCTGACTCCTACTTCCAAGTTCATTTTACACCAGACAGAATGCAGCAGGTCTAACAAGGAAAGGGGAACTGCAGAACCAGCCTCACATACCTGTTCCTCTGTCATTGATTCTTCAACTCCTTCCTCTTCAACCACAAAACTCTCCTTCAGCTTCAGGTACTCTTCATATTCTCTCTTCTCCTCTTCTTCCTTTGCCTTCCTTTTTTCCTCTTCCTGGACAGAAAAGATGACAAAGTGGTCACTTTGTTCTTTCCCAAGTCAGGTTTTAAGTGAAGTAGCATCTCCTTTCTCTTCACATAAAAAGGTTTTGAGATGAACCTGAGTTGTCCCTTGATGGCACCATCAATTTCTGAGGCAGAAACCATCTCACACCCAGAGCTGGCTTCCACACCAGGGTTGGCTCCTACCAGAGCTGACAGAGGGCAGAAAACCACTCTTAAATAGCAACCTGCCTGCTCCATTTGCATGAAGCTGCTGCTTCTGACAGGAAGTCCCTGCCCCTCCCTGCACTTTGATGCAACGTCCACATTTTTTGGTTACTGGCCCCAGTTCTGCTTTGCCACTACAGGACACTGGGAGTGCTCACAAGGAACAGTGGAGTTACACTGGTGGAGAGAAAAAGGCAGCCTGTCAAAGCTTCAAGGAAAATCAAGTTTACAAGGGAAATCCCTTTCTTTTGAAAATTTTCTTCAAGCAAATTGTGCCTACATGGAATATAAATTATTATATAAAGTATTTTAGGCACAGGAGGCAAAGCACAATTGTATTAACAAAAGGGGGTTTTTTACATGTTGTTTGTTAAATAAAAGCTTCAAGCTTTGAGTTATCTGCAATAAAAACCTTCATGGCCTACCCTGAAATAAATATTAAAGTCTTAAAGCCCACAATAAAGCTGACCCAGTAAACTCCAAGCCCAGCATCAGTGACATGGTGATGCCCAGTTCTGTGGAATTCACACCTTCACAAATCAAAATGGTGATTAAAGGTTTGGGAATGTGACAGATTACTTAGAAAATGTTTCAAATATAAGAGGTTTTTACTGGGAACTTGCCATTATTTTAATTTAAAATCTCTTTTGCTCTTCTTTGAGAGAAGGCTGGACTAACTTTGAAGGTTGGACTTGATGATCTCAGAGGCCTTTTCCAACCCAAAAGATTCCCTGGCTCACATAGAAGGAAAGTGTTTCCCTACAGGGCAGTTTCTTCCACAGAGGAATTTATGTTTGTGCAGCACCTGGTACAAGGAGATTCCAAAAGGCTCTGGCCTCTGGCTCCATCACATTCCAGAGGCTGATTCAAACAAACAGAGGAGTTCTTCACATTTCAGTCACAATCCCAGGACACTCCTCTAGTATTAGCAGAGGAATCGATCTTTGAAATAACAATGCTATTGATTTCTAAATCTTTGACATTCATATGGTAATTGCTTCCTTAAATAGCTGGAATGTAAATATTTGTTCCATTAAAACAGAGAGAGACAGGAATAGGTTATTCAGTATATGGAAAATATATCCATATTAAAAAGATGCCTTTTGATAAAAAACAAAGAGAATTTGGTCCCAATTTTGCTTCATCAAATTCCCAGAAAGTCAGGAGAAAGAATCCTGCCAACATCCAAGAATGAGAAAAACAGGACTGAAAGGATCTGAGTGTATCTGCAAAGCCAAATTAGTTTTTTAAACTGCTATCACACGAAAAATCTACAGATCTGAGGAAGCTCTTGAGACAAAACAAGATCATTTTTGGGTCATTCATCACCACAACAATTAATCCAACAGCAGATTTTTTTTTCCTTATATGCACTCCAGATGCCAAGAACAACATAACCATATTTCATTTGGAAGCAACAGCAACTGTTCTTTTCTTGTAAGTGCATTAAATTTAATCTTGATCCTGGAAAGAGAAGAATAATGTTCCTCCCCTGGTCTATTAGAGAGGTTGTAATTCAGCAGGATTTGAAAAGAGGGGAAAAAAAAAAATCACAAAGCCTCAAATTGCTTCTGGTAAATAATTTCTAGATGGTTCTGCAAAAAAAAAGAAAAGATCAGAAGACAGTGTCCCATTTGTAACCGAGAGCAACAATAACTAAAACACATTTTCCTGCTTCTGAAAGGTCTGACAAATGAGCAAGGCTCCTTCCTGTGGTCCTTCCCTACCTGAAAAACAGCACCTTGCATTTTTTGAACTATCCCAGCACGTTCCTAACAGCACTTCCATTCCCAACACATGCAGAAAAGCAGCCCTGCTGTGAGACTGGCAAAGCACTCAGCTCCCAGCCCCTCTTTTGCCAACAGGAGTTTGTTTTCCAGATGCTGAATTTTGATCAGCAGAGCATTTCCAGGTGCTCTGAGCCACTGCTTTGGTAGCTAAAGTGTGTCAGCCCTCAAAGCTTCCTGCTGGTTGAAAGCTTCCTCTCTCCATAAGCACTAAGTATTTCCAGCTGCTTTTTTTCATCTAAAAATTAAAAATTCATGCAGAGCCTCACATGCTTTACAACCTAAATTCACCTATGATTCAATCTGTAGGAAAAAAAAAAAAAAAAGATTTATCCAAACTAAAAACTACCTGCAGCTTGGTTCAGAGCAAGAAGGGAGATGACTTTGCACAAGTGCCCAAGGAGAAGCAACTTGGGAGGCTGAGGAGGAGAACCCTGGCACGGTCAGGATGTGTGGGAATATTTATTCCCAGATTTTTTTGTTCAACCATCTCTGTAACCCTCTTCTCTCACGAGCTCGTGGAGCAGCTGTGTGGGTCAAACTGAGGCAGCAGCATTCCCACAAAACTCAGTGTTGTCCATACAAATAACCATGGAAAACATCCACAGCCCCTCAGGGTCTCCTCACAAACTGAGCCCAGGATTTGGGGCCAGTCCCACGGAGGGCACTGGGCTCAAACCCACCTTTCAAACCCCCAGCTTTGGCACATTTTGGGCTCAAACCCACCTTTCAAACCCCCCAGCTTTGGCACTCAGGTTCTTTCTAGGCTCGTGGCTCAGAGCAGAGAGTGGCTGGGCACTCCCCAGCCATGGGTGGGGCGCTGGGGAAATCCCAGCAGATGGAAATTTGGTAACTGCAGATGCTCATCTTCAGCTGTCTGCTTTTTTTTTTTTTTTTTTTTTTTTTTTTTTTTTTTTTTTAAGCAGGTTTGCTTCTCTCCTCACCCATCTAAATGTTACCCAGACTGAAGGCTTGAACAGTGTAAAGACTTCTTTTTGATTAATTTATTCCACTGCATGTGAAGAACAAACTATCCCACTCTGACCACGTTTTTATTCAACACATAAATAAATAAATGAGTCACTCAAACCTTTGTCTTCTGTTCTTTTTCTCACCCAGTTCCCCCCCGCTCACCAAGGACCTGGATGAGCTGTGAAGCTCCTTTCACATCATCATCCTCTGTTTGCCTCTTCCCTTGATCCCAGGGATTATTTCCAAACACATTCTCTGTGCCAACTGCACTAGAGCCCAACTTTTTACCAGGTGAAACTCACAGCACTTCAAAAACTCTCTTAGGCTTCCAGCTGGAAGCACAACTCGATTTTTTGGGATCAAAGACTGCTCAGGAGTTCTGGGATGCTGCTTGGGTGGAGAAAATCTCACTGGTAGTGAGGAAGGCAGAGCAAACAGTGGACACTCTTCAGCCACCACCTGCTCCCTGCCATTCCTTTATTTGTGGCTGTTTCTCTAATTTTTAGGATGAGGAACAGCACCCTGAATGTTTGGAAGGCCATGGACCAAAGAAACCCTCCTTGTACAGCATCCAGTTTTTTGTATTGTCAAGTTCTGCAGGAAGCCAAAAGGGACTTTGCAGAGAATAATTTGGCACAGAGCAGATGGATCTGTAGGATTCCTCCCCCCTCACTGCTTAGACAGAATAAGTGTCCTTATCCCCTCAAAATCAGAGGAGAATGAGGTTTTTTTGCAAGGCTTTCAACTTGTACTCCCTTAGGAGAAATTAATTTTGAGGGAAGCACACACACTTGAAAACTGATGCTTAAACTGAAATTATGGAGTGGTTCTCCATCAGCCTCCAGAAATGCACTGTTTATGTAGGAAAAATGGATATAAATATCAAACAGATAATGAAGAGCTCTGCTGAGACACACACAAATCTTGATGTTCACATAATGAAACAACTAAAACTTGGTGCCTCTTCTTATGTGATCAAATATCAAAGAGTCAAAACTTCAGGGTCAAACCTTCCAGGGGATCCTGGCTGACCCCCATTTCTCCAGCTCTGAAGATCCAGACCATTTTTATTTAGGCATTTAAATGCAAATTTATCAAAATCTCTGTGCACAGGCAAAAGAAAAAGAGCTTTTTTTTTTTAATCTGCCAGGTTTTGTCTGAAGACTCTGTTTTGCAACATCAGAGGAAGTTCACTCTCATTGATAAGGTGTTGGCTGGTAAACCAGCTCACCACCAAAAAACTCCAAGAGTGAAAGGGAAATCCCCAGGGTAAAGCAGAGCTGAAGCAAATGCCAATTAGAAAGGAGCTTCCTCAGGCCTGTAGCCAATCAGCTCAGCAGAACACTGGAAAGGAAACCTGAATTTAAAAATACATGATCTGGTTTGCAACACTCAAGCCAAGGGGCAACCACATTTTATTTATAAGTGCATACAAATCTATTGAAATAGGAGCAGAGGGTATTTTTCTCAAGACTAGACAAGATTGTAGCCCCCATAACCCCCTCAAGGTACAGTTCCCACCTGTCAGCACAATTTCAGCTGCACTTCTTGGGAGAGAGACTGAAAAAAAAAAGATTCAAATGGAATTTAGCTACCAAAGCTGGCTGTGCTCGTTTGGGGACTTGCCCCTGTCAGTGAAGCTGCAGGAATATTCTGATGTACTGGGAAAGGAAGGGGAAAGTGAGGTGTCTGACAACTGCAACATTTCTCAGGCAAACTTCAGTGATAAACTGAATTTTCTGTGCCTTGTGGGATTATATAAACTGCAACAATGTCAGTGACCAAAATGCCTCTAAAAAACCAGCTCCTCCCTGGTTTTTATCTCCTGACTGTCAGTAGCTACTTGAGGGATCTTTCAGAATTTTGCCTTTCCACCTCCTAATTTAGATGAGGGAATGGAACCATCACATGTGCAGTCCACGAGGCCTTACTGGTGACAAGACATTACTTGTGGCAGTGAAGAATTCCTCCTCTAGAGGAAAATAAATGACATTTTATCCTGTGAATCCCATAAACCCAATGATCCTCAATGTGCCTTTTCCATTCAGTCTGTAACAAGATTGGAAAGATGAGATGTTCTGAGCCTAAGGACAGGCTCTCTTCAATTGTTCTTTTTCCTGTTACAAAATCCATGAAGATAGATTTAAAATGACTAGAAAACAGCTGAGCATGGACATTATATATTGTCAGACACGTTTACTTTGATCCATGCTCCAAACGTTCAGCAGTTATTGGGTTATCAACTTAGACACAAGCAAAAAAAAAAAAAAAAATATTGAAAGCACTTTCCTCTGCGAGGCAGAATAATGTTCCTGATGTAGCCTGGTGGGTGGGTTTGTTGTCCTGATAAATACTGGGAAAACAAATAATTAAACCAAACTGAAATAGCTTAAAATTACAGTATTTAAGGAGGCAGTTACTGGCTTAAGTGACCAAGCTGGATTCAGGCAATTTGAGCAATTTTTCAGGTTCTAGGAAGTACTCTGTGGATTGTTGTGCACAAACAAACAAACAAATAAAACCAAAGCCTTAGTTTGCATTCCTCTTTTTCCCTGAGCCTTGTGAAATAGAAGTGTTGTAGTGCAGCCTTTCCTAGGAATATTGCAAATTAAATCAGCAACAAGTAGGAGTTTCCTCATTCAACCAAAAATAAATTACACAGCCCTCAACTGAACAGAAACAAAACTAAAAGAAGGTGAATAAATATTTCTGTGTGAAGAGACGCCTGGTTGAAATGTCACTTTTAATTTCTACTCAACTTTTCAACTATGCCTGAGTTAATCCAGCTAAATTGTTAAAGCCCAGATCAAATCCCAGGAGAACAACTCAGTCCTGTGCTAAAGCCTCCTCAGAGCAGGTTGGGCCAGCTCAGGTGGAATTTGCTTAAAAATTCACCTGCTGTGCTGTGCTGGGCTGTGCTGGGCTGGCTGCCACCCTGCAAGGGACTGGAAGTTCCAGTGTCACTTAATATCAGTGTCCAGCCAGTGTGTCACAATTCCCCCAAAGCACTGGAGTCATTTCAACTTGTTATTCAGGGTTTCAAGAAGATGAAATTCTCAGAATTTCAGGAAAATATTGAAGAAAGAAATTTGTACATCTCTCTTGGAAGGGAAGCTGGGGAATTATTGGTCCTCTTTACAAAATCTCAGACTTTTCTACGTATCATGATATTGTATTGCTGACATTCTGCCCCTCCAATTTATGAAATTCAGGATTTTTACTGATGGAAAGGACCTGGAATTCAGAAGGAAAAGGATTTGTGGGGAATAACCCCAGAGCTAAATGAACATTCACATAAAGATCTCATGGATACAATCTGTATGTGTAATGTATGGATTATTTTTCTAAATCGTTTTATCCTGCCTTCATGACCTCAATAGAGGAAAGGAAAAATTGTCTTTTCCTTTTTAAAATATCATCAGCAACACACCCCACTTACACAACCTGCACTTGGAGCAAATTAAAATACATCTCCACAAAGCAGAGATACGAATTTAAAAAAAATCCAAAAAAATTCACAGTGAGAACTGGAGGCTGCAATTTTTTCATCTCAGAACTCTGCAGAACACCTCTGTCCTTTTCCTCCAGAAGAAAAGCCACCACACAACTTGCAGCAACACCAGAGCATGAAGTTCTCAGCCAGCAGCACTGGTGGCCTGAGTACAAAAAGCAGCTCTGAAGTCAAGTTCTCCTCCCTCACTAATGAAAAAATATTCAACAAAAGCATTTCAACTGAGCAGTACCTGTTTTTCTGGGTCACTCCTGCTAACATATGCACAGCTCAGGAATCTTTAATTGGGAAGCACATGCAAATACATAAAATTAGAATGAAATCATACAATTTCACACAACACTTGCAAAATCAGTTGCTGCTGCTGCTGCTGCCTTTCACTTTCTGCCCTGCTGGTTCCAGCTGGCAGCTCAAAGGGAACTGGGGAAGTTGTGAATTTCCATCCTTAGGAGACACTCAGAGCTGGGCTGGTCAAAATCCTGAGCTCCAAATCCTGGATGTGGTCAGAGCAGGACAGACCCTGCGGTCCCTGCTCACAGAATTCCCCCAGAAGTGATCCCAAAAGCAAGGCTGGCTCAGTATTTCCAGAGATAAATACAATTATCCCCACCTGTCGTTCCTCCTCCAGACGAATTCTCTCCTCTTCTTTCCGCCTTTCCTCCTCTCTTTTTGACTCCAACTTCCTCCGTTCTTCTCTCTCTGCTTCTTCAGCCTAAAATAAACATGATGCAAACCAAACCTTACTCTTTTTTTTTTTTTAATCTACATTTTAAAATTGCATATTATGATGCCATGAGGGGGTTTCTTACCACCTTTCAGATGCCTGCTCAGAAAGAAACATCAAAAAGAATAATAATAATAATAATAAAAAAAAGCCATTATCATTTCACTTCCCTTCAGCACACTCAACGTTGTGGTAAATTTAGAAATTACCCTCCTCTCTTGTCTTATCTGTATCTCAGTAACAGTTTAAGTTTTGAATGTGCTTATGAGCTTATTACAACAGAGATATCAAGTTGTGTAATGGAATTCCATTTCTCCTCCCTTGAAGTTTAGTTTGAATGGACCTTAAGGAATAAAAAACCAAAAGGATTTGGAACACAAACTGTAAAAATAAGTGCTTTTAAATGCATCATTAACCTGGGCAGAATCTCTTACAGAAAAAGCTACAATGGTCCCTTGAAATAATTTTATTTTTGTTGTTTAGACAAAGAGGTTGTTGCAAAATGAGGGAAAAATAAAAAGGGTGTTTAGTGTATTTTTAAAGGATTTTTTTTTCCAGGCTCTTCAGGATACTTAAATTTGAAAATATATTAAGAGGACAAGCAGAAAATATTTCAGGGGAGGTTTTGGCTTTGAGTGTTTCAGAGAAAAAAGCCTCGTTCAAGGAATTTATCTGTCTACATGGGAAAATAAAAAATCAGCGTGTTTTAAAATGAAACAGAAGATTCCTTGCTCCACCAACTGATGCTTATCCAACTTCATTCAACTTTGCTCAGATTTTCCACAAAAAAAAAAAAAAAAAAAAAAAAAAAAAAAAAAAAAAAAAAAAAGAGAGAAAGGAAAATGAAATACAATGAATATGGAAAGTAACAAAATGATTTAAACACTGAGTGAGAAAAGGTTCGTAATGGAAGTTTATACATAAGCAATAATTAAGTTTATTACAAACTGCTCCATCTACTACACTGGATTTATATCTCAGGTGACACTAAAATTCCCAACTTGGGATTTCACAAGCTTTAAAAATGTTCACACAGAACACCAGAGAGTCTAAAAAATATATAAATATATATATATATAAAAAGAACAATTCCAGGGAAAATGCACAAACTGCTGCCTTCGAAAGGCTGAAAAGCTTCCCTGGAATTAACACCAAAATGCTTTTCATCTCCCCCAGCCTGTCAAAGCAATACATATGGCTGAACACAGATAAAATCACTCTGAGAGCACCTGAACCACTGCTCCCAAGTGCCCAGGGTGTTACAACACCACCACAGGGGTTGGGGTGTGTTTTTAAGGGGAGACAGTGCTGATATTAGGATGGAAGGCAGTGGAAACATCCCAGAAAGAGAATTAAAGAGTTTAACTCCTCTCCTCCCCACGAGTCTGAATGGAAAGAAAATGAGACACTGTTTTCCATGTCCCCTCTTGGGTCAGCAAAAGCTGAATTTACATTTTTAAGATAAAAAAAACATTTAGTGATGACACTGCCTTTGCTCTTCTGGGCTGTGTCATCCCCAGTTCTGTGCTGAGCTGTTCAGGCTCTGCTCAGTACGTGGCAGGAAATACTCACCTCTCTCTGTGCTTTCCTGGCTTGCTTCTCTTCTAATTTCCTCTGCTTCTTTGCTCCAATTTTCCCAGACACCTGAAATTCTGGCACCTCCTCAGCATCCTCTTCCTCTGCAACATTGCATAAATGACAAATTTTAAATCAGCTGTCGAAAAGTCCCCTGGAGAAACTTCAGTGCTGCCTAGGAAAGCAGCAGCAGATGAAAAGGAGACACACACACACTTCAGACAAGACCTTTTAGATGGAAAAAGGGAAAAAAAAAATCACACGAGACTGCCAAAGCCACAGAACAGAAGTAACAAGAGCAAATACACACTCAAGTAAAGGCAGAAGTAAAAAAATTTCCTTGATCCTTTACAGGAAGGCTTTTCATAAATATTTCTTGCTTTCCACAATTAAAAGAGAGACTTTCTCTGATCCATAAATCGTGCTAATGGTTGGCATTATTGATCTGCTCAACACTGGTCTGCAGAGACTTTATCCCAACAACAGACATCCACTGAAAAAGTGGGATCCAGAGGCACCCCACTCATCCACAGGTTCGAGCCTGACAGAAATAACCTTTCAGAGATGAGGGGGAAAAAAAATCCTTGAAATGCAAATCTTGGGTCTGCCTGCGAGAAAATGACATGTAAATATTTGCCTGTTGTATGACAAATGGTTGTTTACAGAGGTAATTTCTGCAGCGGTGAAATATGAAAGAGTTTGATGCTCAAAGGGTGTGCAAATGAGGATTTCTGCTCACTCAGGGGCTGAGGAAGAAGAGCTTTCAAAGGCAGCCACTTCCTCCCTGCACAAAGCTCAGGAACATTTGGACACTTTTATTTGCTGGTCTAAATCAGTCCTTGATCCCACCAAAGTCCTGGGGACTGACCTCAACACTCCCAGAGAAATCCTCAGCTCACTGCACAAACACCACACAACACATTCCCAGTCATGGCAGGCTCAAAATGAAAGCTCCTCACAGATGGATCCCCTTTTTTTTGGGTAAAATAATTGGTGCTTTGAGCATCCCCAGTGCTGTTCTGCTCGATGCTGACTTCAGATCCAAACTGGAAGGGATTTGGCAGGGCTGGTGCCAGGATGGTTTCTGGAGGGAGCTCTCTCCAGAGCACCTGGTCTCCTTTTTTTGGGAACCCAAAAAGCTGCTATGAGAGGAGCATATGGATGAATGACACTCCCCCTTCTTTTTTATATGAAGGATTAGCTTGGAAACACTTTCGTTTTACTAATTCCAAGACAAAGAATGGGACTATGGTTAAACCACCAAGACACGATGAGAAATAAATGCATCTGAGAGCTGTGTAGGTGGCTCTCAAATAACAGCTGTTTTTTTCAGGAGATGGGATTAATATGAGCCAGGTTGCTGAGCTGGGCTTCAGAGAATTACTGGAGTCTGATTATTGAGATGATCAAAAGGGTTCTCCTTTCCTGCACCACACAGAGCAAGGAGGGATACTCAGCCCTGACACAGTTGCTTCTATAATTTTAATGATGCTTAAAATAGCTTTATTTATATTTTAAATACAGCATTGAAGGGAGTTCCAAACATAATGGGTGAGCACACCCAGCACTAGCATTTATTACTCCAAAATTAACAGCTCAGTTCTGGTTATTACTGTTTAGAAAATTATTTCTTGCAAACACCAAAATTACAGAACACCATCTATGACACTAATTCCACCCTGAGGGCTTCTCATATTTCATCTATATTAAGAATACCTGAGCCAGATGTGAGGGAGAAATTTAAGGAAGGCTTTTTTAAGCCTTTTTTTCCCAGTCCTGGATCAAACACCCCTTTTGCTGGTCAGGAGCATTTCTTTCCTCCTGTCTGAAGCATCTGCTGTGACTCCTTAAGCACCAATTCCTCCAGTGTGTGGAGTTACATCCAACAAAAGCCAGAGAAGGGGATGCAAGCACAGGACATGATTCAGCAGAGCTGGAGAGGTCACCAGGGCACTAAACCTGCCTGCAATTAATACTGGTACTAAATCAACCTGAACATGCTGACAGCAACATAAACACATGGTCAAAGCATTTGCTGAATCAATTTGTTGTTAGAGCAAAACAGCTCCACCAAAAGCAGTGCAGGTGCTGCACACAGAGCCAGCAATTCTTATTTCATTTTAATGAAGGGCTGATTGTTTTAACCATCACTTTTCACACACTCGTGGCTGTGACAACACTGGGAGACTCCATGGGAGGGGTGAATCCATTGGAACTTGGACTCCATCTATCCTTGAGCTTTGGGTGTGAGGCAGGAGGGAGGGTCAGTTCATGGTGGTGAAAAAGCAGTTTAGCATCCCCCAAATGCTGTGCTTGGGCAGCCTGGGCTTGCGCTCAGCTGGGAAATCCCACACACTGACAGCATTAGAACTGAAAGAAACCAGGTTTAGATGGGATACTGGGAATGAATTTTTCCCTGAGGGTGGGGAAGCCCTGAAATGGATTTCCCAGAGAAGCTGTGGCTGCCTCTGGATCCAAGGCCAGGCTGGGCAGCGTTTGGAGCAACCTGGGAGAGTGGAAGGTGTCCCTGCCCATGGCAGGGGTGGAACTGGATGAGCTTTAACATTGATTCCAACCCAAACCATTCTGTGATTTCAACAGTCCCACCAGTTCCCATCTCAAGAGTCAGAAAGCCCAACCTGTGTGACATATTCTGCTTTACACAAACGTGGAGTTCTCAGCTGACGGGTGCCTTCAGGGAATCCTTGCTTTTCCTTGATTTTTTGAATATATTGAGAGGTAGCACAACAGGAAAGTTATCAGTCCCAGAGGTGTCTGAATTTCTGGAAATTTACAGACTTCTTTTTAAAAAATGCTTCCCAGTACCTTTAGAAATTGTGTGCTGATGTTCTCTATGAGGACAGAAATTTAGCAGCATTCTGTACTGTGTACAGAATAAACAAAACCTTCCAAAATAAACAATCAGCATTGTTTATTTTAGTTATCCCAGAATCACAGAATGGTTTGGATTGGAAAGGACCTTAAAGATCATCTCATTCCAATCCCACTGCCACTCCCACCTTCCACCAGACCAGGTTTCTCCAAGCCCCATCCAACCTGGTCTAGTTCTCCTTGTCTTGCTTCCTTTTAAATTTTGGGTGAAGCAAATGGATTCCCATCCATGAAAAAGAATGAGAGTTGCACAGGTGGTTACTCACAAAAAGCCCTTTGGGCACAGTCAGCTGCCTTATTTACTATTTATACAGCACCTAACAAAAGGAGTAAGAGAAAGGAGGGGGGGAAAGATGCCAGGCAAAAGCAGATGTTATTAACAGTATGTAATTAATGCCCAACAGATGTATGATACCTCATTGGAAAGGTGTGGCCATTCCTCAGTAACACAATCCTGTGGTGGGATTAATTATAGTCTAATAACCAGTCTTAATTTCTATGTTTTTTTAATTTTTTAATTTCATTTGGTAGCTATCCACTTTAGAAACTGAACAAGGAACTGGTTTATTAAAAAGCAGGCAACACTTAGGGGAGAAAAGTGCAGCAGACACAAGGGACAGCAGACCTTTAGGGCAGAATGTGAAGTTTGTTCTTAGCTAAACCCATTTGGCAGAAGTGAGAAACCACAGATCTCTCCCTTGCGCAGCCTGTCTGTGCCTGAACAGGATCAGACACTCACTGGGGGCACTGTGACAACACCAAACTCACTGGATGAGTAGCAGCAAGGCAAAATTGACTTTTGATTCACTGGTTGGGATATTAGTCAAAATTTAACTGTACTAGAAAGGTTTTCCTACTGATTAAGCATTAAAATAATTTTAACTACTACGCCAATTAACGCGGCTCCATTTCACAAGAACAGCGTGGGACCACATCACTGGTTCTAAATTTACACATTTTCCAGATCATTCAGCGCTAAGAAAAAGTGCTTATTTTAAGAGATTTCAGCACAAACACATTCTTCTTCAACTTAAGGCACAATATCCATCACTCAATGGGGATGAAAAATTATTTTTATATTATTTTCCCCGAAAAAGGGAGTAGAAAACACTCACGCAATATTTTTTAGCTGCATGATTTCAATGCTGAGCTTAGATGCCACACAAAACAATAAAGAGCATGTAAAAACGCCCAATTATTACAATTTTAAAAACTTTTATAAACCTTCTTTGTCTTTTTGCTTTCTTTCCCAATAGTGATTAACACTTACAAAGAAAAATATGAGATTCTGATCTCCAAGCCTTGCCATGCAAAAGGAGAGAGGAACTTAGGATTTCATTTAGGTTGCACTCATTAACTTTTCTTTATCATGTTTTATTTTACAACCTCGAGCACTCAAGACTGTCAAAAGCTGTTGCATTTATCATTACTGATGCTGTAGAAGTAAAATAATTTAACCAAATGTTCACTGTACTGGAGATTCCAACACTTGTGCTCAGATGCACAATGCTACAAGCTCAGAGAAAAGCCACTCAGATGTTGGGCTATTTAACCTTTTGGAATTCTATGTTGCTGCCAGAAGTACAGAGCTCACAGATCTGGGTAAATAATAAAAACAACCTGACAAAACCAGATTATTTCTTTGAGGGAATCCTTACTTTCTGTTTGTTAAAACACCAAACCAAGACAATGATCCACATTTTTGGGCCAAAACATTTTACAAGAAGTCAGAGAGGTCACCTTGAAGAAGTGAAAATGTCTTTCAAAATCAAACCCTTGAAAAATACTCCCTGGAAATGGACTGGGCTCCTGAGGCTCTTCTGGCAACTCCTTCCTTTTGCCTCTTTTTTTTACCCACACCCCCAGCAGAGAGTTGCCCAGTGGTCCCTGTTCTGTGGGACACTTTGGAAAACACTGGCATTTCAAACAAATCTGTTTCTTGCTCACACCACACCATGATTTAGGCCAGTTATAATCACCAGTTTCTCTCTCCCTCACATCAACAGCAGCAAAGTTTTGGCCCAAGACACATCTCCAAGTGAGAGAAAACCTTCCCCTTCATTATTTTTACCACAGCTGGGTCAAGACAACCCAACTGTACCTGTCATTATTTCATCCTCCTGAGTTTCTTGCCACTTGAGAGAAAATCACATTTTTAGTGTAAATATCAGATGGATGAGTTGCTTTCTGCTCCAAAATTCAGTCTCAAGAGAAAAACCTTCTTCACCTCTGAGCTCTTTGCAGTGTTCAAGGGGCAGGTTTGGAGGGTCAAGCTCAGCTGGAGAGCTGGACAAGTGTTTTTTCTGCACATGATCAACAACAAAGTAAAAACTCTCCACAAAACTCCCTTATGTCCACCCAGAGGTGAGCAGAATCCAAGTGGATGCACTCAGAGCATCAGTCAGGCAAAAAAACAAGAGCCAAGCACACCCTCCTTGGACAGTAAATAAAAGGAATCTGAAATTGCAAATGGGTAATGCCATTTATTTACACTACCACATGCCCCAAACAACCCTCAGTCCAACTCCAATTTATCCCCTTTTCCCACTGCTTAGCTTGGCCTCTCTCGCCCTAAATGATTAATGCCTGAAATCCTCACCCATTTATGCCTTGCAGCATTTTCGTTTTGGCTGTAGCTGGTCCACAAAGCCACCTCTGTCTGGGTTCAATTTAAATTAAGACACACAGAGTTAATTAAGTCTGCGAGCTGTGATCTCAGCCTAACCACATGAATACATAACTCTCCTTCCAGACTCCTTTTCCACAGGGAAAGGAGCAGGCACCCTGCTCCAATGTGCAGAGCAGAGGCTTTTAGCAAGACTCCCAGATTGCAGAAGGCTGCAGGAAAGGCAGGAGTGTTGTGGCTGGAATTAAATTGGGCAATTTAAGGCAATCAAAACCATTTTTCTAAAGGCAGCCTGAAAGTCACACCGGTGGAACAGCTCAGGGGGTCTCAGTCATTTTGAGAATTACTTTGTCACCAAGGAGAACCATCTCCCAGCAATCTCTGGCCATCAGAGGCTATTTGTAGGTGCTGATGTTCTCCTGACAGGTGACTCCTTGGATTCCTCAATCCCCACCGAGAAACATTGCTCAGTGAGCTGAGGCAGATCCTGGGAATCAGGAACCCAGCAGGGTTTTCCTTCTGGGAGGAAAGTCAAGATATTTGGTGCTGCTCTACTGTCTGTGACAATCTTTAACTAATTTAGTTAGCTACCCCAGCAAGCTGAAGAACCACAACCTAGTTTAGCTCCACTGGTAATGAGTGTAGATTTCAGCATTGAAAAGAATCATTTACTATCTCTGTCTGTATTAAATGACTCCTTATCCAGACCTACAAGTAAGATTTAAGCCACAGAAGGGGCAATTAAGTTTTCAAGGTTTTGATCTTAGTGGCCAGGGTTTGGTTTTGTTTTTCCTCCTCCATTCCTCTGTGAGAGATTTGAGTCCTGACACAAACACAGCAGCTCAGCACAGGCAGCAGAAACCGTGGGCTACAACTTCACCCTCAAAGCTTCTTTCTCATTCTGGAATTGAAATCTGATTGTTAGATGGAAAACAGAAAACCCTCACGTTAACCACAACTCCAAAGTCTGCAAGTGCTGCTTTGGGGACATTTCCTAGAGTCAGCAGAACTGGCTCCCAACAGGCAGAACTCTTTGGTGGCAACGGCACTTCCTACCTGACTCCACTTTGTGACTCTTACAAGGACACAGGGATGGTCAGGGCATCCTCACACCCTCCCTGAGGTCAGTGCTCAGTTTCTTGCAGTGATGGGTTGGTGAAAAAATCATTTCTTGGTAGAAGTCAGTGACACAGAGAAGCATCAGGCAGCTTTGCCCGAAGTTCAGCACGGGGCCCAGAGTGGAAATTCCACACACGGAACAGAAATTTACCAGTAAAACATTGCAACAAATTCAAACAAACAAACAAAAATCTACTTCAGTTGCAGATGTTTTCAGAGCATTTACAAGGCAAGAGTGGGGAAGCCAGACTGGCTTGGGTTTGGTGTCTGTGTCTAAATTGCCAAATAATTTTGCTTTTCAGCCCTGGTGCTGCACTGGGCTCTCTTTCCAAGGAATCGACAAATTCTTTAGCCCAAAACTCTGCTGTGGAGAGAACTTGCTATTCCAGCTGGTTCAAATGCAAGCAGCAATTAGGCAAAACTGTTCTATGCTGCAGTGACACAGAGAAAATGCAAAAAAAAGAGGGATTAACCCAAGAATGATTCCATGCTTGTGCCACATGTCCACAGACAGGGCTTTAAAACACGCAACACATCCTTCTGGAAGGGGAAAACCCAAACCCCACACACTAAGACAGGTAGCTCAGGGCCAGGCTGAAGGATTTGCAGCACAGAGGGTGGTTAATCCCAATTAATAATGGCCACTGGTCACTGAGCACCTCAGCACTGAGGAATCAGGGGCAGATGCTTCTCTCCACAGCTCCTCTGCTCAAGTCTGTGCTCACTGTGCTCCTGCTGGGCACCTGTGCTCAGCCACTTGGAAAAACCATCCCAAAATAGGAATAAAACCGCCCACAGAAGCGGCAGCAAACAGAAGCAAAGAGCAAGAAGCTGTTTTAATTTGGGTAAGAAATTAGAGAAAACAAATAGAAAAAGGCATGTCATTTCAAAGGGAACTTCATGCAAAAGCAGCAGCACTTGCATCTGATGTAGAGAGAGCTGCAAAAGAATTATTTATAAAGCCCAATGACACAGATTCTTCTATTGCTAAAATGACAAAGTAAGATAAGATAAGATGAGCCATTTGCTTTGACAGCTTCACTGTCGGCCTTCAGCATTCAAACTTTTGATGTCTGGAGTTGAAAACCAAGTATTTTTAGATTCCATTTTCTTTCCAGGATGTTATCACACGAGAAGAAATAACCAAAGTTGAAAAGTTCACACCTGTCCATTCTCCATCTGTGAAAACTGCTGAGCATAATTAGCTGGAAAAGCACATTCACCTGCCAACGTGAGGCTTTCCTAGGAACTGCAGGGCAAGAAAAGCTGAATAAAGTGCAACAGTCCCTAATGAAGGTGTCAGAGGTGTGTGCTCAGTGCCTTCACCTCCTGCACACCACAAAGACACCCTGATCTCCACTGCAAACTCCAGTGCAGCAAAACCCACTTGAGCAGAAAGCCTGAACACTTCACCCACGATCTGAAAGCAGAAAGAATCCAGGGGGGTGAATCATGGTGATCTCATCTCTCCAGCAATAAAGAGAATAATGTGTGAAGCTTCACCAGAAAAGGGAATTGTACTTAGAGGGTGTAGAAAGATGTTATTTACCATCATATTTTTGTCTATGGCCACACCACAGAAATGTAGCTGTGAACTGTAAATCCAGTACAGGATTTACACAACACAGTGTCAACAACCTGCTGGCAAAATGCTGCAGTTTGTGGTGACCTCCAGGTGATCCTGACCACCACCTGGATGGCTCCTTGGAGAGAAAACTCCACATTTTGCAGAGATTACATTGGGGAATTAATGCTTCCCACCAATTTAAAAGGAATCAGTAATTTACTACAGCTTGTTATTCAATGCAAGGTGCAGATTCTGCTTCCCCAAATTTAATTTAATTCCTTGCATGGCTAAGCAGGAAATACAAAAGTTTTTGGGAAGGAGGTGAAGAGTCTAGCACCACAAATAGCCAGGATTCACCTCAGGAGGAGGCAGAGGTTTAATGTAAGGGGTATACAGAGAAAAGGGATGAAAGAGGGAGAGAAGACAGATTATGGTCAAATAACCCCTCAGCAAAACTCAACAACTTCCTCCAGGAGGCAGCTGCACTCCTTCCCCAGCTCTAACACCTGCTGAGAAGGTTTGTTTCAATGCCTGCAGGACCAGCTGAAGCCAGTGTTACCTTCCAGCCACTCCTCAGCCTGCTGGGCTCTCCTCTGGGCCATCAGCCTGTTCCCCATGTTCCTGCGGCGCCGGGGCATCCCCTCTGCTCGTTCCTCCCCGTGGGGCCGGGGCCTGGCCCCTGCTGCTGCTGCTGCCACATTCTGCTGGTGCTCCTCGTCAGCTGCAAGAAGGAAATAAAATATTCCTGTTAAAGCTGATTTTTCCCTCCTGCCTTTCTGAGTTACCAAAGACCCAAAAGTGTGTTTTTCTTTCTGAAGTGTTCTGATTTTTTTTGAATATTCGTTTGTATTTGTGTAATGTAGATTCGTCTGATTGAAAGCTCAGAGCCTGAATGTTTCAGAGAGGAATATGGAAATCATTACACATGAAACAAAGCCTGAAGAGCAAACAAGGATCATGAATTACAGCTGAAATAAACACGTTTATTTTATTTCAGTTATGGGGTAACTTCATTTTACCCCACTCATTTAAACTCCCCAAAACACAGGTAGGTACACACAGGACACTAAGGGTCACTGCAGCTCTCACTGCCATCCTCTCTGCATCTGCTGCAGTTACTAATTAAGATCTAGCAAATTAAGAATATCCTAACAGGAGCAGCTGGGAACATGGAACTGACCAGTGGGTTTATTTCAGAAGTTTTCCATAGAAAACACTCGGATTTTTTTTTTTTTTGAGGCTTCCTGTTTCTTTTAAATATAGCAGCAATGCAAAAAAAACCCCAAAAAACAGATAATAGTAAAATATCATCATCCTTGATATCTGCTTTGCATATTCTAACAAATATAAGCCTAATTGATATTTGTTACCTGCTCAATCCTGCAAAATATTAACTTTTAACCCTTAATTCAGGCAAATATTCAAATGGTCTCACGGATAACTGCAGAACTATTCGCTTACTCCAACTCAGGACACATTTATTTTGTGATCTGCTGGATTATGTTGTATCTCAGGTCTCCAGCATCCCTTGATCCAAACAATGCCTTCCTAAAAAAACTCCTATTAGCATATCTCCCATCAGGAAATGAGATGAATCTGAATCTATGCAGCACCAAAGGCGTGCCTGCAACTCACCTCAGTTATCTCAGCCTTCAGAGCACTGACTTTGGGGCTGATAAGGACACAGCTGCAGTCCTGAGCTCAGCAGAGTCACCTGGGGCAGGCTTTGGCCAGCAGAGCCCTGAGCAGCTCAGGCTGCTGGAGGTGTCACAGGGACGTGACAGGTCCCCAAAAACCCCAGGCCCAACACGCTGTGACACCTGGAACTGAGTCACTGCCCTGTCATGCTGCTGTCACCCTCCTGGTCCCATCCAGCCCTGCAGACAGAACAGGGCTGGGAGAAATCACTGAGGGCAGCTGCTTCAAGGCTTGCCCAGTCCTACCCACAGTTTATCTGGAATGCTATAGGAAACATTATCCCAAAGCAGCAGAGCAGCAGATCACTTCTTTGACACCAAAAATGCCCTGCAAAAAAGCTTTTTATACAAATGGAGTACTTCTCTTCCTAAGTTCTTGAGATATGCTGCAATTCAAACCTCAGCATCCTTTCACCTGCAAGCTTCAGTTCCCAAGATGGTCCTGCCCAGCAGCTCAGCTGTGCAGTTCCAGCACTCATTCATTCTGGTTTTGGTTCCTGTTGTCCTGTGAAACAGAGACTGCTTTGCATTTTATGAAAGAGGAATCTATTTATAAGCCATGTATTTCTTTCAAACCAAAGAGCTCAACCCTCACAGAGAAAAACATGTGAGCCAAGCTCTCTGCTTTTCTCCATTTAATTCTCTACAGGAGACTCAGTAATTCCTCAAAGTGACCAGTGTGGACTTATCCCTTTGTGGGCTCAGGATGTGCTAAACCCCACAAACCTGACCCATGTCACAGTCAAACACACAGGGCAGCTGTTGGGACAGTATTTGTCACATCTCCTAAACGTGCACATTAACAGAAGACACCAAGCCACTACGGATTGTAATTTAGCAGGAAAATAAATATTTTAATGAAGCTTTTTTTCTTCCTTCCTTCCAGGTCCTAAAATATTTCTCCTGACTGCAGATTCTTTTTCAGCAGCACAAGCTGGCTGAACATGAGCCAGTGGCATCTGGATTGTGGCAGCAGGGCCAGGGCAGTGCCTGTCCCCTGTGCTGGGGGTTGTGTTTGAGCCATTCCCAACAAGGAAGACCTGGAAGGGCTGGAGAGAGTCCAGGGAGGGGAACAGAACTGGGGAAGGGTCTGGAGCCCCAGGAAAGGCTGAGAGAGCTGGGAAAGGGGCTCAGCCTGGAGAAAAGGAGGCTCAGGGGGGCCTTGTGGCTCTGCACAACTCCTTGACAGGAGGGAATAGCCGGGGGGGTCGGGCTCTGCTCCCAGGGAACAGGGACAGGAGGAGAGGGAACGGCCTCAGGCTGGGCCAGGGGAGGTTTAGGTTGGATATTGGGAAAATTCCTTCATGGAAAGAGCTCTCCAGCCCTGGCACAGCTGCCCAGGGCAGTGCTGGAGTCCCCATCCCTGGAGGGATTTAAAAGCCATGTGGATGTGGCACTTGGGGACATGGTCAGTGGTGGCCTTGGCAGGGCTGGGGGAATGGTTGGACTCAATGATCTTAGAGGGCTTTTCCAACCTTTTGACTTGAGCATTCTACATTTCTGTCTGCCAGGCACTCAGCTGGGAAGGGATTTGGAAAACACGAATGGTATTCATTGCATTTCTCCCTGTCCTTCATAGGAGGAGGAGAAAACCCTCATTTTCTCTCTGTAACACACCTGGACCCGCTCCCTCAGGGGTCAGGGCTTTGCCCAAGTGACTCCAGACACGGAATTTGTTGCAGAATGCTCAGAGCTCAGCTGGGTGCTCTCCCTTCCCCTGAGCTGTGTCACACACAGAGGGGAGGCTTCACAGAACAGAGGAGACACTTAAAAAATCACTTTTCCTTTTTCTTGGGACTGGACTACCATCAGATCTGAGCTCAAGAACGATTTGCTCTGGGGTCTGGCTCTACTAGGGTGTTTTTTTTTCACCTCCTGCAGCACAGGGTGGGGTTTGGCTGCTGCACTTATCTGAACACATCTCTTCATTTTCCTGGAGCTGCAGAAGCCTCAGCAGTGGCACCCCAGGCTAGTCAGATCATGCAGAGATTAGTCACACAAGCACTAATTAGCCTTGATCCAGAGCCATCTGAGTGAGAATTAATGGCCAGCATTAAAGAGGTGAGACAGACGATCCCACAAGCTTTGCAGAATGGCAGGCCAGACTGAATTAATGAGATAAACCCCTCAAATTAACAGGTAATACAAACAAAACACTCAACAGCTGTCTGGGCAATGGACACGGGCTCAGTTTGTATTTGAAGCTGTGGTGTTCAGGGTCTGACTCAGCCCTCAAAAGGCAAGAATATTTTTATGCTGGGGATGGCAGCTCTGCCTCGGTGTTCAGGAAGCATCAGTGCAGCAAGAGATTATTTCAGCTGACTTGTCAGCCAGGGCACAGCAGCAGCTCTGAGACTCTGGTATTGGCTCCTTCCTGAAGGGAGAGAGAGAACAGACCTGTGACCTGCAAGCAGAAATCTCTCCTCAACTGGATGTGAAGCACCACTGCAAAAAAACCACCATGGAATCATTCAGAGCCCAGGCCAGGACCTCCTTTTAAACCCTCCGGGGTAGAAATCTGCCCCTTCACGAAATGATGCCAACTTTTGCTTACAGCAGAGATGCTTTTCTAGAGAAGCAAGGAAAAAGAAAAACCCTTGTCTATCACAGCACCTTCCTCTCAGTTCCATCAGATGAGGAGGTGACACCCAGGCTGGCAGAGCTGCCTCAGGGACAGAGCTCCACCTGCTGCACCCTCACTCGGGGTGGCACTTCCCACCACCCAGCACCTCCTGCCTCCATGAAAAACCCTCTGAAATTCAGAAAGGGATTCAAAATTCACCAGGGGGAAGCTTCCCAGGGAGGTGCTTTGGCCCAGTGGAGCTCATCAGAAACAGAGGAGGCAACCAGATGTAAAATCAAGAAATGCCACTTTTTTTTTTTTTTCATTTTCAGCAGAACAAGTCCAGACATGACCCTGCTGGAAACAACCTGCTGCTCCAGGTGACCTTTCAAAGGAAATGCAAAGGTACAGGATTTACCTCTCCTGACCTCCCCAAAGCAGGCAAGTGTTGAACATTCTTAAAAGCCAATTTCCACGAGATAACACAAAAAAGAAGCTGCTGCCCCAATCCCTTCAGGTTAACAAGAAAAGGTGAGAGTTCTCACGACTTCTTTAGGTCCAATATCCCTGGTTTCAAGTCCTTTCCAGGTGGCAGCACAGATTTATTGACAGAATTGTGGCAGCCTCCATTTTTCACCTAAGAAAATGGAATAGGAAAGCAAATTCCTGCCTAAAATTAAATTTTGTGGCTATTAAATATACCACAGTCCCAGTGGTTCTGAAAAACAATTTCTGCTGTGTACAGAGAACAAAGTCATCCCCGGCAGCTGAAATTCTGTGAAGGGCTTTACCATGACAGAAATCAATATATTAAAGTAAAAAAATAAAAAAATAAATCTTAAAACCACAGTAAAAAAAAACCCATGACCAACTTGGAAGTGTCAAAAAATTACCACTAAAAAAGGCCTCAACATGATTAAATTGTCCTGAACATAAATTAACTTCAACCAATTGCTCAAAATCAGTGTTAAAGCTTTTTAAAAAATAATTCACACTGTTTAAAATGAATGCTTAGACTTCAATTTAGAACTTTGAATGTCTAAAGAGAAAAGAAATCCTCCCAAGCCTCACAGCCCCTGATTTATCTAAATCATGACAGGAGTCAAGCTCAGGAAATATTTCCCCAGGACATGCATCCCTCACTTTTACCAAAAGTTCATCTCTTCATTCATAGAAATCCAATAAAATTGCATCAGTTTCCAAATCTTTCCAAGAGAAAGATTTAGATCAGGTCTGTGGAAGCAGAAGTGTGTGAAAAATGTGTTGGAAAATTTAATTATTATCCGCAAAATCTGCTTTTAACACAAATCTCTTTCCAGCACAGTGTGACTCTGTTTATACTAAAGGTGTGGTGGTTTTTCCTCTTAATTACAAATTATCAAAGCAGTTTCCCCAAAAGAAAATGAATACAAATATTCCCAAAAATATCCCGTATCCCCAAAATCCGTGGAGGTATTGACCAGGAGTTTAGAGTTTCTCCTGGCTAAACATCTTCATTTGACACCTGGCAGCCAAACAACCCCACTCCTTCCACAGTGACAACAAGGTCAGTGAGTTCAGAGCACACCTGACTCCTTCCCACCCAGACAAAGTCACTTCTACCACAGTGGAATTGACAGTGTTGGTTATGGTTGGACTCAATTATTATAAAGGTTTTTTTCCAGTCTGGATGACTGTCTAATGTAACAGTGCTGAGCAGTGACACAGGGCTGGAAGTGCTGCATCATCCACCTGCTGCCCACAACACCAGGACTGCACTGGGTGAGGTGAAGAGGAGCAGAAGTGGGACATGGCACAGGCTCTGGAATATCTGCAGTGAGGGAGACTCTGCACCCTCTCTGGGCAATCTTTTGTAGCTCTCTCAGTAAAGAAACTCCTGCTCGTGTTCAGGTGAAGCTTCAGTTCCTGCCTGTTCCTGTTGTGCCATTGCCGAGCCCCCAGAGCAGAGTCTGGGCCCTGCTCTGAGCCCTCCCTGCAGACACTGATGGATGTGGATGAAATCTCCTCTCAGTTTTCTCTCCTCCCCAGCTCCCTCAGCCTTTCCTGGTCAGGAAACGCTCCAGCCCCATCACCATCCTCACAGCCTGTGCTGAACCCACTGCAGTTCCCTCCTGCCCTGAGGAGCCCAGAGCTGGACACAGCACCTGGATGTCCCTCCCAGGGCTGAGCAGAGGGGCAGGATCACTCCCTGACCTGCTGGAAATGCTCTTATCGCAGGATCTCCTTGGCCTTCTGGGCACAAAGAAACACTGCTGGCTCAGGGACAGCTCGTTGTCCACAGGACACCCAGGTCCTTCCCATGAAGTCAGACTCCACTGGCTGCCAGCGCTCAGGGTTGTTTTTCCCCACTTCCAGGACCCTCAACTGCACTGAGATGAATTGCAGACAGTTTTTCTCTGCCCCTCTCTCCTGTCCCTCTGAAGGGCAGCACAACCCTCTGAGATATCGGCCGTGCATTGTTTTGTCTCATCAGCGAACCTGCTGAGAGAGCATCGACCCCTTTGTCCAAGTAACCGCTAAAAACAAGCTACAAACACCAAGTACAGAACCCTGGGGGTCACCTCTCAGGACAGACCTCCACCTACCCTCCGGGGTTTGTTCTCCATTCCCCCCTCATTTACAGGAACCTCAGGGACACCTTCCCAGTCCCAAAGCCCCCGAGAGAACCCCGGACAGAGAACTCGGACGTCCAACCCGGCACCCCTCACTAGGCCTCGCCGCCCCCACCCCGCAGCCTGCGGGGCAGCCTGTACGAAGTGCAAGGTTAAAACCTTCCCCGAGTAACCCCAAAACCCCTCGGGACCCCCCAAAATCCCCGCTCCCCCCAACACGGCGGGTTCCCCTCGGGGGCGGCCCGAGGCACAGCGCCCCCTGGCGGCTCGCGAGAAACGCGCCCCCCCTCCCCCGGCCCGTGCGGACTCGGTTAAGAGCAGGGCCGCGCCCACCGGAACGGGCCTCGGGAGGGCGACGGACGCTCGGCAGATCCGCTCAGCGCCGCGACTCACCTTCCCTGGCTTGGCCGCGGAGGCGGGTGGCGAAGAAGAGAAGGACGGCGAGCAGCACGGCGGCGGCGGCGAGCAGAACCGCGTCCATCCCGCTGGGCCGGCCCCGCCCACATCACCCTTGGTCCGCCCCGTCCCCTTTCCCCGCCGCAAGGCCCCCCGCGCGCGGGCTGCCCCAGGAGGTGCCTGTGGCGGCGGCGGCGGGCGGCGGGCGCGCTGAGATCGGGCGGGCGCGCTGAGCTCGGGCAGGCGCGGCCAGGGCAGCCCGCGGGAGGGGTCCTGGCTCGTCCCTGAGGCGGGCGCTGAGGGAGGGCGCGGAAAAAGGAATTAAAGCAGGAGTTGAAGGAGAAATTAAAAATTATGAGGCAAAACTGGCCGTGAGCGCAGCGCCCGGGCTGCTGGTGACATGTCCGTCCTCCACACACGGCGGGATGAGCCTCAGCCGTGACCCCGCACTGGGTCCAGCCCAGGCAGGCCCTGGCAGCTGCCGGGATGTCCCCGGCAATGGTGAAACTTCAGTTACACCTCCGAGTAACTTCTGTCTTCTGCCCTTAAGTCTCACAAATTCGGGAACGGGATGAAGCTGGAGCTGCCTGGCTCAGCAGCGTGTCAGGAGCGATGGTCTGATCTGGCCTGAACCAAACATGCACAAAAAAAGATGCAGAAACTTGCACTGGAGATGGAGAAGAAATTTCCCTCTTTTGCATGGTCACCCACTGTTAGATCTGAAACTGTTTGTCAGGCTTTGCCCCAGTCCTGTGAGTGAGGAAAGGAGTGTTTCAAACTTTACCCATTTTCACTTTGTGGTTGTGAAGTTCTGGTTGATCAAGCCCTTTCTTGGTTGAGAAATGCTTTCAGTATGACTGTTGAAAGCACTCTTGGGAGGGAAGTTGTTTTAATAAATTGAAAATGCAAATTAGAGGCTATGGGACATCTAAAGGTGATCAAAAGCACTGTTTTAGCTAATTAGTTATTGCTGTGGACTCCACAGCTCCCTGTTCCTTGTCACCAGCTCAAAATGAGTTCAGATCTGTCAGCACTTGAAAAGCAGCTTCTGCTGAGGGACTTGCTGAAGTTTAGCAATGTAGAACCAGCAACACAGTGGGAAGCTCTCAAAAAAGAACTGAACTACAGGCTGAATGTTTTATGGCAAAGTTTTATTTTAGTAATAGCCTTTCAAAAATCTTATTTTGGGAGTCATTCATAGAATCCTAGAATGGTTTGGGTTGGAAGGACCTTAAAGCTCATCTTGTTCCATCCCTTGCCATGGGCAGGGACACTTTTCACTGTCCCAGGTGGCTCCAAGCCTCATCCAGCCTGGCCTTGGACACTTCCAGGGATCCAGGGGCAGCCACAGCTTCTCTGGAAAATCCATTCCAGGGCCTCCCCACCCTCACAGGGAACAATTTCTTCCCAACATCCCATCCATCCCTGCCCTCTGGCTGTGAGAAGCCATTCCCTGTGTCCTGTCCCTCCATCCCTTGTCCCCAGTCCCTCTCCAGCTCTCCTGGAGCCCCTTTAGGCCCTGGAAGGGGCTCTGAGCTCTCCCTGGAGTGTTACCCCTGCCCTTAGAGGGGTAACAAGTTGCGACGTGGTGTGGACCCTCACAGAAGACAGCAGGCAGCAGCAGGGTTAAACATGGAAGGCTCTTTATTATCTGACTCCAATTCTACTTATATACATTTTGTACAGAGGGTCCAGATTGGCCCAAGGAGGTTACAACCTCCTGACTCCATTAGTCACTATGACCATTAGTCAAATTCTCTTCTCAAAGAAAACTATGCAAAACATACTGATAAATTCTAAGAATACATATTGTTTACATGAAGCAGCGTGAGAACCAGGCTGCAAAGGTTCAAACACTTAAAAGCAAAAAAGTCAGAGGCGACACTGGAGCCTTCCCTTCTCCAGGGGAACATTCCCAGCTCTCCCAGCCTGGCCCCAGAGCAGAGGGGCTCCAGCCCTTGGAGCATCTCCATGGCCTTTTCTGGACTCTCTCCAGCAGCTCCAAATCCTTCTGCTGTTGGCCGCAGGGCTGGGGCAGCTCTGCAGGTGGGATCTCAGCTGAGCAGGGCACAGGGGCAGAATCTCCCCTTTCCTGCTGCCCACACTGAGGGATCAGCCCAGGGCACCGAGGGCTGTGGCTGCACCATTTGGAGCTTCTCATCCTCCCCAACACCCCCTCACGTTCAGCTTTGGCTCAGGCAGATCTGGGGGAGCTGGAGGTTCCCAGACCGTGTTTTGTCATCCAGCCCCGCAGGCAGCGTGCGCTTTGTGTCAGTGCTGAGTGTTTTATTTCCCTGCGTGATCCCTGCAGCCTTTAGTGAGGAGATGGTGTTAACGATGGGGTGTCACCCGCTCCTCTCTGGGCTGCAGAGGGAGCAGAGGAGTTTTTCCTGTAGGTGTCACCAATATCCCGTGTAGAAGCTGAGCTTAAACTCCCGAGGAAGGACCGAGCGTGGGATGCTGAGGTCGGTTTGATACAACACCAGAGTCTTCTGAAATATTTGAGATCCCTTGGGTTGTGTTTCACAGAAGGCTTTTTGTATTTTCCTAATTTAAGTCTGGAAAAATCCCTCTGGTTTTTTTCAATAACCACGTAAATTCCAGAGGATTTTGAGGCTGGCTTTTTACCAGGACACTGGGAGAATGTGTGAAGGCTGTGATGAGCTGTGGGTGGTGATTGAGTTTGGTGACTGCTGCTGGAGCGTGACTTGCTCCACTCAGTCATGCAAATACTGCAAGAATATCATGGAATCATGGAATGATTTGGGTTGGGAGGGACCACAGACATCATCTTGTTCCACCCCCTGCCATGGGCAGGGACATCTTCCATTAGCCCAGGTGGCTCCAAGCCCTGTCCAACCTGGCCTTGGACACTTCCAGGGATCCAGGGGCAGCCACAGCTTCTCTGGGCACCCTGTGCCAGGGCTCAGCACCCTCAAAGGGAAGAATTCCCTCCTTAATATTTAATCTAAATCTGTCCTCTTTTAGTTTAAAAATGTTTCCCCTTGTCCCAGCAGTTGTAAATCCTTAAATCACAATAATCCAGTATTTGCAGATCTGTGGAATCTTCTCACCCAGCGTGGGAGCAGTGCCTGATCCCAGTACAGGCTGTTTTAAGGGAAAATGGGTCTTTTTTTTTCAATTTATTGTGGCAAAAGGTCAAATAGCACATTCCCCCTCAAACGCTTCATAGAATCACAGAATCATTAAGGTTAGAAAAGCCCTCTTGCATCATCAACTATCCCTCCCCAGTGGCAAAGCCACCACTAAACCACCCCGAAGCTCCACCTCTACAATTTAAAAAATCCCTTTAAATTTAAACCTGTGTAGGGCTGGAGGCACATCACATTCGAGTGCTCATGACTCTTTTTTTGGAGCAAGCCGGGAAAACTCGCCCAGCTGGCAGAGCAGCCCCGAGGCTTCGATTATCGATGGGCGGTAATGAGGCTCTAAGGAGAGGCAATTCCGTGCTAATAAACTAAAGTGCATCCAGGAACTCGGTGTATCCCGGGCCCTGGGGCCAACTGGCACAAAACGCCCTCTTTTTCCACACTTTGTCAGCTTGCCTCGCCTTCCAGGAGAGGGTGGCTGGATGCAAACTGCCTGCCGGGAGCTGTTCCTGGACTGCTTTTGAGCTGGGAATGATCTAGGAAAATGCAGCTTGGCACCCAAGTTTGCGCAGAGGGACTTTCTAACCATTTTCTCCCATGGATGTACTTCCCAGTGCCCTGGGCACGCCTTATTTTTTCCAGCAGGGATGCAACCTTCGTGCAGCAGGATTTATTTTCAGGGAGAAATGCTGCAAGTGCTGCCTTCCAGCTCCCGCCCACTTGGATATGGACCTCGGCAAATTCTTCCAAATCCTCGCGAAATGTGCTGATGAAGGGGAGCGTTTCTGCATCACTCCTTGGTGCCAGTGGGACACAGCACCTTCCAGGAAGCGCTCTGGATTTTGCAGGATCAGACTCTGGGAAGGATCTGGATCGGAGTGCCAAAGAGCTGCAGACTATTTTATCATTGCAGGGCAGTGGGCTGGTGACCTTAAATGTGAGGTGAGCTCCACCCAGGACCCCCCTGCACCATCTGGAGCTCAGCACCTCCCCAAAGCCTCTGAAAAATCTTCTGAGATCTGTTTTGGTCTGTTCTGGCCCTGCTGCTTCCTTCTCACTGCTCTGCTTGTTTTAGGAGAAATAAAATGGTTTATTGTTGCTTGAGATAGCTTCCAAATCTATCTTAAACAGCGAAATTTAAACACAAGTAGTGGTTTTAATCAAAATAGAATCTTAGTTCTTGAAAACGACATTACAAAATTAAGAAACACATGAAAATTTGAAGGCTTGAAATCATTGTGAGGTGATTCCCTCTGTGATGGGTTTTATAACAGCTCATATTCCTTCTGTGCTGTGTTTTATAACAGCTGAAGGTTTGAGTGTCTGGTCTAGTTCAGCCACAGCTGCTTGTGGGCCAGGATGTCTGAGTGATGCAGGGAGTGACACTTGATCAGATAAAGGTTTCTTTTGCCTTAAAAGCTGTGGGAAGATTTGAATCAAATAATGCCAGTGAAGATATAAATCTAAAAGAAATCCAGCCAGGCTAAGGATTTCTTTGAGCAGATCTTCAAAAATATTTGGAGATCAAGACTGTTGTGCTGACAGGAGATTAAAGAAAAAAATAGTGGTGAAGTGAAATCCCTACAAGTGAAATTTAGATGCTTTCCTTCCTGTGGCCACAAAACCAAAACCTTCCATAGGCTCTTTGGTGAAACAGTGAAGGCACAGGGGTGGTGGATTGGTAGATTTGGATATCCCTGGTTAATGCCCTGACCACAGGGTTCAGTTTGTGTGGCTGTAACTGCATCTGTGTCTGTCTTTTCAGCAATTCATCTACAATCTTTTCTTCATCTCTTTTGGCTATAAACTATTCCAGATGACTCTCACCCCGTGTTTCTTGGGAATGGAGACATTCCTAGAAAAGACTTACTGTTGTCCCCATCTCTGGAGGTGTCCAAGGAATGACTGGAGGTGACACTAAGTGCTCTGGGCTGGTTCACAAGGTGGTGATGGGTCCAAAGTTCTGCTTGATCTTGGAGGTCTTTTCCAAGACTTAGCTCCATCTGCGTTATCTGAGCATGATCCCAGCACCGGGCAAGCTTCTCCCCTGGAATTTGGTAGCTGAAAATCAAAGATAAAAATACTGGTTTTCTTCCCGAAGTCAGTCCTGGGGAGGGCAACCCTCACAGAAACAGCGGTGCTGGAAATGTTCAGAGGAAACGTTCAGAGGTTGCTGCTGGTCTGGGTGTCTTTGTCATTCAGAGCTGCTCCTGCTGCAGAGCTCTCTCCTCTCCTCTCATGCCCATCGAGCTGTTTGTCTAGAGCCTTAATGAGTTTCCTGTATCTTTTCAAAATGTAAATTGTAACCAATTTACAAGTCATTAGTTAAGAAGTCGGTCACTGCAGCCCCGCTTTAATTTCACCTGTCCTTTTCCGTGTTTCCATTAAACTCGTTTAATTACAAATCCTATCTTATTCTCGGGGCATCAGCTGCATTTGTAATAAATGTCCCTCAAAGTCCGTGACTCAGCTGACAACACACGAGCAGTGACCAAGACCTGGATGAACAGGATTTCCAGTACAAATTAACAAAGAACTGTTCTCCTGTCTCCAAAAATCCACCAGCACAAAGGGAAAAGAAAACCAGAGATGCCAAAATGGAATTTGGTTTCTTTGCTGCAGGTGAAGAAAAGGGGAGCAGTCGTGACCCAGCAGTACCTCCCTCAGGTTGTCCCCGAGGACCACGGGGACTTGCAGCTGTAATGGCTTTGCTGCCTGAGGAGAGGCTTTTAGCTGCAAAAATCCACCTTTCCAGCCAACTGCCATAAATCCAGAGCGTTTAGTTGGATTGCAGACTCCGCTTAATGGGAATGATGCTCACCATTTCACATCCTGGTTTTGGCATGAGCAGCTGGAGTCATGGGCTGCATTTCTCTTCCTGGGCGCAGCACAGAAGAAATCACTTTTATTTTGGCTTGGCTGGAGACTGAACTGTGGAGTGCCTGTTGCCTTTAGGGCAAAGCCTCCCCTTCTCTAAAGGCTTTTCCCCACTGTTCTCAGCATCCCTTTACCTCTGCCTTCCCTCATGAGCCCGGGTGGAATGGGCCAAGGGGTAGATCCTGCCTTCTAATAACCTTTTTATCACCAAAAGGTGTGTCTGTGGCACAACAGCATTACTGGTGTAACCCAAGGATGGATGTTCATCTTCCTGTGTTCATCTCCCTTTCAGATCTCTTCAGTGAGGCCAGACAAGCCCAGATCCTCTTGCTCCCTGCCCTAGTGGTGCCAGACTTAATTTTAAATATCTGTCCATCTTTCTGTCGTGCATATGAACAACTTGGCCGGTTGTGGTCTTGCCTTGTGAGATCTAATTTCTCTTTTCAGCTTCATAATTAAGGTCATAGAGAAGGGAGAGCCTGACTCCCCTCAGAGGTGTGGGATAAAAGGATGAGGAGCAACAGGCTTAGGCTGCAGCAAGGGCAATTCCATAAGGCAAGGAGCAATGTTTGCACTGTGAGGATGGTGGAATGCTGGAGAGGAGCCCAGAGGGTCTGGGGGCATTGCTTCCCTCAGAGCTGTCCCACACTCAGCTGGACAAGGCACAGCCCAGCCTGAATTTTGAAGCAATTCTGCAAATGCCCATGAACCAGAACAGAAGGAATTGCACGTCCAAGCAGAGATGAGTGTGGATGCAGCCTGCAGAGGCTCCTTATCTCTCTTTGAAATAGCACTGCTCCATGCTACCACTGTTCAGCAGCTCCACGCTGACAGCAGGCCAAGAGCTGCATCAGCGACCAGGAACATTCTCTTTTCTCCTCGGACTGCGTGGAGTACACAGATAACTCTGGGAGCAGCAAGGCTGCTTTCATCTTCCTGGAGCTAATCCAAACGGATCACGTCGCTGGGGGAAGTCAGGGGAGAGCAGGAGAAGACGGAGTATCTTTATTTTAAAAGAAATTAAAGAAATCCTTAAAATCAAAGCGCTTAGCAGGGGTTCAGCAGGATTGGGAGGCAGCAGTTCTTGCTGGTGCTGAATTTATTGCCTCTGTTAAATGTCTGGACTGAATTGCTTCGTCTTCCCACAAATGCAGCTGCTCCTACCTAGTGTTGGTTGGGCAGTGGGGAAAAGGGAGCAGAGCTGTCTGTGCTGTCCCTGCTCTGTGGATAACGGAGGGAACACAGAATTGTGAGGACTGTCAGGCTGGATTAGGCTCAAGGCACACGAAATCCAGTTCCTTGCTTTCTTTGATGACCAGTGCAGTGGTTTCCAGGAATCATTTAAAAAGCTGTACAGAACATTTCAGAGGAAAAACTGTTTATTTTGTTCCCCTTTCCCCCAAAATATTACCCTGACTGCCATCCTTGCAAGGTCAGCTTTAAAAAATCAGGAAGATTTCCAAGAGCTTCTGGAAGGCTGTGAGCTGCTGCTGGTGGTGTGGACCCACAGTAGGTTGTAGGGACAAGTAATTGGGGTTGTCAATTGCTGTAGGTTGTTCCTACAGCAGCCTGGGCTGTAGGAATAATCTGGGGAAGGCAGCTGGGATCCCCCAGGGAAGTGGGAAAAGGTCAGAACTGACACATGGGCTTTGCCAGAGGTACCAGGAGTCTTTTGCTGCCTCTGTGTATTTTGAATAATGAAAGCCTGGAACCTTTAGATACTGGACTTGGATGATCCTTGTGGGTCCCTTCCAATTCAGGATATTCCATGGTATTCTAAAGGAAAGGGCAGGGAAACCCAGGCAACAAATGTCCCTCAAAAGCAGCCAGGAAAACACTTCTGCAGGGCTCTCTTTCTGCAGCGATCTGTCTCCAACAGGGCCAGGATGCTCAGAAATGATCTTTGCTCTGTGTTGCAGATCCTAAAGTAGCTAAACTGGATCCCCAGGAGAGAGGTACAAAACCAGTAACCCCATGAACAAGATTCATCTGCCACTGGCAACCAAATCATAGAATCACAGACTGGTTTGGGTTGAAAGGGATCTTAAAGATGATCCAGTTTCATCTCTGCCATGGGCAGGGACACCTTCCACTGTCCCAGGTTGCTCCAAGCCCTGTCCAGCCTGGCCTTGGACAGTTCCAGGGATGCAGGGCCAGCCACAGCTTCTCTGGGCACCCTGTGCCAGGGCCTCACCACCTTTACAGTCAATAATTAAATAATTCAAATCAATCTAAATCCATTATCTACTCAGCCTGTGTTTGTGTTCAGGATTACCCCTACCCAAGGAATTTAATGGAATGCCTCCTGTAAGTCAAGGGGAGGGTGTGGATACCTTGTGAATATCTATGGGACTCAGAAAAGTGGATTCCAGCCAGAGCTCCCAGGGCTCCTGTAGCCTTCTCCATGCTTCTCAGGCACTTCCCATCCCACTGCTGGGCATTATCCCAGCTCTAAGCGGGGAGATGAGCTCAGTGTGGCTGCTGGAGGATTTCCTGGATATTGATGAGTACATCAGGGGGATGGGGACAGGTACTGTCTTCAGTGCCATTAGTGCAGGGCTGGAGGATGAATCAATGGCCAGAGATGACTGCCCAGGTTACTTTGTCTCCTCTTTGATTTAAGCACTGTACAATTAGTCCAGAGCTTGAAAATGATGCTATTAAACATTGTGCTGTCCTTTTTAATGGATGGCTACTGGGAGAACTTACTGGAAGATTTCCAGTACTCCTGTTTCCATAGGAAGTGTGCACAAGGACAAGGGCTGCCTGGGATCCCACCTATTCACCCCAAATCAGTATCGCCTCCACTGCTGCATCCCTAATATTTGTCTGTGTGCTGGGAAAGCCACGTGCCCTGTCCCACCTCCAAACCCTTCCAGTTCATCACTGTCCCTGTCACAGCAAGGGTTTCCTTTATTCCTGACCTAAATCTTCCTGCAGACAATATAAGCCCAAGATCATCCCCATCCCACAATGAATATTCATCATTTTCTGTAGCATAGCGAAGGTCAGTGTTCTTTAATAAGAGAGAAGAAAGGCACACAGGAGGTCCATTTAATAACAGAGGTGACTGGTACATAAAGCAGGGAGATATTATAATTAATATCACAAGGGTGGGAATGTGCTCAGGAAAATCCTGGCAACCAGGAGGAAGGGATGCCATGAAGTTTTAGCTTTGAGAAGTTAAAAAAAGCTTTGACTGAAGTTAATGGAAATTCTGCCCGCATAAGAAACACAGGTGGAAGGGAAAATCGGCTTATTTTAATCAAAGCGAGAGGGGAAAAAAAAAAAACCAACCCTAATTTAAATCAGTCCAAGTGATTGCAGACTTAATTCTCTCCCCTTATTAGACTCTTCAATCCTAACCCTACAGCCCTAAGAGATCTCTTTACACTGGAGGCATGGGAATTTGATTTGTATGCACGCTGACCTCAGAGTGATGGAGTGAATCCATCCTCTGTCGGTGGGGCGGATTCCCAATTAAATCTGCTGGGAAAGGTGATTACACGACCCCATCCTTGTCTGGAAGTGGGATGGGTGGGGAGGATCCCCTCTGTCAGTGCTATCAGGTCTGAGGTGCTGGATAATTGCTGTGGATGGAAAAAGGAGGAGGAGGTGCTTTGCTCCTGTTCTGAGCTGGAAGGAAAGGAAAGATGAAGCATCTGTCCATGAGGAAAGGCTGGGAGAATTGGGACTGTTCAGCCTGGAGAAGAGAAGGCTTTGGGGTGACCTAATTGCAGCCCTCCAGTACCTGAAGAGGCCCCAGGGAAGCTGGAGAGGGACTTTGGACAAGGAATGGAGTGACAGGATAAGGGGGAATGGCTTCAAATGGAAAGAAAGTAGGTTCAGACTGGGTATTAAGAAGAAACTCTTCCATGTCAGGATGGTGAGCCCCAGCACAGAGTGCCCAGAGAAGCTCTGGATGCCTCTGGATCTCTGGAAGTGTCCAAGGGCAGGCTGGATGGGGCTTGGAGCAACCTGGGATAGTGGAAGGTGTCCCTGCCCATGGCAGGGCTTGGAACGAGATCGTCTTTAATTCCAACCCAAACTATTCCATGATTCAGTGATGAAATTTAAAAAGGAGGGTGGGGAAAGGCAATTCGGACATGCTTACTTTATTTTTAAAAAATTAATTCCCAAAACATCATGATTGGAAAAAAACCCAAACAAAAACAAACCTCATATCTTTAGTTTTCTTTTCATCCCTCCTGCAATTTTTATCTGCTCTGAAGAAAGAGAGAAGCAAGGAAAAGGATGCCAAGTAGGTGTTACTTTAGAAAGCCCTGATCAAAAGCCCTGATTTACCTCGGTTTTCATGGGGTTCAGCCAAAATTCCTACCAGGACATAAATGTGAACTCATTCCTTTCCTTCCCATTTCACTTTTTTTTTTTTTTTTTTCCCATCCCAGAAATGACACAGGCAGAGAGGTTGGAAGCAGCCAATTGCCATGAATAAGTGGAGGAGAGACCCCATTTCATCCTGGCAGTCATTCCGGAAACGGGGCCAATTCATTAGGCAGAGATCTCCTCATCCCTGAGCAGAACAGCCTGTTCTGCCTGCCCCGAGTGCCTTCTGCTCTCCCAGCATCTGAAGAGGTTGCTGCTTGGAGAGGGACAGCCTTGGAATCTTACCCTGAGATATTTGTATGGATTTATGTGGGGAAAAAAAAAAAAGAAAAAAAAAAGAAAGGCTCATTTTGTTGCAAAATTTTTAATTTTTCACTGCTTCTATTCTACCTTCTTGCCCATCCAAAGAAAGCATCCAGCCCGGAAGGATTCATCCAAATAGATTGGTGTGTTTTGCAGTTATTTTGGTTTTTTCTTCTTTCGTTTGTATTTTGGGATTTTTTGGGGGAGAGATTGCTTTACAACAGAAAAGCAAAATTACTCCTGAGAAAAAATATCATTTTACCTCCCCTCATCCCTGTCCCTTTGTAACCTCGGGTTGGGCTGTGCACTGCCAGCCCCAGCCCTGCTGTGTTCTGGTGCCAGCTGTGGTACCCAGCCAAGGAGCAGGAAAATCAGTCTTGGGGATGTTCCCAATGTGACAGATTTTGCTGCCATCCCGTTGTCACCGCCCTTTGAAGCCACTGGACTGATCTCGAGGCAGGGGCTTGATGGTCTGGCAGTGACTCCCCCCAAAATAGGAGCTGGACAAACGCCCACCAATCCAGCAGAGAGTGGTGAAAGCCAAGAGAAAGGGAATGGGATTTCTCCTCCCATCTCCTGCTGAAACACAAAGACATGTCATGAAGGGGCAGGTCCTGAAAAGGTGCTTAATCACCTTTAAGAATGGCCTTGGGATCCTACTTCCTTCCATCTGTATGTATCCCCAGTTTTTTAAAGCATTATAGACCCGTGGAATCTCCTGAAATGGAAGGGACCCACAAGCATCATCAAGTCCAACTCCTGGCCCTGCACAAAATCCCACCCTGTGCATCCCTGAGAGTGTTGTCCTTCCAGGGTCCTGTCAGTGATGGAGTTGTGCTCATCCGTTTCTCCTATGGCACTCCCGAGTCACTCAGCCTTCCCTGACTTTGCCTTTGCCTGCAGAGAGAGGAAAAACATCCTAGGTTTAATTTTAGCCTTCCCAATGAGAAAGACTTTGAGGGGCTTGAGCATGTCCAGGGAAGGGAAGAGAGCTGGGAAAGGGGCTCAGCCTGGAGAAAAGGAGGCTCAGGGGAGACCTTGTGGCTCTGCACAACTCCCTGACAGGAGGGGACAGCCAGCGGGGTCAGACTCTGCTCCCAGGGAACAGGGACAGGAGGAGAGGGAATGGCCTCAGGCTGGGCCAGGGGAGGTTTAGATTGGATATTGGGAAAATTTCTTTATGGAAAGGGGTGTCCAGCTGCCCAGGGAGGTGGCAGAGTCACCATCCCTGAAAGTGTTCAGAAAACCTGTGGATGTGACACTTGGGTGGTTTAGTGGTGGCCTTGGCAGTGCTGGGTTGGATTTGCTGATCTTTGAGGGCTTTTCTAACCTTAACAGTTCTGGGATGCTGTGGTTCTGGGATTCTGTGGTTCTGTCCATCTGCCCACTCATTGCTTTAATGCACCAGGTCTTTGGTATGAACCAAGCTGAATCTTTATCTCCCCAGCACAGTCTGGGTCAAAAGGAAGCAAAAAGTGCAACAGGACCTGGATTAAAGCAGCCACTGCCACCTCCTGCTCATGGGGTGACTTAAACAGCTCCATGATTTTGGTCCAGGTCCCTTCAATGAGCTCTTGGCTGATCCCAGCACGGACCAGGAGCTCTCACAGCCAACAACCTTGTGAGGGATTTCTGGGTTCCAACTGTCAGTGAACTCTTCAAGGCTTGTTCTTCTCATTGAGCCCAGGTGACTCTTCCTCATACACTTGAATTCCCTGAACCCCTAAATCAGCTTTAAACATGCCGGGAGATCTGATTCCCTGGCTCCAGCCCTGCCACTGAAGTGTCTGGGCCATCATTTTCCAGTCAGTGCTTGAGTGGCTGGTGTGGATTTAGTGTGTTCAGAGCAGAGACTCCACAAAAAGCAACATTTCCTGCATGCAGCACCATATTTCAGCATCGAGGATAATTCTGTATTCCCATCTGCTTTATTTTAAGCAGCCCCAAGGATGGAAAGAGCCACCTTAAGAAAATACAGCCAGCGCTATCCTGCTCCAGCCGCCCACGGGCTGACAGATTAAATCTCGTTTGCTTGTGCCAGAGTCTTGCTCACTTGTTTGTCATTATCTGGAGTTTTGTTGGGCTGTGTTAAAAAACAATCAGCAAAACAAAACTTCTTTACCTTGTTGGTTTTTTTTTTTTTTCCTTTTAATAAAAATAGAAGCTGTGTCAGGAAGGGAGAAGAGTGAGAAGAGTGCAGGCACACTCTTGGAGAGCAGCAGAGCAGCAGTGATCTGGTCCTGCCAAGGATGTGTGGATGGGAAGCTCTGCAAGACTGACAGGAGGAATTTCTGGCCATGCCTCACCTTGGATAATCACCCATCCCCACAGCCTGGCTGCAGGGCTTGCATGGCCACCTCCACTTCTAATGGCATTATTAAAAATTCTTTCCAAAATTTGCTGTTAGCTTTGCAGTTCTCTTATCATGCACATCTTCTTCCACCCACACTGGACACCAGAACGACGATATCACAGTGAATTACATCCTTCTCCATTCAAATTCAAGTGGAAGAAATCCAGTGAAGAGCTGAGCAGACACATTTTGCCACCCTACATCAGCTTTCCGTGCTGGATTCACATCTCCCTTTCTTCCCCCTTTTTCTCCTCCCTTTCTGTTTTTTTTTTTTGTTTTTTTTTTTTTTTTTTTTTTTTTCTTCTTGCTGCACATCCTGATCCAGAGAATAAATCAGATGGACTGAACTTCATTACTTGGGAAGCCACCATTTCCTAGACCATGGAATCACAGAATCCTGGAATGGTTTGGGTTGGATGGGACCTTAAAGATCATCCAATTCTATCCCCCTGCCATGGGCAGGGACACCTTCCACTATCCCAGGGTGCTCCAAGCCCTGTCCAGCCTGACCTTGGACATTTCCAGGGATCCAGGGACAGCCACAGCTGCTCTGGGCACCCTGTGCCAGGGCCTCACCATCCTAACAGGGAAGAATTTCTTTCCAATATCCAAACTAAATCTACCTTCTTTCAGTGTGAAATACCAGCTTTTCATAACCTCAGCATTTGCTGCAATATGTTTGACAGTTCCAAAAATATTCCGGCCAGAAGAGCCCGAATTTTCCTGCAGCTCTTGCAGACCAGCCTGGACTCAATCCTCTGGGATCTGTGAGGTCATCTGAGTGCCCGTGGGAAGTGCCGCTGTGTCCCAAAGCACAGCCAGTGTCCCCTCTGTGTCGGCAGGAGAGGTGACAAACTGGTCGAGGAAAGGTGGAGGCCTAAGGTGGATCCAAATTGGATCTACAACCCCTAAAGGAGGGTTCTAGATAAGATGGACTCTTGGAAATGCTCAGGGAAAGGCAGGAGGTGATAAATCCAGTGAGAGGCAAGAGAAAATTTCCACTGTGAGAATGGTCAAACATAGGAAAAGGGGGATCAAACAGGCTGTGGATTCTCCATCCTTGGAGATTGTTCTGTGTTGTAGTGTAGGATGTACACAAAGTATTTATTCTCTCACCATCTCCATGAGCTGTTGGAACCAGGTGGGGCAGTGTTTTCCCAGGCCCCTCCTTTGGGCTCTTCTGCTCATGGCCCATCAATGCCTTGCCCAGGACTCACAGGGAACTCCCTCCAGGAGTTATCTCTGTTTAATGGGCCATCAAGGACCCACTGCACGACTCATCATCCCATTGGGAGATGCTCCGCCCAGGGGGAGGAGCCAAGCATTCCCACCTGGAGAGAATCTGGGATTTGGGACAGGACAAGCAGCCCTGACCCACTGGATTCCCAGGGGACCAGAGCTCCCAGACCTTTCTACAGGATCACTGCTTCAGGAAGAGCTCCTCACCTGGACTGCTTCCACCACCCTGCTCAGGTTGTATTCTGACTCTGTCAGTGCTCCTTTGTGTTACTGCATTTATTTTATTTTATTTTTACCTTTTTCCCTTTCTTCTTATTAAATTGTATTTCTGACTTGGAGCCTCTCACTCATTTCGCTTTCAAACCACGACAGAGATGTCTGCTGTCAGAAATGTCTGCTGGACATAACCAAGGGTGATAAATTGGTGTTAGGAGAAGACTCATCTTTGACCCAAAAGGTGAACTGGGGGCCTCGAAAACCCTCCTCCCACCTCAATTATTCTCCAATATTGACACATGGAACAGATGGAGGCATGTGAAATTATTCACATCAAGTTTTTTGCAAAGCAAGACAGGGAAACGGTTGTCCAGGCTGCCCAAGGCAGTGGTGGAGTCACCATGCCTGGAAGTGTTCAAAAAAACACATGGATATGGCACTGGAGGACGTGGATTAGTGGTGAACGTGGTGGTGGTGCTGGGGTGACTTGGTGATCTTAGAGATCTTTACCAGCTGTAATGATTCTGTCATTCTGTGCCTCCGTGGTGAGTTTTCCCACCCAAATCTAAGCCTGGGTGACCTTCTCAGGGGCATGGGGTGAGTTTCTGGCAGAGCTGGCCACAGAATCCAGGCGTGTGAATTCCAGAGGGCTGAAATTGCACCTGGATGTGCTGTAGGACAGACAATTTAGATCAAGAGCAAGGCCAATTTTAGGACCATATAACTGCCCGTGGTACAGAAACCTCTGTGGCACAATTTTTAAACCATCCTTTTTTACTAAAGGGAAGGAAATATCTACAAGTAAAATCAACTTTTCCCTTTTTCACTTGATGCCTTAAGCTTTAGCTTTCATATTTTCAGATTCTGTGCAGCCTAGGGGTGCAGCTCTGAGCCTCATTTTAAGTGCTGGTAAGTTCTCTTCACAGAGTAGGGAGAGAAAACAAATCCTTTTCCTGATGAAGATCAAGGACAACTTTCAGCCCAACAGCACAAACAACAGTGGGCTGAAGAGAGAAAACAAGAAGGATGAGACCTCACAACCTGAAGCTGTAATTGGGCAATTAAACCCCAATATCCAAATGGGTCAAAACTTATAAAAATGTAAGATCTCATGACCAGCCAGCCATTTTGTGACTATTTTTGGTCCACCCTGGGTGCAGCCATGGTCAGGCTTTTGTCCTGTCCAAGGTGGATCCTGGAGGCCTTTCAATAAATCCCTACTTTATCCTCCAGCTCTGTTCAGTCCCTGTTACAGGTCAGCCTTCCAGGGCATCAACCCCTCCCAAATAAACAGACAAAATTGACAGTGAACGTCCTGCACAGAGTTGAAGAGATGGAGTTGTACTCATCTCTGGTTTTGTAGGTGACACATGAGAGCAAAATAAGTTGGAGGACCTGGTTAAAAGAGTTAACCTGGTTAAAAGAGTTACACTTTGATCAGCAGGGGTGAAAGGGAAAAGGGACAAACACAGCCTCTGGATAGACTCAAGCACAGAGCATCTTGTCTTCATGGCCCATTGCAGTGTCATTGCATTGACTCAAATAAATTACCCAACAATCAGGACGTGCCTTCTATTGACCTCTGGGGACCGTAGACAATGAAACCTCCAGTGCTCGAACCAGGCTGTAATGAGAAGATTGATGTTTTTGGGAAGACTTGCTGACTGCAGCTGGGTTTGAGGGCTGGGATTTGCCAGAGCTGCTCCTCTCCAAATGGTTTTCCCATGGAGAGGCTTTGCTGGGAGCAAACGTCTTCCAGCATCCTCCTGCTCTTGGCTGGAGCAATTCCACTTGCAATAACCTCCCTGGCTGTGCTGCTGGGTGAAGAGAGATTTATTTTCATGCATAAGAATGCTGGAGGAAACTGCCAGGAAACAACTTTAATTTTTTTTTTTAAATTTGTTTCCTTTAAAAAATTATTTTTATAAATTTTGTGAACGCAGACTTGTGGTTCCAGTTATACTAACAGTAAATCCTTGACTTTATACTTTATGTACAGAGTGGAATTTCGGTTGGAAAAGCCCTCCAAGATCGAGTGCAACCATTAACCCAGCACTGCCAAGGCCACCACTTAAATGCATCTCTAGATATAAAAATAAGGGGTGTTTCCACTTTGCCCATATAAAGTACTTTTAGTGCAATTCAATTAAATCTGTGTAGGCAGTGATTTCACCTGATTTGCAACCTTCTCCATTGTCAGAAATGTCATTTTCCCACCCTGTCGCAGGCTGTTGTCCCAGATGGATGTGTGACCATCCAAGGCTGGGCACATCCCAGCCTCAGCCAAACCTGGATGTCCCAAACCTCCCCCAAAGCTGTGCAGCCACCGCTGCTGAAAATGCTCATCCCACCTGTAAAAAGACTCTGAGCAACCAGCTCTGACCTTCAAGTTGATCCAGAGGGTTGGACTAAAGACCTCAGAGGTCCCTCCCAACCTCAGTCCTTCAATAGCTTGTGAAGGTGACCTTGAAAATGGCAGAACACCACTGAGTCAAGCATAGGAAGGAAGAAACTCCACACAGACTCGCATTTAAATCCCTTTGAACTCCTCCAAGATCAGCCAGAAGCTCTGATTGGATTTGATTTTACTTCTTTTTTTCTCGCTTTACAGCCTTGACTTGAACTGAACTAAAACCCGTGGAACTGTTAATTGAAAACTGAGTGTCAACAGCAGTTCAGCGCAGAAAGAGTTTCAATTAAAAGCAATCTCTTCTTGCCATCCAAAGTAATATTTTCCCTCCTGGCTAAATTTTAAGTGAAGCACAAAGTGGTTGCTTGTCAATGCTTTAATGGGATCTGAGCTATTGTGTGGGAAAACTTCCTTTCACTCAGAGGCCAAGAAGCTTTTCATTTTTCGGAGCTGCAAGCAGAGGAATGGGTTTTTTTTTTTTTTTGGTGTGATGTGGCTGATTTGCTTTTCTCTTCTGGGCTGTGTGGGTGAGGAGTGAGGTGTGATGAAGAACACTATCCAAAAATCAGGGCTGGGTGGGAATCAGTGTTTCTCACTCCCTACCCCTCCTGGCCCTCCATCCACTCCTCTCCAGGCTGGTGCTCAGCCTGGCTCTGGGATTTATCCAGAATGGTTGAGCTGAGCAGGGATGACATGGCCAGAAGGTCCCCACGTGCCCTCAGAAAGGTTCAGCTGGGTTTTTTGGCCAGTGGATGCTGCCTGACCCACCCAGGGACATGAATTCTGGAGGGTTCCCAGAAGAGGAGAGCAGAGGAGAAAGAGATGTTGAGAGGATGCTGAGAGATGTAAGAGGGGAGCTGGCTCTGGGGGTGTGGGGAAGGAAAGCTGCCATCAAACCTGGTGGCATCTCCTGGGAAAGGGGAAGGTTTGGGATCATTTTCCCTGATGCAGTCCAGGATGGAGACCATGTCAGAGTAAGTGCATTCAGGATGAGAAGAAACAGCCTCAGACTGTGCCAGGGCAGGTTTAAGTTGGATATTGGGGAAAAAAATCTTTACAGAAATCATTGTCCAGCCCTGGCACAGGCTGCTCAAGGCAGTGGTGTGGCACAGTCTGTAATTAAATCATCCTCACAGCTTCCAAAGATCTGGCCTTGCATCCTGCTCCCTCCAGCCCAGCCTGGGTGTCCTTGCATCAATCCCTTCTCCTCTTGGTCCCCAGACAGAGCGAGGATGTAACAGGGTGTCACCTTCCCAGCTCAGTGTAAAAACCTCTAATGAAGCATGTGGGGGGTTAAGAGCACTCCCAGATTTCTTTTCCTGAAAAAAGTGTCTGAAACACCCTAAAAGGAAGTGGTGAAAAGCGACAGCTGATGAATAAACCGCTCCTCATCACTGGGAAATGGAGAAAATGCTCTGCCTGCTGTTTTGGGGCTTCCACATAAAAAGCATTTGGGAGAGAGTTGTGGGGGCTGCATCTCTTGTGAGGTGCTCAAAAACAGGAAATCATTTTAGGAACAAACCCACTGAATGCTTCTTTGTGCACCAGCTCCGCTACCTGCTTTGTTTTCTGATCAGCACTGAAATCCTCCTTTACATGAAATTAAGGATGTGAGGTTCATATCAGCGCTGGTCCCGGGTGAGCAGAAGGGATTTGGAGACACTCTTGGTTGTGTTAGGACCGCCTTTTTTGTGTTTTAATTAATTCTATTTAACCATTAACTGTGTGCACGCTGTGGCTGCTCTGCTCTGTATTTTCTGGCCAGATGTGCTCAGCATGCTCAGATCTGCTGTGGCTCTGGGCTTCCAGACTTTTATTTGCGTAGGGACAACCCCAAAACACAGGGAATAATCAGGCTATGTGAGGCTACACCAGCCCTGGGAGCAGCAGTATTGGCCCAAAGAGCTGCTTGTCATCGTGGGAACATTTCTGGTGGAGCATTTTCTGGGGAAAAATCAGAATTGCCGTGCTATAAATGTGTGATCTGATAATCTTTTTCCCCCCTTTTAAGTAAAAGGAAATCGCTTGGGATTGGGAAGATGTGGGAACTTGAGCTGAATCTTGCACCCAATGGACAGCCCTGTTGCTTTTTGTTTTGCAGAGTGAAGGAATTTCTAACATTGGGGAAATGTGGCAGCCAGCATTATTATCTAGCACTTCTAACTATTTATTTTTGTATTCATGTATTTATGTATTTATTTATTTATTTATTCTAATCCATTAACCCTTTCATAAGCAGGTGGGAACAGCATTTCCCATCTCTCTCTGTTTGCACATCTCTAAAATGGGGAGAGAGCTCCTACAGGTTCCCTCACAGGCCTTGAGATCCTGTAGAGGATGGGTTACCCCAAGAATTCCCCCTTTTTCTGAGCTGGTCTTAGTTTTACATTTGGATTCTTTTTCTCCTTCTTTACTTCAAAGGTGCTCAGGAGATGAGCCAGGCGTAACCGACGGAGATTTATCTGAGCGCGCATTCAGCAACACCCATAAATCACTCCTGAGGTAGGTAAAGCATTAAGAACAGGATCATTTCCATTTTATTTTGCTACAAAGCCTCCTGGAAGAGTCGTGGCAGGTTGCCTTTGTGCTGAAAGACACGGCGAAGTTGATAAAGAAATTCCGCGAAGAGCCAATGTCAAGAGAAAAATCTTTGTGAGACAGATGGAGCACTGAATGTAGATAAATGATACCAGCAGAGTTCAAAGGCAGCCTCAACAGTTTGCTGCTCGTCCTGTGGCTCGTGAAGAGGATGATGATTGCTCTGGATGGTGCCCCTGAGTCGTGTTTGTCACAGCAGAGCTCAGGGTGGTGTTTGGCACTTTGGTCTGGGCAGGGACTGATGGGGAATTGGGCAGCTGCCCCCTGGTCCTTGGTGTTGATTTAACCTGGGCCCCTCTGTGGGCAGGATTTACAGGGCTCTGCCTTTAAATCACAGGAGGTATTTCTGCCTGTTGTTTTGGGCAAGATTCAGCAGGTTTCTGCCCATCTGTCCAGTATTATCCTGGTGTGATCAATCCAGCATGTTCAGACACTGGTCTGGGAGCAGCAGGGCACAAGAGGGAAACAGACCTTGTGCAGCAGACTTGGGCTTTCCAGGCCATTGAATTTGCACAGAGCAAAGGATTCTCCCTGCCAAACCAGGCAGGCAATTCCCTCCATTCCCAGTAACTTCCCATCAACTTGCAGCACCCTCTATGTTTTGGTTTGCAGACAGGTTTGTTAACCAAAGGATGTGGGAGACCTTGTTCTGTGAAATCCTTGCTAAGTGTCCCTGGAAGTGTCCAGGGCCAGGCTGGACAGGCTTGGAGCAGCCTGGGATAGTGGAAGGTGCACTTGGTGGTCTTTGAAGCCTCTTCCAACTCAAACCATTCCATGATTCTATGCATGTAAAATTGAAGTTAAATAGCGCAACACTTGTTTAGGGAAAAAAAGCCAACAACCAACCCAAAGCGTCTCATTTTTATGTTTTTCAGGATTCTCACTTCCTTACAACCTTGACAAGACAGCAAGATATGATCCAGCTGATGAATCACAGCTCTCTGGTGCTCCCAGCACAGCAGTTCTGTCACAGGACCAGGGTCACAGAGGAGTCACAAAATCAGTGACTCCTTTGACTGAGCTGCTGCTGGTCCTTCCAATACCTAAAGGGACTCCAAGAGAGCTGGAGAGGGACTTTGGGCAAGGACATAGAATGACAGGGTAAGGGGGAATGGCTTCACACTGACAGAGGGAAGATTTAGATTAGATATTGGGAAGAAGAAAAACCTCAGTGTCTAAGTCCAATTCATCTTCTAGAGTCACCCTGGGACCTGCTAAGAGCAAGGCTCCTCACCAGCCCTCCTTGGGGACATTCAGGAGCCCAAAGGACAGGAAAAGAAATGGGCTGAGAGAGCTCTGCTGTGGTAACTGCAGTGAGTGACACAGTGGTGTGTCCTGGGAAAGGCTGCTTGTCACTGTCCCAAACTTTGCAGCTCTTATGTGGTCCTGAAGTCACCCACTGTGGGCTACAGTCCAGCAGGGTTTAGACAGACCATTGCTTGCACTGGAGAGCTTTAGGTTGGAAATTAGGAAGAATTTCTTCACTGCAAAAGTACAGGCTGTCCAGAGCAGTGGTGGAGTCCCCATCCCTGGAGGGATTTAAAAGATGTGTGGATGTGGCACTTGGGGACATGGTTTAATGGTGGCCTTGGCAGTGCTGATTGAACTGGATGATCTTAGAGGGCCTTTCCAGCATGAAGGATTCTCTGATTCTGTTGTCTGGACTGGCCTGTGGTGGATCAGCTCTTGCCAGAGGTGTGCAGAGCTCACAACAGCCCTGCCCATCTCCTGGCTCTGAGCATGCACACAAGGGAGACCAATTGTGGTCAGCCTCTCCTAGGAAACTCCCCAGCTGATATCCCAGGCAACTTTCAGCCCTGTTTTCTTTTAAGCATTCATGAGCCTTTCAGTCATAGTGATATGCCATCAAATTTTGATGTCTAACGAAGGAACAATCATCTCTTCACTTCCCTCTTAGAGCAGCTGAGGCTTTCAGCAACATTATCCTGCCGTGTTTTGACATCTGGCTCGTCAGCAAGAACATTATCTACCCCAATATGTTTTTTCCAGGAGCAAAACTTTGACATCAATTCCCTGGCAGGCTGGAGAGATCCTGCTGCACGCAACACCTCCTGCTCCCAAATAGTAAACACACTCCCAGACACAGGGCTTGGAGCCTCTGTGATATTCCCAGACAAACTGGGAGGTGAAATCTTGCACCCTTGGACTGTGCCATAAATCCCAGGAATCTTGCTGGTCTCTTTTTGGGGTAGGCTCTGGGTACAGGGTGATTTCTTTCAGCGTCACCACCACCACCATCATCACCAGTGTGGAGTTTTGCCAAAGCTGAGACACCCACACCGGTGTCTGCAGTGCAGGGGTGTGGTTTGGTGGCCTGATCTTTGTCCCAGAAGCCACCTGAGGTGCCCTCAGGAATATGAGAGGCTGTGAGGTGTGACACAGGTGGGAAAGGCAGGGTTTCCAGCTCTGGTTGAACATCTCCAAGCCTTGCTGTTGGCCAGTTTTTAATGAGTGATTTTCAACCTCTGTGGATGCAGGTGTGTCCCTGGGATATTTCCCACCCTGGGACAGACCACCAGGAGAAGACCAGCTTGCTGATCACTTACCTTTCCACCTTCTTTTCTACAAAATCATTCAGGAACCGTGTGCAGCACCTCAACATCTTCCCACCTCGTCATCTTCCTGCCACGGTGGCATTTCTGGTACTTGCAGCCATCCACCTCCCTGCTGCCAGCAGTGCTGCTGCCAGGAAGGATTTAACATCTCCAGTGACTTCTACGGACTCCCAGAGCACTTCTGGCCCCCTTCCACCCCTCTCTGCACCTTGGGCCAAGAGCAGCTGAGTTGGCATCTTTGGTCTGTTGCCACTTTATCCTGGAAGGCCTCGGCAGTGCTGGGATTTGCCAATAACAGGGATCTCAGGAGTGTCTCTGCCAAGCCCAGATGGCATTTCTGCTTCCCTTCCTCATCCAGCCTCCTCTCCACAGCCTGACCAGCACACAGGGTGGGTGTCTCCAAATCCCAGTTTGAAGATTCCTGTGGATTCAGGAATCCACATCTTTCTGCCCAAAGGCCAGCAGGGGTTAGAGCTGTGCTCAGTCCTGTCCCATGGCAATCCTGTCCCCTTCCCCATCAGCCTGGACATTTGCCCCATGTCTGATTGCTGAGGGAAACCCTCTCCCACCTGAGAGTGTAGATACTTAGGGGACAATTTCAGGGCCATCTCTCAGAATCCCAGAGTGGTTTGAGATGGAAGGGACACTGAATATAATCCAATGACCTGAATTTAACGATGATGAGGCCCTGGTACAGATTGCCCAGAGCAGCTGTGGCTGTCCCTGGATCCCAGGAGGTGTCCAAGGCCAGGTTGGACAGGGCTTGGAGCAACCTGGGATAGAGGAAACTGTCCCTGCCCATGGCAGGGGGCGGAACTGGGTGGTCTCTAAGGTCCCATCCCACCCAAACCATTCCATGATTCGAAGACACCCACAGGGAAGGAGGACACGTGGGGCCAGCTGTGTGTTCCACCCCTGTGTCTCGTTGCCCTCCAGCGTTCCCAGCCAGGGATATTTTGTTCTGTCTGAAGCTTCTCCCACTCACCAGCCCGGAGTGTTTTCTCCTCCTAACGAGATGTGAAGGCAGGCAGGCCCTTTGCTGGTGCACACAGCTATTTTTGGCTGCAGGAGGACTGACTGTAGCTCCTTCTAATTGCATAAGCATTTGTATAATTCATTGGCACTGGATTTCCTCACTGGGAGCCCGGGCACACAAGGAATGCAAAAGGACTTGTGCGTTTCCTCTTCATCCTTTCTTTCCTCTCCAGCGACTGTTCTGCAGGCAGTGGGTTTAGCGCCAGGTCAAATCCCCTCAGCTGGCAGGAAAGGCTCTGTTTCATCCCTTTCCCAGTTTCTTGAGGAGTTTCAGGGCAAACCCAGGAGGATCTGAGAAAGTATCTCCTCCCACAGATTGCAGAGCACACGCCTGGGAGCGGCGGATCGGGAGCTGGAAGCCGAGCAGCCGAACAAACTCCCAGGGAAGAGCTGCTGAAATGGCACGGGTGGGTTTGGTGCTGGGAATGACTCACACTTCCCAGGCTTTGGGATCTCCAAACAACGCTGAAAAACAAACCTGGGGCCACCCCTCCCTCCTTGGTGGCACAGGCTGGGGACATGTGGTGCCCACAGTGGCTCCAGGGAGACCTTTTTGTGGCCTTTCAACACTTAAAGGAGAGATGAGGATTGGATTTTAGTTGGCTGTGTAGCAACAGGATGAGGGTTGATGGTTTTAAACTAAAAAGAGGAAAACTTTAGGTGAGATATTAGGATGAAATTTTTTACAGTGAGGATGTTAAAACATCCAGAGGAGTTTCCATCTCTGGGAATATTCAAGACCAGGTTTGGATGAGGTTTGGAGCAACCTGGGATAGTGGAAGGTGTCCCTGCCCATGGACAGGGGGTGAAACAAGGTGAGCTTTAAAGTCTTTTCCAACCCAAACCGTTCCATGACTATGATTTTATGATTCTGTGGCTGTGTCACTGCTGGGGAGGCTTTTGAGGAGGAAAATGTAAATCTTTGCCTGGGGAACACAAGAAACACGAATGCTCTTCACAGCCTAGAGTCTGGCTGATGATGATCATCCCCTGTGAGTGGTGATGCCTGGAAGGGCTCTCATCTCCTTAAGATCATCCATTTGCTGGATATTTTCACTCCATTCCGTGGCAAACTGGTCAACAGGTGGCAAAGATCAAAGCAGAGGAGTGGGGTGAGCAGGAGGGGAGTGACACAGACAACTCTCCTTCCCTTAGGAGCCTGTAGGGAAAAAAAAAAAAAAAAAAAAAAAAAAGATTAAATTATAATAAAACAGAGATTAGTGATCATTAGCCCTGCTGTCAGCACCCAGCAGGAGAGCCCCCAATGTGGGCTGGAGGCACGCCTGGAGCTAAAACCAGCTCTGCAGCTGCTGCCATGGGGCTATTTTGGGTGACAAGCAGAGACTGACTGTGAGCGCATCGAGATGTTTCATTAACGCGGGGGCTCCGCTCTGCAAAGCCAAGGTTAACAAAATTCGGATTTAACACCTCCAGAAGGGCTGGGATTGCCTAAAACAATCCACAGCAGACTTGTAACTGTGACAGGGCTTTGGGTGGGCTTTGGGATGGAGCAGAGACAAAATCCACGCAAGTGCTGACTTGCTTCACAAGAGTTCAGAGAGCTCACTTTGTTTTAAAAAATAAAAGTTTTTCAAATCCCAGAGCACTGTATTTTTAGGCATCTGAGGCAAATAATTGCTGTGGAAGAGGAGACTTGCTGGCTTCATGACAGGAAAAAAAAATACCTGTCTGTCTTGGCAGCTGCCTCCTTCTAACTGCTCCGTGTCGTGCTGGGGGACCTGAGCCTCCTCCAACCCAAAAGATACTCACCAGTGGCTTAATTACACCTGGATCGTGGTCCTTTGTGTCCCTGGTTATTCATACTTGAAACCTTAATGTCTATTGTAATGTTTAAAATGTTAGTTTTAATTTAATGCTAATTTTAAAAGTCCATTCGAAAATTTTTATATTTTATTTTTTTTTAATCACAGTTCTCCCTGCTGCCTGTTTTCCTGTGCCTGCAGCCTGGGTGCAGGGGACTCAGTCCCTTCCCTTTGGCAGTTTTATCCTTTAACTCTGGCTACTCCAAATTCCACTGGGATTCCCCTGGGATGGATAAAGCATTGTGCTTTCAGGATAGTTTTCAGACAAGCAAAAGTGTTAAAAGTCAGGTTTGCCTGTTCAGAGGTGTCAGGGGGATGTTGAGACACAAACTCAGCTCAGCTGAGTGGGGGCTAAAACTCCAGGTGAATTTTTGGATGTCCCAGTGGGTATAAACAGGCTGTCCTGGAATGTGAAGAAGGCGTAGACAAACCTATAGGTTTGTACAGGAAATTCCTGTATACAGGAAAGTACAGGAAATCCCAGAGCAAAGACAAAACAACTCATGGGAGGAGCACATGGTGGGGAGAAAAATGAGCAGCCACTTTCTCCCTAGGCTGAGGTTTTATCCTCAATTATTTTATCTGCAGCTTTGTGATATTTCAAGGCCACTTTGTGAAATTTGTGGAGAAGATGAGAAAATCCTGGAAAGCACAGGAGCTGTTCTGCCACATCTCAGCTTCGCTCCTGCTTCAGTGAGTGCCACGTATTTTGGGAATACCCACTCTCAAATTGGGTGGAAGGTGATGCAAATTGACACACTTCCACCTTTGGAGAAGTCCTAAAAGCAGTGAAACCTCTGAGAGGTGAAGGGAGGTTGAAGATGCAGCTGCTGCTGAGCACAGTGGAGATGTTTTGATCTGCAGCAGTGCTCAGAGTCACCGTGGTGATGTGAGGGAGCAGAGAGAGCACAGGACAGGCAGCACAAAGTCCTCTGCTCACTGAGGGGCAGCTTCACCTGCAATAATGCCCCTCCCCATGGAAATGGGCTTTAGAGGGACTGGAAAGGGCTTGTTCTTGTGTGGGTGTTACAGGAAGGGAGGCTGGAAATGGGATTTACTGTGCACCAAATCTCTGTGATTTGGCCCAGCTGTCTTGGGGCTCCTCAGGCCGGTGACACCCCTGTCCTGTGTGTTTACACCAAGCCTTGGCTTTTTTAAGGGTGATGAGATGTCCTGCTGACTTTGAGGCTCTTTGGCTGTGAAGGGCTTTGTCTGTGGGCAGGTCTGCTAAAAAGTGGTGGCCTCTCTCCCTGTGGCCTCTCTCTTCCCACTGTAGAATCAGAGAATTCCTTGGTTTGGAAAAGAGCTCCAAAATCATCAATCCCAACCATTCCCCCAGCACTGCCAAGGCCACCACTGATCATGTCCCCAAGTGCCACATCCACACGGCTTTTAAATCTCTCCAGGGTTGGGGATTCCAGCACTGCCCTGGGCAGCTGTGCCAGGGCTGGAGAGCTCTTTCCATGAATAAATCTCCCTAAATATCCAATCTAAACCTCCCCTGGCACAACCTGAGGCCATTTCCTCTCCTCCTGTCCCTGTTCCCTGGGAGCAGAGCCTGACTGACCCTCCCTGTCTCCACCCTCCTGTCAGGGAGTCGTGGACAGCAAGAAGATCCTTCCAGGGCTTTGAACACTTCCCATGCCCTACCCAAAAATCATGGAGACATGGGAACACTCCAGCCTCTCCAGCAGCCAGGCCCTGTGGGCTCTGCAAACACAGGCAGGGTGTCAACAGGACATGGTCAACATTTCCTTGTCTGTTTGATGTCCCTGCAGGAGAATGAACAAATATGTGGAAACCCTCGGTGCTGGATGGCAGAGTCAAGAGGAGAAAATAAAAGAGATGTCCAAAGCCACTCTAACAAGCTTTCTAGGGCTGAGCTGAGGGGCAGTCAGAGATTATCCACCCAGGCAGGGTCTGATCCAGTTGTTTTACTAATAATACCTTTGCTAATTAACTGTGGTTCATTCCCCTGCCTTGTCTGTGGACAGATCTAACAGTGCATTAGCAAACTCTCCAGCTTAATTAATCCTCCTGTTTGAAGAGAGCAGAGCAAGCAAAGCTTGGCTGGCTCACCAGCCACAGGGGAAATGTGGTCAGAGCCTTATCCAAGAGGATGGCAGGGAAATGCTTCCATGGAAAAGTCCTTCTATCCACCAGGTGCAAAGCTGACAGGGAGAGGTGCTCTTGCATCCAAAAAACACGGCATGATCCATGTCCAAACAGAGGCTTTTATGCATATTTCACACAGAAGGATGTACCTTCCAGGGAGGACAAGGTTTTATTAAATGCTGGAGGCTTTGTTGTTCTTTCTGGGAAGCTGAGTGCTCCCAGTTGTCAGGAGGAAAGCGGCAATCCCAGCTCTGTGTCCCTTCTCCCTCCTCCTGTCCCTCTCTTCCCGTGCTCTGTGAATTGCCCATCTGCAGCCCAGGACAGCCTGGCCTCAGATGAACGCCAGGGAAAGACTCTTACATAAAACCTCTTCATCCATAATGGATGAACAGCATCAAAATTCAACGGCAGCCTCCGGAGCCTTTCCGGTGCCTCGCCTACAAATTTCTCCAAGAGGCTGGAAAAACCTTGATTTAGCACTGCACAGTGATTAGAGAGGAGCCCGGGAATTCTGGCTCCCCCCTGCCTAGGGAGTCTCCATCCTCAAAGGGTCTTTTAATGTAATCAAGTCCTTTTTAAGCAGGAAAATGATGTTTTGGCCTGGGAGTGCAGAAGTCCAGCGCTGGGCTCGTTCAGCCCTGGAGAGTTGGGATGTGGGATGGCAGCTGGGAATGATTGGTGCAAATAAAAGCACCAGTGGCAGGAGATCCTGGCACCTTCCCCTAGTTTTTCAGCTGCTGTCTGGTCACACAGAGGCACTTCCAGGCCTGAAATGTCCCTTTAAGCTTTATGGTGAGGTGTGGGAGTGGAGGAGGATGGGAATTTCAGTGCTTTCATCTTGAATTGCTCAGCTTTGACAGCAGCGTGGAGAATCTCTGAATTTTCCCATCTTTTTAGGTCTCTCTCTGCTGGTCGAGGTTTGTAGGTAGAGGTTGGAGCTTCTGTTAAACCACCTGGGAAAGAAATGAAACTGGTTTTAAGGTTAATGCTGGGGTTTAGAACCAGCAGATCTCCAAACTGAGACTGTTTGTCTGGGGAGAGGTTTGTGCCTCTGGAGGAGCAGATAATGGGGATCAGTGGAGGAGAGCATGGAGGGGAAAGGGAAAAAAAGGAATAATAGAGAAAGGAAAAAGGACAATATATAAAAAAGGATAATAGAAGGGAGATTATAATGAAGGATAAACAGATGAGTTTGTACTTTTTAGTTTCCAGAAGTTACAAATTTTAGTTCCCAAGTTCCTTTCCACCAAGCGGGGAAATATTTCCCTATAAATAAACAGGGGGCAAATATTTCCCTATAAAACCCGTCAAGGGAAGACAGAGAATCATGGAATGGTTTGGGTGGGAAGGGATCCTTAAAGATCATCCAGTTCCACACCCCTGCCATGGGCAGGGACACCTCCCACTATCCTAGGATCCTCCAAGCCCTGTCCAGCCTGGCCTTGGACACTGCCAGGGATGGAGCAGCCACAGCTTCTCTGGGCAACATGAGCCAGGACTCACCACCCTCACAGGGAAAAAATCCTTCCCAAAATCCCATCTATCCCTGCCCTCTGGCAGTGGGAAGCCATTCCCTGTGTCCTGTCCCTCCATCCCTTGTCCCCAGTTCCTCTCCAGCTCTCCTGGAGCCCCTTTAGGCCCTGGAAGGTGCTGGAATATCTCCCTAAAGCATTTTCTTCTCCAGGCTGAACTTCTGGGGGTTGGAGTACAGAAGATGCTCCAGCATCTCTGGCTGGGCAGGCAGAGCTCAGGCTCTGGTTGTTCTCAGTGCCCACCACGCAGGTTTGGGTATTTTCCATCCTTTCCATCCATCACAGCTCCTTGGGGTCGCCACATTCCCTGCACTGAGCTTTGCTGGTCACGGACTCCCTCTCAACACTGCCAAAGAAATGCATAAAAGGGCACAAGTCCCACACTGGAATGATGGGAGCCAAGTTTTGTCTTGTCTCGCCCCAAAAGATACAACCAAAAGAGAGCTCTGGTTGTCAGAAACATTCCCTGAATTCCTGTTAATACACCCATCAATTCAGCTGGAAAGATGCACAAGCTGAAACATTTTGACAACTGAAGCATTTTAAGCAGTCTTGCATGAGAACGCTTCAATTTTCTCATTTAAAAGTTCCATTTAATTTTTTTTTCCGGCTTACTTTGTTTTAAAAGGTTCTCAAAACACCCTCTGGGAAAATAGAAAATAAAATGAAATAAAATAAAGTAAAATAAAATAAAATAAAGTAAAATGAAGTAAAATAAAATAAAATAAAATAAAATAAAATAAAATAAAATAAAATAAAATATAACATCTTTAGATCTCAGGTGCTTTTTAAGAACCTGATTCTCAGTGTCACATGTGATCAATTTTTTTTTCTTAAGTGTGGTTATAGGGACAGCTCTGATAACATTTACACCAGAAGAAGAAACACAGTTGGGCATCAGGAAGAATTCTGGACATCAGGAAGAATTTCTGCATGGAAAGGGTGTTCAGGCATTGGAACTGCCCAGGGAGGTGTCCAGGGAAAGCCTGGATGTGACACTCAGTGCTCTGGGCTGGGGACAAGGTGGGGATCAGTCACAGGTTGAACTTGATGATCTTGAAGGCCTTTTCCAACCTAAATAATCCCACGATTTTGTGCAGAGGTTACTGTTGTTAAGGGCAGAGTTGGACCTTGGGAGGTTTCAGCCATGGATGGAGCCACCCCAGTTTATTCCTGGTGTTCCCAAGGCACACAACGAAGCTGACACAGCAGAATAAATTCACAGCCTCCCTTGTTCCTTTCCATCCCTAAACCTCATGGAAGCCCTTGTAGGTACTTGGTCACACTCCTAAAAATCTTTATTTTTAACAGAGACAGGAGATGGGCACCAGAAGAGCTCATTCACCACCTTGGCTTGGGGGCATGTGAAGAATTTTTTTTAAATTATTTTTTCTGGAAATACATTTGCTCTGCAACACCCCTGCACTGAACGTGGGCACGGGCAGCCCCAGGACTAGTGCTGGATATTAAAAATTCAGCTGGCTGCACAGAGCCTGGGGCTTTTAGAGCCACTGAGAGCTTCCTGTGACCCTTTGTCTTGGTTTCCTGGGAGTGTGCAGATCCCCCAGGACTGCTGGCAGTGGAGGAGAGGAGCACTGAGGAGTTTGATGATGCACACAGATGAAGCACTGCTGTCTTTCCTGCAGTGATGGGTTTCTCCTGGGACCTCTGCTAAGCTTTGCCTCCTGTGGCTGCAGAAATCTCCTCCAAGGGCAAATCCTTTCTGCAGCTTCAGCTTCCAGCTTTTATTATTTTCTAATAGTTGTTCCCGAGACCAGTTTGGAGCACAGCTGGAGGGCTGGGCTGAAGGCTGGGGTTTTAAAAAAAGGGAGATTAAACAACAGAAAATGCACTCAGGTGGTGATGAAGAGTAAGGAAGAGAGGTCCAGCATTTCCCCAGAGAAAGAAATTGGGACACTGGACTGGGAGGAGGCTGCATGTGGCCAGGCTGGAATTGAAATACAGAAGCTGGTAGGATGAAAATGGAAAAATAAACATGCTCATAGGATAGTGATGAATTTGATAATGAGGTTAAAATGGTGACAATGTGGGCACAGTCCTCTGAGCCACCGTGGGTCACCAAGTCCAGGTGACAGAAAGGCTGGGCTTGAGTGGGCAAAACAGCTCAGGAGATCTGGGACAGAGTCTCTGCATCTCAGGTCTCCACCTGTAAGAGATGAAAATCTTGTGTCACTGACACCACCTAAGGAAAGTCCAGGAGATGAATCCCAAACACACCAAAGGCTCAAAAAGCAAAGATTTGGGCTGCTAGGAATAAAAAAAAAACCCCAAACCCAAGCAGCAAACCCTGTTATGCCCAAACCCCAGCTGAAGGTGACAGTTTGTGAGATGAAATCCACTGAGGTGCTGGGAAGGGAAAATAAAGCTAAACCCCCCCCAGTGCTCTGGGGCTTTTAAGATGTATTTTTGCACAATAGCTGCCTTTTGAAATGTAAAAAAGAATAAGGGGATTCACAGGATGAGCTGGAGGGTTCTCCCTCTCCAATTGTACGGAGATGAAAGCAAAAGCACTGCGGTGTTTTATTCAGGAAGGCAGGAGCAGTTAAGATGATTAACTGTTCCTCGTGAAACACTGTCCAAAGCACCGGGCTGGGCTTTTTGTCCAGCCCAAAAATGAGCTGGTGAGTTGTTTTCACAGACCTGGTGTGATGAGGGTGGCCAAGCCAGGGAGGGGGGGAACCTAAAATGTGTGTTTTGTCAAGAATATTCATGACAAAAACAAAGACCCAAAGGAGTGAAGGTTCACAGTTAAAATCATGCATTGCTTGTAATGAATTTGTTCTATAGTGCCATGGATCATTGATCTGTACAAACACAGCATCCATCACACCCCAGCAAAGGCTGCTGAGGGCCAGGCTTTGCTCTTTGGTCTTATTTCCCTGGCTCCCTGGGCTGGATTCACCATTTAAAATAACACAAAATAGGCCAGTTTCAAATGTGCTGTCCCCATAGGTCTGTGGGTTTGAAATTTGCGTGGTGGGAGCCACCAAGGTGAGCTCCATCAGCACAGAGTGTCTGTGGGTGTCGGGAGGTCAGGGCATCCCAAATCTCTGAGGGGAGCAGCACTAATTGAGAATTTGATTGTCTTGGATTTTAATGCAAAATGTAACCAGCAGTGTGTATTCTATTGCCATCTGCTGAAACTGGTTGGGGAGGGGTTTTTCTGTATCTCTTCCACCACCCATCCTCCCTCCAGGGTATATCTGCTGTTCATGGGCCATCCAGGCTCACTGCAGGGCTGATACAATTACATCATCCCAGGGGGAGGAGCCCAGCATTCCCACCTGGATCAAACCTGGCATTCAGAACACCAGCACAGCCTGTTTGCACTGGATTCCCAGAGGAAGACCAGACCCATCTCAGCACCACTGGACCTTCAGAGGAACCTACACCCATCTACAGGATCATCTCTGCTCCTACAGAACCACATCTGTCACTGCAGGAGGACTTGACTGGACTGCTCCCAACACCCTGAGCAACAGAGTGCCAAGTTGTGTTCTGACTCTGACAGTGTTTTTTGTTTGTTTGCTTTTTCTTTTTTTTTTCTTTTTTTTTTTTTTTGTACTACTACATTTTTATTTTTAATTTTCCTAGTAAAGAACTGTTATTCCTATTCCCATATCTTTGCCTGAAAGCCCCTTAATTTCAAAATTATAGTAATTTGGAGGGAGGGTGTTTACATTCTCCATTCCAAGGGAAGCTCCAGCTCTCCCTGGCAGACACCTGTCTTCCTAAACATTGTCCATTTGTCCTGATTCCACTGCAAGGTGTGAAAAAGGCCAGGAATAAAACAGTGAAGCCTGAAAACAGCACTGAGTAACATCCATGGGTATCACCTCAGGTTCCTCTGGGCCTGCCTGGCTGGAAAGTGAATCTCTGAGCTTCTGGCACTGAGCTCCTGCTGTGGTCCATGGAGAGGTTCAGGTCTCCACCTGTAAGAGATGAAAATCTTCTGTCAATGACCCCACCTGTGTCCTGTTCCTCCATCTCTTGTCCCCAGTCCCTCTCCAGCTCTCCTGGAGCCCCTTTAGGCACTGGAAGGGGCTCTGAGGTCTGTCTGGAGCCTTCTCCAGGTGAACACCTCCAGCTGTCCCAGCCTGGCCCCAGAGCAGAGGGGCTCCAGCTCTTGAAGCATCTCCGTGGACTCCTCTGGAGTAGTTCCAACAAGTCTGTGCCTGAGAAGTGAAAAACCCCACAAAAAAAAAAAAACAAACAAACAAAAAAACCCAAAAAAACCCCACAAAAAACCAAAAACAAAAAACAAAACAAAACAAAACAAAACAAAACAAAACAAAAAAAAAACAACAACCCAGGGGTTTTTGTTTCTCTGAGAGAGGTGTAATAATGCCATTGGAGAAGACCTGACATCCCTGAGCCCTCTCAGCTGCACAAGAAGATTTGTGGAAAACTCTCTCTCTGGTGGAGACAGTGCTGGAGGTCAGCTGGGAGAAAACCCAGAGCTTTTCCCAGGGCTGTGTTTAGGGAGCTGAACCCACTCTCCGTGACTGCTCATTATTGGAGTTTAACTTTCCTGCTTATTTTTGTGATCAGGGAGTTTTAAGGCTCTATAGGAACTGGAGACAGCACGGTGTGATTGGCAAGGCGTAGGAGACGTGAATCCATAAATCTGTGCCTAGACATAATTGCTCAAAAAGGTTTTTTTTTTCCCCTTCCTTCCATCCCAATAAATGTTATATATCCCAGCATCTCTGGGTGAGCCCCTTGAGGACTGGAGAAAATCACTTGCTGTATGCTGTGGGAAAACAGCACAAAGAGAGCAGGAATTATGATTGAAGTGTGGATTCTTAGCTGAGGAAACAAGATCCTGTGGCAGAAAGATCCACATTGGGTTGCAGTCCCTGAAAGGAGACTAAAAAGGGGAATGGACAAAGTTGGGATAATGGACTTAGGCTGAAGGAGAGCAGGGTTAGGTGGGATATTGAGAAGGAATCATTCCCTCTGAGGGTGGGAGGCCCTGGCACAGGGTGCCCAGAGAAGCTGTGGCTGCCCCTGGATCCCTGGAAATGTCCAAGGCCAGGCTGGACAGGGCTTGGAGCAACCTGGGATGATGGAAAGTGTCCCTGCTCATGGCAGGGGTTGGAGCTGGATGATCTTTAAGTCTCTTCCAAACCATTCCAACCCAAACCATTCTCTGAGTCTGTGATTCCATAAACGTGGGTGTTTGTGGTCAAGGACACTCAGGTCACAAGAGAGAAGCCCCTCTGAAACGTGGCTCTGCTTTTTTTCCTCCTCAGGGTTTGTGTCCCCCTGGTGTGAACAGCCCCTGGCAGTGCCCACTCCTGTCCCTGGGCACCAGCTGGTACTGCAGGACCCAAGAAGTGGAGCCCAAATGCACCAACACAGGACTCTCCAGAGGCTCTTCCATGAGTGGGAAGCTGTCCCAAAGGTGCCTCTCCTTGTTGGATTGCAGGTGGTGTTCAGTGCTCATGAAATACCCCAATACTGGGGGGGAACACATGGAGTAAGACACTGTCCTTGAGCTCCTGATGTTGTAAAGATTCTTTGCAAATTTGGCCAAGCTGATGAGGTTAACCCAAAACTGGAAGGAACATTTGGTTTTCACCTCTTTGTCTGGCTGGACTCAAAGCCCTGCCCTCGCACAGCCATGGCAGAGCTATAAATAAATCTTCCCAGACAAGCAAAAAGAGGTTCCCCTCCCCTGCTTTCATCTTTCTCCCTGTAGCATTACTTGTCTGACGCATGGCTTGCTCTGTTGTTTGTTGTTGCCTTTGTTGTATTCTTGTTTGAATACTCAAACCCTCAGAGGCCAACTTTGCACTGTAACAAGCAAAATCCAGCTGACAGGTAAAGACAGGCCTGGAGAGGAGAGCTGGGTCATCCTGACTCATCTGACTCATAATTTGGGAGGCAAAAAGGCTTCCTGCCACTTTCTAGACAAATCAAAAAAAAAGGTGTCCTCCCCCCTTATTTTTGTCTCCCTCCCTGTGGCATTGGTTATCTCAGAGGTGAGTTCTGCCTGCTCTCCTTTCCCATCTCCAATGTCAGGAAGAGTCTGATGGGGTGGGAAGCATCTGCCAGCAGAGATTTGTCTGGGACTGGTGATTGGTGATGGAATAGGAGGAGATAAAGTCTGGAAAAATATCATATGGCTTCAGAAGCACAGAGAGGGCAAGGCTAGGGCTTGGTGAGAGTCTGTTTGGTCAACAGGGGAGTGCTTTGTGACCCACGCTGGGTCTCAGCGACCTGGATTTCTATTGGTTTTTCCATTTAGGAATTAAGCTGGATGCCAAATTTCATCTCCCTCCCTCTTCTCTCCTTGCAGATAATTTAAGACATTTGGGATCCTGGGTGAAGCATGAATCCTGAACTGGTACAATAATCCTTTAGCCAACTGCATGGTCCCTGATGAAGATTTCTATCCATCCCTCTCAGACACCATCACAAACTTATTTTCCAGCCTAAACTTCACCCGTGTTTCTACACACTCTGAGTTTACAGACTTCCACCCAGCAGTTTTAATGCAAATCTCACCTGCTCTTGGTTTCCACAAGCAGCAGGGACATTTCTTATGCACTTGTTTAATCTGGGTGAGGAATTTTGAGCATCACCACTGCAGAGAAAAGCAAGACTGGGGCAGAGGTAAGGCTGGGGTGGACGTGGTGGGGAAACTCATCTCTCAGAGAAAGGAAGTGCCATTTGAGTCAGGAAATCAGAAGGAATAAGGACCAAGGAGCAGAGAACAGCAGCTGGAGGGTGGTGGAGCTGAGCTGGGAGGTGGAGATGGCTGGGAGGGAGCTCCGTGTTGGAAACCAGAGCCCAGGAGGAGAGGCAGCTTCAGTAGGACCTGGAGGGGAGAGCAGGGAGAAAAATGAGGAGAAAACAGAGGCTTGGGGCACTGATAGAAAAGTCTGACTTTGTGTCAGCTCTTTAACAACCAGGGAATTTTTCCATCCCTGTTTTGGTTGTATGCACGTTTCTGAAAGATCTCTTCTAACAGCAGATTTATCCCACCCCAGAAGAGACCAAGTGCTTGATCAAGAGGGGCTCTAGCCATGGCCAAGCTCTCCAGGAAGCTTCCAATACCTTTATTGGTGATCTGCTTTGAGTTTGCTGGCTGGACTAGGCCAGGCTATGGGAGGTGCTATTTGTCCCTGGCAGGCTGGTGACATGGAGCATGAACTCAACTCTTGCTGCTGTGGCTGCTGCATTAGCTGAGATTTCCATCCCTGCCTTGGTTTGGAAAGACAGGTGTCTGCTAAGGAAGGCAGGAGCCTCTCTTGGAATGGAAAATGTAAACTCCCGCCCTCTGAATTATTATGATTTTAAAATTAAGGGGCTTTCAGGCAAAGATATGGGAATAGGAATAACAGTTCTTTACTAGGGAGATTAAAATAAAGATGAAGAAGTACAAGAAAAACCATTGCCAGAGTCAGAACACAACCTGACACCCTGTTGGTCAGGGTGCTGGGAGCAGTCCAGTCAAGTCCTCCTGCAGTGACAGATGTGGTTTTGTTGGAGCAGAGATGATCCTGGAGAAGGGTGTAGTTTTCTCTGAAGGTCCAGTGGTGGTGAGATGAATCTGGTCTTCCTCTGGGAATCCAGTGCAAACAGGCTGTCCTGGTGTTCTGAATCTCAGCTTTTATCCAGGTAGGAATGTTTGGCTCCTCCCCCTGGGTGGAGCATCTCCCCATGGGATGATGTAATTGTATCAGCCCTGCAGTGAGCCTGGATGGCCCATGAACAGCAGATATCCCCTGGAGGGAGGATGGGTGGTGGAAAAGATAAAGAACACTGCTCCACCTGGTTTTAACAGCTGCTAATAGAACACATACTTTTGGTTACATCTTGCACTGCAACCTAAGACAATCCCAAAGCTCAGCTTTTTGCAGTCCAGTAAAGAGAAAAACTCTTCCAGTCACAGCTTGAGGCCATGCTCTGTAATGCAGCAAAAACTTGAAATTTTGGGCTTAAAATTTTCATAAATAGCTGCTCTCAGACACACATGAGCAGCTGATACTTTGCTCCAGCAGCTCCAAAAATACCTGGCTTCTTGCTCCTTCAGCTCACAGGAAAACCAGCAATTTGTATGGGTGAGTAAATTCACACTGACCTCTCCCAGAGCCCCTGTGATGGATGGTGGCACAGACAACCACCACCAGCAGCAGGATGAAGAGGGGGGTCTCCCCAGGCTTTTGGCCAGGTTTCCCATGCTGTTTTCCTTGGCATTTCTGCCGGAGTGAAACTGCTCCAGGGAAAGACTTGGCTGGCAGCTTTCCCAAACCAGGCCTGCTGGAACAGTTTCATGCAATCAGAGGTTCATTCAGGGTGGGAAAATTCTGAGACCATCGAGTCCAACCCTTGACCCAGCACCACCCTGTCCCCACGTGCCACATCCACACTCCAGCACTTCCAGGGATGGTGTTTCCAGAACTTCCCTGGGCAGCCTGTTGCTATTCCCTCATTTTGCCACATGCAGTGATTTCCTGAATCAGGGAGGCAGCTGATCCTCAGGTCCCCTTTTCCCCTGTTCTGGTCCATGGCTGAGCCCTGGAGTCACCAGGAATTCTCAGCTCAGCGGCAGAAAGGATGAAATCAGCCCAAAGCCTTCCCAGGCCTCACCCCTGGCTCTTTCTGCTGCTCTTCAGAAGCTGCTGAAGCCTGAGGTGTGGTTATCCCAAGCAGATCCTGCTGCTCTCTCCCTAAGCCTCCTCTCCCAGCCCTTGGCAGCACTTCCCTCTTTCAAAAAAGGGAGGAAAGCAAGGAAAGGCAGGAAGTTCACAGCTCTGGGAGCACCAAGCCAGCTGGATGTGGGCTCTGCTCCTTGCTCAGAGCAACAGCAACCCTCATGTCCCGCTGTCATCAGGACCATCCCTTTCTCCAAGCACTGAATTACACAGAGCCAGAGCTGGTGCCATCAGCAGCTCCAAAGGAAGCAATAATTCCTCCTTTCTGACCAGGTTTCCAAAGCACTTGAGCTTTTCCCAAGGTTTTGAGCATCAGCAGGAGCTGCTGTCGTAAATGGGGCCCCCTTAACGTGACTCAACTGAAATACAAAATCAGCCTGAAAAGAAGGGCTGAGTTGGAGGATTTGAGATGTTCTGCCTTGGTATTAGTTCTTGCCTTGATATTAATTTTTATCTTGGTATCAATTCTTGCCTTGATATTAATTCTTGCCTTGATATTAATTTTTACCGTGGTATTAATTCTTGCCTTGATATTAATTCTTACCTTAATATTAATTCTTGCCTCGGTATCAATTCTGGCCCTGCATCTCCTTGCAAGGTTGTAAACGCTGTTTTTACAGCTTTTGTCAGGCACAGACACACACACACATCTAATTTTCACAGTAGTACAACTGGCAGAGGGAAAAGCTGGGTCATCCTGTCCCTCAAAAAGCAAAGGTTGGCTTCCAGATGACTCAGGAATGTCCCAGAGATCAGCTTTGCCTATTTATATATTTATTCCGGCTGGCATCCGTGAATCACCGCTAATAGCAAACGGTTGCATAATTTTAAGGAGGATGCTTTTGTGATGCCTCTGACCAGAGAAAATACATCTATTTTGGGTTGGGTCTATGAATAGATCCCCTGCTCTGACTCTGTGCATTCGCAAACCACAGATACTACTGAAAATAAGGCATGATTGGCAGGTACAGCCCGATTAGCATATACAAATTGCTGTGGCCTTTCCGCGAGCAATCATTTGTACAGATTGTTTCCTCCGTCTCCGAGATGAAAAGAAACAGAGCTCTGAGGTTGACTCGAGACTCTGAATAGAGTCAGAACACGGCTAATGCTCACGCCAGCTCATTTCACACCCTTTGGAATGTTCAGCTTTTACTGAACCGTGTCTTTTTTCCCCCCTTCCTCAAGGAAAAGGCCAAATATGGGCTTTGGGTGAAGAGGCTTTTTTTTTTTCCCTGAAGAAAATCCTTGCTTTTTATTTTCTTTTTTTTTTTTTTTTTTCTTTTTTTTTTTTTTTTTTTTTTTCTTTTCCCGCAGCTATTTTTTTTTCCCCTTAGAGCAACTGTTCCTAAAATATTTGCTCATTGTGGTTTTCAAACACATGAAAAATTGCTGTAACAGTTTAGATTATATGTTTTTTTTTATTTTAAAATCGCATCAAAACGGAAACAGAGGCTTGCGAGAGAAAGAAAACCTCGCCTGATGAAAAGTGCTTGGGAGTGGGCTGGGATTATGTTCCTCCCTCCATATTCCAGCCAGGAATAGGTTCTGTGAGATTTTTTGAACTGAGTATATTACTGCACACTCCCCCTGTGGTGTTTGATAGCACCAATTATGGAAGTTCAAAACCACGAGGCAAATCCACTCAGTGCAGCCCCAAAGGGGTGGAATAATTTTGCTTTTTCCCCCTTTTTTTTTGTGCACGTTGAACCTGGAGGTAGCATCAAACCCTTCCCTGTGGTCAAGACCACTCAGCTGTTGTTATTTTTGTGGTGCTGAAGGATTCCAGAGGTTGAACACCTCCAAGACCTTCCTGCTCTCTGTAGGAAATACAGAGATCAGCTGGAGGGTCAGTGGGTCACTGAGCCCTTTCAAGTGAGGACACCTCTCCAGAAATTCAATCCTACCCAGTTCAATTACAACAAGCAGCATCACTTTGCAGAACAGCCCATCCAGGTTTCAGAGCCTTTTGAATCCATAACGTCTCACCGTCGCTTAGGAGCGCCAGGCGGAGTTCTGGCTGCAACCTGAATTAAAAACATCTCGCAGCAGGGTAAATAAATAATTCCCTTTTAAGTCTGAGGCCGTTTGGTGTTTCAGACCCTGCTGGGCTGGTGTGTGGGAGACTTGTGATAGCTCTGCCTGGGTGAGATAAGTGGTGGAGAAGCCGTTGGCTCCCCCCCAGTGTGGTCCCAACCACATCCTCAACCACGCCTCGCCCCTCGCTGGGCTCTGCAAACTCCCTGGCCACAACCACTTGGCTTTTTCCACGTTGTCTCAGAGATAATTTTCTGTTTCTATCTCTCTCTCTCCTGTTTGGTTCTCCAGGGGCTTAAATAAACCGAGTGTGAGTGGGTGTGTGGGTGAGAGGAGGAGGGATGTCAGGAAGGGAAGCTGAGCGTTTCACTTGGCTCAGGAATCTCGTGTGGTGCTGCCTGCCCAAAATTCATGGGTCACTCGCCAACCCCAGCAGGGAAAGGGATGGATCACAGCATTGCTCCTTGGCTTTCTGGACAAAATCAAGGCAGAGCTGGTGCTGAAGTAACACAGGGAGCTTGTGGCCTCTCTCTGGCCACCACATTTCTGCCAATGACCCAGCTGATGATGCAAAATCACTGACAGTGGTGTTTGCAGCTGAGAAAAAGATTGCTGGTGTAATGTGCAGCGAGGCAGGACACACGGCATTGCAGGGAGCCACTGAGGTGAAGGTATTTCAGACTTTATTTTGGAAAGAAAAGAAGAGGCTTGAGAGGCTGCAGTTTAAAACGAGCTTGGAGTCAATGTGTTTATGTCAATTCAGATCAAGCTGGGTGATGGGGGCAAAGCAGGACCCCAAATGGAGAAATTCCTTAAGGAGAAGCACAGAGAAATTCAAGTCAGTGAAGGTTTTCTGAATGCTTTAGTGAATGTTGGAAAATCTCTGAAAATGGGTACCTGGCTGACAGGTGACCTTTAAAGGTCATCTTGTCCAGTCCCCCTGCCATAGGCAGGGACATCTTCAGCTGCACCTGAACCCCATCCAAAGTGACCTTCAGGGTTTCCAGGGATGGGGCAGCCACAGCTTCTCTGGGCAACCTGTGCCAGTGTTTATCAGCCTCATAATAAAAAAACTTCTTTCTTATTTTTAATCTAAATTGACTGTCTTTTAGTTTAAAACCATCATCCCTTATCTGTTGCAACAGGCCTTGCCGGAAGGTTTGTCCCCATCTTTCTTAAAGGCCCCCCCTGTAAGCATTGAAAGGTCACAATAATAAATAAATAAATAAAATAAGTTTTTCCTGCAGCCAAGTGATTTAGGGAAGAATTAGTGCAGATCCTGAGGAACAAACACAATCCAAAATCTGGGATCAGGCTCCCTTGCAATCTCTGCTGGTGGAACCCACAAATTAAACACAAAATCTCCAACCCACACGGGTTTTAGCTCCTGGTTCCACCAGTGTGAGGCTCCAGGACAAGGATGATTTGGAAGTGCTGAGGGAGGAATTTCCCAGTGTCCTGGGGGGATGAGGAAAGGATGATCCCTTTCTCCCCAACTCATCCCTCTGACACCTCACCCATGTTGGCCATTCATCCATAAAGCCCTGGAAAAAAAATTAAAATATACATATATACCTAAAAATAGGGATTTCCCATCCTTGGCCTGGTGATTAATCATTCAGCAGAATATCTGTGTTTCAGTCATGAAGCACAACATTTTTTGGTCAGCCATGGGATCTCCTCCCCAGCAGCCAGAGGGACTGGCAAACTTTGGGAACAGGTCCTAGAGGAACCAGCCTCATTCTAAACCTTTCTTTTGGATTGAATGGCACAAATTATCCCCCTGCAATATTTAATACCTCGCCATGGATCCTGAGGAGTATCAGCCCTCTGGATCGTTGTAATTAATAATAACACCGCCCTGCAGGGAAAACGCCTCGTCTAAATGCTCTCAATTGTTAATGACTCAGACCTCGAGGTTTAATTCATCCTGCTCCCTCCTTGTTAATTAAAGGCACTCGTGGTGACAGCTGGATTGGGTACAGAACAGCTGCCACTGCCACGACAGGGAAATTGCAGCAAAGTTATCCCAGCCCGGGACACCCTGGAATGGAGAACGGACAGGGCTTGGCTTTATCTGACAGCAAAGATGGAAAATGTGCAACGTGGTGATAAAGTGGTTTCCCAACTCCCTGAAATCCTTTCCTTTACAACCCAGAGATTGGGGCTGATTTCTGCTCCGATTCCTTGATAGTCAGGAATTATTCATTTTGCAGCTGTCAGGCCGTATTTGCCACACGCGGCGCTTTTCTATTTCGCCTCTCTGGGATGTCCTGGGGTTTTATAACTGAATTTATGTCCTTTGTGGCTCTCTTAGAAATACAATGAAGCCAAAAATAATTGTGTTTGTTGCAACTCAGATGGAAGATTTTTCTGCCAGGAGGTAGCAGAGTTCTGGACCTGGTGGGAAGATTTCCAGGCAGAAGAAGGGTCAAGTGACAAAAAAAAAAAAAAAAAAAAAAAAAAAAAAAAAAAAAAAAAAAAAAAAAAAAAAAAAAAAAAATCAATAGATTTTTAGAAGCACAGGTCATTTATTTGCAGCAGTCCTGGATCAAGTCATAATTTCCCAGATTTAGGAAGAACTCTTCCCGGGATCCACTCGAAATTACAAAATTAATGTGAATTAATTTTTTAATGTTAATTAATTTATTTAGCAAGATAAGGATGGAAAACAAAGTCACCTTCAGTCAACAGCGACTTCTCTACCCCCCCTTCAGTACAACTTTATATATTTTAGTCCTCCAAGCCTTGTAGTGGTTTTGTGCAGGAGCCAAGATGCTGTGGAGTAATGGAAAGCTTAGTCAATCCCCTCCTGGGAATACATGTAAATAAGGAAGGTTTGGCACAGGAACGAGCTGACGACACATTTCTTGGGCAGTGCACAGAAAAGGGGGAAAAATAAATCTCAGATACTTTTTCCTCCCTTGAAAAAATGATGCTTTCATGTTAGGCTGAAAATATCCTCCTGGTACCTTCCTATCTCCAAAGTAGCTTGGAAATGAAAGCAGCTTTGCAGGAAGGGCTTCTGAGGAGAATTCATAGTGGTCTGAATTATCTCCCGTGGTCCTGCCTGGATTCAGAGAAAACTTGGAATTTTTTTTGCTGGAGGAGTTGAATTCCTCCCTCTCCTCAGACCCCTCTTGCCATGGGAGAACCACACACCATTTTCCCCTTGAAAGCAAAAAAACCCAAAGCCCTAAAACCCCACAAAAATTAATTCAGCTTTTGCCACTCAGAGGATGCAGAGGGGTTTAAAATCTCTGCACGTTCCACAAGATGCCACTGCCCCAGTGTTACCTCCCTCCCTGCAGCAATTGCTCCTTGGAACTATCTCCAAACAGCCAGAACTGAATTTTATCAGTGGTTAATCCTGTTAGATAGACACGAGCTGGGGGATTAAGTGGGTTCTCTCCTCCAGCAGTGCCCAACAAGATCCAGAACCTGAGGGTTCTTCCCCTCCCCGGGATATTTTGTGGGAAACTTGGTGGTTCACGACATGCCAAAGTCCCAGGATTGACAAATAGACAGAGATTTCACCCAAATGTCAGGCTGTCATTTTTTTTTAGAGGGGAAACACAAAATGCTTGAGGTTTGTGCAGTTTTGGGGTGGTTTGAGCACACACAGCTGGAGTATTGTGATCCTACATCCAGCCAGGGCCTAGGAGCCCACAGCTGGCTCTGCTTTGGGTTCATAATTCCACATCAATGGCTTTGGCTCGGAGAAGAACTTTCTCACCAAGAGCTCAACCATAATTTGATGTTCTACCACATTTTGAGTCCAGGCCAGCTTTCAAAATGTACATTTTGAGAGGAATCTCGTGAGTCCTACCCAAGGTACCTTTCAGTCCAGCATTTTACAGATCATGGGCAAGGCAAATTTGGAAATCCTTGAACCAAACATTCCCTGGGGACGCCTGGAGAGACCAAGAAGTCCAGCAGAGCTGCTGTGGTGGAACTATAAGTGATTGGGACAATCTTGGTCTTGTGGAAGAGCTTTTCTAATTGACCACATGTCACAACAAAACCCTTCCTCTGGAGTCTTGGAATCCAAGAAGAAAATCAGAAGGATTTGGGGGTTTTTAAGCTGGATGATGACCTACTTAACCTCATGGAATCATGGAATATTCTGAGTTGGAAGGGACCCACCAGCATCAACTCGTGGCCCTGCACAGACACTCCAAAATTCCCACGCTGTGCATCCCTGGGAGTGTTGGCCAAACCCTCCTGGAGCTCTGGCAGCCTCAGGGCTGTGCCCATTCCCTGGGAAGTCTGTCCAAGAGGGAATGTGCCAAAAGAGAGAGAAAAAAATTAGCCCCTCTGGACTAAATCTCACCAGAGTTAAGTGTTACTGGCTTTTTAAAATGAAGACAGGATGAGTTATCCTGTACTGAATTTTTTTGGATGCTTAAACAACTCACCCACAGGTGGAAAGCCACCTAAAACCCCAGGCCCAAAAGTGAGCAAAAGCAGCTTCTGTCTTCAAACTCCTCAACTCCTGGGCCTCTATTGTGGAGTTTGGCAAATCCTGCCCTGCCCAGCTGCTTTTAGTGTGCCATGAAAGGCAGATGTTACCATCAACCAGCCCCATTAAAGCTCTCAAGACTCCAGAATCTGAATCAGAATCAGAATCACAAGGTTGGAAGAGACCTCTGAGATCATCAAGTCCAACCCAACCCAACCTCAACTAAACCGTGGCACCAAGTGCCACATCCAGTCTGCTTTAAACACATCCAGAGATGGTGACTCTCCACCACCTGCCCAGGCAGACCATTCCAATACTTTATTACCC